>NC_092417.1:19766571-21064071 GCF_040894005.1 Engystomops pustulosus
GATTCCTATAAAAATGACTTTATAATAATATGCAAGTGAGCTGGCCTACATCACCGGAGTGCCTCTTGGCTCCTCCATCTTATAATTTATGCACGCCCCCACTCTCAATATTCCCCCTCATCCACACACAGCCAGTGTCGTCACCCGGGTGTCTGCAAGTCTCATGATCATACTTCACTAGTATCCAGATACCCAGGTGACACCAACAGGTGCTCTAGTAATGTTGGACCATTTCAAGACTAATAAAAAACTGGCCCGTCCTCTACATACTATAACAAGCAGGTAAGTTAGGGTCTACCCTTGGTAATTCTCATGGTAGAATGTCCTTAAAATATTTTTGTGTAAACTTTTTAATTTGATTAAATAAAAGGGATATACTTTTAAATATATTTTTGTGGTGATTTATACCCTATTATTGTAGGACCTCAAAGGTGATCCCATATGGATTCTATAGGACTAAGTTGTTTTGACACATTTTTCATGTATCATGTCATGAAAGAATTCAATGAAGTCAATTTGGTACATCTTTATTCCTAATGGCAATTAAAAGAAACTTTTGAAGAGAAGAACCGATGATAGGAAGTGGTCGTGGTCTGCTGGTCTTTTTCTTTGTAAGAAACAATAAATCTCAAATGTTCACATGTAAAGCCACATAAACGCACAAGAATAATGTGTGATTATTTGGTATCTTATGTTTTTTCTTATTTGACCCTTGGACATTCATGATCTACACTGAGGGGCAATCAAACCCTATAGAGGTTTTATGGGACTCTAAAACATGTAACATGGGACACACATCTGAAACCACAAGGTTTCAAGAATTTCATTTGCCATAGGGTGTATGAGGGACCAAGTTGCTATTAAGATCCAAGTTAGTTAACATTAATGAATAAGTAGAAAACAAAACGTGGCACCTCCCTGTGACATATACCCTGCACCATAGTAACGGTGTCTAGTGCCTCCTATTTATGACAGGTGGAGACTCCATGGAATATAAGCTTAACAAAGAGCGGTCATAGCACAAAGCAGCTGTTCCACCATAGTGCAGGCCACGGATAAGACAGAGGCACAATGTACATTGGGGAATGCTGCTGTTGTATCAGTGGTGTTCTACATACCATCACCTACCAAGAATGATGAAAGATTACACAGATTCTTGGGTGACAATGGGTCCACCCAGACTTTTGAGCCTCTGACGGTCGCATAAAAAAACACAATAATCTATTACTTGATGTCACTCCTATACTATATCAAGTTAAATAAAAAAAAATGAATATACACAAGTTAAAATATCAGTTCTTTATTAGGTTACATACAAAAAATTCACACATTGAGAGTAAAACATTGAGGATCTCTACTTTCATGTCTAAGAATACTCCTCGGGGGCGTGTGCTTATTTCTTTCTAGGAAGAATCAGTTCTGAATAGACAATATCATCCTAAAAAAAAACAAAATTCAACAAAGTAAATTGATTTAGTATCAAAATAGGTTATTGTATATGTATCCACCCAAACCCAGCATGATAGAAATTTGTCCAACACCCTGTCTAGCTATGTATTTCCACTAGCAGATTCATGAAGTACTTGGATGAGACAAGTAGGTCAGAGCTAGAGCCACTCTGGTTCATAAATGGGGGGGGGGGGAACTATTTCAATAGAAGTAGAAGTGGTCTTCAAAGTGGGGGTGTTTTTAACAAAGTAGAGAAACCACCTCATTGCCACCTGTCCACCATTAGGTAAAGTATAGACACTCCTATGAAATATTTTGTAGTTGTGGCCCAAAAGTAAAGCTACTTTATGTTTTGTGCCACATGCATTGGCCTGTGAATTGTTATTTTACAGCGAATCCCTCAAAGTCCTATAATTTTTTTGGCTTTGAATCAACATCTGATGGAACTTATTATAGTTATATCTGGCGACCTGCTTGAAATTGGATGTAATATTAATTAGGGATATAAAAAGTTAGGCCACAATTATGTTCTCTTGTATTTACCTGAGTCTCAGAGCCCTTTGGGACATGAGTTTTAGGACCTGAAAAATAAAATTGAAAGTTAATAACATCCAACATTCTAACTAAACTGTTGTTGTCGAAGTAACAATAACTGGTTAATATCATGTATTTGATATGTGTTATGTCTAGAGATGAGCGAACACTAAAATGCTCGGGTACTCGTTATTCGAGACGAACTTTTCCCGATGCTCGAGTGCTCGTCTCGAATAACGAACCCCATTGAAGTCAATGGGAGACTCGAGCATTTTTCAAGGGGACCAAGGCTCTGCACAGGGAAGCTTGGCCAAACACCTGGGAACCTCAGAAAAGGATGGAAACACCACGGAAATGGACAGGAAACAGCAGGGGCAGCATGCATGGATGCCTCTGAGGCTGCTTAAACGCACCATTATGCCAAAATTATGGGCAACAGCATGGCCATGACAGAGTGACAGAATGAAGCTAGATAGCATCTAAAACATGCAATAATTGACCCTGACACTATAGGGGACGGCATGCAGAGGCAGCGGCAGCAGGCTAGAGAGTGTCATGGCGACATACCCTAAATGGACTCAGGCTTCAAACCAATGGGTGGCAGAGAGGAACCAAAGGAGGTGAGCAAGAAGTGCTCAAATAATATCGGTACATGATAAAAGTTTGCCAGTATATTTTGTGGATTACACAGCAGGGTGGCGACAAAGTTAACATGGAAGCCATGAAAACAACCCAAAATTCTGCCTGACACAGCTCGTTTGATAAGGGGACCATGTATGGAGGCAGTGAACTAGTAGTAGATTAAAGGTGCTGCAGTTAAAACTATGTTAGTTGGATCTTGGCATGGAGCTGGCGCTCCGCTGCCAGGCGAGCTTTCGCCAATCCAAGCCCCTGTCTCTAGGCTACTCCCCAAACAGCACTTTTGTATAAGATCAAGTGTAGTAGCGTTCTTATAAGTTTAGGATATGCCGGGTGAGGGGAATGTAAACAGATACGCAAGAAGCGCATGATGCGCATGGAGCTGGCGCTCCGCTGCCAGGCGAGCTTTCGCCAATCCAAGCCCCTGTCTCTAGGCTACTCCCCAAACAGCACTTTTGTATAAGATCAAGTGTAGTAGCGTTCTTATAAGTTTAGGATATGCCGGGTGAGGGGAATGTAAACAGATGCGCAAGAAGCGCATGATGCGCATGGAGCTGGCGCTCCGCTGCCAGGCGAGCTTTCGCAAATCCAAGCCCCTGTCTCTAGGCTACTCCCCAAACAGCACTTTTGTATAAGATCAAGTGTAGTAGCGTTCTTATAAGTTTAGGATATGCCGGGTGAGGGGAATGTAAACAGATGCGCAAGAAGCGCATGATGCGCATGGAGCTGGCGCTCCGCTGCCAGGCGAGCTTTCGCAAATCCAAGCCCCTGTCTCTAGGCTACTCCCCAAACAGCACTTTTGTATAAGATCAAGTGTAGTAGCGTTCTTATAAGTTTAGGATATGCCGGGTGAGGGGAATGTAAACAGATGCGCAAGAAGCGCATGATGCGCATGGAGCTGGCGCTCCGCTGCCAGGCGAGCTTTCGCAAATCCAAGCCCCTGTCTCTAGGCTACTCCCCAAACAGCACTTTTGTATAAGATCAAGTGTAGTAGCGTTCTTATAAGTTTAGGATATGGCGGGTGAGGGGAATGTAAACAGATGCGCAAGAAGCGCTGAAATAATATCCCTAAATGGTAAAAGTTTGCAAGTATATTTTGTGGATTACACAGCAGGGTGGCGACAAAGTTAACAACTTTGATGTGGAATCCATGAAAACAACCCAAATTTCTGCCTGACACACCTCGTTTGATAAAGGGACGATGTATGGAGGCAGCTATATGGACGACTTTTGGAGGTAGCAATGGAGACAACGTGTGGAGGCTGCTATGGAGACAATTTAATTTGGATAGTGCCTGTATGTGGCAGTCCCAAACATTTTTCAAACCAGAGGAGCAGGTAGGTGGCCCTCCAGTAAAATGGGATAGATTGAGTGCCTGTATGTGGCAGTCCCAAAAATTGTTCAAACCAGAGGAGCAGGTAGGTGGCCCTCCAGTAAAATGGAATAGATTGAGTGCCTGTATGTGGCAGTCCCAAAAATTGTTCAAACCAGAGGAGCAGGTAGGTGGCCCTGCAGTAAAATGGAATAGATTGAGTGCCTGTATGTGGCAGTCCCAAAAATGTTTCAAACCAGAGGAGCAGGTAGGTGGCCCTCCAGTAAAATGGGATAGATTGAGTGCCTGTATGTGGCAGTCCCAAAAATGTTTCAAACCAGAGGAGCAGGTAGGTGGCCCTCCAGTAAAATGGAATAGATTGAGTGCCTGTATGTGGCAGTCCCAAAAATTGTTCAAACCAGAGGAGCAGGTAGGTGGCCCTGCAGTAAAATGGAATAGATTGAGTGCCTGTATGTGGCAGTCCCAAAAATTCTTCAAACCAGAGGAGCAGGTAGGTGGCCCTCCAGTAAAATGGAATAGATTGAGTGCCTGTATGTGGCAGTCCCAAAAATTCTTCAAACCAGAGGAGCAGGTAGGTGGCCCTGCAGTAAAATGGAATAGATTGAGTGCCTGTATGTGGCAGTCCCAAAAATGTTTCAAACCAGAGGAGCAGGTAGGTGGCCCTCCAGTAAAATGGAATAGATTGAGTGCCTGTATGTGGCAGTCCCAAAAATTCTTCAAACCAGAGGAGCAGGTAGGTGGCCCTCCAGTAAAATGGAATAGATTGAGTGCCTGTATGTGGCAGTCCCAAAAATTGTTCAAACCAGAGGACCGGGTAGGTGGCCCTCCAGAAAAATGGAATAGATTGAGTGCCTGTATGTGGCACTCACAAAAATTGTTTCAAACAGAGGACCGGGTAGGTGGCCCTCCAGAAAAATTAAATGCATGAAGTATAGCAAGAGCCAGTGGGCCCTGTCAAAAAATAGCCATTTTCCTCTGCTTTACTGTACAAAGAGGAGGAGAAGGAGGAAAATGAGGAGGAGGAGGAGGAGTGGATCAATTATTCAGGTTGAGCTTCCTTCACCTGGTGGAGATTGGAAATTCTGAGAAATCCAGCCTTTATTCATTTTAATAAGCGTCAGCCTGTCAGCGCTGTCAGTCGACAGGCGTGTACGCTTATCGGTGATGATGCCACCAGCTGCACTGAAAACCCGCTCGGACAAGACGCTAGCGGCAGGGCAGGCAAGAACCTCCAAGGCGTACAGCGCCAGTTCGTGCCACATGTCCAGCTTTGAAACCCAGTAGTTGTAGGGAGCTGTGTGATCATTTAGGACGATGGTATGGTCAGCTACGTACTCCCTCACCATCTTTCTGTAAAGATCAGCCCTACTCTGCCGAGACTGGGGACAGGTGACAGTGTCTTGCTGGGGTGACATAAAGCTGGCAAAAGCCTTGTAAAGCGTACCCTTGCCAGTGCTGGACAAGCTGCCTGCTCGCCTACTCTCCCTCGCTACTTGTCCCGCAGAACTACGCACTCTGCCGCTAGCGCTGTCAGAAGGGAAATACTGTTTCAGCTTGTGCACCAGGGCCTGCTGGTATTCATGCATTCTCACACTCCTTTCCTCTGCAGGGATGAGAGTGGCAAGATTTTGCTTGTACCGTGGGTCCAGGAGAGTGAACACCCAGTAATCGGTGCTGGAATAAATTCTTTGAACGCGAGGGTCACGGGATAGGCAGCCTAGCATGAAATCTGCCATATGCGCCAGAGTACCAACGCGTAAGAATTCACTCCCCTCACTGGCCTGACTGTCCATTTCCTCCTCCTCCAACTCCTCCAACTCCTCTTCTTCTGCCCATACACGCTGAACAGTGAAGGACTCAACAATGGTCCCCTCTTGTGTCTCGCCAACATTCTCCTCCTCTTCCTCCTCATCCTCCTCCACCTCCACCTCCTCCGATATGCGCTGAGAAACAGACCTCAGGGTGCTTTGGCTATCAACAAGGGAATATTCTTCCCCCGTCTCTTGTGACGAGCGCAAAGCTTCCGACTTCATGCTGACCAGAGAGTTTTTCAACAGGCCAAGCAGCGGGATGGTGAGGCTGATGATGGCGGCATCGCCACTGACCATCTGTGTTGACTCCTCAAAGTTACTCAGCACCTGACAGATATCAGACATCCACGTCCACTCCTCATTGTAGACTTGAGGAAGCTGACTGACCTGACTACCAGTTCTGGTGGAAGTTGACATCTGGCAGTCTACAATCGCTCTGCGCTGCTGGTAAACTCTGGATAACATGGTCAGTGTTGAATTCCACCTCGTGGGCACGTCGCACAACAGTCGGTGAGCGGGCAGTTGGAGGCGGCGCTGCGCTGCCCTGAGAGTGGCAGCATCTGGGCTGGACTTCCTGAAATGCGCACAGATGCGGCGCACCTTCGTGAGCAAATCAGACAGATTGGGGTATGTCTTGAGGAAACGCTGCACTATCAGATTTAACACATGGGCCAGGCATGGCACATGTGTCAGTCTGCCGAGTTGCAGAGCCGCCACCAGGTTACGGCCGTTGTCACACACAACCATTCCCGGCTTGAGGTTCAGCGGTGCCAGCCACAGATCAGTCTGCGCCGTGATGCCCTGTAATAGCTCTTGGGCGGTGTGCCTTTTGTCGCCTAGGCTCAGCAGTTTGAGCACCGCCTGCTGTCGCTTAGCGACGGCACTGCTGCTGTGCCTAGAGCTACCGACTGATGGCGCCGTGCCCACGGATGGTAGTTCGGAGGAGGAGGTGGAGGAGGGGTGGGAGGAGGAGGAGGCATAGTAGGCCTGAAACACCTGGACCGAGGTAGGCCCCGCAATCCTCGGCGTCGGCAGTATATGAGCAGCCCCAGGGTCAGTCTCGGTCCCAGCCTCCACCAAGTTAACCCAATGTGCCGTCAGCGATATATAGTGGCCCTGCCCGGCAGCACTCGTCCACGTGTCCGTGGTCAGGTGGACCTTGTCAGAAACGGCGTTGGTCAGGGCACGGATGATGTTGTCTGACACGTGCTGGTGCAGGGCTGGGACGGCACATCGGGAAAAGTAGTGGCGGCTGGGGACCGAATACCGAGGGGCGGCCGCCGCCATGAGGTTGCGAAAGGCCTCGGTCTCTACTAGCCTATAGGGCAGCATCTCCAGGCTAAGCAATCTGGAGATGTGCACATTAAGGGCTTGGGCGTGCGGGTGGGTTGCACTATATTTGCGTTTCCGCTCCAGCGTCTGGGGTATGGAGAGCTGAACGCTGGTGGATGCTGTGGAGGATCGTGGAGGCGACGATGGGGTTTTTGGGCCAGGGTCCTGGGCAGGGGGCTGACTAGCAGCTGACACAGGGGAAGGAGCAGTGGTGTGCACGGCCGGAGGTGAACGGGCTTGTTGCCACTGAGTGGGGTGCTTAGCATTCATATGCCTGCGCATACTGGTGGTAGTTAAGCTAGTAGTGGTGGAACCCCTGCTGAGCCTGGTTTGGCAAATGTTGCACACCACAGTCCGTCGGTCATCCGGTGTTTCCTTAAAGAACCTCCACACTTCTGAAGATCTAGCCCTCGCCGCAAGAGCCCTCACCACGGGAGCTTCACTAGTTGACAGTGGCGCTGATGCACCAGCTCTGGCCCTGCCTCTCCGTCTGGCCCCACCACTGCCTCTTCCAACCTGTTCAGGTCGAGGACTCTCCTCCGTCTCAGAAGCACTGTGTTCACCCGGCCTCTCAACCCAGCTTGGGTCTGTCACCTCATCATCCTCCGATCCCTCAGTCTGCTCCCCCCTCGGACTTCCTGCCCTGACAACAACTTCCCCACTGTCTGACAACCGTGTCTCCTCATCGTCGGACACCTCTTTACACACTTCCACTACGTCAAGAAGGTCATCATCACCCACAGACTGTGACTGGTGGAAAACCTGGGCATCGGAAAATTGCTCAGCAGCAACCGGACAAGTGGTTTGTGACTGTGGGAAGGGTCCAGAAAACAGTTCCTCAGAGTATGCCGGTTCAAATGGCAAATTTTCCTGGGAGGGGGCAGACTGGGGGGGAGGAGGCTGAGGTGCAGGAGCTGGAGGAGTGGGGATTTCGGTGACATGGGTGGACTGCGTGGAAGACTGACTGGTGGTGGACAAATTGCTCGAAGCATTGTCAGCAATCCACGACATCACCTGTTCGCACTGTTCTGGCCTCAACAGTGCTCTACCACGAGTCCCAGTAACTTCAGACATGAACCTAGGGAGTGTAGCTCTGCGGCGTTCCCCTGCTCCCTCATCAGCAGGTGGTGTCTCACCCCGCCCAGGACCACGGCCTCTGACCCCTGCAGTAGTTGGACGCCCACGTCCCCGCCCTCGTCCTCTACCCCTAGCCCTGGGGTTAAACATTTTTAAAATGAGAGTTATAACTTTTTTTTTTTTTTTACTTTTTTTTTTTTTTTTTGTGTGTTTTTTTGTGTTTTTTGTTTTTTTTTGTGTTTTTTGGTTTTTTTTGAGTTTTTAGAACCAAACAATCCTATCCTATTGCTATGGCTATTTTCTAGCCAAGTATCAAAGGAAGCACACTACTATGCCAGATGAGATGACACTGAGTTATTGCCTAATAGAAATCCAACCCCTACTGAATTTTGCCACTTCAGCCTTTGCTATGGATATGTGCGCCACTAAGCGCAGAACACAGCGGTCGCAAGTCTCACTACAAATTGCTCAGAATTGGCAAGTACATGCACTGCAGAAACTACAGCCACCAGCAGATCAACCAGAAATCAAATATATAGAACGCTACTGTAGGCTTCAAGAAGCTATTTGTATTCTCCTATGGCTATTTTCTAGCCAAGTATCAAAGGAAGCACACTACTATGCCAGATGAGATGACACTGAGTTATTGCCTAATAGAAATCCAACCCCTACTGAATTTTCCCACTTCAGCCTTTGCTATGGATATGTGCGCCACTAAGCGCAGAACACAGCGGTCGCAAGTCTCACTACAAATTGCTCAGAATTGGCAAGTACATGCACTGCAGAAACTACAGCCACCAGCAGATCAACCAGAAATCAAATATATAGAACGCTACTGTAGGCTTCAAGAAGCTATTTGTATTCTCCTATGGCTATTTTCTAGCCAAGTATCAAAGGAAGCACACTACTATGCCAGATGAGATGACACTGAGTTATTGCCTAATAGAAATCCAACCCCTACTGAATTTTCCCACTTCAGCCTTTGCTATGGATATGTGCGCCACTAAGCGCAGAACACAGCGGTCGCAAGTCTCACTACAAATTGCTCAGAATTGGCAAGTACATGCACTGCAGAAACTACAGCCACCAGCAGATCAACCAGAAATCAAATATATAGAACGCTACTGTAGGCTTCAAGAAGCTATTTGTATTCTCCTATGGCTATTTTCTAGCCAAGTATCAAAGGAAGCACACTACTATGCCAGATGAGATGACACTGAGTTATTGCCTAATAGAAATCCAACCCCTACTGAATTTTCCCACTTCAGCCTTTGCTATGGATATGTGCGCCACTAAGCGCAGAACACAGCGGTCGCAAGTCTCACTACAAATTGCTCAGAATTGGCAAGTACATGCACTGCAGAAACTACAGCCACCAGCAGATCAACCAGAAATCAAATATATAGAACGCTACTGTAGGCTTCAAGAAGCTATTTGTATTCTCCTATGGCTATTTTCTAGCCAAGTATCAAAGGAAGCACACTACTATGCCAGATGAGATGACACTGAGTTATTGCCTAATAGAAATCCAACCCCTACTGAATTTTGCCACTTCAGCCTTTGCTATGGATATGTGCGCCACTAAGCGCAGAACACAGCGGTCGCAAGTCTCACTACAAATTGCTCAGAATTGGCAAGTACATGCACTGCAGAAACTACAGCCACCAGCAGATCAACCAGAAATCAAATATATAGAACGCTACTGTAGGCTTCAAGAAGCTATTTGTATTCTCCTATGGCTATTTTCTAGCCAAGTATCAAAGGAAGCACACTACTATGCCAGATGAGATGACACTGAGTTATTGCCTAATAGAAATCCAACCCCTACTGAATTTTGCCACTTCAGCCTTTGCTATGGATATGTGTGCCACTAAGAGCTAAACACAACGGTAGCAAGTCCCCCTGCTAATTCCTCACAAAATGGTAAAAGATGCAAATTAAAATAAAAAAAGTAGAACGTTATTGTAGCCCTAAGAAGGGCTGTTGGGTTCTTTGAGAATCACTCCTGCCTAACAGTAAGCTAATAGAACACCCTAACGCTTTCCCTGACCAGCAGCAGCTCTCTCCCTAGCGGCATCCAGAGACAGAATGATCCGAGCAGCGCGGCCAGCGGCTAGTCTATCCCAGGGTCACCTGATCTGGCCAGCCAACCACTGCTATCGACGTGTAAGGGTACCACGTCATGCTGGGTGGAGTGCAGAGTCTCCTGGCTTGTGATTGGCTCTGTTTCTGGCCGCCAAAAAGCAAAACGGCGGGAGCTGCCATTTTCTCGAGCGGGCAAAGTATTCGTCCGAGCAACGAGCAGTTTCGAGTACCCTAATGCTCGACCGAGCATCAAGCTCGGACGAGCATGTTCGCTCATCTCTAGTTATGTCTTAAAGGACCAAAGTGCCCCAAATGTTTATTCCCATTAAATGTGCTTGCAGCATCATGACCTACAGTGGGCCGATACCTTCCTTTAATCAAGTGAGTCAAGCAGCTAGAAATAGATTTTTGAAATAAACCACTGTCTCAGGCTGAAGGAAACCCTGCTGATTATTACTCGTTGTGACTAGGGATGAGTGGTACTGAACTGCATTTGTCTGGACCAGAACTTCAGGTTTGGTGCTCGGGCTTATACCCGTTGGTAACACCCGTGATCGGGTTCAGTAAATCCAAACCACATAGAGCCACCTCGTCTCTATTTGTGACCACAGGGCCTTGCAGACCAACCATGACCTTTCCATATCCTATTATGGTCAATATTTGTGAGGGCCAGCCAAAGATTTCACTCTAGGGGGCCTACTTCATGCCCTGGTTCCTGCATTTTCCAATTCTTCCCATACTTGGGCTGGCATCTGGCTATTCTGAGGGTCAAGGACCTACTTCAACCATTGAGTAGCCTCCTAGGACCATGAGAGGTCACTTTAATTTTCCATTGCACTTCACTTCCGTCCTTGTCTCCTGATTTGAGGAGGCCACTCAATGAAGTAGTCATGTGACCCCCAGAACTTCTTGCTTGACATAGGCCCAAAAACCAGAAGTGCGGGAGCAATGTGGGAATCGGGAGCCAAAGCAGGGTATGTATGCAGATTCCTGTAAAGCCCCTTTAAGTTGTTTTCATACAAGTAACTGTAACCAAGCCCTTAACTAGTGCATATACAACCAACAAGAACGATAGCCTTAATATACATGGGCTGTTAGGGATTATTTTCTAATGTTAACAAAATTTATAGAATTTATGGAAAGAAAATGATCTCTATCTATTACCTGTGATGTAAGACCTGATGAGATGAATAGCCAATGCCAATAAATATAAAATTCCAATCGTCACCACTGGTATCCAAAAGCTTTGACATGAAGAGTTACTATCCCCATAGACCTCTGTAAAATTGTCAAGAATTTTTATGATAATTATATTTATTGAACAAAAACTATGTACCGTAAATGCTTGTAGACAGAACAAGTCCTATTTGTTTCAGCTTTTAAATACCATCATATACTATCTGATATCACCTCTAAAGAACTCATTGGGGGGCATGGTTTATCGTTTTATGTCTTTTTCTCCTCTATGTATGCAAAAAGTTTTCCATAAATGAAGACTTACGGACTCTTGCTATTTGCCATATGTAAACATTTCTTCAATTGGATGATATTAAAAAAATTAAATGTTCCTGTGTGGAGATAATTTTGTAGAAATGTCTCCATGTTGACCCCTAGAAATGAGATAGATTCCTTGGATACGACCACCTCACATTTTGGCAGAGGTGGCCAGACATGTGCTATTGAGTCCTGCCTGACCACCTGGATTCAGCCTGAATGACTTTCTCGAGAACAACATTATCACGGGTTATGAGGAAAAAACATTTGTTCAATTCTTAAAGGTTGGACTTGATGTACCTGCATATTCCAACCTTATATACTATGATACTATGCCCTCTCTACACCCATCTATGCCTGGTGCCAGGAATTGCAACTATTTCAAGATCTTTATGACTGTACAAGCCTAGATAAATTCCCCCAAGTTCATACACATGCCTTGGGCAACAGAAAGCTAGAGTTACCACCATCCAGCTAAATTTGCTTTCCTTTGTAATTGAAGATCTAAGAGATTTGATTACTTTTTTCAGTAATTATCCAAGAGACACTAGAAGGAGATGAGTGAAGCCAAACTTCACAGGAGACCATCTCCCCATGTTTCCAGGCATCTTTCGAGAGTGAGATGAAGTTCATGAAGGTCCATGTCCCGTCAGGTTCCTTTTTAGATGACATGAAGCCCTTATGAGGTTTCCCAGAAATGTTCCAGGTTATATGAACTGAATCACAAACCTTCTGTACAACACAAGCCAAGAGTAATGAGCTGGGAGTAATTGCTGGCTGAAGAGGAGTGAGAAGATGAACAGAGCTTCTGGAGGTGGACCTGTCTGGAAACAGGAAATGTTGTGAAAGTTGCTAATTCTAAAGACATAAGAACCTGCTCAAACACAATCTATACATTTTGGCATTAACTATATTGTTGACATGGTAACTTACTTTTAAATATTATTGACCCATAAAGTGACATTTTGGTTTAAAAAAAACCTTATTTAATATTAAAATAACCAAATAACAGAGTTTAATAATAAAATGAAAAAACTGTGAAAAGCATTAAATGTGAAAAACAACTATTAAATTTTAAAAAAATTCCATAAAATAAATCTTAAACAGATGTTAACTCCAAAAATATCTAACTTCCATTTTTACAATATCTTAGTGATAGAATAGAACATTTTCGTCGGGTTTTCACGTTTTTTTCCTTTTGTGCTGAATTGCCCTGGGTTTTTGGCGCACGCGATCGAATTGTGGCGCATTGGCACCGGCTTGCATGCAACACAAATCGGGGACTGAGGACGTCGGACAACCCGACTGATTTGGAGTAACCTCAGAATTAAAAAAGCAAATTGTGTCGCAAGATCAGCACTCACATGCACCAGGAAGAAGAAGGTGAACTCCGGCGGACCTCAGCGGGGGAAGCAACACATGCAGGAAATTGGAAGCACGATGTTAGTGAATCGTAGAAGACCCGAATACTCGTCGGACAAGGCACAGCGGGGATCGCGACAGGACGGGTAAGTAAATGGGCACCATTGTACCGTTACAATCCCTTTGACTTCCTATAGTCTACCACCTCTGAATAGAATTCTTTTACTTTGTATGGTAAAGTTGCACATGTATTTATGAAGTGTTTGTGCTAGTGTTGTGTCGCGACTGCACTGTGCACCCCACAAACAATACTGTGCACAAAAAGGGGCGTTCTTGTGCGCATCCGCACCGGCCGCCATATTTATCTGTTAAGTCCGACATAATTGTGTTGCACGCTGGTAAACGGATTTCACAAAAAAGAACTGGTAGACTCAGTTTATGCTATTTGGGTGTCTGCAGGGCGCACCACAATAATGAAGACTGTGCACCGCACTTCATGAATCTGGCCCACACTGAACGATCGTAAAGAAAACTACATTATTAGTAAATGTGGGTCTTTGGGCCACATTTAGAAAGCAGTCTGCACCTATTTTTTTGGTGTAGGTTGTACAAATACATGTGGTTGCAGTGTTTGAGCCAATATTGTGGCACGGCTGCACTGTGCACACCACTACACAATACTGCGCATCAGCCATCACATTTATGTCCGAAGTCGGTCTTCCCGAATCTGGCGCACTCTCCACAACATTGAACCAAACTGCATGTATTGCAGTTTGCATAACTATTAGTAAATGTGGTCCAATGTATTTACATGTAAATAATAAAATATAAAATATATTTTATACAAAATAAAAACTTTTTTTTGGGGGGGGGGGATTGGACACACACATACTGCAGTAGCCTAAATTCAAGCATAAATTTAAGGAATATGGAAAATGTCAAACTAAAAAAAACTAACTATCGGATCTGCTTCTAAGAATTTTTGGTCTGAAGAAGACGCCTTTTTGCCATCAAAACATGTTGCCTAATTAAGACCTTCGACTTTAACATGAGTTTTACTCATCTGTGCCGGACACACCTGTTATTCTCTGGAGTTTTCTGCACCTCCCATACTCTCTGGAGTGAAGGTTGGATGACATGGAGAATACTGACTCATCATTTCAAGGTGAGAGCAATTCCCATCTTGTTTTTTGCCACTTTTGATCCCCAAAACATACTATTATATATACTCGAGTATAAGCCGAGTTTTTCAGCACAAAAAATGTGCTGAAAAACCACACCTCAGCTTATACTCGAGTCAAGGAAATGTCCGTCGCAGGGATTGTGACGTCAACCGCACGCTGACATTCTACTATGTGCGCCAGCATCTGCACACACTATGATGTCAGTGAGCGGCCAACATCATGGTGCCTGTGACGGACAGCGCAGGGACATGGAGCCAATGCCCGAGCATTGGGGGCAGGGGCTGCAGGCTATATACTAGGGGGCTGGTAGGCTATATACTACAGGAGGCTGGCAGGCTATATACTGCAGAGGGCTGGCAGGCTATATACTACAGGGAGCTGGCAGGCTATAGACTCCTGGAGGCTGGCTATATACTATAGGGGCTGCTAGGCTATATACTACATGGGGCTGGCAGGCTATATACTGCAGAGGGCTGGCAGGCTATATAATAAAGGGGCTGGCAGTCTATATACTGGGGAGGCTGTAACCAATGCATTTCCGACCCTCGGCTTATACTCGAGTCAATAGGTTTTTGCAGTTTTTTTGTTAAAATTAGGTGTCTGGGCTTATACTTGGGTCGGTTTATACTCGACTATATATGGTACACTCGGGTCTGCACCCAATTTACTTTGTTTATTTCTTTGGTCATCCCATAACCCTGCGACCCAAAGGTCTGCTTTGGTCTAGAACCAGGTCTAATTTTTACAACATTGAATTAGGATACATGATCACATTAATCACTTTAAAAATCTGGAGCTGAAGGTTAAAAATGGAAATCAACAGAATCTCAAAAAAATGTAATGTAATGTTTAATTTACTAGAATTGGCAAATATAGCAAAATTAGAGACTTTTTCATTTAATTTTGTTATGTTTCTATTCTTTCTTATTGAAGTCTTATGTCAACTATGTACATCAACTATAAAAAGTATGGTGAGCCAACAGCGCAGATCTCCAGGAAAAGCTCATCTGTAGTCTTACGAATATATAAAATATATGTGATCAGATTTTATTAGCATCTCAGGTTAAAAATGATGAATAATACCATCAATTTTGTATAATACACTGATCCGTGGGGGTCCTGACTGTTGAACTCTAAAATCTAAAATTAACGGCCTGTTGTAAGAACTTTAAAAATTATTTTAAGATTTTTGAATTATAAGGAGATCTATAACCTATTTTAAAGCTTGTGTGTTTTAATGAATCCATTATGATGTATAATAGAAAAAAAATCTATGATTTTTATCGATATCTTACCTCCAACAGATAGATATGTGCCATTTCCAATAATGTTTGAAAGGGAATTTAAAAATGTACAGAAATAAGCCCCGGAGTCCTTGGTCTGGACATTAGATATGAGTAGGACGGTCCGGCCTGCAGTATAGCTACATGTATATTTCTGTCTCTCATTATTAGTTATGCAGCCCGTTACACGGCGGAGGCTTCCATTAGAGATCCATTTCCTCCGATACCAGGAGATCTGATGGCCTCGATCTGTGTCCTCACTGGAGACACAAGGGATGGTCGCTGTGCTATTCACCTCAATGGACACAACCTCCAGAGGCTGATACAGAACCGGGTGACCCGGAATCACTGAAAGACACAATCAACGTTCATTAAGAAGCTCCATATATATAACACATCTAGATATAGAATAGACATGTGGTACATGGAAGACCCACTGGGTCTTCAACCATGACATACAACAATATATACTTGTACATGGGTCACCCTGGATGGAGGAGTCTTAAACAGCTGGTGCAATGTGCCGCAGTGATATTAATGAGCAGTTACATAACATAAAATAAACTGCTTAATATTTAATAACTACTAGATAAACCGATGGGTGAATAAATATTGTCAACTGATACAATTGAAACATATAGGGGTACATTGTTCTTGACATTTTTTGCACAATTTTTTGGTGCAGTTAGTAAATTTGTTTCTAATTTGCAATGTTTTTGGGTGCAATCAAAAGTCCGGCACTTAGTGGTTTTGAGTCCCTGCGCCTTATCTGACATAGTGAGTGCGTCCTATACAGATGTTTGCACGGGATCTATCACAAATTTGTGCCTAAAAAGTTGCAACAAAGTTGCAAAAATGCTCCTATTCTGAGCAGGTGCACTTAAAAAAAAATTCAATTTTCATTACTGAAAACAATGGTTTTCTCTTCCCAAATGAAGAATTTGGGAACATGAATTTGTAACATGAAAAATCCTTCTGCTCAGTTTTAAAATGTAAAATTTCACCAGTAACGACTTCATCACTTTCTATGGGATCATCTCTGGGAGTGATTATTGTCTTATTGCACAGATCTGAGAATATTATCAGACTCCATTTCATGTAAATTATAATAAAAAAGGAAAAGACTCATTTCAGCAAGAATTTTTGTAATTTTTTTTTTCCATATGTGTAACTTTTAGTCCCTGCAGTTACATCACAATGTGGTCCGGACATTGTACAAGCTGAGACTTTTTTGGGCAAAAATGAAGCCCTGAACATTCTGTCACATTTTTTCAATCCCATTCCTTTATTGGTCACAAATGAAATCTAGTTTGTAGGGTAAACATTAGAGATAAATTTGGCGCAAAATAATCGGACATGCAACAATAATTTGCAGTAGACACAGGAGATACATAGATAGATAAGCACAAGGGAAAGAGTGGAAGCAATTCATGTTAGAAAATCTAGAAATAAACCAGATTATGTTAACTAAGATACATTTAATAGAACTAATCTGTAATGCAAAAGTGAAAATAAATCACTTAAAAGGGACCAGGTGAACAAATATTCAACCATGCATACATTTAATATCTTTTTATAAAATATTTATTCTCTAAATTTCCCAGTATCTTTATGTCTCTTTCTATGTATATTTTAGGTATCTTTATGTCTCTTTTTCTGTATATTTTAGGTATATTTTTATGTCTCTTTCTATCTTTCTATGATTTTAAAAGTATGTCAGATTCAAATTGATAAAATATTAAACACAACAAAAAATATTTAAAAGAAATATAAATGTTAATTATTATAACATAAATGTAATAGTTGGCTAAAGAACATAATAAAAGTCACTTTTTACCTTGAATAAATAGAAGTATATAGAGAACATCCATATCTACAGCTCAGTAGAGGAGTCCGACACATACTGGGTATTTACTGGTATATATTCTAGTAATGTGACTATATATAGAAACGTAAAGGTTTCTGGCTCCTCCCACCTCACCATGAGAGACACTGCCAACCACATACATTTCTTTCGGTTGTTCTTTATACTTTACTTAGAGATAAATTTTTATGCTTCGAAAAATTAATCGAAAATTAAAAAAAACTGCTTTGACCAATGCAGAGGATAATACTTGGATCTTCTACTCTAGGGTTAAGTTATGGAGATCTGTGATGAATTCCTACAAGGTGTAATTGTACCACTAAACATCTCCTCTGCCTCTTGCATTAGTAGACATTCACTCATATCAAAGGTCTGGAGTTCTCTTTTTTGCTGAAACTGGAGACAGGAAGTCGAGCCTTAGTCAGCCATATTGGATATTTGCATTTGTTATCATCCACTCCATAAAATCATGCAAATTTTTTTCTGCTTTCTTATTTTCATCTGTCTATTTCTGTCATTCTTGAGTATTATACTTTTTATGCCCAGTCATTATACTGTACCGTTCAGCCATTTATTCAGCCATTTTGAAATTATAGTTATCCAGTCACTCAAAAATATTTTCCTTGTGTGTATTGAACACTCATTTCAGGCACAAGAGTTCAAAATGGCCGCATGAATCTACATGGTGTTGCAATAAGTTCCGTGTGAAGACTCCATTACATCAAATACATTAAAATAGTATGAAAATCAATAATGAAATGTTTAAATTTACAAAGAAACATGGGGGGCATATATAATGCATTGTATACTAGTTATTGAACAAGGCATGAAAAAGTCCCGATTACCAAATTCTGGTCTAGGCATGGGCATGCAGGGGGTAGGATCACAGGGTGGCTTGGGTGTGGACAACCTGGACTGAGTCAGGATCCTGAATTCTACTGAAGTACTCCAGGATATCATGCAGAATCTGATGCTTTAGTCTTGATAACCCCCCCCCCCACACACACCTCTCCAGCTTTTGTAAATTGTTCCACAAATCATATTGTAGAAACAAATCATATCTTAGAAACGTAGTCTCTAAGACATTGAAAATAAAATTACAGGTTAACAAAAAAGAGAAGGTCTTCCAACTTCTAAGTTCCTCCCGGAATGTGGGGTGTCATATCTGATGCCCATTCTTTCTTCTTGCATTGCGCCAATAAAAATTAATCCTTGTGATACACTGAAAAATCACAGTGCGCAAAAAAAAACACTGACATCGAGCGCCAAACCTTGCTCCTCCAATTAATAAATTCCCACCATTGTGCGTCTCTCTCCTTCAATACCCAAGGCCATATTGAGTATATTCCATAAATTGCCAAGACGGAATCAGGTTCAGTTCAACAGCATTCTATCGTCTCGTCGTAATCTTACTTTGATTTTTAGGGTTCTTAAATAATAACTATGTTCAGTATTGTCCTTCAGCAATTGGGTTGAGTTCTACCACGATCAATGTCTGTCTCAGAAGAATTGGGGATTAGGAGAATTAGATCCTAACGTGCAGTAAAGTCTTAGAGGCTTGGTACAGGCTGAGAATATCAAATTGAATAGAGAACTTTTTGCCTTACTGCATTCGATGACGTTCTTGTGTTCCACTTAGGAGAATTGGAGATTCTTCCTTAAAGACGTAAAGTTCTTCAGCAGCTTGTGGACAAATATTTCAGATGTGATTCTACTTCATAGCAAGGTTCTTGCTCAGTCAACCTGGTAATTTCCTATTTAGACGGCTCCCAGTCAGTTTGAAGATTTGTAGATGTTGATTTGTTCATACGTCTAATACACAGAAAAGTTTTTACTTTTGGTTTAAATGACTTAATATGGAGTGCACTGCCTTCACTCATGTGTTATATCACTTTCTATTTATAGACAGGAAAAGTCTTCAACTATGGAAAAGATAAACCACACACCTAATAATAGCTTCTTAGCTATCTCTTCTCAATAATCCACCCCCGGCATCTACAGAACACTGACCATACTGCAATCATCTGGTCCTGGCTAATACCATGTGAAAAAACTAACATTTTGAACTTTAGTCTTTAACTTCACTAAGAGGCTCCGACCTCTTGGTGAATATGGCACAAACCTCACCAGTTTTAACCTGTAGACAAGATCAGAACTTAGGGTTTTTTGCTCTAGTCTCCTTTGGAACTCCAGCTGAGACTAAAGTAAATGTGGCATGTTGGGCATTCACACCCTGCCCGCCATCCATTGCATTCCGCCCCAACACACCCAAAGTGGCTTTGGAGTCAAAGAAGCCAGAAACCTTGTGAGGAGAGGGAGATTTATATGATGTATTCACCAGAAATCTGTTGGAAAAGCCATAATGAAACTAACTAGAGATGAGCGAGCACTAAAATGCTCGGGTACTCGTTATTCGAATAACGAGCCCCATTGAAGTCAATGGGAGACTCGAGCATTTTTCAAGGGGACCAAGGCTCTGCACAGGGAAGCTTGGCCAAACACCTGGGAACCTCAGAAAAGGATGGAAACACCACGGAAATGGACAGGAAACAGCAGGGGCAGCATGCATGGATGCCTCTGAGGCTGCTTAATCGCACCATTATGCCAAAATTATGGGCAACAGCATGGCCATGACAGAGTGACAGAATGAAGCTAGATAGCATGTAAAACATCCAATAATTGACCCTGAGACTATAGGGGACGGCATGCAGAGGCAGCGGCAGCAGCGGCAGGCTAGAGAGTGGCATGGCGACATACTCTAAATGGACTCAGGCTTCAAACCAATGGGTGACAGAGAGGAACCAAAGGAGGTGAGCAAGAAGCGCTCAAATAATATCGGTACATGATAAAAGTTTGCCAGTATATTTTGTGGATTACACAGCAGGGTGGCGACAAAGTTAACATGGAAGCCATGAAAACAACCCAAAATTCTGCCTGACACAGCTCGTTTGATAAGGGGACCATGTATGGAGGCAGTGAACTAGTAGTAGATTAAAGGTGCTGCAGTTAAAACTATGTTAGTTGGATCTTGGCATGGAGCTGGCGCTCCGCTGCCAGGCGAGCTTTCGCCAATCCAAGCCCCTGTCTCTAGGCTACTCCCCAAACAGCACTTCTAAGAACCTTTTGTATAAGATCAAGTGTAGTAGCGTTCTTATAAGTTTGGGATATGGCGGGTGAGGGGAATGTAAACAGATGCGCAAGAAGCGCATGATGCGCATGGAGCTGGCGCTCCGCTGCTAGGCGAGCTTTCGCCAATCCAAGCCCCTGTCTCTAGGCTACTCCTCAAACAGCACTTCTAAGAACCTTTTGTATAAGATCAAGTGTAGTAGCGTTCTTATAAGTTTGGGATATGGCGGGTGAGGGGAATGTAAACAGATGCGCAAGAAGCGCATGATGCGCATGGAGCTGGCGCTCCGCTGCCAGGCGAGCTTTCGCCAATCCAAGCCCCTGTCTCTAGGCTACTCCCCAAACAGCACTTCTAAGAACCTTTTGTATAAGATCAAGTGTAGTAGCGTTCTTATAAGTTTAGGATATGGCGGGTGAGGGGAATGTAAACAGATGCGCAAGAAGCGCTGAAATAATATTGGTAAATGATAAAAGTTTGCAAGTATATTTTGTGGATAACACAGCAGGGTGGCGTCAAAGTTAACAACTTTGATGTGGAACCCATGAAAACAACCCAAATTTCTGCCTGACACACCTCGTTTGATAAGGGGACGATGTATGGAGGCAGCTATATGGACGACTTTTGGAGGTAGCAATGGAGACAACGTGTGGAGGCTGCTATGGAGACAATTTAATTTGGATAGTGCCTGTATGTGGCAGTCCAAAAAAGTTTTCAAACCAGAGGAGCAGGTAGGTGGCCCTCCAGAAAAATGAAATAGATTGAGTGCCTGTATGTGGCAGTCCAAAAAAGTTTTCAAACCAGAGGAGCGGGTAGGTGGCCCTCCAGTAAAATGGAATAGATTGAGTGCCTGTATGTGGCAGTCCAAAAAAGTTTTCAAACCAGCGGAGCAGGTAGGTGGCCCTCCAGTAAAATGGAATAGATTGAGTGCCTGTATGTGGCAGTCCAAAAAAGT
Source organism: Engystomops pustulosus (assembly GCF_040894005.1). Taxonomy (NCBI): domain Eukaryota; kingdom Metazoa; phylum Chordata; class Amphibia; order Anura; family Leptodactylidae; genus Engystomops; species Engystomops pustulosus. The sequence continues at coordinate 19,788,098 of NC_092417.1, forward strand.
TTTCAAACCAGAGGAGCGGGTAGGTGGCCCTCCAGAAAAATTGAATAGATTGAGTGCCTGTATGTGGCAGTCCAAAAAACTTTTCAAACCAGAGGAGCAGGTAGGTGGCCCTCCAGTAAAATGGAATAGATTGAGTGCCTGTATGTGGCAGTCCAAAAAAGTTTTCAAACCAGAGGAGCAGGTAGGTGGCCCTCCAGTAAAATGAAATAGATTGAGTGCCTGTATGTGGCAGTCCAAAAAAGTTTTCAAACCAGAGGAGCGGGTAGGTGGCCCTACAGAAAAATTGAATAGATTGAGTGCCTGTATGTGGCAGTCCAAAAAATTGTTTAAAACAGAGGACCGGGTAGGTGGCCCTCCAGAAAAATTGAATAGATTGAGTGCCTGTATGTGGCACTCCCAAAAAATTTTTAAAACAGAGGACCGGGTAGGTGGCCCTCCAGAAAAATTAAATGCATAAAGTACTATAGCTAGAGCCAGTGGGCCCTGTCAAAAAATAGCCAGTTTCCTCTGCTTTACTGTACAAAGAGGAGGAGAAGGAGGAAAATGAGGAGGAGGAGGAGTGGATAAATTATTCAGGTTGAGCTTCCTTCACCTGGTGGAGATTGGAAATTATGAGAAATCCAGGCTTTATTCATCTTAATAAGCGTCAGCCTGTCAGCGCTGTCAGTCGACAGGCGTGTACGCTTATCGGTGATGATGCCACCAGCTGCACTGAAAACCCGCTCGGACAAGACGCTAGCGGCAGGGCAGGCAAGAACCTCCAAGGCGTACAGCGCCAGTTCGTGCCACATGTCCAGCTTTGAAACCCAGTAGTTGTAGGGAGCTGTGTGATCATTTAGGACGATGGTATGGTCAGCTACGTACTCCCTCACCATCTTTCTGTAAAGATCAGCCCTACTCTGCCGAGACTGGGGACAGGTGACAGTGTCTTGCTGGGGTGACATAAAGCTGGCAAAAGCCTTGTAAAGCGTACCCTTGCCAGTGCTGGACAAGCTGCCTGCTCGCCTACTCTCCCTCGCTACTTGTCCCGCAGAACTACGCACTCTGCCGCTAGCGCTGTCAGAAGGGAAATACTGTTTCAGCTTGTGAACCAGGGCCTGCTGGTATTCATGCATTCTCACACTCCTTTCCTCTCCAGGGATGAGAGTGGAAAGATTTTGCTTGTACCGTGGGTCCAGGAGAGTGAACACCCAGTAATCGGTGCTGGAATAAATTCTTTGAACGCGAGGGTCACGGGATAGGCAGCCTAGCATGAAATCTGCCATATGCGCCAGAGTACCAACGCGTAAGAATTCACTCCCCTCACTGGCCTGACTGTCCATTTCCTCCTCCTCCAACTCCTCCAACTCCTCTTCTTCTGCCCATACACGCTGAACAGTGAAGGACTCAACAATGGTCCCCTCTTGTGTCTCGCCAACATTCTCCTCCTCTTCCTCCTCATCCTCCTCCACCTCCACCTCCTCCGATATGCGCTGAGAAACAGACCTAAGGGTGCTTTGGCTATCAACAAGGGAATCTTCTTCCCCCGTCTCTTGTGACGAGCACAAAGCTTCCGACTTCATGCTGATCAGAGAGTTTTTCAACAGGCCAAGCAGCGGGATGGTGAGGCTGATGATGGCGGCATCGCCACTGACCATCTGTGTTGACTCCTCAAAGTTACTCAGCACCTGACAGATATCAGACATCCACGTCCACTCCTCATTGTAGACTTGAGGAAGCTGACTGACCTGACTACCAGTTCTGGCGGAAGTTGACATCTGGCAGTCTACAATGGCTCGGCGCTGCTGGTAAACTCTGGATAACATGGTCAGTGTTGAATTCCACCTCGTGGGCACGTCGCACAACAGTCGGTGAGCGGGCAGTTGGAGGCGGCGCTGCGCTGCCCTGAGAGTGGCAGCATCTGTGCTGGACTTCCTGAAATGCGCACAGATGCGGCGCACCTTCGTGAGCAAATCAGACAGATTGGGGTATGTCTTGAGGAAACGCTGAACTATCAGATTTAACACATGGGCCAGGCATGGCACATGTGTCAGTCTGCCGAGTTGCAGAGCCGCCACCAGGTTACGGCCGTTGTCACACACAACCATGCCTGGCTTCAGGTTCAGCGGTGCCAGCCACAGATCAGTCTGCGCCGTGATGCCCTGTAATAGCTCTTGGGCGGTGTGCCTTTTATCGCCTAGGCTCAGCAGTTTGAGCACCGCCTGCTGTCGCTTAGCGACGGCACTGCTGCTGTGCCTAGAGCTACCGACTGATGGCGCCATGCCCACGGATGGTAATTCGGAGGAGGAGGAGGTGGAGGAGGGGTGGGAGGAGGAGGAGGCATAGTAGGCCTGAAACACCTGGACCGAGGTAGGCCCCGCAATCCTCGGCGTCGGCAGTATATGACCAGCCGCAGGGTCAGACTCGGTCCCAGCCTCCACCAAGTTAACCCAATGTGCCGTCAGCGATATATAGTGGCCCTGCCCGGCAGCACTCGTCCACGCATACTGGTTAAAGTTAAGCTAGTAGTGGTGGAACCCCTGCTGAGCCTGGTTTGGCAAATGTTGCACACCACAGTCCGTCGGTCATCCGGTGTTTCCTTAAAGAACCTCCAGACTTCTGAAAATCTAGCCCTCGCCGCAAGAGCCCTCGCCACGGGAGCTTCACTAGTTGACACATTTGGCGCTGATGCACCAGCTCTGGCCCTGCCTCTCCGTCTGGCCCCACCACTGCCTCTTCCAACCTGTTCTGGTCGAGGACTCTCCTCTGTCTCAGAAGCACTGTGTTCACCCGGCCTATCAACCCAGCTTGGGTCTGTCACCTCATCATCCTCCGATCCCTCAGTCTGTTCCCCCCTCGGACTTTCTGCCCTGACAACAACTTCCCCACTGTCTGACAACCGTGTCTCCTTATCGTCGGACACCTCTTTAGACACTTCTTCCACTACGTCAAGAAGGTCATCATCACCCACAGACTGCGACTGGTGGAAAACCTGGGCATCGGAAAATTGCTCAGCAGCAACCGGACAAGTGGTTTGTGAGTGTGGGAAGGGTCCAGAAAACAGTTCCTCAGAGTATGCCGGTTCAAATGGCAAATTTTCCTGGGAGGGGGCAGACTGGGGGGGAGGAGGTGCAGGAGCTGGAGGAGTGCCGATTTCGGTGACATGGGTGGACTGCGTGGAAGACTGACTGGTGGACAAATTGCTCGAAGCATTGTCGGCAATCCACGACATCATCTGTTCGCACTGTTCTGGCCTCAACAGTGCTCTACCACGAGTCCCAGTAACTTCAGACATGAACCTGTAGCTCTGCGGCGTTCCCCTGCTCCCTCATAAGCAGGTGGTGTCTCACCCCGCCCAGGACCACGGCCTCTGACCCCTGCAGTAGTTGGACGCCCACGTCCCCGCCCTCGTCCTCTACCCCTAGCTCTCGGGTTAAACATTTTGAAAATGAGAGTTATAACTTTAATTTTTTTTTTACTTTTTTTTGTGTTTTTTTGTTTTTTTTTGTGTTTTTTAGTTTTTAAAACCAAACAATGCTATCCTATTGCTATGGCTATTTTCTAGCCAAGTATGAAAGCACACTACTATGCCAGATGAGATGACGCTGAGTTATTAAACAAAATAAACGTAAAATAAAAAAGGAAATGGCAGACTGTGCCTAATTGAAATCCAACCCCTACTAAATTTTCCCACTTCGGTCTTTGCAATGGATATGTGCGTCACTAAGCGCAAAACACAGCGGTCGCAAGTCTCACTACAAATTGCTCACAATTTGCTAGTAGATGCACTGCAGCAAGTACAGCCACCAGCAGATCAACCAGAAATCAAATATATATAACGCTACTGTAGGCGTAAGTAAGCCGTTTGGATTCTCCTATGGCTATTTTCTAGCCAAGTATGAAAGCACACTACTATGCCAGATGAGATGACGCTGAGTTATTAAACAAAATAAACGTAAAATAAAAAAGGAAATGGCAGACTGTGCCTAATTGAAATCCAACCCCTAATAAATTTTCCCACTTCGGTCTTTGCAATGGATATGTGCGTCACTAAGCGCAAAACACAGCGGTCGCAAGTCTCACTACAAATTGCTCACAATTTGCTAGTAGATGCACTGCAGCAAGTACAGCCACCAGCAGATCAACCAGAAATCAAATATATATAACGCTACTGTAGGCGTAAGTAAGCCGTTTGGATTCTCCTATGGCTATTTTCTAGCCAAGTATGAAAGCACACTACTATGCCAGATGAGATGACGCTGAGTTATTAAACAAAATAAACGTAAAATAAAAAAGGAAATGGCAGACTGTGCCTAATTGAAATCCAACCCCTAATAAATTTTCCCACTTCGGTCTTTGCAATGGATATGTGCGTCACTAAGCGCAAAACACAGCGGTCGCAAGTCTCACTACAAATTGCTCACAATTTGCTAGTAGATGCACTGCAGCAAGTACAGCCACCAGCAGATCAACCAGAAATCAAATATATATAACGCTACTGTAGGCGTAAGTAAGCCGTTTGGATTCTCCTATGGCTATTTTCTAGCCAAGTATGAAAGCACACTACTATGCCAGATGAGATGACACTGAGTTATTAAAAAAATAAACGTAAAATAAAAAGTAAATGGCAGACTGTGCCTAATTGAAATCAAACCCCTAATAAATTTTCCCACTTTGGTGTTTGAGGTGGATATGTGTGTCACTAAGAGCTAAACACAACGGTAGCAAGTCCCCCTGCTAATTCCTCACAATATGGTACTAGCTGCAAATAAAAAAAAAAAAGTATAACGTTATTGTAGCCCTAAGAAGGGCTGTTGGGTTCTTGGAGAATCACTCCTGCCTAACAGTAAGCTAATAGAACACCCTAACGCTTTCCCTGACCAGCAGCAGCTCTCTCCCTAGCGGCATCCAGACACAGAATGATCCGAGCAGCGCGGGCAGCGGCTAGTCTATCCCAGGGTCACCTGATCTGGCCAGCCAACCACTGCTATCGACGTGTAAGGGTACCACGTCATGCTGGGTGGAGTGCAGAGTCTCCTGGCTTGTGATTGGCTCTGTTTCTGGCCGCCAAAAAGCAAAACGGCGGGAGCTGCCATTTTCTCGAGCGGGCGAAGTATTCGTCCGAGCAACGAGCAGTTTCGAGGACCCTAATGCTCGACCGAGCATGTTCGCTCATCTCTAAAACTAACCCATCGGGTTAGTTGTGTAATAGCACATCTATATTCATATCTAGCATTACATATCTAATAAATTTGGCCCTATTAACAAAGTCCAGAGAAAAAGTTATATTTATTTTTTTGTTTTGTTTTTATGTTAAAGGGGTTGTCCAGAGGTTGAAGAACATGGCCGCCTTTTTCGAAAGACAACACCACTTCTGACCATGGTCTGCAGCTCAGCTGTATAGAAATAAATGAAGCTTTATTACAAAACCACAAACTACCTGGTCAGGAGGGGGGGCTGTTTTTGGAAGAACTGTGGCTTAGCGTTCTGTGTTTGGATTAACTGAGCTACACCCTGCTCCTTGCATTTCGCCCCGCCCAGCAAGGGTTACTAGCCTGATGTAAAGTTCTCCCAGTGTGCTGCTGGAGTCGGGTCCGGGAACTGCCTTATATACCTGCCTACTCCCATCAGACCTTACTGGTTGTTTATCGGATCTCTGTATCCAGTGTTTTGCTTGCTGTTTGCTATTCTGTGTTTTGGCTTCTGCTTTGCCTACCAACCATTCTTTGCTATCCAATTCTATATTATTTGCTGCCATCTTGGTTTTGACCCGGTTCCGTCTTACTCCGCTTGTCTATAAGTATCTGTTGTTTGTCCCTGAGTGTTGTGTCTTTCCCGTTGTTATCCAGCTTTCCCTGTGGACTGCCAACAGCTGGACTGCCACAGGTTCGCCATCACTTGTCTATATGCAGCTATTCTGTATGTATAATGAGCTCCTCCTAGTGACTCAATCAATCTTGAATCAATCTTCAATTGAAGGTTGGTATTTTGTACACTTCAAGCACAAGCAAGTTCTACTAAGGTCATCTGTCAATCTGTTTCTTTTGCTGGTTTAATGCTTAGAATAAGGTCTCACAAAAGTACGTAGATAGGAAAAATAGTAAGTAAAGCCATTGCTATATTTTTCGGTGCTTAAACCAAACTAATGTCCCCGGTATTCCAAGGCATAGTTGTAAACAAGCTATATTGCAAATACAAAGAACAATATCATTCACATATATAATATAGAAGTTTGTCCACAAGTGTGGCATATGTGCAATCAATTCATAATTATAAGTTAATCCATAGTTTACCTAGTAATGATAAAAGTGCAGATTCAGGGTACCGGGGACAGTAATCTTCAATTGTTCCGCCTACTATCACAAGCTTCCTCGGGGGTCTGCTGTTCCCTGCTGTACCAGCCGGAAGTTTGGCCTACCAGAAGTCCCAGGCCTAGACGCTCTGTGCCGGACCTACAGACCTCCAGCACAGAGTCACACTACAGCAATTTTTTTTATCCTCGGCTACTGCACCTAGCCGTGTAGGAACCGATGATGAAACGTAACTCTCCGGCGGCCGCGTGTCACTGAAAATGGCTATGTGTGTCAGCACTGATAGGTGTCATAGGTTCGCCATCATTGGCCTATACCCTCCATATATCTCTAAATTAATCAGCCACTACTGGCCAACACGTGATCTCCGATCCTCACAGGACCTTCAGCTTCACTCTGTTACCATCTGCTCTTCTCACAACCGTATGCAGAACTTCTCCCTTGCATCATACAGGAACTCTCTATCAAAATCTGTCCACCACCTTCCAAACCTTCATACTTTATCTGAAAACCCAGCTGTTCAGGATCACCAACAACACACAATAACTGCATTACTCTGCTCCCTCACCTTGTAACTTCATCTACCCTACAAAAATATTTTGTGAGCCCTCACCTTGAGTCTCTGTCTACACTCCCATATATATTGTGAGCCCTCACCTAGTGTCTCCATCTACCCTCCCATATTAATTGTGAACCCTCATCTTGAGTCTCCACCTTCGCTCCCATATAGATTGTGACCTCACCTTGTGTCTCCATCTACCCTCCCATATTAATTGTGAACCCTCATCTTGAGTCTCCACCTTCGCTCCCATATAGATTGTGAACCATCACCTCATGTCTCCATCCACCCTCCCATATAGGTTGTGAGCCCTCACCTCGTGTCTCCATTTTCCCTCCCATATAGATTATGAGCCCTCACCTGGCGTCTCCATCTGCCCTCCCATATAGGTTGTGAGCCCTGACCTCATGTCTCCATTTACTATCCCATATACATAGTGAGCCCTCACCTTGTGTTTCCATCTATTCTCCCATATAGATTTTGACCTCACCTTGTGTCTCCATTTACCCTCCATATAGATTGTGAGCTCTCACCTCATGTCTCCATCCACCCTCCCATATCGATTGTGACCTCACTTCATGTCTCCATCTTCCCTCCCATATAGATAGTGACCCCACCTCGTTTCTTCATCTACCTTCCCATAAAGATATTGACCTCACCTCATGTCTCTATCTACCCGCCCATATTAATTGTGAGCCCTCATCTTGTGTCTCCATCTTCCCTCCCATATAGATTGTGCTCGCTCACCTGATGTCTCCATCTTCCCTCCCATATAGATAGTGACCCCACCTCGTTTCTTCATCTACCTTCCCATAAAGATATTGACCTCACCTCATGTCTCTATCTACCCTCCCATATTAATTGTGAGCCCTCATCTTGTGTCTCCATCTTCCCTCCCATATAGATTGTGCTCGCTCACCTCGTGTCTCCATCTACCCTCACATATAGACTGTGCTCCCTCACCTCGTGTCTCCATCTTCCTCTCCTATGCCTCACGAGCAGGTTCCTCATTCCGCTTGTCTCCTGATCACTGTAGTTTTGTATTTTTATTTGCATTTGTTCTTGTCTTAATGTAATGTATGTTAACCCCTTACTGATTATAAAGCATCATAGAATCAATGTATGTATACTGTAAATAAATAGATAAAAGAAGGGTGCTTTTGTACAAAATAAAAAGAACATTTATTTTTAAAAAATTGTAAAAAATGTAACATATTTATATGTGCTATACAGCATTATGTTTTTCCATGTGGTGATTTGATGGGTTGTCAATGGCAATTCCTTAAGAATAGTTGAACTGGGAAAAAGGTGCAGTTCTCCTCCTTAAGTAGTTATCCAGATCCGCTAGATAGGTTTTTAGGACTCTAAGGCGGTGGGTCTTGGCCCTTGGGTCTGGTGGAGATTTTAATTTTTTTGACATAAAGATGATTGTGGTAATGGTGTGAAAATGTCTTTGAGGACCCCTCTGTTTCTGCTTATTTGTTTTGTTACATTTAATAGGGGCTGTTGTGGCTTTTCACCACTTAATCAAGTTTCAAGTAAGTTATTATGGCAAGATTTAAGGAGGGTGGAGATCACAGCGGCAGGACCCAAGTCATGAACAGTAATGTGATAATCGGGTGCAGATGATATTTCATGAGGTTAACACCTCCATCAGTCCCACGGTCACATCTACAAACAGGATGTTGTGTTACCGTCCAGTGTTTCCATGGTCAGATAGACTGTAAGAAAACTAACAGTCTTAGAAAAGAATTAATGCTTGACAAAAATTCATGGGGAATCGAAATGTTGCAATTTTTTCATGCCTGTGTAAATAAAGGTTTATCACCTTCTTCACGTTATTGGATGCTGTAGCCTTTTCTCTTTTTGTTTGAACCTCGGACCCTACACACCATGGAGCTAATGAAAGCCACACACTATGGAGCTAATGAAAGCTAATGTCAGGCAGAAGGTCAGGACAGACGGCACAGGATCAAAGTCAGGGATGTAGCGGAAGGTCAGGACAGGGGGCAGAGTCAGAAACATAGCAGAAGGGAAAACTCAATGGCATAAAGGCACAAAGATCCGGCAGAGGTCACAGGAAGAGGCCGGCTATTTCACAGGTCAGCAGCTGGCCAGCAAAATTAGCGGTGCACTGGTCCTTTAAATCTTACACAGCCAACGTGTGCGCCCTAGGAGGCGGGGTTGCAGGGGCACTCGTGACATAATCAACCTGAGCTAGATGACTCATACACAACAGCTGGAGATGGTGCAGCGATTGATTACTTCTACCTGTCAGGGACAACACAGTGGTTACATCATTCTGTGAAGCAGTGCAAGAGGAGAGGCACTGAGCCAGGCAAAGTGACAGAACCTCATTATACTGAATTTTATAACAGTCTTTTCAGCTAAGGGATTAAACAAGATATGTTTTGCATCAGTGTAGCCACAGCATTCTCAAGGAATTTTTGGTTCACAATGCATAAAAGCAAATGATAGATTTCCATTAACACCTTCAATCTGTGCCAGCACCGCTGGTGTTACTGGTGGGGGTTGGGGTCTGGGTGCCCAAACAGATTTTTCAAGTCCACAATTTCCATGAGTCTGCTCATCACTACTTACTAATATACTTTGTGTAGCCCCTACAATTGTGATCTATGCAAGTTACAGGGTGCACCCTATACAATTTGAGGTACACATCTTATAGTCATTCAAAATGCAATGTTTACCCTCTGTGGGTTCTTTTTGACATTCACCCAGTCCAATGTATCCTCAGACTAAATGGACCTGAACTGTTGCACAAAATAGGTAAAGTCAAGAGTATGGTCCAAAGAAATCTATTTTTATTGAGGCCATAACATTCAATCTTATGACAAAACGCAATTTGTAATTGTACTGGACACTTTGTCAGGTGAACAAATTTTCATTTCCAAAAGTTCCTTATAGACCATCAAATAATGCTAGAAAATGACAGTTCTTAACATTATCTTAAAATTCTTGAGAGCTTGGACTGTCTGTTTGGTTTTAAAACTAAGGGTTTAAACTGTAGCATAGTGTAGCGTCATGGTGTTCATGACGATTAACAATGTTTCGCACCATTATATAAAAATTATTCAGCAATTTTTAGTTTTCCCCTTTGCAGTCTCTAATTGAAAGCCTAGGATGTCCTTGAACTGGTTGTTTTCTCTTATGTAATCTGTCTAGGTACAAAGTTGCAACCAATGTCGGAGAGGCCCATCAGAGTACTAGAGGCCTTCCGGTGGGCCCAGGCTCTAATTTGATTTATAACCCCAAAGGTTAAATAATAGACAACCCAATTTCAAAGTTGTTAGAGTCTATTTCTTAGGGGTCATGAACAGTGGGCCACCAGCCACCAGAATCATTTGTTATGGTAGGCCCAAAGACATCCAGTACGACAAAGGTAGCAACCCAGTTGGCAGTACTGTTTACTGGCGATGGTGGGGCCAGAAATGAGGCTGTGCTGATGCTGATACATGAGAGCCAGGGAAGACAGCAGCATCCTGGACACAGAACTCACATTCATTATGTATTATTGGATGGGACCATTAAGGCAAATTTACTTACCTGGTTCTGTTGCGATCCCCGATTCAGACGGTCCGACGAGGATGAAGTCTGGCGCGATTCATGAAGATTGCGCGCATGAGTTCCCGCATCCGTCGCTTCCCCACCGAGGTCCGCCAGAGTTCACCTTCTTCTTCCCGGTGCTTGTAAGTGCGTGTCTTGCGACACAATTCTCGATGTTAAATCTTGCATGTTGTCCGATGGGTTGTCCGATGGCCCGCCCCCACCCCCATTTCTGTCGCATTTTGAATGGTCTCTGCCAACCATCAGCAAGACTGAAACTATTGCAAAGACCTTTTTAGCACACAGGGTTCTTTATATTCCAGGGACCTTCTCATCGACAGTCTTAAACCAGAAGCAGGTTGTAAACTGCACATCAGAAGTGTTAAAAATAAATAACGAAAGGAAGATAGATTTTTGACATGTTCACGTGGCTCATTTTACATGGATTTTACATTGGCATCATTGAGAAGTGCACTCCAGTTCTTCCTCCCCATGTTATTTGTGGGAACAGTCATGCCTTAGATGTAACTATAAATGAGCAGACCCATAGTATGGGGGCGCACACACAACCAAGATATATTGCCAGATTGGTGGCAAAATTGAATTTGCTGTTCGGTCACCCACCTGGCAATGTGTTCGAGTCGGGCAGGATAAACCTGAAACCAAACTGAAACTACTGGTTCACTCATCTCTAGTTATAACAATGTGGCCAATTGTGTCACCTAACTGGTTTGGCTTTGGGCAAATCTCGAGGGTGTTATCCAAGTATACCAGAGAAAGAATACAATACAGAGTCGAAACAAAGAAGCGAAACTCAGAATTGGAGCCGTATAACAGAGCAATCACAGTAACACAGATTTGCAAGAACCTGTAAAATGTATTTTCATATTTCCCAGAATATCCTAGTGGAGCACCATCGGCTGTAAGCTTGCAGGGAGGCTTTAATTGCCAGTCTCCATAAGGAGAACTCTTACTTCCTGACCCCAATCATTAGACTCTCCCTCAGCCAAACCAGTTTCCTTCACTGTACAGTAGAGACACAACCACATCAAAACAATGATGTCTACAGTTGGGAATCTGTTCCTTGCGGAATACATATGTTGCTTTGGCTTTCATCCCACATCATGTCCTCCCGCCGTTTACTTTATTCCATTTTTGTTTTACGCTCCTCATATCCAAAAACGTTTTCATCTTTCCACAACTGAGCTGTCTGAGGGCTTATTTATTAACTCTAAATGTGGTAAAATTTGCAAAAAATGCATTTGCACCAATATCTTGTGGGCTCCGTTTTTATGGCTTTCACTGCATGCTCCGAATGACACCTCTACTTTATTCTTTGGGTTGGTAAGTAGAGATGAGCGAGCACTAAAATGCTCGGGTACTCGTTATTCGAGACGAACTTTTCCCGATGCTCGAGTGCTCGTTTCGAGTAACGAGCCCCATTGAAGTCAATGGGAGACTCGAGCATTTTTCAAGGGGACCAAGGCTCTGCACAGGGAAGCTTGGCCAAACACCTGGGAACCTCAGAAAAGGATGGAAACACCACGGAAATGGACAGGAAACAGCAGGGGCAGCATGCATGGATGCCTCTGAGGCTGCTTAATCGCACCATTATGCCAAAACTATGGGCAACAGCATGGCCATGACAGAGTGACAGAATGAAGCTAGATAGCATCTAAAACATCCAATAATTGACCCTGACACTATAGGGGACGGCATGCAGAGGCAGCGGCAGCAGCGGAAGGCTAGAGAGTGGCATGGCGACATACCCTAAATGGACTCAGGCTTCAAACCAATGGGTAGCAGAGAGGAACCAAAGAAGGTGAGCAAGAAGCGCTCAAATAATATTGGTACATGATAAAAGTTTGCCAGTATATTTTGTGGATTACACAGCAGGGTGGCGACAAAGTTAACATGGAAGCCATGAAAACAATCCAAAATTCTGCCTGACACAGCTCGTTTGATAAGGGGACGATGTATGGAGGCAGTGAACTAGTAGTAGATTAAAGGTGCTGCAGTTAAAACTATGTTAGTTGGATCTTGGCATGGAGCTGGCGCTCCGCTGCCAGGCGAGCTTTCGCCAATCCAAGCCCCTGTCTCTAGGCTACTCCCCAAACAGCACTTCTAAGAACCTTTCGGATAAGATCAAGTGTAGTAGCGTTCTTATAAGTTTGGGATATGGCGGGTGAGGGGAATGTAAACATCTGCGCAAGAAGCGCTGAAATAATATCCGTAAATGAAAAAAGTTTTCCAGTATATTTTGTGGCTTACACAGCAGGGTGGCGACAAAGTTAACAAGTTTGATGTGGAATGCCCTGCAATAGCTCTTGGGCGGTGTGCCTTTTATCACCTAGGCTCAGCAGTTTGAGCACCGCCTGCTGTCGCTTAGCAACGGCACTGCTGCTGTGCCTAGAGCTACCGACTGATGGCGCCATGCCCACGGATGGTAATTCGGAGGAGGAGGAGGTGGAGGAGGGGTGGGAGGATTTGGAGGTATAGTAGGCCTTTGAGACCTGGACCGAGGTAGGCCCCGCAATCCTCTGCGTCGGCAGTATATGACCAGCCCCAGGGTCAGACTCGGTCCCAGCCTGCACCAAGTTAAGTGTAGTAGCGTTCTTATAAGTTTGGAATATGGCGGGTGAGGGGAATGTAAACAGATGCGCAAGAAGCGCATGATGCGCATGGAGCTGGCGCTCCGCTGCTAGGCGAGCTTTCGCCAATCCAAGCCCCTGTCTCTAGGCTACTCCCCAAACAGCACTTCTAAGAACCTTTTGTATAAGATCAAGTGTAGTAGCGTTCTTATAAGTTTAGGATATGGCGGGTGAGGGGAATGTAAACAGATGCGCAAGAAGCGCATGATGCGCATGAAGCTGGCGCTCCGCTGCTAGGCGAGCTTTCGCCAATCCAAGCCCCTGTCTCTAGGCTACTCCCCAAACAGCACTTCTAAGAACCTTTTGTATAAGATCAAGTGTAGTAGCGTTCTTATAAGTTTAGGATATGGCGGGTGAGGGGAATGTAAACAGATGCGCAAGAAGCGCTGAAATAATATCCGTAAATGGTAAAAGTTTGCCAGTGTATTTTGTGGATAACACAGCAGGGTGGCGACAAAGTTAACAACTTTGATGTGGAATCCATGAAAACAACCCAAATTTCGGCCTGACAAACCTCGTTTGATAAAGGGACGATGTATGGAGGCAGCTATATGGACGACTTTTGGAGGTAGCAATGGAGACAACGTGTGGAGGCTGCTATGGAGACAATTCAATTTGGATAGTGCCTGTATGTGGCAGTCCAAAAAATTTTTCAAACCAGAGGAGCAGGTAGGTGGCCCTCCAGAAAAATGGAATAGATTGAGTGCCTGTATGTGGCAGTCCAAAAAATTTTTCAAACCAGAGGAGCAGGTAGGTGGCCCTCCAGAAAAATGGAATAGATTGAGTGCCTGTATGTGGCAGTCCAAAAAAGTTTTCAAACCAGAGGAGCAGGTAGGTGGCCCTCCAGAAAAATGGAATAGATTGAGTGCCTGTATGTGGCAGTCCAAAAAAGTTTTCAAACCAGAGGAGCAGGTAGGTGGCCCTCCAGAAAAATGGAATAGATTGAGTGCCTGTATGTGGCAGTCCAAAAAAGTTTTTAAACCAGAGGAGCAGGTAGGTGGCCCTCCAGAAAAATGGAATAGATTGAGTGCCTGTATGTGGCAGTCCCAAAAAATTGTTTAAAACAGAGGACCGGAAAGGTGGCCCTCCAGAAAAATTGAATAGATTGAGTGCCTGTATGTGGCACTCCCAAAAATTGTTTAAAACAGAGGACCGTGTCGGTGGCCCTCCAGAAAAATTAAATGCATAAAGTACTATACCTAGAGCCAGTGGGCCCTGTCAAAAAACAGCCAGTTTCCTCTGCTTTACTGTAGAAAGAGGAGGAGAAGGAGGAAAATGAGGAGGAGGAGGAGTGGATAAATTATTCAGGTTGAGCTTCCTTCACCTGCTGGAGATTTGAAATTAGGAGAAATCCATGCTTTATTCATCTTGATAAGCGTCAGCCTGTCAGCGCTGTCAGTCGACAGGCGTGTACGCTTATCGGTGATGATGCCACCAGCTGCACTGAAAACCCGCTCTGACAAGACGCTAGCGGCAGGGCAGGCAAGAACCTCCAAGGCGTAGAGCGCCAGTTCGTGCCACATGTCCAGCTTTGAAACCCAGTAGTTGTAGGGAGCTGTGTGATCATTTAGGACGATGGTATGGTCAGCTACGTACTCCCTCACCATCTTTCTGTAAAGATCAGCCCTACTCTGCCGAGACTGGGGACAGGTGACAGTGTCTTGCTGGGGTGACATAAAGCTGGCAAAAGCCTTGTAAAGCGTACCCTTGCCAGTGCTGGACAAGCTGCCTGCTCGCCTACTCTCCCTCGCTACTTGTCCCGCAGAACTACGCACTCTGCCGCTAGCGCTGTCAGAAGGGAAATACTGTTTCAGCTTGTGCACCAGGGCCTGCTGGTATTCATGCATTCTCACACTCCTTTCCTCTCCAGGGATGAGAGTGGAAAGATTTTGCTTGTACCGTGGGTCCAGGAGAGTGAACACCCAGTAATCGGTGCTGGAATAAATTCTTTGAACACGAGGGTCACGGGATAGGCAGCCTAGCATGAAATCTGCCATATGCGCCAGAGTACCAACGCGTAAGAATTCACTCCCCTCACTGGCCTGACTGTCCATTTCCTCCTCCTCCAACTCCTCCAACTCCTCTTCTTCTGCCCATACACGCTCAACAGTGTAGGACTCAACAATGGTCCCCTCTTGTGTCTCGCCAACATTCTCCTCCTCTTCCTCCTCATCCTCCTCCACCTCCACCTCCTCCGATATGCGCTGAGAAACAGACCTAAGGGTGCTTTGGCTATCAACAAGGGAATCTTCTTCCCCTGTCTCTTGTGAGGAGCGCAAAGCTTCCGACTTCATGCTGACCAGAGAGTTTTTCAACAGGCCAAGCAGCGGGATGGTGAGGCTGATGATGGCGGCATCGCCACTGACCATCTGTGTTGACTCCTCAAAGTTACTCAGCACCTGACAGATATCAGACATCCACGTCCACTCCTCATTGTAGACTTGAGGAAGCTGACTGACCTGACTACCAGTTCTGGTGGAAGTTGACATCTGGCAGTCTACAATCGCTCGGCGCTGCTGGTAAACTCTGGATAACATGGTCAGTGTTGAATTCCACCTCGTGGGCACGTCGCACAACAGTCGGTGAGCGGGCAGTTGGAGGCGGCGCTGCGCTGCCCTGAGAGTGGCAGCATCTGTGCTGGACTTCCTGAAATGCGCACAGATGCGGCGCACCTTCGTGAGCAAATCAGACAGATTGGGGTATGTCTTGAGGAAACGCTGAACTATCAGATTTAACACATGGGCCAGGCATGGCACATGTGTCAGTCTGCCGAGTTGCAGAGCCGCCACCAGGTTACGGCCGTTGTCACACACAACCATGCCTGGCTTCAGGTTCAGCGGTGACAGCCACAGATCAGTCTGCGCCGTGATGCCCTGTAATAGTTCTTGGGCGGTGTGCCTTTTATCGCCTAGGCTCAGCAGTCTGAGCACCGCCTGCTGTCGCTTAGCGACGGCACTGCTGCTGTGCCTAGAGCTACCGACTGATGGCGCCATGCCCACGGATGGTCGTTCGGAGGAGGAGGTGGAGGAGGGGTGGGAGGAGGAGGAGGCATAGTAGGCCTCAAACACCTGGACCGAGGTAGGCCCCGCAATCCTCGGCGTCGGCAGTATATGACCAGCCGCAGGGTCACACTCGGTCCCAGCCTCCACCAAGTTAACCCAATGTGCCGTCAGAGATATATAGTGGCCCTGCCCGGCAGCACTCGTCCACGTGTCCGTGGTCAGGTGGACCTTGTCAGAAACGGCGTTGGTCAGGGCACGGATTATGTTGTCTGACACGTGCTGGTGCAGGGCTGGAACGGCACATCGGGAAAAGTAGTGGCGGCTGGGGACCGAATACCGAGGGGCGGCCGCCGCCATGAGGCTGCGAAAGGCCTCGGTCTCTACTAGCCTATAGGGCAGCATCTCCAGGCTTAGCAATCTGGAAATGTGCACATTAAGGGCTTGGGCGTGCGGGTGGGTTGCACTATATTTGCGTTTCCGCTCCAGCGTCTGGGGTATGGAGAGCTGAACGCTGGTGGATGCTGTGGAGGATCGTGGAGGTGACGATGGGGTTTTTGTGGCAGGGTCCTGGGCAGGGGGCTGACTATCAGCTGACACAGGGAAGGAAGGAGCAGTGGTGTGCACGGCCGGAGGTGAACGCGCTTGTTGCCACTGAGTGGGGTGTTTAGCATTCATATGCCTGCGCATACTGGTGGTAGTTAAGCTAGTAGTGGTGGAACCCCTGCTGATCCTGGTTTGGCAAATGTGGCACACCACAGTCCGTCGGTCATCCGGTGTTTCCTTAAAGAACCTCCAGACTTCTGAAAATCTAGCCCTCGCCGCAGGAGCCCTCGCCACGGGAGCTTCACTAGTTGACACATTTGGCGCTGATGCACCAGCTCTGGCCCTGCCTCTCCGTCTGGCCCCACCACTGCCTCTTCCAACCTGTTCTGGTCGAGGACTCTCCTCCGTCTCAGAAGCACTGTGTTCACCCGGCCTCTCAACCCAGCTTGGGTCTGTCACCTCATCATCCTCCGATCCCTCAGTCTGCTCCCCCCTCGGACTTCCTGCCCTGACAACAACTTCCCCACTGTCTGACAACCGTGTCTCCTCATCGTCGGACACCTCTTTACACACTTCTTCCACTACGTCAACAAGGTCATCATCACCCACAGACTGCGACTGGTGGAAAACCTGGGCATCAGAAAATTGCTCATCAGCAACCGGACAAGTGGTTTGTGACTGTGGGAAGGGTCCAGAAAACAGTTCCTCAGAGTATGCCGGTTCAAATGGCAAATTTTGCTGGGAGGGGGCAGACTGGGGGGGAGGAGGCTGAGGTGCAGGAGCTGGAGGAGTGCCGATTTCGGTGACATGGGTGGACTGCGTGGAAGACTGACTGGTGGACAAATTGCTCGAAGCATTGTCGGCAATCCACGACATCACCTGTTCGCACTGTTCTGGCCTCAACAGTGCTCTACCACGAGTCCCAGTAACTTCAGACATGAACCTAGGGAGTGTAGCTCTGCGGCGTTCCCCTGCTCCCTCATAAGCAGGTGGTGTCTCACCCCGCCCAGGACCACGGCCTCTGACCCCTGCAGTAGTTGGACGCCCACGTCCCCGCCCTCGTCCTCTACCCCTAGCCCTCGGGTTAAACATTTTGAAAATGAGAGTTATAACTTGTATTTTTTTTTTAACTTTTTTTTTTTTTTTTTTTTTTGTGTTTTTTAGTTTTTAAAACCAAACGATGCTATCCTATTGCTATGGCTATTTTCTAGCCAAGTATTACAGCACACTACTATGCCAGATGAGATGACGCTGAGTTATGAAAAAAATAAACGTAAAATAAAAAAGGAAATGGCAGACTGTGCCTAGTTGAAATACAACCCCGGGCCCTAATAAATTTTCCCACTTCGGTCTTTGCGATGGATATGTGCGTCACTAAAACACAGTGGTCGCAAGTCTGACTCCAAATTGCTCCCAATTTGATAGTAGATGCACTGCAGCAAGTACAGCCACCAGCAGATCAACCAGAAATCAAATATATATAACGCTACTGTAGGCGTAATTAAGACGTTTGTATTCTCCTATGGCTATTTTCTAGCCAAGTATTACAGCACACTACTATGCCAGATGAGATGACGCTGAGTTATGAAAAAAATAAACGTAAAATAAAAAGAAACTGGCAGACTGTGCCTAATTGAAATACAACCCCGGGCCCTAATAAATTTTCCCACTTCGGTCTTTGCGATGGATATGTGCGTCACTAAAACACAGTGGTCGCAAGTCTGACTCCAAATTGCTCCCAATTTGATAGTAGATGCACTGCAGCAAGTACAGCCACCAGCAGATCAACCAGAAATCAAATATATATAACGCTACTGCAGGCGTAATTAAGACGTTTGTATTCTCCTATGGCTATTTTCTAGCCAAGTATTACAGCACACTACTATGCCAGATGAGATGACGCTGAGTTATGAAAAAAATAAACGTAAAATAAAAAGAAACTGGCAGACTGTGCCTAATTCTACTCAAACCCCTAATAAATTTTCCCACTTTGGTGTTTGAGGTGGATATGTGTGTCACTAAGAGCTAAACACAACGGTAGCAAGTTCCCCTGCTAATTCCTCACAATATGGTACTAGCTGCAAATAAAAAAAAAAAAAAATTATAACGTTATTGTAGCCCTAAGAAGGGCTGTTGGGTTCTTTAAGAATCACTCCTGCCTAACAGTAAGCTAATAGAACACCCTAACGCTTTCCCTGAGCAGCAGCAGCTCTCTCCCTAGCGGCATCCAGAGACAGAATGATCCGAGCAGCGCGGGCAGCGGCTAGTCTATCCCAGGGTCACCTGATCTGGCCAGCCAACCACTGCTATCGACGTGTAAGGGTACCACGTCATGCTGGGTGGAGTGCAGAGTCTCCTGGCTTGTGATTGGCTCTGTTTCTGGCCGCCAAAAAGCAAAACGGCGGGAGCTGCCATTTTCTCGAGCGGGCGAAATACTCGTCCGAGCAACGAGCAGTTACGAGTACGCTAATGCTCGATCGAGCATCAAGCTCGGACGAGTATGTTCGCTCATCTCTATTGGTAAGATAATGGAGATACATTTATGTAGGTTTTATAAGGTTTTAATAAATGTTAAAAAATTAAAACCTTTTGTACAAAAACAAAATTGTTGTTTCGCCCTATTCTGACACAGATAACTTTTTCATACTTCAGTGTATGGATCTGCAGTATATTGTAAATTTGCTAGATCTGTAAAAGAGCCTGTTGATAGCAGGCTCCTTTACAGATCCTGCGGGGGCATCAATGGAACCATACATCAGGTTACTGGCTGTCATAGGAACCGGCTGACACCCACCAATGACCTATGGCAGTTATAATCCACCCCTGGTTAACACTCCCTGTGTATGGAGCGGGCTCAGCCTGTGGACCCGTTCCATACATCCTTAAGAGACAGACATATAGATAACATGGCATCAAATGGGCTGCATCCTGAAAAAGTTATTTGCATATTTCTCAGAATACCTCAGTGGAGCATCAATGGCTCTAATCTCCACCCGCCTGCAAGTCGCCTGCAAGTGGTGCTTATGCACCACTTTTTGGGAGATGGTGTCCTTTATCATGAGGGTTTTGCAGCTACAAGGGGAACACATTAGAAAAGGGGAAAACCTTTAAATCTTTTGACACAGAACAAATTGGCACCTCAAGACCAAGGAGCTGCCAGCACCACAAAACATACAGCAAGAATAATGAGGAGTCAAGGGGACAGTGATGCAGGTGCCCCCGAGAGAAGTTGACTAATACCTTTTTAAAAATTAAAAATAAGCTTTTATGGTCCATTGCATTGTCATGGCTTCTTTGGCGGGATGAAGGCAAACATGTTGGAGGTAAAAAAACATTTAATTTCTAAATAAAGCCGTTAATAATTTTTTTAAAGGCCCCATGCACATGAACATATATGGTGGCCGTGTACAGAACTGTACGGTACTGTCGGCAGATAACCGATGAGCCTGTTTTCTATTTTTGGACGATAGTATGGCCTGGCTGCATGGCACCCTAAAAAGAAGGGCAGGGCTGATGATCGCTCCCCCCTTCCCTTATGCAGCCGATTGTATGTTAAGTTCGTCTCCATGAGACCTAAAGTCATTGGTCCATCCTTCTCCTTCAGATGCTTCTTCATCCTAGTTATTCAGGACATTCAACAATAATTTTGGTCATCTGCGAGAAAAATAAAATTTGAAATATTAGAATTTATTGTTTCTACAAATACAATAAATGTATCCAAGGTCAAGAAAGAGATGTCTACAAGAATCTCGAAATAACCAGCACCGTGACTGTACAGAGGATTCTCTATTGTGTCCCTAATTTATGGAAATGATTGTGTATCCTTTCAAATATTTTGGTTATTCCCACCCCCCCAAGGTTTCTCTATATGATCTACTTAAGATTTGGTGTACTACAATGTGGGGGATAATTGTTATTTCACTAAATTATTCTTTGTGTGTTTTTTATAATTTAAAGTAAAATTCAAAATGGACCCAAAGGGGGGGATTTATCGGAGCTTCTACGCCAATTTTCCAGATATAGAAGCACTGATATAACCGCAATTTTTTGGCGCACTGCGATTATACTGGCAACTACGCCACCTGTGGGCATGGAGGAAGTATGAAGGGGTGCAAGCACCACTGGAGTGGCTACGCACTTTTTGAAGATCTGCAAGCATTCACCGCTAAATGTTTGCAGATATTTACTAAAAACTACACCAGGTTGGAGGTATCAATCACGATGAAGGAGGCAATCTGGGGTTGACTTAAAGGGGTATTCCAGGAATCGGCATAATTCATATACAAATGGGTCCTTAAAATATAAGCTAATATGTAAATTGTTGTTATTTTAAATTTTGCTCCCCTTAGCAGAAAAATGTTTCGGACATACAATGTAATGAAGAATTAAAATGCTACTGGCCCTTTAATCAGTCTGTTGATTTCCTCCATGCGGAGCAGACACAGGACAGAACATAGCCGCTGGTCAAATGTCCACATCACATGTCCTGTACATGCCTGGGCAGGTCATGTGATCACCACTCTGTAGTCGGTTGGTTGTAGTGCTTCCAGTATGGCGGGTGTTGTTAGTTACACATCATTAATATGGTAATAGAGCAAAAAAGGCTGTTACATCATCACTGGGAGCAGAGCATAAGAGGGAGGAGCTGTTACTGAGAACATAAGGATCATGGGACTTGTAGTTTCCAGTGGCGGCCATCTTAGTGATAACTAAGGCCATAAAATTTTAAGCTCCATTTTGTGACTAATGAGATCGAATTTTGTTGTATTCGTTTATTTATAGCATTATGGGTTTTTGTATCAGACGTTCATACCCCTTTAAATTTTATACTCTCCTCAGATGCATCAGTTTTAGTATGTGGGAACATATGACCACAGCCACAAATGTGTTAGAAATGTGATAAATGCTTTATGAGATGGTAAATCACATAACAATACTTTAGAGTGTTAAATATAAAATCACACATTTCAAAAAACCAAAAATATATTCTTTGAATGGTCATATAAAATCCATATACTTAATAAAACATCAAGAGGCTTAAACCTCTTGATGTATCGAGCTGCGAAAATGCACTGGCTGGGCATTCATACGATAAATATCCCCCATTGTTGATATTCTGTGGGTAAAAGCCGATCCCTGGTCATGTGATGTCACACAGGTGCATAGTTCGTTATAACTAGTGTTAAGAAGACCCTAACCGCAATGTTTGGGTTTGCACCGAACTTTGCAGCTTTGGTCTCTCGGACCCGGTCCCAAACGTCATTAGAGTTACGGGGCCAGGATTGTATTGAGTATTTAAATCTCAGTCGCCTCGCACATCAGCACTAACCTGCTGGCAGCATTTTTGGGATGACTGTTACTCTCCAATAATATCATGTTTGTGTGAGCGTGCGAAAGCAGTAATATAAATGCCGGATCCTCACTGATCTATAAATGATGACCTATAGTTAAGTTATTAATATCCTAAAGGTGGAAAACCTTTGAATGTCTAGGCATAACTATTTATCCGCCTACTGAAATAGCCATATAAGGGCTTGGTTTTTGTGGGTTCAGTTGTGCTTTTATGTGGCTCTAGACTACATAAATCAAGGTCTGATAGACTCCCGCAGATGGCGGACTTGGAATGTGGCGGCCATAAGAAGATGTGGTAACCGCCAAGAGGGTTATTTAACGTAACAGAGTTATCAAGCCCCTGACAATCCACAGTTACTGCCTACTACAAAGTCAGGTATGTACCACTTTCATCTTGTAGTAGTTCACTATTGCCCCATTAACTTGTTCATAGAGATTGTTTACCTGCTTCTTCAATGTGAGTCACATGTTCTTCCATATCCTGGTCTTGTGACTTATCCTTTAGCATTTGTTCATCTTGGTCAACTGTGAATAGCAGTAAATTATTACAACCCAATGAAAATGAAAAAATCTTGATTTTGAAAAATTTGTGAAAGGATTTGTGTAAAATCATGAGGTACCTATATATTAGTGGGTAGCATCTCGGCAATGCTTAAAGGAAATCTACCATGTGATTTCATGCATAATTAACCAAACATACCTTGAGAATGCTGTAGCGACACAGATGCAGAAAAATATCTTGTTTAATCCCTGATCTGAGTGGTTTTGATGACAAAACAATTGTAAAATTCAGGACCTTGGGAAAGCTGGGTTGCATGCTCCTTGCGTTTCATAAACACATTACAATGAGCTTCCTGAACTGTCCAGACAGGACTTATAAACCTGAGCTGGATAACTCATACACAGCAGCTGGAGGATGGTGCAGTGATTGATTACTTCTGCCTGTCAGGCACAACTGCATAATTCTCTGAAGCATTGCAAGAGGAGAAGTGCAGAGCCAGGCAAAGGAGAGACAGAGCCTCATAATCCTGAATTTTATCATTCACAAGTTTTTTAGCAAAACCACTCAGTTCAGGGATCAAACATTCTCAAGATAAGTTTGGTTCATAATGCATGAAATGAAATGGTAGATTTCCCTTAATACCAAACCATAACAGTATAAAGATGGTGCCAGCCAAGGCCATCCCTCGGGAACGGGTGTCTACTATATCAAAGAGCCAAAATACTGCTTTTATTAACAAATGGTTAAAAGTAAAAGTGAATGCACCACAGGGATTTAGTTGTTAAGAACCCTGACATTGGCACTCCTGAAAGGCGATGATGCAGTGCCATTGCATTGTCATAGAGAAGGTGTCTACAGCCCCCCTTGATCCACCAGAAATCTGAAGGATATGGAACATCACAGGAAGTCTGCAGAATATGGGACGTCTCAGGAAGTCTGCAGTATGTGGTACATCACAGGAAGTCTGCAGGATGTGGTACATCACAGGAAGTCTGCAGGATGTGGTACATCACAGGAAGTCTGCAGGATGTGGTACATCACAGGAAGTCTGCAGGATGTGGTACATCACAGGAAGTCTGCAGGATATTGTACATTACAGGAAGTCTGCAAGATGTGGGACATAACAGGAAGTCTGCAGAATATGGGACATCACAGGAAGTCTGCAGGATACTGTACATCACACAATGGGGCTCATTTACTACAGCGACACCTGCTGGATATTGGGCACCTGGCAATGAATCCTGGAACACCCGATTCAGTGTCGGATAAGGCACAGCGGGATCGCGACTTGACCGGGTAAGTAAATCTGCCCCAATGTCTGCAGGATATTGTACAACACAGGAAGGTCGGAGACCTGCTGTTGGTTATGTTATCAGTGGATTATACAGACAGAAGAGAAAGTTTACCAGAGTATATAGAATTCACGTAAATATCAGGTTCTTTTTACATACACTAATCAATAAAGTATAAAAAAGTGTTGTTTTTATGAGAAACTCCTTTTTAAGAAATCTACCAGTCATTTTGACTAGTATCAAGCATTCACACTACACGGTAGCTCCCAGCACTGCATAAAGTTAAACGGTAAAAATGTTATTTTCCCTTTATGCAAATGAAGCACAAGATATACAGGGCTATCACAAGAGGGCACTGGCTGGGGGGGGGATATGCTACATGGCATTGTAAGCCATGTATGCCTGGGGGGCTTCGGTAACGCCCCAGAGTCCTGGAACTTAATTTGTCATAAAGTTAGCTATAGGAGCAGCACTCCTCATACCTATATTACTGTATTACTTAACATTGCTGGAAGCTTCCACACAGCGTGAATGGTTTGAACTAGGCAAAATGTCTCGTAAACAGTAATAGAAGAGCTTACTTCTATTACTTACAATGCTGTCTTACCTTTATTGTGCAAATTTATTGTAAGTCCATACAGAGTTTTGTCTTCTTCGTCCCTTTTTGGTTTTCTCAATCTGTTTCTATCCCGGTTGGCCCCGAATACCCTACTGGCCTCTGTTAATAACAGAATATTGTTAAATACACACTTGCCGATATTCTAGCAACCATTATAGTATATATATTCTGTAACATTAAATATAATATCACATGAAACGTGTATAACTGTCTGACTGGCGGAGGTCGCACTGCTGGTTCCCCTCTGATAACAAGAATTGAAGAATCGTATACGGTGCATCAATAACAGTTGTTTGTGCTCCATTTAGCTTATTGGACTGTTGGAGTAAATCTGATCGCTTGGCTATGCCCCACGGTTCCAAAGAATTAAATGAAGCAGCAATGTGTATAAAAATCTAGGAGCCCCATATTCTCCTAAATGGTGCGGGTCCCAGTCGGATTTGACATATAGGATAACAATTGGCCCTGCAAGTTGTGTAGGAAAGGACAAAGGTGTATAAGATAAGTTGCATGGGTACAATTGGTCGTTAATGACCAGGCTCTTTTAGATTTAAAAGGGGGTTTCTATTTCCTTAGGATAGGCGAATAACTATTAGAATGGTGGGGATATAACATTTGGACACCCACCAGTCAACACCAACACACAGAGACTAGAGCCGGAACAAATGCTGGAGCTAGGTACGATTGCTGACCTTCGATTCAATACAGCAGGAGGCCATTAATATCTTAAAGTTGAAAAAAACCCTATCTTTTTCAGTCAATAATATAACTGCCATAGCTATTTATGTTTCTGTTTAGTTAACCATATAAGGACTTGTATAAGGGGTTTTCCAAACAGTAGTGATCGACTGGAACAGTAGTGATCGAAAAAAAAACAAAAGGATACTTACTCTGCTCTGACTCTAGGTTCAAGTGTTGTAGCTGTCATCTGGTCTTCAGCACTGACTGATGACGAATGATGATCACTAAGGCCACTGATTGGCTGAAATGAATAATCCGGAACCACAGCATTTTCAGCCAAGCCATCAATGACAAGGACCAAAAGACAACTGCAACACTGGATCCAGGAGCCGGAGCCGGGTAAGATGGAAGACTTGGAAGCCATTGTAACAAATATTGTTTCCATCAGAACCCAACCCATGAAATCTGACAATTGCATTGCTGGGGGTAAGTGGGGGTAACACAAATATAAAACACCATACAGTCCACAGTCACTTCTGTCTACAACAGATATACAACAACATACAACAGGTATCGACATCATTGCTTCTTATGCTTCCCACAGTCCCTCCTCTTTGCTATGAGTGACAACCAATGTTCAACCAAAAACCATGTCCCCAGCTACAATCCAAGAATATAAACCAGTGACAAACACTGTCTGTAGTACTGCATGCTAACACTTGCTAACGGATCCCTTTATGAATGTTTAAAGGGGTCCTCAGAGCCACTTAGGCCATACAACTCAATTGCAATTCAAAAGTAATGTGTACTTGTCCTTCGTTGCTCATGAACATTTAATGGAAATATGCAATTTTTGGATATTCATAAAAGAAAATATATTTAACACTGGTTTCATCTTTATTTGGTTCACTGTCACTACTATAGCCCTATCATCTTTTCCATAATGAAAATTTACCTGCTTCTTCACTGTAATCCACATCTTGTTCCTTTTCTTGGATCTTCTTCTTCCGGTCCTCTGTCTTATCCATTGGCATTATTTGATCTTATGTAACCGTGGATAACAGGAAATTGTTAAAATCCAATGAAAACCGAGTTTGAAAAATTTGTGCAAAATCACGAGGTCATCTTACATCAGCATCTTACTTTAGTTAATTTCTTCCATAGACAGATATTTTAAACAGTAAAGTTAAAAAGCGTTGTGCAGAACTCTTCACAGGGCAGGAGCTGCAAAAACGGTCACAGGACCGATCCAGACAAGTAAATAGTCCCACGAAAACACTTATAAAAGAGAAAAAAATGTTTATCTCTGACCGGTGCTCCAAATTGTTTAATGGTCCTTCCTTTTTGAGGTATCTCTCTGTTTTCCACTCTGACGGGAAGGCAAGTTTTGTCCAAGGTTTGTACCGCACTCGGACCTCCAACAGGACTAGACCACCGTTCAGAACTTCCTTCCTGCGTTTTTTTTTCTTTAGCTCCGCCACTATGCGTAGCAAGCTACTGCTGGTAGAAAATATTTGCACGGATAGCGTAGTATGTCTTTTAAAACAGGGTATTCTTTATTTAAAATATACTCACAATAATAGCTTAAAAATGCTCATATCAAATTTCCAGAGGACGCCAGCTACACATGACGGCGGTCATGTGTAGCTGGCGTCCTCTGGAAATTTGATATGAGCATTTTTAAGCTATTATTGTGAGTATATTTTAAATAAAGAATACCCTGTTTTAAAAGACATACTACGCTATCCGTGCAAATATTTTCTTCCAGCAGCCCGCTACGGATAGTGGCGGAGCTAAAGAGAACACGAAGGAAGTTCTGAACGGTGGTCTAGTCCTGTTGGAGGTCCGAGTGCTGTACAAACCTTGGACAAAACTTGCCTTCCCGTCAGAGTGGAAAACAGAGAGATACCTCAAAAAGGAAGGACCATTAAACAATTTGGAGCACCGGTCAGAGATAAAATTTTTTTCTCTTTTATAAGATATTTTAGTTTGCCTTATTTTTTTTGCCTTATTTTACTTGAAATATTGCCTTACTTGTGTCCTGCAACCGCCTCATTGTAAGTTCATGCAGATGTTCATCCCTTGTTGTTTTTTTCAAATTGTTTCTCTCCAGGAAGGGTCGCCATACCCTGTGGAGATCTGTTAAAGTACAGTAAATTGTTAAAATCCATGGTTGTCAATATTTCATTGTAAATTTAGTTTTAGCATCAGAATTCAAGTAATTACAAATGATTCCCTATCCACAGCACTAGAGATACAGTACAGTCTGATCAATGCAGGTCCAACTATGGGATGAGATTGGGAATCCCAGGTGCCCTGGATGTAGGACTGCGGGACAGAAGCCGAGTGCATTGACCAACAATTATTTTCTGGTGGACAAGGCATGTAAAAAACAAGGGTGGGGAGCAGGGCAGATGGGGGTGTGGATGCCCCAGACCACTATATTTAATATAGTTTTCCAAAAGAGTATACATGTCAAATCTCCGCCAGGTCTGACCTGGTCAAACCTATCCCAGATTCAATCCCAGCGGCTGAGCACACCCCCTGACTTACTCAGAGGCTGGGACTACTTGGTAAATCATCTCATCCTCTATTTCAATAAAAAAAATATTATAATAATTTACTGTTCAATAGGTAACCACTGAATGAACTGGCAGAGAGTAGAAGTAAGAAGATGAATGGATTAGCCGGACAGCATGGTTAAGGATGAATGGAAGGGGCATTAAAGAGTTAGCTGGGAGACCACAGAGAAGAATACTGCAGTAGTACGAGTGGGACATGATGAGGGCATGGACTAGTTATTTTGTGGACTCTGGATTGACAAAGGGTCGGTGACAGGTTGTAGTAACGGACTGGATGTGTGGCTTAAAGGATGAGACAGTCAAAGATGACTCCAAGGCAGGGCATTTTTGGCAACAGGTTAGGTGTGTTAAGAGCATCCGCGCCACAAAACAGTCACTTTCGACACAAATGTGGCGCAGGAACCTCTGAAATTCCTGTGCAAGCAGCTTGCACCTAAAAGAACGTGTAAAGTCGAAAAGAAAACTGGTGCACAGACCTTATTAAATGTGGGCCATATTTTTAACATTTTTGCCTAGTCATTCTGTTCTTTAGTGAAACTTTGAACATTTTTTTTCATACTGTCTACTGGGTAACTTTTACATGGCTTCCTGAACCATTCCCCCATCATGTTCTTAATAAGATTCTTACGCGTTTCTGCAACAGGAATTGACAAACGTTCTCTCATCTCATGCCGGTCGTTCTTCTGTTCTCCCGTCACACGTATTTGCAATTCTTCATACAGTTCACCTGTCAATAGCAAAAAAATGTTAGAATCCAGACTCATAAAGTCATCATTTTGGAATAAAAAGGTATGGACCACAAGTTAAACCATTATGCATCAATCTATCAATATCATCATCACAAAAATAACAATGTTTTTAATATTCATTGTGAGAATAATGTATGAGCCCACTTTGCTCTATGTGCTCTATGTGGTTCGTCCCTATTCTATTTAGTGCACCACCACTTGGTGACCACCTCCACTACAGCACAGAACTCCCAAGGGGGTCAACTCACCGGCTTTAGCTTTCAGGTTCTGGGTCACACCATTCAACAGACACAGCACCACAGAAATGGTGGTCACCATGAACTCAGAACTCAAAAAGTTTACTTATGGCATCTACCATTCTATTTAATAGTTTACCAAATGAAATCCAACACATGCACCAAAGCCCAAAGACTAGATCATGCACAGTACATTGTCTCCTCATGGTAAAGAAGCCTTGTTTTCTCCAGACTGTTTCAGTGCTCCCTTTTCTTTTGATCTTATTTAACCTGCAACAACTTCCTACTAGAGATGAGCGAGTATACTCGTCCGAGCTTGATGCTCGTTCGAGTATTAGCAAAGTCGGAACGGCGTATTTCCCCTGCTCGAGATCGATCATTTAATTAAGAAAAGAAAGTGAAGAACAATGAAGAATACAATGAAAACAGTGAACACAGGATCATTTAAGTGAAGAACACAGTGAAGAACACATTGCAGATGTTCGCGTACATCTGCTAACTTATCTGAAGACACGCGTGTAGAACGGTGTTCTTCACAATAGTATGTGAAGAACAATATGTGTGAAGAACACCTTACAGATGTATGTAAATATCTGCAAGGTGTTCTTCACACATATTGTTCTCCATATACTATTGTGAAGAACACCGTTCTGCACTAATGTCTCTGGATAAGTTAGCAGATGTACGCAAACATCTGCAATGTGTTCTTCACTGTGTTCTTTCAATGTGTTCTTTCAGTGAAAACATCTGCAAACATCTGCAATGTGTTCTTCAGTGTTCTTCCTTCAATGTGTTCTTTCAGTGAAAAATGCTCGAGTCTCCCATTGACTTCAATGTGGTTCGTTATTCGAGACGAGCACTCAAGCATTGGGAAGTTTTGTCTTGAATAACGAACACCCGAGCATTTTAGTGCTCGCTCATCTCTACTTCCTACCATATTTATTTTATGGACCATTTATGTATTTCAATAAATGAATCATGTTTCCCCTTTGTTGTCTTTTTTGATCAATACACCATCTTATTAAATTCCCTCAGATGCTACTAATCTCACCATCTATATTATTAATAAACAGGTTAAAAAATAGTGCAACCAGCACTGAATCCCGGGGGTCCACTACTTATAACTGTTGACCATTCTCAGTAGAAATTGTTGACCATAACTCTCTGGATACGATCCCTCAGACAGTTTTTAATCCATTTAAAGCTGATTCCTGCCAAACCAATAGACCTTATGTTATCCAACAGGCATCTATTTTCTTTAGATCGAGAAAAGCAGAGTAAAAACCTTTTGCTGCTGAACACCTTGGGATTGCTAAACAATTATAGGCCTACCCTAGGCCAAAAAACATTTTAGATTCTTTACTAGATTGACCATGAATGCCTCTACCATCCAGCTTAAGTTCTTACTTGTTTCTTGGACACAAACTGTCGATTTTTTGTATTCATCCTTCTTCTCCTGTTCTTTCTCCTCCATCTCATTATCAACCATTTGTCCTTCATCCTGGTTATCTGCAAATAACAGTAAATTATATTATATACTATAATTCATAGATTCTGATATTTCAAGGAACAATGTTTATTGATGAGTAAAGATTATCGATTGTAGTATCCAGTAGTATCCATTGGCGGAACTTCATAAAGGCGGTATGCCATTATAAGGCCCCCAAACCAAAGGCCTGCCATCTGTCTGAAAAAAAAATCTATATTTACCTTCTCCACAGCCCGTGGTTCCATCTTCTTCTCATGGCTTCGTCTTCTCCTCTTCCACCCTGGGCACATTACTATGACACAGCGGTGTCACGGCCATGTGACGTCATAGTTTATGCACCGCGCGGGTCCTTACAAGAGGGAGCCGTGAGGAGAAGACAGAACCTTGAAGTACTATAAATTAGTGAATCGCGGCACAGTGCACTTTCGGTTAACTCCGCGGACCGGGTAAGTAAGTGAGCCCAATAGTCTTTTTTTTACCCGTTTTTAAATCACCCGGCAAGAAATATTTCTAGTAATTATCTGCTGCAATATTTTTATTTTTGGCTCCAGCATACCCACACCTCTAAAATGTTGTTCCAGCTTTTAAAGCCATACCTAACCACAAGTCAAATAGGACACTTAAAAATAAACTCACTGGGGCAGATTTACTTACCCATCCCATTCGCGATCCAGTGGCGCGTTCTCTGCGGTGGAGCCCGCTGGAATGCCCTGAAATTAACCGGCCTATACCTGGTGAAGGTAAGTGCAAGTTTCACAACATATTTTTTTTTAAAATGCGGCGGTTTTTCTGAATCCGTCGGGTTTTCGGTCGGCCACGCCCCCGATTTCCGTCGTGTGCATACCGGCGCCGATGCGCTAAAATCCGATCGCGTGCGCCAAAATACCGGGGCAATACAGGGGAAATCGGTGCAAATCTGAAATATTCGGGTAACACGTCGGGAAAACGCGAATCGGGCCCTTAGTAAATGACCCCAACAAACTAGCAAAACAATGAAATAAAAAAGCAATATGATTCACACTAAACAAGTCATATGGTTCTAAAATTACCGCCAAATACCCAGATAGATGCCGTTGGAGGGGCTAATCTACTAAAAGGGCTTGCCTACTTTCAGCAAATAATTGATTTTGTTTGTGTAAGGAAAAGTATTTTTCAATATAGTTTCTGTATATCAATTCCTCATGTTTTTTTAGACCTCTTCTTGTTTTCATCCAACAGGAAGCTAGATAGTAACTGGTCCCTGGTCATGTGATGTCCCACAGATATCCACAGGAAGTAAACAATGAAGCTTCCTGTTGAATTAAAGTAAACCGGAGGAATTCATACAGAAATATATTGAAAAACTGTATAACTTTTTGTATTAATATTACAATAATTAACAATATTAATTCTTTGCTAAAAATGGACAACTCCTTTAAGACTGTTGCAAAATTGCTATACAAATTATACAATTTATATATATATATAATTTTCTTTTGCTGTCACAACAGATTAGGTGCATAATCAAAGTAAAAGACAAAAGAAACATGCAACAGTCTAGGTCACGAAACAATCCAACCAACAGAACACAAAGATGAAGCAATAGTAGCAAATGAGCACAAGAAAACAATCTCTGGCAAGGAGGTTCACCACCAGGGAAGCTTTTTATGAAGCTGATAAAATAAATAGGTGACAGCTGATCAAACCAAAACTTTAACCCTTGCCTACCTCTTTAGACAAGCTCTGGGAGAAGGGAATCCGTCCACAACCTGCAACCAATGTTTTAAAAAATTGTTTTAGCAAGCCTTGTGTGTGTCAAAAATTAAAAATTGTTTTAGAACAGAAGCCATTGATCAAGTCGATATAATGCGTTCTTCAAATAATGGTTTTGTAGTGTGAAATAGAATGCAGTTAGTTAGTCCCACAGTTTCCATTTTTTCAATGTTTTTTATGCTTTAAATGATAAATTATACCTAAATTAGATACAATATACTTAAGTATAAGCTGAGACACCACAAAAAACTGGGAAAACTTATTGACTTGAGTATAAGCCTACGGTGGAAAGTGTATTGGTCCCAGCCTCCCCTCACTACTGAAATGCCAAGCAGAAGCCTCCCCCACAAATTAATTGTCCAGCAGCCTCCCCTCACTAATGTAATGTCCTGCAGCCTCCCTTCACTAATGAAATATCATGCAAACTACCCTAGTAACACAACACCCCATATTGTATTGTATAAAAAATAAACTTCTATACTTACCCTCTGGCACTCCCCATAGCTCCTCTCCTTCCGGGCCTTACGTGTGACAATGCAGGCAGACATGGGTCCATTTACTCTGCCTGCACACACATTATGATGTCATAGGCTGCACACGAACATATGCAGCCCTTGGAATCGGGCCATATCATTACCCCATCCCAAAAAGTGCAGTGGATGAGGATCCCAGCATTATATAGCAAAATATAATGTATGGAGATCCCATCTGTCAACTGATGATCCATGCCAGTAGCTGTTTGGCAAGGATATCCTTTTCACGGTTTCTAGTTTAAAAAAAATTGCACCCAAAATTGTAAGCCTCATAACTTCCTAGAAAAATGAGAGGGTACATAAAAAAAAACATAAAGAAGACATTCCTTCCACTAACTGCTCCACCAAAATCTTGATTATGAAGTTATCTTACTTGAGTTTTCCACAGGTATTTCCAAATCTTCTACATTGTTACTTCTTTCCATCACAAGCCTTTGCCCCTCTTTATAATTTCCACCTGTAAAAAACAGCAGATTGGTATAGCCCATATTTGCCAAATATTTTGCCCATTCATCCTTTGGTTCCACCACATTTAAAGGACATCTACCATCAGGATCATAAACCAAGCACACTGACTTTCTAGCAGGATCTGCTTGTTTTATAAAAAAAATAAGGCTTTAAAAATGGTGGCTGGAGACCCTCAGCCTCATTTGCATAATTTGTAAAGCCTTTTTTTTAAAAAAACAAGGGCATAAGAAGTTACACAAAGAGAGGATCCTGCCAGATGGGACACACACCCAGTGGCGTAACTACCGCCGTAGCAGCCGTAGCAGCTGCTACGGGGCCCATGAGGTTCAGGGGCCCGGGGATGCACGGACCCTGTGGTCAGTGCTTTGCCAAGTGGTCCGGCAGTGCACTGCCAGGTGCCTGGCACATCGTGTCCCCGGGCCCCTCCCTCTGTGTTCCGGCTACCGCCCACCTCTCTCCTGGCCCACCCTCCACTCCTGGATCGCCCAGTCCCTTCCCCGTCCGCCGGCACAGGTAACCGTGGCCCGCCTACCCCCTGCATAGCGAGGCACAGTTGATGACCACGCCCCCCGCCCCAGCGAACGCACCCCTCTCTCCCTCCCGCTCCAGCCAACGCATCGCCCTCTCCCTCCCGCCCCAGCGAACGCATCGCCCTCTCCCTCCCGCCCCAGCGAACGCATCGCCCTCTCCCTCCCGCCCCAGCGAACGCATCGCCCTCTCCTTCCCGCCCGGCGAACGCACCCCCTCCCCCGCCCGAGCGCACAACCATAACCCCCCCCCCCCTCCTGCCCGAACACCCCCCGGAACAACCGCCTGACGCCACGGCCGGGTGGTCACCTACACATCCTAAAAGGTAAGTAAATACATATGTATTTATCGGTCTGTATATGTATATTGTATAAATATATATGTATATACTGTGTATATTGTATATATATATATATATATGTTTATACTGTGTATATTGTATATATGTATATACTGTGTATATTGTATATATGCATATACTGTGTATATTGTATATATATATATATATATGTATATACTGTGTATATTGTATATATGCATATACTGTGTATATTGTATATATATATATATATATATGTATATACTGTGTATATTGTATTTATGTATATACTGTGTATATTGTATATATGTATATACTCTGTATATTGTGTATATACTGTGTATATTGTGTGTATATATATATATGTATATACTGTGTATATTGTGTATATTGTATATTTGTGTATACTGTGTATATTGTATATATGTATATACTGTGTATATTGTATATATGTACATACTGTGTATATTGTATATATGTACATACTGTGTATATGGTATATATGTACATACTGTGTATATGGTATATATGTGTATACTGTGTATATTGTATATATGTACATACTGTGTATATTGTATATATGTGTATACTGTGTATATTGTATATATGTGTATACTGTGTATATTGTATATATGTACATACTGTGTATATTGTATATATGTACATACTGTGTATATTGTATATATGTATATACTGTGTATATTGTATATATGTATATACTGTGTATATTGTATATATGTATATACTGTGTATATTGTATATATTAATATAGCGTGTATATATGCATAGATACAAATGCTGTATTTATTGTGTGTATATATATAAATATATGTATATGTATGTGTGTTTTTGTATATGCTGTGCATATAGTATGTATGTATATGCTGTATATACTGAATGTGTGTGTATTTGTTGTATGTGTGTATATTCTGTATGTATATGCAGTATGTGTGTATTTGGTCTTTTTATACTGCATGTGTATATATGGTCAGTGTATATACTGTGAGTTTGTATACACTCTGTATTAGTGCACAAATGTGTGTGTATACTTGTATGTATATGGGTGCAACTATACACGTGTAGAACTTTATGTGTGTGTATATAAGTATATAAAGGTGTGTATAAATTTGTGTAATTGTAGAAATATGTCTGTGTAGGGGCAATTCACAAGAATGTATGGGGGACGTATATCTGGCTGCAATTTGCTGACGGATATACATCCCTCATAGGCGACTATAGTGCCTCGGCTCGGTACAGTGAGCACAACGAGTACTCACTGTTTCGAGCCGTGGCCGCAACAGAGATCTGTGGCCATAAGAATGACCATGCGGCTCTATACTCTA
Source organism: Engystomops pustulosus (assembly GCF_040894005.1). Taxonomy (NCBI): domain Eukaryota; kingdom Metazoa; phylum Chordata; class Amphibia; order Anura; family Leptodactylidae; genus Engystomops; species Engystomops pustulosus. The sequence goes on from NC_092417.1 coordinate 19,823,152, forward strand.
TGGAGAGGGGAGGGGTGAGCCGCGATCACCTCCCCAGCGCGTCTGATGTGTGCCTGCCAGGCTCTAGCCTGGCGTGTACACGTTTATGTGAATGCAGCCTACATATGTCTATTTTTTTGGGGGGGAAGGTGGGGCCCCATGCAGAAATCTGCTATGGGGCCCAGCCTCTCCTAGTTACGCCCCTGCACACACCAATATGTCAGTGAGCTTGGTTTACAACCCTGATCCTGGTGCAGTGTCAGACTGGCCCACCAGAGTATCAGAGAATCCTCCGGTGGGCCCCATGTTCTAACCCTTTATAATAGGGCCCCATAGATCTTCATTTGGAAGTTAATGGAGTAATCATTGGATAATATGATCTATTTTATATAGGATGATTCCGATATTATAGATTATTAGATCTTTTTGATGATACATTCCACATTATATGATTTTTAATGGTATTTTATGGTTGAAGGGTGGACCCTCAAGATCACCACCTCTGGTAGGCCAAAAACAAGCCAGTCAGACACTGCCCTGGTGGTAGATTTCCTTTACATTTGACTTAATACTTCATCAGTTCACATTCTGAATTATTTTTCAGCTTTAGAGTACATTGTTTGGATTATCAAATGGGGATTTTTATGAATTACAATTTCTCCTCCCCAAAAAAAACCACAAGTTTCCATCCAACACTGTGAAAATATAAAAAGTTATGGTTTTTGGAAGGCAGGTATAACATTTTTAGTTAAGTGACTTTAAGAAAGTAATAGTCTAATAAGCAAATCTCTAAAAACAGCAGCAACTGCCAAGCCCAGGGCTACCAGCAGAAGAAGACCTTGTGATCCAGAGTCTAAATCGATCCTTTGGTCTTGGGTTCTTCTTACAAATACCTACATATAGGAAGAGTTGGCTTTAGTTGCAAAGGACTAAGTTGGCACATGGGGAAAGGTAAAAAAAAAGTAGAAACAATCATGAGGAAGTAATGAATAAACAAGAGGAGCTGAAGTACTACCCTGCAGGCAAACCAGGAGCACAATAGTTAAAAATGGGCAACTCTGAATCAATAGGCGGAACTAAAGTAAAAATGCACAAGACATTGACATACTCCGGCCAGAGGTGATATTAAAACCTCTGGCACATGGATAAAGTCCTTCTAATTCAAGTACAGACGGTCCTCCACTTAAGAACACCCGACTTACAGACGACCCCTAGTTACAGACAGACCTCTGGATATTGGTAATTTATTGTAATTTAGTCTTAGGCTACTATAAACAGCTATAACAGTTATCACAGGTGTCTGTAAGGAAGCTTTATTGTTAATCCAAGTTCTTGTGACAACCCAACATTTTTAAAATCCAATTGTCACAAAGACCAAAAAAATTCTGTCTGGGGTTACAATTATAAAATATACAGTTCCGACTTACATACAAACTCTACTTAAGAACAAACCTACAGAACCTATCTTGCAATATGCAGCAAACACTCACTGCCTATGGAGAGCCCTTTCCATTCCCTCGCAGCCAACGCTTGACATACTAGTACATTATTCGTCGCTATGGGGATAAAACCTTTTTTTATGGAAGCTAAAGCATAAAAGAAGCATGGATCCTGAAAGAGGGGACACACATTAGTGTGACAGTGTGCTTGGTTGACAATCCTTGATTCTGGTGATAGATGTCCTTTACACAACATTCTGACTATGACTATAGCCCCATTATCTTACACATCACATGGTCATCAATTGAAACTGATACATATTCCATTTTCTTTGGATGTCTATCCTTTTTAGTGCAATTCCTCTCTTCGTAAGTGCAGAAAGGTGCTCTTCACAATAATATGTGAAGAATAATTTGTGTGAAGATTCTTCGCACATATTGTTCTTCACATACTATAGTGAAGAACACCTTTCTGCACTCATGTCTTCTGATAAGTTAGCAGATGTATGGAAACATCTGCAATGTGTTCTTCACTGAAGAACACATTGCAGATGTTTCCTTATATCTGCTAAGATTCTTCACACATTTTGTTCTTCACATACTATTGTGAAGAACACCATTTTTGCACTCATTTCTTCTGATAAGTTAGCAGATGTATGGAAAGATCAGCAATGTGTTCTTCACTGAAGAACACATTGCATATGTTTCCATACATCTGCTAACTTATCAGAAGTATATTTGCATTGACTGCCATCAATCACAAATGTGTGTATTGCTGTCATGGTGTATTGACAATAAATGATCCTTAAGTGAAAGCTCGTTCTCGAGCAGGCGAAATACTCATCCGAGCAACAAGCCGTTTCGAGTACGCTAATGCATCAAGCTCGGACGAGTATGCTCGCTCATCTCTACTAGACCCCCATTAATAAATATCCAGGACCTGATACTAAGTTATACAACCAAACTGGAAGAGGAGTGTTTGGGCAACAGAAATGATTGTAAATATTATGTCCTTTAATGGAAACCTGTCATCTAAATTAACCCAAACAAAATAAATGTTTCATAAAAAACTATGACAAGGTATCGCCCTTATTCTTAAATGGTTATTTTCTGTGGCTTCCATGTTAAAAATCTGTAAATGTAGATGCAACTAACCTGTGGTGAGTCCAATGATATCAATGGAGTCCTGCATATTAAAGTCTACTTGTATTGCCCCACCTCCCTGTTTCTGATTGACAGGTCTCACTACAAGGAAATACTGCTGTATTGAACTAGTACTTAGGGACCATTTGCCAATATTTACCTACATCTGTTTCGACTCTAGATCGTTTACTTAATATTTGGGGTCGAAACAGATGTTTCACATGTTGTACGTAGTTCGTTTCTTGAGAGAGAGAGAGAACTCTATTACATTATTGAGCGCTTCATGTCATGGGACCAGGTTGATGTTATCTATGGTCCTTTGCCCAGTGAACCTTAACAGCCTTTCCCTTTTTGTTAAAGTTTTTGATTCTGTGTGGGAGGATCGGAAATCGAGGATACATGGGAATTGTCTGAATCTCTCACAGACGCATCAGAATCTAATTTGGATGAACTGAAAGAAGCTCTTGTGGCATTCCGTTTGCTTCTGTAGTGTTTATTGTATTATCTCTTTTTAAGAATTTAATGTGGAGTGACCTCCTGAGACATTCTATTCTTTAAAATTGAATCCAAGCAGTTTGAGCTGCATAATCCTAATTTTATACTAATTTCCACATGAGCCCGCCCCTTTCTCCAAAGCCATGCCGATTTGTTGTACAAGGCGGAAAACGTCAATAATAGTCTAAAAGCCTTTATAAATGTGTCAGAAGGCATTTTTTTGGGCACAAACCTTCATTTTTGGCATAGGAGTAATAATGACCCCCCCAAGGTTTCTTGCTGCATAAAGAAGGTTTTTCATGATGTTTCCCACATTTAGTCCCTAAGGGTTGGCTTGGGATTCGTCATGTTCCAACTCATTTCTCTTCCCTTGGTTTTCGAAATTTGGAGATGAACTTACCTTTTTCTCTTGACTTCAATGATCTTTTTATATATTTCCTCAACAAAATAGCCAGAACCGCTCCAAATAGTAATGCTCCTGGAATGATTGTGGATAAATAGTCGCGAATAGTCTTCTTTTCTATAGAGACCAAAACCAGAAATAACAATTCATATTATAGCACAAGTAATACAACAACACATTTATAGTATATAAAGGACCTGTATGTGGATTAGAACAATTGTTACATAGAAAACAAGTAAACTGCAAAAATAGCCATAACTTTTTGAACCTTTTGTAATTTGAGTATATTCATTGTAATTCATGTATCAAGCATTTGTGACGTGTAAAGGAAATTATCAGATTAACACATCTAGAGGCTGGAAGTTTTGCCCATTCTTCTTGGCAAGATGGCTTTAGCTCGGTCACGTTGGTCGGAGAACATTTGTAAAGAGCAATTCCCAAGTCAATGCACACATTGTCAATGGGATTTGGATCTGGACTGTGACATTGCGGCTTCCATTGTAGATTTGGTTGTATAATTTGTTGACCTACTGGAAAGTGAGACTATCCCTCCCGTGCCAAATCCTTGCCAGGCCACTAACCAGTTTTCCTCCAGGATTGTCCTGTATTTAGCTTCCTCCATCTTCCCATCAGCTCTGAGAATCTTTCCAATCCCTGCTGAAGCTTTCTCCCCGGCATGATACAGCCCCCCAGGCCTCACACTGGTGACGTTGTACTTAGAAGGTGGGCAGTGTTGGCTTTTCTCAGCATTTCATATCTAGACAAAAACCTCAATTTTGGTCCCATCTAACCAGAGCACCTTCTTCTATATCAGCGGTGGCGAACCTATGGCACGGGTGCCAGAGGTGGCACTCAGGCATAGACCCCTTCACAGAGTTCACCAAACAGGAACAAATTCACCAAATCTTCCTGCAGTCCCAGGCAACTTAAGAGATGCTGCTTTCAGTGTTATTTCAAAGCGATACTTCATTGGCTGTTTGGAACTGTGGGAAGGAACTGTGGAAGTGAGAAGGGGTTGATAGAACTGCATTATCTTTGTAGGTCATCCTACTGGACCCTACATTCTTACTGTATAGAGAGACCCTGGTGAGAAGCTACAATGATAGTCTGAATGTGCCCTCCTTCTTTTAACTGTATTGGTGGCCTCAGGGGGCCGATACGATTGGAAGATGTTGAAGAACAGGAAGGAATAACTTACTGCTTAAAATGCAATGTTGGCAATTCACGGTAAATAAGTGGATTTTGGTTATAGTTTGGGCACTCTGTCTCTAAAAGGTCCGCCATCACTGTTCTATATGCTTGCTGAGTACAAGCTCCATAGCTTTCTTTAAAGTGTGATCAGGACTTTCATGAGGGCTAGATCTGTGCGGGACACAGCTAGTAAGCTGTCCTGTGGAAAGCAAAGTGGGCCTCTTGGTTGTTTCGCCCCATCTAGCCTTTCGGTGTAGGTGGACAGCCATTTCTAGGTAGGCTCCATACCCCTTCCATTTATGGATAATATATTGAACAGTGCTCCTTGAGATAAGTTTTGTAAAACCCTAACCCTATATTGCACTTTGGCATAGCTCTGTTGTGATCCTGTTTGTTCACTTATGTTCTCTAGCAGACTTCTGATGCCTTCACAAAACAGCTGTAGTTATATTGAGAAGAAATGACATAGAGATGTACTCATTTACTTTTTTGGTAATTTCTTATTGCAATTGGGCACAATAGACCAGATATATTGTTCTGGCTGTGCCAATTTACTTTCGTACTATGCACTGAAAAGAAAGTCTTTGGAGCAAGTGTATTTGTAAAGTGTTTGCGCCAGTTCTGTGTCCTACAAGACAGACAAAATTTGCACCTAACGGGGCTTATTCGACTTGACCGAACTTGACCGAATTGTGTTGTATGTTAAAGGTGCACCAAAAAGAATATAGCGCACACTTTCTGAGCAGTGCAGGGGGCGCCAGATTCATGAAGACCGTGGGACACACCAGAAACCTAAATGCGTCACTAACCCTAAGCCAGATAAACCTAACCCTAAGTTACTGACCCACTAACATAATGGGGGGGGGGTATTTATCAGTGCATGCACAACACCAGTGACGTTAAAGCCCTGAAATAATCGCAAATGCTATTGTTTCCCCTTTCCGCCAACGCCCCACCAGACGGGAGTGGAGGGTCGTGAAGGGGGGAGTACGGCTGGCTGGAGGGTAGGTGGTTGCGGCTGGCGAGGAATGGGCCTGCACAGGGCATTCCTCTCCTCGCATCTGTGCCCTCGTTGCAGTCAGCAGCTTTTCATACATGCGGGTACATCAATAGGTGGGAGCATGAGTGCCAGCGTGTAATAAATAACCCCCACACAGTATAACACATAGGGCTACATTTAGCATTTTAAATCTGATCTATGGGGCAGATTTAACAAAATTCTTTATATTTAGCTTTTTTTTTTTTTCTGCGCCTAAAATGGCTCTATTTTGCGCCATTCTCATTAATGTCAAAATTTATTTCAATTTTTTCATTTATGAGGTTTTTTCATTTTTTTGCAACTTTTTGTGAAAAGTCCCAAAGAGAAAAAAGCCTTTAAATCAGCTTCAGCTGACGTTATTCTGCTGGCAATATCCAATCATTTACCATTTAGGAATATTCTTCAGACTAATAGTTTTTGGGGGGGAGGAGAGGGGCGGATTTTATTTTTATATAAAAAGTCAAAAAATTGGATAACATTTTATTTTTAAATTGTAATACAGGCAGTCCCCAGGTTACATACAAGAACTTTTTTGGGTCTCTGTGACAATTGGATTTTAGAAATGTTGGGTTGTCATATCAATCAATATTAACACTAAAGCTTCATTACCATGATGCCCCCTTTCATACCCTTCCATTTTGTGGGCCCCCTCTCATATCTCATCATATTGTGGACCCCTCTTATATTCCCCCATATTGTACACCCCCTCTCATACCCTCCCATATGGTGGGCCCCCTCTCATATCGCACCATATTGTGGGCCTCATCTTATCCCCCCTATATCATGGGCCCCCTCTAATACTCGTATTTTGAAGCCCACCCACACGTCCTCTTTTCCTTGTTTCAAATAAATTTTAAAAAAATGTTCCCCAGAAGCTCTCCTTTTCTGATCTTCCTCTGTGCTGTGATGCTGGCAGATTATGACATTATCACTCAGCTCATTATCACTCAGGGAAACAGTGATGATGCAGGGAGCTAATAACTCTATGCACCATTCTGTTATTCAACTCTATCTGTGCCCTATCCGGACACTGATATAGTTTAAGTCCAGTCGTGGCTGACGGGGGGGTAGAGTCAATGGTGGTGGTAGGGTGGAGTCAGCACATGGTGGGTTGGAACTAACAGGAGTCTGAGCCCACTAGGGTTTTCACCGGCACACCGGTGGGCCAGTCTGACCCTATACGCTTATAGAGGGCTATACATTGGCTGCTGTCTAATCTTGTCCCCTGAATGCAGAGGGAGGAGTCAACCTCAAAAGAAGATGCACTGTTTTTTTTTCGCACTGTTTGCATCAATTATCCATGCACAAAAATAACCATGTTTTACTTATTTATCCTACCAATCCAGATGTTCGGCTCCGCCTAATAATTATTCATCATAAGCAACTTGTTCATTTAGGTGCAATTTAGGCACAAAAAGACTCCAGCCTGAAGGTGGTGTAAACTGGGAAGCAACACTGAGCTCTTGTTCAGAGCAGCTTATCCCCAGCAGCAGAGCTCAGCAGACACTACAGACACTACCTGCAGCCTCTGTTTACAACTAATGGCCTTCTATTTACAAACAATCTGCAAAAGCAGCAACTCAAAGCAGGAGAGAAGAGAAGTTTGTAGGAGCTTGTAGTTAGTACAGAGAAGTGTCCCCCATGTAGCAGGATAGAAGAGAAGTGAGTGGGAGCTGCAGACAGGACAGAGAAGGAAGTAATTAGGAGCTGCAGACAGGACAGAGAAGAGTCACGTGTAGAAGGATAGAAGAGAAGTTTGTAGGACTTTACAGATAGTACAGAGAAGTTTCCCCGTGTAGCAGGATGACCACACTGGTGTCTGAGGAAGATACTGGCTAGGAATACAGGGGGGCAGCAGAAAATCAGCACCGGAGGATCCCCTCCAGGAGAAGCCACTACTGAGGAGATCACTGGGTGCAAGGTGTCACATACCTGGGTGCTGCTGTGAGGGTTATTCTCATGCAGGGCTGGGGAAAAGAAGCAGAGAGGAGATAGTAGAAGGATTACATGTAAGAGCCTAAATCTAACATTGCACCTTAAATGCGCCTAGAGTAAAGGGATGAATAAGAGGCAGGAACTGTTACGTTTCATGTACTTTTGCAACCCATTCTATCTAAATTTGTCCTAGTTTAGAAAATAAACTGCCTTAAAGAAGCTTTGCTATTAGCTGTGTCAGACTGTACAAGCATCTATGATGGTTGTACAGGCGTTAGTGCAACCTTTGTGCCAATCCCCAATACACTGCCCCAGAACACCCCAATAACTGACAGTATTTCTACTCAGAGAGTGGTATTAGGGGTAAAGATGGAACAGCTCATTCCAAATCCAATTCCCTTAGGCTCAAGTGTATATAGGGTGGGATAGTGGCTTGGTTTTATACCAGAAGACCCCACTGATCAGAGATTGATATTTTTAAAAAAAACTCATATTTTGTCTCTACAAAATATTATTATCTGCAATGTACATTAATGTATACAGGAAATTTCTCTTTCATCCTCTCAGAACAATTTTCTAATTGGACGGATGTAATTCTATGCTTCACCGGGTTCTGGACTACACAGATGAATTGTATTAAATGGACATCCATGGTTGGTGGTATTTTCATGGCGCTTCCATTACCAACATTCTGATACTCGGATTCCAGGTGTCTGACTTACCTGTATGTGGATGGACACTGCTGTGAGGTGTAATATTACTCGGAGCTTTGGTTGACTCCACTATAATCCGTGGTTTTAGGATGTGATCTGGAACAATAAAACAGGAAACATTTTTTCATTTAAAATAGACCAGGAAGAGTAGTGGCAGGGAATCGAATAGACAAGTGTAGTTTAATCCCAAATATCTGTTGTTGTTTTTAATCTTTATTTTGGTCTAAGGTACCTTAAAGGGTTTTTTTTCCCATTTGGGCATTTACATTGAATTTAATTCATTTACCATATGTAAACATTTCTTCAATTGGATGTTATTAAAAAAAATGTTCCTGTGTGAAGATAATTTCTCATAAATGTAGCCATGTTCTCCCTTAGAAACAAGATAGCTTCCTTGGATACGACCACCTCACATTTTGGCAGTAGTGGCTGTGCGCTATTGAGTCCTGCCTGACCACCAGGATTCAGCAATCATTACCACAGGACGGCTGTGGGACCTGCAGTAACTCCAGGACATTTCATATACAAGAAACTTTTTGTTTCTTTGTGCAATCCCTCCAGCAGAGGTGGTCGTGTCCAAGGACACAGTCTTGTTTCTAAGGGACCATATGACTGCATTTTTGAGAAATTATCTTCATACAGGTATTTTTTTTAATAACATCTAATTGAAGAAATGTGTATATAAGGCAGATTAATTAAATAGAATGTGAGTGCCCAGACGAGAGAATACCCCTTTAACTTACATCAATTGCGAGCGGCAAATAATTTTATTCTGAGTCTGGAGATTCTAAAGCTTGAAGTTGTGGGTACTCCACATGTCTCTTTGGACTTTTTTTCAATTTAACCCCTTAACGACCGGGCCTTTTTTTGTTTTTGCGTGTTTGGGCTTGTTTTCTGCGTAACAAATTGCACTTCATAGTGACAGTATTTAATATTCCATGTCGTGTACTGGAAGCGGGAAGAAAATTCTGAATGCAGCGAAAATGGTAAAAAAACACATTTGCAACTTGTTCTTGTTGGCGTGGACTTTACAGCTTTCACTGCGCCCCAAATGACATGTCTACTTTCGGTCGGTACAATTACGGGGATACCAAATTTGTATTAAAACCTCCAGTACAATTTTTATTTTTATTTTGTCATTTTCTAGTGACAATAACTTTTTCATACTTTGGCGTTTTTCATTCTTTCAACTTTTGATTGTATTTTCATTGCTATAATTTTTAGGACTGTACGACCTTTTAATCACTTTTTATACATTTTTTTTATATTTTTCAAAATGGCAAAAAAAGCCATTTTCAACTTCGGGCGCTATTTTCAGTTACGGGGTTAAACGCAGTGAAAAACCGTTATTATATTTTGATATATCAGACATTTTCGGACGCGGCAATACCTGATGTGTTTATGATTTTTACTGTTTATTAATATTTATATCAGTTCTAGGGAAAGGGGGGTGATTTGAATTTTTAGGTTTTTTTTATTATAATTTTTTTTTTTACTTTTTACTTTTACTGTTTTTCAGACTCCCTAGGGTACTTTAACCCTAGGTTGTCTGATCGATCCTATCATATACTGCCATACTGCAGTATGGCAGTATATGGGGATTTCCCTCCTCATTCATTACAATGTGCAATTAGCACAGTGTAATGAATGGGTTAAAACAAGACAGCATCGGGCCTTTGTGAGACCCGAAGCTGTCATGGCTTAACCGCTTCCCGATGACGTCATGTGGAGCGACGATCCGCGGCAAGATGGCGGCGCCCATGCGCAATATGCAGAAAAGGGTTACCGGCTATGGAGAGGGCTCGGCCCGCGAGCCCTCTCCATGCACTGGGACCCGGCACACGCCGTACTAGTGGGGAAGGGGTTAATCAGTCCGTTGATTTCCTTGCGCGGAGCAGACACAGGACAGAAGATGGCCGCTGGTCACATGTCCACATCACATGTCCTGCACCTGCCTGGGCAGTTTGGCTGTAGTCGGTTGGTTGCAGTGCATCCAGTATGGCCAGTGTTGTGGTGATGGCAGTTACACATCATTACTATGGTAACAGAGCAAGAAAGTCTGTTACATCATCACTGGGAGCAGAGCACAAGAGGGAGGAGGGGTTACTGAGAAGAAAATATCATGGGACTTGTATTTTCCAGTGGCGGCCATCTTAGTGATAACTCCACCTACTTTAGCGAGGCCATAAATGTTGTAAATCATAAAATCAAACTATTTAAGCTCCGTTTTGTGACTAATGACATTGAGTTTTGTTATATTCATTTATTTATGGCATTATGGGTTTTTATATCAGACGTTAATATTCCCGGAATACCCCTTTAACCTCCCAGCTGTATCGGAAGTAGATTCTGGGGGCCCACCTACTACTATATAGAAATATTAGCTCTACATTATCTCTACAATGCGTTTTCATTATGTCTTGAAATGCATTCTAAGACACTTTTTTTATTAAAGGGGTTGGCCACTCTTTTACATAAGTTGCCCATATCTGTTTACTGCCTTAATGATAATCCCTTTATGTTCATCAGTTCATACAGTATTATGATATCTGTCGACTCTCCGTGCTTGTTTTTTCTAATTACAGTTAACGTCATGCTGTCAGGTGGGCGGGGCTTGTCTGCAAAATAAAGCCTGGGGCCACCCATTTGTATATAGAGTTACTTAATGCACTCATTATAATTAGCATATATTGATATACATACCCAACACGTCCAGGTACATTTCTTCTTCTTTAGCCTCATTGTTTAAATACGTTGCATCCGCTATGTAGAGGCCGCCATCATTCTTGGTCAGATTCCTGATGTTCAATGTGATTCCGTTGTCGTAATGCTCATATTTGTCGCCATCGTTCTCAAGCAAGCTGTTATTTCTGACTTTTGCAATGAGTTTCCTATGTTCATCAATCTCGCGTTTCCAGGTGATTTCTTTCACTTCCGATTTGTTATAAGTGGCGGTTACGTTTATAGGATAATATGCGATTCCCTTTATGTGGCGTGGAGGTTGTCCTAAGTCAGAAGAGAGGAAAGAGTCAATCGTATTTTCCCCCAAATTCCCCCAAAATACACCTCATGTGTCATGGTACACAGGACCGATCCTTCGTACCTTGCATTCTGCTGCTTTGTAATGAAATGTTTTAATGCACCTAATAAATACAATGGGGGTCATTTACTAAGTGGCGCATCGGCGCTGGCATGCACGCGACGGAAATCGGGGGGGGGGTGGCCGAACGAAAAACCCAACGGATTCGGAAAAACCGCCGCATTTAAAAAAAATGTGTCGCGGAGCTTACACTTACCTTCACTAGGAATAGGCCGGGGAACTTGAGTGCGTTCCGATGCTCTTCGGCGCAGCAGTGCCATCTGGTGGACGTCGGAGGAACTGCCTTAGTGAATCCCGGCCGGACCCGAATCAACTGCAGAGAACGCGCCGCTGGATCGCGAATGGACCAGGTAAGTAAATCTGCCCCAAGATGTTTTAACGATATTCGGAGCGTCGAAGGACATTTAACCATTTTCGACTTTCCTTAATACTTAGTGGTTTTACACCTGGGATAATGTATTAAGAAGTTGGTTAATGGGTGAATTTGCCAGCTGTCAATTTTTGCTATCAGATTCCAGGATTGTAGCTTTTTTCAGTGTTCAGGGGGTGTGTCCTAACACTGCTGTGCTCTTTGCTTTGTGCAATGTAAATGCATTGCTTACAACCCTACTGCAGCATACACAAGGTTACACAGATCTCCAGGGCTTACACCAAACAGACGAAGCCACACAAGCAGCGATATGTACAGTCATATATAACACTCGATGGTCCATAATCGTGCGTTCCTATATTTTATGGGTTAGGTAGGTCCAATAAGTGACTTAATTGGATATTTTAATTTACTGTTTTGTAAATAAATTGTGGTTAAATTCCAGCTTTATCTTGACAAATCCAACTCTTTCTATGTTTATCCTCTGTGTTATGTCTTTGCACTGGTCTCTCCACTGGTTACCCCATAAATTCAGTTTATAATATTGCCCATGTCTTACAACCTTTCCCCGTCATACAACTAAGTCCACACCCTGCCCCCTCAATATATATCCAATCAAAACAGGGCATCCAGCTTCACTCTCACCTGACCTCACCTCATGTCTCCATCTACTCTATACAGAGTGTGAGCGCTCACCCCGTTTCTCCATCTTCCCTCCCATAAAGATTGTGACCCCTCACCTCGTGCCTCCATCTTCCTTCCCATATAGATTGTAACCTCACCTCATGTCTCCTTCTACCCTCCCATATAGATTGGGACCTCACTTTGTGTCTCATCTACCCTCCTATATCGATTGTGAGCACACACCTCATGTTTCCATCTACCCTCCATATAGATTGTGACTTCTCACCTCATGTCTCCATCTTTCCTCCCATATAGATTGTGAGCGCTCACCCCGTTTCTCCATCTTTCCTCCCATATAGATTGTGCTCCCTCACCTCGTGTTTCCATTTACCCTCCCATATAGATTGTGACCCCTCACCTCGTGTCTCCATCTTCCCTCCCATATAAATCATGACCCCGTACATCATGTTTTCATCTACCCTCCCATATAGATTGTGACCCCTCACCTTTTATCTTATCTACACTCCCATATAGATTGTGAGCTCTCACCTTGTGTCTCTATCTTCTGTCCTATACAGTTTGTGACCTCAACTCGTGTCTCCATCTACCCTCCCATATAGATTGTTTGCCCTCACCTTGTGTCTCCATCTACTTTTCCAAATAGATTGTGCTCCCTCACCTCACGTCTCCATCTTCCCTCCCATATAAATAGTGAGCCCTCACATCATGTCATTTCACCATCTAGCATTTCTGTCTACCTCTTTAATGGCATTGTACTAATATTACTCCATTTTCTCCTTTCCTTTCATCCATCAACTTCATGAGTGTCCTCCATTCACATCAGCTCTTCAATCCTTCCTTCACCATTGTACTCCTCTCATGTTCTGTATTCTTTATTTAACACATTCCATTTGGTTCTTCTGTAAAGCTGAGATCACCCTCTCCTAAATCGCTTAATCATCTCCTTTCTCTGTCTATTCTCCTTCTACTAGCAGCAGGTGATATCTCTACAAACCCTGGTTCTCCTTCTTTGAGCTTTTTTGAGCCAACCCTGGTCCTCCTTCTCCTTCAAACTTTTCACCCATCATAGAAGCATTGCTAACCTCATCAATATCAAATGCATTCCCTCTGCTATCTCTCCTCCTCTTCCTACAACTCCTTTCAAATGTGCCCTCTGGTACAACGCTCTGTGTCCATTCACCAATTCACAACCTGTTTCTTTCTAAGTCCTTCAACCTGCTGGCCATCACTGAAACATGGATCTAGCAGGATGACACTGCCTCGCCTGCTGCACTGGGCTATGATGGTTTGCACTTCTCCTGTCTCTTACTTTCCAATCTTTTGAGGTCCACACCCTCAGACTTTTCCACCCATTTTCTCTTTGTGTGGCTGTTGTATACCCTGACTTACCTTTCCAGTATCTTGACCACTTTGCTTCTTGGCTCCCTCACTTTCTATCTTGTGATGTTCCAACACTCATCTTGGCAGATTTTAACATTTCTATGAACACCCCATCTCTTCTTCTGACTTACAGCTTCTATCACTCACTACCTCTCTAGGACTCTTATAACTCTCTAATTCTCGTACCCACCAAGAGGGAAACGTCCTTGACTTGGTAATTGCCCGGCTCTCTTCTGTCTCTGACTTCACTTATACTGCCTTTCCAATTTCAGACCATAACCTTCTCTCTTTCATTGTAAACTGTTTTTCTCCTATACAGAATATGCCCATTTATCACACATAATGCAACCCACGTGCCATTAGTGCTCACCACCTTGCAGAAACTATGCAGTCATCACTGTCCCCCATCTCCTCTCTCTCTTGTTCTAACCTGGCTACTAACCATTATAATCATGTTCTCAAAACGCCCTGGGTAAGATGGCACCACGCCCAGTTCCAGCACTTCTACACAGATGTCGGAAACCTTGGCACACGTCACGTTTCCTTCTGCATTGCTCCAGGAGTGCTGAATGTCTGTGGAGAAAATCGTGCACTTCTGCTGACTTTCTTCACTTCAAATTTATGCTCAAATCCTATAACTCTGCCCTTCACCTTCATAATCAGGTCTAGTTTTCTAATCGAATACCCTCCCTCTCTAACAATCCCAAAAGGTTCTTCATTCCTTACGAACATCAAAGGTGCAGCCACCGGTCACAGACCTTGGTGCTGAAGATCTATCCACCTATTTTAAAGTTTAAATTGCCTGCATTAGCAGGAAATAACTTTTAAATCCACTAACTCCATTAATCCCTTTCCCTCCGGTTCTGTATCTTGTTCACTCTCTTCCTTTGATCCGGTCACAGAGGAAGAAGTGTCCAGGCTCCTTTCCTCTGCTCGCCCCACTACCTGCATCAGTGACCCCATCCTCTCATATCTCATAAAGTCCCTCTCCCCAGCAGTCACTTCTCACCTCACTAAAATCTTCAATCTTTCTCTCTTTGGGTGTCTTTCCCTCATCTTTCAAGCATGCTGTTGTTACCCCATTAGTAAAGAAACCCTCTATGGACCCATCCAGTGCTACGAAGTACCAACCAGATTCTAATCTCCCTTTCATTTCCAAACTCCTGGAACGCTTGGTCTATTCTCGTCTTTCCAGTTTTCTCTCAGCTAACTCGTTCCTTGACAATCTGGTTTCCGCTCTATGCATTCTACTGAAACCGCTCTTACTAAAGTCTCCAATGATCTCCTCGCTGATAAATCCAAAGGTGACTATTCTCTCCTCATTCTCCTGGATCTATCGGCAGCGTTCGATACTGTGGACCACCAGCTCCTCCTCGGGATGCTTCACTCCATTGGCCTGAAGGACACTGCACTCTCTTGGTTTTCTTCCTATATCTCTGACCGCACTTTCAGTGTCTCCTTTTCTGGATCTTTCTCTCTGTTCTGCTCTTCCTCTCACTGTGGTGGTTCTTCAGGGCTCAGTCCTAGGTCCTCTTCTCTTCTCCCTCTATTCGGCCCCCATTGGACAAACCATCAGCAGATTTGGTTTCCAAAATCATCTTTATGGTAATGATACCCAGCTATATACTTCGGCATGTAACATTACCTCTGCCTTACTCCAGAACACTTGTGACTGTATCTCTGCTGTCTCTACCATTATGTTCTCTCTCTTCTTGAAACTTAATCTTTCTAAGACTGAACTTCTTGTCTTTCCACCATCCACTAACAGAGTCTATCCTAACCTCTACATCTCAGACTAATACCTTACCTCCAAAATTTTAAACATACTCTTAAAGCTCTTGTGTCCCCCCTCATCCTCATAGACTATAAGCTCTTGTGTCACCCCCACATCCTTATAGACTGTAAGCTCTTGTGTCATCCCCTCATCCTCATAGACTATAAACTCTTGTGTCACCCCCACATCCTTAAAGACTGTAAGCTCTTGTGTCACCCCCACATCCTTATAGACTGTAAGCTCTTGTGTCACCCCCTCATCCTCATAGACTGTAAGCTCTTGTGCCCCCCTCATCCTCATAGACTGTAAGCTCTTGTGTCACCCCCTCATCCTCAGACTGTAAGCTCTTGTGTCACCCCCTCATCCTCATAGAATGTAAGCTCTTGTGTCACCCCCTCATAGACTGTAAGCTCTTGTGTCATCCCCTCTTCCTCATAGACTGTAAGCTCTTGTGTCACCCCCTCATAGACTGTAAGCTCTTGTGTCATCCCCTCATCCTCATAGACTGTAAGCTCTTTTGTCACCCCCTCATCCTCATAGACTGTAAGCTCTTGTGTCACCCCTCATCCGCATAGACTGTAAGCTCTTTTTTCACCCCCTCATCCTCATAGACTGTAAGCTCTTTTGTCACCCCCTCATCCTCATAGACTGTAAGCTCTTTTGTCACCCCCTCATCCTCATAGACTGTAAGCTCTTGTGTCACCCCCTCATCCTCATAGACTGTAAGTTCTTGTGTCACCCCCTCATCCTCATAGACTGTAAGCTCTTGTGTCACCCTCTCATCCTCATCGACTGTAAGCTCTTGTGTCACCCCCTCATAGACTGTAAGCTCTTGTGTCATCCCCTCATCCTCATAGACTGTAAGCTCTTGTGTCACTCCCTCATCCTCAGACTGTAAGCTCTTTTGTCACCCCCTCATCCTCATAGACTGTAAGCTCTTTTGTCACCCCCTCATCCTCATAGACTGTAAGCTCTTTTGTCACCCCCTCATCCTCATAGACTGTAAGCTCTTGTGTCCCCCCTCATCCTCATAGACTGTAAGCTCTTGTGTCACCCCCTCATCCTCATAGACTGTAAGTTCTTGTGTCACCCCCTCATCCTCATAGACTGTAAGCTCTTGTGTCACCCTCTCATCCTCATAGACTGTAAGCTCTTGTGTCACCCCCTCATAGACTGTAAGCTCTTGTGTCATCCCCTCATCCTCATAGACTGTAAGCTCTTGTGTCACCCCCTCATAGACTGTAAGCTCTTGTGTCATCCCCTCATCCTCATAGACTGTAAGCTCTTTTGTCACCCCCTCATCCTCATAGACTGTAAGCTCTTGTGTCACCCCTCATCCTCATAGACTGTAAGCTCTTTTGTCACCCCCTCATCCTCATAGACTGTAAGCTCTTTTGTCACCCTCATCCTCATAGACTGTAAGCTCTTTTGTCACCCCCTCATCCTCATAGACTGTAAGCTCTTGTGTCACCCCCTCATCCTCATAGACTGTAAGTTCTTGTGTCACCCCCTCATCCTCATAGACTGTAAGCTCTTGTGTCACCCTCTCATCCTCATAGACTGCAAGCTCTTGTGTCACCCCCTCATAGACTGTAAGCTCTTGTGTCATCCCCTCATCCTCATAGACTGTAAGCTCTTGTGTCACCCCCTCATAGACTGTAAGCTCTTGTGTCACCCCCTCATCCTCATAGACTGTAAGCTCTTGTGTCACCCCCTCATCCTCATAGACTGTAAGCTCTTGTGTCACCCTCTCATCCTCAGACTGTAAGCTCTTGTGTCACCCCCTCATCCTCATAGACTGTAAGCTCTTGTGTCCTACCCTCATCCTCATAGACTGTAAGCTCTTGTGTCACCCCCTCATCCTCATAGACTGTAAGCTCTTGTGTCACCCCTCATCCTCATAGACTGTAAGCTCTTGTGTCACCCCTCATCCTCATAGACTGTAAGCTCTTGTGTCACCCCCTCATCCTCATACACTGTAAGCTCTTGTGTCACCCCCTCATCCTCATACACTGTAAGCTCTTGCGAGCAGGGCCCTCACTCCTATTGTTCCATATGAATGTTTGTGCTCTGTCATGTTTTAATTTATATGTAAATGTCCCCTATGATTTGTAAAGCTACGGAATATGATGGTGCAATATAACCAATTATTATTATTATTATTATTATTATTATTATGTAATCTATCTGAACTAGAGATGAGCGAGCACTAAAATGCTCGGGTGCTCGTTACTCGAGCCGAACATTTCCCGATGCTCGAGTGCTCGTTTCGAGTAACGAGCCCCATTGAAATCAATGGGAGACCCGAGCATTTTTCAGTAAAATTACAAACTGAACGAGCACTGTTCAGTGCAGATGTTTCCACTGAAAGAACACAGTGAAAGAACACAGTGCAGAACAGATTGCAGATGTTCATCAACATCTGTGATCTGTTCTCGGAGACACGCGTGCAGATCGGTGTTCTCCGCAATAGTATTTGAAGAACAATATGTGTAGAGAACAACTTGCAGATGTTTCCAAACATCTGCAAGTTGTTCTTCACACATATTGTTCATAACTTGTTCTTGTTACTGGGTCCGTTCCGTGATGCCCGCTCCGCGATGCCCGCTCCTCCATGCCCGCTCCTCCATGCCCGCTCCGATTCTCCCTGCATGCTCCAGCCCCGCTCCGCTCCAGCCCCGCTCAACTCCATGATGCCCGCTCCAGCCCCACTCCACTTCGTGATGCCCGCCCCATCCCCGCTCCGTTCCGTGATGCCCGCTCTGCTCCGTGATGCCTGCTCCATCCCCGCTCCGTTCCTTGATGCCCGCTCCAGCCCCGTTCCGTGATGCCCACTCCGCTCCGTGATGCCCGCTCCGATTCTCCATGCCAGCGCCAGCCCCGCTCAACTCCGTGATGCCCGCTCCAGCCCCACTCCACTCCGTGATGCCCGCCCCATCCCCGCTCCATTCCGTGATGCCCGCTCTGCTCCGTGATGCCTGCTCCATCCCCGCTCCGTTACTTGATGTCCGCTCCAGCCCCGTTCTGTGATGCCCACTCCGCTCCGTGATGCCCGCTCCGATTCTCCATGCCAGCGCCAGCCCCGCTCCAGCCCCGCTCAACTCCGTGATGCCCGCTCCAGCCCCGCTCCTCTCCCTGATGCCTTCTCCAGCCCCGCTGCTTTCCGTGATGCCCGCTCCACTCCATGACGCCCGCTCCAAGCCCTGCTCAGTTCCGTGATGCCCGCTCAGCTCCGTGATGCCCGCTCCAGCCCCGCTCCATTCCGTGATGCCCGCTCCACTCCGTGATGCCCGCTCCTCCAGGCCTGCTCCGATCCTCCATGGCCGCTCGCTCCGCTCCTCCATACCTGCTCGGTGATGCCCACTCCAGCCCCGCACCGCTCCACATCAGCCTCCGCTCCGGCATGCCTGATCCTTCGTCTGCGCTCGTGTCTTCAGCTAAGTAAGCAGATGTTCGGAACATCTGTAATCTATTCTTCACTGTGTTTTTCACTGTGTTCTTCACTTAAATGATCCTGTGTTCACTGTGTTCACTGTTTTAATTGTATTCTTCACTGTTCTTCACTGTCTTTTCTTAATTAAATGCTCGATCTCGAGCAGGGGAAATACTCGTCCGAGCAACGAGCCGTTCCGAGTACTCTAATACTCGAACGAGCATCAAGCTCGGACGAGTATACTCGCTCATCTCTAATCTGAACCCTTTGGAAAAATAGAATGAAATAAGAATAGGAATTAAAATAATAAGATAATGGGGCAGATTTACTTACCCGGCCCATTCGCGATCCAGCGGCGCGTTCTCTGGATTCGGGTCCGGCCGGGATTCACTAAGGTAGTTCCTCCGCCGTCCACCAGGTGGCGCTGCTGCGCTGAAGTTCCCCAAGGCCCGCTGGAATGCCCTGAAATTCACCGGCCTATACCTGGTGAAAGTAAGTGCCATTTTCGCGACACATATTTTTTTTTAAATGCGGCGGTTTTTCCGAATCCGTCGGGTTTTCGTTCGGCCACGACAACCCCACCCCCCACCCCGAGTTCCGTCGCGTGCATGGCGGCGCCGATGCACGAAAATCCGGTCGCGTGCGCCAAAATACCGGGGCGATACAGGGAAAATCAGCGCAAATCGGAAATATTCGGGTAACACGTCTGGAAAACGCGAATCGGCCCCTTAGTAAATGACCCCCATTATCTAAATACCAAACCATGGGCCACATTTATCACTTTTGTGCGCCTAAGTGTAGTAGTTGCGCCTAAATTCGGGCGCACTGTTTTGCCAGAATTATCACAAGCTACAACCATCTGTGATAAGTATATTTTCTGCCTCTTATTAATCACTTTCCTTTAACACAGTTTAGGCGCAGTTTAGGCGCAGTTTAGGCGCAATGTTAGATTCGGGCACTTACATGTGATCCTGCTACAAGCTCCTCTCTGCTTCTCCCGCAGCCCAGAATGAGAATGACCCCCACAGCATCACCCAGGTGTGTGACACCCTGCACCCAGTGACCTCCTCAGCAGGGGCTTCTCCTGGAGGGGATCCCCCAGTGCTGGTCTCCTGCTGCACCCCTGTAATTCTGCACAGTATCCCCCTCAGACACACTGGTGATACTGTGCAGAATTACATGGGGGACACTTGTATGTTGTATCTGCAAAATTCTGCAAACTTGTGCAAACTTCTCTTGCTCTTGCTGTGAGCTCAGGACTTTGCAGAATATTTTGTAAATAGAAGGTGATGAAGTGTAAATAGAGTCTGCAGCTCCTGTCTGTAATGTATCTAATTGTATCTATTATATGTTCTAGTGTCTGGCTGAGCTTTGCTGCTAGATATGAGCTCTTCTGCAAAGGGGCTCAGTGCTTTCTTCTCAGATAACGCCACCTTCGGGCTGGAGTGTTTTTGCGCCCGTTTTTGCGCCTAAATGCAAAAGTCGCACGTGATGAATATCATTAGGCGCAGCAAAACATCTGGAATTGAATGATAGATGAGGGAAAGGTGGTTATTTTAGCTGCGCGGCTAATTTGACGTTTAATCGCAAAACGGGCACAAAAACGGTGCGCCTAAACGAAAAGGCGCAAAAACAACAGAAAAAACAAGTGATAAATGTGGCCCCATGTCTTCAATCTGCATCTTTAAAATTTCTGAAATATTCAGAGATGTAGCAGGCGTCATAATAGGACACAAATACTTAGGTAAATGAGTTTGTTACAACCTCCAGGCAGTAAAGTGAATTGCCAAGATTTCTATGCGGCTCCATTCTCTCCGCATTCATTTACAGGTCAGGTGCAGACAATTGCTGACTAAGCATATGACGTTACTCTGGAACATGCAATAACAAAAGTCTAAAATTAGCTGAAGGGGCAGAGCGGAAATGGGAAAGCCCTGTTACCAGGTTACAACAGCCTGAGTTACTTCACAGCCAATAACCAAAAAGTGGATTTAAAAGGTTTAAAACTTGTAAAGAAAAACATAGCACAAGCCTCCTAGCACAGGGGTCTCCTCCTAGCACAGGGGTCTCCTCCTAGCTCAGGGCCTCCTCCTAGCACAGGGGCCTCCTCCCAGCACAGGGTCTCCTCCCAGCACAGGGTCTCCTCCTAGCACAGGGGTCTCCTCCTAGCACAGGGGCCTCCTCCTAGCACAGGGGCCTCCTCCTAGCACAGGGGTCTCCTCCTAGCTCAGGGCCTCCTCCTAGCACAGGGGCCTCCTCCCAGCACAGGGTCTCCTCCCAGCACAGGGTCTCCTCCTAGCACAGGGGTCTCCTCCTAGCACAGGGGCCTCCTCCTAGCACAGGGGCCTCCTCCTAGCACAGGGGTCTCCTCCTAGCTCAGGGCCTCCTCCTAGCACAGGGGCCTCCTCCCAGCACAGGGTCTCCTCCTAGCACAGGGGTCTCCTCCTAGCACAGGGGTCTCCTCCTAGCACAGGGGCCTCCTCCCAGCACAGGGTCTCCTCCTAGCACAGGGTCTCCTCCTAGCACAGGGGTCTCCTCCTAGCACAGGGGCCTCCTCCTAGCACAGGGGCCTCCTCCTAGCACAGGGGTCTCCTCCTAGCACAGGGGTCTCCTCCTATCACGGGGGCCTCCTCCTAGCACAGGGGTCTCCTCCTAGCTCAGGGCCTCCTCCTAGCACAGGGGCCTCCTCCCAGCACAGGGTCTCCTCCTAGCACAGGGGTCTCCTCCTAGCACAGGGTCTCCTCCTAGCACAGGGGCCTCCTCCCAGCACAGGGTCTCCTCCTAGCACAGGGGTCTCCTCCTAGCACAGGGGTCTCCTCCTAGCACAGGGGCCTCCTCCCAGCACAGGGTCTCCTCCTAGCACAGGGTCTCCTCCTAGCACAGGGGTCTCCTCCTAGCACAGGGGTCTCCTCCTAGCAAAGGGTCTCCTCCTAGCACAGGGCCTCCTCCCAGCACAGGGCCTCCTCCCAGCACAGGGGTCTCCTCCCAGCACAGGAGGCCTCCTCCTAGCACAGGGGCCTCCTCCTAGCACAGGGGTCTCCTCCTAGCACAGGGGCCTCCTCCTAGCACAGGGGCCTCCTCCTAGCACAGGGGCCTTCTCCTAGCACAGGGGCCTTCTCCTAGCACAGGGGTCTCCTCCTAGCACAGGGGTCTCCTCCTAGCACAGGGGTCTCCTCCTAGCACAGGGGCCTCCTCCTAGCACAGGGATCTCCTCCTAGCACAGGAGGCCTCCTCCTAGCACAGGGGCCTCCTCCTAGCACAGGGGCCTCTTCCTAGCACAGGGGCCTCCTCCTAGCACAGGGGCCTCTTCCTAGCACAGGGGTCTCCTCCTAGCACAGGGGTCTCCTCCTAGCACAGGGGTCTCCTCCTAACACAGGGGCCTCTTCCTAGCACAGGGGCCTCCTCCTAGCACAGGGGTCTCCTCCTAGCACAGGGGTCTCCTCCTAGCACAGGGGTTTCCTCCTAGCACAGGGGTCTCCTCCTAGCACAGGGGTCTCCTCCTCGCACAGGGGTCTCCTCCTAGCACAGGGCCTCCTCCTAGCACAGGGGTCTCCTCCTAGCACAGGGTCTCCTCCTAGCACGGGGGCATCCTCCTAGCACGGGGGTCTCCTCCTAGCACAGGGCCTCCTCCTAGCACAGGGGCCTCCTCCTAGCTCAGGGCCTCCTCCTAGCACAGGGGTCTCCTCCTAGCTCAGGGCCTCCTCCTAGCACAGGGGTCTCCTCCTAGCTCAGGGCCTCCTCCTAGCACGGGGGTCTCCTCCTAGCACAGGGCCTCCTCCTAGCACAGGGGTCTCCTCCTAGCTCAGGGCCTCCTCCTAGCACAGGGGCCTCCTCCTAGCACAGGGGTCTCCTCCTAGCACAGGGGCCTCCTCCTAGCACAGGGGCCTCCTCCTAGCTCAGGGCCTCCTCCTAGCACAGGGGCCTCCTCCTAGCACAGGGGCCTCCTCCTAGCACAGGGGCCTCCTCCTAGCACAGGAGGCCTCCTCCTAGCACAGGGGCCTCCTCCTAGCACAGGGGTCTCCTCCTAGCTCAGGGCCTCCTCCTAGCACAGGGGTCTCCTCCTAGCTCAGGGCCTCCTCCTAGCACAGGGGTCTCCTCCTAGCACAGGGCCTCCTCCTAGCACAGGGCCTCCTCCTAGCACAGGGCCTCCTCCTAGCACAGGGGTCCCCTTCTAGCACAGGGGTCTCCTCCTAGCACAGGGGTCTCCTCCTAGCACAGGGGCCTCCTCCTAGCACAGGGGCCTCCTCCTAGCACAGGGGCCTCCTCCTAGCACAGGGGTCTCCGCCTAGCACAGGGGTCTCCGCCTAGCACAGGGGCCTCCTCCTAGCACAGGGGTCTCCTCCTAGCACAGGGGCCTCCTCCTAGCACAGGGGTCCCCTCCTAGCACAGGGTCTCCTCCTAGCACAGGGGTCTCCTCCTAGCACAGGGGTCTCCTCCTAGCACAGGGCCTCCTCCTAGCACAGGGCCTCCTCCTAGCACAGGGCCTCCTCCTAGCACAGGGGTCCCCTTCTAGCACAGGGGCCTCCTCCTAGCACAGGGCCTCCTCCTAGCACAGGGGTCCCCTTCTAGCACAGGGGCCTCCTCCTAGCTCAGGGCCTCCTCCTAGCACAGGGGTCTCCTCCTAGCACAGGGGTCTCCTCCTAGCACAGGTGCCTCCTCCTAGCACAGGGGTCTCCTCCTAGCACAGGGGTCTCCTCCTAGCACAGGGGCCTCCTCCTATCACAGGGGCCTCCTCCTAGCACAGGCGTCTCCTCCTAGCACAGGGGCCACCTCCTATCACAGGGGCCTCCTCCTATCACAGGGGTCTCCTTCTAGCAAAGAGGTCTCCTCCTAGCACAGGGGCCTCCTCCTAGCACAGGGGTCTCCTCCTAGCACAGGGGCCTCCTCCTAGCACAGGGGTCTCCTCCTAGCACAGGGGTCTCCTCCTAGCACAGGGGTCTCCTCCTAGCACAGGGGCCTCCTCCTAGCTCAGGGCCTCCTCCCAGCACAGGGGCCTCCTCCTAGCACAGGGGTCTTTTCCTAGCACAGGGGTCTCCTCCTAGCACAGGGCCCCCTCCTAGCACAGGGGTCTCCTCCTAGCACAGGGGTCTCCTCCAAGCACAGGGGCCTCCTCCTAGCACAGGGGCCTCCTCCTAGCACAGGGGTCTCCTCCTAGCACAGGGGTCTCCTCCTAGCACAGGGGTCTCCTCCTAGCACAGGCCCCCCTCCTAGCACAGGGGTCTCCTCCTAGCACAGGGGTCTCCTCCTAGCACAGGGGTCTCCTCCTAGCACAGGGGCCTCCTCCTAGCACAGGGGCCTCCTCCTAGCACAGGGGTCTCCTCCTAGCACAGGGGTCTCCTCCTAGTTCAGGGCCTCCTCCTAGCACAGGGGCCTCCTCCTAGCACAGGGGTCTCCTCCTAGCACAGGGGCCTCCTCCTAGCACAGGGTCTCCTCCTAGCACAGGGGCCTCCTCCTAGCTCAGGGCCTCCTCCTAGCACAGGGGCCTCCTCCTAGCACAGGGTCTCCTCCTAGCACAGGGGCCCTCTCCTAGCTCAGGGCCTCCTCCTAGCACAGGGGTCTCCTCCTAGCACAGGGGTCTCCTCCTAGCACAGGGGCCTCCTCCTAGCACAGGGTCTCCTCCTAGCACAGGGGCCTCCTCCTAGCACAGGGGCCTCCTCCTAGCACAGGGTCTCCTCCTAGCACAGGGGCCTCCTCCTAGCACAGGGGTCTCCTCGTAGCACAGGGGCCTCCTCCCAGCACAGGGGCCTCCTCCCAGCACAGGGGCCTCCTCCTATCACAGGGGTCTCCTCCTAGCACAGGGGTCTCCTCCTAGCACAGGGGCCTCCTCCTAGCACAGGGGTCTCCTCCTAGCACAGGGATCTCCTCCTAGCTCAGGGCCTCCTCCTAGCACAGGGGTCTCCTCCGAGCACAGGGGCCTCCTCCTAGCTCAGGGCCTCCTCCCAGCACAGGGCCTCCTCGTAGCTCAGGGGCCTCCTCCTAGCACAGGGGTCTCCTCCTAGCACAGGGGCCTCCTCCTAGCACAGGGGTCTCCTCCTAGCACAGGGGTCTCCTCCCAACACAGGGCCTCCTCCTAGCTCAGGGCCTCCTCCCAACACAGGGCCTCCTCCTAGCTCAGGGGCCTCCTCCTAGCACAGGGCCTCCTCCTAGCACAGGGGCCTCCTCCTAGCACAGGGGCCTCCTCCTAGCACAGGGGCCTCCTCCTAGCACAGGGGCCTCCTCCTAGCACAGGGGTCTCCTCCTAGCACAGGGGCCTCCTCCTAGCACAGGGTCTCCTCCTAGCACAGGGGCCTCCTCCTAGCATAGGGGCCTCCTCCTAGCACAGGGGTCTCCTCCTAGCTCAGGGCCTCCTCCTAGCACAGGGGCCTCCCCCCAGCACAGGGGCCTCCTCCTATCACAGGGGTCTCCTCCTAGCACAGGGGTCTCCTCCTAGCACAGGGGCCTCCTCCTAGCACAGGGATCTCCTCCTAGCTCAGGGCCTCCTCCTAGCACAGGGGCCTCCTCCTAGCACAGGGGCCTCCTCCTAGCACAGGGTCTCCTCCTAGCACAGGGGCCTCCTCCTAGCACAGGGGTCTCCTCCTAGCTCAGGGCCTCCTCCTAGCACAGGGGTCTCCTCCTAGCACAGGGATCTCCTCCTAGCTCGGGGTCTCCTCCTAGCACAGGGGTCTCCTCCTAGCACAGGGGTCTCCTCCTAGTTCAGGGCCTCCTCCTAGCATAGGGGTCTCCTCCTAGCACAGGGCCTCCTCCTAGCACAGGGGTCTCCTCCTAGCACAGGGCCTCCTCCGAGCACAGGGGTCTCCTCCTAGTTCAGGGCCTCCTCCTAGCATAGGGGCCTCCTCCCAGCACAGGGCCTCCTCCGAGCACAGGGGTCTCCTCCTAGCACAGGGGTCTCCTCCTAGCACAGGGGTCTCCTCCTAGCTCAGGGCCTCCTCCTAGCACAGGGGTCTCCTCCTAGCACAGGGGTCTCCTCCGAGCACAGGGGCCTCCTCCTAGCTCAGGGCCTCCTCCCAGCACAGGGCCTCCTCGTAGCTCAGGGGCCTCCTCCTAGCACAGGGGTCTCCTCCTAGCTCAGGGGCCTCCTCCTAGCACAGGGGTCTCCTCCCAGCACAGGGGTCTCCTCCTAGCACAGGGGTCTCCTCCGAGCACAGGGGCCTCCTCCTAGCTCGGGGCCTCCTCCTAGCACAGGGGCCTCCTCCTAGCACAGGGGCCTCCTCCTAGCACAGGGGCCTCCTCCTAGCACAGGGGCCTCCTCCTAGCACAGGGGCCTCCTCCTAGCACAGGGGCCTCCTCCTAGCACAGGGGTCTCCTCCTAGCACAGGGATCTCCTCCTAGCTCAGGGCCTCCTCCTAGCACAGGGGCCTCCTCCTAGCACAGGGGCCTCCTCCTATCACAGGGGTCTCCTCCTAGCACAGGGGCCTCCTCCTAGCACAGGGGCCTCTTCCTAGCACAGGGGTCTCCTCCTAGCACAGGGGTCTCCTCCTAGCACAGGGATCTCCTCCTAGCTCAGGGCCTCCTCCTAGCACAGGGGCCTCCTCCTAGCACAGGGTCTCCTCCTAGCACAGGGGCCTCCTCCTAGCACAGGGGTCTCTTCCTAGCTCAGGGCCTCCTCCTAGCACAGGGGCCTCCTCCCAGCACAGGGGCCTCCTCCTATCACAGGGGTCTCCTCCTAGCACAGGGGCCTCCTCCTAGCACAGGGGTCTCCTCCTAGCACAGGGGTCTCCTCCTAGCACAGGGGTCTCCTCCTAGCACAGGGATCTCCTCCTAGCACAGGGGTCTCCTCCTAGCACAGGGGTCTCCTCCTAGTTCAGGGCCTCCTCCTAGCATAGGGGTCTCCTCCTAGCAAAGGGGTCTCCTCCTAGCTCAGGGGTCTCCTCCTAGCTCAGGGCCTCCTCCTAGCACAGGGTCTCCTCCTAGCACAGGGGTCTCCTCCTAGCTCAGGGCCTCCTCCTAGCACAGGGGTCTCCTCCTAGCACAGGGGCCTCCTCCTAGCTCAGGGCCTCCTCCCAGCACAGGGCCTCCTCCTAGCTCAGGGGCCTCCTCCTAGCACAGGGGTCTCCTCCTAGCACAGGGGCCTCCTCCTAGCACAGGGGTCTCCTCCGAGCACAGGGGCCTCCTCCTAGCTCAGGGCCTCCTCCCAGCACAGGGCCTCCTCGTAGCTCTGGGGCCTCCTCCTAGCACAGGGGTCTCCTCCTAGCACAGGGGCCTCCTCCTAGCACAGGGGTCTCCTCCTAGCACAGGGGTCTCCTCCCAACACAGGGCCTCCTCCCAACACGGGGCCTCCTCCTAGCTCAGGGGCCTCCTCCTAGCACAGGGGCCTCCTCCTAGCACAGGGGTCTCCTCCTAGCACAGGGGTCTCCTCCTAGCACAGGGGCCTCCTCCTAGCACAGGACCTCCTCCTAGCACAGGGGCCTCCTCCTAGCACAGGGGCCTCCTCCTAGCACAGGGGCCTCCTCCTAGCACAGGGGTCTCCTCCTAGCACAGGGCCTCCTCCTAGCACAGGGGTCTCCTCCTAGCACAGGGGCCTCCTCCTAGCACAGGGGCCTCCTCCTAGCACAGGGGTCTCCTCCTAGCACAGGGGCCTCCTCCTAGCACAGGGGTCTCCTCCTAGCACAGGGCCTCCTCCTAGCACAGGGGCCTCCTCCTAGCTCAGGGCCTCCTCCTAGCACAGGGGCCTCCTCCTAGCACAGGGGTCTCCTCCTATCACGGGGGCCTCCTCCTAGCACAGGGGTCTCCTCCTAGCACAGGGGCCTCCTCCTAGCTCAGGGCCTCCTCCTAGCACAGGGGTCTCCTCCTATCACGGGGGCCTCCTCCTAGCCCGTGTGCTAGGAGGCCCCTGTCATCTCTGTCTACAGCCTCACCACACAGAAAAAGCTGAGTAGGCATAAAATCAGTCTGTGTATGTCTACTATACTGCATAAACAGTACTACTACTCCTATCCTGTATATATGGGCGCAGCACAGTACTTTTACTCATATCCTGTATATATAAGCACAGTACTACTACTCCTATCCGCTATAAATAAGCACAGTACTACTACTCCTATCCTGTATATATGAGCACAGCACAGTACTACTACTCCTACTCTGTATATGGCGTCAGCACAGTACTACTACTCCTATCCTGTATATATGGGCACAGCACAGTACTACTACTTCTAACCTGTATTTATGGGCACAGCACAGTACTACTACTCCTATCCTAAATATATGGGCACAGCACAGTACTACTACTCCTGTCCTGTATATATGGGCACAGTACTACTACTCCTATCCTGTATATATTAGCACAGTACTACTACTCCTATCCAGTATATATTAGCACAGTACTACTACTCCTACCCTGTACATATGCAAAGCACAGTACTACTACACCTATCCTGTATATATGGAGTCAGCACAGTACTACTACTCCTATCCTGTATATATGGACACAGCACAGTACTACTACTCCTATCCTATATATATGGACACAGCACAGTACTACTACTCCTATCCTGTATATATAAGCACATTACAGTACTACTATTCCTATCCTGTATATATGGGCACAGTACTACTACTCGTATCCTGTATATATTAGCACAGTACTACTACTCCTATCCTGTATATATTAGCACAGTACTACTACTCCTACCCTGTACGTATGCAAAGCACAGTACTACTACACCTATCCTGTATATATGGGCACAGCACAGTACTACTACACCTATCCTGTATATATGGAGTCAGCACAGTACTACTACTCCTATCCTGTATATATGGGCACAGCACAGTACTACTACACCTATCCTGTATATATGGAGTCAGCACAGTACTACTACTCCTATCCTGTATATATGGGCACAGCACAGTACTACTACACCTATCCTGTATATATAAGCACATTACAGTACTACTATTCCTATCCTGTATATATGGGCATAGCACAGTACTACTACTCCTATCCTGTATATATAACCACATTACAGTACTACTATTCCTATCCTGTATATATGGGCACAGCACAGTACTACTACTCCTATCCTGTATATATGGGCACAGCACAGTACTACTACTCCTATCCTGTATTTATAAGCACAGTACAGTACTACTACTCCTATCCTGTATATATGGGCACAGTACTACTACTCCTATCCTGTATATATTAGCACAGTACTACTACTCCTATCCTGTATACATTAGCACAGTACTACTACTCCTACCATGTATATATGCACAGCACAGTACTACTACACCTATCCTGTATATATGGAGTCAGCACAGTACTACTACTCCTATCCCGTCTTTATAAGCACAGTACAATACTACTATTCCTATCCTGTATATATGGGCACAGCACAGTACTACTACTCCTATCCTGTATATATGGAGTCAGCACAGTACAACTACTCCTATCCTGTATATGTGTACACAGCACAGTACTACTACTCCTATCCTGTATATATTTGCACAGTACTACTACTCCTATCCTGTATATATGGGCAGAGCACAGTACTACTACTCCTATCCTGTATATATGGGCACAGCACAGTACTACTACTCCTATCCTGTATATATGGACACAGCTCAGTACTACTACTCCTATCCTGTATATATGGGCACAGCTCAGTACTACTACTCCTATCCTGTATATATGGGCACAGCACAGTACTACTACTCCTATCCTGTATGTATGGGCACAGCACAGTACTACTACTCCTATCCTGTATATATGGGCACAGCACAGTACTACTACTCCTATCCTGTATATATGGGCACAGCACAGTACTACTACGCCTATCCTGTATGTATGGGCACAGCACAGTACTACTACTCCTATCCTGTATATATGGGCACAGCACAGTACTACTACTCCTATCCTGTATATATAACGCAGCACAGTACTACTACTCCTATCCTGTATATATGGGCACAGCACAGTACTACTACTCCTATCCTGTATGTATGGGCACAGCACAGTACTACTACTCCTATCCTGTATATATGGGTACAGCACAGTACTACTACTCCTATCCTGTATATATGGGCACAGCACAGTACTACTACTCCTATCCTGTATATATGGGCACATCACAGTACTACTACTCCTATCCTGTATATATGGGTACAGCACAGTACTACTACTCCTATCCTGTATATATGGGCACAGCACAGTACTACTACTCCTATCGTGTATATATGGGCACAGCGCAGTACTACTACTCCTATCCTGTATATATGGGCGCAGCACAGTACTACTACTCCTATCCTGTATATATGGGCACAGTACAGTACTACTACTCCTATCCTGTATATATGGGCACAGCACAGTACTACTACGCCTATCCTGTATATATGGGCACAGCACAGTACTATTACTCCTATCCTGTATATATGGGCACAGCACAGTACTACTACTCCTATCCTGTATATATGGGTACAGCACAGTACTACGACTCCTATCCTGTATATATGGGCACAGCACAGTACTACGACTCCTATCCTGTATATATCCCCCTCGCCACAAAAAAACACGAAAAAATATACAGTTTTCTAGTGCACAGGGAAGGAAAGAGTTAAAGCAACCTGTAACAACCTGTTTGCAAGTGTTTTTAACCTTTCATTCCTGCGTCAGCAGACACAGTGTTGTAGGGGGAGGGAGAGGACAGACCCAAATATCCGTAGATGTAAAGAGAAGAAGGAGAATCTATTAACCTTGTTGCCATAAAACGTTACTAATCATAAGGAGCCAACTACAGGGGGCGCACTTACCTGCCCTGCAGAGAGATAGGTACGCTAGTGCCCACAGGAGCCTCATTGTATGTGTGCGGGTGTATGGGGGCCAGGAGTGCGGGGTCTTCTGCCTGGGTTTTGGGTCACTTCATAAAAGGAAGTGGGCTTAACTTCTCCTTATAATTCTCGCGGGAAGTCGAGACACAGAGTAAGACAGACTATTTATAGAGCAGAGAGTACATATACCACTTTCCCAGGAGGGCGGGGACGAGATACAGGAGGGGGGCCTCCTCCTAGCACAGGGGTCTCCTCCTAGCACAGGGGCCTCCTCCTAGCTCAGGGCCTCCTCCTAGCACAGGGGTCTCCTCCTATCACGGGGGCCTCCTCCTAGCCCGTGTGCTAGGAGGCCCCTGTCATCTCTGTCTACAGCCTCACCACACAGAAAAAGCTGAGTAGGCATAAAATCAGTCTGTGTATGTCTACTATACTGCATAAACAGTACTACTACTCCTATCCTGTATATATGGGCGCAGCACAGTACTTTTACTCATATCCTGTATATATAAGCACAGTACTACTACTCCTATCCGCTATAAATAAGCACAGTACTACTACTCCTATCCTGTATATATGAGCACAGCACAGTACTACTACTCCTACTCTGTATATGGCGTCAGCACAGTACTACTACTCCTATCCTGTATATATGGGCACAGCACAGTACTACTACTTCTAACCTGTATTTATGGGCACAGCACAGTACTACTACTCCTATCCTAAATATATGGGCACAGCACAGTACTACTACTCCTGTCCTGTATATATGGGCACAGTACTACTACTCCTATCCTGTATATATTAGCACAGTACTACTACTCCTATCCAGTATATATTAGCACAGTACTACTACTCCTACCCTGTACATAAAGAGAAGAAGGAGAATCTATTAACCTTGTTGCCATAAAACGTTACTAATCATAAGGAGCCAACTACAGGGGGCGCACTTACCTGCCCTGCAGAGAGATAGGTACGCTAGTGCCCACAGGAGCCTCATTGTATGTGTGCGGGTGTATGGGGGCCAGGAGTGCGGGGTCTTCTGCCTGGGTTTTGGGTCACTTCATAAAAGGAAGTGGGCTTAACTTCTCCTTATAATTCTCGCGGGAAGTCGAGACACAGAGTAAGACAGACTATTTATAGAGCAGAGAGTACATATACCACTTTCCCAGGAGGGCGGGGACGAGATACAGGAGGATTTCTGCCTTTTTGGACAGGAAATTCTCAGATACATCAAACGTAAAATTGAGCAAAATGTATGTAGCCACTACACGCCTTCTGTTGAAAATTCTCAGTTGATAAATGTGTTGCTGCACACTCACTGGTGTATTTTTACCGCCATAGGGCCAAATGTATCACTTTTGTGCGCCTAAGTGTAGTAGTTGCGTCTAAATTTTGGCGCACTGTTGCAATTTTCGCGCAGTTTAGGCGCAACGTTAGATTCGGGCACTTACATGTCATCCTGCTACAAGCTCCTCTCTGCTTCTCCCACAGCCCAGAATGAAGATAACACTCACAGCAGCACCCAGGTGTGTGACACCCAGCACCCAGTGACCTCCTCAGCAGGGGCTTCTCCTGGAGGGGATCCTCCAGTGCTGGTCTCCTGCTGCGACCGGTAATTCTGCACAGTATCCTCCTCAGACACCAGTGGGATCATCCTGCTACACGGGGGACACTTCTCTGTACTATCTGCAAAATCCTGCAAACTTCTCTCCCGTCCTGCTCTGAGCTCAGGATTCTGCAGATTGTTTTGTACATAGAAGGTGATGAACTGTAAATAGAGTCTGCAGCTCCTGTCTGTATTATCTGTACTAGTGTCTGCAGTGTATGTAATGTCTGTATTATCTGTACTAGTGTCTGCAGTGTATGTAGTGTCTGTATTATATGTACTAGTGTCTGCAGTGCATGTAGTGTCTGTATTATATGTACTAGTGTCTGCAGTGCATGTAATGTCTGTATTATCTGTACTAGTGTCTGCAGTGTATGTAGTGTCTGTATTAGGGTACATTCACACGCGGTATGCCCGCCGTGCGGGCATACCGCCGTGTGCTGGAGGTGAGGAGGAGGTGACCCCTCCTCCCTCCATAGGAAATAGCGGCACACGGCCGCACATCCGCCGAAAGATAGAGCTTGCTCTATCTTTTTGCGGTGTGCGGCCCGGATCGGTGCCACACATGTGTGGCACCGGATCCCCGCCGTGCCGCTATTGCCGTCTATGGGGACGTACATGCGGCCGCAAATTTGCGGCCGCATGTACGGCCCCGCAGACGGCAGTGTGAATGAGCCCTTAGGGTACATTCACACAGCGGTATGCCCGCTGTGCGGACCTACCGCCGTGTGCTGGAGGAGAATAGCGGCGCACGGCCGCACACACGCCGAAAGATAGAGCATGCTCTATCTTTTTGCGGTGTGCGGCCCGTGTGTGGCACCGTATCCCCGCCATGCCGCTATTGCCATCTATGGGGACGTACATGCGGCCGCAAATTTGCAGCCGCATGTACGTCCCCGCAGACTGCCATGTGAATGTGCCCTTATCTGTACTAGTGTCTGAAGTGTATGTAATGTCTGTATTATCTGTACTAGTGTCTGCAGAGTATGTAATGTCTGTACTCGTGTCTGCAGTGTATGTAATGTCTGTACTAGTGTCTGCAGTGTCTGTATTATCTGTTCTAGTGTCTGCAGTGTATGTAATGTCTGTACTAGTGTCTGCAGTGTATGTAATGTCTGTACTAGTGTCTGCAGTGTATGTAATGTCTGTACTAGTGTCTGCAGTGTATGTAATGTCTGTACTAGTGTCTGCAGTGTATGTAATGTCTGTACTAGTGTCTGCAGTGTATGTAATGTCTGTACTAGTGTCTGCAGTGTCTGTATTATCTGTACTAGTGTCTGCAGTGTATGTAATGTCTGTACTAGTGTCTGCAGTGCATGTAATGTCTGTATTATCTGTACTAGTGTCTGCAGAGTATCTCAAGTCTGTACTCGTGCCTGCAGTGTATGTAATGTCTGTACTAGTGTCTGCAGTGTATGTAATGTCTGTATTATCTGTACTAGTGTCTGCAGTGTCTGTAATGTCTGTATTATCTGTACTAGTGTCTGCAGAGTATGTAATGTCTGTATTATCTGTACTCGTGTCTGCAGTGTCTGTATTATCTGTTCTAGTGTCTGCAGTGAATGTAATGTCTGTATTATCCAAATGGAACGTGAAGTCTGGGTGG
Organism: Engystomops pustulosus; assembly: GCF_040894005.1. Taxonomy (NCBI): domain Eukaryota; kingdom Metazoa; phylum Chordata; class Amphibia; order Anura; family Leptodactylidae; genus Engystomops; species Engystomops pustulosus. The sequence continues at coordinate 19,857,169 of NC_092417.1, forward strand.
CACTACTGGGTGTACATCAAATTTGCCAAAGTGCTGGTCTGTATATTTCAATTGGTCTCTGTCAGAGGGTCCCAGTACAAGACAAATGGGTCATGGAAACCGGAGAATCAATCGGGGCGTTGTGGTGCTCTGAATTCCTAGCGTAAGAACATTGTATATAAGAAATTGAGAAATGGAATGGCACTCACCGCGTAGTCTCCTTCCAATGAAAATTTATTTGTGCATACTCACAACATGACACGAAGTGTAGTACAAGTCGAGGGGAGGGGAGGATGCAGGGACTCAGAACATAGCAAATAGGACAGCTGTTTCGCGCTCTCGGCGCTTCATCTGACTTGTTTGCTCGAACACATGTAAAACAAGCAGGCCTTTTAAACCCGATGACCACACCCCCCTGAGTAGGAAGTGGATTTCATTGGCTATTCACCAAGGTAGACAAATCCCAAAACTTATCAAAACAAGTGCCTGTAAATTCATTCATTAATTACACCCCAACAGGTCAATGCACTTACCGGTGGCTGAAGTGCGCCGTGGTACGTTCTCATCCAACTAACATCAGTGTGGATGGAGGCGTGCTGCGCCCAGCCGCCCCGATTCTGACGCCGGCACGGCTGCTCGGCAACCACGTCGTCATCGTCACGGGTCAGCTGTCACATGACACGCCCCCCCTTTGTGACGTCAGGCGGAGAGGCGGGGCCGGGCGACAGACAGCGCCGGAATGGGCGCATGACTGGAGGGGTGATTAGTGTTGCTGTGGTTACAGCTAAACAATGCAGCGGCACTAATAGAAAGTAGAAGTATAGCGCAGCATGCGCTGGGATGTATATGGTAAGAGGGGTCGGGTGGGTCACGGGAAAGAAGCATCCTGTATTTAAAAACAGTTTCGTTTAAATACCTCATGTGTGGAAGAACATGGGCAAAGGTGCTAATTCTTGCCCCGATACCCTGAATGGGATATTATCCCGGGGTAAGAAATAGCCGTGTGTACAAATACGCAGTGCAATTGGTAAGACATATATTATTACAAATGGCGATATTTCTTCACTTAGTTTCTTTTTAGTTGGGGATCAAGGTTGTTGGTATACGTGTTCTGTTATCTTTCATAGCTATGTTAGTACATATTAGTGGACCAAGCTAAATAAATACACTCATATCTAATTTGTCATTAAGTCCCAAGGGGCCTAGAGCTCCTGTGCGCAGAATCCACCTGCCCTCTTTCTGTAATAGGAGGCGCTGTCTGTCGCCACCTCCTCTCAGGATGGGTACTCGTTCTAGACCTGCAAAACTTAAGGTCTTCGGATCAGAATTGTGATGTGTTTTTATGTGTTCAATTAGTCTAGGTGCTCCTATACCTGTCTTCAGGGACCTGGTGTGTTCATAGAATCGTCTGCTTAAACTTCTAATGGTTTTCCCTATGTAAAATTTACCACAGTCACAGAAAATCACATAAACGACATAATCAGTTTTGCACGTTATGAGATGCTTCAATTTGGCCACATGGCCTCCACAATTTATCTCCTTCGTTTTTATAAACTGCGTACAGTAGTTACAACTGCCGCAGGGGTAATTGCCTTTCGGGGTGCTCGTTTCTAGCCAATTGTCAGGGGTGGGATTAAATGCACTCCTGACTAACTCCGACTTAATGGTTTTTCCCCTTCGGAATGTTATGAGGGGGCCCCCCGCTGCTACTTCCGTGAGTTCTCGATCTGATTCTATTATGTGCCAATTAGATCTGATGACTGATTTTATCAGTTCAGCCTGGGGTGTAAAATTAAAAGAAAAAACAAATCTCTCATTATCTATTTTGCCCCTTTGTTTCTTACGGACTCTATTGCTGCTTAGTGTTATTTCCCTGTTCTTTTTAGCTCTCTCAAAAGCTTCTTCTATGATTATCTCTGGATAATCCCTAGCTAAGAGTCTGGTTTTTAGCTCCTGAGATTGTGTCAAAAAACCTTCTTCTGTACTGTTTATGCGAGAAACTCGTACAAACTGGCCGTACGGGACGGCATTCTTAACATATCTGGGGTGGTAGCTCTGAAAATGTAGGAGAGCGTTCTTAGCTGTGCTCTTTCTAAACACTTCTGTTTCAAGGGTTCCATTCTTTTCTACCACTAAGACATCCAGAAATTCCAGGCGGGTGCCTCCTATATTATATGTAAACAACATATTCATGGCGTTATGTGTGTTTAGATCATAGTATCATAGTATATAAGGCTGGAAGGAGACGCAAGTCCATCAAGTCCAACCTTCAAGAATTAAATAAATGTTTTATCCCCATAACCCGTGATATTTTTTCTCTCCAGAAAGTCATCCAGGCCTCTCTTGAACATGTACATAGAGTCGGCCATAACAACCTCCTGCGGCAGAGAGTTCCACAGTCTCACTGCTCTTACAGTAAAGAACCTTTGTCTATGGTGATGGTAGAATCGCCTCTCCTCTAGGCGTAGAGGATGCCCCCTTGTCCTGGTCACAGGCCGAGGTATAAAAAGATCTTTGGAGAGATCCTTGTACTGTCCTTTCAGGTATTTGTACATTGTAATGAGGTCTCCCCTCAGTCGTCTTTTTTCTAAACTGAATAATCCCAAATTTTGTAATGTGTCAGTGTATTCTAATCCCCCCATTCCCCTAATAATCCTGGTTGCTCTCCTCTGCACCCGTTCCAGCTCTATTATATCCTTTTTATACACTGGTGCCCAAAACTGTACACAATATTCCATGTGTGGTCTGACCAGGGATTTGTATAAGGGCAGAACTATGTCTTTATCATGAGAATCTATTCCTCTCTTGATACATCCCATTATTTTATTTGCTTTAGCAGCAGCCGCCTGGCTCTGGTCACTAAAATTAAGTTTACCATCCACCAATACGCCCAAGTCCTTTTCAGCTTCAGTTTTACTAAGTAATTGACCGTTTAGAACATAATTATACTTTTTGTTTCCATGGCCCAAGTGCATAACTTTACATTTATCTACATTAAACCTCATCAACCATTTCTCTGCCCATCCCTCAAGCTTCCACAAATCCCTCTGTAATGCTAAACTATCGACCTCAGTATTTATTACTTTACACAGCTTAGTATCATCTGCAAATATTGAAACTTGACTGTGTAAACCCACTACAAGGTCATTAATAAAAATATTAAAAAGAAGTGGCCCCAATACTGACCCCTGTGGCACTCCACTGGTAACATCAACCCAATCTGAGAATGTGCCATTAATGACCACCCTCTGTTTTCTATCACTAAGCCAATTACTTACCCAGATACACAGATTTTCCCCTATTCCCAGCAGTCTCATTTTATATACCAACCTTTTATGTGGCACGGTGTCAAATGCCTTTGAGAAGTCCAGATATATAACATCCACAGCGTCCCCCAGATCCAGTCTTGAACTTACCTCCTCGTAGAAACCAATCAGATTAGTCTGACAGGACCGATCTCTCATAAACCCATGCTGACGCTGGGTTATAAGGTTGTGCACAGTGAGATACTCCAGGATAGCATCTCTAATAAACCCCTCAAATATTTTCCCCACCACCGCAGTTAGACTTACGGGTCTGTAGTTTCCAGGATCGCTATTTGATCCTTTTTTGTATATTGGTACCACATTTGCTATGCGCCATTCCTGTGGAACATAGCCAGTCCTCAGTGAATCTTCAAATATTAAAAATAACGGTCTGTCTATCACCGTACATAATTCATGCAGAACCCGGGGGTGTATGCCATCTGGCCAAGGTGATTTATCTATCTTAGTGGTTGCGAGGCGGCGCCGTACCTCTTCCTGGGTTAAACTGTTGACATTATAAAAAGAATTTACATCATTCCTCATTGTGTCTTCCACCAGGGGATTTTCCTGGGTAAAGACAGTTGAGAAGGCGACATTCAGTAGATTGGCCCTTTCCTCATCTCCTTCCACCATGACCCCCATGTTATTTCTAAGGGGACCCACGCTCTCTGTTTTTAGTTTCTTATCATTTATATACTTGAAAAATAATTTGGGATTATTTTTGCTCTCCCTGGCAATATTTCTCTCAGTCTCTATTTTTGCGGCCTTTATCTGCTTTTTACAGGATTTATTTTTCTCTCTATAATCCTGTAATGCCTCATCGCTACCTTCACGTTTTAGCACCTTAAACGCTTTATCTTTCTCGCTTATTGCTTTCCTTACAAGACTAGTTAGCCACATAGGGTTTTTCTTGTTCCTTTTATGCTTTTTCCCATAAGGTATGTGTTTCTCACAGGACTTTTTCAGAATATATGAGAAAAAGTCCCATTTTTGGGGGGAGCTTTTGTCTTTGAGAACATTATCCCAGTCTATGCCTTTAAGGTCTTCCCTTAGTTGATGAAAATTTGCCCTCCTGAAGTTTAGAGTGTTGGTTGCCCCTTCACTAACATGCTTAGTAAAGCGTAATACAAAATCAATGATATTATGATCACTATTCCCCAGGTTCCCCCCAACCTGTAGTTTTGATACCCTATCAGGTCTGTTGGTAAGGATAAGGTCCAGCAGTGCCCCCCCTCTTGTTGGCTCCAGGACTAGTTCTGACAGGTAATTGTCTTTTGTTGTTGACAAGAACCTGCTACCTTTGAAGGACCTGCAGGTTTCTGCCACCCAGTCAATATCTGGGTAATTGAAGTCCCCCATGATAAGTACTTCACCATGCTTTGAAGCCGCATCCATTTCACTTATCAGCATTTCCTCTGCTGCCTCCAATATATTTGGAGCCTTATAACAAACCCCTAGTAATATTTTATTATTCTTTTCCCTCCTCTTATCTCCACCCATAGGGACTCCACATTTGCGTTACTGATGTCATCTCGCAGGACGGGCTTGAGGCAAGAATTCACATATAAACAAACCCCTCCCCCTTTTTTATTTATACGATCCTTTCTAAAAAGACTATAACCATCTATAGTAACAGCCCAGTCATAGCTACTGTCCAGCCATGTCTCGCTGATACCCACTATATCATATTTCTGTTCCAACATCAAGAGTTCCAGTTCCTCCATTTTGTTTGTGAGGCTTCTGGCATTTGTGTACATACACTTTATATGGTTTTCCCTGTCCGTATTCCTTTTGTCCTTATTCCCCAATCTCATTCCAGCCCCCCTTCCTCCCCCATGGACTATGGCTCTTCCCAGCTCTCTATGTACACTGTCTATTTGCCCTGCACAAGTGCAGTTGCCCTCCCCCCAGGTCTCTAGTTTAAACACTCCTCCAACCTTCTAGCCATTTTTTCCCCTAAAACAGCGGCCCCCTCCCCATTGAGGTGCAGCCCATCCCTACTGTAGAGCCTGTAACCCACAGAAAAGTCAGCCCAGTTCTCCATGAACCCAAACCCCTCCTTCCTACACCAACTTTTGAGCCACTTATTTACCTCCTTGATCTCCCGCTGCCTTTCTGGTGTGGCACGTGGTACAGGCAGTATTTAGGAGAAAATAACCTTTGAGGTCCTTGCCCTGAGCTTATGGCCTAAATCTCTGAAATCATTTTTAAGGACCTTCCACCTACCTGTTACTTTGTCATTAGTGCCAATGTGGACCATGACCGCTGGTTCCTCACCAGCCCCTCCCAGTAATCCGGCAACCCGATCCGCAACATGCCGAACCCGAGCGCCTGGCAAACAACACACTGTTCGGTATGCACGGTCTTTGTGACAGATTGCCCTGTGTGTTCCCCTAATAATGGAATCTCCCACTACCAGCACCTGTCTGACCTTGCCTGTGCTCCCATTACCCTTCTTACCGGAGCAGACATTCCCCTGGTTGCTAGCGGCCACGTCTTTCTGCAGCATTGCTACCCCAGAGCTGATATCCCCCTCATCCACCAGCCTGGCAAACTTATTGGGGTGCACCAGATCAGGACTAGACTCTCTACAACTCTTCCCTCTACCCTGCCTTCTACATGTTACCCAACTAGCTGCCCCCTCATTCTGCACCTCCATACTTCCCTCCCCACACCCATCTTCCCCAGAGAGTTTGTGCTCCAGGAGCAGCAAACTTCGTTCCATATTATCAATTGCCCGCAGCCTTGAAACTTGCTCATTTAGATCCAGAATCTGGGCTTCCAGATGAGCAATTTTCACACACCCCACACAGCAGTATTCCCCCTCGAACGGCTGTTCAAGGAAAGCATACATGGCACAGGATGTACACCGTGTAGCAATGCCACTTATGGAGTCCATTGTTCTAATGGGGATTACAATAGAAATATGCACAGAAAGAAGAATTTACAGTCAAAGTAACACAAAATACAGCAGTTACCTGCTAAAGCCCCTCAAACTTAAGTCCCTTAAACCTAAGTCACACTTAAGACACTGCACACACTTAGGATCAATGCACACTCGCCGCCAAGCTCACACACTCGCTTTGCTAATGCTTTTTTTTAAGTTATCGGCCACAAAAATCTGCAGAGCTCACTGCACAAGATCTGGCTGCAAACCACCAAACAAACTGACCACAGAAGTATATAAAGGCTGCTACTTAGATAGCCACACCCCACTATTGATTAGGCAGCACCTGTGACTATACAGTCTAGATAAGCAAGGTGAATGCCTCCCTATACCCCCCACACAATATACAGATTATGCAAGTAAAATACCTTCAGATCTACTTGGTTGCAATAAAAATCACACAATGAATATCAGCAAATAAAAATGTAGATGCACTTATCTATTTGTTGCTGGATCCAAAAAGTACTCCTTCCCTTAAACCTAAGTCACACTTAAGACACTGCACACACTTGGGATCAGTGCACACTCGCCGCCAAGCTCACACACTCGCTTTGCTAATGCTTTTTTTTTAAGTTATCGGCCACAAAAATCTGCAGAGCTCACTGCACAAGATCTGGCTGCAAACCACCCATATCTTGGACCATATCTTTAAACTGTTGTTCTGTTCCTCTCCATACCATGAAGACATTGTCCACGTAACGTTTATATGTCTGTATATATCTCAGAAAAGGATTGGTAACGGAAAAGATGTATTTGTCTTCAAATATGGCCAGAAAGAGGTTGGCGTATGTGCAGGAGACGGGAGTCCCCATCGCTGTCCCCTCTCTCTGGCCATACCATGTGTTATTGTGTTGGAATGCATTATGTGTCAACACAAAGTGTAATGCATTACATATAAGGAGAATACGCGGTGAGTGCCATTCCATTTCTCAATTTCTTATATACGATGTTCTTACGCTAGGAATTCAGAGCACCACAACGCCCCGATTGATTCTCCGGTTTCCATGACCCATTTGTCTTGTACTGGGACCCTCTGACAGAGACCAATTGAAATATACAGACCAGCACTTTAGCAAATTTGATGTAGACCCAGTAGTGCCACCCAGACTTCACGTTCCATTTGTATAAACATTATAACTATTCCTCCACTGAGTAGAGCACACTGAATATCAGTACACTGCAAGTAAAGGAAGACATGAATACGGGGACAGACATGGAAACGGATAAACCAGAAGAAGAAATTTCACTGAAACAAGGGAGGGAGGACGCAAACTCATTTTTTGCGCAGTGCAATGAAAAAGAAGATATACAGGTGATAAGCACAAAAAGCTTAGAGTTCAAGATAAAAGGGTTGGCGGAAAAAGAAGTGAGACTGTTCTGGACTATTAACTCATTAAAATCGTACGCAGCGAGTGGAAGAGTACCTAGGGGCCTGAGAGTCTACAAACCACCATCTCAATTCACAGATGATACCAACTATACAAAAGCATGGGAAGAGGCACACCACGAACACTCCAAAAACTTAATGAGAATAGTCCTTTCACGGAATGAGGAAGAGTACCAACTAGTAACCACTGAGTTGTGTAAAGCAAAATCAGAACTGAGGAGAAGACACACACCACAACAGATGGAAACACTCATGAAGAGTTTGGAAAGACAGCTAGTCCCAGTACAAGCCATCATAAAAGAAAAAAAGAAAGATAAGTTTATGAGAGACAAGAAGGATTATGAAAACAACCAAATTTTCAACTGGCACATTAAGAAAAAACCCAGACCTAGTAGACCCTATCAATCCAGATACAGGAGGAATGGCAATAGAGAGAAGAAGGACTATTGGACCACGGATTCCGAATCAAGCTATTCAGATGATGGACCATCAACCAGCACACCAACAGACACCTCAATGCAAGTGCAAATCCCTTTAGGAAAACCCCAAAAAAACGACACACACGAAGAGGTCGACCCAAGGGAAAAAAAAGAGAAAAAGAGGAACCAGAAACGCAAGCAAGTCTCTTGGAAATAAATCAGGAAATAGACTTAGTCACCAATTTGTCACAGGTTGAACTTGGGACAGCACATAATTCGGTTCTGCAGAAAGGGCTAAATTTCTGCCTAACCGATACATTTGATTTTGTTGATTTTGAGATAGATTTATTTAGGGGTACAAGGAAGATGGCTTTAAAAAAAGCGTTTGCACAAAAAACACATACCTCAAACAAGACAGAGCACAAGGTAGCTGAAGTACCAGTCACAATTAGTCCGCTAGGATTTTTTGTAGAACAGAAATTGTCTGACATAGAGAAAGAATGCTTACTATTTTTGGCTGATGAAGAAAAAGAAAAAACATCCACATCCACACCAGACACATATTTTAGAGGAGGCTTACCCTCCACATTTAATCCCCCAGTCAACCCTGGTAGTGCCATTGACATTTTTAAAAAACAGGTCACTAAGGAAATTAAGGCCTTGATATATAAACAAGATCTACCCAACCTTACTAAAGAAGAGTGGAAAGCCCTTAAGTCACTAAAAAACGACGAAAGCCTCATAGTGAAGCAGGCCGACAAAGGGGGGGGGGTGCTCTTAACTAAAGAATATTATATACAAGAGGCTGCTAGATTATTGGGGGATGAGCGAACATACGAGAAACTCAAAAAAGACCCCACTCAGAAGTTCCTATCCCAATTGAGGACATTCTTGAGGGAAAGCGTTGAAAAAGGCCTCATATCAAAGAAAATAGGAGACAAATTACTACCCCTACACCCCAAGAAACCAAATTGGTATTTTGTTCCGAAAATTCATAAAAACCTAGAGTCCCCTCCCGGCCGCCCTATCGTGGCTGCCATAGGGTCAATAACAGAACCACTGTCTCAGTATATCGATTGGCTGTTAAGACCAGCCTTACGCAACATACCTTCATATATTAAGGACACAAACCATTTCTTGGACATAATACGAGATCTGTCATGGCAACCAGGGGACATATTAGTATCCATAGACGTGGAGAGCCTATATACCCGGATACCCCACGATAGTGGGATAAAAGCCATAAGAGACATCCTCACCCAAGCCGACAAGAATGAGGGCTATATAGATTTTATATGTAACGCATTACACTTTGTGTTGACACATAATGCATTCCAACACAATAACACCTGGTATGGCCAGAGAGAGGGGACAGCGATGGGGACTCCCGTCTCCTGCACATACGCCAACCTCTTTCTGGCCATATTTGAAGACAAATACATCTTTTCTGTTACCAATCCTTTTCTGAGATATATACAGACATATAAACGTTACGTGGACGATGTCTTCATGGTATGGAGAGGAACAGAACAACAGTTTAAAGATATGGTCCATCATCTAAACACACATAACGCCATGAATATGTTGTTTACATATAATATAGGAGGCACCCGCCTGGAATTTCTGGATGTCTTAGTGGTAGAAAAGAATGAAACCCTTGAAACAGAAGTGTTTAGAAAGAGCACAGCTAAGAACGCTCTCCTACATTTTCAGAGCTACCACCCCAGATACGTTAAGAATGCCGTCCCGTACGTACGGCCAGTTTGTACGAGTTTCTCGCATAAACAGTACAGAAGAAGGTTTTTTGACACAATCTCAGGAGCTAAAAACCAGACTCTTAGCTAGGGATTATCCAGAGATAATCATAGAAGAAGCTTTTGAGAGAGCTAAAAAGAACAGGGAAATAACACTAAGCAGCAATAGAGTCCGTAAGAAACAAAGGGGCAAAATAGATAATGAGAGATTTGTTTTTTCTTTTAATTTTACACCCAGGCTGAACTGATAAAATCAGTCATCAGATCTAATTGGCACATAATAGAATCAGATCGAGAACTCACGGAAGTAGCAGCGGGGGGCCCCCTCATAACATTCCAAAGGGAAAAAACCATTAAGTCGGAGTTAGTCAGGAGTGCATTTAATCCCACCCCTGACAATTGGCTAGAAACGAGCACCCCGAAAGGCAATTACACCTGCGGCAGTTGTAACTACTGTACGCAGTTTATAAAAACGAAGGAGATAAATTGTGGAGGCCATGTGGCCAAATTGAAGCATCTCATAACGTGCAAAACTGATTATGTCGTTTATGTGATCTTCTGTGACTGTGGTAAATTTTACATAGGGAAAACCATTAGAAGTTTAAGCAGACGATTCTATGAACACACCAGGTCCCTGAAGACAGGTATAGGAGCGCCTAGACTAATTGAACACATAAAAACACATCACATTTCTGATCCGAAGACCTTAAGTTTTGCAGGTCTAGAACGAGTACCCATCCTGAGAGGAGGTGGCGACAGACAGCGCCTCCTATTACAGAAAGAGGGCAGGTGGATTCTGCGCACAGGAGCTCTAGGCCCCTTGGGACTTAATGACAAATTAGATATGAGTGTATTTATTTAGCTTGGTCCACTAATATGTACTAACATAGCTATGAAAGATAACAGAACACGTATACCAACAACCTTGATCCCCAACTAAAAAGAAACTAAGTGAAGAAATATCGCCATTTGTAATAATATATGTCTTACCAATTGCACTGCGTATTTGTACACACGGCTATTTCTTACCCCGGGATAATATCCCATTCAGGGTATCGGGGCAAGAATTGGCACCTTTGCCCATGTTCTTCCACACATGAGGTATTTAAACGAAACTGTTTTTAAATGCAGGATGCTTCTTTCCCGCGACCCACCCGACCCCTCTTACCATATACATCCCAGCGCATGCTGCGCTATACTTCTACTTTCTATTAGTGCCGCTGCATTGTTTAGCTGTAACCACAGCAACACTAATCACCCCTCCAGTCATGCGCCCATTCCGGCGCTGTCTGTCGCCCGGCCCCGCCTCTCCGCCTGACGTCACAAAGGGGGGGCGTGTCATGTGACAGCTGACCCGTGACGATGACGACGCGGTTGCCGAGCAGCCGTGCCGGCGTCAGAATCGGGGCGGCTGGGCGCAGCACGCCTCCATCCACACTGATGTTAGTTAGATGAGAACGTACCACGGCGCACTTCAGCCACCGGTAAGTGCATTGACCTGTTGGGGTGTAATTAATGAATGAATTTACAGGCACTTGTTTTGATAAGTTTTGGGATTTGTCTACCTTGGTGAATAGCCAATGAAATCCACTTCCTACTCAGGGGGGTGTGGTCATCGGGTTTAAAAGGCCTGCTTGTTTTACATGTGTTCGAGCAAACAAGCCAGATGAAGCGCCGAGAGCGCGAAACAGCTGCCCTATTTGCTATGTTCTGAGTCCCTGCATCCTCCCCTCCCCTCGACTTGTACTACACTTCGTGTCATGTTGTGAGTATGCACAAATAAATTTTCATTGGAAGGAGACTACGCGGTGAGTGCCATTCCATTTCTCAATTTCTTATATGTCTGTATTATCTGTACTTGTGTCTGCAGAGTATGTAATGTCTGTACTCGTGTCTGCAGTGCATGTAATGTCTGTACTAGTGTCTGCAGTGTCTCTATTATCTGTTCTAGTGTCTGCAGTGTATGTTATGTCTGTACTAGTGTCTGCAGTGTATATAATGTCTGTACTAGTGTCTGCAGTGTATATAGTGTCTGTACTAGTGTCTGCAGTGTATGTAATGTCTCTACTAGTGTCTGCAGTGTATGCAATGTCTGTTCTAGTGTCTGCAGTGTATGTAATGTCTGTACTAGTGTCTGTAGTGTATGTTATGTGTGTACTAGTGTCTGCAGTGTATGTAATGTCTTTACTAGTGTCTGCAGTGAATGTAATTTCTGTACTAGCGTCTGCAGTTTCTGTATTATTTGTACTAGTGTCTGCAGTGTATGTAATATCTGAACTAGTTTCTACAGTGTATGTAGCGTCTGTACTAGTGTCTACTGTGTATGTAATGTCTGTACTAGTGTCTGCAGTGTATGTAATGTCTGTACTAGTGTCTGTAGTGTATGTAATGTGTGTACTAGTGTCTGCAGTGTCTGTAATTCCTGTACCAGTGTCTGCAGTGTATGTTATGTCTGTACTAGTGTCTACAGTGTTTGTAATGTCTGTAGTAGTATCTGCAGTGTATGTAATGTGTGTACTAGTGTCTGCAGTGTCTGTAATGTCTGTACTAGTGTCTGCTGTTTATGTAATGTCTGTACTAGTGTCTGCAGTGTATGTAGTCTCTGTATTATCTGTACTAGTGTCTGCAGTGTCTGTATTATCTGTACTAGTGTCTGCAGTGTATGTAGTGTCTGTATTATCTGTACTAGTGTCTGCAGTGTATGTAGTCTCTATTATCTGTACTAGTGTCTGCAGTGTCTGTATTATCTGTACTAGTGTCTGCAGTGAATGTTATGTCTGTACTAGTGTCTGCAGTGTATGAAATGTCTGTACTAGTGTCTGCATTGCATGTAATGTTTTTACTAGTGTCTGCAGTGTATGTAATATCTGAACTAGTATCTGCTGAGCTTTGCTGCTGGGGATAAGCTGTTCTGCACAGGGTCTCAGTGCTTACTTCTCAGACGGCCGAACCCGAATCAGAACCCAACCATTGGGTTTGCACATCTCTAATTTTGATACAAGACTTACACTAGAGGCCAAGTTGGAAACATCTTGTTAAATTAGTAGGTTTGGAATTCAGAATTCAGGAAGTGGTGGTTTATGCTACATAGAATGCTTACAGTGGATGATACAGAAAGAGCACTAAAACTCTGTACTGCTTAGTAATAAATATATACTATTTTTTGGGGAAAAGAGTCACACAGTGATTGCTGCAATATAACATGATCTCCATCATTCCATGCCCTCAAACTTATTGCATGCTACACAAATTCAAGCATATGGCTAGCAAGATTGGTAGTAAGCTCCAGTGCACACTCTGCCGCATGTATACACTGCTGGAGCAGGAGTTCGAGGGTGAATACCACTGCCACAGATGTGCCCATATTTTTCTACTGGAAGCTCGTGTTAGAGATCTGGAGGAAGATATTGCACGTCTGCGAGCAATCGAAAATCTTGAGAGTATGCTGCTCACTGAGCAAGCAATAAGCGGGGTAGACGTGGAGGGTGGAGAGGAAAGCCAGCAGGGCCAGGTGGGTAGCTGCGTTACTTAAAATAGAAGGGGTAGAAAGGAGTCCAAGAAAAAGAAAGCCAATGCTGATTGTGAACATCCAAGCAAAATTGCAAAATTGCACAATGATGTATGGATGTCAGTGTCATAAATGGCGTCCCGAGCGGATCCTGCTCTCCCTAACAGCCGGAGGAGCTGACCAGCTAGTAGTAGGGTGGATGGGAGTGCAGGTAAGCCAAGGCAGCTAGTGGTTATAGGGGACCATGCTAAAATATCTCAGATATTAATATTCCGATATTATTTAAAAAAAACATTCAGAGAAGTTTTTGAGAAAATGGTTTTCTAAAAAAAATGTCCTCTTTGTTAATTTCAAATGTTATTTTTCCACTTTCTCTCTTTAAGTCCCCGCCAAAACTCCCCTCCAACACAACCCAAGCGACAGTTGGAAAAGACACGACATCACTATCCACTCCAATGGAAAGTATGTCAAATGATGATTACTAGAGATGAGCGAACACTAAAATGCTCGGGTACTCGTTATTCGAGACGAACTTTTCCCGATGCTCGAGTGCTCGTCTCGAATAACGAACCCCATTGAAGTCAATGGGAGACTCGAGCATTTTTCAAGGGGACCAAGGCTCTGCACAGGGAAGCTTGGCCAAACACCTGGGAACCTCAGAAAAGGATGGAAACACCACGGAAATGGACAGGAAACAGCAGGGGCAGCATGCATGGATGCCTCTGAGGCTGCATAATCGCACCATTATGCCAAAATTATGGGCAACAGCATGGCCATGACAGAGTGACAGAATGAAGCTAGATAGCATCTAAAACATCCAATAATTGACCCTGACACTATAGGGGACGGCATGCAGAGGCAGCGGCAGCAGGCTAGAGAGTGTCATGGCGACATACCCTAAATGGACTCAGGCTTCAAACCAATGGGTGGCAGAGAGGAACCAAAGGAGGTGAGCAAGAAGCGCTCAAATAATATCGGTACATGATAAAAGTTTGCCAGTATATTTTGTGGATTACACAGCAGGGTGGCGACAAAGTTAACATGGAAGCCATGAAAACAACCCAAAATTCTGCCTGACACAGCTCGTTTGATAAGGGGACCATGTATGGAGGCAGTGAACTAGTAGTAGATTAAAGGTGCTGCAGTTAAAACTATGTTAGTTGGATCTTGGCATGGAGCTGGCGCTCCGCTGCCAGGCGAGCTTTCGCCAATCCAAGCCCCTGTCTCTAGGCTACTCCCCAAACAGCACTTCTAAGAACCTTTTGTATAAGATCAAGTGTAGTAGCGTTCTTATAAGTTTAGGATATGCCGGGTGAGGGGAATGTAAACAGATGCGCAAGAAGCGCTGAAATAATATCCCTAAATGGTAAAAGTTTGCAAGTATATTTTGGGGATTACACAGCAGGGTGGCGACAAAGTTAACAACTTTGATGTGGAATGCCCTGTAATAGCTCTTGGGCGGTGTGCCTTTTATCGCCTAGGCTCAGCAGTTTCAGCACCGCCTGCTGTCGCTTAGCGACGGCACTGCTGCTGTGCCTAGAGCTACCGACTGATGGCGCCATGCCCACGGATGGTAATTCGGAGGAGGAGGAGGTGGAGGAGGGGTGGGAGGAGGTATAGTAGGCCTTTGAGACCTGGACCGAGGTAGGCCCCGCAATTCTCTGCGTCGGCAGTATATGACCAGCCCCAGGGTCAGACTCGGTCCCAGCCTGCACCAAGTTAAGTGTAGTAGCGTTCTTATAAGTTTGGGATATGGCGGGTGAGGGGAATGTAAACAGATGCGCAAGAAGCGCATGATGCGCATGGAGCTGGCGTTCCGCTGCCAGGCGAGCTTTCGCCAATCCAAGCCCCTGTCTCTAGGCTACTCCCCAAACAGCACTTCTAAGAACCTTTTGTATAAGATCAAGTGTAGTAGCGTTCTTATAAGTTTAGGATATGCCGGGTGAGGGGAATGTAAACAGATGCGCAAGAAGCGCTGAAATAATATCCCTAAATGGTAAAAGTTTGCAAGTATATTTTGGGGATTACACAGCAGGGTGGCGACAAAGTTAACAACTTTGATGTGGAATGCCCTGTAATAGCTCTTGGGCGGTGTGCCTTTTATCGCCTAGGCTCAGCAGTTTCAGCACCGCCTGCTGTCGCTTAGCGACGGCACTGCTGCTGTGCCTAGAGCTACCGACTGATGGCGCCATGCCCACGGATGGTAATTCGGAGGAGGAGGAGGTGGAGGAGGGGTGGGAGGAGGTATAGTAGGCCTTTGAGACCTGGACCGAGGTAGGCCCCGCAATTCTCTGCGTCGGCAGTATATGACCAGCCCCAGGGTCAGACTCGGTCCCAGCCTGCACCAAGTTAAGTGTAGTAGCATTCTCATAAGTTTGGGATATGGCGGGTGAGGGGAATGTAAACAGATGCGCAAGAAGCGCATGATGCGCATGGAGCTGGCGTTCCGCTGCCAGGCGAGCTTTCGCCAATCCAAGCCCCTGTCTCTAGGCTACTCCCCAAACAGCACTTCTAAGAACCTTTTGTATAAGATCAAGTGTAGTAGCGTTCTTATAAGTTTAGGATATGCCGGGTGAGGGGAATGTAAACAGATGCGCAAGAAGCGCTGAAATAATATCCCTAAATGGTAAAAGTTTGCCAGTATATTTTGTGGATAACACAGCAGGGTGGCGACAAAGTTAACAACTTTGATGTGGAATCCATGAAAACAACCCAAATTTCTGCCTGACACACCTCGTTTGATAAAGGGACGATGTATGGAGGCAGCTATATGGACGACTTTTGGAGGTAGCAATGGAGACAACGTGTGGAGGCTGCTATGGAGACAATTTAATTTGGATAGTGCCTGTATGTGGCAGTCCCAAACATTTTTCAAACCAGAGGAGCAGGTAGGTGGCCCTCCAGTAAAATGGGATAGATTGAGTGCCTGTATGTGGCAGTCCCAAAAATGTTTCAAACCAGAGGAGCAGGTAGGTGGCCCTCCAGTAAAATGGAATAGATTGAGTGCCTGTATGTGGCAGTCCCAAAAATTGTTCAAACCAGAGGAGCAGGTAGGTGGCCCTGCAGTAAAATGGAATAGATTGAGTGCCTGTATGTGGCAGTCCCAAAAATTGTTCAAACCAGAGGAGCAGGTAGGTGGCCCTGCAGTAAAATGGAATAGATTGAGTGCCTGTATGTGGCAGTCCCAAAAATGTTTCAAACCAGAGGAGCAGGTAGGTGGCCCTCCAGTAAAATGGAATAGATTGAGTGCCTGTATGTGGCAGTCCCAAAAATTGTTCAAACCAGAGGAGCAGGTAGGTGGCCCTCCAGTAAAATGGAATAGATTGAGTGCCTGTATGTGGCAGTCCCAAAAATTGTTCAAACCAGAGGAGCAGGTAGGTGGCCCTGCAGTAAAATGGAATAGATTGAGTGCCTGTATGTGGCAGTCCCAAAAATTGTTCAAACCAGAGGAGCAGGTAGGTGGCCCTGCAGTAAAATGGAATAGATTGAGTGCCTGTATGTGGCAGTCCCAAAAATGTTTCAAACCAGAGGAGCAGGTAGGTGGCCCTGCAGTAAAATGGAATAGATTGAGTGCCTGTATGTGGCAGTCCCAAAAATTGTTCAAACCAGAGGAGCAGGTAGGTGGCCCTGCAGTAAAATGGAATAGATTGAGTGCCTGTATGTGGCAGTCCCAAAAATGTTTCAAACCAGAGGAGCAGGTAGGTGGCCCTCCAGTAAAATGGAATAGATTGAGTGCCTGTATGTGGCAGTCCCAAAAATTGTTCAAACCAGAGGAGCAGGTAGGTGGCCCTGCAGTAAAATGGAATAGATTGAGTGCCTGTATGTGGCACTCACAAAAATTGTTTCAAACAGAGGACCGGGTAGGTGGCCCTCCAGAAAAATTAAATGCATGAAGTACTATAGCAAGAGCCAGTGGGCCCTGTCAAAAAATAGCCAGTTTCCTCTGCTTTACTGTACAAAGAGGAGGAGAAGGAGGAAAATGAGGAGGAGGAGGAGGAGTGGATCAATTATTCAGGTTGAGCTTCCTTCACCTGGTGGAGATTGGAAATTCTGAGAAATCCAGCCTTTATTCATTTTAATAAGCGTCAGCCTGTCAGCGCTGTCAGTCGACAGGCGTGTACGCTTATCGGTGATGATGCCACCAGCTGCACTGAAAACCTGCTCGGACAAGACGCTAGCGGCAGGGCAGGCAAGAACCTCCAAGGCGTACAGCGCCAGTTCGTGCCACATGTCCAGCTTTGAAACCCAGTAGTTGTAGGGAGCTGTGTGATCATTTAGGACGATGGTATGGTCAGCTACGTACTCCCTCACCATCTTTCTGTAAAGATCAGCCCTACTCTGCCGAGACTGGGGACAGGTGACAGTGTCTTGCTGGGGTGACATAAAGCTGGCAAAAGCCTTGTAAAGCGTACCCTTGCCAGTGCTGGACAAGCTGCCTGCTCGCCTACTCTCCCTCGCTACTTGTCCCGCAGAACTACGCACTCTGCCGCTAGCGCTGTCAGAAGGGAAATACTGTTTCAGCTTGTGCACCAGGGCCTGCTGGTATTCATGCATTCTCACACTCCTTTCCTCTCCAGGGATGAGAGTGGGAAGATTTTGCTTGTACCGTGGGTCCAGGAGAGTGAACACCCAGTAATCGGTGCTGGAATAAATTCTTTGAACGCGAGGGTCACGGGATAGGCAGCCTAGCATGAAATCTGCCATATGCGCCAGAGTACCAACGCGTAAGAATTCACTCCCCTCACTGGCCTGACTGTCCATTTCCTCCTCCTCCAACTCCTCCAACTCCTCTTCTTCTGCCCATACACGCTGAACAGTGAAGGACTCAACAATGGTCCCCTCTTGTGTCTCGCCAACATTCTCCTCCTCTTCCTCCTCATCCTCCTCCACCTCCACCTCCTCCGATATGCGCTGAGAAACAGACCTCAGGGTGCTTTGGCTATCAACAAGGGAATATTCTTCCCCCGTCTCTTGTGACGAGCGCAAAGCTTCCGACTTCATGCTGACCAGAGAGTTTTTCAACAGGCCAAGCAGCGGGATGGTGAGGCTGATGATGGCGGCATCGCCACTGACCATCTGTGTTGACTCCTCAAAGTTACTCAGCACCTGACAGATATCAGACATCCACGTCCACTCCTCATTGTAGACTTGAGGAAGCTGACTGACCTGACTACCAGTTCTGGTGGAAGTTGACATCTGGCAGTCTACAATCGCTCTGCGCTGCTGGTAAACTCTGGATAACATGGTCAGTGTTGAATTCCACCTCGTGGGCACGTCGCACAACAGTCGGTGAGCGGGCAGTTGGAGGCGGCGCTGCGCTGCCCTGAGAGTGGCAGCATCTGGGCTGGACTTCCTGAAATGCGCACAGATGCGGCGCACCTTCGTGAGCAAATCAGACAGATTGGGGTATGTCTTGAGGAAACGCTGCACTATCAGATTTAACACATGGGCCAGGCATGGCACATGTGTCAGTCTGCCGAGTTGCAGAGCCGCCACCAGGTTACGGCCGTTGTCACACACAACCATTCCCGGCTTGAGGTTCAGCGGTGCCAGCCACAGATCAGTCTGCGCCGTGATGCCCTGTAATAGCTCTTGGGCGGTGTGCCTTTTGTCGCCTAGGCTCAGCAGTTTGAGCACCGCCTGCTGTCGCTTAGCGACGGCACTGCTGCTGTGCCTAGAGCTACCGACTGATGGCGCCGTGCCCACGGATGGTAGTTCGGAGGAGGAGGTGGAGGAGGGGTGGGAGGAGGAGGAGGCATAGTAGGCCTGAAACACCTGGACCGAGGTAGGCCCCGCAATCCTCGGCGTCGGCAGTATATGAGCAGCCCCAGGGTCAGACTCGGTCCCAGCCTCCACCAAGTTAACCCAATGTGCCGTCAGCGATATATAGTGGCCCTGCCCGGCAGCACTCGTCCACGTGTCCGTGGTCAGGTGGACCTTGTCAGAAACGGCGTTGGTCAGGGCACGGATGATGTTGTCTGACACGTGCTGGTGCAGGGCTGGGACGGCACATCGGGAAAAGTAGTGGCGGCTGGGGACCGAATACCGAGGGGCGGCCGCCGCCATGAGGTTGCGAAAGGCCTCGGTCTCTACTAGCCTATAGGGCAGCATCTCCAGGCTAAGCAATCTGGAGATGTGCACATTAAGGGCTTGGGCGTGCGGGTGGGTTGCACTATATTTGCGTTTCCGCTCCAGCGTCTGGGGTATGGAGAGCTGAACGCTGGTGGATGCTGTGGAGGATCGTGGAGGCGACGATGGGGTTTTTGTGGCAGGGTCCTGGGCAGGGGGCTGACTAGCAGCTGACACAGGGGAAGGAGCAGTGGTGTGCACGGCCGGAGGTGAACGGGCTTGTTGCCACTGAGTGGGGTGCTTAGCATTCATATGCCTGCGCATACTGGTGGTAGTTAAGCTAGTAGTGGTGGAACCCCTGCTGAGCCTGGTTTGGCAAATGTTGCACACCACAGTCCGTCGGTCATCCGGTGTTTCCTTAAAGAACCTCCACACTTCTGAAGATCTAGCCCTCGCCGCAAGAGCCCTCACCACGGGAGCTTCACTAGTTGACAGTGGCGCTGATGCACCAGCTCTGGCCCTGCCTCTCCGTCTGGCCCCACCACTGCCTCTTCCAACCTGTTCAGGTCGAGGACTCTCCTCCGTCTCAGAAGCACTGTGTTCACCCGGCCTCTCAACCCAGCTTGGGTCTGTCACCTCATCATCCTCCGATCCCTCAGTCTGCTCCCCCCTCGGACTTCCTGCCCTGACAACAACTTCCCCACTGTCTGACAACCGTGTCTCCTCATCGTCGGACACCTCTTTACACACTTCCACTACGTCAAGAAGGTCATCATCACCCACAGACTGTGACTGGTGGAAAACCTGGGCATCGGAAAATTGCTCAGCAGCAACCGGACAAGTGGTTTGTGACTGTGGGAAGGGTCCAGAAAACAGTTCCTCAGAGTATGCCGGTTCAAATGCCAAATTTTCCTGGGAGGGGGCAGACTGGGGGGGAGGAGGCTGAGGTGCAGGAGCTGGAGGAGTGGCGATTTCGGTGACATGGGTGGACTGCGTGGAAGACTGACTGGTGGTGGACAAATTGCTCGAAGCATTGTCAGCAATCCACGACATCACCTGTTCGCACTGTTCTGGCCTCAACAGTGCTCTACCACGAGTCCCAGTAACTTCAGACATGAACCTAGGGAGTGTAGCTCTGCGGCGTTCCCCTGCTCCCTCATCAGCAGGTGGTGTCTCACCCCGCCCAGGACCACGGCCTCTGACCCCTGCAGTAGTTGGACGCCCACGTCCCCGCCCTCGTCCTCTACCCCTAGCCCTCGGGTTAAACATTTTTAAAATGAGAGTTATAACTTTATTTTTTTTTTTACATTTTTTTGTTTTTTTTTGTGTTTTTTGTTTTTTTTTGAGTTTTTAAAACCAAACAATGCTATCCTATTGCTATGGCTATTTTCTAGCCAAGTATCAAAGGAAGCACAGTACTATGCCAGATGAGATGACACTGAGTTATTGCCTAATAGAAATCCAACCCCTACTGAATTTTGCCACTTCGGCCTTTGCTATGGATATGTGCGCCACTAAGCGCAGAACACAGCGGTCGCAAGTCCCACTACAAATTGCTCAGAATTGGCAAGTACATGCACTGCAGAAACTACAGCCACCAGCAGATCAACCAGAAATCAAATATATAGAACGCTACTGTAGGCTTCAAGATCAAGAAGCTGTTTGTATTCTCCTATGGCTATTTTCTAGCCAAGTATCAAAGGAAGCACAGTACTATGCCGGATGAGATGACACTGAGTTATTGCCTAATAGAAATCCAACCCCTACTGAATTTTGCCACTTCGGCCTTTGCTATGGATATGTGCGCCACTAAGCGCAGAACACAGCGGTCGCAAGTCTCACTACAAATTGCTCAGAATTGGCAAGTACATGCACTGCAGAAACTACAGCCACCAGCAGATCAACCAGAAATCAAATATATAGAACGCTACTGTAGGCTTCAAGATCAAGAAGCTGTTTGTATTCTCCTATGGCTATTTTCTAGCCAAGTATCAAAGGAAGCACAGTACTATGCCGGATGAGATGACACTGAGTTATTGCCTAATAGAAATCCAACCCCTACTGAATTTTGCCACTTCGGCCTTTGCTATGGATATGTGCGCCACTAAGCGCAGAACACAGCGGTCGCAAGTCCCACTACAAATTGCTCAGAATTGGCAAGTACATGCACTGCAGAAACTACAGCCACCAGCAGATCAACCAGAAATCAAATATATAGAACGCTACTGTAGGCTTCAAGAAGCTGTTTGTATTCTCCTATGGCTATTTTCTAGCCAAGTATCAAAGGAAGCACAGTACTATGCCAGATGAGATGACACTGAGTTATTGCCTAATAGAAATCCAACCCCTACTGAATTTTGCCACTTCGGCCTTTGCTATGGATATGTGCGCCACTAAGCGCAGAACACAGCGGTCGCAAGTCTCACTACAAATTGCTCAGAATTGGCAAGTACATGCACTGCAGAAACTACAGCCACCAGCAGATCAACCAGAAATCAAATATATAGAACGCTACTGTAGGCTTCAAGAAGCTGTTTGTATTCTCCTATGGCTATTTTCTAGCCAAGTATCAAAGGAAGCACAGTACTATGCCAGATGAGATGACACTGAGTTATTGCCTAATAGAAATCCAACCCCTACTGAATTTTGCCACTTCAGCCTTTGCTATGGATATGTGCGCCACTAAGCGCAGAACACAGCGGTCGCAAGTCTCACTACAAATTGCTCAGAATTGGCAAGTACATGCACTGCAGAAACTACAGCCACCAGCAGATCAACCAGAAATCAAATATATAGAACGCTACTGTAGGCTTCAAGAAGCTGTTTGTATTCTCCTATGGCTATTTTCTAGCCAAGTATCAAAGGAAGCACAGTACTATGCCAGATGAGATGACACTGAGTTATTGCCTAATAGAAATCCAACCCCTACTTAATTTTGCCACTTCAGCCTTTGCTATGGATATGTGCGCCACTAAGCGCAGAACACAGCGGTCGCAAGTCTCACTACAAATTGCTCAGAATTGGCAAGTACATGCACTGCAGAAACTACAGCCACCAGCAGATCAACCAGAAATCAAATATATAGAACGCTACTGTAGGCTTCAAGATCAAGAAGCTGTTTGTATTCTCCTATGGCTATTTTCTAGCCAAGTATCAAAGGAAGCACAGTACTATGCCGGATGAGATGACACTGAGTTATTGCCTAATAGAAATCCAACCCCTACTGAATTTTGCCACTTCGGCCTTTGCTATGGATATGTGCGCCACTAAGCGCAGAACACAGCGGTCGCAAGTCCCACTACAAATTGCTCAGAATTGGCAAGTACATGCACTGCAGAAACTACAGCCACCAGCAGATCAACCAGAAATCAAATATATAGAACGCTACTGTAGGCTTCAAGAAGCTGTTTGTATTCTCCTATGGCTATTTTCTAGCCAAGTATCAAAGGAAGCACAGTACTATGCCGGATGAGATGACACTGAGTTATTGCCTAATAGAAATCCAACCCCTACTGAATTTTGCCACTTCGGCCTTTGCTATGGATATGTGCGCCACTAAGCGCAGAACACAGCGGTCGCAAGTCCCACTACAAATTGCTCAGAATTGGCAAGTACATGCACTGCAGAAACTACAGCCACCAGCAGATCAACCAGAAATCAAATATATAGAACGCTACTGTAGGCTTCAAGAAGCTGTTTGTATTCTCCTATGGCTATTTTCTAGCCAAGTATCAAAGGAAGCACAGTACTATGCCGGATGAGATGACACTGAGTTATTGCCTAATAGAAATCCAACCCCTACTGAATTTTGCCACTTCGGCCTTTGCTATGGATATGTGCGCCACTAAGCGCAGAACACAGCGGTCGCAAGTCTCACTACAAATTGCTCAGAATTGGCAAGTACATGCACTGCAGAAACTACAGCCACCAGCAGATCAACCAGAAATCAAATATATAGAACGCTACTGTAGGCTTCAAGAAGCTGTTTGTATTCTCCTATGGCTATTTTCTAGCCAAGTATCAAAGGAAGCACAGTACTATGCCAGATGAGATGACACTGAGTTATTGCCTAATAGAAATCCAACCCCTACTGAATTTTGCCACTTCAGCCTTTGCTATGGATATGTGCGCCACTAAGCGCAGAACACAGCGGTCGCAAGTCTCACTACAAATTGCTCAGAATTGGCAAGTACATGCACTGCAGAAACTACAGCCACCAGCAGATCAACCAGAAATCAAATATATAGAACGCTACTGTAGGCTTCAAGAAGCTGTTTGTATTCTCCTATGGCTATTTTCTAGCCAAGTATCAAAGGAAGCACACTACTATGCCAGATGAGATGACACTGAGTTATTGCCTAATAGAAATCCAACCCCTACTGAATTTTCCCACTTCGGTCTTTGCTATGGATATGTGTGCCACTAAGAGCTAAACACAACGGTAGCAAGTCCCCCTGCTAATTCCTCACAAAATGGTAAAAGATGCAAATTAAAATAAAAAAAGTAGAACGTTATTGTAGCCCTAAGAAGGGCTGTTGGGTTCTTTGAGAATCACTCCTGCCTAACAGTAAGCTAATAGAACACCCTAACGCTTTCCCTGAGCAGCAGCAGCTCTCTCCCTAGCGGCATCCAGAGACAGAATGATCCGAGCAGCGCGGCCAGCGGCTAGTCTATCCCAGGGTCACCTGATCTGGCCAGCCAACCACTGCTATCGACGTGTAAGGGTACCACGTCATGCTGGGTGGAGTGCAGAGTCTCCTGGCTTGTGATTGGCTCTGTTTCTGGCCGCCAAAAAGCAAAACGGCGGGAGCTGCCATTTTCTCGAGCGGGCGAAGTATTCGTCCGAGTAACGAGCAGTTTCGAGTACCCTAATGCTCGACCGAGCATCAAGCTCGGACGAGCATGTTCGCTCATCTCTAATGATTACATATACTACAATACAAAATAAATACAAATTAAAACATAATCAGAAGATAGAGTCCATGTATTTATAGGAATGGTGAAAAACTCAGTTTTTCATTCAGGCCAGAAGGGGACATAAAAAATAAATATCAATTGTCCAGGCAATTACATAAGAAACAAGGACTGCTACCAAGAAACTATATACCTATATACAGGCCTCGTATACACTATTCAAAAAACTGTAAACAGCAGTTTGTGCAAGATTCAATATATTTTATTCATGATACAAACAGATAACACATGTTTAATCACCACAATTAAAATCAACCCATAAAACAATCCTTGGTGGACAAAAAAGTGCATAGCCAATCCTGTAAACATAATGTCACATACAATAGTAGATGGATACAGAGTATAAGTAAACAGTACTACATATATATCCTGGGCGTATGAAATGGATCTTGGAATGAGGGCATATGGAAGTCAAAGACCATAGTATAAAGTGCATTGTGCAAAACAATTCATATCAATTCATATATACTGACCAGGTTGCATTGTAAACAGGAGATATGGCGATGGACCACTGAACCCCGACTCAATTAGGCACATTTACTTACCCGTCTCGTCGCAATCCCCGATCCGGAATGTCCGACGAGGATTCGGAGCTGCCACGATTCACTAAGATTGTCCGTGCAATTACCTGCATGTGTCGCTTCCCCCGCTGAGGTCCCTTCTTCTTCCCGGTGCATGTGTGTGCTGATCTTGCAACACAATTTCATTTTTAAATTCCGTGGTTTGTCTGAATCAGTTGGGTTGTCCGACGGCCACGCCCTCAATTTGTGTTGCATGTAAGCTGGCGCCGATGCGCCACAATCCGAACGTGTGCGCCAAAAACCCGGGGCAATTCAGCGCAAAATGGAAAAATTTGCGAAACCCGACGGAAATGCGTCCGACGGAAACGTGCCTCAATGCTGCAGTTACCAAGATCACCCCAGGTTCAATGGATAGACCATCAACTCTTTTCAAAATTTTGATTGTATCTTTTATATATGAGAAAGGGTTTAATTTAATGGTTTTAGGTAAAAATCTACAAACTTACAACTTGCATCACACATAGCAATGACATATATGTGCAAAAAAGCACAAAAAATACAGGCGTTTTTAATGGCCATACATCACCACCATCACCACTCTGTGCATCCGTCACAGTCCATTTTTCTCTGCTACGTGAAAAACGGGGCACGCGGGCTGGAAGTAACATGTGTGGCTTCTCCATGAAGCAGAGCAGTGTCATGCGTGTCATGTGACATTTCGGTGCATGGCCCCTATTTACATACCCACCACCATTATATATACAAACCTCCGAAATGTCACATGACACACCAAACCCAGACCCAAACGTCTAATGCAGTTCATGATTGGGGGACCTAAATTTGAAAAGTTCCGTAAGATGCCTTCTGATAATACTTGAAAAAATAAAGCAATGAATCAGTTGAAAAGTCACAACAAATAAATTCATGATAAAATATTACATCGCCGTTAATATATATAAAGTACATATAGAAACATTTTTCATTCTCTTAAGCAGAAAATTAAAAATGTAAGAAAATGATGCCGTGGAGTAAGAAACAATTTTTAATGAATGCTAAAAAACATAAAATTGTAAACATTACGTCCAAGACAATTGCATTAGAATAAAATATAAAACAAATATAAAAAAACAAAAGAGAAAAAATTTTAATGGTAAAGATGTAAAAACTAAAACTTTCTGCTGGGTCTACAGGTAAAGTCAAATAGGTATATCCCACCTTTATAATACAGATTACCTCTCCAAAGAGAAGGTCATTTATATCGGATCGAGGGATAAGTCATCAATAGCCAATCAACATCTTACACAAATTGCATATATTATAAATATGGGGCAGGAAAAAGAGAAATGTGGTCCCATGGCAAAGTACGACCCCTAGTGATCAGAGGTTTGTAAATTTTTTTTGGTTATAAAACCCATTTAAGAGCTCTCACAAACCTGCCAAAAATCCAAGCATGTTTCTGTAACCATGTTGCCTAAAAACGGGATAACTCTCTCTCTTCAACTAGGAAGTTCATCTACTGGTCACCAAGGTTGACATGACCAACCAGCAGCTTTTACCAGATGTTAGAAATCTATACATCTAGAATTATATCTGTATAATCCTTCAGCACTCAGGAGAGGAAAAACCTCCATAGGAGGAAACCTCTAGGGAACCATGGCTGAGGGATTGCCCTTCCCTAGGGCTTAGAAGAATAACACCTACATGAAAGTCATCATAACTCAACAGAATTTCATACAGGCGGTCCCCTACGTACGGACACCTAATTTACAGATGACCCCTACTTAAAGACGGAACCCTCTACCCACTGTGACATCTGGTGAAGCTCTCTGGATGTTACTACAGTCCCAGACTGCAATGATCAGCTGTAAGGTGTCTGTAATGAAGCCTTATTGATAATCATTGGTCCCATTAAAGCAATAAAATTTTGAAACTCCAATTGTCACTGGGGAAAAAAAAATTTTGGTCTGGATCTATAATTATAAAATATACAGTTTCGACTTAAATACAAATTCAACTTTAGAACAAACCTATGGACCCTATCTTATATATAACCCATATATAACCCGGGGACTGCCGGTATTGTGCCGGATAAGAAATAAAAATGTACAACAAACAAATAACATCTATAAAAACACATACATGACCAGACTACGACAACATTATGTACATGGAAATGTCACTTACTTTAGGAAAAGTGAGAAGGAAAAATGTGACAGGAAATGACATCACTTCCTAAAACCTTAGCAAGACACAATCCTTGCGCTGCTTCTTACTTTAAGGTCAGATATTTAAGGTCTATTGTTGCTGAGATTATATTTACTACTTTTTTTCTCATTCGGACTGAATGTGGACTGATGGCAGTGGATTATTACAACTAGACAAAATGATGGTTTCTTAAGATGCAGGAATCTTAAAAAAACTTAATGAAGTGATAGTTGTTATAGGACACATAGGAATAAGTGAATCCCCTTCCAT
Organism: Engystomops pustulosus; assembly: GCF_040894005.1. NCBI lineage: Eukaryota > Metazoa > Chordata > Amphibia > Anura > Leptodactylidae > Engystomops > Engystomops pustulosus. The sequence goes on from NC_092417.1 coordinate 19,884,507, forward strand.
GTGGTCGTATTAGTAATAGAGAGGACTGTAATTTAGTATTTCCTGGGTCACATGCCTGAAGGACTCCTTTTCAGCTGTGTAGGTTGCATATGGTCTGTCCTTCTCTAAAGTTTTTATTAAATATGGAACCAAAAGGTTGGATGTTACACGTGAATGTAAGAAATTGATCATAATAGAATAAATAACCACATAATAAATAAAGTAATAAATAAATACATTTGTAAATGTTTGCTCTAGTGACAGGTAGGACCATTAACCACCCCCCCCCCCCTCATTACTGAAATAGTAGTAATACCTCTATGAGAACCTAATGTTAACAAAATGAGCCTCAAAATTCTTGTAATGGAGCTTAATAGTTTAAAGATCAAACTAAAGTTAACGTGATTATAACAGGAGACTGGCCTGGTAGCACGGACCCCTAGATTTGGCTTGGGTAACCCCTAAGATATCACAGCATGGTTAAGAATGGTTGAGAAATTGTAACATCAGGGTGGGCTTATCGACAACAATTGTAGAACACTTCAAGAACAACATGGTGTCAAATCACTTCAGTATAAAAATGGCCAAAACTCAGGTACATGTTTGGTAGACATCTTGCTCTTGGACATCCTTCATGGTCTTGGTGCTCCAAACGAAACTTTAATTGGCTATGGATACAAAAAAAAAAAATTCTATTCACTGTCCAAAGTGTACCCTTCCTCATTGTTAAAGTAAAAAATGTTATTTCTTTAGTTGCCCAAGAAAAATTCTTGTTGGTCCACCTGGAGAAAAATGTGGAAGTCTCAGATTTATTTTGTTTTTCACTGCATGAACCAATTGTAGTTAATGGAAATCTACCACTATAATACACTAAAATTATCTAGACTTACCTAAAGTCCTCTTCATCTTGACAGATGGTGTGAATAATTGGCAGCCTGGAGCGTCGGACATCTCGTCCCTGTGCTCCAGTCTGCTTTTTATAAATCTATTGTTCAGGTGATCCAAGCTTGCCAAGCTTAAAGACCAGCGTTGGGATCAAGATGAAGTGGATGTTAGGTGAGTATGTTTAGCTTGATTTTAGTGTATTATGCTGGTATATTTTCTTTAAAAGTAGAAGTTAGCAAATTGTACTACATTTACCTGCAGTAAAGCAGCTGAGCAAGTGTACGGTCTGCCGGAAGTCGTCCATGGTAAGCATCCAGATGCAAAATGATTCTTGTTCTCCAGTAAAGTTCTCCAAATAAATCTGAAGATTTGAAACAAAAAGAAAAAAGTCAACAAAATCAAACACAAAGAATATTTAACCTTTTATTTAGCCCCTAGCAATAAAGAAAATGTACACTATGGTACAGATATGATACCAAAGGTAGAAATGGAAAGCAAGTAAATTTCAAATAAAAATTTTAAAAAGTTCAGGCTGAACTAATCCATGAGCATTTATTAGGTTTTTAGATACACCTTCTAATATAAATTTGGTGAAATTACGACTGTCTAGTCCCCCATGGATAGAAGTCAATCCAATGATCCTATGGCTGATATCTGGCTGTTTTCTCTCTCATTTATCTCATACACAGGTTTGATCGGTTCCAATTAAAGTGGATGTATAATAGAATGAATGGAAGAAAACTCTACAGAGCTGCGGAGAGTCGTGGACCCCATTCTGGTCAGTGGGATCCAACACGAGGTCCCGCGGCCACATTTCCGTCAGGTTTTTCGAAGTTTTCAGGGATCGCGCTGGGGATTGCATCGCACGCGATCGTTTTGTGTCGCAAACGCACCAGCTTTCACGCGACACAAATCGGGGGGTTGGGCCGTCGGACGATCCGACGGATTCGGACTATGTGCAGGATTTAACAATTCAAATTGTGTCGCAAGACATGCACTTACATACACCGGGAAGAAGATGGTGAACACTGGCGTGGGGGAAATGACACATGGAGGATCTCAGGCGCACGATCTTGATGAATGGCGGCAGACTTTATCCTCATCGGACAATGCACCTCGGCGATCAAGCAGGGCCCGGGTAAGTAAATGTGCCCCAATGTGCCGGATTAGGCCCATATTCGTTTGATGTGCTTGGTTTCCTTGAATTTACACAGGCTGACTTTAATATAATTTTAGTAAATCTGCTCCATTATCTGTCACTTACCTTTGTAAAATGATTCACTTGGTACATTTGCAGCAAAACCTGATTTTATTAAAATAGAAACACAAACAAATTATTTGTAGATGCTCGAATGATAACACAACCTCGAAGTACTGTACATTGCAAACCTCTGATACCTGCTGGATGTGACCTTATGGCAGGGAGTCTGGGTCCATTATCCTGCATATCGATGATACAGGTTTAAACAATTCAATCGACAGATCTAGTATCCAGGATTTGGATGCCCGGCTGCAACCAATATTTGAGTGTCCTGCAGCTCAAGTTACAGTGGGACACTACAGTATAAATAAGTAGTAAAAATTAAAGGTCCAACCAGCTCACACTTGAGCTTGGTACATGATTTCTGGATATCCTCAATTTCGAAATTCAGAAACATGAATTTGGCCTTATTTACTTATGGACCAGACAAAGTTCCACGCTGTTTGGTCCAACTAGAGGACCAACCAATTGTTGGCCTGACTGTAATGTTATCAGTTTTAGGTACATGGGCATCAGGTGTCACTTTCCAAGACTCATCATTTGCCCCGTCCTTTATTAAAGTAATAAAAGTTACAGCAATAAAAAAAAGATAAATAAACAGTTTAAATAGAATAAAATTATTAAATCAAAAAAGATAACTAAAGAAAAAACAAATAAATATATACATAAATGCATGCAATGTACCTCTGCAGACCTGTCTGTTTTAGTAAACTAGTGCTGTTCCCAAAAATACTAATTTGAGGAGCATTGCACTTCTCACAGTTTACGTACCAAATAGTAGCGCTGCCATCCAAGTGGTGCTGGCTAGACTGGGCTGTGTAGTCTGGTTTTCTCCCTTCAACCTTCATATGGAGATCTTCACCAAAGAGGATCCCCAAACTCACAGGCCCCAGAATTGCCTTGGATTGGCAGCAGTAGCACCATGAGTGGTTAGTGTGGTCGAGTCCAGTTTGTAAAGTGTGTGTACCAATTAATTTCTAGGATGAGCAGCACAAGAATATTACAGAAGGGTTTACTAAAACAGACTAGTCAGGAGAGCATGGGACTTTTGTGTCGTATTGGTGGTGGAGAACATAAACCGTAAATAATTCCACGTATCTTTCTACGGTTTTCACAAAACCTCCAAAGTCATTTCTTCTTCTTCTTCTTCTTGTATTTTTTGAGGCTCTTGCTCTGTCTGCAGAAAGTAACACATAATATTACAGTATGTCTTATTCCAACCATGAAGAAATAAATAACATAGGCTGGCTCAGAAAAAGAAGCGGGGACAACATGGGAGTCAGTGGGGCTCATTTACTAAGGGCTCTGCGGCTGCACTTTCGTCGGGTTTCCCAAATTTTTCCATTTTGGGCCAAATTCCGCTGGGATTTTGGCGCACGCAATCGTATTTTGGCGCAATCGCACCGGCTTTCACACGACAGAAATTGGGGGGCGTGGACTTCGGGCAATCCAACAGATTCGGAAAAAACGCGGAATTTAAAAAACGAAATGTGACGCAAGATCAAGCACTTACATGCACCTAGAAGAAGCAGGTGAACTCCAGCGGACCTCGGTGCAGCAGCGACACCTGCTGGATATCGGGCGCACGGACCTTAGTGAATACCGGCAGAACCCGAATCCACGTCGGACAATGTGATCGCGTCAGGACCGGGTAATTAAATGAGCCCCAATATGGTAGAAGGAGTATAAAGAAGCTTAGAGATGCAGCCGGAGAGACTGAGTAATCAATCCTCTAGATGACCTCGAAATGGATAACAAGGTCTTCATTAGAGCAGTACTTCCCAAATTAAACATTAAACATAATATTATACTGGTGGTTAAAAAATAGTAGCTAGAAATTCAGAAAGTGTTGGCAAAATTGGTAGAATGTGTCTCAAAGGCCAAAGAGTAGACTGTAATCACAAATCTGATAAGCGCTAGCCAAAAAGTTGATCAAAATTTTGACCAATGGTAGAAGGCAATTAATCTAAATCAATATTGATGGTAATCGAACCGTAGCTTGAAATTGAAACCAGTGATACCTGAGTTGTAAATAGCTGTATACAGCAATGGTGATTGTGATTGGCACCCAAATAGAAAGCAACATAAACCTGTTTTGCCAAATGGCATATTATTGTTCAGACTGATGGTGACCAAGAAATATATTGGGGCACATTTACTAAGTTTGTTGCAAACTGCACTAAATGCGGTTTGCCTGTGTATAATGCCCGGTGCGCCACATTCACGATGTCTGGCATCGGTTCTACATGAATCTGGTGCCCTCTTCACTGCTCCGACAGAGAGCACCACTGTGTTTCTGGTCTACCTTCAACATGGGGCGTGCAACACACTTCTGCCAGACTTTGCTTGATAACTCTGTTGCACGGTCCGACTGAGCACCGGAAAGCCCCCTCATTTGTGTTGCATGATAAATAGTGCACGTAGACACAGTTGTGGTGCAGACATATCTGTAACTTTTAGTTCCTGCATTTGCATCACAATGATACTTTTTTGTGCAAAAACAAAGCCCTGAACGTTCTATCACATTTGTTGAATATTGTTCCATTATTTGTCTCAAATGAGAACTACTTGGTAGGGTAAAAATTAGAGAAAATTTGGCGCAAAATTAGGCACTAATGGATCGGACATGCGACAATTCCAAAACGTATTGACTAAGGCAGAACTGGATCATTCATAGATCACAAGCCAAAAAAAAAAGAACAAACCAGGCACAAAAATAGGCGAACCTGAGACCCCCTATGATTAATGTCCCCCAATAGGTCATGATTTACACTACTGTTACGACCTGCAGATTTTTAATGAGATATCACCGGGATGTTCCTCTGTTGGTTTCAACTTAAAAATGAAAATGGTTACTCCTTGTTTCCATAACACATGGACCTGGATCTCAACTACCTGATTTAGTTTTTCTAACTCCCTAAAGTCTAAAGCGTAATGTATTACATTGTAGAGCAAAGAGCGGGGCTAAGTCGTGTATGAACACAAGTGTGAAAGCATTGTGGCTTTTCCCTTCCACTAGAAGTGATTGTCTTTGGTCCTTCAGGAGATAACTTAATATTCAGTAGTCAAAACTTACTTCTTCATCTTCCTTGCCAGCAGGAACATCACATGGTAATGTGTCCGAAGAAACCTGCTCATAGTCACACCTTGGGAATTCCTAGTACACATTGAAAGCCAAACATTACATTTTACCATCAACAATGACAAATCTGCATAATTAAGGCTTAATCATAAAATATTCCTTACTAAAATCTGGTCGGAGGGACCAGGATGAGTTGTCCGGAATAGACACTGTCGAGTTTCTAAGATGAATACATAAAAACAACGTCATCTCAGTTACGTAGAGCCACCAAACCATCTCTTTGAAATTGGTGTCGTTGTTGAGTAAATTTGGCCCCAGAGCCCACATACACTGCCAGCCAAAGACCACCCCCTCAACACTCCCAGCCATACAGCTGGGTACACCGAATTCTGTACAGTACTGCTTACCATCGATCATCTCAAGTGAAGTCGGAGTGGGCTCTGTGAAGAAAAGACTGAATATTATGAACAGAATAAGGCTTCATTGATTCCCTAAGTTACAGAGCTAACGTTTGGAAGGATTAAACAATGTATATAACTCCACAGTTTCAGGTCCCAAAAAAGTTCAAAAGTATAATAGAAGATTAAAAACATCAAAAAGCATCACATGTGGAATGGCAGCCTCCCTACCTACAAGCTTCTGACAACAGTATCATTAGTCATGGCTAGAAACAGAGAGTCCCTGGATGCTGATAGACACATGGCCTTCATATACTGCCAACAACAGTGCCCCATATGCTGCCAGTCAAAAAGTAAACACATGCTGCCAGTCATAGAGCCCCAATAAACTGGCAACCGTAGAGCCCCAAAACATTGCCAGCCATAGATCCCCCACACGCTGGCAGACAAAGAAGCCCCACACATTTCCATTTGCATTGTGAATCAAACATACCTTGAGAATGCTGTAGCTACACTGATGCAGAATTATATCTTGTTTAATCCCTAAACTGAGCGGTTTTGCTGAAAAAACAATTATAAAATTCAGGACTTTGGGAAAGCTGGATGCATGCTGGCTGCCGTTCATAAACACATTACACACGGAGCTTCCTGAACTGTCCAGACAGGACTAATCAACCTGAGCTGGATGACTCATATACAGCAGCTGGGGGATGGTGCAGCAATTGATTACTTCTGCCTGTCAGGGACAATACAGTAATGACATATTGGGGCTCATTTACTTACCCGGTCCATTCGCGTTCCAGCGGCGGCTTCTCCGACGAGCGTTCGGGTCTTCCGGCGATTCACTTAGGTCCTGCGCCCGATGTCCACCAGGTGTCGCTGCTGCGCCGAGGTCCGCCGAGGTGCGCCGGAGTTTACCGATCTCTTCCTGGTGCATGTGAGTATGGCTCGTGCAACAGCCACGCCCCCGATTTCCGTCACATTCAACCCGGCGTGATTGCGCCGAAATCCGATCGTGTGCACCAAAATCATTGCAGAATTCGGCGCAAAACGGAAAAAACCCGTAAACCCGACCAAAAAACCCAAATCGGCCCCTTAATAAATGTGCCCCATTCTCGCTTATGCAGGACAGGAAAACTCTGGAGCAGTGCATAATTAGGGTAAGAGGAGAAGTGCCGAGCCCCAGCACAGGAGCAACAGAACCTCATTATCATAATTTTATAATTGTTTTTTCAGCAAAACTTCTCAGTTCAGGGATTAAACAAGATATGTTTCTGCATCAAGGTATGTTTGGTTCACAATGCACAAAAGCAAATGGTAGATTTCCTTAAAGTGAAGTCATCGTGGGCTCGGTAACAAGACAGAAAAACATTATTGATGAGCAGTATAAGGTTTTTTTTGTTTTCCCCTACTGGATAGCATCCACAATCCTATATTCAATCCTAATACCCTTCTTCTATGACTTCTCTGACCTCTCTGACATGCACAACCCTGGACTAACTTCAACTGCCTATTATTAACCTCTTCCTTAATATGCTTCCAAATTGCTGGACGACCCTTTACCTTGTGGCAAGCCAAGTTTTGAAGGACATGATGATTGCCTTTTAGTGCACGGATATGGTATCTTTGTAGATGCCCGCTATGACAATTTTTACTAAAGCAATTACTTTTGCCCTTGATAATTGTGCCCTAGGCAGCTGCCTGCTCCTTGCCATGGGTCTGTCGTAGACCTATGCATCTAGATTCATGGTTCAAGTGAAGAGCTGCAGTGACTATTGACCTACCTTGTCCACTTGAGTTTGATGACCTCCTACAACAATTCCCCAGAATCTCTCCAGGTATATTTATGATGGTTTGGAGTTTATCATTTACCTCTACCGGAAAGAACAAAATTATTAAAAAAACATATCATATAGGATGAAGCAAAAGTAGGTCATATGGCAGAAGTAGTTGATTGAACCTTAACATCTAGACATTGGGGGTCATTTACTAAGGGCCCGATTCGCGTTTTCCCGACGTGTTACCCGAATATTTCCGATTTGCGCCGCTTGTACATGAATTGCCCCGGGTTTTTGGCGCACGCGATCAGTTTGTGGCGCATCGGGGCCGGCATGCGCGCGACAGAAATCGGGGGGGCGTGGCCGAACGAAAACCCGACGTATTCGGAAAAACCGCCGCATTTAAAAACCGAAAATGTGTCGCTTGGGGAGCGCTCACCTTCACCTTCTATGGGATGGTGCATTCCGGGGCGTTAAGATTATTTTCGGCGCTGCAGCGCCACCTGGTGGACGGCGGAGGAACTACCATCTTAAATCCCAGCCGGACCCGAATCCTGTGCAGAGAACGCGCCGCTGGATCGCGAATGGGCCGGGTAAGTAAATGTGCCCCATTGTATTATACAAAATGTTCACAAAATTTCAGAAATTGTAATGCTGCCCTGCCTTCAGGATAGGTCTCCAATATCTGATTGTTGGGGAGACAACAACAATGAAAACAATGGGGTAAACTTACTTACCCAATCCTGTAGTGATCCCCGATCTGGACGGTCCGATGAAGATGAAGTCTGGCGCGATTCACGTAGCTCGTGCGCCTGATTTCCTGCATCCGTCGCTTCCCATCGAGGTCCTCCGGAGTCCCCCCCCCCAAGCCGGCGCCGATGTGCCAAAATCCGATCGCGGGCGCCAAAATCCCCTGTTAAATGCGTTGCAACTCGGAAATCATCAGAAAACGTAAATGCGGACCATGGACCCTTAGTAATTGAGCCCCAATGGGGCAGATTTACTTACCCGGCCCATTCGCGATCCAGCGGCGCTTTCTCTGCGCTGGATTCGGGTCTTCCGGCAATTCACTAAGGTAGTTCCTCCGCCGTCCACCAGGTGTCGTTCGCCGAGGCCCGCTGGAATGCCCTGAAATTCACCGGCCTATTCCGAGTCAAGGTAAGTGCAAGTTTCGCAACACATTTTTTTTTAAATGCGGCGTTTTTTTCGAATCCATCGAGTTTTCGTTCGGCCACGCCCCCCGATTTCCTTCACGTGCATGCCGGCGGCGATGCGCCAAAATCTGATCGCGTGAGCCAAAATCCTGGGGCAATTCAGGAAAATCAGTGCAAATCGGAAATATTCGGGTAACACGTCGGGAAAACGTGAATCGGGCCCTTAGTAAAGGACCCCCAATGTCTCTTACTCCTCCACTTATTACATAGTGGATGGAGCCTGAAGATATCCCCTTCCACTAAGTAGAGCCTGAGTTACCATTGTCACACATACATATAGGAGCCATGTGTTGACCCCTCCAACTGATCTGACATTGATGACCTACCCTATGGATAGACCATCAACAAAGTTTGGATGGAAAACCCTTTTATCATTGCTTCTCATTCTACTCATTAACGTGGTCTTAGCTATAGATCGTAGTGAGTTTAGTAGTTGTCTGTATTACCCCCATTCGCCAGTTACCCTTCTAATTGTGCCCTTGGCATTTGCCTACTGTGTCCACTGCATCTATAGTCCCAGGTCCATAGTCAGGACTGATTCTTCTGTAACCACAATCCGCCACCCCCCTTATATTATCTAGTTATTGACATACCTTGGTTACTGTATGCATTTGATGATCTCTTATAACATATATAACACATCCCCAAAGCCAACACCAAAGCCAACGCCAAAACGGTCAAAATAGGGATTAAGCGAACATTGTCACTTGTTTTGTTCTCGTCTTCTGTAATAAGAAAAATAAGCGATCGGAAATCATGTCACACCATGTATGGGAGTAATATGACTAGAAGAAAAATGGAAATCTTATGTGATTTTATTAGGTCATTTAGGGGACAAAAGTTTTAATGCCATAATTCCTGTAATGGATATAAGAAACGTATAGAAATTCCCAAGCAGATCACTATATAGAAGTGTTACATTGACAATTAAAGGTTTGTAACTAATCTGACATTCACAGATACATTTCTTTAAAACATTACCTGTATGAATATAATTTTTCATAAATGTAGTTATATGTGTAAGTCCCACAAGACAGGTCATCACTACATTCAGTGTACATCTCCTTTAAGGCTGTGATTTCTTCATGGGGGGTTCATGTACTTCATACTATAACTCTCAAATAATTATCCTTTACAGACATCTACTGCCTATAAGCAGTGATTACATTTATATTACATTATGCCCACCACTAAGAAGTTGTTCTTACTCTGTCTAGACAGTTCTGGAATTTTCGGAGCCTTCGAACCAATCACAGCCTTGCCTACTTCATAAAAGTTACAATAACATTAAAGGGGTTTTCCACTTTCAGCATTGATAGGGTTTGTGTTGGAAAGCTCAGAAAATTCCAGAACTTCATCCAGATTGCTGCCCATGCAGCAGAGCCAACCTGGCTACTATTTCCAGGCTTCTGACCACTGGAACAAGGCTGAGGTACTACTTTGATCCACAACTGAACCATTGCCACAGCCAACAATCCACCACCGTGTGCCTACAGCCTATTACCTGCTGATACAGAAACTGTAAGATATTTCAAGATTCCCATTTCAAAATGTGATCCCTGGCAAGCCACTAACATCATGGGCCTCCCCTGCACCATTTGCCCTGGAATCCAGTACCACACACACATGAAAAAGTTCATGTTTCCATCACTCACTCTTCTTATATCTCCCTGCTGGCCCTGACGGGAGTGGACGAACACTGTTCCTGTGGACCAAGCCATTGTGACACCATTCAGGTGCTAGGACACACTTCAGCCAGCCACTTCAGTCCCTGGATGTCAGGACTTGAACCGGCGGACTCCGCTGTCCCAGGCTGCAGCTCTACCAACTGAGCTAAGCAACAAGCTGGACAGCTCCAGTGCTGATCCTTGGCCTAGTTTGTGACTTTCCAGTTCCTAGTTCCTGTTTCCCTGGCCTTGCTCCACCCCTTCCTAGATTGGACTTCCTATTTAAACCCAGCCTTGCCTATACATCCTTGCAAGATTATTGTGCTTCCAGCCTGTAGTCTAGCTTGTCTCCTACTCTCCTGCGATTGACTCCTCTATTGTGCAACGACCACTGGCTTCCACCTGACTACGATACCTGCTTGTTCCCTCAATACTGACGCTGATCTCCTGTGCTACGACCTCCGGCTTCCTCCTGACTACGATACCTGCCTGCTCCTCTGTACTGCTAAGCCTCTCCTGTGTTCCGACCTCTGGCCTTCCTGACTACGATTCCTGCCTGCAATAACTCAAGTAAGTCACAACACTTAGACTCCAAAACCAGACCCAGATCGTTACACTGGAAGTCCAGTTACCCCCACACTGTGGTCAGGCCTCGATGAGGGTATCTTTGCATATGGTCCCGTAGAAATGGAGCACATCTGTCCTTGGATACAACCGATGCTGTTCGAGTAATTACATATGAAATGTGTGGGAGTTATGTCCCATTGTCCTCCTGTGCAAATGAACACTGAATTCAGTTTGCCTCAATATTGCATATGTGACCACCGCTGCCAGAGTATGGGGATGGTTGCATCCAAGGACAACTTTCTCATTTCTAAGGGACAACATGGGCTTCCAGCCTCTAACCCCCCCACCCTGGCTATAGAGCTAATGCATAGTACCAAGGCATTGCCAGCCATCAAATCCTTTACTGTCCTTCTTACCAGTGTTCAGTGCAGGTGAAATGGGAACAGACTATGTAACTAAGAACAGAAAAACATTATTAATCAACATTATGAACTTTAGTGTACCTAGTTTTTAGGTTGTATACAACCCAGGAAATGTGAGTTGATGCTCCCCCTCAGACACTAGGCAGCTCTTTTCAGCCCACTTCCACACAATTTTGAATGTGATTTGTAAAATGTAAAGATTTCATATAAAAGAGGAAATTTTACAAAAGAAATTTCATACCGTACCTGAGGGGGGTAGTAATTCAGTGGGATAAAAGCTGGAGAAAGTGTCCATTTAAGCTGCCAACCATTTATTACCAGCTATAAAGTATCCATTTGCTACATGCCACAGAGCACCCATAGTGTATGTTGTCACCCATTCATTACCAGCCATAAAACTCCCATAGAACGTCAGCCCACACCCTACCTTAGAACCCCCCATACACTGCCAGGCACTGAGTTCTTTACTGTCCGACTTACCAGTTCTCAGGTCAGTAGGAGTGGGAGTCGGAGTGGGAGTGGGCTCTGTAACAAATAAGAAAAAAGTCATTGATTTACAGTATGAAGGTTTATGGATTTCCACAACCACAGGACCACCATACACTGACATCTGCAGAACTTCATAGTCTGCCAGCCATGGAGAACCCATACACATCCACATCGCTCCCATGGACTGATAGCTATAAAATACCTATATACTACCAGCCACAGAGCACCCATAAACTGCCAGCCATAGCAAATCCGATCATTAACAGTCACAAAGTCCCATACACTGTCCCATATACATACATTGTATACAAGGTAGCGGGGTATGTAGCGGGAAACAAAAGTTCCTTGTACAGTGCAGTGGCCTACTAAAATATTACAGTTCAGCTCCAATTCAAGTGACTGCATCTTATAGATACAGGTATTATTAAGGTACCTTCTCCAATGGAAAGGTGCCTGAGCTAAGGGTTCCTTACATTCCTACATAGTTGGGTTACGTTTAATAGTTTCTTGACCTCTGCTGAATTATCCATATATAAATCTGATCTCTTTCCCCGACCTATGCTTGTTCTAGCACCAAAAAAACTCAATGTGGCACATTTACTCGAATTGCATTGTCTGACGACGATGCCCTGTGCCGCGGTTCCTTAAGATTATGCGCCCGATATCCTGCATGTGTCGCTTACCCGCTGAGGTCCGCCGGAGTTCACCTCCTTCTTCCCGGTGCATGTAAGTGTATTGTCTTGCGAGACAATTAGAATATTAAATGCCGCACTCAGTCCAAATCAGTCGGATTGTCCGACGGCACGACCCCCGATTTGTCGCATGAAAGCCGGCGCAAATCCCGCAAATTTGACGAAAGTGTGTTCTGCGGACCCTTAGTAAATCAGCCCCAATCTGTCCTTACCTTGCCCTGTGACTACCTCAGACAAGGGGATTTTTTCACAGTTTCAGGGGTGACACATTGTGGGAACTTAAGACTGGAAAAGGGTATGTAGCTGTAATTTCGCCCTCCTCATTTCAACACTTTTGGCCCATGACGTTAACAGACGGAATAGACATCCGCAAAGGTGGAGCCAAAATAGGTTAAGTAATCCATAATAGGCACAGCACAGTAAAGGTAACTTGAGTGTGGAATCTGTGGAAGATGGATACATACCATCATAGGTCAAGTTAAATGGGACTTCTTTCAAAGTATTATTCCAGAGAGTAACTTCGAGGATGACTTGATCCTGGCTATTTTTAGGCACATCACGAATGGTCAGATCCGTTCCCATGTTTTCCAGGTTATATCTTGGATCCAGATCACCTTCCAAGGAGCCATTTCTGACTTTTGCGATTAGAGTGTCAACTCCATTGCTTCTATATTTCCAGGTGTTATCTAGCACATTTGGCCCAAAAGGAGATCTCATAGTCCGGGACGAAGTTGAACCCTTCACCATTTCCCCTACAAACAGAAGACATGAAACCGAGTCATTTTTATTTAGGATTCTTTAATGGTGTTGTCAATTTTTCACTTTTAGGATAAGACATCAGTATTTGATGGTGTGGGCGCACCTGGCCAGCGCACCAACTAGCTACTGAGAGTGCACAGAGGTGCGCAGAAGCTTGTTGCTCTGTGTAGTGGTGGGTCATTGTAACTGCAGCCTCATCTATCACCGAAATGGGATCCTGGCCTGCAGATCTACTGTTATGAGAAAACACCACTAGTGAATCACACAATCCTTGGCTTAGACTGGGGCACAGGGAGGACCCTGGCAGGCCAAGAGGTCCCGGCCCCCAACATCCTGCATGAGTGTTGCATTACACAGTATAAACACTACACAGCATCATACACATAGAGGCAGTGCGCACCAACACAACTAGATTGTGCATCTATATAATAAAATGGGGTGATTAGTATCAAACAGCTCCATGTAGGATTCCTATGTATATTACCATCTTCACATGAAGTCCAATTGGTGTCTTAAAGGACATCTACCATCAGGATCAAGGATTGCAAACCAAGCACACTAACATACTGGTGCCCTCAGGCAGGATCTGCTCTTTTTTAGGCTTCTTGTAAATAGTTTCTATAAATATTTTTAAATGTACGCAAATGAACTGCATAGTTGAGCCAGAGCACCTCTAGCTCATTTCCATCATTTTTTGAGCCTTTTTTTGTGAAAACAAGGGCATAAGGAGGTAAAAGAGGAACAGATCCTGCCAGAGTATGTAAGTGTGTTTGGTTTACAATCCTTGATTCTGGTGGTAGATTTACTTAAAAGAGAACCTACCATATAGACAGTATATACAGGCAGGAACCCCCCTCCCCCAATAGAGTGCATATATTTTTAACTGTGAGGTAGGTGGCAGCAGTGGATAGGACTCATGAGCAGTCTGTTGATACGGCAAGTGGAAATCCAGCAAATGGATAGGCAGGCAGATGAGCGAGCAGGCAGGTGGATGGGCAGATAGGCCGGCAGGCGGGTGGATTAGAGGGTGGGGGGATGAGTGGAGGAGGCGAGGAGCGGACAGATGAGCGGATAGGTAGATGATTGGTCAAGCAAGGGGACGGATGAACAGACAGAGGAGCGGGCAGGAGGGCGAATTAGTGGATGCGCGAAGAGGAGGAGCGATCGGGCAGGCCGATGAGTGGGCGAGCAGGCGGGCAGAGGAAAGGACAGACAGAGAAGCAGGCAGGTTGTTGGAAAGGCAGATCAGCAGGCAGGCGGATGGGGCGAGGGGTGAGCAGAGAGATGGAGGAACATGCAGGTAGTAAGATGGGCAGATAGAGTGGACAGGTGGAGGATTTTTGAGCACACACAACTTCACTTCCTTCTGCAGCTGACAGGAAGTCAGCTGGGGATGATGTTTATGGCAGGAGCAGTACCTGCGTACTATTAGAGAATGCAGGGCAACACAGTAGGCCATTTCCTGGGTTATGTTGCCGTCCGCCCTGCATTCTTTGATATTATGGGGCACGGTAAGTTGAAAAGTGATTCACCTATTTGCCGCTCCCCCTAAGGCCTCTGACATCTGCCGCCTGAGGCGAGATTTTCATATTGCCTCAAGGCAAATGTGACCCTGAGCTCACTCCACCAATGTTCAATAGAAATGACTGCCCGCTCCACAAACACGAAAAATAATAGGACCTGCCCTATCTTTCGCAGTGCGGGCAGTTGGCTCACTCAGTAGTGTGGACCTCTACAGTTATTAGCGACAGACAATGATCCACCAACTATTCCCTATGTACCTAATATTCCTCCAAAAATAAAGTGCTGGAATGTTGGAGTACATTTCTCAGTTACTGATTGAACCATTTATTTTGATTTTAGCAGTGAAAAATAGTAAAGTTTTAGTGGTGTGACACTAAAGGTTCAGGCTTTTCCTCAATTTAGAGTTTCAGGTCAAAAAGGTACTAATTCTATTACCTATTACGCTGTTTGAATCCATATAATTTTTGTTTAAGGTATCACTGGAACATAGATCTAAAAGAGCTGTAATTCAAAGAAGGAGAGCATGGAGGCACAGTCATAGTGAAGGGCTTGGCAGAACGTCACTAATAGGACCCCATAGCAGTAAGAGAGAAGGGCTTGACAGCAGGCTACTGACAGGACCCCCATACCAGTAAGAGAGAAGGGCTTGGCAGCAGGCTACTGACAGGACCTCCTAACAGAAAGAGAGAAGGGCTTGGCAGCAGGCTACTGACAGGACCCCCATAACAGTAATAGAGAAGGGCTTGGCAGCAGGCTACTGACAGGACCCCCATAACAGTAAGAGAAATGGGCTTGTCACCAGGCTACTTACAGGACAGCATAGCAGTAATAGAGAACATCTTGGCAGCAGGCTACTGACAGGACCCCTATAACAGTAATAGAGAAGGGCTTGGCAGCAGGCTACTGACAGGACCCCCATAGCAGTAAGAAAGAAGGTCTTGTCACCAGGCTACTGACAGGACCCCCATAACAGTAAGAAAGAAGGTCTTGTCACCAGGCTACTGACAGGACAGCATAGCAGTAAGAGTAAAGGGCTTGGCAGCAGGCTACTGACAGGACCCCCATAACAGTAAGAGAGAAGGGCTTGGCAGCAGGCTACTGACAGGACCCCCATAGCAGTAAGAAAGAAGGTCTTGTCACCAGGCTACTGATAGGACAGCATAGCAGTAAGAGTAAAGGGCTTGGCAGCAGGCTACTGACAGGACCCCCATAACAGTAAGAGAAGGGCTTGACAGCAGGCTACTGACAGGACCCCCATAACAGTAAGAGAAGGGCTTGACAGCAGGCTACTGACAGGACCCCCATAACAGTAAGAGAAGGGCTTGACAGCAGGCTACTGACAGGACCCCCATAACAGTAATAAAGAAGGGCTTGGCAGAAGGCTACTGACAGGACCCCCATAACTGTAAGAGAGAAGGGCTTCTCACTAGGCTACTGAGAGGATGCCATAGCAGTAAGAGTAAATGGCTTGTCAGCATGCTACTGACAGGACCCCCATAAAAGTAAAAAAGAAGGGCTGGACAGCAGGCTACTGACAGGGCCTCCATAAAAGTAAGAAAGAAGGGCTGGGCAGCAGGCTACTGACAGGACCCGCTTAACAGCAAGAGAGAAGGGCTTGGCAGCAGGCTACTGACAGGACCCCCTAATAGTAATATAGAAGAGCTTGGCAGCAGGCTACTGACAGGACAGTTACTGTTTTTCCTGACATGAGCCAAAATTGTGAAAGGGATTTCTTCTTAAAACAGCACCACCATTTTCTACCACCTGCATGGTATAGCATCTCAGTTCCTTTCTCTGAAATAGAGCCAACTTGCGAAAACACACATAACCTGCATACACATACACTGGAGGGTAACATAGAGAACAACGTATAATTTCCTAAATCTGCAGGTCATTGTGTGTCCTATGTGACTATATCCTAACATTAGTAAAATAGCAGAATTTTGTGCTTGTTTCATAAATTTTATATATTCTAAAATGTAATTGAGATACTTGTAAAAGTCACTGATCAAAATTAGAGAACACTTTCACATACCTGCAAGTTATTTGGTGTTAATTTCCTTCATTATCTGAGAATAATTTTGTGCAGTTCCAAAGTGACTAAAACCCTACGGCAGCAGATGAAGGCCAAAGTGGTGACCCTATCAGCCATAGCAAGCGGAGTTGTTCCTAGTCTGGGATTTCTAGAATATTACATTTTTGCATCAAAAACTCATTCAAGTCCCCCAAGAAGGCTGGGAGAAAAGAGACAAATGCAGGAGAGGACAGGATAATGCGGAGAATCTCCATGGGTAATTGTTTCATCACTACAGCTGGAATTGCACAGCAGTTCAGCTCTGAAAAGGGTAAGGGTGCGTCCACCCATTCAGTTTTTCAGATGCAGTTTTTGATACCCAAACCAGGAGTGGATGAATAGTGATGCACACCTGCTTTTGGCTTCAAAAAAACTGCATCTGAAAAAGGCTGGTTGCACCCTTAGGATCTGTCTTATCAATCAGTGTCTCAATATTTAAGAGCATTTGAACTGAAAGCTCACTATACAGTGGACAAACCTCTCATTAGCAGAAAGAATCAAAAGGTTAGACTCACCTCTGCCGAGGAGCATGTTGTGTGGACAGAGGAGAAGTGTCCACCGATCATTTTAGTGATGAAAGCAAGTTTAATTTATTTGGGTCTGAGAGGAAACATTTAGGCACATGGATTTACCTGTCTGTTTTTTTGGAACTTTTCTTGGCTTTTTTGCTGGTCAAGATGTATCTTAGGGGGTTTTCCTTATTGATACAAGTGGTGTTTGGTCTTAAAACAAAAAAGTCGCAAAAAGTCGCAATCAGTTTCAAGCTAATTTCTACAACTGGTCAAGGGTAGCCATAGATTTGTGCGAAGGTTTGCGACTTTTTTAAAAATCCAACTTTCACATGTGGATTCAGGTAATAACTCAGGGAACACTGGAGAAAACTAGACAATGGCCATCTTTGAAGGGAGACTGTCGCAAATGACCACATGCACCATGAAAAGTCTCAAAAATTCACGTTTTTTGCAAATAAAGCTTTTATGATACTGTGGTAGTTGTAAAACCCTGTTCTAGTGGCTTGGTGATCCCTTTACAAAAAAATCCATCAAATGTTCATGAATGGATGAACCACATTATTTTTAAAAAAAATCAAGTCATCATACATTGGGGCATATTTACTTACCCGGCCCATTCGCGATCCAGCGGCGCGTTCTCTGCGCTGGATTCGGGTCCGGCCGGGATTTATGAAGGTAGTTCCTCCGCCGTCCACCAGGTGGCGCTGCTGCGCTGAAGTTCCCGGAGGCGCACCGAAATGCCCGGAAATTCACCGGCCTATCCTGGATGAAGGTAAGCGCAATTTTCACGACACATTTTTTTTGTTAAATGCAGCGGTTTTTCCGAATCCGTCGGGTTTTCGTTCGGCCACGCCCCCCGATTTCCGTCGCGCGCATGCCGGCGCCGATGCGCCACAATCCGATCGCGTGCACCAAAATCCCGGGGCAATACAGGTACAATTGGCGCAAATCGGAAATATTCGGGTAACACCTCAGGAAAACGCGAATCGGGCCCTTAGTAAATGACCCCTATTGTTATCAAATTTTGGATCTCTTAAAGATGCAATATTCTAGAAATCATAGACTTGGAACAACCAACTTTTCATTTCAGGATATAGTCACATATACATACATATGTTTTAATAATAATTATATATTATATGGTGTCAGGCTGAAAATCAACATAAAAATAGCATGAGATGCATAAAGAACATCTACCACCTGGATTGTAAACCCAGCACACTGACATACTGGTGTGTAACTGCTTTATCACGATCTGTTCTTCTCTTAACTTCTTACGCCCTGGTTTTTACAAAATTGCTTTTAGAATTATGCAAATGAGCATGAGGGCTCCATAGATGTCAATGAACCCCTCAGGTTCATTTGAATAATTTTAAAGCCTTTAAAATCTTAAATGGAACCTGTCATCGGGAGTCCTTTTTCTGGCGCCCCCATGTTCCAACAGAGAATAGGATACACATTACCAATGAGTTTTTATAGTAAAACTAGCTTTTTCTGATTAAAAGATAAAGATCACAGTTTACCTTTCTGTATGCAGAGCGGTGTCCTAAGTCCCATGGGAGTGGCCGGAGAGAAGTGCGGCAGAGATGTATGACGTCCTGAGGGGGGAGGAGACATGGGGTGGAGCCGTTTCCCAAGGGTGGGGGGGAAACCACTCCTCACTGACCACACCCATGGGACTAAAGACACAGCTCTGCATACAGAAAGGTAAACTTTGATCTAACTAATCTTTTTTTCAGAAAAAGCCAGGTTTATCATAAAAACTCTTTGGCAATGTGTACACTGTTCTCTATGGGGACATGGGGGAGCCAGAAAAGGGGCTAAAGGCTAAAAGTAGAGCAGATCCTGTCGGAGGGGGCACACACTAGTACTTCAGTGTGCTTGGTTTACAATTCTTGATCCTGGTGGTAGATGTCCTTTGACTAATACCGTCATGGCAGACCGTCATATAGGCGGTATCGGCAGGCGCCCAAGGCCTTTGGCTTCCCAGTGACCCAAGCCCTAGCCCTATATGTAGATCGGCAGGTTAAAAAAAATGCTATACTCGCCTCCGGCTTATTCTCCCCATGGCTCCATCTTCTCCTCTCCCTGCCTGCGCACATACACTATGAAGCGTCGGGGTCGCGGCCGTGTGATGTCATAGAGTTGTGTGCGGGCCAGAAGAGAAGAAGTTGGAGGTGAGTATGTGTTTTTTCTTTCAAGGGGGCTCAACGTGGACATTTCTGCAAAGGAAGGGGCCCGCTGTAGCCATTTCATTAAAGGAGGGCTCTACTGTGGCAATTTCATTGAAGGGGCCTCTGCTGTGGCCATTTCAATAAAGAGGGGCTCTGATGTAACCATTTCATTTATGGGGGGGTCTCTGCTGTGGCCATTTCATTAAAGGGGCTTCTTCTGTATTTATTTATTCAAAGGGGGGCTCTGCAGTGGCCATTTCTTTAAAGGGGGGCCCTGCAGTGGACATTTCATTAAAGAGGGTCTTTACTGTGGACATTTCATCAAAAGGGGCCTTTACTGTGGACATTTTATTAAAGGGGGCTCTGCTGTGGACATTTCTGTAGAGGGGGGTCAGTAAGGCTCGGCAGAGGAGATTAGGCCTTGGGGGACGAGGTTGGTTTGGATGATGGGGGGGCCCTAATCATGTGAACGGCCCAGGGCCCATGGGACACTTAATCCACCACTACATATAACTCTACCTGGAAGATACCTTATAATATTGCAGTTTAATCCAAAAATTGGAAAATAACAGTGCCCTGTGCTGCCCTTCTCTTTTCTACCTCTATAATATACACCTGCAGATGTGTAATATGTACAGAAAGTTCCGGAACTACCTGTCAACTCAGTCACAATCTCTGCAATCATATAGCCTCAGGACTAACCGTAGTGAGCGGAGGGGAAAGGGATTTCTAGAACATAGTAATAGAAAGTCTATGAACTTTGATCATGTTTTCGCCTGTAAGAGACGCGCGTCTTAAGTTAACCCCTGTTGCTCAGGTGAGACCTCTTGCTTGCTGATGGAAAACCAGTGTGACAGCGGAACCATCATCGGTGTCCGGGGCTGATGTTCTGCCCGACAAGTAGGGGATCCGGCCTTTACATGGCCCGGAGCCACCGGCCTAAAGTGCTGAGTCATGTGGTTGTACACAGGGCCCAGGTAAATATAATGATGATACAATACATACTCCAGACTACACACACGTGTAACATGTAACTCACCCGCCTCAGACACACACGTGTAACATGTAACTCACCCGCCTCAGATAACACCAGTAGTGTCTGTAATATGAAGGCCCGCATGTTTTTTGTATGGAAGACCAGAAGGAGCCGGCTTGCACCGGGCTGTGCTGTTCAGACTGTCCCCTCCCTCCACTAGAAAAACTTTTTTCTCCAAGGAAAGGGGAAGTTTTCTCTGAAAGGAAGCCGACGTCTTATCAAATTAACCTCTTTACTACTGGGCCAGTATTATGTCTGGGATGTGTAGTAGAATACAGGCAGTCCCCGGGTTATGTACAATACAGGGTCTTTAGGTTTGTTCTTAAATTGAATTTGTATGTAAGTCGGAACTGTATATTTTTTTTGTAACTTCAGCCAAATTGGTTTTGGTCTTTTGATTGTAAAAATGTTGGGTTTTCTTAAGAACCAGGATTAACAATAAATCTTAACTAAAGACACATTTAATAACAGTTATAGCTGATTATTGTAGCATAAGGCTAAAGTACAGTAAATGATCAATATCCAGAGGTCCGTTTGTAACTAGGGGTCGTCTGTAAGTCGGGTAGGGGACCGACTGTATTTTCAGTTGTACTGTACATTGAAAAAATATATATATATCATTATATTCCCCAACTGTTTCCTAAGGATCTATCAATTTGGAGAAACTTCTGTTTTGAAATGTATGTAAATGAACTTTTCAGTGCACTGAGGGCGGGGGCACTCGCAGTGCACCTATTTTCTTCTTTGTCCAGGGAATTTCAATTTATGAAGGTATAATAGTGTATCGTGCAGCACCAAAGATCCTCTATCGGCAATGTATACATTTATTTATTTGTAAAAAATCTATAAAATCTACAATAAAAAATAATACAAAAGTATCAGAATCTGTAGTGGGGCTCACGCATGGTTATAGTAATCTAATACTATCTAATACTAATCTAATAGATGGGTTATAGCAAATGTACATCCAAATGTATTATAGTCTATGTTCATCCAAATATCACTATTCGATCAGGGGGGCTGATGGATTTTAGGGGGGCTGATGGATTTTAGGGGGGCTGATAGATTTCAGGGGGGCTGATAGATCTTAGGGGGGCTGATAGATTTTGATTTTAATTTCAATGTAGTGTGGAACAGTAGAACAAAATACTAGCAAAATACAGGCAGCTCTGGACTGCAGACGGAGCTAGCCAATATTAGGCACGTAGTGCCAAAAAATAATAGTGGCCGTTACACTATAACAGTGATGGCGAACCTTTTGGAGCCCCAAACTTCCACCAAAAGCCACTTATTTATTGCAAAGTGCCAGGGCAGCAATTTAAGCAGTAATTTATTTCTACTTGTTCTTTGACAACTTTCAATCGTTCAGCCTCCTAAAGACACCAACACAGTTGAAAGGAGGAGGGCAGATTTGCCTATCATTGTAGGAAGATTCTTTCAGTCCTGTCTGGTGAACTTCATGCTGGGGTGATGGCCTGGGTGCCCACAGAGAGGGCTCTGAGTGCTGCCTCTGGCACCCGTGCCATAGGTTCCCCACCACTGCACTATAGGCTGCTAATGTGAGGACCTGAGAAGTTGAAGACATTTCAATAAGTCCTAGTTTAGGAATATACAGGTCCAGCACGTGGGAAAAAAAATCAACACTGACATCTAATAGACAGTAATAGACATCTATGCTACAATGTATCTAACAGCTCGATCAGCGGAACTTAGCAGCGCATGCGTAGAATTATGCTACAATAAATTGAATGCATAACAATTTAATGACAAGCTACTACTTACCGGATTGGCCACATTAAAGGGAACCTGTCACCAGGAGACCCATTTTTAGCACTCCCCCAGCCCCCACATAGCATAGTACATACACTGCCAAAGTGTTTTTGTATAAAAAATTGGTTTTACAGAAAAAAAGTTATGCTATATTGTACCTTTAATTAGCATCTGCTGTGTGTCTAGGCAGTTGCCAATTGGGAGGGGCTGGAAAGGAGCAGTCCCCCCCACCCTTGGGAAACATGTGACCTTTTCAAATATATGAATAACTCCCCACACTCAGGATTGGCTGTAGAGGAGCAGGGGGCGTTGCTAAGCCCAGTGATGGGTGTTTTCATATATTTGAAAAGGTCACATGGAGAAGCTGTTTCCCAAGGGTGGGGGGGGACTGCTCCTTTCCAGCCCCTCCCAATAAGCAACTGCCTAGTCACACAGCAGATGCTAATGAAAGGTACAATATAACATATCTTTTTTTCTGTAAAACCTATTTTTAATACAAAAACACTTTGGCAGTGTATGTACTATGCTCTGTGGGGACTGGGGGAGTGCTAAAAATGGGTCTCCTGGTGACAGGTTCCCTTTAACACTGTCCACACATCATTGGGTTTTGAAATGAGTTTATTTGCTGCAAACAATTTAGGTTTTACCTTTTATCTTGATAGAAATAAAAGTTACATTCTAATGACACTCGGACATGGGTAAAAAACCTTTGCCTTAGGCAATGTTCTGTTAAAAAAAATTAATCCAATGGACGGTTGTGTTTTAAACACCCACTGTTAACACCCAGAGCATGCGGTAGCACTGATACGGGTGTTAACCCTTTGAAGACCTCTTGATCCATTGGGGCAGATTTACTTACCCGGTCCATTCGCGATCCAGCGGCGCGTACTCTGCGCAGGATTTGGGTCCGGCCGGGATTCATTAAGGTAATTCCTCCGCCGTCCACCAGGTGGCGCTGCGCTGAAAATCAAGAGTGAAGGTAAGCGCAAGCTCCGCGACAGATTTTTTTTTTTTTAAATGCGGCGATTTTTCCGAATCCGTCGGGTTTTCGTTCGGCCACGCCCCCCGATTTCCATCGCTTGCATGCTGGCACCGATGCAATCGGGGCAAATCCCGGGGCAATTCAGGGGAAATTGGCGCAAATCGGAAATATTCGGGCAACAAGTCGGGAAAATGCAAATCGGGCCCTTAGTAAATGACCCCCAATGAATCCCTTACAGAGCAGTTCACCGGAGTTCACCAACCTATACCCGGTGCATGTAAGCGTGTGTCAAGTGACACATTTTTGTTTTTTAAATAGCACGATTTTTCCGAATCAGTCGGGTTTTCCAATGGCCACGCCCCCCAATTTCCGTCTCATGCATGCCAGCCCCTATGCGCCACAATCCGATTGCGTGCGCCAAAGACTTGGGGCAATTGGGCGCAAACCGGTAAACCCGACGAAGAAGAGCGATTCGGACCTTTAGTAAATGAGCCGCTATATCTTAGGTATTTGCTGATATTTTACTGACATGCCTTTCATGCTTCTATTTAACCCTTGGGAGTCTAATCCATCTTACCATATACTGGCATGTCACAGTATAGCAGTATATGGTGGATTCACTGATGATCCATTACAATGTGCCACTGACACATATTTCATGTCCGGATCTATTTTTAGGAAGGGGGTCTGATTTGGGGGTCCATATTCATTGAGGAGATTTCAGCTGGAGATAATTATGTCACAAATTAACGAGAACCTGTCACAAGGTTACGCCATTATACTACCAGACCCTTTAGGTAGGGGATGAAATGTCCATTCTAGAATATTCTTTTTTTTATGTGAAGTCTTTTTTACCTTTTATGAAAATCTCTTCCATGTCATGTGCCAATGAGCAAAGAAGAGTCAAGTTTGTCTGAAATGAGTCAAGCTTCAAGACAGATACTTCAGATACCCCTATCTTTGGTTCTGTAGGACCTAGGAATATGCTCTTGGTGTCACATTAAAGATAAGAATCTCATCTTTTAGACTGCATCAGGCCTGTTTGTTTTTCTCACAACAGTAACAGAAAATTAGTGCATGATTTATTGCCCCCATTGAGCATCAACATCATAGATAGATAGATATGAGATAGATAGATAGATAGATAGATAGATATGAGATAGATAGAAGCGTATGCTTGAAAAAGGTGGACACACCGAAACGTTGCACCCTTGAAATAAGGATCACCCAGCTTTGATTCACTATCGGAGTGCTGCTGCTTCTTCTTTAATATATCAAGAATCCTTGCCACGGATTGCGGATTTTGCACCCGACTGTAAAGGCTGTGCTGCCTTGGATCTCCTGCTATTAGATAGATAGATATGAGATAGATAGATAGATAGATAGATAGGAGATAGATAGATAGATAGATAGATGATAGATATGAGATAGATAGATAGATAGATAGATATGAGATAGATAGGTAGATAGATAGGAGAAAGATAGATAGATATGAGATAGATAGATATGAGATAGATAGATAGATAGATAGATAGATAGATAGATATGAGATAGATAGATGATAGATAGAGTTTGGCTAAATCTTTATGGGAAGCAAAGGTTTTGTTTCTTGCTTATTGTCCACCTGTGTATATGTAGGAAGTTGTGCTCTGGTCTAATACTGTGTAAAACCACAGGAAGCTGCAGCCCCCGTCCTGTCTCCTGCCACCCACAGACACTGCCGGGTGCTTATGTCACTAGTGACTGATATCACAGCCTCTCCCTCTCTCATACCTGGTCAGTAGGAAACCTGTGAAATACATGTCAGTAACAAACTCAGGGGGCAACTATGGAGGCTGCTCCCCCAATATAGGTGTAGTAGATGCATAGTTGTGCATTATGAGTGTGAGACTATAAGGGTCACATTATGAGGGGCACACTATGAGGTGGTCATACCATGAGGGTCACATTGTCAAGGTCAGACTATGAGGGTCAGATTGTGAAGGTTACACTGTCACAAACAATAAGGGTCATTATGATGTTCACACCATGAGCCTTGAAGTCCTTATTCAGTGCACCGCACTATGGATTCTTAGGAATTCTGATATTGAAGTACAGGAAGTTATATCAGGAAAAAAAGTATTTTTTTTAATAATAAGATGCTTTTTTTATAATTGTTTCTTTAAATGTGTTTATAAGGGGCCAGTAAGAATATTTTTTGATACATAGCTCCAAATACTCAGCATATTGTATACACAAATATAAATAACCGCCTGCAGCCACCACTGGAGGGAGCCTAATGTATACTGAGTTATCATTGTGTTCAATGTATACAATGTATACGGTAAGCTCCTAAAGGGATCATCTTGTGAAAGACACTTGAAACCTATTAAGATTGAGGTTAAGTGTTTTATCACTGGGGTCCAATTGTTGAGACTTCAAGTGATTAATTTAATAGAGTCTTCCATATGGATAGAATAATTGAGCTCCTGTACGGTGGCCACTTTGTAAACTTTGAACGTTATTGCAAAGCCCCATAGCAGTGAATGGAACAAAGATCATTCATGAAGATTGGGGCTCCAGAAGGGGCTAAGGACTCTCAGTCCACCATTCGACCAATCGCTGGAGAGACCCATAGGTTGACTCCAAGTGATCAAAATTTATTCTCTATACTGCAGATAAGGGATATTTGTCTTTCATGGAACAACCCCTTTAAGCTCCATAACTATTTTCCGTAACTTTAAGCAGGACACTGTCTTGGAGAGAACTCTCAATGATCATGGCACCCTCTTGTGGGTCTGATATTTGCTGTGAGGTGACCTGAAATAAGATGCTAGTCCCACCAATGCCTCGTTAGTGCCAGGAACAGGTCTATTCCCCTACGGGAGTACTTTCAGAATTACTCGGATATTTGCATGCGTCTTACAGTCTCTGATATTCAAGAACAGAAAAACCTTGTTTGAAACAGCACCACACTTATCTATGGACTGTGCAGGTAATTGCATCTCAATCCCTTTAAAAACACACAGTCCAGGGGCAAGGGATTATCATTTTATGTTCCTCGGGGGAGGAGCCTGCAGAGGGCTAAACCATCAGTTACTGCTCAGGAGACTAAATCGTTGGATAATAATTCCAGAGTATGGGGCACAGAATTGGTTAGGACACAGGTTTTACAGGAAATGACTCATTTGTAAATGCAGAATTGATATTATACTTTTATGTAGGTGAATAAACCACAAAGTGGATAGAATGTACCATGTGACTGAGCAGGGGGGGGGGGTTGTTGTGTAATGTTTAGGTCACGGTGGGGAAGTACGCTTTCATTTATTGTGTTTGTACAGCAGTGAGAGGATGATGCACGCCACCTCTGAACTACTCGCTGTGCTGGTGCCTCTCCTGCTCCTGGCTTCAGGTAAGTGGCCATGCGGGAATTTCTAATACATCATGTAGCAGATATGGCAAAAAATGTGGGTAAAATCCATAAAAATGGAAAGGTTTTTTTGTATCTTTATATATATTTTTCCTTTTTTTACTGAGATGTTCGTCGTCTGGGTCTCAGGAAACTGAATTTAATGCCAATTTCATCTGTTCTATATACTGTGTATATATATATATATATACAAAGGACAATTAATACAGGAATATAATGACACATTTAAAGGCTATTTTTTTGCCGTAGCTCCAACGTCCTGGCCCCAGTGATTTGTAGTGGACCTGCCCTTTTCTTACAGTATGGCCGCTCCGTCCTGTAAGGGCATTAATAGGGGGACTTGCGCTCGCCCATTAAAACATCCCTTTAACAAGGTCATATATAAGGTCATATATAAGGTCATATATATTGTGTATTCCATATATATGTATGTATGATTCAAAAATGTAAAAAAATCACTCAATATTTTTTAAATTTTTTTGACTAAATCACCCATGGACCTGCCCTTTATGGTAAATTCATACAAAATAAAATTGTTGTGGATATTACCTTCAGATATGTTTTTACCTTCACATTTATTATTCATTTCCGACATCCTTCGGACAGATTTTTTTCTTTGTTCCTGCGCCTTGTGCTTTTTTTTTTACAACACTCACGCTTTTTTTTTGTCATTCAATTTGGGGCATAGCTTTTGAATCTCAACACTTTTCTTGCGCCTCTAGTATCCAGTCACTTTTTTGGAGTCTAATTAGACAAACAAATAGCAAGACCCGGCGACACATATAATAAATGACCCCCAATATGTCGTCCATGATTTTGTGCATAGAACTGGACCTTATAGACTCTATGGGGGAGATTTATCATCAAGTTCCTAAAGGTAAAACTTTCTAGTTTCCCAGGGAAACCAATCACGTCTCAGCTTTAATTTTACAAACAGCTGTGGGGAAATGAAAGCTGAGCTCTGATTGGTTGCCCTGGACAACTAGAGCAGTTCTGCTATAAAAGACTTATGATAAATCTCCCCCGATGGTACATCCCACTAACGTTCCGGTAACCTAATCATATTTTCATTTTGTGAAAGTTGGTGTCTGACACAACTGGGATCCTTAATAGTTTTAAGAACAGGTTTTTTTTATTGTAATGTAAGGTCCACATAAAAAGCACAGAGCAGAGCCAAACGATCAACGCGTTTCAGCGCGTTCTGACGCAATTCGTCTTAGTCATGATTGGATTATGACTTCATGCACCTATTCAGATGCAAGGTGTGAACAGGACTTAGAATTACCGGTTGAGTTGAAAAGTCTTTCCTTATGAGGGACTTGCTCAGTGTTTTTATTACGGTACAGTAGTCCTTCGTAGGATTTGTATCATTAATGACAGCAAACATACAGTCCGTAATCACAGAATTAACATAGTCAAGTAAAAGTTGACTTAAAGGGCACCTACCACCCCGATTCTACCTATAAAGGTAGAAGCGGTGGTAGGTGGATGGATGGGACGTAAGGATAGCCCTTTTTTGGGTTAATCCTCACGTCCCGGCTATCTTTTAGAAAACTTTAATGCAGGCATATGTAATTTTTTTTATGCGGCTCTTTACTCCGCCTACCATTTAATCTTCGGCGAGCAGCTCCTCGCAGCTGTGCGCCCTCGTCCGAGTCCCCCGGCATCTGCGGCCTTCTGCGCATGCGCAGTAGCTCTGGCCCCGGAGCCGTGGCCGCGCAGCCGAGGGCCTGCGTTCTGCGCATGCGCAGAACGCCGGGGACTAGGTCGAGGGCCGAAGATTAAATGGTAGGCGGAGTAACGTGGCTACTGGGGCGTGGAGTAGCCGCGACTAGTAGCCTCATGTCCGGCTACTCCGCTCCCCAGTAGCCGCATAAAAAAATTTACATATGCCTGCATAAAGGTTTTCTAAAAGACAACCGAGACGTGAGGATTAGCCCAAAAAAGGGCTATCCTCACGTCCCATTCATCCACCTACCACCCCTTCTACCTTTATAGGTAGAATCGGGTTGGTAGGTGCCCTTTAAAGGGACTCTGGGTTCAAAATCCCCCACAAGTAAAGACCAGAATTTTTTGGACTCATTTTACGGTTTCCAAACATACTTTTCCTCATCCCAAGAGATCTGTAGTTGCAGAGAAAATTCCATGTTTATCTTTATGCAAATTATAATCCCAGTGAACTGGGGGCGAGGCTATACACAGCACTCCCCCAAGTCTCAATCATTGACATCTCTCATAGAAACAAGTGAGGAGAATTATCAGTGTGAGCAGAGCAGTTGGCAACCAATCGGAGCTCTGCTCTATGTTTCCCGCAGCTGTTTATAAAATGAAAGCTGAGTTCTGATTGGTTTCCATGGGAAACTTGAACAGTTCTGCTCTCAGACACTACTGATAAATCTCCCGCAGGGTGTGGCAGTGGAAAATCAATGTACTGTCAGACAAGACTCCGCCCCTGGTGCGCCAGAAACCTAATTTGCATTAAGATGAAAACAAAAGTTTATCAAAAAGAACAGATAAGGTATAGCTTATAAAACCATGAATTCTACACCATGAATAAGTCGTGACTGCCGAAACGCGTAGGTCTGGATGTTGGTCTTTTTGGAAACGTGTTTTTTTCTGTTTTTTGATCCAATAAAAGAAGATTTTTACAATTTATGCCGTTCAAGTCTGTGGAGTAGTGCCGGGATAGCTTTTCTTTTAATGATTCAAGGTTATTCCGGATCATGGTAACATGGTGTTACCTTTTTGTTACTGTTGGCCATAGACGTTGTCAGACAACTCTCCAAGACAGACAAGTGAAAGGTCAGTTAAATTAAGGCCATAAATGTTATTTACTACTCATTTCTTTCCTACAGCCAATCAAGAGCCTACGCTGGTTTTGGGCGTGGTGAACCGCTCTGTAGAACTGTCCGCCCACCTGCACCTCCCACATCCTGTACAAGAAACCGTCTGGAAATTTAAGTCTGGAAACGTGATGGTTAAGATGGCAGAAGTTGGGAATATGAAACTTTTGTTCTACAGTAACCAATTCAATAACCGTATTAAAACGGTCAAAAATGGAACAGCTATAGTCATAGAACCTCTGAGCCTGAGGGATACTGGGGAATACCAAGCCGAAATTATACTCACCAACAAGCAGATCCACAGGGTGTCATTCAAGCTCACTGTGTATGGTAAGTCTGTGTGGATAGCGGTGTAGCCCAAAACCAAAACCAAGATATATGCTAGAGAATAGCACCTCTTGAGTATTTAAAGGGAACCTGTCATCAGAAATTGGCCTAATAAACCACTACCAGTATGTTGTCAAGTAGTTGAACACCTTCCAGATCATGTTTCTTTCATGACCCATGGTAGTGGTCTCATCCAGAAAATCAACTTTCAAGTTAGATGTATAAAGCCAAGAGAGAGTTTTACACTGAAGTCAAGCTCTCCCTGTCTCTGAACAACTCCTACCATGGGATTGACATCATGCACAGACTACAGGAGATCTGACCAATGATGTCCCTGGAAGTAGGACTATCAATTCCAGTGAAGGGGGAATTTTAAAGGCAGGGAAATATTGACTTCAATGTTTAACTCTCCGCCTCCTTGACTTCATAAAACCAATTTACATCCCAACCAAAGTTGGTTTTCTGCATGATGCCACCACACCAGGCCATGAAAGAAACATCATCTAGAAGCTGCTCAGCTGCTTGACAACATACTGCTGGTGGTTTATTTGGCTGATTTCTGGACTGATGGACTTGTGTAAAGTTGCAGTTAAGTTATCAAAGATCCACCTTGTCTTTAAAAATGTGGATTTCTTCTTGGAACGGTGTCACATGTCCCCACAACTTGTGTCTGGTATCACAGGACAGCCTGATGCACTTAACAAGGCTGTAACAACCATATCAATCAATGGCCGGAATATACTGACTTATGAGGTGCTTGTCTCCTGGGATCCCCCAAAAATTAAAAGAACTGGGTTTCCATTCCCCTTGTCATGAATTTAAAGGATGTTTTTGAATAAAAACATCCTTTAAATTCATGTGAAATTCATGTGAAATTTTTATTTAAGATGTAATAGGCTGTGAATATACAGGCAGTCCCCGGGTTACATACAAGATAGGGTCCGGAGGTTTGTTCTTAAGTTGTATTTGTATGTAAGTCGAAACTGTATATTTTATAATGGAAGTTCTAGACATTTTTTTTTCTTTTGCCCCAGTTACAATTGGAGTTTCAAAATTTTTGGTGTAATTGGACCAAGAATTATCAATAAAGCTTCACTACAGACACCTAACAGCTGATCATTGCAGTCTGGGACTATAGTAAAGCATCCAGAGAGCTTCACCATAGATCACAGTGGGCAGAGGGGGTCCGTCTGTAACTATGGGTTGTCTGTAAGTCGGGTGTCCTTAAGTAGGGGACCGCCTGTACTCTTACATCGTAACCAAATAAATTGTAAATGTAATACTTCAGTTCTCCAGTAGTGGCCACTGTGGCAAAACTATGTAGCTGGCTATATCATTCCATAAGAATCAGGGTCAATCAAATGATCCCAAGGATTTCATTTTATAAAGGAGTTGTCTTGTAGAGTCTCCCTTAAAGGACATCTACCACCAGGATATAGGAGTGTAAACTAAGCACACTTTCTTCATCCTTTCTCCTTTTAACTTCATATGCCCTTGTTTTTCTGAAATAAAAAGTTAAAAAAATTAGGCAAATGAGCCTGAGGAGCTCCAAACTCAATGGAGCCTGGAGCCCCTCAGGCTTATTTGCATACATTTCTAAAACGTTTTTGTTTTTAAATACCAACAAGAACTTAATAAGCTAAAAGAAGAGCAGATCCTGCCAGAGGGGGCACACACCAGTATGTAAGTGTGCTTGGTGTACAATCCTTCATCCTTTAAAGTTTAGAAAGTTTTTGCAAATTTTTTCTTATACAATTTTTTCTTACACGTTGTGCTTTACTCTTCTCACTTATAGCACAACATTGAGTCTCACTTAGTCTTGCAAGTACAAAAGTTACTTAGATCCTTCATTTTCTTTGTCTCTTTTTATATTACAGAAGCGATTCCCTCCCCGACTATAAGGACTGAATGGAAGGAAAACACCACAGATTACTGTAATATTACTCTCGATTGTTCAGCCCCACCAATCACACCAGATTTTACTTATACTTGGAAATCTAGACGCAAGAATTCTGAGTATCGGCCATATAATACTGGAAGTACTATCCATGTATTGTTACCACCGGAGCACCAGGACATGGAATTCCTGTGTACAGCCCAGAACCCAGTCTACCAGGAGAGTGCCTCTGTCTATATAGAGCAGTTCTGTGCCGTAACTAATAATGCTGGTATGAATATGACACAAGTAAGAGGTAACATATATGTGATGGAGAATACTATAAGTCATGCAGGGACATTCTTTACCTCAGCCTCCCTTACTTGTCTGCCACTTTTGTCATGATAAAATAATGGCTTCTTGAGATGGGAGGGGAACATGTCATAAATATCAGTGCAGAGAGTAAGGGAGAATTTATGATGTATAGCCTGCCATACAATGAAAGAGATGGAAGTCTTGTTAGATGGACCACTGAGAGTCCTATATCTATTCCACTAACAGGAAGTAGACAACTTTTAAGTGAAAAGGGTTAAATACTTTAGTGTATTCCAAGTTTTTTTCTTAAAGAGAACCTGTCACCACATTTTGACATATACAGCTACTGACAGATTCCTATAGAACCCTATTAACTAACTGACACCCTTCTAACAGCTTAACATTGTTTCCCTTACATCCACCAATTGTATGTTATACTAGCCACAGATCCCAGTGCTCCCCTGTTATCTGCCCTTAGCTACAACAAAATAGAATAGGTTAAAAAAATGTTTTATATGAATCTATAAACTGTGTCGGACTGTCACTGACCGTCCCTTTTTTATAAACTGTTTTGACAGTCTCTTCCAGCGACTGTCTGTCTTTGTCACTCTCATTCCAGCGACTGTCTGTCTCTGACACTCTCATTCCGGCGACTGTCTGTCTCTGACACTCTCATTCCGGCGACTGTCTGTCTCTGACACTCTCATTCCGGCGACTGTCTGTCTCTGACACTCTCATTCCGGCGACTGTCTGTCTCTGACACTCTCATTCCGGCGACTGTCTGTCTCTGACACTCTCATTCCGGCGACTGTCTGTCTCTGACACTCTCATTCCAGCGACTGTCTGTCTCTGACACTCTCATTCCAGTGACTGTCTGTCTCTGACATTAGCCTCCTGACATTAGCAAACTGAACACAATGCAAACAGTCTGATTGTGGAGCAGCGCAGCGAGTATAATGGATCAAGTCCAATGGTGGCTGCACGCCTCCAACAAATCAGATCCACCAGTTTGTAAGGTCAGATATCCAAAAAAAATGCAATGAGGCAGCACTCCAGTAAGTATAAAGGTGATCTTTAATCACCCATGGCAAAATAAGGTGCAACGTTTCAGCTTATCCATGCTTGATAATGGCTCTATGGATGAGCTGAAACGTTGCACCTTATTTTGCCATGGGTGAATAAAGATCACCTTTATACTTACCGGAGTGCCGCCTCATTGCATTTTTTTGGGATATCTGTACACCATGCCTATATCTAAATACATAAAATCACAGCTGGCTTCATGGACTTCCAATCTGCCCCATCTTCCATGGAGGCTGCTGTGATTTTATGTGATCAGATACATACATAGGGTTAGACATTGCAGATGTAACAGGACCTTAGATGGCATCATGCTGGTTATATGACTTTAAGTGACCAATTAGATTTCTCTTTCAATGCTCCCTACAGCAGAATATCATAGCCCTGTCAATCAGGAACAAGGAGGCAGGACAGGGCAAGTAAATATTAATATGCAGGACTCAATCAGTGTGATTGGACTCACATTAGGTGATGTTGTAACATCCATGGAAAGGAACCATTCTGGGATAAGGGCAATGATTTTTAGCCATAGTTATTAAGTACCATATATACTCGAGTATAAGCCTTGTTTTTCAGCACAAAAAAATGTGCTGAAAACCCAAACTCGGCTTATACTCGAGTAAAAAAAAATATCGGTTTTACCAGGTTTTGTGGTAAAATTAGGGGCCTCGGCTTATACTTGGGTTGGCTTATACTCGAGTATATATGGTAAGTCTTTATTTTGGGTTTGGTTCTCTTTCATTTATAATGCATTCGTTTCTATAATACATTGACTATTATAAGTCTGTAATCTTCCTCTTGCCTATAGGATGTCATCTGCCTCTGAGGTTCAGCCTGGCAGCAGCTTTCCTGTGCATATCCCTGGTCTGTATCCACCTGTCACATCGTTATCATTAATGAACAGGTAACATATTTCACAAAGATTTGTCCATTATTACTGTGATAATATTGCACATTTGTTTGTGTTTCATTTTTTTCTATTAAATTTATGACTGGCTAGAGGAACAAATGTTGATTACTGTTACAGCTGGACTAGCTGGAGCCAACACCACAGGATACTCCTCTCTGACCACAGAGAAAGTGCAGAAATTCACACCTCTTACTAAGGGCCTGAATCACATTTTTCCGACGGGTTACACGAATATTTCCAATTTGCGCCGATTTTCCCTGAATTGCCCGGGATTTTGGCACATGCGATCGGATTGTGTAGCATCGGCGCCGGGTTGCACGCGTCGGAAATCGGGGGCGTGGCCGTAAGAAAACCAAAAGGATTTGGTAAACAGCCGCATTTTTTTTAAAAAAGTATTGCTTGACACACACTTACCTGCACCCAAGATAGGACGGTGAACTTCAATGCAATCCGACGGACTTCAGCGCAGCAGCACCACCTGGTGGACATCGGGTACACTGCCTTAGTGAATCGCCGGAAGACCCAAATCCTCCACTGAGAACGCGCTGCTGGATCGTGACAGGACCAGGTAAGTAAATGACCCCAAAAGAGATCAAAGGAACAGGGGACCTGTGTGTTGCCTTCCCTCCAAAACTCAGACAATGGGAAATATCATAGCTGTCCATAACTGGGCATAATTCATAAATATGGGTTCCAAGTTACATGTGACAGTTATAGGATCTAGATACACTCCTAGACCAAGTATTGGAAGCCTAGCAGCAGGGGAACCCAGCCAATTTCAGAACACCCCTAATGTTAGGCTTAGACACCCCGAGTTTGGTATGGGGTAAATGGTAATAAGGTGCCCGGTTGATTGGAAGCAATGTTCCGTTCTGAGGATTCTATTCATTAGAAGACTGGATCGCTCTCCATGTCCTGTCTTTGGGCCAAGGAACTTCTACCTATTTCCATAGCAAGAGTTTTTTTATTTCCGCTTTCTCTAACTGTTTGTAAGTATTGTATGTGTATTGTTTTTAACTTTTTTTAAATTTTTGTCTGACAATTGTGTTTTTGAGTGTACTGTATTTTTATGTATATTAAAGTGTTACCTTTAATAAGCCTCTGCTTGTAGCCTTAAAGAATCTGAGTTTCCGAAGGAAATTACTTTACTTATTGTAAGAAGTGAGGGTATGTGCTGTGTAAATCATTAGGTTGCATTGTCTGTTTGTGTTTGAGGTGCCTACGGCCTTCTTTGCGTAAGTAACTCATGGGTGGGGGCAGCTTATACTTGGTG
The DNA here is from genome assembly GCF_040894005.1 of Engystomops pustulosus. Lineage (NCBI taxonomy): Eukaryota > Metazoa > Chordata > Amphibia > Anura > Leptodactylidae > Engystomops > Engystomops pustulosus. The sequence goes on from NC_092417.1 coordinate 19,919,805, forward strand.
CCGAGATTGCGTGGAGTAAATTTAGCATTAGGACACCATTTTGTGGAAGTGGTCGGAGCTTAAGGCCTAAATTCTGGGACTCCATAGAGTAGGTACCCCGTGTTTGTGACAATTACTGTTCAGCAAATTTAGTTTATTGATGAACAAATGTTTGCTAAAAACCAGGGACACTTACTCATAGATCCAGACACTGTGACAGTGGTAACATTATATTTGTTATCCATGGCCTCCTTCCTTCTAAAACCAACTTTTAAAATAATTCTATTGAACCAGAAGGGCTCTTTTAGGAGGAAGGAGGCCATTGATATAAATAATAATAATAATAACAAATATAAGAAGATTATCACAGTCACTGTGCCTATATCTCTGAGTAAGTGTCCCTTGTTAATCATGTTGGATTTGGGTGATGCATTTCTTTTAAGGTACATTTTTAGATATTTTAAGACTTTTTTTTTATTTCTTAGATATAATTTTTAGATATTTTAAGCATCTCCTTTTTTCTTCATCAGAAATATATCTTGCACAGTCCAATCGATTTTGTTGAGGACACTGAAGTATCTTAGAGACTCAAAGGAATGTGTTGACCTTGAAAATTCTGAACAATGACCCACCCTCCTACGGAATCTACAACATTTTGGAACTTTTCCTCTCAATAGGATCAAACCCCCCATCCTCTCTTGGCCACAAAAAGTAAGCTCTTGCTGCTCTTCTTCCCTCTCTGTGCACTTTACTAAACCAAAAACTGCCAAACAAAACTAAATGGACTCATTGGGGCAGATTTACTTACCCGGCCCATTCGCGATCCAGCTGCGCGTTCTCTGCGCTCGATTCGGATTCACTAAGGTAGTTCCTCCGCCGTCCGCCAGATGTCACTGCTGCGCTAAAAAGCATCGGAACGCACTGGAATACACCGAGCCGGGCTGAGTGAAGGTAAGTGCAAGCTCCGTAACAGATTTTTTTTTTTAAATGTGGCGTTTTTTCCAAATCCGTCGGGTTTTCGTTCGGCCACGCCCCCCGATTTCCGGCGCGTGCATGCCAGCGCCGATGCGCCACAATCCGATCGCGTGCGCCAAAATCCCGGGGCAATTCAGGGGAAATCGGCGCAAATCGGAAATATTCGGGTAACACGTCGAGAAAACGTGAATCGGGCCCTTAGTAGATGACCCCCATTGAGTTCAGTTCGGAGATTCTAGGTGGTTTGGTCCAGTAAATCCTGAAAGGGCACGGAATAACTCTGTTGGACCACAGGCAACGGGCTTAAGACCAAATACATCTTCATTGATACAGCCAAATTTTTTATTGTTTGTTACATTTTTAAAGTAAATTTGCTAAAAGTAATTATTTCTAGGTTTTTTATGCCACAACCTAAATCAATGTAAGATCTGTCTCTCGATGAGTGATTGCTGCGAGAGGGAAAGAAGAGCAGCACGTTGGAGAAATCTATATCAAGTGATCTATGGAATATGATGACAATACCGGTCACTAGAAGAGACAATTTCACACCCACAATTAATTTATTTGTATTTAATAGAGATTTTTTGGTACCTTTTTATATATTTTTGTATGGTTTTGAGATGGTGTAATGATCATTTGAAAAAACTCTTTGTCAGATTATTTTTGTTATTAATTATGTTTGGTTGTAATAAATACCCCTGCTTTGTGTATGAACTATATACTGTATGTGTGGTTCATATATTGTGAGAGTACAATTTTTCTAATAAAAGAAAGAGGACATTTCACTGCCTCCATCGAATCTGAATTTCACTTTAGGTGCCCTTCCACTGATTCTGGCATAGTTGGACAGAACGAGTCTGCCCTAAGCACATGCCTAATAGGCTCTGACAGTAAGTCAAGTCCCCATGTTGGATTTGTAAAAAAATAAAATAAAGGAAAATGTTATAGAGATCAAAAAATATTATTAAATGTAAAAAAGAAATATGTTGGGTATTATCATGTACATTTTTCCTGACCGGAGCTAGAAGTGCAGCACAATATTTAGCCAACTTCAGAAAGAAACAAACCTCAAAATGGAACCAATGAAAGCTACAAATGGTCAAGCAAAAAACAAGCCCAGTCAGAGTCCCATTAGTAGAAAATAAATTGTTATGGATCTTAAAATCTTAAACGAAAACTTATGCTATTTATACTGCGTGGTAAACACAATAAAGAAAGGTTAATAAAAGTATCCAATGCTGCTATTCAGAATTTCATCTCAACCTGCAAAAAGTAAGCCTCATACACCTATTATGATTTCTTTTTAAAGTTATAGCTTTTGGGAGGTAAGAGTGAAGAAATTACAAAAAGTTCATGCACATTGTAGCCTAAAATGAATAAAGTTAAAGAATAAAAGAATTTTTTTTGACTGATCGCATAATGACATACAATAGCAATTGGTTGGCAGTAGTGTTCAGCGGACCTGAATCGAAAAGTTTCGGTTCATACCGAACTTTGAAGGTTCAGGTCCTGGAGACCAGAACCTTTCCCCCTTCCCAATTTTATTAGCCGTGTGATCAAGATTAGCATAACACATTCCCGCTCCTCTGCTCCAGCTCCTCTTCAGCACTCTTTGACCTGATTGGGTCTCCTCAGTCCAGCATAGGGAACTGGATTGGCTGTGTGAGAGGCTCAAGCAGGAAGGACCATGGTGCTAGAACGTTGAGCAGGAGCAGAATACAAATCTATTAGAAGCCAAGACAGAAGACAGGAAATCCCCAGTAACTTCCTTAATCTTCAAACTCAACGTGAAAGACTGACCTTAAACTGTTTCTTTTATATTACATGATGAAATTGTGTCAATACCTTGTAATGGGTCAGTAGAAGAAAATGGACTTCTTACACTTCTCTAGAGCACGCCAACTGTACATATAAAAATAATCACAATCATTTAGAAGACCATGGCCACCATTATCTGTTCTCAGGGATTTTTTCATGATCCTAAAATATAGCCTACAAGGATATGGTTAGCCAGCCCACGCAAACGAACTCCTTCCAAGACTGCAGATCTAAAGTCCTGTCCACCAAAGTTTAAGGCGGTTCAAGAATGATCCTGCTCACCACGGAAGAGTCAGGTTTGTACTACTTACCTAATTGATGAGTCTTCTGTGGTGAGCTGGACCATTCTTGAAATACATTACACTAATATACAACGTACCTGATTCCTCATCCTCGAGTCTAAACCATATCCAGGATAATTTCACAAGGTGGTAGACTACTGTGTAAGTAGATGACTGACTCAGATAACTATTTGTTGCATAGTTTTCAGGTAACTTTGCCAGGTTCTTTACAACAAACTGCCTCCATCAGATACTTAAAGGACTCCTGTCATCAGGTCTCTGCCACTAGTCCTGTCACCACTACCTGTTGGAGCAGCTCACAAGGATCCCATCCCAGCCTTTATCTAGTCAATTCATACATTAATCATTGTAAAATCATCTTTTCTTTATTAGGTAAATGAGGCTGGTCACATGGTCAGAGGCAGTGATGTCACCCCTGCTCCCCCTTCTCATGTCTGTGTGTAATGTATAGTAAAGCATTGCCAGTGTCTGTGCTTTATCTGCTGACATGTTCTCTCTATACACATGTTAGAGACACAGACATCAGCAACACAAGTACCTGACATGTTCTGCTATAACATGGCTGCAGGGGCATCAGCACCAGGAAGCACATGGAGGAGCCATTACACCATTATACCTCACACCATTATACGGGCTGTCAGTCATGTGTATAGTATTATCTCATACACACAGGCTGCAGGGGGCACCAGCACCAGGAAGCACATGGAGGAGTCATTACATCATTATACAGGCTGTCAGTCAAGCTCTGGGGGTGTGACTCATTGGACATCTCACAGGTAATGTACATACAGCCTTAGGACCTCATTGCTTAAGTTTACAGGCATGTAGAGGGACAATGAAGGGATAGAGGCAATGCTCTCTAATGGCAGTTTATGTATATATATTTAGTTTACGGGGTTAATTTTCCTGACAGGTTCTCTTTAAGGTAATAGAAGGTGGATTCTTCTATTAATAGAACCACAATTTTTTCATTCTTTATTAAGGCACATTGGGGCTTATTTACTAAGGGTCCCATGGCCACATTTTGTCACACGCGATTGGATTTTGGCGCATTGGTGCCGGCTTTCATGCGACATCATGCGATCCAATGGATTTGGACAAACAGCGGGATTTAACTTTGAATTGTGTCGCAAGATCAAGCACTTACATGCAAGCGCTGCTGGCGTCATGCTCCTGGCTTCTACTACGCGCGCACAGCGGGACAATTGGAGCCCGGGGGAGTGGCGGCCTGTGGAGAAGAGGAGTGCCTGGACGGCCTCCTAATGAATAAGCTGGACTACTTGTCCGTCAATCGGACATCAAGTATGTTATGTGTCATATGCTATAGCGCCAATTACTGAAGTTTGATTAATGCCAGGACTTTGAAATGGGCAGCATTAGAAAGGGGCCGGGAAGTAGATTCAGTAGGTATGTTTGGATGGGGGCACTAATTTGGGATGACGGGTCCTCTTTAAGCATAACCTAGAAAAAAAAATTATAATTAGCCACCCAGAGTGTGGGGACAAGATGTCCAGCACTCTGGACTGCTAATTATGCACACCCCCGAACCTCCCTCACCCATGCTGAATTCATACCTCCTGCGTGATAGATGCCTCCCTCACCCATGCTGAATTCATACCTCCTGCGTGATAGATGCCTCCTTCACCCATGCTGAATTCATACCTCCTGCGTGATAGATGCCTCCCTCACCCATGCTGAATTCATACCTCCTGGGTGATAGATGCCTCCCTCACCCATGCTGAATTCATACCTCCTGCGTGATAGATGCCTCCCTCACCCATACTGAATTCATACCTCCTGCGTGATAGATGCCTCCCTCTCCCATGCTGAATTCATACCTCCTGCGTGATAGATGCCTCCCTCACCCATGCTGAATTCATACCTCCTGCGTGATAGATGCCTCCCTCTCCCACGTGACGTCTTGAACGACACATGCATAATTAGCAGCTCGGAGCACATTTTATCCCTGTGCTCTGGGCTGGTAATTATAAGTTTCTTTTCTAGGTGATCCTGGCGTGTCAATCTTAGAGAAGGATACCGCCATGATCAACATCAAGAGGAGCGGAGGTGAGTATCTTTACACATTTTTTACTTTTTTATAGATTTCCTTGAAAAATGATGTTAAAAAAAAGTGCATAACAATTTAGGATTACAATCCTCCATCCTGGTGGTAGATGTCCTTTAATATCTGTAGCCCTTCTTTCTTCTTTTCTAAAGTCTTTGCGCTGTAGGTCCTACAGGCCTCATCCAGCTGCTTCAGTGAACAGTGTGACTCATCTGGTGGGTACATGGTTTATAGTGCTACGTGGTTGCCTGTGGTGAATTTCTGCTGCTGCAGCTACAGCTGCTATGTGGCCTACTGTCATTTAAAGAGCACCAAACACTGAGCACAGGCCTTAGAATTGGTCTCCTTAATAACCTTAGTCCTACCACATCCTATGCTAGGAGTCTCATGTATAGGTTCTCCCTGTCACTCTAGCAGGGATTGAACCTTAAAGTGTCAATTTATTCTGCAAAAAAAGTTAATACAACACAAGCTTTGATCAGAGGCCAGATCAGAGAAGACTATTTTTAAAGGACTATGTTTGTCAAGAGTTTGAAGGCCCCAACAACAGATAAGCCTTCGTCAAAGCCTCGCCATTGTCCTTTGCTTGGAATGGAGACTAGGAACCTAGGACAGCTCTTACATCCATGAGGACTACGCTGAGAGGGATCCTGTTGTGGCAAAACCCAGATCCCTGGGCTTGAATGTTAAAAACCGACATGGTCACTTGGATAATGGGGGTCATTTACTAAGGGCCCTATTCGCGTTTTCCCGACGTGTTACCCAAATATTTCTGATTTGCGCCGTTTTTCCCTGTATTGCCCTGGGTTTTTGGCGCACGCAATCGGATTGTGGCGCATCGGCGCCGGCATGCACGCGACGGAAATCAGGGGGTGTGGCTAATCGAAAACCCGACGGATTCCGAAAAACCGCAGCCTTTAAGAAAAAAAAAAAGTGTCGAGGGACATGCGCTTACCTTCACCAGGTATAGGATGGTGCATTCTGGCTGACCTCGGGGAACTTTAGCGCAGCAGCGACACCTGGTGGACGTCGGAGGAACTGCCTTAGTAAATCCCCGGAAGACCCGAATCCACCGCAGAGAGCGCACCGCTGGATCGCGAATGGACCGCGAATCTGCCCCAATGTCTTTTGGATTAGCCCTAAGCTAAAGTGGTCTGGTACAATTACGACTCCATGAAGACTGTAGTAAAACACATGCTCCTTGGAATCTCATCGAAGGAACAAATTAGCTAAGGGTGTTGTCTGCAATGAGAAAATGGTTTAGACTTGTAAGTTCATAGGAGATTATACTGGTAAGAAGTTCCAGACTACGTGCTTCAAAACTACACCAACCGATTCGTGTACGTGTTACCCCACGTGGTGGTATGTGTAGATGAAAGAACATTTGCAAGGAAGTGTCCAGACCTCTTATTAGCAAAGCACTCTAGTAATAAGTATTCTGGAGCCGGGTAGCACATCTGTATGCCTTCCACATCAGCCCCGGTAGACCTTGCTTTCAACAACACATGCCACGTGTTTGCCCGGTCAGAAACACCGTCATCACAGGGCAACCCAACACCCATCTCTGATTACGGCAAATGATTGAGCCTTTGTATGAGTCCAGCATTCCTGGAACACCCTCACAAAACTCGGGAAAAACTAATCTCCCTAACATTGTTATATTGAAAAATTGTATTTCTCTATTTTCAGATTTTTCAGTGGAGCAAAAAACAGAAGTAGATTTTTTTTCTTTAAGAATTTAGTATCTTAAAACCTTGGCTATTTATAGATATATATTCAACACTTTCTCTAACACCTCACAAAGGAGCGGAAGGAGGAGGGCTCAGTATATTTCCGGAAGGTTCTATATTTTTACCAAATCATATTCCGTCCTGAGTACATCTCTTACTGCCCAACGCTCACTATGCCGGCTCTTCTACTGCTCGTTATAGTCCAAGGTGAGAAGTTACTCATTTATTTTATTTCTATCATTTACAGGCGGTCCCCTACTTAAGAACACCTGACTTACAGACGACCCCTAGTTACAAACGGACCTCTGGATTTTGGTAATTTATTGTACTTTAGTCCTAGGCTACAATAATCAGCTGTAACAGTTATCACAGGTGTCTGTAATGAAGCTTTATAGGTAATCCTGGTTCTTATGACAACCCAACATTTTTAAAATCCAATTGTCACAGAGACCAAAAAATTTTGACTGGGATTACAATGATAAAGTATACAGTTCCGACTTACATACAAACTCAACTTAGGAACAAACCTACAGAACTGATCTTGTACGTAACCCGGGGACTGCCTGTATTTATTATCATCTTAAGAATTATTTTTAGGAACACTGACGAGATATAAAAAGAATAAATTAAGAATACTTAATCAACTACTTAATATGAAATATTATTATTATAATTATATTTATATTATTATTATAATAATATTATTATTATAATTATTATTATATTATAAATACTTTTTTTAAATAAATAATTTCTAATACTTCTCCTAGAATTTTTTTAGGAGATTAAAAAAAAAAACCCTCTTAAAGACAAAGTTGACATTTTAAACTTTTGCTTTAACAATGTTTTAGAAAAGATTGCAATTCGAATGTTTTATTGTGTGATTAAAATTTAAAAATTACATTTAAAAAAGATAATAAGTGCCTGCTTTTTTGCAATATTTTTGCTTTGTGCAATTTTTTTTACTACACTTCTGCTGCAAATTGGATAACATTTTTTTTTAATTGGACAAACATATTTATTAATTTTCATCACATTCTGTAATTTTACTTTCAGACCAGGCAAACAAATTTGTAAATTTACTATTTTGTTATTTTTGGTTTTATATTTTTTTTACTTGTTTGGATTTTGTTGCCACAAAATTATGTTCATTTCTGATTTAAGGGGTGTTTTTACCTTGCCATTTGTGTTTAATTTAATTCAGCTGCCATATACAGGCAGTCTCTAGGTTATGTAGAAGATAGATTCTGGAGGTTTGTTCTTAAGTTGAATTTGTATGTAAGTCAAAACTGTATATTTTATAATTGTAGATACAGACAAAAAACTTTTTTGCCCCTGTGACAATTGGAGTTTAAACATTTTTTTGCTGTAATGGGACCAAGGATTATCAATAAAGCTTCATTACAGACACCTTACAGCTGATCATTGCAGCTTGAGACTATAGAAAAGCATTCAGAAAGCTTCACCAGAGGTCAGAGGGGTCCGTCTGTAACTATGGGTCGCGTGTAAGTCGGGTGTCCTTAAGTAGGGGACCGCCTGTATATAAATTTCTTTAATTGCTTGTTATTACAAAATATGTGAAGATAATTTTCCATAAAAGTAGTCATGTTAGCCCTTAGAAACTAGATAGCTGTCCATGGATACAACCACCCCGCACCTTGGCAGCTGTGGCCTGTGGCATGTGTCTTCCTGACCACCCAGATTCAGCATTTACTACCACAGGACGGCTGTGGGACATGCAATTACTCCTGTCAATTTCAAATGTAAAAACAATTTGGTTCTTTGAACAATCACTCCGGCAGAGGTCGTATCCAAGGACAAGAATTTTCTTTCTAAGCGACCACATAACTATATTTTTCGGAAAATATCTTTACACGCTTTATTAATATCTTCACTTTTTTAAGGACATCCAATTGAGGAAAAGTATCTATATGGCAGATGGATTAAACTAAATTCAAACTGAATGTCCAGACGAGAATAACCCTTTAAATGTAGCAATTCCAAAATCTCTCTCTCTCTATATATATATATTTTTTTTTTTTTTTTTTAAATATGAAAGCTTCTATAAAAATCTTTCCTTCTAAACAATACTATGTTACAATTTACATTTACATTTTTTTTTCAATCTTTTTTTTTTTCTAACCCGGTTTAATATTTTTGAGAAAAATCATATTGTTACAAATGCGACTTCTTATTAAATATTTATCAAATATTACAAAAAATCTTTGCAGAAATTTGCATTTAACAAATTTGTAGATCATTTCTATCCTTGTTGACCACCTTGCTTACATGTTCGGATTTTGAAAATTCTTTAATTCAGAAATTCTGTTTTTTTAACCCTTTGTTAAACGAGGTAAAATTCCAAATCATGGATATCTTCAAATTTATGGACAATATTGTAATGACAGGCATCAAAATGTGAAAAAGTTGTACCATTTTTTCTAATATAATTGTATTTTTCAGTCTTCTTCACTAGACTATTGACTTATCATCCTGAAGATGTTGTATTTGTTGATCGCGGCAACTCATTAAATCTCACATGTGTCTCTAATGCCACAAATGGAACAAGACTGGTAACCTGGTACCGCAGAACAGAACATCACAAATGGACTGAAGTAAAAAATCACTCGCAAAAATCTTCTCGGCCAAAGGCAAATATCTCTTATCTGGTCGTGGACAATTTCACAGCTGAGAATTCTGGGAGATATTTCTGCTCAGTATTTGAAACACAATTTCAAGTCTTTAATAATGCAACAACAGTAATCTCGGCAGGTGAGGCTCAATTAGGGGGTTACACCTTTATAATTATTATTTTTTTTAATTGTTTTTATTAAATTTTTAGCCATATTGTATCATTTAGTGTAAATAATGGAGAAAATATGGAGAATTTTCCAATGGAAAGGTTATTTATAACAGCGAACCATGAAAATTACCGTATTTTTTTTTCGGACTATAAGGCGCACTAAAAATCCTTTGATTTTCTCAGAAATCAAAGGTGTGCTTTATAGTCCAGTGCGCCTTATATATGAACCGTACTTACAGACAACAGCTGCCTTGAACTGTGCACAGGTCTGCCACCTGCTGGTCATTCATCCTTATAATCAGGCGCGCCTTATAATCCGGTGCGCCTTATATATGAACCTAGACGTTTTAGCAGGCATTTAATGATGGTATGCCTTATAATCCGGTGCGCCTTATATATGAACCTAGATGTTTTAGCAGACATTTATTGATGGTGCGCCTTGTACATCGGTGCACCTTATAGTCCAGTGCGCCTTATATATGAACCGCACTTACAGACAACAGCTGCCTTGAACTGTGCACAGGTCTGCCACCTGCTGGTCATTCATCCTTATAATCAGGTGCGCCTTATAATCCGGTGCACCTTATATATGAACCTAGATGTTTTAGCAGGCATTTATTGATGGTGCACCTTATACACCGGTGCGCCTTATAGTCCGAAAAATACTGTAATGTCCCCAGTTTAAGGATCCTGTCTAATAACTCCTCGGATTTTAGTTTCAAAGTTTTTTGGGCTCGTAAGTGCATATTAACTTCTTTTATTTAGTTTTTTTGTTATTTCTACTCATATTTTTAGATATTTTGGTCTCCAATGCCACCATCCATCTTCTTACTCCTCTGGAGCGCACCACTCATTCATTTCCTATGCCCTTGGCTTGTGTAGTACACACAGCGTCCCAACATGTCTATGTAAACTGGAATATATCTGGGATACATATCAAGGGGAGGACCATCTCTTTGAAGACCCCCAATGGAACCTGGACCATCATCAATTCCATCTTACTTCCTGGGAATACCTGGCAAAAAGGAGAGAGAGTGATCTGTGAAGCCTGGTTTAACTCCACCCCAATCAGTGCTTATTGGGAGATACCACAGAAGGGTAATTAAATTAACATAAAGAGATAATATTGTAAATCTATATTTAAAATGCACATTATTTTGAATGTGTTTTTTCTAATAAAATAGGTTTTGTGGCAGAGTTGACATTCTGGCTCTGTGGTTGAGATGTCTGGCCTGGTGGGGTCTGATCGGGAAATACCACCAATTAATTTAAATTCAGGGTTGATTGTTGATTTTTTCCATATGGTCTGGAACTGTAAACATGTGATCACATTTTTTGGAATTGGTCCATACTGAGATATGTAAGACCGTGAGTTTGGCTATCCCTAATACGCCAGAGGTATTGGTTTTAGGTAATATGGAGGATCTGATAGGCCCTGGTTACAAAAAACACTGGATTTCTACCACATTATCTGTGGCCAGATACCTATTGATATTAGGGTGGAAATCCCATAGAGCTCCATCGATAAATTATTGGGTACCGTATATACTCGAGTATAAGCCGACCCAAGTATAAGCCGAGACCCCTTATTTTACCACAAAAATCTGGTAAAACCTATATTTTTTTACTCGAGTATAAGCCGAGTTTGGGCTTTCAGCACATTTTTTGTGCTGAAAAACTAGGCTTATACTCGAGTATAGTAATAGTAATTCAACTGGAAAAATTTTAAAAAATTGAAAAAATTAAATTGTGTGAGAGGAGGAAAGGGGATTTATGGCTTAAGAAATGGTTGGTAAACAAGTGAAAGGGGGAAAAGGGTAAACTGGAAAAAAGGGGAAAAGAAAAGGAAAAGTTATGGGATTTTTTTTTTGCTTTTTATTTTTTTTGTTTGTTTTTTCTCTCTCTCTCTGACCGGGGAGGGGCGGGATACTGGTAGGAGGAAGGGTGGTCTAAGGATATATATTGGTTGATGTAGAATGTCATCCTATTTAATATTTACAATGTGTAGTGTATAAAAAATGTATAAAAAAATCTCAAAAAAAAAAATCTGGGTTTTTTTTTGTCTGAATCCATGTGCTGCTTCTACAGTATAGATAATCTGAAGCTGTGGGGTCCCAATGTAAAATTTGAACCTGGTCCTACTCAACTCAATGATGTATCCTTTATCCTGGTCTTGATGTACATGGAAAAATATGGTTTATTGGCACTCAAAGGCTCCTAGGCCTGGATGTGACCGCCCCCTGTGCACCTCTATAAGTTACACCCCTGCCGATCATGCAGTGTTCACTGAATAAATCCTTTTCATTGGTTGTAGTTGGGACGTTGTCCTCATGTCCGGCCTGGGTGAAGATGTCCCTCCTGTGCGGAGTCATCCTTATGTTAGCCAGTTTTGCATATGTCATCTACAAACATCTAGAACAAATAAGAACACAGAAGATCCGTGAGTATTTTTTATATCTTATGGAATGAAGGAAACAAGGAATACATGTTTTATGCTCTGTATACTAGAGTAAATAAAATTATTTTTGCATTATTTGTTTACACATGAATACACTGTCAATGCGCAACCAGGGGTGGCCGAAGATGCTAGTAAAAGGTGTAGGATTATGGGTTGTAGACCAAGCACACTGACATACTGGTATGTGCTCCCTCTTGCACGATCTGCTCTTCCTTTAGCTTCTTGTGCCCCGGGTTTTACAAAAAAAAAGGCTTTTAAAATTATGCAAATGAGTCTAAGCGGCTCCAGGCTACATAGCTTTTAATTGAGACTGGAGCCCCTCGGGCGCATTTGCATAGTTATTAAAGACTTTATTTTTCTTAAAAACAAGAACATAAGAAGTTCAAATGAGAGCAGACCCTGCCAGAGGGGGCACACACCAGTGTGCTCAGTTTACAATCCTTCATCCTGGCGGTAGATGTCCTTTAACTTATTCCTCTGGTAGGCAGACACATTAGATTTAGGTTAGCCAAATAATTTGCAGGGGGGGCGACTATCTAGTGTAAATCAGAAAATGATTGCTTCCTACTTTAGTCCTGTCAACGGGGGAACTCTACATTATAGAATGAGGACATTGAGCAAAGTTTTGTAGAAAAAATGATCAATATGTTCCAATGATTGTAAGAATAGAGGGCACTCCACCTATTTTGGTGATGCTTGGGACAGTCGGAGGCTTCTTGGAGTGGACATATAAGTGTATAATTTTCAACATCAGTACAAATGTTCTATTGATAACATATATTATTTGTTTGAATTTATTAGATGTATTATTTATTTCAGATAACAAGTCACATGAATCCGGTAGAGAAGAAATAGTAAGTGAAAATTTTTTTTTTTCTAAAGTGGTTCTAGGTCATAAACTTGATAAAAAGTTATATTGAGTGACAGAAAGAGCCCCAGACCAAATGGACAGCTTTCTACATTTTATATTTTAGTTTCATGCTTTTTTGATGCACAGATACCTTTGCCAGTGTCACACACTGGGGTGCGGGAAGAGTCTCTGGGGCTAAAGTCTGTGGACTCCCTGGACCACCGCGGGGGATAACTATGCTAGCTGCAACCCAGGAGCAGGGTCTAAGTGGACTCCTGGCCTTTGCAAGAGCCCGCCGCTAAGCGTCGGAGAGCCACCAGGTCGCTCCACGGGTGCTACTAGGCAGCCAAGGTAGGGACACAGGGCAGGCAGGGACACAGGGCAGGCAGGACCATGGGAAGGCAGGACCATAGTATGGCAGGACCATGGGATGGCAGGACCTCGGGATGGCAGGACCTCAGAAGGACAGCTGGCAGGACCTCAGAAGGACGGCTGGCCCTTTATATTCTTGTATGCGCGCGGGCCCTAGCAACAGGAGCGCGGAGCCTAGTCAAGAGACAGACCTGCGGCCTGGACGGGACCGTGATGGAGCCATCAGGAGCCGGGAGAGGTAAGTAGTGACCTGGGGGAGCGGGGGCAGCGGCAGCAGACAGCGGAGCACGGGTGCACCCACAACCCGCAACATGGATCGCGGGGGTACCCGTGCCATGACTACGGACCGGGGCCGGGCAGCACACGCTATCCGAGACATGGATTGCGGGGTCACCCGTGACAGCCAGTGGCTCATCTTCATGTGCAACTATGGATTTGTCAAGATGAGGTTTATCATACCTGACCCTTCATTCCGTAATTATTGATGTGGAAGGGCAGATGGTTCAAACATACATAAAATAGTCATTTAGACCCAAAATTGTCGCAAATTTTCCTCTCTTGTGTATAGGGGCCCCTCATATGTGGTGGAAACTTTTCAAGTATCCATTCTCTTTCCATGTCCCTTAAATTGCCAACAAGAAATGATGACAAGGACAAACAAACACTTAGCCCTTCATTGTTAGGGAATGTAATTTTTATTCCGTAAGGTCATTGTTACCTCTATTTATGTTTTTGAAGGTGTTATCCAGTTTGCACAGTACTTTTATATTTTTGGGGTTCTCTGTAAAGGTGATCCCCCACTGATCATCTGCTTTAATTATCTGCTGTTTTATCCCAATGGAATCCAGTTGTTCCTCATAATAGTTGCAACTCTCAACCCTCGGTAGAAGACCACGCTTCTGTCCATTGTAGTATACAAACCCTATGAAGCAAAAGGCTTCCTTCAGAATTCTTCGGGAATTTCATCTGAGGGTTTGCAATTCAGATCCATAATTTTGTTGAAAAGTTCAACCAGATCTGTGCTGTACTAGAGCAAAGCTTTATATGAGCTTTCAAACTAAAATATGTTCCCCTTTAATTCAAATATTATTCTAGCCTAAAAGTAAAGCCAACATCCTCCATCTTATAGACCCAGTTTGTTAGGTATCAAATAGACTATAACCTCAACATCCAGGTCAATAGTAAACCTTCCATCCTTCTAAGACGGTGGAGACATCGGGGTTGGGTGGGGGTGGGAGGGTTCGTTCAAGTTGGTTTGTCTTGAAACAACATTTTTTGTGATACCCATCAGTGTCTTACTTTTCTCCGTAGGATAATCTAATTTACACAGAATTGAGGATCAATTCTCAGGCCCTCAGCAGAAGATAAATGAATTATTCCTGACTCTACGACAACATCTAATGAAGTATGGAAATAATGGGGCACATTAACTTACCCGGTCCTGTCGCGATCCCTGAGGTGCGTTGTCCGACGAGGATGAAGTCCGGCGGGATTCACTAAGATTGTGCGCCCGATCCTGCATGTGTTGCTTCCCCGCTCAGGTCCCCCGGAGTTCACCTTCTTCTTCCCGGTGCATGTAAGTGCATTGTCTTACGAAAAAATTTTAATTTTAAATCCCACGTTTAGTCTGAATCAGTCGGGTTGTCCCACGGCCATGCCCCCCAATTTGTGTCGCAAGAAAGTCCTCGCGATTGCACCAAAATCCGAT
The DNA here is from genome assembly GCF_040894005.1 of Engystomops pustulosus. Taxonomy (NCBI): domain Eukaryota; kingdom Metazoa; phylum Chordata; class Amphibia; order Anura; family Leptodactylidae; genus Engystomops; species Engystomops pustulosus. The sequence continues at coordinate 19,934,865 of NC_092417.1, forward strand.
CGCGTGCGCCAAAAACCCCTGTTAAATGCAATGCAAAACGGAAATAGTCGAGAAAACCCGACGGAAATGCGGTCCACGGACCCTTAGTAAATGTGCCCCATTGTGTCCTTTGAATGGCAGAGCTTCATGGTGGAAGATTTTGGCAATCCTTGACAACACCCAATCCACTTCCAAAGTGTTTCACTTTATCATTATCATGAACTTTATTCAAGGGAAGTAATTTTGCAGTTATGGACACTATAGTGAACCACAAGGAGTGACATTAGTGAGTTCAAGATAGTCCATAAACTTAGGTAGATGCTGTTCCCCCAAGCTAAATATTTTTGTTCAGTTTAAAATTTAGGGTCGACTCGAGAATTAACTGTTTAAATGCGAAAATTTTAGGCATCAATTAGCATAATACCCAAAGAAGAACCAAGACGGTTTGGCAAGGGTATGAGCACAAAGGAGCGAATTGAAGTTTTAATTTTATAGAAATACTTTGCCTACAAAGAATATGCAAATTATGAAATAAAAGGTCATACATAAAGAAAAAGAGTGATTAACACATAAACCGATATTGAACCTCTTTCTAATTTGATTGGCAAGAAAGTGATAATCGGAATTTAGGGCAGCTCTGTGTTGTGGCTGCTCTGTGTTCGACAAGATAGAAAAGTGTGCACCTAAAGGGGCTTGTTTGGTCGGCAGTGCATCCTTTTAAGTGCATCTATAAGTGCACAACAGACTTATACCAGTATTAAACCAGAGGTGAACAAAAAGACTCAAATGACTTTATCAGTCATCTCAGACTTGAAAAAAGTAGCGTCACACCATTACCTCTGTCCTCCTCCAACGAATAACCTAATCTAAATCTGTTAGACTTGCAGTCGCACTTCATAGAATGTACTGTCAAAAATGGCGCAGCTGTAGGTACCCAGCCGGTCATCAGAAGGAAGGGCTGCATGTGGACAGAGCACGGGAACTGGACCTTGCAGCCAAGGGAATCAGTAATATCGTAATCGGAGCTCCTGAAATGCAAGTGATCACAACTAGTGCCTTATTGCTAGTCAAAAGGAACACTGTTCCAGGACTCCAGCCAGTAGTATCCAGCAACCAGGCAACTTATGCGCCGGTACATAAAAATTATGGAGCTATGGGCAGCATCTCTTCTGCCAAACCAACAGCAGTACACCACTGTGCCACCCCAATCATGGTTAGCACCGCACCGGTACCCCTTCTGTAGTATCCCCTATGTATGTCTGTCTAGCTTGTGTCTATTTGCTATTCTCACTATTGTATTTCCTACTATATTTCTTTCACCTTATATAATATAATTTGTTCTTGTTAACCTTTACAGTCCTGCAACTGTTTGCAACTAAGGAACTAGCAACATGTAGGAATGCGCCTCTCGTAGTGTATGTATGTAACTGTAACTTTAACCCTCTCTCAGTGCGTAACATCTGGCGGAAAACTATGTACAAAACAATTTCCCCCCAGGGGATCAATAAAGTATCGTATTGTTAGTGCTTAGTCAGAGTTCGCTCAACATTTATTTCTGACGCGTGTCACAATTCTGCACCAAAAAGTGCAGGGAGAGCCAGATTCATGAAGAACGGGCGCCAGTTTTGATGAATCTAGTGACCTCTCCACACTACACAGGCAAACTCCACATAGTACAGACTGGGCTTAGTGTAGACATCGATCGTGAACAATAAGGTCATAATTAATACTTAAGACGCCTCACTAAGTATATATATATCTCCCATTCATTAGTTTCCATAATGGGGCAATTTACGAGTCTCGCTATTATTTAGGCCTCTCACAGTCAATTGAAAGTTGAGCAGGTCCATCTAAAATACAGGTTTTGGCAATTCTCCTAAAAACGTAAAAAATGGCCCCTAAATTCTGAGCCTCATAACATTCAAGTAAAATATTTGGAATCTTAAAAAACCATGGCAATATTAAGCAGACATTTGGGAAATGTAAGTTATGAATTTATTTGGGTGCTATGACTATCTGCATCAAAAGTAGAGAATTTAGAACTTTGAAAATAAAGAATTTTTCAAAATTTTTGCCAAATTTCATTTTATTTTTCATAACTAAACACAAAAGAATTCTTAAAAAAAAAAAAAATTTAACTAATTTGAAGTACAATGGGGGTCATTTACTAAGGGCCCGATTCGCGTTTTCCTGACGTGTTACCCGAATATTTCCGATTTGCGCCGTTTTTCCCTGAATTGCCCCGGGATTTTGGCGCACGCGATCGGATTGTGGCGCATCGGTGCTGGCATGCATGCGACGGAAATCGGGGGCGTGGCTGAACGAAAACCCGACGGATTCGGAAAAACTACACTTACCTTCACCAGGTATAGGCCGGTGAATTTCAGGGCATTCCAGCGCACCTCCGGAGAACTTCAGCGCAGCAGCGCCACCTGGTGGACGGCGGAGGAACTGCCTTAGTAAATCCCGGCCGGACCCGAATCCACCGCAGAGAACGCGCCGCTGGATCGCGAACGGACCGGGTAAGTAAATCTGCCCCAATGTGTCACGAGAAAACACTCTGAAAATCCTGTGGATATCTCATAGCGTTCCAAAGTTATAACCACATTGAAAAATGGGGCTGTGTCCTAAAGGCCAAAATAAGCCGAGTCCCGTAGGGGTTAATTGACAGTGTAAAATATTGTTTAATTGTAGATTTACTGACCTGAAAACAAGGAGAGGAAAAGTACCAAAAAATCATCTCAAGTCTCTACTAGAAGCAAATCTGTTCTCTTAACCACTGCAATGATATATTCTCTCCTTTGTCACTGCCACTTCCTTTACCTCCCACAGTCACCAAGTGACTTCTTAAAACTTTTTCAGATAAATACTTACAAGTAAACATACAAGGTAATACTGTAGCTACAGTGATGCAGGATCATATCTCGGTTAATCCCTGTACTGAGTGGTTTTGCTGATAAAACAATTATACCATTCAGGACCTTGGGAAAGCTGGATTGCATGATTGCACAATTTACACAAGCTTGTATTACACACGGGGCTTAGCCCAGACAGGACTAATCAAACTGAGCTGGATCACTCATACACAGCAGCTGGGGGATGGTGCAGCAATTGATTATTCTGCCTTCAGGCACAACCCAGTGATTACATCATCCTCTAGTGCAGTGAATAACTACCGTATTTTTCGGACTATAAGACGCACTGGACCATAAGACGCACTTAGGTTTTAGAGGTGGAAAAATAAGAAAATTTTTTTTTTCCCCAAATAGTATGCTAAAATATTTAATAAATTAACAGTAAAGTAGCGGCGCCTTACGGGGCGGTGCAGCCATGTTTCTCTTTGGAGAGGGGTAGGGGGCGAGCAGCCCTCACCCCCTCCTCCTATCCCAGGCATCAACATGTGCCCTCTGTGATACATATGGCGGGCACACGTTCATGTGAATGTAGCCTAAGAGGACTGTGTAGGGGATACTTTAATTAGGGGTCATTGTGTGACATTTGGTGAAGTTTTAATAGTGTACTGTGTTTGGGGAGAATTAATAGGGAGACTTTATTAGGGGACATTTTATGGGACACTGTTACCTGATGCTGAAGGATGGCTCCCGTGCCGACACTACAAGTGTTCTATCAGATACAGCTCTATACAGAACACTTGGTGGTCGGGGGGAGTGATAGAATTATGCTGACATCTAGTCAGTTGGTCTCAAGAGTTACCAGGGCTGTATAGGTATGAGTATATGTGACAATGGTAACAAGAGCTTACAACCTATGAGGAGGGGAGGACAGGAGGTGACAGTGCTTGTACAATGGTCACAAGAGCTTACAATCTATGAGGAGGAGGGGACACGGGAGGTGACAGTGCTTGTACAATGGTCACAAGAGCTTACAATCTATAAGGAGAAGGGGCACTGGCGGTGACAATGTTTGGAAAATGGCCACAAGAGTTTACGATCTATGAGGAAGAAGGGGATAGGAGGTGACAGTGCTTGTGCAATGGCAACACAAGCGCACAATCTATGAGGAGGAGGGGACACAAGAGGTGACAATGCTTGTACAATGGCCACAAGAGCTTACAATCTATGAGGAGGAGAACACAGGATGTGACAGTGCTTGTACAATGGTCACAAGAGCTTACAATCTATGAGGAGGAGAAGGGGACACAGGAGGTGACAGTGCTTGTACAATGGTCAAGGGAGCTTACAATCTATGAGGAGGAGGGGACACAAGAGCTGACAATGCTTGTACAATGGCCACAAGAGCTTACAATCTATGAGGAAGAAGGGGATAGGAGGTGACAGTGCTTGTACAATGGCCACAAGAGCTTACAATCTATGAGGAAGAGGGGACACAAGAGGTGACAGTGCTTGTACAATGGTCACAAGAGCTTACAATTTATGAGGAGGAGGACACAGGATGTGACAGTGCTTGTACAATGGTCACAAGAGCTTACAATCTATGAGGAGGAGAAGGGGACACAGGAGGTGACAGTGCTTGTACAATGGTCACGGGAGCTAACAATCTATGAGGAGGAGGAGACACAAGAGGTGACAATGCTTGTACAATAGCCACAAGAGCTTACAATCTATGAGGAGGAGGACACAGGATGTGACAGTGTTTGTACAATGGTCACAGGAGCTTACAATCTATGAGGAGGAGAAGGGGACACAGGAGGTGACAGTGCTTGTACAATGGTCACAAGAGCTTACAATCTATGAGGAGGAGAGGGCACAGGAGGTGACAGTGCTTGTACAATGGTCACAAGAGCTTACAATCTATGAGGAGGAGAAGGGGACACAGGAGGTGACAGTGCTTGTACAATGGTCACAAGAGCTTACAATCTATGAGGAGGAGAGGACACAGGAGATGACAGTGCTTGTACAATGGTCACAAGAGCTTACAATCTATGAGGAGGAGAAGGGGACACAGGAGGTGACAGTGCTTGTACAATGGTCACAAGAGCTTACAATCTATGAGGAGGAGGACACAGGAGGTGACAGTGCTTGTACAATGGCCACAAGAGCTTACAATCTATGAGGAGGAGGACACAGGATGTGACAGTGCTTGTACAATGGTCACAAGAGCTTACAATCTATGAGGAGGAGAAGGGGACACAGGAGGTGACAGTGCTTGTACAATGGTCACAAGAGCTTACAATCTATGAGGAGGAGGGGACACAGGAGGTGACAGTGCTTGTACAATGGTCACAAGAGCTTACAATCTATGAGGAGGAGGGGACACAGGAGGTGACAGTGCTTGTACAATGGCCACAAGAGCTTACAATCTATGAGGAGGGAGGGGGCACAGGAGGTGACAGTGCTTGTACAATGGTCACGGGAGCTTACAATCTATGAGGAGGAGGGGACACAGGAGGTGACAGTGCTTGTACAATGCTCACAAGAGCTTACAATCTATAAGGAGGAGGAGGACACAGGAGGTGACAGTGCTTGTACAATGGTCACAAGAGTTTAAATCTATGAGGAGGAGGACACAGGATGTGATAGTGCTTGTACAATGGTCACAAGAGCTTACAATCTATGAGAAGGAGGGGACACAGGAGGTGACAGTGCTTGTACAATGGCCACAAGAGCTTACAATCTATGAGGAGGAGGACACAGGATGTGACAGTGCTTGTACAATGGTCACAAGAGCTTACAATCTATGAGGAGGAGAAGGGGACACAGGAGGTGACAGTGCTTGTACAATGGTCACGGGAGCTTACAATCTATGAGGAGGAGGGGACACAAGAGCTGACAATGCTTGTACAATGGCCACAAGAGCTTACAATCTATGAGGAAGAAGGGGATAGGAGGTGACAGTGCTTGTACAATGGCCACAAGAGCTTACAATCTATGAGGAGGAGGGGACACAAGAGGTGACAGTGCTTGTACAATGGCCACAAGAGCTTACAATTTATGAGGAGGAGGACACAGGATGTGACAGTGCTTGTACAATGGTCACAAGAGCTTACAATCTATGAGGAGGAGAAGGGGACACAGGAGGTGACAGTGCTTGTACAATGGTCACGGGAGCTTACAATCTATGAGGAGGAGGAGACACAAGAGGTGACAATGCTTGTACAATAGCCACAAGAGCTTACAATCTATGAGGAGGAGGACACAGGATGTGACAGTGCTTGTACAATGGTCACAGGAGCTTACAATCTATGAGGAGGAGAAGGGGACACAGGAGGTGACAGTGCTTGTACAATGGTCACAAGAGCTTACAATCTATGAGGAGGAGAAGGGGACACAGGAGGTGACAGTGCTTGTACAATGGTCACAAGAGCTTACAATCTATGAGGAGGAGAGGACACAGGAGATGACAGTGCTTGTACAATGGTCACAAGAGCTTACAATCTATGAGGAGGAGAAGGGGACACAGGAGGTGACAGTGCTTGTACAATGGTCACAAGAGCTTACAATCTATGAGGAGGAGGACACAGGAGGTGACAGTGCTTGTACAATGGCCACAAGAGCTTACAATCTATGAGGAGGAGGACACAGGATGTGACAGTGCTTGTACAATGGTCACAAGAGCTTACAATCTATGAGGAGGAGAAGGGGACACAGGAGGTGACAGTGCTTGTACAATGGTCACAAGAGCTTACAATCTATGAGGAGGAGGGGACACAGGAGGTGACAGTGCTTGTACAATGGCCACAAGAGCTTACAATCTATGAGGAGGGAGGGGGCACAGGAGGTGACAGTGGTTGTACAATGGTCACGGGAGCTTACAATCTATGAGGAGGAGGGGACACAGGAGGTGACAGTGCTTGTACAATGCTCACAAGAGCTTACAATCTATGAGGAGGAGGAGGACACAGGAGGTGACAGTGCTTGTACAATGGTCACAAGAGTTTAAATCTATGAGGAGGAGGACACAGGATGTGATAGTGCTTGTACAATGGTCACAAGAGCTTACAATCTATGAGAAGGAGGGGACACAGGAGGTGACAGTGCTTGTACAATGGTCACAAGAGCTTACAATCTATGAGAAGGAGGATGGGACACAGGAGATGACAGTGCTTGTACAATGGCCACAAGAGCTTACAATCTATGAGGAGGAGGACACAGGATGTGACAGTGCTTGTACAATGGTCACAAGAGCTTACAATCTATGAGGAGGAGAAGGGGACACAGGAGGTGACAGTGCTTGTACAATGGTCACAAGAGCTTACAATCTATGAGGAGGAGGGGACACAGGAGGTGACAGTGCTTGTACAATGGTCACAAGAGCTTACAATCTATGAGGAGGAGGAGGAGGACACAGGAGGTGACATAGACTGTAAGCTCCTGTGACCTTGTACAAGCACTGTTTGGGAATTGTTCAGTTTCACACCCCTGTGAGCATAGCACAGCAGGCACAGGAGCAGAGACTCCAGTACTGTGCAGGTCCTGTCCCCTCTTTAGTGTTATCTGCAGCACGAGCAGCTGGGACAATGGGAGAAGCCAGTGACCTGTCCGGCATCAGTCACAGTGAGTGCTCCGTGCTGAGGGGGCGTGGCTTCTGCTTCCCTTCATCAGATAACCTGGAAGTGCTGTCACACTCTGTGTGCCCTGCACGAGATGACTGAACTCCGCTCACAGATACTAGCAGGCGGCAGCTGTGTGTGGAGCTGAGCTGAGCACTGGCGCTGCGCTTACTGCCATGTGCCGTCCTCCATTCCCTCCTGCAGTGGAGGGCTGAGGCACCGGCACACATCTACATTCGGACTATAAGACGCACCACTGTTTTTTCCCCATCTTCTGGGTAAAAAAAATGTGCGTCTTATAGTCCAAAAAATACGGTAATGTTCTAGGAGAAGCGCTGAGCCAGGCAAAAGAGTGAGACAGCTTCATTATCATAATGTTATATCTGTTTTATCAGCAAAACCACTCAGCACAGGGATGCACCAAGATATGTTTCTGCATCAGTGTTTTTTCTTTGGGTAGTAGAGAGCTCTGCGCTCCAATTTTGTTATTTATGGTGCTCCATTTATATTGTAATTGGTGTTTCTTAATATTTTTTTCATCTCTTAGGTCTGTGGATATGGTGGGTTTCTCCATGCATTTCCATGCTGGGTGGATGTTGTGAGGTACCCTCGCCTGTCCTGCCCCCGTTCACTGTGATTTTTTCGTTTAGCGTTTCATTTATGTCACCATATGAAATCATCCACTGTTACCAACCATATCTTTAAAGTTATCTATAACTTTGTCTCTTTTGTCATATCAGTGTCATTTATCAAAACTTACCCTTATTCCTTCTTTTTAAATATTTTTATACATTTCTGGTCACTCTTTCTTACATACTTGCACTTTACCCGACTTGGTCCCCTATACATTAGCACTTATGGCACGTTACATTGTATCCCGATTGGTCAGATTTAGTCCCAGTTGCTGTAACAATCCCTCACATCTAGTTGCGGTGGTCACATCGACGTTCTAAGTTAGCGCGCATGCGCGGATTCAGCTGATTAGTCCTTCCCGGAATTGACATATCGCGACTTCCACACACTAACATCCATGCCGCCATCTTGAATATGGGGACCGTCTCAGCTGCTGTGCAGCTTCAATTAGCACACATAGGTACTTATATGTGCACACGGCACAGGTCCGGCACCCCTGAGAAAGCTTTTTCCGGTCTTGTTTCGTTTCACTGTCCAGGCTTCATGGTAACTATCATTTTCTTTATCATTTGCAGCAGGTTCACCATTACTATCGGTTCCCTCATCTGGGGAGTATAGTGGATTTCACTACTTCTACATTATTCAGGCGCTTCGCGAACTGTGTGCAACATCCCCCGCCGGGGCCTAGCCTTCTCGTGGGTCCTGGAGACAGCCGGGGCCCAGAATACCAGAGTGGCTGGCGGTTGCGGCCTAGGGCACGCTAGTGTCACGGTGCTTGGTATGGGGACCGGAGGACTATCCTACAGCCTGGCAGGTCTCCAGCAGGTGGTGTGTGCAAAGAATATGGAGGGAGAGGCTGATGTACTGGTTCTCCCTGAGGCAACCCCTAAGTGTCAGTAATATATGTCCCTGGGTGATGGATGGGGAAGCTGTGGTGGTAACAGCCGTATCCAGGGATCAGACGGAGGCAACATTGTGCAAAAATAATTTTTATTTTTGCACAACGTTTTATTCGAACAACAGCAGGCAACGAGCCAAATGATTCTGTACAGATATCGGATTACTGAACAGTCCGGATTACTGGAGTGATCATGAAGAGGGAACCTCAGGAGTTGGGTCACCAGCCTGGTTGCAGATACAGGCTGGGATGTAGCTGTGTCCAATGCTGGAAGCTGCAGCTTTAATCCTAGGAGGTAGCTCTGTGTGAGACACTGAAGGTGTATCTCACACTGTCTCTGGTCACTCAGTGTTGTAGAAGAGATGCTCCTGTGTCAGGAGCTGGGGCCTAAGAGGTCTGTGGTCAGAGCGTGTGCTCTAAGGTCTCTGGTAAGAGAGCTTGCTGGAAACAGATGCTCCTCAGTCAGGAGCTGGGCCACAAGAGCACTTGTCACTTCCTGTCCAGGGGTTTTGTTACACTCTGGTCAGGTGGTCTCACTCTCCAATCACACTCCAGTTACAAAGGTGGAACATCATTGGATAATAACTAGAGATGAGCGAGTATACTCGTCCGAGCTTGATGCTCTTTCGAGTATTAAGGTACTCGAAACGGCTCGTTGCTCGGACGAGTATTTCCCCTGCTCGAGATCGAGCATTTAATTAAAAATACACAGTGAAGAACAATGAAGAATAGAATAAAAACAGTGAACACAGTGACCACAGGATCATTTAAGTGAAAAACACAGTAAAGAACACAGTGAAGAATAGATTACAGATGTTCGGCACATCTGCTTACTTGTCGGAAGATACCCGCGGAACAAAATAGTATGTGAAGAACAATATATATGTGTGAAGAACACATTGAAGAACACGGGGAGCAGCACAGAGACACCGGGGAGCAGCACAGAGACACCGGGGAGCAGCACAGAGACACCGGGGGAGCAGCACAGAGACACCGGGGGAGCAGCACAGAGACACCGGGGGAGCAGCACAGAGACACCGGGGGAGCAGCACATGGAGACATCGGGGAGCAGCACAGAGACACCGGGGGAGCAGCACAGAGACACCGGGGGAGCAGCACAGAGACACCGGGGGAGCAGCACAGAGACACCGGGGGAGCAGCACAGAGACACGGGGGAGCATCGAGGCTGGGGCAGCACGGATACGTCGGGGCTGGGGCAGCACGGATACATTGTGGGAACGGGCAGAACGGAGACATCGGGGGAACGGGCAGAACGGAGACATCGGGGGAATGGGCAGAATGGAGACATCGGGGGAATGGGCAGAACGGAGACATCGGGGGAATGGGCAGAATGGAGACATCGGGGGAATGGGCAGAATGGAGACATCGGGGGAATGGGCAGAACGGAGACATCGGGGGAATGGGCAGAATGGAGACATCGGGGGAATGGGCAGAACGGAGACATCGGGGGAATGTGCAGAATGGAGACATCGGGGGAATGGGCAGAACGGAGACATCGGGGGAATGTGCAGAATGGAGAAATTGGGGGAATGGGCAGAACGGAGACATCGGGGGAATGGGCAGAATGGAGACATCGGGGGAACGGGCAGAACGGAGACATCGGGGGAATGGGCAGAATGGAGACATTGGGGGAATGGGCAGAATGGAGACATCGGGGGAACGGGCAGAATGGAGACATTGGGGGAATGGGCAGAACGGAGACATCGGGGGAATGGGCAGAATGGAGACATCGGGGGAATGGGCAGAACGGAGACATCGGGGGAATGTGCAGAATGGAGACATCGGGGGAATGGGCAGAACGGAGACATCGGGGGAATGTGCAGAATGGAGACATTGGGGGAATGGGCAGAACGGAGACATCGGGGGAATGGGCAGAATGGAGACATCGGGGGAACGGGCAGAACGGAGACATCGGGGGAATGGGCAGAATGGAGACATTGGGGGAATGGGCAGAATGGAGACATCGGGGGAACGGGCAGAATGGAGACATTGGGGGAATGGGCAGAACTGAGACATCGGGGGAATGGGCAGAATGGAGACATCGGGGGAATGTGCAGAACGGAGACATCGGGGGAATGTGCAGAATGGAGACATTGGGGGAATGGGCAGAATGGAGACATCGGGGGAACGGGCAGAACGGAGACATCGGGGGAATGGGCAGAATGGAGACACCGGGGGAACGGGCAGAACGGAGACATCGGGGGAACGGGCAGAACGGAGACATCGGGGGAATGGGCAGAATGGAGACATCGGGGGAATGGGCAGAACGGAGACATCGGGGGAACGGGCAGAACGGAGACATCGGGGGAACGAGCAGAACGGAGACATCGGGGAAATGGGCAGAACGGAGACACCGGGGGAACGGGCAGAACGGAGACATCGGGGGAATGGGCAGAATGGAGACATCGGGAAAATGGGCAGAACGGAGACATCGGGGAAATGGGCAGAATGGAGACATCGGGGGAATGGGCAGAACGGAGACATCGGGGGAATGTGCAGAACGGAGACATCGGGGGAATGGGCAGAATGGAGACATCGGGGGAATGTGCAGAACGGAGACATTGGGGGAATGGGCAGAATGGAGACATCGGGGGAATGTGCAGAATGGAGACATTGGGGGAATGTGCAGAACGGAGACATCGGGGGAATGTGCAGAACGGAGACATCGGGGGAATGTGCAGAATGGAGACATCGGGGGAATGTGCAGAATGGAGACATCGGGGGAATGGGCAGAACGGAGACATCGGGGGAATGTGCAGAACGGAGACATCGGGGGAATGTGCAGAATGGAGACATCGGGGGAATGTGCAGAACGGAGACATCGGGGGAATGTGCAGAATGGAGACATTGGGGGAATGGGCAGAATGGAGACATCGGGGGAACGGGCAGATCGGAGACATCGGGGGAATGGGCAGAATGGAGACATCGGGAAAATGGGCAGAACGGAGACATCGGGGGAATGGGCAGAATGGAGACATTGGGGGAATGGGCAGAATGGAGACATCGGGGGAATGTGCAGAATGGAGACATCGGGGGAATGGGCAGAATGGAGACATCGGGGGAACGGGCAGAACGGAGACATCGGGGGAACGGGCAGAACGGAGACATCGGGGGAACGGGCAGAACGGAAACATCGGGGGAACGGGCAGAACGGAGACATCGGGGGAACGGGCAGAACGGAGACATCGGGGGAATGGGCAGAATGGAGACATCGGGGGAATGGGCAGAATGGAGACATCGGGGCTGGGGCAGAACGGAGACATCGGGGGAACGGGCAGAACGGAGACATCGGGGGAACGGGCAGAACGGAGACATCGGGGCTGATACATCAGGGCAGCACGGAGACACTCACGGAGGGGCAGCAGGGAGACACTCGGGGAGGGGCACACACTCGGGGAGGGGCAGCACGGAGACACCGGGGAGCAGCAGCATGGATCCCGACAAGTAAGCAGATGTGCCGAACATCTGCAATCTATTCTTCACTGTGTTTTTCACAGCGTTTTTCACTTAAATGATCCCGTGTTCACTGTTTTTATTCTATTCTTCACTGTTCTTCACATCTGATAACTTGTCGGGAGATAATATACGCGCGGAACAGTGAAGAATAGATTGCAGATGTTTGCATACATCTGATCACTTATCAGAAGACATTCTTTTTCAATTAAATAACACATTTTATTCCCGAACCATGGTCCCTTTGAAAAATGCTCGGGTCTCCCATTGACTTCAATGGGGCTCGTTATTCGAGACGAGCACTCGAGCATCAGGAAAAGTTCGTCTCGAATAACGAGCACTCGAGCATTTTAGTGCTCGCTCATCTCTAATAATAACATTAAATAGTAATAGTAAGCACAGTCCTCCTTCTCAACCGGTGGTTATCCATGGGACAGACATTGAGGCAGTGAAGTCCTATAAGTACTTGGGTGTCTTCCTCAACAATAAACTGGAGTGGGCAGAGAACATAAACGCACTTCACAGGAGGGGTCAGAGCCGGCTACACCTGCTGAGGAGGCTGAGGGCATAACTGCACATCACAGGAGGGGTCAGAGCCGGCTACACCTGCTGAGGAGGCTGAGAACATAAACGCACTTCACAGGAGGGGTCAGAGCCGGCTATACCTGCTGAGGAGGCTGAGGGCATTCGGAGTGCGGGGGGCTCTTCTTAAGACCTTCTTCAACTCTGTAGTGGCACCAGCCATCTTCTTTGGTGTAGTCTGTTGGGGAAGCAGCATCTCAGCGAGGGAGAGAAGCAGACTGGACAAACTGATTAGGAAAGCCAGCTCTGTCCTGGGGGGTCCTGGTGACACAGGGCAGGTGGTAGCTGAGAGGAGGACACAGTGCAGGTGGTAGCTGAGAGGAGGACACTGGGTAAGTTGAAGTCTATTCTGGAGAATAGTTCCCATCCCTTGCATGAGACTGTGGTGGCATTGGGGAGCACATTCAGTGACCGACTGCTTCACCCCAAATGTGAGAGGGAGCGTTATCGTAAGTCATTCCTCCCCGCTGCCATCAGGCTGTTCAACAAACAGAAGTAACCTGCGCCCCCCACCTAACCAGTCCCTGCAGGTCCCATCCACAGACTAAACATCAAACTGCCGATCATTGCTTGTCTCTTTTTTGTCTTTTTATCCCCCTTTTTCTTTTTGTTCATTTATCCCTAATATTATTGTTGTCATAGTTTGTACTTCACTCTCTGTACCCTCTCTGCTGCTGTAACGCTGTGAATTTCCCCACTGTGGGACTAATAAAGGATTATCTTATCTTAACCCTTGCCTATCCAGGCAGAAACTACCGCTGCTAATTACCTTGAGATGTACTGAATGATACAGGGGATTATTCGCAAACACTCCTCTGCCTTGCGCATTGGCAGGGGTGTTGCATTTGGATTCTATCATATAGGTTTTGAGACCCATACACTCCGTCCGTACATATTATTATTGGTAGTTCACTTTTGTGTGTTTTTTCATCCGCCACTAGCCTGTTACCTGCTCTTGCATGACATGTATTGTATTTGCATTTGTATCTGTATTTTCTCTGGACAGTGTTCAGAGTAGGGTTGCAGGGATGACAGGGTTCTGGCATTATCAGGTGCCCCTGTCCCCCGGTGTCTGCATTTTTGGGGAACAGCCAAGCTGTATTCCCTTGCTTTTTAAGTGATTTTATTCTTTGCTTTGTCTGATCAATGTCTGCTTCTATGTATTTATAGTGATTAATAAAGATTGTTTTTTTGCTACCTTACACATGATTTTTTGTGTATTTTACATACATGTGAGGCTGGAAGGACCAAACTTCTGAGCTCAGTTTAAAATACGCTTAAAAGACCTTTAAAGGAAACCTACCATTTCAAATGGTAGGTGTAAGCTGTAAACACCTAGCACCAGCTCAGGGTGAGCTGGTGCCGGTGCTTAGTTTCGTTAGTGTTAAAACTAACTTTTGCTATGAAGTTTAAAAAGTGTTAAAACCGCGATACCGCGGTTTTAACACTAACGAAACTAAGCACCGGCACCAGCTCACCCTGAGCTGGTGCTCGGTGTTTACAGCTTACACCTAGCATTTGAAATGGTAGGTTTCCTTTAAGGGGGAATTGCTTCAGTACCTGATTTTGTCCAGCAGATGTCGATATTGCACTGGTTAAAGGGATGAGATTTGCTAATAATAAGTGAAAGGGATCGATCTGTTTGCTTCATTAGAACTTTGGGTTCAGAGTCTGGAGTTAGATAAATACATTTTATTTCTTTTTTTTTTTATATTTTTTTTTAACTTATGCTCCTGGGCACATGGTGTATTTATAAAGGTCTTATAGGCTGATACATCACAAGTCTAGACACATCTCATTTTGTCACTTTTTAGACATTATGGCATGGAATGTACAACAAATGTATCAAAATCTAATCTATAGAAGAATGTGGCACACGGTAACAGCGGTGTTTACATAAGAGGGAATTTTAGGCTTCCTCTTCCCTGTGACACTTTTGTAGGTAATTGTAGAAAGTTTTGACAAAATGTTGCACAGAAAGGTGCAAGAGATGGCATTGGGATATGGGTGATTTTTTCATGGCAGGGACATTAATATCTCATACTCACATCTTGTGATATGACGCCTAAGTGCACCTCAAAGAACCCAAAAAGAGACATTGGGGCACATGTACTTACCCGTCCGGAGGAGATCCCCGAAAAGTGCATTGTCCGTGTATAATGCCCTGTGCCGCGAGTCACTAAGCTCGTGCCCCCGACATATCCTGCATGTGTCACTTCTCCGCTCAGGTCCCCGGAGTTCACCTTCTTCTTCCCGGTGCATGTGAGTGCATTGTCTTGCGACACAATTTGAAAGTTAAATCCAGTGCTCAGTCCGAATCCGTTGGATTGTCCAATGGCCCGCCCCCCGATTTCTGTCGCATGAAAGCAGCGCAGCTGCACCAAAATCCAATCGCATGTGACACAATCCACTGTTAAATATCTGTCACAGCCGTGAAAAACCCGAAAACGTAGGAAAGTCGGACGAATGTGTGATGCGCAACCCCTAGTAAATAAGCGCCATTTACTTTCACATGAACGTGGCACAACTGGCACCCAAATAAGCGCATGATACGCCAAAAAGTTTCATGTATTTATCCGAAAGCTACGCAAGAATCTCTCCACAAATCATGACTTGGGCTGTACTGACAATGGGCTGTACTTGGGAGGTGTTTTTGCTGCATTTTCTAATGTTTTGGGTTTTTTGTGCTGTACTACATTACTTATTGTTTCTGGGGTGGTATTTTGTGCTGTACTACATTACTTATTGTTTCCGGGGTGGTATTTTGTGCTGTACTACATTACTTATTGTTTCTGGGGTGGTATTTTGTGCTGTACTACATTACTTATTGTTTCTGGGGTGGTATTTTGTGCTGTACTACATTACTTATTGTTTCTGGGGTGGTATTTTGTGCTGTACTATATTACTTATTGTTTCCGGGGTGGTATTTTGTGCTGTTCTACATTATTTATTGTTTCTGGGGTGGTATATTGTGCTGTACTACAATACTTATTGTTTCCGGGGTGGCATTTTGTGCTGTACTACATTACTTATTGTTTCTGGGGTGGTATTTTGTGCTGTACTACATTACTTATTGTTTCTGGGGTGGTATTTTGTGCTGTACTACATTACTTATTGTTTCCGGGGTGGTATTTTGTGCTGTACTACATTACTTATTGTTTCCGGGGTGGTATTTTGTGCTGTACTATATTACTTATTGTTTCTGGGGTGGTATTTTGTGCTGTACTACATTACTTATTGTTTCTGAGGTGGTATATTGTACTGTACTGCATTACTTATTGTTTCTGGGGTGGTATTTTGTGCTGTACTACATTACTTATTGTTTCTGGGGTGGTATTTTGTGCTGTACTACATTACTTATTGTTTCTGGGGTGGTATATTGTGCTGTACTACATTACTTATTGTTTCTGGGGTGGTATATTGTGCTGTACTACATTACTTATTGTTTCTGGGGTGGTATTTTGTGCTGTACTACATTACTTATTGTTTCTGGGATGGTATTTTGTGCTGTTCTACATTACTTATTGTTTCCGGGGTGGTATTTTGTGCTGTACTATATTACTTATTGTTTCTGAGGTGGTATTTTGTGCTGTACTACATTACTTATTGTTTCTGGGGTGGTATATTGTGCTGTACTACAATACTTATTGTTTCTGAGGTGATATATTGTGCTGTACTACATTACTTATTGTTTCTGGGGTGGTATTTTGTGCTGTTCTACATTACTTATTGTTTCCGGGGTGGTATTTTGTGCTGTACTACATTACTTATTGTTTCTGGGGTGGTATTTTGTGCTGTACTACATTACTTATTGTTTCTGGGGTGGTATTTTGTACTGTACTGCATTACTTATTGTTTCTGGGGTGGTATTTTGTGCTGTACTACAATACTTATTGTTTCTGAGGTGGTATATTGTGCTGTTCTACATTACTTATTGTTTCCGGGGTGGTATTTTGTGCTGTACTACATTACTTATTGTTTCTGGGGTGGTATTTTGTGCTGTACTACATTACTTATTGTTTCTGGGGTGGTATTTTGTACTGTACTGCATTACTTATTGTTTCTGGGGTGGTATATTGTGCTGTACTACATTACTTATTGTTTCTGGGGTGGTATTTTGTGCTGTACTATATTACTTATTGTTTCTGAGGTGGTATTTTGTGCTGTACTACATTACTTATTGTTTCCGGGGTGGTATTTTGTGCTGTACTATATTACTTATTGTTTCTGAGGTGGTATATTGTGCTGTACTACATTACTTATTGTTTCTGGGGTGGTATATTGTGCTGTACTACAATACTTATTGTTTCTGAGGTGATATATTGTGCTGTACTACATTACTTATTGTTTCTGGGGTGGTATTTTGTGCTGTACTACAATACTTATTGTTTCTGGGGTGGTATTTTGTGCTGTTCTACATTACTTATTGTTTCCGGGGTGGTATTTTGTGCTGTACTACATTACTTATTGTTTCTGGGGTGGTATTTTGTGCTGTACTACATTACTTATTGTTTCTGGGGTGGTATTTTGTACTGTACTGCATTACTTATTGTTTCTGGGGTGGTATTTTGTGCTGTACTACAATACTTATTGTTTCTGAGGTGGTATATTGTGCTGTTCTACATTACTTATTGTTTCCGGGGTGGTATTTTGTGCTGTACTACATTACTTATTGTTTCTGGGGTGGTATTTTGTGCTGTACTACATTACTTATTGTTTCTGGGGTGGTATTTTGTACTGTACTGCATTACTTATTGTTTCTGGGGTGGTATATTGTGCTGTACTACATTACTTATTGTTTCTGGGGTGGTATTTTGTGCTGTACTATATTACTTATTGTTTCTGAGGTGGTATTTTGTGCTGTACTACATTACTTATTGTTTCCGGGGTGGTATTTTGTGCTGTACTACATTACTTATTGTTTCCGGGGTGGTATTTTGTGCTGTACTATATTACTTATTGTTTCCGGGGTGGTATTTTGTGCTGTACTACATTACTTATTGTTTCCGGGGTGGTATTTTGTGCTGTACTATATTACTTATGGTTTCTGGGGTGGTATATTGTGCTGTACTACATTACTTATTGTTTCCGGGGTGGTATTTTGTGCTGTACTATATTACTTATTGTTTCTGGGGTGGTATATTGTGCTGTACTACATTACTTATTGTTTCTGGGGTGGTATTTTGTGCTGTACTACATTACTTATTGTTTCTGGGGTGGTATTTTGTGCTGTTCTACATTACTTATTGTTTCCGGGGTGGTATTTTGTGCTGTACTATATTACTTATTGTTTCTGAGGTGGTATATTGTGCTGTACTACATTACTTATTGTTTCTGGGGTGGTATATTGTGCTGTACTACAATACTTATTGTTTCTGGGGTGGTATATTGTGCTGTACTACAATACTTATTGTTTCTGGGGTGGTATTTTGTGCTGTACTATATTACTTATTGTTTCTGGGGTGGTATTTTGTGCTGTTCTACATTACTTATTGTTTCTGGGGTGGTATTTTGTGCTGTACTACATTACTTATTGTTTCTGGGGTGGTATTTTGTGCTGTACTACATTACTTATTGTTTCTGGGGTGGTATTTTGTGCTGTACTACATTACTTATTGTTTCTGGGGTGGTATTTTGTACTGTACTACATTACTTATTGTTTCTGGGGTGGTATATTGTGCTGTACTACATTACTTATTGTTTCTGGGGTGGTATTTTGTGCTGTACTACAATACTTATTGTTTCTGGGGTGGTATTTTGTGCTGTACTACATTACTTATTGTTTCTGGGGTGGTATTTTGTGCTGTACTATATTACTTATTGTTTCTGGGGTGGTATTTTGTGCTGTTCTACATAACTTATTGTTTCTGGGGTGGTATTTTGTGCTGTACTACATTACTTATTGTTTCTGGGGTGGTATTTTGTGCTGTACTACATTACTTATTGTTTCTGGGGTGGTATTTTGTGCTGTACTACATTACTTATTGTTTCTGGGGTGGTATTTTGTACTGTACTACATTGCTTATTGTTTCTGGGGTGGTATTTTGTGCTGTACTACAATACTTATTGTTTCCGGGGTGGTATTTTGTGCTGTTCTACATTACTTATTGTTTCTGGGGTGGTATTTTGTGCTGTACTACATTACTTATTGTTTCTGGGGTGGTATTTTGTGCTGTACTACATTACTTATTGTTTCTGGGGTGGTATTTTGTGCTGTGCTACATTACTTATTGTTTCTGGGGTGGTATTTTGTACTGTACTACATTACTTATTGTTTCTGGGGTGGTATTTTGTGCTGTACTACATTACTTATTGTTTCTGGGGTGGTATTTTGTGCTGTGCTACATTACTTATTGTTTCTGGGGTGGTATTTTGTACTGTACTACATTACTTATTGTTTCTGGGGTGGTATTTTGTGCTGTGCTACATTACTTATTGTTTCTGGGGTGGTATATTGTGCTGTACTACATTACTTATTGTTTCTGGGGTGGTATTTTGTGCTGTACTACAATACTTATTGTTTCTGGGGTGGTATTTTGTGCTGTACTACATTACTTATTGTTTCTGGGGTGGTATTTTGTACTGTACTACATTACTTATTGTTTCTGGGGTGGTATTTTGTGCTGTACTACAATACTTATTGTTTCTGGGGTGGTATTTTGTGCTGTACTACATTACTTTTCACATGCGTGTTCTGCGCATAATTTTGACGTGTAGAACTTGCATTGCACTCTAGCCCATTCTGGGAGTTTTCCAAAGTGTAAAATGGAAAACAATACCTCCTTTTGCTACCTTGCCCATTGTAATCAACAGGCATTTTCAGACTTGCTTTTTTCTTTACTCACACATGCCAGTTGTTTTTAACTTGCGTTTAAATCTCAGCATGCGCTTCTTTTGCAAATCCTGCGTGAAAAACGCACCATACATGTCTATGGAGATGCATCAAAACCGCATCGCACTCTGAGACACTTGCAAGTGCAATGCGTTTTTCACGCATCAATTGCCATAGAAAAGATAGAGCTCAGTCCTGAGTCCATTTCACGCGCGTTTTCTGTGCGTGAAAAACGCATTGAAATTGCATCAAAAACGCGCGTGAAAAACTGAGACACTGAACAAACTCTGACTGAAAACTGATTGCACTCTGATGCAAAATGTGCGTTTTTCACTGACCAAACCCTGATCGCACCCTGATCAAACTCTGACGTGATCTGCAACGCAAGTGTGGAAGGGGCCTTAGTAAATGAGCCCCAATTAGTCCAAGAAATACGGACTATGTTGTGGCCCCTTCTACACTTGCGTTGCAGATCACGTCAGAGTCTGATCAGGGTGCGCTCAGGGTTTGGTCAGTGAAAAACTGAAATTTTTCATCAGAGTGCAGTCAGAGTTTGTTCAGTGTCTCAGTTTTTCTCGCACATTTTCATTGCATTTTCAATGTGTTTTTCATGCGCAGATAATGGGGGTCATTTACTAAGGGCCCGATTCACATTTTCCCGACGTGTTACTCGAATATTTCCAATTTGCGCCGATTTCCCCTGAATCTCCCCGGGTTTTTGGCGCCCACAATCGGCGTGCAAGCGTCGAAAATTGTCAACAATTTATTTACAAAAAAAAGGTCTATTTGACCTCACTGAGACCCATTGGTCAACTTAAAACTTCACTTTTATTGTTAAGTTTTTTTTAATAAAGTTCTCCGACGCTGATTCGTGTCTACGGCGATTCACTAAGGTAGTTCGCCTGATGTCCACCAGGTGTCTCTGCTGTGCTGAAGTCCGTTGGAGTTCACTGAAGTTCACCAAGCTATCCTGGGTGCAGGTAAGTGCGTGTCAAGCGACACATTTTTTTTAAAAAAACACGGCGTTTTTTCCAAATCCGTCGTGTTTTCCGACGGTCATGCCCCCCCGATTTCCGTCGCGTGCATGCCCGATCCGATGCACCACAATACGATCGCGTGCGCCAAAAACCCCGGGGCAATTCAGGGAAAAACTGTAATATTCGGAAAACACGTCGGAAAAACTCTAATCGGGCCCTTAGTAAATGACCCCCACAGGGTGATCACACATAGAGTGATAGTAGTAGATGTCAGTCTTGCTCATCCACTCATAAGGGAAGTCGCAAGATTCGATGTAGCTGATTCGTATCAAGTCGTATACACTCGGTGCTGTTCAGTGTCACTCTGCTGTTAGTAGTCAACACTTGTGTGTACTAATGCTCTATATACTCTGTACTGTACTGTATACTCTGTACTGTCACTGGATATTGCACTTAGGCTCGGATGCCTGTTATTGAGCTTATTTCTGATGAGCTGGCCTCGTATTCATCATTGGGCATTTGCTGTCATCCACTCATTTGTATATCCACACATACACTTTGCCTACTAGCTAAAAGCGCTATATCACACTCTAGCCCCGGCACATGGGGCCTTAGGGTTAAAACTGTCATCAGAGTACAAGTTGAAGTTGCCCCCCCCCCCCACCTTGTTCAAATCAAACAAAATTGGTGTCAAACGTTTGTGCAGCAGAAATTTTGGCTTATGCCACTATCGATTTTAAGATTTTAATGAAAGTTTCCAGAGGTCATCAGTGGTCAACCAGCGCCCCCGCCCACATTGCCCAAATCA
Organism: Engystomops pustulosus; assembly: GCF_040894005.1. NCBI lineage: Eukaryota > Metazoa > Chordata > Amphibia > Anura > Leptodactylidae > Engystomops > Engystomops pustulosus. The sequence goes on from NC_092417.1 coordinate 19,956,519, forward strand.
AACAAAACTGGTGCCAAACAATTCTGCTACGTTTGTGCTGGTTTGTGCTGCTCAAATTTTTGTTTGTGCTGCTTTTCTTTTGAATATATGAACAAAAAATTAAAGGTCAAAAGTTCAACAGCCCCCCCACATTAATTGAATCAAACAAAACTGGTGTCAAACATTAGTGTTACGTTTGTGCTGGTTTGTGCAGCAAAAATTTTCATTTGTGCCGCTATCATTTTTAATATATTCAGACTTTTTTGCTGAGGTCATCAGAGTTCATTTCTTCCAAAGTACAATGTGTTTACCAGCTCCCCCTGGTGATCAAACCAGGGAAGTGTCACTAGGTTTGTTTTTTACCAGTTCATCCTAAACACCTTGAACACCTGAACATACCTTAAAAACGATGGCGGCACAAGCGAAAATTTCTGCTGCACAAACCAGCACAAACGTTTGACACCAGTTTTGTTTGATTTGAACAAGATGGGGGGGGGGCAACTTCACTCAGGTCTAACAGCAGAGTGACGCTGAACAGCACGGGGAGTATAAGACTGGATACAAATCAGCAACATCGGCACCTTGTTTATAATACAGTGATACAATCTTGTGACAAGACTGACATCTACTGATGGAATCAATACTTGTAGAAATTCCGCTGCGCTCCTGTTTCAGTATTTGATGGTGCCAATATAAGGTCCCAACCCCGTATGCAAGTAAGGATATGGAAGACGGCACTCAATCCAATTTTGAAAATAAATGCTTTTATTCTTGTACCAATCCACTTTTATACACATACACGACGTTTCGGTAACAAAAAGACCTTCCTCAGATGCGGAATGTACTGTATAGTGATCCTATAGCCAGAATGAGAATGAGGTCCTGACCACCCTTATAGGTCCTTCTCATTATTAAATGGAATGGGTGGGGCCCCCTTGAAGGTGTGGGCCCTGGGCTATTTCCCAAACTACCAATACTGGGCCAGCGCTTGGTCTCTCCAAATGTAAATAATCTGAATAAAATCTAAATAAGCGGCACATGTACATGTAAATGTAACAAACATGAAAGTTCTTTTCAGTTAAACTGTAACTGTGGGGAATGCCCGGCTGACAATGGGGTATTGTCTGACAATCTGGGCGTGGACCTCCCAGCTATTTAAGTTTTCGTAATGGTTTTGATATTTACAGACTATGCGTGTTATCAGAGCTCAGCTTGTCTCATAGATCAAAACATCAGGCACAAAAATGAAGCTAAGCAACTTACTGGTGGATGTGTGCCCCCCTGGATCTGGATGCTGTCCTCATATACCAGATAATTCCACCAGATAAATTAGCATTCTCTTCAGGTAGGAGATAAAATGTCCTTTCTAGATGAAAATTTACCCATTTACCTACACAAAATGTCCTCAAAAATCATGTAAAAACGAGCAGAAAAGAGTCATGTTTTGCCTGAGATGAGTCACTTTTGGAAGCTTCAGATGGAGTTATTGCAGATACCCTAACTTTGGCTATTCAGTACCTTGAAACATGATCAGATTGTATCAGGCTGTGGTTCTGGGAACTGCAGAGCAGGAGATACAGGCAGTTATAGCAGTAGATGTGAACTGGATCTTTATCTATATTTCCAATTATTTGCATTTTCAATTTAGGATGTAATCATCTGTATGTCCCAGAACCACAGCCTGATACAATCTGATCATGTCCCATCAGGCTGTGGTTCTGGGAACTGCAGAACTGGAGATGATGAAATCCTTAGTTGAAAATGCAAATAATTGGAAATATAGATAAAGAAGTAGATGTGAACTGGATCTTTAACTGCCTGTATCTCCAGTTCTGTAGCTCACAGAACGACAAGCCTAAAAGAAGAGATTCTTATCTTTAATATGCCACCAGCTTGATGTTTTGGGTCTAATAGGATTTAAGATAGAAGCGTCTGAAGTGACACTGCCCCTGCAGCCTCTAATCTTGACTTATCTCACATAAAATATGACTCTACTCTGATCACTGTCACATAAATTTGGAGGAGAATTTTTATAGGTTAACGGGGGAAGTTTAGACATAAAAGAAGGAATTCTAGAAAAGACATTTCATACCCGACCTGTGATTTTATCAGGGTAAAATCTAATGACTTGAGTCCCTCTTAAAGGGATTTTTTAGAAAATTAAATAAAAATGCAAAAGGACAAGGGCTTCATTTATATATTTCATCTGTTTATTCTTTTTGTCATGATGTATGTGGCACAATGTGCAAAACTTTAACTCATTTGAAGCTGTAAAACCTAGCGATCAGCTAATATGTGTTAGTAGTGTTGACCCTCAGGGCCATAAACTGTAGGTAAGGGGTTAATATTCTTTCATTTACATTGACAAAGCCAAGTATCTGGCGCCAAGATTCCAAGTTCCCGCTCCTCCATTCATTCATCACTTATCATATTTCTTCTCCTCTGTGTATAATACCTCCCTCTGTCCTGTAATCTCAGAGTCTTCAATCTTTATTACATCAAAGTCAAACTGTGATCAAAGAAAGCAAACGGGGTTTACCGCCTCCCATCCCAGTGCTGGTTACATATTACCAACATGTACAGTATATGGAGGGATGTAGAGCCCTAAACCTGCCCCCCCCCCTAAATTACCTATAGGAGACATTGCCCCACTATAATAAATTTTAATCTCTATTTCCCCCAAAAGAAAATCTAGCACCAAGATGAAGGATTGTAAACCCAGCACATGGACATACTGGTGTGCGCCACCTCTGGCGGGATCTGCTCTTCTTTTAGCTTCTTATGCCCTAGTTTTTACAAAAAAAATGAGCCTGAGGGGCTCCAGACTCCAAAGGAGTTAATGGAGCCTGGAGCCTCTCAGGCTCATTTGCATAATTTGTAAAGCCCCTTTTACTCAAAAACAAGGGCATAAGAAGCTAAAAGAAGCATGGATCCTGCAAGAGGGGGCGCGCATCAGTATGTCAGTTTGCTTGGTTTACAATCCTTCATCCTGGTGATAGATCTCCTTTAAGCTTCTTACCACCTTCTTATAACCAGGAGGCCAGGATGTGACCTTGAAAAGAGACATTGAGAGCTGCAGATGAGGCAGAAAGGTAAGTGCTTTTATTATTTGACTTAATATTTCTGCCTAATAAATGTCTGTTATAATTTTTCATGGGGTCAATAGATGTTACAACTTATTGAAAGGCCACCAGGATGAAGGACTGTAAACCAAGCACACTGACATAGCTGGTGTGTGGTCCCTTGCTCTTCCTTAAGCTTATTATCATCTTGTTTTTACAAAAATATGTCTTTAAATGATGCAAATGAGCCTGAGGTGATAATAAGCTTAAAGTAGAGCAGACCATGACAGAGGGGGCACACACCAGTATGTCTGTGTGCTTGGTTTACAGCCCTTCATCCTGGTGGTAGATGTCCTTTAAATAAGTTGTAACATCTATTGATCTCATGAAAAATTATTATTTTATATTTATTAGGCAGAAATATTAAGTCAAATACTAAAAGCACTTACCTTCCTGCGTCATCCTCTGCTCTCAATGTCTCTTTGTTCTGTTCAAGGTCAAACCCTGACCTCTTGGGTCAGTTCTTGTCATTACTGCTGCTATTTTCCAGCGGTTGCATCCAAGACTTTCTCCTGGCAGCGGCTCCTTGGTGGCTCCACCTTGTATAATATAACAGCAGAGCTCTGTCACTTGTCTCTGCATGTAGATTCACCTGAGCATCTATGCAACACCCCTGCCGATGCAAGGCAGAGGGGTTGTTGTGAATACGCCCCACCATGTAGCTTGCAGCCTGTGAAGGGTCTGATCAACCACACAGCAGGTCACTACATAACACAGGGGAACACTGCAGTGGTAGAGTCTGCCTGGTAAGGCAGGAGTTAAGTGAAGAATGTGATGTAATATGTGTCAGCCAATCACATGTGTTCATATCTTGTATCTGTAAGCTGGGATGCAATTGGAGGAGTAACCACCACCTCACCAGTGGGAGTAATAAAACCCCTGGTCAGGAAAGTTGCAGAGTTCAGTCAGACCAAGGAGTCTGAATAGCTCAGCCAGACTTGTTAGTCTAGAGTCAGTCAGCCAGCACACCAGACCAGAGCAGGAGAGCTCAGCTCCCTGCCTGAGTGGAGTGAGTTAGTTAGTAAGAGGAAAGGGATATCATCCTACATTCAAGGGTGATACCTGAAGCCACCCAGGACAAGCTGAAGCATCCTACTAGGACACAGCTATCTCCCAGCCTGCCCTTGCATCCAGGCTGAGGATCCATCCTGTGGCTCCCTCCAACTACATCTCAGCAATCTACCATTTGTCAAGGCACGTTGCTACTGTTCCTGTCGGTTCCAATAAAGAACTGTAAGTTATTTTTGTTCAACCTCTGCCTCCGTCTGGTCCCTGCTACTACGGCTGTCACCATCACGGGCACCCTGTCCACTACACAGGGACTCATACTCCAGACACCAAAGGGTTGCCCCAGGGAGAACCGCTATAGCAGCCTCTCCCTCATCATTTCTTGCCAACACCACCCTGCTGGAGAGCTGCCAGGCTGTAGGACAGCCCTCCGGTTCCCCATACCAAGCACCGTGACACTAGCGTGCCTAGGCCGCAACCGCCAGCCACTCTGGTATTCTGGGCCCCGGCTGACTCCAGGCCCCAAGAAAAGGCTAGGCCCCAGTGGGGGGTGTTGCAGATAGATAGATATATAGATAGATATGAGATAGATAGATATGAGAGATAGATAGATAGACACATAGATAGATAGATAGATAGATAGATAGATAGATAGATAGATAGATAGATAGATATGAGATAGATAGATAGATAGATAGATAGATAGATAGATAGATAGATAGATGATAGATATGAGATAGATAGATAGATAGATAGATAGATATGAGATAGATAGATAGATAGAAAGAAGATAGATATGAGATAGATAGATAGATAGATAGATATGAGATAGATAGATAGATAGATAGATAGATAGAGAGATAGATAGATAGATATGAGATAGATAGATAGATATGAGATAGATAGATAGATATGAGATAGATAGATATGAGATAGATAGATAGATAGATAGATAGATAGATAGATAGATAGATAGATAGATAGATAGTTCTCTCCCTGCTCCTCACACTGATATCTACTAGTACAGGACTCATCCTTATAGAGAGATATAGCAGGAAGTACAAGCTGTGGTTCCTGTTCTTCTTGTGCCCATTACCCTGGAGGTGGAGGAGGAGGAGGTCCTGCAGTCTCGGGTCCTGCCTCCTCCTCCTTTTCATGCAGCCACATCTCGGCTGTACAGCACTGACAATGATCACAGCCGCAGAAGTTATTCCCCTGCTCCTCACACTGCTGAGCCCAGGTAGGTGATCATCACTGATATCTACCAGTACAGGACTCATCCTTATAGAGAGACATAGGAGGAGGTGTAATACAGAAGTAAGGAGAGATAGTATCCTATCTTTTCTCTACCATAGTGCAAACAAAAATGACCCGGCTATTTAAAGACCAACCCATAAATTGATTGGTCAATTACTTTTGTACAAAACAACATGATACTTAGGGCCACATCCATCACTCGTTTTTTCTGTTGTTTTTGCGCCAGTTTTGTGACTAAACACCAAACATGCCACGCAGCAAAAATAACCATGTTTCTCTCATTTATCCTTCTATATCCAGATGTTTTGTTGTGCCTAATAATATTCATCATTATTGACTAATTTGGACAAGGTGTGGGAGGGGGGGGGGGGGACTTCACTCAGGTCAGCAGAGCTCAGCCAGTGTTTACACTATGTGCAGCCTCTATTTACTGTTCATGACGTTCTATTTACAAAACAATCTGCAGAATCATCAGCTCACAGCAAGAGAGAAGAGAAGTGAGTGGGAGCTGCAGACAGGACAGAGAAGTGTCCCCCGTGTAGCAGGATGATCCCACTGGTGTCTGAGGGGGATACTGTGCAGAATTACAGGGGTGCAGCAGGAGACCAGCATTGGGGGATCCCCTCCAGGAGAAGCTCCTGCTGAGGAGGTCACTGGGTGCTGGGTGTCACACACCTGGGTGCTGCTGAGGGGGTCACTGGGTGCTGGGTGTCACACACCTGGGTGCTGCTGTAAGTGTTATCTTCATTCTGGGCTGTGGGAGAAGCAGAGAGGGATGTGGGAGAAGCAGAGAGGAGCCCTAATAGAGGCGGTTCCCTACTTAAGGACACCCGACTTACAGACAACCCCTAGTTACAGACAGACCCCTCTGCCCACTGTGATCTTTTGTGAAGCTCCCTGGATGTTACTATAGTCCCAGACTACAATGATCAGCTGTAAGGTGTCTGTAATGAAGCTTTATTGATAATCCTCGGTCCAATTACAGCAAAAAAGTTTGAAACTCCAATTGTCAAAATTTTTGTCTGGATCTACAATAATAAAATATACAGTTTTGTCTTACATACAAATTCAACTTAAAGGAAACCTACCACTTGTAGTGGCAGGTTTCCGATGGCAATACCGGGCACCAGCTCAGGGTGAGCTGGTGCCGGAGCTTATTTTCGTTATTGTTTTAAACCGCGGTATCGCGGTTTAAAACACTTTTTAAACTTTATAGCCGGGGCGCAGGCAGGTACGCGCTCGGCGCTTACCATGCGCGCGGCTACATAGGAAGTGAAGGAGAGCCGCGCGCATGGTAAAACACTTTAAAACACTAACTAAAATAAGCTCCGGCACCAGCTCACCCTGAGCTGGTGCTCGGTATTGCCATCGGAAACCTGCCACTTCAAGTGGTAGGTTTCCTTTAAGAACAAACCTATTGAACCTATCTTGTACGCAACCCAGGGACTGCCTGTATATATACATGGTCTCAACACTTTAACACCTAAAAAGTCACAAAAAACCCCCCACAAAAACTCGCCTACTCTGAGCAGCTGCACTTGAAAAAAAACACAAAACACTCTTTTAATTACTGGATCAAAAGGTGTTTGCTTCCCAAATAAGAAATTAACTCTATGCAACATGAAAAAATACTTCAGCACAGTTTTAAAATGTAAAATTTAATTCTTTCCACTATTATGGCTGCAAGTAACGACTTATGTGAGTGGGATTATTGTCAGTCTTAAAGGGCAAGATTCTTAAATATACTCAGGATAACAAATGAACAAATTTGCAGCATTTCTACAGATATAAGTCCAACCTGTCTCTATCAGTCCTGGTGTACACAATTTCAGTTGCCCCTGGATCCGACCCTGAATCTTCTTACTTTAGGGTCGGGAAGATATGTTGTTCTCCTGTCTGAAGCTGCACCAAGCTCCTCTTTGCCTCTAGCCGCCACCCTTGCATTCCAGGACAAGCTCACAAAGAGACATCCTGCCTGCAGCAGAATGAGGAAAGTAAATCTGCAAGCTACAGACAGATACAGTCCTAATCCAGGGGAGGGGGAGGGAGGCATACAGCAAAGCTAATAGTTTATGTAGTGACTGTTATAGCAGAGTTGAGAATGTTACGTGTAATATGCATCTAACGGATCTCTTCATCTCTCATCTCTGATCTGTCTCATCTCTCTTTCTATGTGTCAGATACCAGTAGAATGTTCAGAAGCTAAATAAAAGTGTAGATAAACCCTGTACCTTGATTATCTAAGCACATTGTCAGCACACAGCATCTCATAGCACTAAAGGAATCATGAAGTGTCTGCGTAGAGAGCCCATGCTCACACTCTGGAATCTTACACTGACCATCACTGAGTGATAGGAGCTAAAACAGCAAAAAAAACTGAGTAAAATTGTAAAGTATGGACGTATGTGGGTCCCCATTGGACACCTCGTTTTCGTGATATGTGGAGGGTCTCATCACTGAGGGCCCAGATTTATTAAAGCCCCTGCGCCAGTTTTCTATCAGACCTTGCCCATTCTTTTCAGTGAAAACTGCCTGCACAGGTATATAAGAAGTGTCCGCAATACTTATGTGCTACAGGTGCACTATCCCGACACGACACAAAAGTTGGTGCCCTCTGTCGGCTCAGTGCAGGGGGCGCCAGATTCACGAAGAAAGTGCGACACATGAATCTGGCGCACAATGCAGGCAAAGTGCAAGTTTTTGGTAAATGTGGGCCACAGTGTTTATTTATGTGTATAGTATAACGCAGCAGCTTGTGTGTACATACTATTTGGTATTACTGTCTGTGTGCACAGTATATGGTGTAAGTTACATTGAGATTCACCGTTACGCAAACATAACGGGCCAGGGCATCTTTACAATCTCCATAACCTATCATAGCACGGTGAGAAGATGAGGGGCGAGCTCGCTTACAGTCTTTTTCATTATACTTCTACAGGAGGACAAGCGGTGGATCGGCGGGTGGCCGGACTTCTTCACCATTCAGTAGAGTTGTATCATCCAGACCTACCACATCCGGTTCTAGATGTTATATGGAATTTTCAGAACCAAACAAAAATAACGAAAGTGTTCATGTATAATAGTGGCCACGAAACTACGTACAGTCCTCAGTTTGCGGATCGTCTGGAGGCATCTAATAATGGGACAAAGTTACGTATCAAAGACCTGAGGATGGAGGACACAGGGGCCTACACGTCGATAATAACCTTCGTAGATAATGACGTGTTCCAGGTCACATATCACCTCACTGTGTACGGTAGGTGCAGGATATGCTCCGATTTTGTGAATTTTATGTAGAATGACAGTGGTAAAAACCGTGGACTACAAGTCTTATACAGCCTGGGAGCTCTTGGATTGGGTCATCCTATAAACCATCCTGAAAGTCCCATGGCAATCAATAGAGGGCAAGATAAACTGGTCCTTACCGGTAGGGGGCTACTGGGGCAAGCTGACCCCAGAATTCAATTTGAGAACCTTGTGATCCCTTGTTGTGAAGATCATGTGGGGTCCGGCAGCTGAGACCCTTAGAAATTAGTCATTTAGGGCATTAGTGCTGGTCATTACTTACTATAATGGTCATATGTGATCCCATTGATGCTTCAATGTGACAGGAGAGACAGAGGTTACTGGAGCTTATAGTAAGATTCTATCTTACCCCAAGTGCTTTATGTAAACCAAAACAGGTCCAAATATCTGTGTAATGCCCTACTATGTCATGTCCTACTATGTCATGTCCTACTATGTCGTGTCCTATATGTAATGCCCTACTATGTAATGTCCTACTATGTAATATCCTACTATGTAATATCCTACTATGTAATATCCTACTATGTCATGTCCTACTATGTCGTGTCCTATATGTAATGCCCTACTATGTAATGTCCTACTATGTAATATCCTACTATGTAATATCCTACTATGTAATATCCTACTATGTAATGTCCTACTATGTCATGTCCTACTATGTCATGTCCTACTATGTCGTGTCCTATATGTAATGCCCTACTATGTAATGTCCTACTATGTAATATCCTACTATGTAATATCCTACTATGTCATGTCCTACTATGTCGTGTCCTATATGTAATGTCCTACTATGTAATATCCTACTATGTAAGTGTAAGAGAGTTGAAGAAGCAGTTTCTTGGCAAGGCTGTAAAGTGTTGGTATATCTGTTAAAATAAAATTAATAATAAAAGCCTAAAAGTTAAAATCAACCCCTTTTCCTTAGAACTGATATAAAAATAAATCTATGAAAATATAATAACATTAATTTGCGCCATTGAACCCCACAGAAGAAAAATGGAGCCCAAATGTTCGAAATGCCCTTTTTTTGCCAATTTGCAACATATAAAATATTTATGACTAAGGACGACATAAAGTCAATGGGGCACGTTTACTTACCCCATCCCCAGAGTTCACCAAAAGTGAACTGTCCGACGAGAATGCCCTGTTCCGCGATTCACTAAGATCGTGCTAGTGTTTACCATAGTACCTAAAAGTTGGAATTGGATTGAAAAACTTTCAATAATATTCTGGATTCTGGATATACAGAGCCTTGCGGAAGTATTCGACCCCCTAGAACTCTTCTACCTTTAGCCACATCTCAAGCCTTAAACATAAAGATATCAAAATGTCAAAGAGGGACACAATTGTGAAGCGGAACAAATTTTATTGGATATTTTAAACTTTTGTAAAAAATGATAAACTGAAAAATGGGACGTGTAATATTATTCAGCCCCTTAAGTTGATACTTTGTAGCGCCCCCTATTGCTGTGATTACAACTGCAGATGCTTGGGGTAGCAGGTCTCTATCATTCCTGCCCATTCTTCCTTGAGGAACAGCTGGAGGTTGGATGAAGCGTCTGTGACCAGCAGTTTTCAGCTCTTTCCATCTTCCAGTGTAGATTTTACTTTATGTTTGGGATCACTGGCTTGTTGGAAGATAAATCTCCATGCCAGTCTCAGGTCTGTTGCAGACTACAACAGGTTTTCTTCCAGAATAGTCATGTATTTGGCTACATCCATCTTCCCATCAATTGTAACCATCATCCCTGTCCCTGCTGAAGAAAAGACCAAACCATGATGTTGCCCCCACCATGTGTGAGAGTGGGGATGGTGCCCCCACCATGTGTGACAGTGGGGATGATGCCCCCGCCATGTGTGACAGTGGGGATGGTGCCCCCGCCATGTGTGACAGTGGGGATGGTGCCACCAGCATGTATGACTGTGGGGATGGTGCCACCACTATGTGTGACAGTGGGGATGGTGCCACCACCATGTGTGACAACGGGGATGGTGCCCCTACCATGTGTGACAGTGGGGATGGTGCCCCTACCATGTGTGACAGTGGAGATGGTGCCCCCACCATGTGTGACAGTGGGGATGATGCCCCCGCCATGTGTGACAGTGGGGATGGTGCCCCCGCCATGTGTGACAGTGGGGATGGTGCCACCAGCATGTATGACTGTGGGGATGGTGCCACCACTATGTGTGACAGTGGGGATGGTGCCACCACCATGTGTGACAACGGGGATGGTGCCCCTACCATGTGTGACAGTGGGGATGGTGCCCCTACCATGTGTGACAGTGGAGATGGTGCCACCACCATGTGTGACAGTGGGGATGGTGCCACCACCATGTGTGACAGCGGGGATGGTGCCCCCACCATGTGTGACAGTGGGGATGGTGCCCCCACCATGTGTGACAGTGGGGATAGTGCCTCCACCATGTGTGATAGTGGGGATGGTGCCCCCACCATGTGTGACAGTGAGGATGGTGCCTCCACCATGTGTGATAGTGGGGATGGTGCCTTCACCATGTGTGACAGTGAGGATGGTGCCTCCACCATGTGTGATAGTGGGGATGGTGCCTTCACCATGTGTGACAGTGCGGATGATGCCTTCACCATGTGTGACAGTGGGGATGGTGCCTCCACCATGTGTGATAGTGGGGATGGTGCCTCCACCATGTGTGACAGTGGTGATGGTGCCTCCACCATGTGTGACAGTGGGGATGGTGCCTCCACCATGTGTGACAGTGAGGATGGTGCCTCCACCATGTGTGATAGTGGGGATGGTGCCCCCCACCATGTGTGACAGTGGGGATGGTGCCTCCACCATGTGTGACAGTGGGGATGGTGCCTCCACCATGTGTGACAGTGGGGATGGTGCCCCCACCATGTGTGACAGTGGGGATAGTGCCTCCACCATGTGTGATAGTGGGGATGGTGCCCCCACCATGTGTGACAGTGAGGATGGTGCCTCCACCATGTGTGATAGTGGGGATGGTGCCTTCACCATGTGTGACAGTGAGGACGGTGCCTCCACCATGTGTGATAGTGGGGATGGTGCCTTCACCATGTGTGACAGTGCGGATGATGCCTTCACCATGTGTGACAGTGGGGATGGTGCCTCCACCATGTGTGATAGTGGGGATGGTGCCTCCACCATGTGTGACAGTGGTGATGGTGCCTCCACCATGTGTGATAGTGGGGATGGTGCCTCCACCATGTGTGACAGTGTGGATGGTGCCTCCACCATGTGTGATAGTGGGGATGGTGCCCCCCACCATGTGTGACAGTGGGGATGGTGCCTCCACCATGTGTGACAGTGGGGATGGTGCCACCACCATGTGTGACAGTGGGGATGGTGCCCCCACCATGTGTGACAGTGGGGATGGTGCCCCCACCATGTGTGACAGTGGGGATGGTGCCTCCACCATGTGTGACAGTGGGGATGGTGCCCCCGCCATGTGTGATAGTGGGGATGGTGCCACCACCATGTGTGACAGTGGGGATGGTGCCTCCACCATGTGTGACAGTGGGGATGGTGCCTCCACCATGTGTGGCAGTGGGGATGGTGCCTCCACCATGTGTGATAGTGGGGATGGTGCCACCACCATGTGTGACAGTGGGGATGGTGCCCCCACCATGTGTGTTAGTGGGGATGGTGCCACCACCATGTGTGACAGTGGGGATGGTGCCCCCACCATGTGTGACAACGGGGATGGTGCCACCACCATGTGTGACAGTGGGGATGGTGCCACCACCATGTGTGACAGTGGGGATGGTGCCCCCACCATGTGTGACAGTGGGGATGGTGCCCCCACCATGTGTGACAGTGGGGATGGTGTGTTCAGGGGGATGAGCTGTGTTGCTTTTACACCAAACATCCTCCTTCCATTACAATATGACGCTTGCTCTTGGCTCCTTGAGATGTTTAAAGTTTGTGTAATCGTTTTGTTTTCAAATCCGGTTTTAAACTTCTCCACATCAGTGTCATTATTATTATTTACTTTTTACCAAAAATGTAAATATCCAATAAATTTTGTTCCACTTCACAACTGTGTCCCACTTGTTGTTAAATCTTCACCCAAAAAATTCACAATTTTATATCTTTATGTTTGAAGCCAGAAATGTGTCAAAAGATAGAAAGGGGGCGAATACTTTGGCAAGGCTCTGTATATACATATAAAAAAGGATAAGAAGCTCCCTGCAATTTACGATAAGTGGCTCGAATCGCCATTCACTTCTGGGCTCCAAATTCCATCCTAATTACACACTTCATAGTAGGTGTTTGGCGTCCCTATCAGTTGATACTTTGTGAGGTGGCTCTGGGGTAGAGGCGCGGTGGAGGTGTATTGTTTGGTGCTGTGTTTGAACTAGAATATGTTTTGCATCTTATAAGGGCTGGTAGTCGTTCTGCTATGCTGGCATAGTGTTCACTTTTCGTGCCTATTCTTATGTTTGCCATTAATGTTGAGACTTGTCTTTCTGCAGAGATGACTCATGTACTGGAGCGCACCATTTATACTTTGCAAGTGTAAACTCCTCTTTTCTCCCTCATCATTGGATCCCTTCCTGTATGTGCTGTGGTTGTGCTGTGGAAATTGTATCTCCAAAATACCCTGAGTGTGCCGTCACACGTTGCGCCTTGGTTGCGTTTTCATTGCGTTTTGAAACGCATTACAACAACTGAGGAGAGGTTGATTTTGGGGTGAATGATTCGCAGATGTTTCTGTGTGGTTGAGCGGTTAACTCTACTGCTAGGAAATCTCCGATAGCAAAGTCCTCACCACCTCTGAAACCACTTCTATCATGGTGAAGATATGAGTCTCTCACTACTTACATGTAAATAGGTTTCTCATAACCTTTATTTAACCAACATCTCATCTCAGTAGCTATAAACTGTACATCTTACACCCCTTTCTTCTGCTCATAATCAAAGCGAAAAGCGATTACTAAAAGCCTCTATAAAAATGCCCTGGACTTTTGGGGTACACTATTAGATTAGAGCCTGGACTAACTGCGGGTTCATCTGGTGGGCCAGTTTAATTCTGGTTATGCTGGTCCTTATATTACAGTGGTTTCAACTGATCCCTTAAAGGGGTATTCCCATGAAGACAATGGGGCAGATTTACTTACCCGGTCCCTTCGCGATCCAGCGGCGCGTTCTCTGCAGTGGATTCAGGTCCAGTTGGGATTCACTAAGGTAGTTCCTCCGACGTCCACCAGGTGTCGCTGCTAGCGCTGAAGTCCGCCGAGGCCCGCCGGAATGCACGAGCCCATTCCCGGTGAAGGTAAGCGCTAGTCCAGCGACACTTTTTTTTTTTTTAATGCGGCGGTATTTCCGAATCCGAATACTGTTCTTCTGTCTGATGAGCTTCTAGTGAGCTTCTCCACCCCCCACCCTTGCATTCCAGGATCAACTCACACACATTGGGGCACATTTAATTACCCGGTCCTGTTGCGATCCTCGATCCGGACTGTCTGACGAGGATGAAGTCCGGCGTGATTCACCAGGATCGTGTGCCCGATATCTTCCATGTGTCGCTTCCCCGCTCAGGTCCGCCGGAGTTCACCTTCTTCTTCCCGGTGTATGTAAGTGTATGTCTTGCAACACAATTAGAATTTAAAATTTTAGTCCGAATAAGCTGGGTTGTCTGACGGCCTGATTTGTGTCGCATGATTTCACTTGCGCCAAAAACCCTGTTAACTGCAGCGCAAATCAGAAATAGTCGGAAAAACCCGACGGAAATGCTGTGTGCGGACCCTTAGTAAATGTGTCCCACTGACTTCCTGCCAGCAGCAGCCTGAGGAAAGTAAATCTACAAGCTACAGACAGATAAGGTCTTTATCCAGGGGAGAGGGAGGCATATAGCAGTGCTGATAGTGTATGTTATGGCTGTGATAGCAGGGCTGAGAATGTCATGTGTAATATGCATATCACTGATCTCGTCATCTATGATCTGTCTCATCTCTCTTTTTCTATGTGTCAGATACTAGTGAATGTTCAGAAGCTAAATAAACATGTAGTTAAAGGGAATCTGTCAGCATAAATTGACCAATATGTCATCAAGCAGCTGAACCCCTTCTAGATCATGTCCAATTCCTAGCCCAGCACGATTGCGACGTCCAGAAAATCAACTTTGAAGTGACATGTATTTGGTTGTATAAAGTCAAGAAGGTGGAGAGCTTAGCAGTGAAGTTCTCTTCACCTGAAAATGAAGGAGAGCTGGTTAGTGATGTGCCTGGATGCAGGAACATCAATTACAGTGTGAGGAACGCTTGACCTCAGTGTTAAACTCTCCGCCTCCATGACTTTATACAACCAATTTACATCTCACTTCAAATTTGATTTTCTTAATGATGCCACCACCACGGGCCATGAAAGAAACAAGATCTGCTTCACAACATACTGGTAATGGTTAATTAGGTCAATTTCTGATGGCATGTTCCATTTAACCTTGTACCCTAATAATCTAAGCACATTGTCAGCACACAGAATCTCACAGCAATACAGGGATCATGAAGTGTCTGCTTAGAGAGTCCCAACTCACACTCTGGAATCTTACACTGAGCACTGAGCTAAAACAGCAATAAAACTGAGTAACATTGTAAAGTAAGGGTTTAAAAATGATTTTTATTGTGGAAACATCACTAAGGGATTTAAATTTGAGAATTTTGCTTCATGGGCAAACCCCTTTAACGGAGTGTTAAAAATGGAGCTCCATCTACAACCCTGGTTTTTAGTGCTGACTTTTAATTCTTTGCAGCATCTGATCCTCATTGGTAAAGGGGTTTCCCACGAAAGAAAATTCTCACATCTCAATCCCCTAGTGATGTTAACACAATAAAGATCATTTTAAAGGGGTTGTCCGAGTTTAAAAAAAATAAATATATGTGGCCGGGAGCGGGCTGCCTAAAACAATAAAGTTGTACTTACCTTCCGGTGCCCTCCAGTATCCAGCGCTGCTGTCGCTCCGGTCCGGGCGCCATGTAAACAAACATGGTCGCCGGAGCAGCGCTGGATTCAGCTTCCGGCCAGCCGTGGCCGGGTACGCCTATCCGTCCCTATACACAGCATTGTGTATGGGGGCCGGAAGGTTGTCGGGTCCGGCCGGAAGCTGAATGCAGCGCTGCTCCGGCGGCCATGTTTGTTTACATGGCGCCCGGACCGGAGCGACAGCAGCGCTGGATACTGGAGGGCACCGGAAGGTAAGTACAGCTTTATTGTTTTAGGCAGATCGTTCCCGGCCACATATATTTTTTTTTCAAAACTCGGACAACCCCTTTAAACCCAACAATTTTACTCAGTTTCACTGCTGTTTTACCAACTCAGTGATGGTCAGTGTAAAATCCCATGGTGTGAACGTGACTCTCTAAGTAGACACTTCATGATCCCTCTAGTTCTGTGGGGTGACAGTGTGGTTATGTTATCAGGGTAGAGGTGTATATCCACTTTCATCTGGCTTCTGACATTGTACTAACACACTGACACATAGAAAGAGAGAACAGATGCATGGATTTTACACTGTCAGCTCTGCTGCATCTCACAGACATGTGCCTGCCTTCCCTTTCCCCCGGATCACTTATCTGCATGAATTTTGCAGCTTTTCTTTCCTCACCTTGTGCTGTTTGCTCTATGATGTCACACAGAAATCCAAGATGGCGGCCACACGACCCTAAGTCAGAAGTTACTGGGTCGTGTCTAGGGGCAACTGAAATTGTGTACAGCAGAACTGATAGAGACCCAGAGAGATCCAGTGACGTAACGAAGAGAGGCTGGGCAACATGACAAACTTACCGGCCAATGGGGGACATATATACGCCGGCCGAAGGGGCAGCTGCCGACAAGTGTTATAAGCGGGTAGGAGGGAGAGTGCAGGCTGTGCCGCTGGGTTGTTGGGGAGACCCGCCTGCTGAGCCGGCAAGCTGGAGGGAGGTGTGGCCAGCTGTGCGGGCAGGAGGGAGGGCGGCTCGGTGGGTGCAAGGTCTGGGTGGGCAGGTCGGCAGGGATGGGGTCGGATGGGATGGGCGGGCCAGGAGGATGGGCGGCAACAGATGACATGGTCAGCCATGTGGCTACAGCTGCTGTTACGCCTCGGACTATGGGCCCCCGACCATCGCCAGGTCCGGTCGCTGTCGCACCTGCGACTGCGATCGTTACGCCACTGTAAAGATCCACAAGGACCTGACCCAAATGAAGTTGACCGATACCCTACTTTACAATGATATGAGTCAAGATCCCCCAAACAGCCGTCTCCAGATGGAGTCTTTCTATACTGCATGGTTTGTCTCCCTTTCCTTGTCAGACAATAACAATGTTCACCGGTTTCAGTCAGTATTTCCGGGCAGGATGTTGGGCAGTCTTTGTGGTCCTGCTATTAAATCCTATTTGGTACTGATACACGTGTACAGAATCTGCTTAGTGACCACATGGTAATAACCACCAGATATTCAATCTTTGCTAACGTAGGGAAAAAAAAACTCTTAGTCCTTAGTTGAAGCCGTCTGCCCTGTTCTTGTCTATTAGACACATAGGGGCATATTTATCATACGCTGGCGCTCGTGCGCTGCATATTCGAAAAGTCGACGGTAGCAGTGAGTGCGCAGACGCGGGGACAGTAACGCCCCGCGCCGGCCCACTCCCGGCCAGCCGCGTCCTCCACTCGGCCAGCCGCGTTCCCCCTTCACGCCCCTTCACGCCCCACTGGCGTGACGGTTACGGATCGGGGAAAATAATCACAAAAGCTAGCAATAAGCTAGCATTTGCGATTATTTCAGGGCCTCTGCGCCACTGACGTTGCACAGAGATCCTGATAAATATCCCCCATAGATTTGGGTTTTGGAGAACTGTCTAAAGTGTCTCTGAATTTTACAGACAGTTCTCTTCTCCTCATGCATCTGCTCATTCAGACATTTACAATGCGATCAACCACATCTATAGGTAGCGACTTAATGTGGAACAACTGAATTCCTGGACCTCTTCTGTGTCTTTGGATTGCAGAGTTTACTTTCAGCTAAAGGGTTTTTAAAGGAAATCAACCACTCAAAAAAAAAAACAATAAAACCTAGAAATACTCACACTCCTATTCATCTTGGTTCTGGCGCTGTCCATCGTCTTAACACTCTGGGATCACCTAATGTAGAAAAGAAAGAATCATAATTAGCAGCACGGAGCACGGGGATGAGATGTCCGGTGTTACAGCTGCTGGGTACTGTAGGGTGACAATAGGGCACATTCGCGATCCAGCGGCGCGTTCTCTGAACAGGATTCGGGTCCGGACGGGATTTATGAAGGTAGTTCCTCCGCCGTCCACCAGGTGGCGCTGCTGCGCTGAAAATCATCTGCACGCGCCGGAATACACCTAGCTGGACCAGGTGAAGGTAAGCGCTGGCCAAGCGACACATTTTCGGTTATTAAATGTGGCGGTTTTTCCGAATACGTCCGGTTTTCGTTCGGCCACGCCCCCCGATTTCCGTTGCGTGCATGCTGGCGCCGATGCGCCACAATCCCATCGCGTGCGCCAAAATCCCAGGGCAATTCATGTACAATCGGCGCAAATCGGAAATATTCGGGTAACACGTTGGGAAAACGCGAATCGGGCCCTTAGTAAATGACCCCCAATGTGGTTACATTATCAGGGTACAGGAGTATATAGACTTTCATCTGGCTTCTGACATTGTACTAACACACTGACACATAGAGAGAGATGAGACAGATGAGAGGTGCATGAGATGTCTTTTACACGGAGACATGACAGACAAACTTTTACACTGTCAGCTCTTCTACATCTCTGTTCTGACAGATATGTGCCTGCCTCCCCCTTCTCCTGGAACAAGTTTTTTGTATGTTCGAGAGCTGAAGAGACAAGTTTCTGAGGGTAGCCCTCATCTAGAGATCTATTGATGACGATTTTACTCTGCTCTAAGAAGGTCTAAATTGACTGAATGCAATATTTTTTACTTTTAAAATGCAAGAGACTGTTACTGTCGAAGATTTTTGTACTAGAGGCAGTTGAGAGAATATACTCCAAACAGGTCTTGGAAACATCTCAAAACTGATCAAGAGAAATAAGATGTCACCGTAGGTGAATTTGAAGTGTCTAAGCGAAGAGTCTAAACTCATGTGCACAAATGCTTAATCCTAAATAAATTTGCAAACATGTTAAAAAATTCACATTTTCACAAGGTTTTTTTATTTGAAATACCAGGCTCTGAAGATTAAAATGATCTGACGACTTTCTGAATGCATTGTAGATCTATTCTTACCCATTTGTATAGATTACAGTAAAAAAGCCCACAAAAAGCACAAAAAAATAATCACACGCTCACTTTACCATTGCCTCTCATACGGCTACTGAGACCAACACTATATGTGGTCACGTCATGCGGCAGGACCACGTCTCTCTTCCTTCCTGTGGAGGTGTAGTCTAGTCTATATCTAGATATACATGTGCGCTGTATAGCTGAGGAAAGGACTATTATTTTGGGGTTCTAGTATGAAAAATGTAGCTTTCCGAAACGTAGCAGAACGAAATATTTAAAAAAAAGTTAAAAACATAGGATGTGTAAATCTCAAGCATTTCGATCCCTAACGGGTCTTAATCGTAGCCATAGCTAAAAAAGATAAAAGTTTTAGGGTTTGAAACGCGTCAGATTTATGTTTCAGTGACGTCCTATGTTTTTTTGGCTGTGAATACTGCATCTGAAAAACTAAACGTGTGAAAACACCCTTAAAGAGGACCCTAAAAAAATGCACTAAAGTAAGCAGCTTTTAGCGCTACCCCAGATGTCTGATATCGGAACGCTCCGATAACACAAGCAGACCCTGCAGCGCCATAGCCTCAGAGCGCCGGACCAGGCTCACAGTGGTCCGGCATATTCATGAGGGGGGCGGTCCGAGGTGCTGCTTTTTCTCCAGAAAGCCCCTCCCACACCATAGGCCACCCCTCCTCGAACCACCCCTCCTTCAATACGCTGGACCGCTGTGAGCTTGGTCCGGCGCTCTGAGGCTATGGCGCTGCAGTGTCTGCTAGCGTTATCGGAGGGTAACGATATCTAACATCTGGGGTAGCGCTTGGAGCTGCTTACTTTAGTAAGACCATGCACCTTGGCAAAAATGTGAATTTTTTAAAAATGTTTGCAAATTTATTTAGGATTAGGCATTTATGCACATGAGTTTAGACTCTTCACTTAGACACTTCAAATTCACCTCCAGTGACATCTTATTTCTCTTGACCAGCTCCTAGTGCGTGACTGGTCCTCTTTAACGTCTGTAATGATGTGCTGGTGTAGACCATAATCTACCACGTGACACGGCTATTAACAACTTTTAGGAACTTTTGCTCAGACACCGATGTAAGTTGCATTTACATAGTCTAGGGAGGGTAGGGATGGTGTAGTAGGGTAAGGGTAGGCTGAGGAACCTTTTAGGCTCGCCAGGTAGAAGACACAGTGGCCTAAATATATTTTATATATAATAAATATATTATTGTGTCTTCACCAGATTTTTGTCTACATTTGCATGAACAAAAAAGTGTCTTTAGAGCTTGTACGTGTATTTAGTATGTTCTTGCGCCACAATTGTGTCTCAGTTGCATTTGTTGCCTTGAAAGGTCTAAGTTTGCAGCACATTTATTTTTAGAATCCGACAGAATTGTGTCACAGGTGTCACCGCAGCATGAAGCAAAGTGCCCCAAAAATAAGGGTGCAACTGAGTCATATCCTGAAAACAGACCAGATTTGGAAGAGTTTCCAACACTATTAACCCCTTTGCACACAAGGACGTACTATTACGCCCTAGTGCTGCTGGGGTTATACAGAGATAGATCACAGGTTGAGCTCTGTCCATAAACAGCGGTAGCTGTCACCAATCATGGCAGTTAACCTGTTAAGTGCTGCGGTTGGATGGTCATTCTCCATCCCCGTGATGTCATCAGAGGGTGGTGATTGGTTTCCGTGGCAGACTCATCGGCTTGCCATGTGTAATGATCTCCAGTAGCCGGTAAATGACAGGCTATTAGAGATCATAAGTAAAATTCCTATATACTGCATTATAGTATTGTAGTATATAGTATGAGCAATCAGACCCTGCAGGGTCTAGCAATAAACTAGCATTTGCGATTATTTCTATGCCACTGACCTGGTGCAGAGGCCCTGATTAATATGATCCATTATGTGCATCAAGAAAGACTGAGCCTAAAGTGTGTAAATAAGTCAGTGAAAGGTAGTGGAAGGAAGTGTCATAGTTTGGGGAATGTTTTCTGCAGCAGGAGTTGATTCTCAGTTACATGGCAGAGGGAATACAAGTGTTTATCAGATACTTCTTCATCAACATGGGGTTCTATTCTTGTGTTCTTCACTCAATCAATTTTCATGCAGGACAATGCCCCCTGTAACACAGCAAGATGGGTAAAGCAGCTTCCTGAAACCGAAAACATTGAAACAATGAATAGCCCAGAGTCCTGATGAACCCAATGCAAAACTGGCAAATTGGCTAAGACTACATACTTTTTTCGTTATAGAGCCTGTTCCCCCTCTGGATATACAGACTGAAGTGACAGGATATAGGAAAGATGGATGTAATGTCACCCTCCAGTGCTCTGTCCCATCACATCCATTACATCTGTCTTATACATGGAAATACAGACACCAGGACCAGGAGTATCAGCCATATGATAGCGGCAGCACCACCCAGATATCACTAGCACCGGACCACCAGGACATGGAGATCCTGTGTATAGTCCACAACCCGGCCGACCAGAAGAACGTCTCCATCAGTGTGAAATCCTGTTTCAGTACAGGTAGGTAGCCATACAAGTGTCTACAAGTTCTACCTTAAATATACAAGAAGTTGGCAGTAAATGGGATCCACATCTTGGGTACAAGTTTGAAACTATGTTTAACATCAATACCAAGAAGATATAAAAGCCCTTTAAGGTCCACAAACCTATTCATACCGGGTGATATTCTAGTGCAGGTGTCTATTTACACGGTTGGGCCTTCGGGTTATCTGTGTATGACGTGATGCTAATATATCACTTCTTTTTCGGAGCAAGACACAGAAGTAAATATGTGTTGGCTTAAGGCAATAACCAAATTTATGTCAGGGAGCAGATGATGGATTGTGACTCTGAGCTTATACAAAGGGCATATAGTTTACATGTGTAATTTATACTGTTTAGACAGTTTGGGTTTATGCTCCATGTGCAGAAGAACCTGCGATTGAGACCCAGTACAGACGTTATGATAAAACATGCATATTAAAATGTTCAATATTTAGTAGAAGGAAGGGCTCCAGGGGTGCACATCCTTGGACCCCCACCACTTTACTCATAAGGGGGCCCCCACCTATCAGAGTCAGCTCAAAACTCTGTGCCTCCGCATCCATGGGTGCCTACCTCCAAGCTGTGACATTGACTCACTAGTTCTGTCAGTGAGAGTGTGCCGGTATAGACTCTGCCATTACATTCTGCATGCAGTGTGCTTTTTAGGAACTTTGCTGCATGTAGTGACACCCGCCCGATACCCCCTTATTACCTAACTCTGGTTGGCTGAACTGGTTGCCAGTCAAGTCCTAGCAAATCAGTGTTCGGTTTACTTCCTTTTAGATTGACTTCCTGACCCTGGTCACAAGCCTCTCACTCAGTTATAAACCAGTTCCCTACACTATACTGAGGAGATGCCACCACATTCCCCCATTGCAATTTTTCTGCTATTGTACGAACCTTTGTTGCTCCAGTTGTTATCGGAATTGGTTAACGACCCCTTAAAGTACTCTGAAATTTTTTTTTTAATAAAAGATCCTATTCATTTTTGTTCCTTTCCTAGAATTTAGCTTTAGGTTAGGGTTTATGTTTGGATGCATGCTTGGGTTCTTATTAGGGTTAAGGTTAAGGGAAACCTACCATTTAGAAACACCCATCATTAGGCAAGCATAGCTTTGGACAGGTGTAGATGCTGGTGCAGATCTTGTATTGTCCAGGAACGGAGGTGTTTCGGGGGCAAAACAGTTTTTAAATCCTGCCAATGAGCATCCGGTGCACTTTTTTTCGGCACACATGGTGCTTGACACTTGGGTATTATACTAATTATTCCCACCCACAGCGTGACTCAAGATGCCCTGCCCGTGGGCGTTTCTGCTTGTGCTTCTGTATTGAGAGCAGGAACAAATGTGTGAGGGTTTCATGGGTGAAGGTCCTTATCAATGTAACATTTGGTGGGTGGTTTGGGCGGCCATGGGCCCCCTAAGAGGCTTGGACCCTGGGCTACGGCCCAAACCACCTTTATTATTATCCACTACTGCTTTCCAGTAGATTGTCCCAATGTTCTAAAGGCACCATACACAGGACGTCCTTCTGGTACTGACTTGCTGCTATGTTTTCCAGAACAGCCTCGACGTTGGTATATTTTATCGATCATCTCTCTGTTGGTTATCCTGATGGTTGGAATTATCCTCCTAATGTGGAAAATAAGAAGGAAACGTAAGTAAATGAATACATCACACTTTCATTTCTACATATCCCAGAGCCTGCAGGTGGGGAATTCCACTGATCTCCCGGTATCGCACATGTTTAGACAATGTGATGGTGACAATAGACAGTATTAGAAGACAAGCTCAGGAGAAAGTATTACACAACGTACATTTAGATACTCCAGCTCCATAGACATCACACATTTAGATACTATGCCAAAATCTTCTAAACCCCAATAAGAAGCTCCATAAAACGACTCTTTGAAAATAAATGGGTGACCACCATATATTATGTGATCCCTATTACGGTAGGCTGGAACAGATCCCCAAATACATCAACAGGGGCAGAACCATTAACAAGAATCAACTCCCAATCTTTGCATCATATAATAGGTTCTTCTCTACTGATCTTGGAGCAGTTGTCATTTTCTCTCTGTTGAAGCTTTCACACGTTTAAATTTTCAGATGCAGTTTCCGATGTCTAAACCAGGAGTGGAGTTAAAAAAAAAGAGGAGAAGTAGCAGATCACATTGATAAGTTCTTCCCTATTATGATCCACATCTACTTTTGGCTTTGAAAGCTGCATCAGAAAAACTACACGTGTGAATGCGCCCTACCCCTGACCAATCAGTGCTGGGTGTTCAGAAACAACTTTTAGGTGGGTGGTGCTAGACTAGGTGCTCCACCCACCTGACAGCACAGAACTAACTTGGCACATTTTGTGAAAAAACTTACAGGATTGATGGTTCAGGAATGGTAAAGGCTAGAGAAAAGTATCCAACTGCCCCGGAAGTTGAAGGGTCTATTGAGGTGCATTTTAGGTTCCCTTACAGATGATATTTATATAAAAATTCTGCTGGAAAATGATCCCAGCATATGGTCAGACTGGTGCCAGCAACCAGTTTACTTTCCCTCCCTCCCACCTGCAGCAAGAAGTCATCTATTTGGACACCAGGAGGTGTCTGCCAATCCCCTCTGGGTGTCATGCGTTGAGATTGAATCCATTTCTGTCAACTTTAGTTGACAAAGAAGTAGACATATGAGGACCTCCCTCAGCGAGACATCTACTTAAATACAGATCTGCAGATTGTGGGGTTCCTAGTGACCCTATAGCACGCACTGATGGAACGTGGGAAAGTCAAGACTGATATGTAATGCAATTATACTTATCCATAGCCAGTGGTCATTTCTGTGATTGTCATCTGATCCACCAATGTCTATGTCAGATGATTGTGGTTTCGGCTACTTCTTCCTTTTGAAAGAGCTGGTTTTGTTTCCAGTATTTACTTAGTGACTATATGAGGCTTGAGCAATGACTGAATGTGGCCCTACACATTGCATGAAATATCTCTCATGGGAGGAAAGTCGTCACCGGTGAAGTCTAGTTGCATCTTTCCATCGTCTTCCAAAGACATGCCAAACTGAGCGTGCTTGTGTATGGAGAAGGGGGGGGGGAGGTGGAAACTCCTGGTTGGTTTTATAGACTTAACCTTTGACTACCAAGAACAAATGAGACATTTTCCTTCCAGCCCAATGCAGTTTTGCAGTTAATTATTTTCACAATGAGCCCAGTGGGAATTATTGAGAGGTTAAAGGTTATCAAGAACCACATGGATGCTCCATCGTTTCCAGGGGATATAAGCAACAGTAAAAAGCAAATAGCAACAATCTGACTAAAGCCTAAAAGGGAAGTGGAGAGTTAATTTTTAACCATCTCACCCTTCATTTACTTGCAGATAGACACCACAATCTTCAATTTTCTACTCTCATGAATTGTCGTATGATTATTGGGTCCAGAAAAAAGATAGGAAATCAATGTTGACCTTAAACTAAAACTGCAGCTCCGCTGTCTGCCAAATTATTATTAAACCTTCCTGCTCTTTATCAATTTTCAGATTTTTTTTTCGTCAAAGTTGCATGAAGGTGATTGTGAGAGATAAATATTGGGTGAACTTTTTAATTTAAAAAAATTACTGTATTTAACCTTGTATGAAGTATTTTTAAGTAAACTCTCTTCGTAAAACCCTTTCTTCAAAGTTGCTTGAGAGGTCTACCTTCAGCAAACCCTATTGGTAAACTTTTAAATTAAAGTTGCATAAAGGTTCCCTTATGAGATCTACATAATGTCAACCCTTTTAATCAACCCTTAATTCACAATTGCATGAAGGTGCCTGTGATTAGCTTACTTAGTCATTACTTCAATGTTGTGTTAAACCCCTTTTTTTAAGGTTTAAATCAGCAAGGTAAGTTGTTGACATGTCCATGCTCTCTCTGCAGGACACAATGCTTATAGAAAGGGGTGGCCAACCATGTGCCTACAGCAGGGGGTGATGAAAAAGGGACCACCAAATTTGACGTCCATAAGCACAGGTCGGTCATAAGGAAAAAGGTTATTCCCTATTTTAATTGGACGGAGATCACTCTCATGTTTATCAGCAAATGTGACCTGGAAAGGTTTTGGAAAGTCGTAGAGAAACTTGTAGGCTTCTTTTTGTATCATGACCATGACCTTAGACCTCACGCTAGTTGTGTATCATAAATTTCCCGACTAATCTGTCTCCGTAGAGATTACATTGTAAGAACTGGAAAATATATGGTGGGACAGGTGCACATACCAAGGCTTTAAATAAGTTTTTATAGTATCTACAACCTTTTATTACACTTTATTACACTTCTATCCTATACATGATTACACTCCGAAATCAATACTTTAAAGGACATCTACGCACCAGTATGTCAATGTGTGCGGTTTACAATCCTTCATCCTAGTGGTCGATGTCCATCAGGAGATTCAATAAATTGGATGATAAAAATAAAAAAACTGTAGAAAAAGTCTATTCTTTCTTTTCCAGCTGATTGTTGGGGTTTGGGGTTGCTTTGTTGAGGGTCAGTTGAAAGTGTTGACGGTCACAGGTCCTCTGTGACTAATCAGTGCCCTAAGAAGACCCCATTATACCTCTCGTGGCACGTTACGTCACTGGAGCATGTTGAGGCCACTGATTGGCCACTGTGATTTTTGCCCCCAAAACTTCTGTCGCAGCTGGGAATGATTCAGAATCAGTGCCATGTTGTAGCTGTAGAAGAAAGTTAAGCCCACCCCCATGTTTTTTTCCCTCACACTTGCCCCAGCCACCAGGGATTTTGCTTAAATTATGGAAAAACTTCAAGTTTAGTGATTATGTAAAAGACTTAATCAGTGTTAAAAGTTTGGGAACCACCAATACATTCACAGGATGATTAGTACCATTATTTCTTTAGATGCTAAAGAAGATGAAGCAGTGGAATATTACTTAGAAGAAGTCCCTACACCTGAGTCGTCAACTAACACCATACAGGTAAGATGTACAGGGTACAAGTAGCAGCAGGACACCAAGTGGTTAGCAGAGCATCAACTACATTTGTGTGTCACTGTCTAAGTTATTGGTACCACCTCCCCATCTTAGCGCCTGGGTGGTCCTTACAGATGCACGGCGATGGTAGGTGCAAGGGTTGGTGTCACTACCCGACCTTGAACGCTGAAGGGGTATGAATGATGTTTATCAATAAAATAAGTGTTATAAGCCACATAATAGGTTATGAATTTTGCACTGGGGCTCAGATAAATCATTAGGTCCCAACTATAAAAGATTATACAAAGGTCCCGGAACAATAAACAGTAAATGGATTATATATTAATACTACAAACAGCAGGTGGTGGTGGCAGGTGCTCAAAACCTGTTCCTCCTCCCCCTCCATTGAATGATTCTCTATGGAGACAGTTTTAGGACATTGTCCTCAAAGAAACACCTGCTGCTAGTAACGGAAGCTGGATAGTATCTACCAATCATCGGTCTGCTTCATATCCATCTCATATTATGTCCTTGTACAATATTAGTAAGACACAGTGAGAATGAGAACATCCAGTGAGACATCTTCTCATCTATAGAGATCTAGTGTGAGATGTCTTCTCATCTATAGAGATCTAGTGTGAGATGTCTTCTTATCTATAGAGATCTAGTGTGAGATGTCTTCTCATCTGTAGAGATCCAGTGTGAGATGTCTTCTCATCTATAGAGATCCAGTGTGAGATGTCTTCTCATCTGTAGAGATCTAGTGTGAGATGTCTTCTCATCTGTAGAGATCTAGTGTGAGATGTCTTCTCATCTATAGAGATCTAGTGTGAGATGTCTTCTCATCTGTAGAGATCTAGTGTGAGATGTCTTCTCATCTGTAGAGATCTAGTGTGAGATGTCTTCTCATCTGTAGAGATCTAGTGTGAGATGTCTTCTCATCTGTAGAGATCTAGTGTGAGATGTCTTCTCATCTGTAGAGATCCAGTGTGAGATGTCTTCTCATCTATAGAGATCTAGTGTGAGATGTCTTCTCATCTATAGAGATCTAGTGTGAGATGTCTTCTCATCTATAGAGATCTAGTGTGAGATGTCTTCTCATCTATGGAGATCTAGTGTGAGATGTCTTCTCATCTGTAGAGATCTAGTGTGAGATGTCTTCTCATCTGTAGAGATCTAGTGTGAGATGTCTTCTCATCTGTAGAGATCTAGTGTGAGATGTCTTCTCATCTGTAGAGATCTAGTGTGAGATGTCTTCTCATCTATGGAGATCTAGTGTGAGATGTCTTCTCATCTGTAGAGATCTAGTGTGAGATGTCTTCTCATCTGTAGAGATCTAGTGTGAGATGTCTTCTCATCTGTAGAGATCTAGTGTGAGATGTCTTCTCATCTGTAGAGATCTAGTGTGAGATGTCTTGACTTGATTTCCTTGGAAGTGAGAAATGTCTAAGTACCTCAACATTTCGGAAGCAGTTGTGGTAGATCTGATAATGACTTGTGTTATTTATTTCAGCCTTTAGTCTATGATGAAGTTCCCCACCGTTCACAACCTCCACCTCAGAAATTCGAGTCACTATACTGTCTGGGACAAGATGTGGATCCTTTCAGGAAAGAAGGTGAAACAAATATAATGCAAAAATATAACTCCTCTGAATCTTGTTTGGTACCATCAATGCCACCACTAGGAATTTTGGGGCCCCTGACTGGAAGACTTTTGTGCATCCTCCCCAAACCAGTGTCCTTTCCCATATTGATACAGAACAGTGTATACACAATTTTTTTTTCAAAAACATTCATGACGAGCTAAACTCTTTTGACAGGACCCTACTCTACTCCACGTACCCACACAGTGTTTATATATCCCCTACACATGCCCTCTCAGTATATAGATAGCCCCTGCACATGTCCACTCAGTATATAGATAGCCCCTGCATGTGCCAACTGAGTATATAGATAGCCCCTACACGTCCCCACTCAGTATATATATAGCCCCTGTACATGCCCACTCAGTATATAGATAGCCCCAGCACATGCCCACTTGGTATATAGATAGCCCCTGCACGTTCCCACACAGTATATAGATAACCCCTGCACATGTCCACTCAGTATATATATCCCCTGCACCTGCCCACTCAGTACATAGATAGCCCCTGCACGTGCCCACGCAGTATAGAAATAGCTCCAGCACATGTCTCCTCACTATATAGATAGCCCCCCAGCAAATGCCCTCTCAGTCCGTAGGCAGCCCCCCCAGTCCATAAACAGCCCCCCCCCCAGTTCACAGTAGCCCCATACCAGTCTCCCAGTTTACAGCAGATGCCCCCCTTTATGAAATGTCAATCCCAGATGACCCTCTTTAATGACATGTCAACCCCATATGCCCCCCTTTTCATAATGCCCCCCTCCCTCCCCCCGCATACACCATTACGCAGCGGTGTTGTGGCCCCGTGACATCATAGTTTAACTTTGCTACATGACTGACTAATGTCTCTTAGATTTGTCTCTTGGTGACAACCCCTGCTTGGTCTGACATTATACTGTAACTGGCTTGTACCCACCTGCCCTGACCTCTGCCTGTCTCTGGCTATTCCTTGCAGTAGTAGTAGTAATTGCTCAGTATATAGACAAGTAAGGAAGGTTGTGGACAAAAAAAATTGCATCCTCCTCGTACATGTCTGTATGGAAGAGACTGCTGACCGCTAGTATATAGGAGATCTTACTTCTCTAGTTCTACGCAGGACTTCACCTGCGACTTACAACTACTTCACCTTCTGTAGATTATCTCCAATAAAGTTGTAGCCAAGCTAAAAGGGATTTTCCCACACTTACAATCAAATTTTAATTTTTAATTAATTTCTTCAATTGCATATATTTAAAAAACTGTAAATATAACATCCTCAAATAAAGCCAAGTCGCCCCTTAGAAACATAGGATAGTTGTGTCCATCCTTTGTTTCTACAGCCACAGTGACCGAGCATTCACAAAGACAGAAGTGTTTTTGTATATGATATTGTCGGGCTTCACCCTCTCTTTCTCTCTTCTCACAGTCTGTCTATACTGACACAGACAAAGAAATGGAAGGGGGAGGGAACAGGATGAGTCATAACTCTAAGCTCTACCGAACAGGAGGAGCTGCAGCAGCAGCAGAAATGTACAATAAGAAGTATGGAGGGTTTGCACACAGTACAAAAGTAAATAGCAGGAATGCTGAATCACTTGATGAACAGTCCGGTCCGGTATTATCTACAAGGCAGTGAAGGCACATGGGCAATTTTTGTAAAAGAGTAACCAACCCCTTTAAGCTAATCTTTTTCCATTGAATCCATGTGATTCTTTTCCCCATGTGATTGTGTAGCACACAAACCCTGTTATCCAGTGGCGTAACCAGGAGAGACAGGGCCCCCTAGCAGGCTACTGCATGGGGCCCCCTTCACACTTAAAAATATACATATTAGTTTACTCATACATGCGAGTTACAATCACATATAAATACACTCATGTTCATATACACATACATACAGTGCCATATGCAATATACTCACATACAGTGTATACAGACCCCATATACACATCACAGATACTGCATATATACATCACAATATATGTTATATACATATTATGCTGGACGTGTGCAGTACAATATAGATATAATGGTGCACATCCTCCATTCTATATTGTGTCAGGTCGGATGATTGGGCCCCCTGACACTGCAGGCCCCATAGCGGACACTATGGCTGCTACCGCTGTAGTTATGCCCCTGCTGTTATCAGATTTCTTAACAAGGATACATATATATAATGAATCATTGGGACATGTGATTCTAACTAAACTTATGGACAGGCTGTAGCTGGTGGCAGTGAGAAAAAGTTGTGCAGAGCTTAATCTATGCACCAAGACCCGTGACGCTTTACCTTCCACCCTCCCTTCCACCCTCCCCCAAACCACCCCCCCCCCCACCCCTGCTTATAGACAATTAATCATTTTGTCTCAAGTTTGCGGAAACCACCGTGGAGAACTAGTTATAAAGTAATCTATCATTTCCCTAATTATTATTTGCTGTGGAAAGCCCCAAGAATTTATCTAAAAGACCAAAGTCACATTGCTACAAAAATAACATCTACAAAACAGTACAAAATTCTGTATCACTCTGCTAACCATAGGGGACAAATACAAACAAAATATTTCATTATGGTCATATGGAAGAATACGGGTGAGGGCCCTGCTCATAAGGGGGTAAGAACGTTAGCAAAATTGCAAGTATCCAAGTTGAAATCCCACTTGTTCCACACAACCTTCCACTTTTTTATTACATAAGTTGAAAGTCTGAACTGAAAGCAAAAGAACCTCCATGTTACGTGGCTGAGATTTGTAGAAATTGGATCTACCATGTTGGTCTTTGGATCACAGTGATTACCGAATGTCCCTAACTATGTGGGTAGTAAGTCATTCTGAAAATACAAAAACTTTATTCGTCTTGAATATTTCTCACAAAACATATATATAAAGTCTACAAACCTGACAATCACCAGTGCACGTGGGTGTTTATCACTGCACCATCATGGATCGTCCAGATTGGTGCAAGGTCCAGCAGTATGGACCTCAGTGACCAGCACCTTTCATCTATCATGTAGATAGGTTTGACTGTTGGGCAACACCTTCAACGACGGTGACGATAACATCTATTCACGGTGTAG
Organism: Engystomops pustulosus; assembly: GCF_040894005.1. Taxonomy (NCBI): domain Eukaryota; kingdom Metazoa; phylum Chordata; class Amphibia; order Anura; family Leptodactylidae; genus Engystomops; species Engystomops pustulosus. The sequence goes on from NC_092417.1 coordinate 19,987,667, forward strand.
CTGGTGGAAGATCTACTTGAGGTTGACATCATAGATGTGGGATGACCACTGAACTTTCTTAGTGACTAATGTGTAACTTTTTCATTTAGATATTTGACGACCCACCCTACATGGACCTCACCAAGACAGACATCATTGTGGTGGATGTTCAGCAGATATTGGCAAAGTGGTTTACTAAGCAATACCCGCAGCTTCAGATTTGTGAAGGAAACGCTGCTTCCTTAAATGAAGACCTTCCCTCCATCTACCAACCGAGAAGACCCATTTATGGACAAAAATGAGCTCCCATAATCCTTTGGAGCTGTTCCTACAAAGGGTATCGATGCAGTTCATAGTTTAGGAATGAGGGAATGTTAAGAGATTGCAGCTCTGAAGTTAGAAGAATTGTTAACGTGGTCCAAAGGAGAGGTCAGTATTGGACTGGCCCATCAGAGTATCAAAGACGGGGCCAGGCTCTTAACTAATAGAGATACAGCTGAAGTCAACCTAATTCCGAGGCTACGAGGGTCTATTTCCTGATGATGATGGAGGGTGGGCCACCAGAATAATGATATCTAGTGGGCCAAAGGAACCCGGCCCAACACTGGGATAGTTTATTAATATCAGATTGATATGGGCCTGACACTTAGACCACCACCCACCAGGTGATTTCAGCACACGGAGAATGAAGCTGGATTTCTGTCTCTACGTGTGGGAACCACCTGATATGAGACGGTCTAAGTGTTGGATCCAATCTGACCGAACCAATAGATAAGCCATCGATATGCAATAGTTTAAAACTCCTCATGCACATGACCGATATGAGGGCCATGATCTGAAAAACAAAATTTTTTGGCTGGATCACAGCCCCCATAGAGGTCTATGGCACCCGGTCATAAGGGTGGCCACTCTACTCTTTCTACGAAGAGGGGAGGGGTGAGAAGCGCTCACTCCTTCTCTCTCCTCCAATCGGTCGCATGCATATGGCCTTGGCGTGGAAACGTTTGTGCGCAAGGGGCCTGACGATGTTGAATTTTTGGTTGCCCGAGTCACAAGTGGCACAAGTCACCATGTGGTTCTATTCTAAACATTTTTATTGTTAATCACGTTATATGATATATAATTATAAGTTATTACGATGACTTCCTCTGGCAGCTCGTTTTAGATTTTCAGGTCCCCAGCATCAGTATTTAATTACAAACGAGATACCCCAAAAAGACAACCCTGGTAGCCCCATTTCACCAAAAAGACAACCCTGGTAGCCCCATTTCACGTGAAGACTCCAATGACCATGTCCTGGCCAATCCCTATGGCCATTCCCTATAGTACTATGTATCTACACATCCCTTTGGGGCTCAGAGGTGTCTCCCAAAATTTTAGATGTCAATATCAGCATTTGCAATCGGGAAAAAAAATTGGAAAATTAACAAAGGAAAAATAACCCGTCCCAACCCCACACCCCTGACTATATAATGATCGTCTCCTCCTGACACCTGATAGACTTACACAGCTGGAGCATTATCTTTCCCCAGGGACCTGTTCATGTCTTGATGTTTTTTCCAAGTAGTTTCTATGTTTTGATATATTCTGTGTATATTTATTTGAACTTTTACTTAATTTTATGTCTTGCTTCTTAAATTTCTTCAGAAAAGCAGCTAAAAGCATTGAAATATTACATTACATTCCCCTATATGGTGTACTTATATTACTGTTAGAAGGTGAGCCACCTCTTATAGTAGACAAATACTTCAACATAAACTGAATGTTAGAGACTAGGGATGTGGGCAGCACTGTGGCTCAGTGGTTAGCACTACAGCCTTGCAGCACGGTGGCTCAGTGGTTAGCACTACAGCCTTGCAGCACAGTGGCTGAGTGGTTAGCACTACAGCCTTGCAGCACGGTGGCTCAGTGGTTAGCATTACAGCCTTGCAGCGATGGGGTCCTGGGTTCAGGTCCCAGGGTCAACATCTAAAAAGAGTTTGTATGTTCTCTCCATGTTTGCGTGGGTATCCTCCAGTTTCCTCCCACACTTCATAACATACTGGTAGGTTGATTAGATTGTGAGTCCCATTGGGGACAGGGACCAATTTGGCAAGCTTTGTGAGGCTCTGTGTAATCTGTGTGCGCTATATAAAAAATAACGTAAAGGAGGGATGGGCTGACCTACTTAAGTTCGGACAACTATGGGGCCTAGAAAGAGAATTCAGTGCCAATGAAGCTGTGTAGCAGCCCCTACATTATGGTATATTTTACTTGTGTGAAGTGGGGAACGGTCCTGTTTAAATAAAGTTTGTTGAAAAGTTACTGACCATTGCTGTTTTTATCTTTAAAAATGCCCTGCCCCCACCCCCCCTTCATGAACTGTGACTGATGTGTAATTTGCAATATCCGACTGTGTATGTTGTAGTACCAGACACGCCCATTGATAAATGTGGCGCTGTTTCTAGAAAAAACAATAAAAGTGGTAGATATTTTTTTATCTTGCAAAACCACTTTAAAAAATGAAAGTCAGGGTTTTTTTTTATTCATTTTAAAATCAACTGTATAACTTATCATATTTCCAGGACCGTGTGTTTTTGTACTATGTGTTGTTGTTGGTGAATTTAATGTATAGTATGTAAAATAGTTTTTTAGCATGAAGAAAAAAAAAACTTACTTGATATGATATGATAATTAAATTGCCCTTTTCATGTAAATATTACATTTCTGCATATTTTTTTTACAAATGTAATTTTAATTAATAAAACTTTTTTAATTTTATAGAATTTAGTTGTTTTGAAATTTTTTTCAATACTAGGATAACATTTCTTTACATGAATGTGTGTGTGTATATATATATATATATATATATATATATATATATATATATATATATACACACACACCTTAGATGTCATTTAACAGGCATTATATCAGGCAGCCCCAGGGGGCTTGTTTGGGTCCATGACTCTTTGTACAAATTGCTACAATTGGAAGGAAGCCGACTCCTTCTCTTTTTCAAGCCCCATCATTCCAAAGGGGTTAAAGAGGACCTGTCATCAGAATTTTACCCCCTTGACTATCAATGCCTGCTAATAAAGGGTTACAACTCCTCCTCATATCACTTAAAATTATCTGCCAGTGAGGTCCTGCACCATAATTACAGCCATTTTTTCTGATATGCAAATTACCTTTCCAGACTCAGGTCTTCTTTCTGTGACTCTCCTCTCTCTGCCAATAACCCCGCCCCATTATTTTGACTGATTGTTCTGCCTTGTGCTACATTCATGTCATGTGACCAGAGGGACATTATCTCAGGCCCTTTAGCCTTCTAACATAGGCAAACTGTACCTTTACTGCATGTATGTATGTATCTGATCACATGAAATCACAGCAGTCTCCAAAAAGGATGGAGAGGAGTAGAAGTCCATGGAGGCTGCTGTGACTTCATGTCATCAGATATATACATGGGGCACATTTTGCAAATGTAAAGGGTAGAGGAACTTTGATGACATCACCCTGGTCATGTGACACAAACTGCTGATTAGCCCCCTCTAATAGCAGGTAATATAAGATAAAACTGATTTATCGGGATGTGAAGGAAACAACTTTTAGCTAAAAGTAGGGTGTCAGTTAGTTATTAGGAACCTGTCACTAGATGTATATGAAAATGTGGTGACAGGTTCCCTTTAAAAGAAATCGCCATCAAAATCTATCATAATAACCGAGGGACATTACTCATAGATCCAGGCCCCGTGACTGTGGGAATCTTCTTATATTTGTTATCCGTGGTCTCCTTCCTTCTAATATCAACATTTATAATTATGCTAATGATGAGCTAAGGGCGTGTAACAGATGTTTTAATGATCCTTACAGTTTAAGGAAGCAGTCCTCTGTTGTAATCACTGGGACAGTAAATCATTGTATGGCCTCATTGTGCTTGGCAGTTATTGCTTCTACTTCCCTTCATGTGATGCCCATATTATTCTTTTCAGACCCAATATCAGGAACAAAGTTCTGTTCTTTGTGAAACTTCCTCAAACTAAATTAAGGTACTCAAGTTATACCATGGCATACCAGCATACTCCATATCACTATATACAGGAAGAAGTATACTTCCAACAGCTGTACATATATCATTATATACAGGAGATCCCCAGGTTATACCAGCTGTACATATATCATTATATACAGGAGATCCCCAGGTTATACCGGCTGTACATATATCAATATATACAGGCGATCCCCAGGTTATACCAGCTGTACATATATCATTATATACAGGAGATCCCCAGGTTATACCAGCTGTACATATATCATTATATACAGGAGATCCCCAGGTTATACCACCTGTACATATATCATTATATACAGGCGATCCCCAGGTTATACCAGCTGTACATATATCATTATATACAGGAGATCTCCAGGTTATACCGGCTGTACATATATCATTATATACAGGAGATCCCCAGGTTATACCGGCTGTACATATATCATTATATACAGGCGATCCCCAGGTTATACCAGCTGTACATATATCATTATATACAGGAGATCTCCAGGTTATACCGGCTGTACATATATCAATATATACACGAGATCCCCAGGTTATACCGGCTGTACATATATCATTATATACAGGAGATCCCCAGGTTATACCGGCTGTACATATATCATTATATACAGGAGATCCCCAGGTTATACCAGCTGTACATATATCATTATGTACAGGAGATCCCCAGGTTATACCAGCTGTACATATATCATTATGTACAGGAGATCCCCAGGTTATACCGGCTGTACATATATCATTATATACAGGAGATCCCCAGGTTATACCGGCTGTACATATATCATTATATACAGGAGATCCCCAGGTTATACCGGCTGTACATATATCATTATATACAGGAGATCCCCAGGTTATACCAGTTGTACATATATCATTATATACAGGAGATCCCCAGGTTATACCAGTTGTACATATATCATTATACACAGGAGATCCCCAGGTTATACCAGCTGTACATATATCACTATATACAGGAGATCCCCAGGTTATACTGGCTGTACATATATCATTATGTACAGGAGATCTCCAGGTTATACCGGCTGTACATATATCAATATATACACGAGATCCCCAGGTTATACCGGCTGTACATATATCATTATATACAGGAGATCCCCAGGTTATACCAGCTGTACATATATCATTATATACAGGAGATCCCCAGGTTATACCAGCTGTACATATATCATTATATACAGGAGATCCCCAGGTTATACCAGCTGTACATATATCATTATATACAGGAGATCCCCAGGTTATACCAGCTGTACATATATCATTATATACAGGAGATCCCCATGTTATACCAGCTGTACATATATCATTATATACAGGAGATCCCCATGTTATAGCAGCTGTACATATATCATTATATACAGGAGGTCCCCAGGTTATACCGTCTGTACATATATCATTATATACAGGAGATCCCCAGGTTATACCAGCTGTACATATATCATTATATACAGGAGATCCCCAGGTTATACCAGCTGTACATATATCATTATATACAGGAGATCCCCAGGTTATACCAGTTGTACATATATCATTATATACAGGAGATCCCCATGTTATACCAGCTGTACATATATCATTATAAACAGGAGATCCCCAGGTTATACCAGCTGTACATATATCATTATATACAGGAGATCCCCAGGTTATACCGGCTGTATATATATCATTATATACAGGAGACCCCCAAGTTATACCGGCTGTATATATATCATTATATACAGGAGACCCCCAGGTTATACCGGCTGTACATATATCATTATAAACAGGAGATCCCCAGGTTATTCTAGCTGTACATATATCATTATATACAGGAGATCCCCAGGTTATACCAGTTGTACATATATCATTATATACAGGAGATCCCCAGGTTATACCGGCTGTACATATATCATTATATACAGGAGATCCCCAGGTTATACCAGCTGTACATGTATCATTATATACAGGAGATCCCCAGGTTATACCAGCTGTACATATATCATTATATACAGGAGATCCCCAGGTTATACCAGCTGTACATATATCATTATATACGGGAGATCCCCAGGTTATATCAGCTGTACATATATCATTATATACAGGAGATCCCCAGGTTATACCGGCTGTACATATAGCATCATATACAGGAGATCCCCAGGTTATACCGGCTGTATATATATCATTATATACAGGAGATCCCCAGGTTATACCGGCTGTACATATATTGTTATATACAGGAGATCCCCAGGTTATACCGGCTGTACATATATCATTATATACAGGAGATCCCCAGGTTATACCAGCTGTACATATATATCATTATATACAGGAGATCTCCAGGTTATACCGGCTGTACATATATCATTATATACAGGAGTTCCCCAGGTTATACCGGCTGTACATATATCATTATATACAGGAGATCCCCAGGTTATACCGGCTGTACATATATCATTATATACAGGAGATCCCCAGGTTATACCGGCTTTACATATATCATTATATACAGGAGATCCCCAGGTTATACCGGCTGTACATATATCATTATATACAGGAGATCCCCAGGTTATACCAGCTGTACATATATATCATTATATACAGGGGATCCCCAGGTTATACCAGCTGTTCATATATTTTACTATCTACAGGGGATCCCCAGGTTATACCAGCTGTTCATATATTTTATTATATACAGGGGATCCCCAGGTTATACCGGCTGTACATATATCAATATATACACGAGATCCCCAGGTTATACCGGCTGTACATATATCATTATATACAGGAGATCCCCAGGTTATACCAGCTGTACATATCTCATTATATACAGAAGATGCCAAGGTTATACCGGCTGTACATATATCATTATATAAAGGAGATCCCCAGGTTATACCAGCTGTACATATATATCATTATATACAGGAGATCTCCAGGTTATACCGGCTGTACATATATCATTATATACAGGAGATCCCCAGGTTATACCGGCTTTACATATATCATTATATACAGGAGATCCCCAGGTTATACCGGCTGTACATATATCATTATATACAGGAGATCCCCAGGTTATACCAGCTGTACATATATATCATTATATACAGGGGATCCCCAGGTTATACCAGCTGTTCATATATTTTACTATCTACAGGGGATCCCCAGGTTATACCAGCTGTTCATATATTTTATTATATACAGGGGATCCCCAGGTTATACCGGCTGTACATATATCATTATATACAGGAGATCCCCAGGTTATACCAGCTGTACATATCTCATTATATACAGAAGATGCCAAGGTTATACCGGCTGTACATATATCATTATATAAAGGAGATCCCCAGGTTATACCAGCTGTACATATATATCATTATATACAGGAGATCTCCAGGTTATACCGGCTGTACATATATCATTATATACAGGAGATCTCCAGGTTATACCAGCTGTACATACATCATTATATACAGGAGATCCCCAGGTTATACCAGCTGTACATATATCATTATATACAGGAGATCCCCAGGTTATACTGGCTGTACATATATCATTATATACAGGAGATCCCCAGGTTATACCGGCTGTACATATAGCATTATACAGGAGATCCCCAGGTTATACCGGCTGTACATATATCATTATATACAGGAGATCCCCAGGTTATACCAGCTGTATATATATCATTATATACAGGAGATCCCCAGGTTATACCAGCTGTATATATATCATTATATACAGGAGATCCCCAGGTTATACCAGCTGTACATATATTATTATATACAGGAGATCCCCAGGTTATACCAGCTGTACATATATCATTATATACAGGAGATCCCCAGGTTATACCAGCTGTACATATATCACTATATACAGGAGATCCCCAGGTTATACCGGCTGTACATATATCATTATATACAGGAGATCCCCAGGTTATACCAGCTGTACATATATCATTATATACAGGAGATCCCCAGGTTATACCAGCTGTACATATATCATTATATACAGGAGAACCCCAGGTTATACCAGCTGTACATATATCATTATATACAGGAGATCCCCAGGTTATACCAGCTGTTCATATATCATTATATACCGGAGATCCCCAGGTTATACCAGCTATACATATCTCATTATATACAGAAGATCCCAAGGTTATACCGGCTGTACATATATCATTATATACAGGAGATCCCCAGGTTATACCAGCTGTACATATATCATTATATACAGGAGATCCCCAGGTTATACCAGCTGTACATATATCATTACATACAGGAGATCCCTAGGTTATACCAGCTGTACATATATCATTATAAACAGGAGATCCCCAGGTTATAGCGGCTGTACATATATCATTATATACAGGAGATCCCCAGGTTATACCGGCTGTACATATATCATTATATACAGGAGATCCCCAGGTTATACCAGCTGTACATATATATCATTATATACAGGAGATCTCCAGGTTATACCGGCTGTACATATATCATTATATACAGGAGATCCCCAGGTTATACCAGCTGTACATATATCATTATATACAGGAGATCCCCAGGTTATACTAGCTGTACATATATCACTATATACAGGAGATCCCCAGGTTATACCAGCTGTACATATATCATTATATACAGGAGATCTCCAGGTTATACCAGCTGTACATATATCATTATATACAGGAGATCCCCAGGTTATACCGGCTGTACATATATCATTATATACAGGAGATCCCCAGGTTATACGGGCTGTACATATATCATTATATACAGGAGATCTCCAGGTTATACCGGCTGTACATATATCATTATATACAGGAGATCCCCAGGTTATACCGGCTGTACATATAGCATTATATACAGCAGATCCCCAGGTTATACCAGCTGTACATATATATCATTATATACAGGAGATCTCCAGGTTATACCAGCTGTACATATATATCATTATATACAGGAGATCTCCAGGTTATACCAGCTGTACATATATATCATTATATACAGGAGATCCCCAGGTTATACCAACTGTACATATATCATTATATACATGAGATCCCCAGGTTATAGCAGCTGTACATATATCATTATATACAGGAGATCTCCAGGTTATACCGGCTGTACATATATCATTATATACAGGAGATCCCCAGGTTATACTAGCTGTACATATATCACTATATACAGGAGATCCCCAGGTTATACCGGCTGTACATATAGCATTATACAGGAGATCCCCAGGTTATACCGGCTGTACATATATCATTATATACAGGGGATCCCCAGGTTATACCAGCTGTACATATAGCATTATACAGGAGATCCCCAGGTTATACCGGCTGTACATATATCATTATATACAGGAGATCCCCAGGTTATACCAGCTGTACATATATCATTATATACAGGAGATCCCAAGGTTATACCAGCTGTACATATATCATTATATACAGGAGATCCCCAGGTTATACTAGCTGTACATATATCATTATATGCAGAAAATCCCCAGGTTATACTAGCTGTACATATATCATTATATACAGGAGATCCCCAGGTTATACCAGCTGTACATATATCATTATATACAGGAGATCCCCAGGTTATACCGGCTGTACATATATCATTATATACAGGAGTTCCCCAGGTTATACCGGCTGTACATATATCATTATATACAGGAGATCCCCAGGTTATAGCGGCTGTACATATATCATTATATACAGGAGATCCCCAGGTTATACCGGCTTTTCATATATCATTATATACAGGAGATCCCCAGGTTATACGGGCTGTACATATATCATTATATACAGGAGATCCCCAGGTTATACCGGCTGTACATATATCATTATATACAGGAGATCCCCAGGTTATACCGGCTGTACATATAGCATTATATACAGGAGATCCCCAGGTTATACCGGCTGTACATATATCATTATATACAGGAGATCCCCAGGTTATACCAGCTATACATAGATCATTATATACAGGAGATCCCCAGGTTATACCGGCTGTACATATATCATTATATACAGGAGATCCCCAGGTTATACCAGCTGTACATATATCATTATATACAGGAGATCCCCAGGTTATACCGGCTGTACATATATCATTATATACAGATGATCCCCAGGTTATGACGGCTGTACATATATCATTATATACAGGAGATCCCCAGGTTATACCGGCTGTACATATATCATTATATACAGGAGATCCCCAGGTTATACCAGCTGTACATATATATCATTATATACAGGAGATCCCCAGGTTATACCAGCTGTACATATATCATTATATACAGGAGATCCCCAGGTTATACCAGCTGTATATATATCATTATATACAGGAGATCCCCAGGTTATACCGGCTGTACATATATCATTATATACAGGAGATCCCCAGGTTATACCGACTGTACATATATCATTATATACAGGAGATCCCCAGGTTATACCGGCTGTACATATATCATTATATACAGGAGATCCCCAGGTTATACCAGCTGTACATATATCATTATATACAGGAGATCCCCAGGTTATACCGGCTGTACATATATCATTATATACAGGAGATCCCCAGGTTATACCAGCTGTACATATATCATTATATACAGGAGATCCCCAGGTTATACTAGCTGTACATATATCATTATATACAGGAGATCCCCAGGTTATACCAGCTGTACATATATCATTATATACAGGAGATCCCCAGGTTATACCAGCTGTACATATATCATTATATACAGGAGATCCCCAGGTTATACTAGCTGTACATATATCATTATATACAGGAGATCCCCAGGTTATACCAGCTGTACATATATCATTATATACAGGAGATCCCCAGGTTATACCGGCTGTACATATATCATTATATACAGGAGATCCCCAGGTTATACCGGCTGTATATATATCATTATATACAGGAGATACCCAGGTTATACCGGCTGTACATATATTGTTATATACAGGAGATCCCCAGGTTATACCGGCTGTACATATATCATTATATACAGGAGATCCCCAGGTTATACCAGCTGTACATATATATCATTATATACAGGAGATCTCCAGGTTATACCGGCTGTACATATATCATTATATACAGGAGTTCCCCAGGTTATACCGGATGTACATTTATCATTATATACAGGAGATACCCAGGTTATACCGGCTGTACATATATTGTTATATACAGGAGATCCCCAGGTTATACCGGCTGTACATATATCATTATATACAGGAGATCCCCAGGTTATACCGGCTTTACATATATCATTATATACAGGAGATCCCCAGGTTATACGGGCTGTACATATATCATTATATACAGGAGATCCCCAGGTTATACCGGCTGTACATATATCATTATATACAGGAGATCCCCAGGTTATACCGGCTGTACATATAGCATTATATACAGGAGATCCCCAGGTTATACCGGATGTACATATATCATTATATACAGTAGATCCCCAGGTTATACCAGCTATACATAGATCATTATATACAGGAGATCCCCAGGTTATACCGGCTGTACATATATCATTATATACAGGAGATCCCCAGGTTATACCAGCTGTACATATATAATTATATACAGGAGATCCCCAGGTTATACCGGCTGTACATATATCATTATATACAGGAGATCCCCAGGTTATACCGGCTGTACATATATCATTACATACAGGAGATCCCCAGGTTATACCGGCTGTACATATAGCATTATACAGGAGATCCCCAGGTTATACCGGCTGTACATATATCATTATATACAGGAGATCCCCAGGTTATACTAGCTGTACATATATCATTATATACAGGAGATCCCCAGGTTATACCAGCTGTACATATATATCATTATATACAGGGGATCCCCAGGTTATACCACCTGTACATATATCATTATATACAGGAGATCCCCAGGTTATACCGGCTGTACATATATCATTATATACAGGAGATCCCCAGGTTATACCGGCTGTACATATATCATTATATACAGGAGATCCCCAGGTTATACCGGCTGTACATATATCATTATATACAGGAGATCCCCAGGTTATACCAGCTGTACATATCTCATTATATACAGAAGATCCCAAGGTTATACCGGCTGTACATATATCATTATATACAGGAGATCCCCAGGTTATACCAGCTGTACATATATATCATTATATACAGGAGATCTCAGGTTATACCGGCTGTACATATATCATTATATACAGGAGATCCCCAGGTTATACCAGCTGTACATATATCATTATATACAGGAGATCCCCAGGTTATACCGGCTGTACATATATCATTATATACAGGAGATCCCCAGGTTATACCAGCTGTATATATATCATTATATACAGGAGATCCCAGGTTACACCAGCTGTACATATATTATTATATACAGGAGATCCCCAGGTTATACCACCTGTACATATATCATTATATACAGGAGATCCCCAGGTTATACCAGCTGTACATATATCACTATGTACAGGAGATCCCCAGGTTATACCAGCTGTACATATATCACTATGTACAGGAGATCCCCAGGTTATACCGGCTGTACATATATCATTATATACAGGAGATCCCCAGGTTATACCAGCTGTACATATATCATTATATACAGGAGATCCCCAGGTTATACCAGCTGTACATATATCATTATATACAGGAGATCCCCAGGTTATACCAGCTGTACATATATCATTATATACAGGAGATCCCCAGGTTATACCAGCTGTACATATCTCATTATATACAGAAGATCCCAAGGTTATACCGGCTGTACATATATCATTATATACAGGAGATCCGCAGGTTATACCAGCTGTACATATATCATTATATACAGGAGATCTCCAGGTTATACCGGCTGTACATATATCATTATATACAGGAGATCCCCAGGTTATACCAGCTGTACATATATCATTATATACAGGAGATCCCCAGGTTATACCGGCTGTACATATATCATTATATACAGGAGATCCCCAGGTTTTACTGGCTGTACATATATCATTATATACAGGAGATCCCCAGGTTATACCAGCTGTACATATATCATTATATACAGGAGATCCCCAGGTTATACCGGCTGTACATATAGCATTATACAGGAGATCCCCAGGTTATACCGGCTGTACATATATCATTATATACAGGAGATCCCCAGGTTATACTAGCTGTACATATATCATTATATACAGGAGATCCCCAGGTTATACCAGCTGTACATATATATCATTATATACAGGGGATCCCCAGGTTATACCAGCTGTTCATATATTTTATTATATACAGGGGATCCCCAGGTTATACCGGCTTTACATATATCAATATATACAGGAGATCCCCAGGTTATACCGGCTGTACATATATCATTATATACAGGAGATCCCCAGGTTATACCAGCTGTACATATCTCATTATATACAGAAGATGCCAAGGTTATACCGGCTGTACATATATCATTTTATACAGGAGATCCCCAGGTTATACCAGCTGTACATATCTCATTATATACAGAAGATCCCAAGGTTATACCAGCTGTACATATATATCATTATATACAGGAGATCTCCAGGTTATACCGGCTGTACATATATCATTATATACAGGAGATCCCCAGGTTATACCAGCTGTACATATATATCATTATATACAGGAGATCTCCAGGTTATACCGGCTGTACATATATCATTATATACAGGAGATCCCCAGGTTATACCGGCTGTACATATATCATTATATACAGGAGATCCCCAGGTTATACCAGCTGTACATATATCATTATATACAGGAGATCCCCAGGTTATACTAGCTGTACATATATCATTATATACAGGAGATCCCCAGGTTATACCGGCTGTACATATATCATTATATACAGGAGATCCCCAGGTTATACCAGCTGTATATATATCATTATATACAGGAGATCCCCAGGTTATACCAGCTGTATATAAATCATTATATACAGGAGATCCCAAGGTTATGCCAGCTGTACATATATTATTATATACAGGAGATCCCCAGGTTATACCAGCTGTACGTATATCATTATATACAGGAGATCCCCAGGTTATACCAGCTGTACATATATCACTATGTACAGGAGATCCCCAGGTTATACCGGCTGTACATATATCATTATATACAGGAGATCCCCAGGTTATACCAGCTGTACATACATCATTATATACAGGAGATCCCCAGGTTATACCAGCTGTACATATATCATTATATACAGGAGATCCCCAGGTTATACCAGCTGTACATATATCATTATATACAGGAGATCCCCAGGTTATACCAGCTGTACATATCTCATTATATACAGAAGATCCCAAGGTTATACCGGCTGTACATATATCATTATATACAGGAGATCCCCAGGTTATACCAGCTGTACATATATCATTATATACAGTTGATCCCCAGGTTATACCAACTGTACATATATCATTACATACAGGAGATCCCTAGGTTATACCAGCTGTACATATATCATTATAAACAGGAGATCCCCAGGTTATAGCGGCTGTACATATATCATTATATACAGGAGATCCCCAGGTTATACCGGCTGTACATATATCATTATATACAGGAGATCCCCAGGTTATACCAGCTGTACATATATATCATTATATACAGGAGATCTCCAGGTTATACCGGCTGTACATATATCATTATATACAGGAGATCTCCAGGTTATACCGGCTGTACATATATCATTATATACAGGAGATCCCCAGGTTATACCAGCTGTACATATATCATTATATACAGGAGATCCCCAGGTTATACCGGCTGTACATATAGCATTATACAGGAGATCCCCAGGTTATATCGGCTGTACATATATCATTATATACAGGAGATCCCCAGGTTATACTAGCTGTACATATATCATTATATACAGGAGATCCCCAGGTTATACCAGCTGTACATATATATCATTATATACAGGGGATCCCCAGGTTATACCAGCTGTTCATTTATTTTATTATATACAGGGGATCCCCAGGTTATACCGGCTGTACATATATCAATATATACAGGAGATCCCCAGGTTATACCGGCTGTACATATATCATTATATACAGGAGATCCCCAGGTTATACCAGCTGTACATATATCATTATATACAGGAAATCCCCAGGTTATACCAGCTGTACATATATCATTATATACAGGAGATCCCCAGGTTATACCAGCTGTACATATATCATTATATACAGGAGATCCCCAGGTTATACCGGCTGTACATATCTCATTATATACAGAAGATGCCAAGGTTATACCGGCTGTACATATATCATTATATACAGGAGATCCCCAGGTTATACCAGCTGTACATATATATCATTATATACAGGAGATCTCCAGGTTATACCGGCTGTACATATATCATTATATACAGGAGATCCCCAGGTTATACCAGCTGTACATATATCATTATATACAGGAGTTCCCCAGGTTATACCGGCTGTACATATATCATTATATACAGGAGATCCCCAGGTTATACCAGCTGTACATATATCATTATATACAGGAGATCCCCAGGTTATACCGGCTGTACATATATCATTATATACAGGAGATCCCCAGGTTATACCGGCTGTACATATATCATTATATACAGGGGATCCCCAGGTTATACCGGCTGTACATATATCATTATATACAGGAGATCCCCAGGTTATACCAGCTGTACATATATCATTATATACAGGAGATCCCCAGGTTATACCGGCTGTACATATATCATTATATACAGGAGATCCCCAGGTTATACCAGCTGTACATATATCATTATATACAGGAGATCCCCAGGTTATACCAGCTGTACATATATCATTATATACAGGAGATCTCCAGGTTATACCAGCTGTACATATATCATTATATACAGGAGATCCCCAGGTTATACCGGCTGTACATATATCATTATATACAGGAGATCTCCAGGTTATACCGGCTGTACATATATCATTATATACAGGAGATCCCCAGGTTATACTGGCTGTACATATATCATTATATACAGGAGATCCCCAGGTTATACCGGCTGTACATATAGCATTATACAGGAGATCCCCAGGTTATATCGGCTGTACATATATCATTATATACAGGAGATCCCCAGGTTATACCAGCTGTATATATATCATTATATACAGGAGATCCCCAGGTTATACCAGCTGTATATATATCATTATATACAGGAGATCCCCAGGTTATACCAGCTGTACATATATTATTATATACAGGAGATCCCCAGGTTATACCAGCTGTACATATATCATTATATACAGGAGATCCCCAGGTTATACCAGCTGTACATATATCACTATATACAGGAGATCCCCAGGTTATACCGGCTGTACATATATCATTATTTACAGGAGATCCCCAGGTTATACCAGCTGTACATATATCATTATATACAGAAGATCCCCAGGTTATACCAGCTGTACATATATCATTATATACAGGAGATCCCCAGGTTATACCAGCTGTATATATATCATTATATACAGGAGATCCTCAGGTTATACCAGCTGTACATATATCATTATATACAGGAGGTCCCCAGGTTATACCAGCTGTACATATATCATTATATACAGGAGGTCCCCAGGTTATACCAGCTGTACATATATCATTATATACAGGAGATCCTCAGGTTATACCAGCTGTATATATATCATTATATACAGGAGATCCTCAGGTTATACCAGCTGTACATATATCATTATATACAGGAGATCCTCAGGTTATACCAGCTGTACATATATCATTATATACAGGAGATCCCCAGGTTATACCGGCTGTACATATATCATTATATACAGGAGATCCCCAGGTTATACCAGCTGTACATATATCATTATATACAGGAGATCCCCAGGTTATACCAGCTGTACATATCTCATTATATACAGAAGATCCCAAGGTTATACCGGCTGTACATATATCATTATATACAGGAGATCCCCAGGTTATACCGGCTGTACATATATCATTATATACAGGAGATCCCCAGGTTATACCGGCTGTACATATATCATTACATACAGGAGATCCCTAGGTTATACCAGCTGTACATATATCATTATAAACAGGAGATCCCCAGGTTATAGCGGCTGTACATATATCATTATATACAGGAGATCCCCAGGTTATACCGGCTGTACATATATCATTATATACAGGAGATCCCCAGGTTATACAAGCTGTACATATATATCATTATATACAGGAGATCTCCAGGTTATACCGGCTGTACATATATCATTATATACAGGAGATCTCCAGGTTATACCGGCTGTACATATATCATTATATACAGGAGATCCCCAGGTTATACCGGCTGTACATATATCATTATATACAGGAGATCCCCAGGTTATACCAGCTGTACATATATCATTATATACAGGAGATCCCCAGGTTATACCAGCTGTACATATATCATTATATACAGGAGATCCCCAGGTTATACCGGCTGTACATATATCATTATATACAGGAGATCCCCAGGTTATACCAGCTGTACATATATCATTATATACAGGAGATCCCAAGGTTATACCGGCTGTACATATACCATTATATACAGGACATCCCCAGGTTATACCGGCTGTACATATATCATTATATACAGGAGATCCCCAGGTTATACCAGCTGTACATATATCATTATATACAGGAGAGCCCCAGGTTATACCAGCTGTACATATATCATTATATACAGGAGAGCCCCAGGTTATACCAGCTGTACATATATCATTATATACAGGAGATCCCCAGGTTATACCGGCTGTACATATATCATTATATACAGGAGATCCCCAGGTTATACTAGCTGTACATATATCATTATATGCAGGAGATCCCCAGGTTATACTAGCTGTACATATATCATTATATACAGGAGATCCCCAGGTTATACCAGCTGTACATATATCATTATATACAGGAGATCCCCAGGTTATACCGGCTGTACATATATCATTATATACAGGAGTTCCCCAGGTTATACCGGCTGTACATATATCATTATATACAGGAGATCCCCAGGTTATAGCAGCTGTACATATATCATTATATACAGGAGATCCCCAGGTTATAACGGCTTTTCATATATCATTATATACAGGAGATCCCCAGGTTATACGCGCTGTACATATATATCATTATATACAGGAGATCCCCAGGTTATACCGGCTGTACATATATCATTATATACAGGAGATCCCCAGGTTATACCGGCTGTACATATAGCATTATATACAGGAGATCCCCAGGTTATACCGGCTGTACATATATCATTATATACAGGAGATCCCCAGGTTATACCAGCTATACATAGATCATTATATACAGGAGATCCCCAGGTTATACCGGCTGTACATATATCATTATATACAGGAGATCCCCAGGTTATACCAGCTGTACATATATCATTATATACAGGAGATCCCCAGGTTATACCGGCTGTACATATATCATTATATACAGGAGATCCCCAGGTTATACCGGCTGTATATATATCATTATAAACAGGAGATCCCCAGGTTATACCGGCTGTACATATATCATTATATACAGGAGATCCCCAGGTTATACCAGCTGTACATATATATCATTATATACCGGAGATCCCCAGGTTATACCAGCTGTACATATATCATTATATACAGGAGATCCCCAGGTTATACCAGCTGTATATATATCATTATATACAGGAGATCCCCAGGTTATACCAGCTGTATATATATCATTATATACAGGAGATCCCCAGGTTATACCAGCTGTACATATATCATTATATACAGGAGATCCCCAGGTTATACCGACTGTACATATATCATTATATACAGGAGATCCCCAGGTTATACCAGCTGTATACACTCACTGGCCACTTTATTAGGTACACCTGTCCAACTGCTCGTTAACACTTTATTTCTAATCAGCCAATCACATGGCGGCAACTCAGTGCATTTAGGCATGTAGACATGGTCAAGACAATCTCCTGCAGTTCAAACCGAGCATCAGTATGGGGAAGAAAGGTGATTTGTGGCCTTTGAACGTGGCATGGTTGTTGGTGCCAGAAGGGCTGGTCTGAGTATTTCAGAAACTGCTGATCTACTGGGATTTTCACGCACAACCATCTCTAGGGTTTACAGAGAATGGTCCGAAAAAGAAAAAACATCCAGTGAGCGGCAGTTCTGTGGGCGGAAATGCCTTGTTGATGCCAGAGGTCAGAGGAGAATGGACAGACTGGTTCGAGCTGATAGAAAGGCAACAGTGACTCAAATTGCCATCCGTTACAACTAGAGATGAGAGAGCATTAAAATGCTCGGGTACTCGTTACTCGAGCCGAACATTTCCCGATGCTCGAGTGCTCGTTTCGAGTAACGAGCCCCATTGAAATCAATGGGAGACCCGAGCATTTTTTAGTAAAATT
Organism: Engystomops pustulosus; assembly: GCF_040894005.1. NCBI lineage: Eukaryota > Metazoa > Chordata > Amphibia > Anura > Leptodactylidae > Engystomops > Engystomops pustulosus. Next base: position 20,007,206 of record NC_092417.1, read on the forward strand.
AAAAACTGAACGAGCACAGTGAAAGAACACAGTGCTGAATAGATTGCAGATGTTCGCGAACATCTGCGATCTGTTCCGGAGACATTCGTGCAGAACGATGTTCTCTGCAATAGTATTTGAAGAACAATATGTGTGAAGAACAACTTGCAGATGTTTGGAAACACCTGCAAGTTGTTCTTCACACATATTGTTCTTCAAATACTATTGCGGAGAACATCGTTCTGCACGCGTGTCTCCGGGACATCTGCGATCTGCTCCGGAGACACGCGTGCAGAACGGTGTTCTCCGCAATAGTATTCGAAGAACAATATGTGTAGAGAACAACTTGCAGATGTTTGGAAACATCTGCAAGTTGTTCTTCACACATATTGTTCTTCAAATACTATTGCACCGTGCAAGCGTGTCTCCGGAACATCTGCGATCTGCTCCGGAGACACGCGTACAGAACGGTGTTCTCCGCAATAGTATTTGAAGAACAATATGTGTGAAGAACAACTTGCAGATGTTTGACAACATCTGCAAGTTGTTCTCTACACATATTGTTCTTTGAATACTATTGCGGAGAACACCGTTCTGCACGCGTGTCTCCGGAGCAGATCGCAGATGTTCGCGAACATCTGCAATCTATTCTGCACTGTGTTCTTTCACTGTGTTCTTCAATTAAATGATTAAATTAAATGATTAAATTGTATTTTTTTACTGTTCTTTACTTTTTTTTTTTTAAATTAAATGCTCGTTATCGAGCAGGGCAAATACTCGCCCGAGCAACGAGCCGGTCCGAGTATGCTAATACTCGACCGAGCATTAAGCTCGGACGAGTATACTCACTCATCACTAGTTACAACCAAGGTAGGCAGAAGAGCATCTCTGAACACACAGTACGTCGAACTTTGAGGCAGATGGGCTACAGCAGCAGAAGACCACACCGGGTGCCACTCCTTTCAGCTAAGAACAGGAAACTGAGGCTACAATTTGCACAAGCTCATCGAAATTGGACAGTAGAAGATTGGAAAAACGTTGCCTGGTCTGATGAGTCTCGATTTCTGCTGCGACATTCGGATGGTAGGGTCAGAATTTGGTGTCAACAACATGAAAGCATGGATCCATCCTGCCTTGTATCAACGGTGGTGTCAGGGTGTGGGGAATATTTTCTTGGCACTCTTTGGGCCCCTTGGTACAACGCCACAGCCTACCTGAGTATTGTTGCTGCCCATGTCCATCCCTTTATGAGCACAATGTACCCTGTAACATCTGATGGCTACTTTCAGCAGGATAATGCGCCATGTCATAAAGCTGGAATCATCTCAGACTGGTTTCTTGAACATGACAATGAGGTCACTGGACACAAATGGCCTCCACAGTCACCAGATCTCAATCCAATAGAGCATCTTTGGGATGTGGTGGAACGGGAGATTCGCATCTTGGATGTGCAGCCGACAAATCTGCGGCAACTGTGTGATGCCATCATGTCAATATGGACCAAAATCTCTGAGGAGCTTCCAGCACCTTGTTGTATCTATGCCACGAAGAATTGAGGCAGTTCTGAAGGGCAAAAGGGGGTCCAACCCGTTACTAGCATGGTGGACCTAATAAAGTGGCCAGTGAGTGTATATATCATTATATACAGGAGATCCCCAGGTTATACCAGCTGTATATATATCATTATATACAGGAGATCCCCAGGTTATACCGGCTGTACATATATCATTATATACAGGAGATCCCCAGATTATACCAGCTGTACATATATCATTATATACAGGAGATCCCCAGGTTATACCAGCTGTACATATATCATTATATACAGGAGATCCCCAGGTTATACCAGCTGTACATATATCATTATATACAGGAGATCTCCAGGTTATACCAGCTGTACATATATCATTATATACAGGAGATCCCCAGGTTATACCGGCTGTACATATATCATTATATACAGGAGATCCCCAGGTTATACCAGCTGTACATATATCATTATTAGAGATGAGCGAGCACTAAAATGCTCGGGTACTCGTTATTCGAGACGAACTTTTCCCGATGCTCGAGTGCTCGTCTCGAATAACGAGCCCCATTGAAGTCAATGGGAGACTCGAGCATTTTTCAAGGGGACCAAGGCTCTGCACAGGGAAGCTTGGCCAAACACCTGGGAACCTCAGAAAAGGATGGAAACACCACGGAAATGGACAGGAAACAGCAGGGGCAGCATGCATGGATGCCTCTGAGGCTGCTTAATCGCACCATTATGCCAAAATTATGGGCAACAGCATGGCCATGACAGAGTGACAGAATGAAGCTAGATAGCATCTAAAACATCCAATAATTGACCCTGACACTATAGGGGACGGCATGCAGAGGCAGCGGCAGCAGCGGCAGGCTAGAGAGTGGCATGGTGACATACCCTAAATGGACTCAGGCTTCAAACCAATGGGTAGCAGAGAGGAACCAAAGGAGGTGAGCAAGAAGCGCTCAAATAATATTGGTACATGATAAAAGTTTGCCAGTATATTTTGTGGATTACACAGCAGGGTGGCGACAAAGTTAACATGGAAGCCATGAAAACAATCCAAAATTCTGCCTGACACAGCTCGTTTGATAAGGGGACCATGTATGGAGGCAGTGAACTAGTAGTAGATTAAAGGTGCTGCAGTTAAAACTATGTTAGTTGGTTCTTGGCATGGAGCTGGCGCTCCGCTGCCAGGCGAGCTTTCGCCAATCCAAGCCCCTGTCTCTAGGCTACTCCCCAAACAGCACTTCTAAGAACCTTTCGGATAAGATCAAGTGTAGTAGCGTTCTTATAAGTTTGGGATATGGCGGGTGAGGGGAATGTAAACATCTGCGCAAGAAGCGCTGAAATAATATCCGTAAATGAAAAAAGTTTTCCAGTATATTTTGTGGCTTACACAGCAGGGTGGCGACAAAGTTAACAAGTTTGATGTGGAATGCCCTGCAATAGCTCTTGGGCGGTGTGCCTTTTATCACCTAGGCTCAGCAGTTTGAGCACCGCCTGCTGTCGCTTAGCAACGGCACTGCTGCTGTGCCTAGAGCTACCGACTGATGGCGCCATGCCCACGGATGGTAATTCGGAGGAGGAGGAGGTGGAGGAGGGGTGGGAGGATTTGGAGGTATAGTAGGCCTTTGAGACCTGGACCGAGGTAGGCCCCGCAATCCTCTGCGTCGGCAGTATATGACCAGCCCCAGGGTCAGACTCGGTCCCAGCCTGCACCAAGTTAAGTGTAGTAGCGTTCTTATAAGTTTGGGATATGGCGGGTGAGGGGAATGTAAACAGATGCGCAAGAAGCGCTGAAATAATATCCGTAAATGGTAAAAGTTTGCCAGTGTATTTTGTGGATAACACAGCAGGGTGGCGACAAAGTTAACAACTTTGATGTGGAATCCATGAAAACAACCCAAATTTCGGCCTGACAAACCTCGTTTGATAAAGGGACGATGTATGGAGGCAGCTATATGGACGACTTTTGGAGGTAGCAATGGAGACAACGTGTGGAGGCTGCTATGGAGACAATTCAATTTGGATAGTGCCTGTATGTGGCAGTCCAAAAAATTTTTCAAACCAGAGGAGCAGGTAGGTGGCCCTCCAGAAAAATGGAATAGATTGAGTGCCTGTATGTGGCAGTCCAAAAAAGTTTTTAAACCAGAGGAGCAGGTAGGTGGCCCTCCAGAAAAATGGAATAGATTGAGTGCCTGTATGTGGCAGTCCAAAAAAGTTTTTAAACCAGAGGAGCAGGTAGGTGGCCCTCCAGAAAAATGGAATAGATTGAGTGCCTGTATGTGGCAGTCCCAAAAAATTGTTTAAAACAGAGGACCGGAAAGGTGGCCCTCCAGAAAAATTGAATAGATTGAGTGCCTGTATGTGGCACTCCCAAAAATTGTTTAAAACAGAGGACCGTGTCGGTGGCCCTCCAGAAAAATTAAATGCATAAAGTACTATACCTAGAGCCAGTGGGCCCTGTCAAAAAACAGCCAGTTTCCTCTGCTTTACTGTAGAAAGAGGAGGAGAAGGAGGAAAATGAGGAGGAGGAGGAGTGGATAAATTATTCAGGTTGAGCTTCCTTCACCTGCTGGAGATTTGAAATTAGGAGAAATCCAGGCTTTATTCATCTTGATAAGCGTCAGCCTGTCAGCGCTGTCAGTCGACAGGCGTGTACGCTTATCGGTGATGATGCCACCAGCTGCACTGAAAACCCGCTCTGACAAGACGCTAGCGGCAGGGCAGGCAAGAACCTCCAAGGCGTACAGCGTCAGTTCGTGCCACATGTCCAGCTTTGAAACCCAGTAGTTGTAGGGAGCTGTGTGATCATTTAGGACGATGGTATGGTCAGCTACGTACTCCCTCACCATCTTTCTGTAAAGATCAGCCCTACTCTGCCGAGACTGGGGACAGGTGACAGTGTCTTGCTGGGGTGACATAAAGCTGGCAAAAGCCTTGTAAAGCGTACCCTTGCCAGTGCTGGACAAGCTGCCTGCTCGCCTACTCTCCCTCGCTACTTGTCCCGCAGAACTACGCACTCTGCCGCTAGCGCTGTCAGAAGGGAAATACTGTTTCAGCTTGTGCACCAGGGCCTGCTGGTATTCATGCATTCTCACACTCCTTTCCTCTCCAGGGATGAGAGTGGAAAGATTTTGCTTGTACCGTGGGTCCAGGAGAGTGAACACCCAGTAATCGGTGCTGGAATAAATTCTTTGAACGCGAGGGTCACGGGATAGGCAGCCTAGCATGAAATCTGCCATATGCGCCAGAGTACCAACGCGTAAGAATTCACTCCCCTCACTGGCCTGACTGTCCATTTCCTCCTCCTCCAACTCCTCCAACTCCTCTTCTTCTGCCCATACACGCTCAACAGTGTAGGACTCAACAATGGTCCCCTCTTGTGTCTCGCCAACATTCTCCTCCTCTTCCTCCTCATCCTCCTCCACCTCCACCTCCTCCGATATTTGCTGAGAAACAGACCTAAGGGTGCTTTGGCTATCAACAAGGGAATCTTCTTCCCCTGTCTCTTGTGAGGAGCGCAAAGCTTCCGACTTCATGCTGACCAGAGAGTTTTTCAACAGGCCAAGCAGCGGGATGGTGAGGCTGATGATGGCGGCATCGCCACTGACCATCTGTGTTGACTCCTCAAAGTTACTCAGCACCTGACAGATATCAGACATCCACGTCCACTCCTCATTGTAGACTTGAGGAAGCTGACTGACCTGACTACCAGTTCTGGTGGAAGTTGACATCTGGCAGTCTACAATCGCTCGGCGCTGCTGGTAAACTCTGGATAACATGGTCAGTGTTGAATTCCACCTCGTGGGCACGTCGCACAACAGTCGGTGAGCGGGCAGTTGGAGGCGGCGCTGCGCTGCCCTGAGAGTGGCAGCATCTGTGCTGGACTTCCTGAAATGCGCACAGATGCGGCGCACCTTCGTGAGCAAATCAGACAGATTGGGGTATGTCTTGAGGAAACGCTGAACTATCAGATTTAACACATGGGCCAGGCATGGCACATGTGTCAGTCTGCCGAGTTGCAGAGCCGCCACCAGGTTACGGCCGTTGTCACACACAACCATGCCTGGCTTCAGGTTCAGCGGTGCCAGCCACAGATCAGTCTGCGCCGTGATGCCCTGTAATAGTTCTTGGGCGGTGTGCCTTTTATCGCCTAGGCTCAGCAGTTTGAGCACCGCCTGCTGTCGCTTAGCGACGGCACTGCTGCTGTGCCTAGAGCTACCGACTGATGGCGCCATGCCCACGGATGGTCGTTCGGAGGAGGAGGTGGAGGAGGGGTGGGAGGAGGAGGAGGCATAGTAGGCCTCAAACACCTGGACCGAGGTAGGCCCCGCAATCCTCGGCGTCGGCAGTATATGACCAGCCGCAGGGTCACACTCGGTCCCAGCCTCCACCAAGTTAACCCAATGTGCCGTCAGAGATATATAGTGGCCCTGCCCGGCAGCACTCGTCCACGTGTCCGTGGTCAGGTGGACCTTGTCAGAAACGGCGTTGGTCAGGGCACGGATTATGTTGTCTGACACGTGCTGGTGCAGGGCTGGGACGGCACATCGGGAAAAGTAGTGGCGGCTGGGGACCGAATACCGAGGGGCGGCCGCCGCCATGAGGCTGCGAAAGGCCTCGGTCTCTACTAGCCTATAGGGCAGCATCTCCAGGCTTAGCAATCTGGAAATGTGCACATTAAGGGCTTGGGCGTGCGGGTGGGTTGCACTATATTTGCGTTTCCGCTCCAGCGTCTGGGGTATGGAGAGCTGAACGCTGGTGGATGCTGTGGAGGATCGTGGAGGTGACGATGGGGTTTTTGTGGCAGGGTCCTGGGCAGGGGGCTGACTATCAGCTGACACAGGGGAAGGAGCAGTGGTGTGCACGGCCGGAGGTGAACGCGCTTGTTGCCACTGAGTGGGGTGTTTAGCATTCATATGCCTGCGCATACTGGTGGTAGTTAAGCTAGTAGTGGTGGAACCCCTGCTGATCCTGGTTTGGCAAATGTGGCACACCACAGTCCGTCGGTCATCCGGTGTTTCCTTAAAGAACCTCCAGACTTCTGAAAATCTAGCCCTCGCCGCAGGAGCCCTCGCCACGGGAGCTTCACTAGTTGACACATTTGGCGCTGATGCACCAGCTCTGACCCTGCCTCTCCGTCTGGCCCCACCACTGCCTCTTCCAACCTGTTCTGGTCGAGGACTCTCCTCCGTCTCAGAAGCACTGTGTTCACCCGGCCTCTCAACCCAGCTTGGGTCTGTCACCTCATCATCCTCCGATCCCTCAGTCTGCTCCCCCCTCGGACTTCCTGCCCTGACAACAACTTCCCCACTGTCTGACAACCGTGTCTCCTCATCGTCGGACACCTCTTTACACACTTCTTCCACTACGTCAACAAGGTCATCATCACCCACAGACTGCGACTGGTGGAAAACCTGGGCATCGGAAAATTGCTCATCAGCAACCGGACAAGTGGTTTGTGACTGTGGGAAGGGTCCAGAAAACAGTTCCTCAGAGTATGCCGGTTCAAATGGCAAATTTTGCTGGGAGGGGGCAGACTGGGGGGGAGGAGGCTGAGGTGCAGGAGCTGGAGGAGTGCCGATTTCGGTGACATGGGTGGACTGCGTGGAAGACTGACTGGTAGACAAATGGCTAGAAGCATTGTCGGCAATCCACGACATCACCTGTTCGCACTGTTCTGGCCTCAACAGTGCTCTACCACGAGTCCCAGTAACTTCAGACATGAACCTAGGGAGTGTAGCTCTGCGGCGTTCCCCTGCTCCCTCATCAGCAGGTGGTGTCTCACCCCGCCCAGGACCACGGCCTCTGACCCCTGCAGTAGTTGGACGCCCACGTCCCCGCCCTCGTCCTCTACCCCTAGCCCTCGGGTTAAACATTTTGAAAATGAGAGTTATAACTTTTTTTTTTTTTTTTAACTTTTTTTTGTTTTTTTTTGTTTTTTTGTGTTTTTTAGTTTTTAAAACCAAACGATGCTATCCTATTGCTATGGCTATTTTCTAGCCAAGTATGAAAGCACACTGCTATGCCAGATGAGATGACGCTGAGTTATGAAAAAAATAAACGTAAAATAAAAAAGGAAATGGCAGACTGTGCCTAATTGAAATACAACCCCGGGCCCTAATAAATTTTCCCACTTCGGTCTTTGCGATGGATATGTGCGTCACTAAAACACAGTGGTCGCAAGTCTGACTCCAAATTGCTCCCAATTTGATAGTAGATGCACTGCAGCAAGTACAGCCACCAGCAGATCAACCAGAAATCAAATATATATAACGCTACTGTAGGCGTAATTAAGACGTTTGTATTCTCCTATGGCTATTTTCTAGCCAAGTATGAAAGCACACTGATGAGATGACGCTGAGTTATGAAAAAAATAAACGTAAAATAAAAAGAAACTGGCAGACGGTGCCTAATTCTACTCAAACCCCTAATAAATTTTCCCACTTTGGTGTTTGAGGTGGATATGTGTGTCACTAAGAGCTAAACACAACGGTAGCAAGTCCCCCTGCTAATTCCTCACAATATGGTACTAGCTGCAAATAAAAAAAAAAAAAAATTATAACGTTATTGTAGCCCTAAGAAGGGCTGTTGGGTTCTTTTAGAATCACTCCTGCCTAACAGTAAGCTAATAGAACACCGTAACGCTTTCCCTGAGCAGCAGCAGCTCTCTCCCTAGCGGCATCCAGACAGAGAATGATCCGAGCAGCGCGGGCAGCGGCTAGTCTATCCCAGGGTCACCTGATCTGGCCAGCCAACCACTGCTATCTACGTGTAAGGGTACCACGTCATGCTGGGTGGAGTGCAGAGTCTCCTGGCTTGTGATTGGCTCTGTTTCTGGCCGCCAAAAAGCAAAACGGCGGGAGCTGCCATTTTCTCGAGCGGGCGAAATACTCGTCCGAGCAACGAGCAGTTACGAGTATGCTAATGCTCGATCGAGCATCAAGCTCGGACGAGTATGTTCGCTCATCTCTAATCATTATATAAAGGAGATCCCCAGGTTATACCAGCTGTACATATATCATTATATACAGGAGATCCCCAGGTTATACCGGCTGTACATAAATCATTATATACAGGAGATCCCCAGGTTATACCGGCTGTGCATATATCATTATATACAGGAGATCCCCAGGTTATAGCGGCTGTACATATATCATTATATACAGTTGATCCCCAGGTTATACCAACTGTACATATATCATTACATACAGGAGATCCCTAGGTTATACCAGCTGTACATATATCATTATAAACAGGAGATCCCCAGGTTATAGCGGCTGTACATATATCATTATATACAGGAGATCCCCAGGTTATACCGGCTGTACATATATCATTATATACAGGAGATCCCCAGGTTATACCGGCTGTACATATATCATTATATACAGGAGATCCCCAGGTTATACCAGCTGTACATATATCATTATATACAGGAGATCCCCAGGTTATACCGGCTGTACATATATCATTATATACAGGAGATCCCCAGGTTATACCGGCTGTACATATATCATTATATACAGGAGATCCCCAGGTTATACCAGCTGTACATATATGATTATATACAGGAGATCCCCAGGTTATACCAGCTGTACATATAGCATTATATACAGGAGATCCCCAGGTTATACCGGCTGTACATATATCATTATATACAGGAGATCCCCAGGTTATACCGGCTGTACATATATCATTATATACAGGAGATCCCCAGGTTATACCAGCTGTACATATATCATTATATACAGGAGATCCCCAGGTTATACCAGCTGTACATATATCATTATATACAGGAGATCCCCAGGTTATACCAGCTGTACATATATCATTATATACAGGAGATCTCCAGGTTATACCGGCTGTACATATATCATTATATACAGGAGATCCCCAGGTTATACCGGCTGTATATATATCATTATATACAGGAGATCCCCAGGTTATACCGGCTGTACATATATCATTATATACAGGAGATCCCCAGGTTATACCGGCTGTACATATATCATTATATACAGGAGATCCCCAGGTTATACCGGCTGTACATATATCATTATATACAGGAGATCCCCAGGTTATACCAGCTGTACATATATCATTATATACAGGAGATCCCCAGGTTATACCAGCTGTACATATATCATTATATACAGGAGATCTCCAGGTTATACCAGCTGTACATATATCATTATATACAGGAGATCCCCAGGTTATACCAGCTGTACATATATCATTATATACAGGAGATCCCCAGGTTATACCAGCTGTACATATATCATTATATACAGGAGATCCCCAGGTTATACCGGCTGTACATATATCATTATATACAGGAGATCCCCAGGTTATACCAGCTGTACATATATCATTATATACAGGAGATCCCCAGGTTATACCAGCTGTACATATATCATTATATACAGGAGATCTCCAGGTTATACCGGCTGTACATATATCATTATATACAGGAGATCCCCAGGTTATACCGGCTGTATATATATCATTATATACAGGAGATCCCCAGGTTATACCGGCTGTACATATATCATTATATACAGGAGATCCCCAGGTTATACCAGCTGTACATATATCATTATATACAGGAGATCCCCAGGTTATACCGGCTGTACATATATCATTATATACAGGAGATCCCCAGGTTATACCGGCTGTACATATATCATTATATACAGGAGATCCCCAGGTTATACCAGCTGTACATATATGATTATATACAGGAGATCCCCAGGTTATACCAGCTGTACATATACCATTATACACAGGAGATCCCCAGGTTATACCAGCTGTACATATATCATTATATACAGGAGATCCCCAGGTTATACCGGCTGTACATATATCATTATATACAGGAGATCCCCAGGTTATACCGGCTGTACATATATCATTATATACAGGAGATCCCCAGGTTATACCAGCTGTACATATATCATTATATACAGGAGATCCCCAGGTTATACCAGCTGTACATATATCATTATATACAGGAGATCCCCAGGTTATACCAGCTGTACATATATCATTATATACAGGAGATCTCCAGGTTATACCGGCTGTACATATATCATTATATACAGGAGATCCCCAGGTTATACCGGCTGTATATATATCATTATATACAGGAGATCCCCAGGTTATACCGGCTGTACATATATCATTATATACAGGAGATCCCCAGGTTATACCGGCTGTACATATATCATTATATACAGGAGATCCCCAGGTTATACCGGCTGTACATATATCATTATATACAGGAGATCCCCAGGTTATACCAGCTGTACATATATCATTATATACAGGAGATCCCCAGGTTATACCAGCTGTACATATATCATTATATACAGGAGATCTCCAGGTTATACCGGCTGTACATGTATCATTATATACAGGAGATCCCCAGGTTATACCGGCTGTACATATATCATTATATACAGGAGATCCCCAGGTTATACCGGCTGTACATATATCATTTTATACAGGAGATCCCCAGGTTATACCGGCTGTACATATATCATTATATACAGGAGATCCCCAGGTTATACCAGCTGTACATATATCATTATATACAGGAGATCCCCAGGTTATTCCAGCAGGTGTCATATCAATATCAACATAAAAGTAAATAATCTATATATTTACATGTATATGTTGTCCTCTAGTGGGAGATACTGGAATTACATCATATAAAGTATACCTGAAGTCATTCAGTGCTTTGCTTGTAGAACTGAACAGGTAATAACATGTACATGGTGGCAGTAATACACTCACAATGTTGATTTTGTAAAAACCATAACTTGACATTGTAACAATGTTTATAATTCATTTCTTTCTTTTTCTTCATATGCAAAATATTTAGCAGGATGGGATAATGAAAACATTGCCTCTTAGCTCCTGTGTAAGGCAGCTCCCTTACCATTAAGCATGACTTTCAGGAAGCCTAATGACATGATGTGGGATTAAAGACAAACCAGTATATGTATTCCAGAAGGAAGAATTCCCAGCTGTACACAGCGCTGAACTGACCGGGCTCAGCACTTTACATCATATTCATAATACGTTACATTCAGCATAAATTATCACAGACTTTACCAATTAATGCTGCCTTGAAGGTGTGTGGAGACCTATAGCCATTGATGCTCCACTAGGGGTTTCTGGGAAAAATGCAAATACGTTTTGCAGGATGGGACAAGGAAAACCACGCACAGCACAGCACAGTACTACTACTCCTATCCTGTATATATGGGCACAGCACAGTACTACTACTCCTATCCTGTATATATAGGCACAGCACATTACTACTACTCCTATCCTGTATATATGGGCACAGCACAGTACTACTACTCCTATCCTGTATATGTGGGCACAGCACAGTACTACTACTCCTATCCTGTATATATGGGCACAGCACAGTACTACTACTCCTATCCTGTATATATAGGCACAGCACAGTACTACTACTCCTATCCTGTATATATGGGCACAGCACAGTACTACTACTCCTATCCTGTATATGTGGGCACAGCACAGTACTACTACTCCTATCCTGTATATATAGACACAGCACAGTACTACTACTCCTATCCTGTATATATGGACACAGCACAGTACTACTACTCCTATCCTGTATATATGGGCACAGTACAGTACTACTACTCCTATCCTGTATATATGGGCACAGCACAGTACTACTACTCCTATCCTGTATATATGGGCACAGCACAGTACTACTACTCCTATCCTGTATATATGGGCACAGCACAGTACTACTACTCCTATCCTGTATATATGGGCACAGCACAGTACTACTACTCCTATCCTGTATATATGGGCACAGCACAGTACAAATACTCCTATCCTGTATATATGGGCACAGCACAGTACAAATACTCCTATCCTGTATATATGGACACAGCACAGTACTACTACTCCTATCCTGTATATATGGGCACAGCACAGTACTACTACTCCTATCCTGTATGTATGGACACAGCACAGTACTACTACTCCTATCCTGTATATATAGACACAGCACAGTACTACTACTCCTATCCTGTATATATGGACACAGCACAGTACTACTACTCCTATCCTGTATATATGGGCACAGTACAGTACTACTACTCCTATCCTGTATATATGGGCACAGCACAGTACTACTACTCCTATCCTGTATATATGGGCACAGCACAGTACTACTACTCCTATCCTGTATATATGGGCACAGCACAGTACTACTACTCCTATCCTGTATATATGGGCACAGCACAGTACTACTACTCCTATCCTGTATATATGGGCACAGCACAGTACAAATACTCCTATCCTGTATATATGGGCACAGCACAGTACAAATACTCCTATCCTGTATATATGGACACAGCACAGTACTACTACTCCTATCCTGTATATATGGGCACAGCACAGTACTACTACTCCTATCCTGTATGTATGGACACAGCACAGTACTACTACTCCTGTCCTGTATATATGAGCACAGTACATTACTACCACTCCTATCCTGTATATATGGACACAGCACAGTACTACTACTCCTATCAGTGGTGTAACTAGGAGAGGCAGGGCCCCATAGCAGATTTCTGCATGGGGCCCCCCTCCCTCTTAAAAGTATTCATGCATACACAGACGTTTATACAATCACACACATTTATACACTTAAATACACACACATAACATTCTACACTCACTTTTATGTACTCGTCCACACATACATACGTATACACTCATATGCACACATTTATGTACTCATTTATACATCTATACACTAATACATACAGTATATATGCATCAAAGTTTCATACATACTATTTAGATACATACATATAGCATAAACACATCACATTCTTTTAAATACGGTATATACCCACTGTGTATACACATACATGCAGTATATAAACACCATATAAACATACTGAATCTATATACAGCATATACACACATACATACAGTATATATAGTGTATACATACATACAGCTTATACACACATATATACAGTAGATACACACATATATACAGTATATACAACAGATACACACATACACCATATACATATAAATATTTATATGCATGTGTCTACATACAGCATATACACATACACACAGTATACACATACACACATACTGCATATACATGCAGTATATACACACATACATATGGCATATACAACATATACACACACACACATACAGCAAATATACACACATACATACAGAATATACACACATACATACAGCAAATACACACAGTATATACTATATGGCATATACACAAATACAGCAAATACACACACATACAGCATATACACACATACATACAGTATATACTGTAAAGCATGTACACACATACAGCAAATACATACATACAGCATATACACATACATACAGCACATACATACATACAGCATATACACATACATACAGCACATACATACAGCAAACACACACACTTTAAGCACATACACACAGAAAATAGACACATACAGTATACATACATCAATCATACATATATAAGGACTTACTTACGTTTCTTGTAGAGTGGCTGCTCTGCAGTGGGAGGCTCGTTGTTCAGGAAACCGTGGAAATAGGTCGGCTGCGCGATCGTGGTAAGCCAGCTGGTGGGCCGGGTGCGGATGGAGTTGGCCGGCCGGGCAGCCGCGGAAGAAGTGTACCAGCCGGGCGGCCGTGTAGAGACAGGGACCGTGAATGATCTAGGCCGGCATGGCAGCTGCGGAAGCGGAGGACCGGCCGGGCGTCCGCATATAGACTCGGCCCTGCGGCCACAGAAGAAGTGGTCTGGCCAGGCAGCCGTGAAGAGACTGGGTCTCGGATGGACAAGGAGTACGCCAGGCGGCTGCAAACAGACTGGGGCAGGCTACCGCGGAGGGACGTGGCTGGCCACGGATGGTGTCGTCAGGGCGGTCGCACCAAAAGAAGTGGGCGGGCTGCCTGCCAACAAATGAAGAGGCCAAGTCCGGCGGCCTGCAGTGGGCAGACAGCGACAGAGGTACGGCACAGAGGTCCGTATTACTGTGCAAAGGTGCTCCCATCTGGGCTTTTCATCCCGGGCCCCTGTGCCGCCCGGGCCCCGTAGCAACCGCTACGGCTGCTACGGCTATTGTTACGCCACAGACTCCTATCCTGTATATAGGAGCACAGTACACTACTAAGGCCCACTGATATGGAGGTACATTTCTATATCTTGTAATTTTAATTTGTTGGCATCAGTTACCAAGACATTTTGGGCTTTTCTTGCTTAGATCTGTTTTAAAATAGACAGTTCTAAAATGTCCCAACTTCCTTTAGAAAAAAGTGTGAATAAGCACTTCCTAATGTTCTAATTAAAAACATCCTTTAAAAAAAAAAAGTAACTTCTTTTCCTATAAATACGGGGCTGCCGCCTACATCATTTATAGGCCCTGATCTACTAATGTGGCAGGTGTCAAGATTTGTGGTTCATATTTACTAAGAACAGTGCAGTGTGTACTATGTGCAGTGTGTACTATGTGTAGTGTGTACTATGTGTAGTGTGTACTATGTGTAGTGTGTACTATGTGCAGTGTGTACTATGTGTAGTGTGTACTATGTTCAGTGGGTGCAATGTGCAGTGTGTACTATGTGCAGTGTGTACTATGTGCAGTGTGTACTATGTGCAGTGTGTACTTTGTGTTGTGTGTGAAATGTGCAGTGTGTACTATGTGCCGTGTGTACTATGTGCCGTGTGTACTATGTGTCGTGTGTGCAATGTGCAGTGTGTACTTTTTGCCGTGTGTACTATGTGCCGTGTGTACTATGTGTCGTGTGTGCAATGTGCAGTGTGTACTATGTGCCGTGTGTACTAAGTGCAGTGTGTACTATGTGCAGTGTGTACTATGCGTAGTGTGTACTATGCGCAGCGTGTACTATGTACCGTGTGTACTATGTGCAGTGTGTACTATGCGCAGTGTGTACTATGTGCAGTGTGTACTATGTACAGTGTGTACTATGTGCAGTGTGTACTATGTGCCGTGTGTACTATGTGCAGCGTGTACTATGTGCCGTGTGCACTATATGCGATGTGTACTATGTTCAGTGTGTACTGTGTGCCGTGTGTACTATGTGCCGTGTGTACTAAGTGCAGTGTGTACTATGTGCAGTGTGTACTATGCGTAGTGTGTACTATGCATAGTGTGTACTATGCGCAGTTTGTACTATGTGCCGTGTGTACTATGTGCAGTGTGTACTATGTGCAGTGTGTACTATGTGCAGTGTGTACTATGTGTCGTGTGTGCAATGTGCAGTGTGTACTATGTGCCGTGTGTACTATGTGCAGGGTGTACTATGTGTCGTGTGTGCAATGTGCAGTGTGTACTTTTTGCCGTGTGTACTATGTGCCGTGTGTACTATGTGCAGTGTGTACTATGTGTCGTGTGTGCAATGTGCAGTGTGTACTATGTGCAGTGTGTACTATGCGTAGTGTGTACTATGCGCAGTGTGTACTATGTGCCGTGTGTACTATGTGTCGTGTGTGCAATGTGCAGTGTGTACTAAGTGCAGTGTGTACTAAGTGCAGTGTGTACTATGTGCAGTGTGTACTATGCGTAGTGTGTACTATGCGCAGTGTGTACTATGTGCCGTGTGTACTATGTGCAGTGTGTGTACTATGTGCAGTGTGTCCTATGTGCAGTGTGTCCTATGTGCAGTGTGTACTATGTGCAGTGTGTCCTATGTGCAGTGTGTACTATGTGCAGTGTGTCCTATGTGCAGTGTGTACTATGTGCCGTGTGTACTATGCGCAGTGTGTACTATGTGCAGTGTGTAAAATGTGCAGCATGTACTATGTGCCATGTGTACTATGTACCGTGTGTACTATGTGCAGCTTGTACTATGTGCAGCGTGTACTATGTGCCGTGTGTACTATGTGCAGTGTGTACTATGTGCAGTGTGTACTATGCGCAGTGTGTACTATGTGCAGCGTGTACTATGTGCCGTGTGCACTATATGCAATGTGTACTATGTTCAGTGTGTACTGTGTGCCGTGTGTACTATGTGCCGTGTGTACTATATGCCGTGTGTACTATGTGCTGTGTGTACTATGTGCAGTGTGTACATTGTGTCGTGTGTACTATGTGCAGTGTGTACATTGTGTCGTGTGTTCTATGTGCAGTGTGTACTATGCGTAGTGTGTACTATGCGCAGTGTGTACTATGTGCCGTGTGTACTATGTGCCGTGTGTGCAATGTGCAGTGTGTACTATGTGCCGTGTGTACTATGTGCCATGTGTACTAAGTGCAGTGTGTACTATGCGTAGTGTGTACTATGCGCAGTGTGTACTATGTGCCGGTTGTACTATGTGCAGTGTGTACTATGCGCAGTGTGTACTATGTGCAGTGTGTACTATGTGCAGCATGTACTATGTGCCGTGTGTACTATGTGCAGCGTGTGCTATGTGCTGTGTGTACTATGTGCAGTGTGTACTATGTGCCGTGTGTACTATATGTAGTGTGTACTATATGTAGTGTGTACTATGTCTAGTGTGTACTATGTGCAGTGTGTACTATGTGCAGTGTGTACTATGTGCAGTGTGTACTATGTGCCGTGTGTACTATGTGCAGTGTGTACTATGTGCAGCGTGTGCTATGTGCTGTGTGTACTATGTGCAGTGTGTACTATGTGCCGTGTGTACTATATGTAGTGTGTACTATATGTAGTGTGTACTATGTCTAGTGTGTACTATGTGCAGTGTGTACTATGTGCAGTGTGTACTATGTGCAGTGTGTACTATGTGCAGTGTGTACTATATGTTGTGTGTACTATGTGCAGTGCTATGTGCCGTGTGTACTATGTGCAGCGTGTACATTGTGTCGTGTGTACTATGTGCAGTGTGTACTATGTGCCGTGTGTTCTATGTGCCGTGTGTGCAATGTGCCGTGTGTACTTGCTTAGACCTGTTTTAAAATAGACAGTTCTAAAATGTCCCAACTTCCTTTAAAAAAAAGTGTGAATAAGCACTTCCTAATGTTCTAATTAAAAACATCCTTTAAAACTTTCCACTAAAGTAACTTCTTTTCCTATAAATACGGGGCTGCCGCTTTACATCATTTATAGGCCCTGATCTACTAATGTGGATGGTGTCAAACGTTGTGGTTCATATTTATTAAGAACAGTGCAGTGTGTACTATGTGCAGTGTGTACTATGTGCAGTGTGTGCTATGTGCAGTGTGTACTATGTGCCGTGTGTACTATGTGCAGTGTGTACTATGTGCAGCGTGTACTATGTGCAGTGTGTGCTATGTGCAGTATGTATACTATGTGCAGTGTGTGCTATGTGCAGTGTGTGCTATGTGCAGTATGTACTATGTGCAGTGTGTACTATGTGCCGTGTGTACTATGTGCAGTATGTACTGTGTGCAGTGTGCACTATGTGCAGTATGTATACTATGTGCATTGTGTGCTATGTGCAGTATGTATACTATGTGCAGTGTGTGCTATGTGCAGTATGTACTATGTGCAGTGTGTACTATGTGCCGTGTGTACTATGTGCAGTATGTACTATGTGTAGTGTGTACTATGTGTAGTGTGTACTATGTGCGGTGTGTACTATGTGCCGTGTGTGCTATGTGCCGTGTGTACTATGTGCCGTGTGTACTATGTGCAGTGTGTACTATGTGCAGTGTGTACTATGTGCCGTGCCATGTATCTGGTGCCCCCTACACTGCTCTGAGTGTGCTGCAACTTTTTTAGGTGCAGTTCTAACTGTCACTGGTATCACCATACTCCAACTAAGCCCTAACACGCCCCTTCAGGTGTAGATTATTCGGTCTTGCCGGACACAGTCCAGTCGCAACGAAAACTGGAGCAAGCCCTTCATAATTACATGTGCAAGATCCAAAGACATTATTTCTAGCGCAAACTCAGACAAGAAGCAGGAGCAGCCGGAATAATAACTCTGGCCCTGTGTATCATAATGGATATTCCACAAACCTGGTCATGATGTAGTAAAGTAAAGATCTTCATTGGAAGAGGTTTTTGAGCACCCAATAGATGTCTGAGTGGAGCTTGTCTTCATATTTGGTTAAGTGACAGCTTTGTATTACTGAGAAACGTAGCAATGGATGAACGTGGTCATTGACCACCGAGTGACCACACGGGAAGCTCAGAGCAGTGGACATTGTCGTCTTCATATCACGAAGGGCTTCTGCTAGAAACGTTCTCCACGCTCTGTTTGACCAGTTCCTGTCTAGATGTCTACATTTCAGCGCCGTGGCTTTACGCCTTTCCTGATCACTTCTGCATCGAAAACAAGCAATGAATCTCCAACTAAGAGTTTTTTGGGCCAAAATATTTATTTTCTGGTTATCCTGTTCCCACGCAAAGAGCATATCGTGATACCAAGTTGATTGACATGGTAAGTCCATCACTTGGTGGTGGTATGTGTCATACTCTACTGCTTCAGCTCCTCCTATTCAGCAGAGCTCAACAATGTAAAGAAAGAAGCACACAGTGCACACAGTGCACAGGTAAGTAGCAGGACTGCTTAATCACTGCAAAATATATACTTTCTGTTCCCACGCAAAGAGCATATCGTGATACCAATTTGATTGAAGATCTCCGATCTTAGAACGGTAAGTCCATTACTTGGAGCGGCGGTGATTATTTGTGATTATTTTAGGGCTTGTAATGCCAGAAAACTCCCCAAATTGCTGTAAACTTATCATCAATGGGAAGTTCCACCAACCAGAGCCCGTCATCCATGGGATTGGTCATGGCAAGGATCCAACCAGTAAGGTGGTAGGTTAAAGGGAATCTGTCAGAAGGATTTAACCACTCAAAGTAAATTTGGTATGTCACTAAAGTAATTGAACCCTTCACAATTTTGGAAATATATTATTCCTTTTTGTGGGACAACATTGAAGATATGACACTTTGATACAATGTAAAGTAATCTGTTGTTTGTAAATTAAGCGTGTCCTAAAAATAATTGAATACACAATCATTAATGTTCCAACCTCTGGCAACAAAATTGAGGTGTCTCAGCTGTAACCCCACCCAAAGGCACAACAACGCGGCCATGGACCACCCCCTCACCGTACTTCTCAGCATCTCAGATACTTGCACTAGCAGTAAAAGCTGACACATGCTCAGTAGAGATTCAGAGAAAATCTGGGAATTCAGTCATTGTTGACAAGAGCTGGGGAGCCGGAGCTATGACCCAGACATTAGATTATTCCTTGAGAAATACAAAAAGTTTAACTTCCTCATCATTTACAAAAGGGTTGTCCAGGATTTCACACGAGAACATTGTTCTTCTATTCATAAAGAAGGAACTATCACTTACCTTAGCAAAAACATGCATGTCCCACAGAACCACTCCAAGAAAGACTTCCTTCCCTGGCAGTGATAATGGAGACTGACACTGGAGTCGGGGTCGCAGTGGCACCCATGACAGTAACCCCCCCCCCCCTTCGGCCTCCCCCTCTTCTTGGACTGAAGGAACCTTTGAAGAAGAGCAAAATCCTCTCCTGTGGATCATACTCAGATAAGTAGTCAGGTTTAACTTGCAATTGACTGCACAGAGATCACCAGAAATTGGAAACAAACTTGACCCCACGGTCCGAAACAATGTGCAGGGGAAGTCCTTGTAGCCAGAAGATTTGCAGGAAGAACAGGCCGACAAGGCATGGAGCCGATGGCAAACCTGGCAGAGGGACAAAGTGGGACATCTTAGAGAAGCGATCCGTTACCACCCAGATGACTGTATTACCGGAAGAAGATGGGAGATCCGTAATAAAGTCCATGGCTATGTGAGACCACGGGTAACTGGGTATCGGCAACGGAAGCAGCAGATATGCTGGATTGAGGCTTGACGATTTGTTACAGGCACAGGAAGCACAGGAACCTACAAAATCTCAAACGTCCTTGACCAGATCTGGCCAGATCCCAGTACATCTTCTTCCGGTAATACAGTCATCTGGGTGGTAACGGATCGCTTCTCTAAGATGTCCCACTTTGTCCCTCTGCCAGGTTTGCCATCGGCTCCACGCCTTGTCAGCCTGTTCTTCCTGCAAATCTTCTGGCTACAAGGACTTCCCCTGCACATTGTTTCGGACCGTGGGGTCAAGTTTGTTTCCAGTTTCTGGTGATCTCTATTCATTCAATTGCAAGTTAAACTGGACTTCTTATCTGAGTATGATCCACAGTCCAATGGACAAGTTGAGAGGGTTAGTCAGTTCCTGGGCTGCTATCTCTGCCATTTTGTTTCCACCAGACAGCAGATTGGTCCTGCCTGCTGCCATGGGCAGAATTTTATTACAACTCTCTGGAGTCTGAATCTGCCGGGTCCTCTCCATTTTTAGTTGTCTTTGGACGACATCCACGCCCACCTCCTACTCTGTCTGAAGCTTCTGATGTTCCTGCTGTGGAGGAATTGGTTCAAGATCTCAAGTCCATCTGGAAGCAAACACGGCAGTCACTACTTTGGTCCTCCGCCCGCACCAAGACCCAGGCCAATAAGAGAAGCAGGCCTTCTCCAGTCTTCTCTCCAGGTGATAATGTGTGGTTATCTTTTAGAAACATCCGGCTGAAGGTTCTCAGCTACAAGCTTGGTCCTCGTTATCTGGGTCTATTCGAGGTGCTGAAGCGCATCATTCCCGTGGCTTATAAGCTCCGCTTTCCTTCCACCATGCACATCCCGAATTCCTTTCCCGTCTCCATTCTAAAGCCAGTCATCCTGAACCGCTTCTCCCGGTATGTACCACCTCCAGCTCCTGAGGAGCATTCCACCAATGTCTATGAGGTGAAAGAGGTCCTGGGTTTGAAGTCAGTCAGAGGGAAGCGGTTCTTTCTCGTTGACTGGAAGGGGTTTGGGCTGGAGGAGAGGTCTTGGGAGCCCGTGGACAACATCCTGGATCGTGCTCTTCTTCAAAGGTTCCTTCAGTTCAAGAAGAGGGGGGGGGATACTGTCACGGGTGCCCCTGCGACCCCAACTTCAATGTCAGTCCCCGTGATGCCCGCGCTCCAGCGACCATGTCCCCGTCTCCTAGGGTGCCCGCGCCGGCTCTGTAAAATTTATCTATATACCATTATCACTGCCAGGGAAGAAAGTCCTTCTTGGAGTGGTTCTGTGGGACATGCATGTGTTTGCTAAGGTAAGTGATAGTTCCTTCTTTATGAAAAGAAGAACAATGTTCTCGTGTGAAATCCTGGACAACCCTTTTGTAAATGTTGTAAAATCAAAAGTATCTGA
This sequence comes from Engystomops pustulosus, assembly GCF_040894005.1. Taxonomy (NCBI): domain Eukaryota; kingdom Metazoa; phylum Chordata; class Amphibia; order Anura; family Leptodactylidae; genus Engystomops; species Engystomops pustulosus. Next base: position 20,028,985 of record NC_092417.1, read on the forward strand.
GTTAAACTTTTTGTATTTCTCAAGGAATAATCTAATGTCTGGGTCATAGCTCCGGCTCCCCAGCTCTTATCGTGCCGGTTCAACAATGGCCGAATTCCCAGATTTTCTCTGAGCATGTGCCAGCTTTTTACTGCTAGTGCAAGTATCTGAGATGCTGAGAAGTACGGGGAGTACTGGAAAAAATTCAGACACAAATTAAGACCAAATATACAAACCGACTCAGTATCACCTATATAGCATACAACAAATAATACCATTGACTCAGAGAGCACTAAGCTTAAACATAGGCCGCACTAGATACAGAATATAAGATAGAACCTGCCTTGAACATTAATTCATAGATAAAGGCAAAATCAATGCAAATCGAACCACAGAATGACCGAAGACTCATGGATGGATCTCAAGTTATTCACTGAAACAAAACTGCTACAAGTTATTTCCGGTAATAAACTATTATATTTCCGGTACAGTAAGAATTCACAAGATGTACTCACCCAACCCCACCTCACCCCCCCCCCCCCCCCCAGCATATCCAACCCCCGTCCCCCTACAGATATTTGGTTCGCACAACAAAAGGACATTCAGGAGATAAAAGAGGACGTTGGTCTCTCTAAATAGTCACCACAACTGCGAGCTAATTTAGCAAATTGTGGGGAAGCTCCACTCCAAGGAAGCACGTATTACTTATACCTTCTTCCCCCCTAACCCCTCATCCCCTCCTCTCCCAACCCTCACCCAACACCCCCCTAACCCAATTTATATGGTCTTCTCTGCATAGATTGAAAGTCGACTTTATTGCTCCTGCGCGAGCAATCGCAAATGTAATTTGTCTTGTTCTATCAGAGTATTAATAGCAATATGTTTCTGTTGCTTCTTTATTCAAAAAAACCAATAAAAAGATTAAAACAAAAAAAAAAAAAAAAACTGTCACTATGAAGTGCAATTTGTTACACATAAAACAATTTCAACACATTTGGAATTTTTTTCCCAACTTCTCAGTACACGGCATGGAATATCAAATACAGGCGGTCCCCTACTTAAGGACACCCGACTTACAGACAACCCATAGTTACAGACGGACCCCTCTGCCCACTGTGACCTCTGGTGAAGCTCTCTGGATGTTACTATAGTCCCAGACTGCAATGATCAGCTGTAAGGTGTCTGTAATAAAGCTTTATGGATAATCCTTGGTCCCATTACAGCAAAAAATGTTTAAACTCCAATTGTCACTGGGGCAAAAGAAAAAAAATTGTCTAGAACTTCCATTATAAAATATACAGTTTAAACATACAAATTCAACTTAAGAACAAACCTCCAGACCCTATCTTGTATGTAACCCGGGGACTGCCTGTACTAGGAAGTAGATTTTGTTACGCATAAAACTAATTTTGAAAGAGGGGAGCGAAATACTGAAGGGCAAAAAGGAAAAATGGTTTTGGCAGGAAGGGGTTAAAGCATGGACTCGTATAAGGGATCTTGTTGGTATTTATATATATATATTGTAGGAAGGGAGGCGAGAGAGAAGGAGGAGGAGCTGCTGGGCTGTGGTTGCACTGTACAGCTGTGTTATGGATGTAGCCTCCTCCACCCGTGCTCCACATCTCCTCCTCCTCCTCCACCCATGCTCCACATCTCCTTCACATCTCAGCTCTCGGATCGTGTGTCTCGCTGCTGCTGCATCATCATGAAGCTGGAGATATTTCTTAGTTTTCTTCTTCTGGCAGTTTTGACTTTGGGTAAGTTTTATACAGAATATTTCCTCTATAGATAAATGTACGGAGGATGTGGGTCCCATCACAAGGTCTCCAGAAGAAGCTCTGATCTCTATGTCTGTTCTGCAGACCATAAATGGTCACTCCGTTTAGTTCAGTTTTCTTAAAGCAGATCTTTTAATTTTTAACTGCAAATTATTGTTTAACATTTTGCAAAATATCAGGCAAAAAACATGACCTGATGAAAGGCGGCATATACAGTATAATAGCGATTTTTATAAAATTGTACAAGGTCATTTTTAAAACAGAGGTGACACGCAGAGTACCCAGAGCACCGGGTGCACACGCAGGGACATTGGGGATCCAGGTATTTATTGTATGGGGTCATTGCTTTATGTATGGAGCTTGTTATGTTGTATATGGAAATGTTTTGCAATACTTTTGCCTGAGACATAAGTGAAAACTTCTGGGTTGTATCTCTAACGGACCCCACAATTATAATGTATTATTTATAGAACCAGTCTTCTCATATAACTCCCCTAAGGGCCCTGATGCAACCGCACCCTCGGCACTCCCCCTCGGCACACAGTATATAGACAATGCTCGGTATATATCTGTTTATATGGTAGGGTGCCCACCGAAGATGCAATATAAGACGTCATCCAATATAAAGCCGGTACTTATGGTTCTAACCCATTACTGAAAATGTATATTCATGGCTGGGGGTCCGGCTCCGAGACTCCAAGGTGAAGGCTGCAGACTCATCATGGCTCAGGTCATCTGCGCTCCAGCGTCTATCTGGTTATCAGGGGTCCCGAGAGACGGACCTCCAGTAATCTGGTATCCATTCCTATTCGGAGGATTGGATTGTGGAACTAAACCCCCCGGGTGTCCAAGATTTTGTTAAAACCGATTTGTTGAATGAAATGACCGTAAACCAAAGTATTTTACAGTCACTTGCACCAAATTTGTTAAGACGCCAGGAGATTAATGCAGTTATCTATCTTTGCTCCAGTAAAGATGTATACGAATCTTTATTTCTATGGCGCCATCACGTTTCGCAGCGCTGTACCGATCATGGGGGACATATACGGATAATATCAGACATTACAGAATAATAATATTGTCTGATGATAGGATATGAGCGAGGGCCCTGCTCACAAGAGCTTACAATCTACAAGGAAGACGTGCTGACAGACGGACACCTGTACCATTAGACTTTACAAGCTGAGCCATAAAATAATTCAGGCTCTCGCTGCTATTTTGTGACTTCCTTTTTGAGTGTGTCAAGTCAAAATTTGAACAAATCGGCGCATTCTACGGCACTGGTTGGTTTCTTATGACAGAGGTGGTGGAGGTGGTAAAGGTGGTGGTCAGTGGCGTAACGAGGAGAGGCAAGGCCCCATAGCAGACTTCTGAAGGGGCCCCCCTTCTGGCTTAAAAATATACATATTACATTCCTATATACATAAACATAGAGTTCATCACTTGTTCATACATACACATTTATACACTGTTACACACATATAGAGCATATACACATCACATATACACACATACAGTGCCATATATAGACATACAGCTTACATACACACATAACGTACTGTATATATACACACCATATACCATATACACTATATACCAGATACACATCACAGATACACAAACATATACAGCATATATACACCACAATGTGCAGCATAATATGTATATAATGGTGCACATCCTCCTTTCTTTAGTGTCAGGTCAGATGATGGGGCCCCCTGACACTGTGAGCCCCATAGCTGCTACTGCTGTAGTTACGCCCCTGTGGTGTTGACAAAGTGTGTAGCAACATTTAAAACTTGATAAATTCTGCACAACTTAGTGCACCCAGAGGTGGAGTTAAACATTAAAGGGGTTGGCCACTTGACCTCATGTTTTTATAATGTGTGTATAAGTGTGTGGGGGCAGGATACAAGGTAGGTTACCAATATACATCTATTAATAGTTCTGCTCTGCTTTCTTGATATGTAAAGTGAAGCCTCCTGTCTTTTACCTCATCAGCCAGAGAGTCCTGTCCATAAAATGGCCAAAGTTGGATGTGATCATGTGATCATGAGCAATCACCCTGCCAGGACCTTATGATGTTATTCATGAATATAGGATCACGGTCCTGGCAGGGCGATTGTTCATGGACACATAGAGATCGCATGATCCTCCATCTTTGGCCATTTTATGGTCAGGAATCTCTGGCTGATGAGGTAAATAACAGGAGACGTCACTTACATATCAAGAAAACGGAGCACAACTAGTAATAGATGTATATTGGTAACTTACCTAATATCCTGCCCCCTACACTTACACACATTAAACGAAACATGATGTTAAGTGGCCAATCCCTTGAAGTATCTAATACAAATGCTTAGAGCACTGAATCTCCACACAGCAGTAAGATGCTACAATTCTCCTGGAGGAGATTCATCCCGAGGACCTCAGGAGAATCCGGACGCTGACTGTCCACTATCTCTTTGAATTATGTTGGCATCTGCAGGTTGCCAATACAGTTCACAATTTTGGAAGAGCAAGGAGCAAAAGCTTCCTGATTTTGTTTAGACCCCATAGTGATAATGGGGCAGATTTACTTACCCGGTCCATTCGCGATCCAGCGGCGCGTTCTCTGCGGTGGATTCGGGTCCGGCCTGGGTTCATTAAGGCAGTTCCTCCGACGTCCACCAGGTGGCGCTGCTGCGCTGAAGAGCATCGGAACGCACTCAAGTACACCGGCCTATTCCTAGTGAAGGTAAGTGCAAGTCTTGCAACACTTTTATTTTTTTAAATGCAACGTTTTTTCCGAATCCGTTGGGTCTTCGTACGGCCACGCCCCCCCCGCGTGCATGCCGGCACCGATGCACCAAAATCCGATCGCGTGCGCCCAAATCCCGGGGCAATTCAGGTGAAATCGGCGCAAATCGGAAATATTCGGGTAACACGTCGGGAAAACGAGTAAATGACCCCCAATATCTCTACCCCAGAATGGACAAATTTACCTTCAGCTGAAGATGATGTCCGTTTCCATGCAAAAAGTCACAGAGCAACCTCAAAAATGTGCTATTCATTTAAAAATCTGCCCAAGAAAAACTCTACAAATCCGGCGCACATTTATTCTTCCGCAGGAGTTTCTAGAACTTGGAATAGGTTTAATGCCAACGTAAGTGACAATAGACAGAATGTGACAGCAAACACCACGTCAGCAGCTTCCTCCCTCTGCAAACACTAGGGATGTAGATGACGGTTCTAATTGGCCGGGGGAGGATCACTCTGATGACTTATACGGTTTGGCTTTTTTTTTGACACTTTTTGATTTTTAACATAAATAATCAGGTTTTTGGTTCTGGGGGAAATCCCTTTAAATGTCACTGTAGATAAAATCAAAGCTAATTAGGTCACACGTAGGCGTAGTCAGATGGGAGAGGCTCAATGCTAATGACAAAATTAAGGGAAACGCAACGGAAAAAGGACCTAGACTGCAGAATAAGGTGATAAACAGTGGAAAATAACCTCCGTGAGTCAGTAAATACAGTGACTGGGTGTAATGGAGCAAAGAAAAAGCTTATAGGGTCACTAACTTTACATACAACGTATAATCCTGGGAGTTCACACCTCCTCACAGAGCTACGGCCTGTGCTGTGATCATATTTTTATGTTTGTCTCCATATTGCTCCATTGCAGACACTGAACAAGCAGGGGGCGGCGCATACATTGCATACTGTGGGAAATACAGCAAGCTGCGTCTTTCCATCCTGCTTCCCCCTGCTTAGTGACATATTTATGCACAACCTATGGGCGGTGGATGCAAAGTATGGCATCCACCCCCAGCCTCTGCTAAACGTACACTCAGGAAGGTCCACAGTAATTTCACTGTCCATATAAGGACAGTTACATCACTAGGGAAATACCCTGAACATCAATAACAGCCAATCACTGTCTGCTGCCATGTTCACACCTTCTCTCACTTTCCTAGACTTCCTGGACGCTGCCCCCATCAGCTAACTGGTTCTGCCATCCATTATTCAACCCATACCTGATACACAGCTGAGCTCTAAAATGACACCACCCAGCTTTTCTAGGATAAAGTCTATGCATTAGAAATGAGCGGACCCAACATTTGGGTTCGGGGGACATGCCTTTGCCAACCATAGCTATGGCTAGTTGCTAGGGACATCAATTTGTGTTGGCTGTTTAGCTGCCAATCTGGCTATATGGCTGGGTCACACACCCATGCCCAAACCAAAACAGCCTTAGATATAGTGTGAACTCGGAGCACTGCAGCTAACCATTAGTGAGTTTTGACTTATTATTAAGGTAGGTATCTACAGGTAGTGATTCAAATCTTCCCTGATGGATCAATACTTCACTATTAGTCATATCTTCATACTAGTCATTGTGTTACGTGTCTATTGTTTTCCAGCATCCCCTGCTTGTTCACAGTCTTTACTGGCTTTCACCATAGTGAACAGTTTTGGGTTTCTTTTTCATGAAGAGAAAACTTAGGAGGAATCTCACAAAGGAGGAGAGTTTTTAGATGAGACTGTAGGCCATCCTCCCATAGCAGCCGGTAGACCTTCCCCAATTAGACCGACCCCTCTGACCACATGGCCGTCACGTCTTAGTCATGCGGTGAGGACTCTTACATTCTTAAACATAAATCTTAAAGAAGTCTTTTACTCACTCAATAATTAAGGAAAGTCAGATGTAGGTGATCTGGAAGGCAAATATGTTCCAAACATCTGCCTCCCCCCACACATACCTAAGAAGCGTTTGCTTATATTAAAAACAGGAAGTTTGCATACACTGTACCAGCAGAGGAAAGCCTAACCTGATAATATTTCCTGGATATAAAAACACTAAAAACCTAAACAAGTCCTATGTACAGCAGTATGTAAAAGGATTTTTTTTTTAAATAAATTTTTTTTTTTTTATATTTTAATTGAAAAATGTAATTTTCTTTGTAAACAGCATGTACTTTACAAAAATAAAAAATCTCCCCGGTGGGTCAGGAAGTAGGGGAGAATTGTCTTTCAGACAATATGTTCATTAATGTTATCTTCATAAGGTTTCCTGTGCGGCGCGGAGTGATATTGTTTCGTTACCCTGTCTGTCTTCTATTTCCTAAGAAACCCCCCCCCCTCCCCCAGCCACTTCCCACAGCTATGCTCCTTCTCACGCCATCTGACGAGGGTTTTTCAAAACCCCTAAAAAAAACTTGGAAAGGATGTGACTCGTATAAGACTGTGTTTTCTATTGTAGCAGCACCAGGCACAGCCACGCTGGTTTGCTTGTTGCGGTCTAGATTACTGTAGTGATGGGGGCGGGGTGTGATTTCCACTTCTGGTGGGTCCCACTTTTGACTCTGACCCATTGACTCCATGACTTCTGACTATTAGCCTGACACTGATGGCTATCTCAGTATTACTACTGACTCTGACCACATAACTTCCAAATCCGATGCTTGACTGTAACTTCATCACTTCTAACTCTGATACCTGCTCCTCACCGGATGACATTTGACTCAGACCCACTTACATCTGATTGTGATAACTGACCCTGACATAATGATGTGTAACTCTGGTACCTGACTTTGACCCTGTGACTTCATCCTTACTCCATAATGTTTGACACCAGTTTAATGATGAATGAATGACCTCTGACCCCGATACTTGACTATGACCCCCATGCAGGGTCGGCTCCAGGTTTTAGTAGCCACCTAGGTGGGACCCTTTCCGGTCAACTCACGTGGTGGCATTAAAAATTCAGAAGCTAAAACAGTCTCCTGTTCCCTTTAAATATTCCCTAGTTTATCATGCCAAACAGCCCCCTCATGGTTATTTTATATAAATCCCCCTAATCCCCAATGGACTCTTTATGTACAGCCTTATGTGCCCCCCCCCCCCCAGCAGTTCTGGGCCTTGGCAATTGCCCAGGTGTGCCCAGTGCTGATGCCGGTCCTGAACCCATGACTTGTGACACCTGACTCTGATATCTTACTCTGACTTCCTGACTCCTGACTGTGATACCTGACTCTGAGACAGTGACGCCTGACTCTGACCACATGGCTTCTTTCTACTCTGATAAAGTTCATAGATCTTCCAAAGTTATCTTAATCCTTAAATAATCCATTATTTCCTATATTATACAATGTACAATATAGAAAGCAGAACCTCTGTATTGTCCTCCGCACAATGACACCACTATATTGCTGTGTCAACAAGTCACTATTTATTTCCATTCTGTTATATCATAAAGGATAGTCCTCTTATACAGACTTCCTCTTATACGGACTTCCTCTTATATGTCACTTTTATACCGGTTTATCTTTCTTTTCTGAGATATTTCTTCATTCTCATATGGCATTTATAGCATATTTCCTTCCCGAACCCATTATTTTCCTTGTACACAGTGCAATTCTTCATTTCTCCTGTGGAGGCGCTACAGGGAGAAGGAGCAGTCAATTAAGGCTTCTCCCACATGTTATGGATATTTTCTGGGAGATTTTAAGATGTTATGACACCAAATTATATGTTGGGAATACTTCTCAAGACTAAAGAATGGGGCTTGCGCTTATATAGAGGAGCCAAAGAGAGCAAACCAGGCTGCAGACATGTATGCACTATTGGGCATATATACGCAGGTTTTGGGGCTGCCCTGGACCTAGAATTTTTTTTATTACCGGCACCCATCCTCCATGTTTACTAAACCCCTCATCATCTCCCTCTCCTCTCAGAATACTATTCCCTAAGAGCTTCACATCCCCACAGTACCTACCCCCCCCCCACTTAATTTACCATTCCCCTTTCAGCTCCTCATGTTTACCAACGCCCCATCAGCTCCCCATTCTCCATGTTTAATACTCCCCCTTATGAGCTCCCCTTCACCACAGTTTACTATCCCCTATCCTCCATAGTGTCTCACATCTTTATTTGTTAGGATGCTCAGTCACAATTTTGGCAGAAAAATTGTAGCAAAGAATTTTGGTAAAGTGACCGACACCCCAATGGAAGACCAATTGCCTAATAGTGAAACTGAGAAATTCCCCAGGAAGAATGAATTATGGGATTATTAACAGGCAAAACCCTAAAAACAAGACAATACTGAATCAGGTGTAAAAGTGGTGAGCAGACCTAAATGTGTGACCATAGCAGGTTGGATGTGGTTCCTTAGGACCAACTGTGAAAACAGAAGGGTTATCAGGATGACTTTCAGAAGCCACAAGTGGAGGGTAAAATCTAAAGCCTTCACATAAGGAGGGGGGAAAGGGCCACTTGGCCTATGTGTAATGTCCTTGTCCAATTCCTGTGTACTCCTGGTTCTAAGAAGCACCACCAACCATTGAGATGCCAAGGTTTGCACTTGTGTCCTACAACCTACCTCGTCCACCAATGCACGACAGCAGGACGACTCTGAGAGGTATCTTTCTTGTGTCCTTCTCACAGTGCTTACTAGATCCCTGACTAGATCCTAGAGGAGATCTTAAAGATTTGAAGCTTATAAGGACACTTGGATAACACTTCTTAGTTTAGCCCAAAATCAAAACAGTCAGCTGACAAAGGAGGTCCACATCCCACTGCTCGGGACACATTGCAACTAGAGATGAGCAAGTTGGTCGAAAATTTCAGGGACTAGATTTCGGGCCAAACTTTGAGCCAAACACAAACTTCATTGAAGTCAACAGGGACCTAGATTTTAACACCCGAAAAAGGGGCTGAAAGAGTTGAGAATAACAGTGCAGTTGCCCTACCCACAATAGGCTAGTACTTGAAAAAATAACAAAACAAGAAAAAAAAATTATATATATATTTATTTATTTATACAATTAAAAAAGTCCAATATCACAATACAATACATCAGAAAATCATAAGTAATAATGGGACACACCACAAAACTTGTTTTGCGGCCCTGCGAGTCTATCATCAACCCTCTAATATGTCTATCGGTGAGCACTTGTAGTCATTGAATCTGCTTACCGGAAGGTATCTGTGGTGGGAAGCTATGTAATATATAATATATGGAATCACTCATTACAGTAATTAAGTATTGATGAGACTATATGGTCTATACTACGCAGTTATAAGGGTTTTGGATATCGAAGGGGGCTTATGTATCCTGAATAGCCCATTTCCATTCTGGGCTCCTATGTCCCTGATTATGAAATGTCCTATTATTACTTATGATTTTGTGACATATTGTATTGCGATATTGGATTTGTGTAGTGAATAAAATTTGGTTATTGTTTTTTATTATGAGAGACTCCTACGTTTTCATTTGGTGTGTTGTTTTTGGTATTTGGATGTCTATTTATAAAATTTTTCTGTAATATAGATTTAAAAAATTTTAAGTTGACGTTCCTGGAATAAGGAACTTATTCAGACTCTGGCATAACCAAGTTGCGTACAATTCATGCCATCCATGCCATCACCGGCGATGGTGCCAAGGTTGTCATCCAATGGTGGTGGAGTTTGAGGAGAAGTGGACATGCCATTCCACTTTGCTAGTGTGCCAGCTGAATTGGTGATTTCCTCCTCCTCCACCTCTTCCACTGCCACATCCACCTCATTCCCCCCCCCACCTCTGATGCTTGTCTTAAATTTTTATTTTATTTTATTTTTTGTTTTTAATTTTCCTTATTTCTTTTCTTTTCTTTTTAATTTTATATTAATTACTTTTTTGAGTAGTTTATCCAACCCAATTTTTGCAGGGCAATTTCCCTCGATGGAAAGTGACCACTATTCACAGCCAAATCTTTTTTACTAATAAAGGAGAAACATGTAAGCTGTGCCATTGATTTACTGAAAAGACAGGCTCTGGGGTTGTTATATGCCTAGGAAAACAGGAAGCAGGATGAGGAGCTTTACCGGTATCTTAAAACCTTGGCTACAGCAACCAAGATATTTATACTTGTCCTCATCGGCATCATATTAACCCTTTATGGAACCGTCATAGTGGAGTAACTGCAGCACCAAAGAGGAATCAGTATATAACACTTCTCCCTCTATGTAACGGGGATGCATGTCAATTGTATGGTCGGGCAGTAACCAAAAATTGATACATACTATAAATTTACTGCAGAACTTATATTATTGGTCAACAATGAAAAAAAAATTATGGCCCAGAATATGGCATGCAGATATTTGATCTAAGTATTACTCGCTATTCACCAACAGCAACACTTTTCTGATCCACATATTAGTGCGCTGTCTCGCTGACCACACTGTTATGAACTAGGTAGAAAAATTCAATATTCTCTGACTACAATACTTCTAGGTCTTCTGTACTAGGTATTTGTGTGCGCTATTCTTGCCACATTTTTGTGAATTAGGTAGAAAAATGCAATATTCTCTGACAGGAGCAACTTTGCGAACAAGGGGCTATACAACATAAACACCAAAAAATGTAACAATCCCTATTGACATTAATGAGGTCCATTTGGTTTCATTTTAATGCTGTGGTTTACAGTAATAAAATATCATATAATCGAACAATATTATGATCTGTATCTGCAGGAGGTGAAGCCATCGTCCAGGACTCTAAATCGGCTCTACTACACGGGGATGTCACTATCTCATATGTTCCTACAGAGAAGATGGACATAGCAAGTTCAACCTGGAAGTTTGATAGGAATGGAGAACAGATCACCATACTGACTATTAATGGGAATTCTGAGTATGTATATGACTCTGAGTTCAAGGGGCGTCTACAAAAGTCTGAAGACTCTTTTACATTGACCATAAGGGACCTGACTATGGAGGACGCCGGGATTTACAGGATTGACTTTGTACAAAAAAATGGAAAAACAATATCCTATTCATGTAATGTCACAGTCTATGGTAAGTATAAGCCCAATGGACATAATAGTGATGGTCTACTTATCATCTACATAGAACAAGTTAACTTTAAAGGAAATCTACCATCTGAAAATGGTAATTCTGACCCAAACATACCTTTACAATGGGGTAGGTAAGCTGATGCCGAATGGGTCATTTGCCTATTGTATAAATAAATTTTTGGACAAAGTGCTGATTACAGTGCCTAAACAAGACAACCTCCAGCATCAGCTTACCTACCCCTATGTAAACGTATGTTTGGGTCAGAATGACCATTTTCAAATGGTAGATTTCCTTTTAGTAACAATGCAATATTAGTGTTATAGAAGAACAGAAGGGCTGATGATCAAGAAAATCCAAATTTGCGAATCATTCTATAAGACACCCTGGTAGTAAAATAGAATCTCCAAACATGGTCGTCTGGATTGTCTATTATGGCCAAAGTCACGTGACTTGCTTCTTTTCAGTTCACTAACCACGTGCCTACTAACTTCACTTTCTATCCCCATTGCCCACTCAGCTCTACCAACTTTCCAACTATTCACCTACTTGACTTTATTTCCCCTCTACACCCACTCCCAATAGTGGAGTATAATGTAGGTAGTTTGGGCAGTAGCCCGGGGCCCAACCCTTCTAGGGGGTCCATAGCCTCCCAAACCTACCAAGGGCCAGACCTCAGATTGAAAGCAGCAGAAGGGAAGCTTCCTCCATACCCCAAGAAGCTTGATCCTTCCATGACTTCTGGACTTGTAGGAGCGATAATATTCATACAGCCCAGGGCCCAGGGCAGTGTTAATCCACCCCTTCCCACTACAGGCTGTAAAACAAAAAAGAGAAAGAATTTTTGCCTACCCCCAGTGCTGTACTATGGGATAGTAGTCCTGGGGGTGGCATGGACTTCTAACATCTAAGATGACTATGAAGCCAGATGTCTGTGCCCATTGTGTTGTAGACAGAAAAAGAGTTTTTTTTACACTGTTGTCAAGTGAAGATTGACATTTGGGAGTTAAAGTAACTGCAATTGGACTTTATTGGAAAATAATAGTTGTATTAGCAGGTTTTTGACACATTATGAACCCATACTGGTCTTTTTCATAGTCTTGTTCTGCTACTTTGAGCGTTGTTTTTACCGGATTCTGAGATCATTAATGAGATGCAATTACCCTGAAGTTACAGCCTGTACATACACCAGATGTGTGATAAAGAGCAGATGGTAGAGGCCGGCAGGAAAGTCAATTCTATTCTCTATTGTGAATTATGATCTGCCATTTGTTTAGTGTAGATAACACTCCCCATAAAAGTAACCTCTAGCGTCTGTCGTGTTGTAATGAGTAGATCTTTATTTAAGCTTACCCCCTCTCTAAAGTGACATCTGAATATGTCCCAATGTTAGGCCCCTTTCACACAAACGTGTAGTGGACCGATATCCGTCTGAACAGTTTATGACCGGGTGTCAGTCCCCAAAGAAGCCTATGGTGCCCTGACGGCGCACAGTGACCACACATGTATGTCCATGTACCATACCTGACCACGGGAAAAAGATAGAGCATGCTGGCACCATGCCTCACCATGGAGAGGGGAGGGGTGAACATACATGAATGTGAAAGAGGCCTTATTCGCATATAAAAAGTAACCTGCACAGAAAATAAAGACGCCAGCATACATGGAGAAAGAGATCCTCAGCGCGCACACACTACTTACAGTATTAGGCTACATTCACACTGCCGTATGGGGGACGTATATACAGCCGACGTATATACGGCCGATATACGTCCCCCATAGACGGCAATGGGCGCACGGCGCCCTACGGGAGCGGTACGGTGCAGCACACGTGCGGCACCGTACCGCTCCGTAGCCCGGGAAAAGATAGGACATGTCGTATCTTTACCCGTAGTATGGCGCCATGCGCCATTACTTTCTATGGAGAGGGGCGGGGGTGAGCGGCGCTCACCTCCTCCTCCTCTCCCCGCGCTGCCGCCTGCCTGCCATGCTACAGTGCGGCGGGCACTCGGCAGTGTGCATGTAGCTTTAAATCTACATCTAGTAGCACTAGGCTAAAGTAATAAATAGAACTCAAGGGGGGGGGGGGAGTCATTTATCAATTTCTTTTGTTTATTTTTCTCTTTCTCCTTTTTTGTGACTTTTTAGCCTAATTTCACCAAAATTAAATTTGTAGAACCTGTTTTACAAAGTTTGTCACAACACAGTTTTACACTACTGCACCTGAATTATCATAAAATCCAGATTTGGACGTCTGCAAAAGTTGCACCATCACAGTGAAAAGTTGCATTTGTTTTGCACAAATCCCCTCCAGTCCTGAGCAGGCGTAGGCAAGGGGTCGCTTAAAAATTTTATACTTTTGTGTGACTTTTCAGACAACAGTCTCATGTGCCTCATATATCAACTACTAATATAAATCAGGTAAACCCAAAACCTTTTAAGAAAAACCCAAAACTAGACACTTATGATACAATTTGATCAAAATGTAACTAAGTCACTGACCTCTTCCCGGTTACCTCATTCTAGTGGGTCCCTACGCTAATGGGTGCGGCATCACATAACGTCCACTGTCGCTGAAACACGGCGCCAGCAGGGACCAAGACCTAGCAGCCCCCCAGCCCCACTGGGTAGGCCTCATGGATCTAGGCCCTGGGTCCCCACCATCACCGAGCCACAGAAAGAGCAGACACCATCCAGTACCACACTGTGTGAACAGGTCTTAAATACTCAGCATTCCATGTGCTTTCAGAAACTAATTAAAAGGACCTGACCCAAATGGATCATAGCGCTGGTACTAAGAAAAAAGTGAACAAATAAGGAAACAGAATTCACTCTAAACCGACATTTGGAGAGAGAAAGATCTGGTCAGCACATCCACACATTATACAATCATCTATTGTCGTTAGACTAAATGGGTCTTGGCCCCTGCTGGTACTGTGTTGTAGCGATGGTGGACACCATGGGATGTTACAACAACTATCGTAAGGATCCACTAGAAAGAGGTCATTGTGAAGAGGTCAGGGCCCCTTACATACTAGTCAGTGTGATGCGTCCAACTCGCATCACTCCCTTATTGTTTGCTGGCTGGAAAATCCGGCCCGAACGATGAGCATCCAGAACTAAACTGACATGCTGAGTCCAGTTCTGGTACCAGCTGGAAGCACCACACTCACAAGTGTGTAAGGCGCCTTAGTAGCTAATGCAATTTGTTCAAAATGTGACTCAGAACCTTGAATTTGATTGATTGGATTTAGATCATTGTATAATTTGTGGAAGTGCGGTCCAGAATTTTCCAAAAGTCGTTAAAAAAGGCATTGAATAAAAATATTTACCTAACAGCAGTAAATCAATAGATTAGGATGGGCACCACTGCATCGCTGAAAACACACGGTATGGGAAATCCAGTAGGGCTAAATCCCACAATCTCCCTGTCAATGTGTAAATATACACAAAGAAAGGTCCCTCCTAAAGAGCATGTACGTAAAGAACAGTGTCACAATAGAGAAAGAGGGTGCAGGTCCTAAAGGCCACCACCAGCCCCTGTAACCTACCTAACAAGCAAACCCTATTGCTTAAGGACTTCTGGTCAATAATCCCTACATTCAGTAAGTGCACAGGTAAGATGACCAAACACAGAGGGACGAGCAACAGATACCAGACAGAAAAGAGAAGTCACACAAAACCAGGTCAAATCCAAGATGGTGGAAAAGCACAGAATTGAATATCAAGTCCAAATAATGTAGTAGAGGTCAAATGCAAGGATAGCAATAGCAAGTAGAAATATGACAAATGAGATAGGGAACTAGTAAAATTAGCAAGATGTAATGGCGCTGGACAGAAATATAAAGGAGTCCTGGGTGCTGCCCCTAGCAGCTGACTGGATTGGCAGTCAATCACTCAAGTCACAGGTGAAACACAACTGAGCTTTAAATAGCAGTTAATAGCAGTTAAAGTGGCATTGGCTTAGAGTGGACATTCTCTTTTCTGTGCACAAAATGGGGTCCCAACGCCGCATTTCCGTCGGGTTTTGCAAATATTTCCTTTTTGCGCTGAATTGCCCCGGATTTTTGGTGCTCGGACTAACCACGGTATTTAAAAAGCAAATTGTGTCACAAGATCAGCACTCACATGCACCGGGAAGAATAAGGTGAACTCCGGCGGACCTCAGCGGGGGAGGCGACACATGCAGGAAATTGGATGCACGATCTTAATGAATCGCGGCAGACCCGAATCCTCGGCGGACACGGCAAGGCAGGGATCGCAACGGGACGGGTAAGTAAATGTGCCCCAATGAGTCTTAATGAGGGCACCTGACAATCCCAGTGTTCTTTGATGGAAGTCACACAATGCTGGGCTGTTTGTCCCTCTTGAGACATTCGGCCATCATCCCACGCTTGTGAAGTTGGTCCATCACATGTGCAACATCCCCCACCGGGGCCTAGCCCTTGAGGTGAGGTCTGGAGACAGTCGGGGCCCGCGGTACCGGAGTTGCTGGCGGTTGCGGCCTAAGCACGCTATTGTCACGGTGCTTGGTACGGGGGAACCGGAGGGCTGTCCTACAGCCTGGCAGGATCCAGCAGGGTGGTGTTGGCAAGAAAAGATGAGGGAGCGGCTGCTATAGCGGATCTCCCTGGGGCAACCCCTTAATGTCCCGAGGGTGAGTCTCTGTGTGATGGACAGGGTGCCGGTGATGAAGGCAGCCGTATTAGCAGGGACCAGACGGAAACAGAAGTTGAAGAAAACAACTTACAGTTCTTTATTTGAACCGGCAGGAACCGCAGCAACGTGCCTTTAACAGGTAGATGGAGTGCTGAGATGTGAGTTGGAGGGAGCCTCAGGAGATAGTTCACCAGCCTGGATGTAGAGGGCAGGCTGGGAGGCAGCTGTGTCCTGGTAGGAAGCTTCAGCTTGTCCTGTAGGGCTTCAGGTATCACCTTTAAAGGTAAGATGATACCCCTTTTCCTCACTACACTAACTCTAGTCTTATACTCCACTCTTCAGAGGCAGGGGCTAGGCTCTTCCTGCTCTGGTATGGGCTAGACAGAGATTGCTCCCTCACTCACTGATCTATACTAGGGCTGAGAGACTTCTCTCAGAATCCTCTGAAAAGTTCTCCCTAGAAAGACTCCTTCTTCTGTTCTCCTCTTCTCTCTAGAATCCTCCAGAACATTCCTGGCCAGGGGGTTTTATTACCTTCCTTTGGTCAGGTGGTGGCTGCTCCTCCAATCACATCTCAGCTTACAAAGGACAGGATGTAACACATATCATTGGACAATAGCATCTTGCATCATACAAAATACTTAACCTCTGCCTTGCCAGGCAGGATTCACCACTGCAATATCCCCTATGTCCTATCAGGACCATGTAGTGTAATGTGGATACATGCAGGTGGGGACGTATTCGCAAACCCTCCCTCGCCATTGCATCGGCGAGGGTGTTGCACATGCACCCCAGCAACTCTCTTATTTCTGGATTAATTTCCTTCTACCTCTCAGTCTGGCTCTCCTCATGTAAGTGGCTGTGTCCTTGTATCTTGAAAGTGCTCTTATCTGTGCTGGAAGACGCATCAAATCTTCCTGAGATAGTGGGGCAGATTTACCTGGTCCATTCGCGATCCAGCGGCACATTCTCTGCGGTGGATTCGGGTCTTCCGGCGATACACTAAGGCAGTTCCTCCGACGTCCACCAGGTGTCGCTGCTGCGTTGAAGTCCGCCGAAGTTCACGATCCATTGCTGGGTGAAGGTAAGCATATGTCCAGTGACACTTTTTTTTAAAAAATGCGGCGGTTTTTCCGAATCCGTCAGGTTTTCATTTGGCTACGCCCCCGATTTCCGTTGCGTGCCTGCTGGCGCCGATGCGCCACAATCCGTTCACGTGCGCCAAAATCCCGGGGCAATTCAGGAAAAATCGGCGCAATCGGGCCCCTAGTAAAGACCCCCAGTATGTAAGGAAAAACTGGTCTACCTGAATGGGTAGTAATAAGCAAAATGCAAGACTATAGGAATCCATGAGTAGAAATGAGGAGAGTATATTTCTGTGCTTGTGGTGATACCTCTCCAATGTATCTGTTCTCACTTCCATTTCCACCAAAATAGGTGAAATGCTTTGCTACCCTCTTATTCTTCTAACTGAGAAGGTTGACATTCTCAAAGTGCTGTTGACGTTGGGTTTTATTGCGATAATTTAGCGTTTCCTTCCTTTTTTTGAGTATTGTATGTATTGTATGGCCTTATGAATCCTGTAGAGGAAGAGAGGTGACCTCAGCAACTCCAGCGATGGTCACTTTCCACTAGAACATTGTGAGGTCCTCAGATATCCTGGACTCCAACCAAGATAAACCATGCACAGTCTTATTCAAAGGCTTGATGACACTCACACTCATAACAAGTTGTTTGATTCTCCAAGACGTAGCACTCTCTATCCAGATAGAAGATAAGGGCCTCATGGAGATCCCGAAATACCTTGATCTTATCCCTAGACCCTCAACTACCCCCCATTGTTGTAGACAGTGTCTAATGATGCTTTTTCTTCATTACAGAGCCCGTTCCCAAACCAAATATCGAAAAGAATGATGTGAGAAAAACTAACGACCAATGTAATTTTACTCTTCATTGTTCTGTCCCATCAAATATATCGAATTTGGTTTATGAATGGAAATACAGAGATGGGAACTCAGCCGAATATCAGCCATATCATAATGGAAGCACAATCCTATTATCACTTCCATTGGACCACCAGGACATGGAAATCCTGTGTGTAGTCCGCAACCCGGTAAATGCAACCAGCAGCTTTATCCAGGTACAAGAAATTTGTAAGTTTTCAGGTGAGAAATTCAAAAGGGCAACAATTTAAGTTGTGTAGTGGGAGGGTACAAAAGAATATGGGGGGCATCTTCATCAGAGGAGGAACACATGGGGGTTAAGTGGTCGTAAAAATATTTGTTCCATCTCTTTTATCCTAAACATTGCTTAAAGAAGGTAAAACCCACAGCCTCATACATGTCACACATAGAACATATCTTATATGCAAAGCCTGTATGGTCATATCTAGTGCCTGCAGGATAATAGATGGGAGAAGTGCATTGGATGGGTTAGTGATCCACACTCACTATTTTGCTGCTGGTGCAGTCACTGTGTACATACATGACATTACTTATCCTGTACTGATCCTGAGTTACATCCTGTAAATCTTTTATTTTATATAAAAGTGAAAAACATTACAATAATAAACATAAATAAAGCCATAACTTCTGGCAAAAGAATTACAAAAGAACAAATATAAACGAAAATAAACTTACAAAACCTCCTGGCCCAGCCACATACACACCACACACTCAGCATGAAAACAAACAAAACCTTCACCCAGTCCCACCACCTAAAATTTTTTTTTTTTTTTAATATCGAAATACACAGCAAAATACACATAAATAAATAAACAATAAATAAACACAGAAATAACAATGAATATAACGGAAATAACATTAATAACATTAAATAACATAAAATAACATAAAATATAACTAACTAAATCCCACGCCCATCACCCTCCCCCCCCAGACACTGGTCTAACGTCCAAAGTTCGCGCTATATAGTCCAGACCAGTGCCCAGGATCGTACAGTCCAAGTCCCGTCCACCCCCTCCCAACCTAACACCCTAACACCAACACCCCAAAACCAACCAACCTATATACACACAAGAACTATAACTACATATAACTATATCACACTGTACACAAGATACAAACACATTAAACATATCAACATATATCAAAACCACATAAAGCCCAGGTTCGGCGACTGCAAGCCCCTACATCTCTATATGTTCATAACACAAAACAAAAATCTACAGTGTCAGCTTCAGCCCAACACCAGGAGCGGAGATGACAGACTAAGGGACACTAAAGGAGAACCCCCTCCAAAGGAGAGAGGCCCTCCCCGTGCCCAGCCTCTCATACTCCAGAGAGCGCACCTTCACCAGGTCACCCAGAATGTTCCTAACCACCTCATCCACCGGGAGGATTTTACGCTGCGTCGATACTAAACACCGTGCGTTCCACGTGTGGTACCTGACCACTAGGCTAACTAGGAATAACGTGCAGCGGTCCCGGCCACCCAGGCCTCTGAATGCTCCATAGGCCCACTCCGCATAGGAGAGACCGGCCAACCCGGGCCAATGGATGGAAGCGCCCACCCGGTTGTACACCTCTGTGTTAAAGGGGCACTGAAGCAGGAAGTGGTCCATGCTCTCCAGCAGGCCACCGCACTCCTCCCGGGGACAACCCCTTTCCTCAGAGCTCCTACACTTCAGATTGTCCCTCACACACAGCTTTCCATGGAAGCAGCGCCAAGTCACGTCCCAAAACTTCAAGGGGATCCGGATAGAATTCAATAAACTCAAACCCACCCCAAGATCCCGACTTGGGCAATCCCTGAGGGCCAGAGGCTTCTGGAAATGGGTCAACAGAACCCTTTTGTCAAGGAGTTTCCTCGACATGGTCCTGATCTCCCACATTCCCAGACCCCACCGGCGAATCACCTTCAGAACCGGGGTAGCGTAAGCCGGAAGATGCCCATGTGGTGTACGGAGATCCTTCACTCGCCCTCCTGTCTCCCATTCCTGGAAGAAAGGCCGAAACCATCCCCTGCAGGAGTATACCCACGGAGGAGCCCTCTCTTTCCAGAGGTTTGCTACATTGATCTTAAGAAAGGTATTCACTAGGAACACCACAGGGTTGACCATACACAACCCTCCTTGTCTCCTCGTGCGGTAAGTAACCTCCCTCTTGATTAGGTTCAGCCTATTCCCCCATAACAGCTGGAAGAACAGACTGTAGACCCGAGTCCAGAGGGGTTCTGGCAACATGCACACACTGCCCAGATATATCAGCAATGGGAGCAGGTAAGTTTTAATCAAGTTCACCCTTTCCCTGAGGGTCAAAGACCAACCCTTCCACTGGTCCACCCTCTGAGCGGCAATCTTAAGCCTGCCATCCCAGTTTTGCATGGGGTAATCCCCCTGGCCAAATTCGATGCCGAGAACTTTGGCAGAGTCTTGGGGCCCTGGAAGAGTGTCCGGGAGATCAAAGCCTGGATCCCCCTCTCCCAGCCAGAGACTCTCACACTTATCCCGGTTGATCTTGGACCCAGAAGCCTCTGAGTAGCGGTCAACCTCTGACATCACCCATTGCGCCTCCCCTCTCGAGGACACAAAGATGGTGACATCATCAGCGTACGCTACCACCCTTAGAGTGGCTTCCGGTGCCGCCTGGTCCATCCCGACTCCCACCAACGGCCCACGATCAACCCTCCTAAGGAATGGGTCAATCGCGAACACGTATAAAAGTGGGCTCAGAGGACAACCCTGGCGAACACCAGACCCGACCTCAAAAGAGCGGCCAATCCAACCGTTCACAAGCGGGAAACTCTCTGCCCCTGCATACAAAACTTTCAGCCAATTGACAAACTCCCCCGGCAGGCCATACCTCAGAAGGACAGACCAGAGGTACTCGTGGTCAACCCGATCAAACGCTTTTGCCTGATCCAAGGACAGCAAGTACCCCTTCCAGTTACCAGCCCTGCCCTGCTCCACTGCCTCCCGAACACAAAGCACAGCACTAAATGTACTGCGGCCTGGAACAGAGCAGTGCTGGGTCCCCGAAAGGAGCCGGGGCGCAAACTGCACCAGCCGATTAAACAGCACCTTTGCCAAAACCTTTCTGTCCGTATTGAGAAGCGCTATGGGACGCCAGTTCTCAATACGAGATCGGTCCTTACCCTTTGACAGAATGATCAGGGCAGACCTCCTCATTGACTTCGGCAGAGCGCCCGAGGAAAGACACTCATTGAATACCTCAGTCAAGAGGGGAACCAAGGCGTCCTTAAAGGTCTTATAGAACTCAGATGTTAAGCCATCCGGACCTGGCGATTTCTTGAGGGCGAGCCCTTCAATCGCCAGGCTGACTTCCTCTTCCCTGATCATCTCTGTCAAAACATCAAGAGAGGGGTCTACTCCTGGCTCAGGGACAGTTTCAGCCAGGAAAGCCGACATCACATCCCGATCTAGATCCTTCCTGCCCAAGAGGTGCGAGTAGAAGGATCTGACGACCTCCAGAATCCCTGATCTGGACCTTTTCAGGGATCCCGTACTGTCAACCAGTCCCGTGACAACTTTACCATTCACTGACATCTTGCAGTTTCTGTAAGGGTCGGGCGAGCGGTATTTCCCGTAATCCCTCTCAAAAACCAAAGATGCGTGTCTATCGTACTGACACCTCTTCAGCAAGGATTTCACTCTGGAGATGTCCTCACGACTACCTCCAGACGAGACGAGATGCTCGAGTTTCCTCCTCAGGCCCTGATACAGGCGGTACCTGTCCAGGCTCCTGAGGCTCGAGAGCTGGCGGAAGAATCTCGCCACCCTTTTCTTGAGCATCTCCCACCACTCTGACTTACTGCTACAAAGGCCCAGCAATGGTACCTGGCTCTGAAGAAAGTCCTCAAAGGATTGTCTTATCTCTGCTTCTTCCAGGAGAGACGAATTGAGCTTCCAGTAGCCTCTTCCCATCCGGGGGGTCTCTGTAACATTCAGAGAAAACAAAATTAGACAGTGGTCGGAGAACTCCACCTCAACAACGGACACTGCTGAAGAAATGGCTTCCTCCTTTAAATAAAACCTGTCTATTCTAGACCTGCAGCTACCCCTATAATAGGTGAACCCTGCGTGGCCTGGGGTGTGCCGGATGTGGACATCCACCAGGCGAGCCTCACTAGCTATGCTATTAAGAGCGACGCAATCATAAGTCAGCTTGTCTCTGGAACCTCCCCTATCCTGGGACCTCGTGACAGCATTGAAGTCCCCTCCAAAGACCACCTGCCGACTTGTAAAAAGGTAGGGCTTGATCCTCATAAAGAGACACTTCCTGTCCCACTTGGACTGGGGACCATAGATGTTAATTAGGCGAAGTTCTTGTCCCTTCATGAGGACATCCAGGATCAGGCACCTCCCCATTTCTAACTCAATAACTCGTCGGCATTCTACCGGCGCGGTAAAAAGGACCGCCACTCCGCTATACGGCTCGGCCGCAAGAGACCAATAGGAAGGCCCGTGTCTCCATTCCCTCTTAGCTTTAAACACGGCCGCCAAATCTGGCAGCCTGGTCTCCTGCAAAAATAAAATGTCGGCTTCAACACGGCCGAGAAAATCAAAGGCCGCAAATCTAGCCGCATCAGACTTAATGCTGGCGACATTAATGGACGCCAGCGTCAACGGAGTGGGTGCCGCCATCATGAGTGATTGAGTTAGACGGCTTTTTTCTTACTACCTCCCTTCCCTCTACTGTCCTCTGAGGATGATCCCTTTTCCCTTTTCCCTTCAGAATTGGGGCAACTTCTTTTTAACGAAATTGAGGTGTCCATGTTATTACTGGCCCCCAAGGACCCACCCGGACCACCCTCTCCTTCGTCCTTGTCTCCTGACTCTGAGTCAGTCTCCCACTCTGAGGACCCGGCTTCCCCAGAGGATAGAGACTCGGCGCCCCCTGCAGGCTGCTCCGCCGCCACCTCCAGAACCCCACCCTCAGCCTCTCCTTCCGAGGAGGCGATCTCATCGAGGGTGAGGAACCGGTTGGAAAGCTCAACCAGAGGGGAGGAAGTTTTCCCTTCCTTAGGTAGCTTAGATACGCCGCGTTTTTTCTTTTTCTGCTTGCGCTTATTTTCTAGCCAAATCCTGTTATCCTCATCCATACTCTCATAATGGGAGGACGTGGAGGACATGGCACCTTTCTCGCGCTCCATCCTCCTGACCTCCTCATCCAACTCATCATCCCTCAGGGCCTCAGTAGCATGACCAGCCTCTGAGGAAGGACCAAGGGTCACCCCAGCAACCTGAGGCTTCCCCAGTTCTCTCCCTTTTTGTCTGGCTTCAAGCCGCCTCAACTGAGAAGGTGACTTATTCTTACTTTTCTTCACAGGCCCCTCAGCTCCTCCACCTCTGCTGGTACCTTCCCCAGCAGAAGCAACCTCATGGCTCTCCTCCACTGGGGTCACAACCGCATTGGCAAAGGAGCGAGGACAACGGCTGAAAGGGTGACCGAGCTCACCACACAGGTTACACCTAATGTCCTTACAGGATGCAGCGAGATGACCTAGCCCACCACACAAAGCGCACTTCTGCACTTGGCAGCTGGCGCTAAAGTGTGTGGGGTCACCGCACCTGTGACAGACCTTCGGCTGCCCCTGGTAGAAAATCAGGATTCTGTCCCGCCCAAGAAAGGCTGAAGAGGGAATGTGGGCGACTGTGCCGCCTGAACACTTCAACTTCATCATGAAGGTCCAGGCCCCAGACCAAATGCCAAATTCATCGCGGTTTTTCTGCGGTACCTGTACAACCTCACCATAACGACTTAGCCAAGTCATGATGTCCATGCAAGAAAGTGACTCGTTACGGGTCAAAACGGTCACTTTCTTGACTGCGTTTTGGCGAGACACTGCTTGCACAGCAAAGTCTCGCCATGCGGGCTCGTTCTTTGCCAGCTCATAATTCGACCAGAAGAGCTCTAAGCCCTCCGGCCGGACAAAGCTGACATCGAACTCCGGAGTACCATAAGGATGTATCAGGGCAAAGATGTCACTAGCCCTGAAGTTCATCTTCAGGAGGAGCTCCACCACCCTTGACCTGGGTGGGCATGCGTCACTGCCCCTCCAGCGAAGACGAACCACATTCCTACGGGAAGCTCCGGGCCCGGTTGTGGGTAAAGACCATATAGTCTCTCCCCCCCTTTTCTCTTGGAAGGCTGCCAGGCCATGCCTGTCTGTCCAGAAGGACAGATCAACCTCTCTCCCCTCTACATTGATTGACTTTTCCCCTCTCCTGAGAGCCTCCAGAAGACGCCTTTGCAAAACGCTGTTCCCAGAGCCAGGAGACAAGGAGTTAACCCCACTTGCCCCAGCGGTGACACTCGCATAGCTCCTTATGGGAGCGGCCACCACTGGGGGTGCAGATGGATCAGCACAAACCACATGATTAACCCCCTCAGCACCATCCACCACTCCCACACTCACCACACTATGTACATTACTGTCTCGCTTCCCTCGCTTCCTTGCATCACTCACACCAGCTGGGCCAGGAGGACCTGGGGTTGCCTCAACGTCACTGGGCACTGGGGGTAGAGCCACCTCCATAGCTGATTCAGCCTGAGAAGAGGCAGCTCCAACCCCGATCTTACTTGTGCCCTCTGCCTCATTGGCATTAACCCCTTGTTGTCCTGCAGTTTTCATAAGGTTGGAGCATCGCTGCTCGCTGGATGAAAGAGGCCTCCTGTCTTTATTTACTCCGGACAGTCTCTTTGTGCCATCTCCAGGGTCAGATGAGCCAATACAAAATAAAACCTTTCCTGCGCCCTTTCCCGCAGGCTGCACAGGACGCTTGGGAGGCGCCGCACCACAAGCCCCAGCAGCCCCATCACACTGCCGCTGCTCACCGGACCTAGCAGCAGCCACAGTGCTAGGGACTACAGGAGCCACCGCCACTGCCCCTGGCACCGGGCCACCCCCCCCTCCCACTGGGGGGCAGCGCACAGTACCAGGACCTGCCGGATCGCCCTCACTGTCCGGCCTTTCGGCCGATGCCTTCCCTGCACCATCCTTGCTACTACAAACAAGGCTGGTGCTCTGCGCCATGATAGAACGTGGCTTTGCAATCTCCCCGCACCCTGGCACCGAGTCCACTGCAGGATTCGTGCTGGGCTGGGTAACGGGGCCTACACGACAGGCTGACACTGCTGCCCGCCCGGAGGGAACAGGGAGGGGACGAAACACCAGATTCACCTCCTGAGACGCCTTGGTCTTCCTGGCTCTCTTCTTTCTCTTTAGGTCGTCATCTGGCATATCATCGCCGAAGGAAAAGTTCTGGAGGTGAACTGGGGACTCGAGCTGACGGATCTGAGCCATTAGCGCCCCCCCCTGGCCGCTGTCATCACTTTCCTCCTCCAGGTTGGCAGAGCCGCAGCCTGATGGTAATGGCGCTTGCTCTGCAGGCAGCCTGTCGTGCGAGGCCTGCTGGTGTTGGTGCAGGCCACCAGACGGACACGGCTGATCTTCCTCATCCTCCTCATCATCGCCATCATCCGCCTGGATCTCAAGCCCCTTTTGCTTTCTTAACTGCTCCTGGCGCATTTCCTCAAACCGGGCGTCGTTTTCCAACTTTTCGCGGAACGGACCGCTGTGCTCGCGGATTAGATGTCGCTTCTCCTGCAGAGCGGTGACCTCGGCTTTTAGTCTGTCTATGGTGGTAAGAAGATCAGACTTTTTCTTCTTAGTGGCCACCCCCGCTAGGGCCAAGGTCTCCCTTATCTCCTCCTGGAGCCTCCTCAGCGCTTTTCCGGCTTCCTCGTACTCACGGAGGTGCTCAGCAATCCGGGAGCCATAGATGGTAGCAGACTCCCGGGCCTTAAGATCACCCCATGCCTTTTGCACACCTCCGTGAGCACCCAGCTTTTCAGCTGAACCACCCACCTTTCCCGCACAGTCACTCAGCTTTCCAGGAGGAGCACTCAGGCTGATGTTACTTGCCTTGATCTTCTGTGATCTGGAGACCTTGCAGCTTCCCTGGGTCTTGGGGGTGGCAGCCGAGGTCACATCGCTGCGTCCTTGGCTCCGGGCAGATCTTCTTACCCCCTCCGCTTTGGCCGGCAACTGGCTTCTCCTGCCCCCCGCCGGCCTGGTCCGGGAGGCAGAAGCCTGGGATTTTCCTGGCTCACTCATCCCAGAAACCTACTCCCTCCCTGGGGAGGAGAGAGCAGGCCTGGGTGGATTGGTCTTCCACCAGGTGGTGCAGGAGCTCAGTCACAGACAACCACACCCGTCAGCAGTTCACAGCAGAATGATCCAGCACGAACTATTCTGCTGCTGGTGCAGTCACTGTGTACATACATGAC
The DNA here is from genome assembly GCF_040894005.1 of Engystomops pustulosus. Classification (NCBI taxonomy): domain Eukaryota; kingdom Metazoa; phylum Chordata; class Amphibia; order Anura; family Leptodactylidae; genus Engystomops; species Engystomops pustulosus. The sequence goes on from NC_092417.1 coordinate 20,055,490, forward strand.
ATTACTTATCCTGTACTGATCCTGAGTTACATCCTGTACTATACACCAGAGCTGCACTCACTATTCTGCTGCTGGTGCAGTCACTGTGTACATACATGACATTACTTATCCTGTACTGATCCTGAGTTACATCCTGTATTATACTCCAGAGCTGCACTCACTATTCTGCTGCTGGCGCAGTCACTGTGTACATACATGACATTACTTATCCTGTACTGATCCTGAGTTACATCCTGTATTATACTCCAGAGCTGCACTCACTATTCTGCTGCTGGTGCAGTCACTGTGTACATACATGACATTACTTATCCTGTACTGATCCTGAGTTACATCCTGTATTTTACCCCCAGAGCTGCACTCACTATTCTGCTGCTGGTGCAGTCACTGTGTACATACATGACATTACTTATCCTGTACTGATCCTGAGTTACATCCTGTATTATACTCCAGAGCTGCACTCACTATTCTGCTGCTGGTGCAGTCACTGTGTACATACATGACATTACTTATCCTGTACTGATCCTGAGTTACATCCTGTATTATACTCCAGAGCTGCACTCACTATTCTGCTGCTGGTGCAGTCACTGTGTACATACATGACATTACTTATCCTGTACTGATCCTGAGTTACATCCTGTATTATACTCCAGAGCTGCACTCACTATTCTGCTGCTGGTGCAGTCACTGTGTACATACATGACATTACTTATCCTGTACTGATCCTGAGTTACATCCTGTATTATACCCCAGAGCTGCACTCACTATTCTGCTGCTGGTGCAGTCACTGTGTACATACATGACATTACTTATCCTGTACTGATCCTTAGTTACATCTTGTATTATACCCCAGAGCTGCACTCACTATTCTGCTGCTGGTGCAGTCACTGTGTACATACATGACATTATTTATCCTGTAATGATCCTGAGTTACTTGCCCGTATTAAATAGAAGGCCGGAGTGCTGGTTGGGGGATTATAAAAATTCTTTAAAAAGCCAGTCTTACTGAATTCCCCATGTGTATTGTTAACTCTATCCTATCCAGAATTCAGACAAACAGTGCATGTTGGGTACATAGAGCTCTTTATACTGTATACATTTCTGGGTGACTGTATTGTATAAATTACACAGTGCTCAGCTTTGTCTTTTTTTCCACAGGAAGCACGCCTGGGAGGAGTCATATGGCCATTTTAATATCAGTCTTAACACTAGTACTAATTTCACTATTTATACCAATTATATTCATCCGTTTAACGAAGAAGTGTGAACCAAAAAAAGGTAGGTCCAACTACATTCACTAAATCATTGGCCATATTTTATGATCTGTTATAAAATTCTATTGCCCCTTTTAATTAGTCCTGTGCCTTTGTCCCAGTGTAGGAGGCACAGGACAGAAGATGACCGCTGGTCACATGTCCACACCACATGTCCTGCAACTTCCTGAGCAGGACATGTGATCATCACTATGTTTGTTGCTTGCAGTGGGTTTGATGTCACTTAGGGGGCAGGGCCTATGAAGATTAGGGGCGGAGCCATCATCAAGTAGCAGAGAAGCCTGAGATATCTGAGGAGACAAAGGCAGTGATGGCAGTTGTGGCAGTACGATGGCATCAGAGCAGAACAGTCTGGTAAATCATCACTGGGAGCAAAGCATGAGAGGGAGGAGCTGTTACTGAGAACTGAGTGCTCATGGGAGTTGTAGTATCCTGTGTCAGCCATCTTGGAGATAACTCTGCCTACTTTAGAATGCCCATAAAATTTTGTGAATTGGGAAAGCAAATTATTTAAATAGAATTTTGTGATTAATGTTATTGTGCTTTTTTGTATTCATTTATTTATATCATTATAGCTTTTGGTATCAGAAGTCCATATTCCCAGAATACCCCTTTAAGGATAGGCCATCAATATCTAGTCTTGGACATCCCCTTTAATAATGATTTATGATTGTGCAGTAAAATCCCTTTTGAGGTAGTTAAAGTTTACATTTTTAGACAATCTCCAATTCCCATAACGATATATGTTTATATTTATAAGCAAAAGTAGAGGTCCCAATTAAGTTATTTTATTATTTAATTTGTTTTGTAATGTTTTTCCTAGGATCTTAACCAAGGCTGGTTGTGCTCTGTCTAAGTTGGTGTATATTTCATGGCTGCATCATGCTTTGTCCTTTATGATCTCTGGCCATACATTAGTGACTTCACAGGGTCATTTATTGGGTTCATTCCATTCATTGATATATTTGAGATCAGTAACAATGAAAAAAATTGGTCACCAGTTGATCATTTCTGCCTTTGTTTGGCATCACAATCAACTATGTCGCAAGAAGGCACCAATGGATGACCAAAAACATTCAAAATGAACCTTGCCGTCCAAAGACTCTACTGTATGGCCACCTAAAAGGGATTTCCACCTGCAAGATGTAGGTCTTATCACGTCAGTTGAAGTCCAACACTTGGGATCATTGTAGTCATCTGATTCCAGGTGCCTCCAGTACTGGGACAAACCGGACTGGAAGTACACGGCCAATCCCTTAATGGGAGCTGAGTTGCAGTTCCCAAGGCCAGGACTATATGGTGACTAGTTGGAGGTCCAGAGTGTCTGATCCCTGAAAATGTTACATAAATTATGGACCGGTGACCAATATCTCAAAGATTGAAATCCCTTTAAGCTTGTGATTGTGCTTCTGCCAGATATCTGACTACTTCTCCTGCTGCATGACCTTAATTCATCTAAAGCAAATAACCGATTATGACTAGATATGGTGATTCGTAGAGGACTATCTCTATGTTGGGGTCTTATTGAATATAAGACCAGTTCCTTAGATTCCTTCTTCTTTACTGAGGTTCAATCGTCTTAGTTTCTTTGGTGTAATGGAAATCAGATCTTGGTATCTTTCTGGTGAGCTTTTGGTGAGGTTCTTTGTCTCGGAGCCAATCTGAACAAAAAAGAGCTGCAGAATACAAAGTAATAAAGTGATTGAGGAGCTCCTGAAGCAACACGAAGTGGATTTTAAAGTTCCTCAACCTCCAAAGGGAATTATTCTGTAGGTAAGACCCTACATGGACAACAGCTGCAAGGGAGGTTTTTCAGGTGAATAGATTATTCAGTAGATTATCATAGAGTGGTTCCTACATTGTTGTGCTTGATTTGTTTACTGGGTTTCAGTCCATTCTGGTCCTTTTTGTACAAAGTGGGATGGGGGTGTCCAACAACCAGCATTGAAGACTAGCTTTCTATCTACACTTTTAGCCTCAGTGTTGCCAATGCATCTAGTATTATAGGCAACATTTCAAGGATCCTATTAAATCTTAGACCATACAACGGGTACAAACATTGCATAGTATCATAGTGCATGAATAGAGATATAGGCCGAAATATAATCCTACAGTATTGAGCCAGAGAAATCTCATCAAGCAGATATCAGTTGGCCAAGAGTGAGAAAATAAAATCCTTCTCTACCCTAAAGACTGCAGTCAGATTCTTGGAAATAAACCATAGATTTATTGTATTTTCCAATAAGGTCATATATTTACTTAATAGAACATCGAGGACCATCTTGAACTTTTCCAGTGTCTCAACCATCAAAACATCCTGTAGATCCACCATGTCCAACCTGCAATCCTGCAGTGGTGATCTAGAGGAAGCTATGAGGCTGATGCAAGTCTACTCATAGTGGGAACAAAATTTCTTCCCGACTCAAGATATGACAGTCAGAATAAATCTCTATAGATTAATGTCCCATATAAAAAATCTGGTTATCATAACATGAGGGTTTTTTTCCATCCAAGAAAGAAACTGAGGCAATTCCTAAACTTTTCCAGTGTCTCAACAATCGTAAGATCTCATGGCAGTGAGTTCCATATTCTCTCTACTCTTAAAGTAATGAATCCGGCCTGTGACTATAGAAAACTGCCTTTCCTATAGGTGTAGGGAATGTTCTCATGTTGGAAGCCTCGGAAGAAAAAGATCCTTAGACCAATATGTACATGGTGTGAGCCCTCAACCTCAGGACCATGTAGACGTCAATACGTGGATCGCGCAAGGTTCTTCTAAACTGAACTTGGATTAACCTAAGGGTGTATGGTAATCTACGGTGAATAAACTCAGAAGTACCATAAGGGTTCATGTGTTGTGGCTTCAGGATTCCTCCATTTTCTGTAACTTTTAGGATAATCCTTGCGTATCTCTGATGATATGTTTCTTTTTTGATTAGAACCCAAACAGAGTATAAATGAAGAATTGAACTACATTGAGGTGACAACACACCGGCGGGATCTGGTAAGAGATTATGTTCTGAAGCTACAACCAAGTCCAGAAAATGTGCTGAACACAGAGGTGCTGGGCTTGTTAGGGTTGTCACAGTAATCAAACCCCATTGACTAGACACTTCAGCCTTCAGCAATATTTGTAAAAATTATTATATCCCTAAATGTTTCTGCACCCTTGTAGATCAATGGAAGGGAGAGTATCAAATCTATCTATAAACATTACCATCCATATGTTCTAAGGGGTCATATGTTTAGACAGGGCTGGATAAGACTGCGATGTATGAATATTACAGCCCCTACAAGTCTGGGCTGTATGGATATTACAGCCCCTACAAGTCTGGAATCACTTCCTACATATGGTACTAGAATCAACTTATTGGGGAATGTAGGTTGCATCCCTTCTGCCTGCCTTCAATCTCCGGTTTCAGGACCTTGGAGGACCTTCAAAGGTCCTGAAATGGCTGTTGTATACATGTGTATTGAGTGCAGGAACTGATGTATGAGGATTCTGATGGGTAAAGGTCCTTCACAGTATTAAAATTGTTGGGTGGTTTGGGTGGCCATGGGCCACTAAAAGTCTTGAGCCACCGGCTAGCACCTAAATTCCCTATATAATAATCCACTACTGTAAATTTGCCAGTAGTTCAATTGTGCCACCAGATGATAAAAATAGCAAGATATAAGGGCCGTAATACACTTCAGACCTCTGCCACCCGGAGCAGAGCTATACATTGGGGGAGGGGGTAGTGGGGCTCCCGAACAACTTTTTCACAGTTAAAAACTTCTGCTTTTTCCCTCATGTGATTGATAGCAAACCATAAAAACATGACTATGACCACAGGGACAAACTCTATCCAATAAATCTCGCACCAAGCTTTATTACCAATTGAGCATAAATTACACCCTAACCCACCCGACAGACCAAACACACAACTCAAGAACTGTCCAAAAAGGAACAAAAATTTTATAGAATCCATATGTAGTCAGTAACCACATGGTTAATAATCTGAGCTGAAAGAACCTTTATATCTCTGTATTTTATATAATCTTCACCTGAGCTAAGTCCCCACCACCCCCATCCAGCCCCTCTTCACATTCTTAGAATTCCGAATTATCTAAACTCATGTCAAGACGCCTTACGAGAGGCCAAAAAAGGGGAACTATTTTATAGCAAGTGGAAGTCTGTTTCCAAAACTTACAGTTTTTGCTGAGATAAGATATTTTGTGCTGATTAACTTAGAGGAAAAGTCTTATTTTATAATTGGGGATAAGGTGTCCGTTGGGTGCATCCAGGGATCCCAGTGACCAGTTCAACCAGCACAGTTGAGCCTTGGTTGACTTCATCAAGATTGTTCAAAGTCTTCTCCAAATCTAGTTCAACAAGAACTTACGGGTGCACGGAGAAACCATAATTCCAGTGCATTGAAGGCCATACCTGCCTCAGTAGGTGACCCTGGGTGTCCACTGCAGGCAGGCTCTCCATAATAAATCCTGGAGAAGCCCTTTAAGGCTTGCTCTCCAGGAAAACACTGGCATTGACATTATCCCCATCGCTGCCAACAGATATACAACAAAAACTTGGGCGCTGCTTTACCCCATTACATTGATTACGGTTTGGACACTAATCCCCCAGTAAAGATCACATGATCCCCATTTTATGTTTCACAGAAAGTATCCTATAAATATTGAAAATGGGTATAAACCTAATGTTGTCTAAGTTGGTCTAGAGTTATATGAAGGCTTGTTGTCTAGGTGGTTTATGCCAGCCTCCATGGTGGTCTAGGATAGTGACGCGACTAATCCATACTTCAGTCACCCTCAACTTCAGTAATGTCTCTGAACTTCTTCTTCTTTTCCTTCCTTATGGAAATGATTATATTATTAGGGTAGGACAAGGAATATGAAGGACTGTGTGGTTTATCTACCTTATAATGGTCGCATGCCCCATGGTAAAGGTGCACCAAAAAAAGTGTGGTGCACTCTCTCAGGGCAGTGCAGGGGGCGCCAGATTCATGAAGAACATGCGCCACAAATCTTGTATCTGGCGCCCCCTGCACACTACACAGGCAAACTGCACATAGAACAGACTGCACTAGTCTTAGTAAATATGCCCCAGTGTGTTTGGAGACCAGAGGGCTGTAACCAGCTCGCAGCCTGACGTGGCAAAGACAACAAAACAAGTATGTGGAATTAAGTCAAGACGGAACACACAATTCCTGGAACAAACAGAGAAGTTTTAGCAGAGTCAAGATGAAATGTGTAAATAGGCAAATGTGCAAATAAAGAAAAACTGAGTTAATATTGTACAAGAGTAGAAGCAGATCTGGACTTGACCAAAAACACAGAGACAACCAAAGAACCCAACAGTATACAGAAGCAGCAAATAGGAGTACACGGGAGTAGTGACTATGAATAGTCCTAGCAGGTAACCAAGACCCCATGTGCCATGACCTTGTATTGAACCAGGTGACACTGGGATCAGCAACCGGTATCAGGCCCTAGACCCAGAACCAGAAGATGTTAGGGCCAAGAGTCCAGCAGAGGCCTGGGATCAGAACCAGGAGATACCAGTAGCAGATCCAGCAGCAGGCATAGGTCAGTTGGAAGAAGAAGGCTTGGACAATATAGTAAGTCACAAGCTTGGAACACAGGCTGAAATGATGTAACCCTAATAGAGCATACAAGAACAAATAGGAATATAGTAAAACCAGGATCCAAAAGTGGCACTACAGGAACCAGGACATCAATAGATTACAGGAGCACAGGACTAGGTGCAGCACAATCTCATCATTATAAGATATGGTGGGATGAACACAAAGTTTACATGTGGATGGTGACCTCATTCTATAGAAACTTTACGTCTAGACATGATAAGAACACACATGATCATAATCTCTAAATGGAGCAACCTAAGGGTTGAAGCTTCAAACAATTCTTGTTACCTGAGATCATAATCTTAAAATTAACTATTCATTTAATTAAATTACAACTGTAAAGTATAAAAACTTTTGCCTAACTCTGCACTAAGCAAAAATAAGCAGTTCTCTAATTTATTCTAATTAGCTATCTGGAGGTGTTTAGCAGCTAGCAAAGGTTTTACCTTGCCCTCCAGGTTAATCTCCATTTGCCATGCTTCCTGGTAACCATGGGAAACCGTATAGGACAGCTAGAGATGACAGGAGGCTTGTTAAGAGGGGCGGAAGGACCTTTAGTGATATCACAAGCATGTGATGCATCACATGCTTCACATTGGCCAATTACAAACATGCTGTCCTGTTCTGGCTTCACTGCCCTGAGCGGATGTCCCAACCTCGAAGTGCCCACCCACTTTAGATACAGTTGAATCTGATTTAATAAGAAATAATGGTATACCAGGCTAGGAAGAAGCCAGCACATGATACAGGGGTTGTTGGAATTGTTGTCAAAGGCTTCTCTCCAGCTGTGCTAAAACTAGTTCTGTCAGTACAGTTATGCTTTAAGCTCTGGTTGACATGATTTGAAGTTAATAATATCAAGCATATTGCATTACAGCTCCCTCCCCCTTACTCTTCAGTTGTTGAATAGTCATATTTCTTGGTTTAGAAATAAAGAAGGGAATTTCCAACTCAAGATTTCCATCACACAAAAACATTTAGGAGACCACAAGTGATACATGGTCCTTCGGGTGCTTACGGCACAAAGTCTGCCATTATCTTCCAAAGTAAAGAAACCGGCTACAAGGTCTCATCATTTTTTTGCTAAGGACCACCAGAGATGATACAAAGGGTAGCCCTTCATCTATACAGGAGCTTTTCAACATCTCTAGAAATAGTTTCTAATGTTACAGTAACATACATATGGGTTGGCCTTCAATTGATTCTTGAAGTCTCCTATGAAAATGAATGAGGATCTGGAGATCATGGTGACCCCAAATGGTAGTAAGATGCAGAGATTCTCCTAAATCTGTTTCATATTAATGCTAATGGTCCAGGAGAACTGGCTGCACCCATATGAGGTCCCCTTAGTCACCAAGCCCCAAACAGTTCTGATACGTGCTACACCAACCATCCTTACACCCATATACCTCAAGCGAAAATGGTTTCCCGAAGAGCTGGGAATAATAGACTTTCTACTCTTCTATTCATAGTAGTTTTTTGAATTAGTGGAGGCCTTAAAAATGGCAAATCTTCTACAGTTAAGGCCCATTATTTCATGTCAGAGCATTGGTCCAAAGGAAGATCTTTGGTATTCGAGAGGGCCAGTCTATCCCTGACGTCAGCATGAGCCCACCATGACTTATGATCTAATAAACCTTCCTATGGACACCAAGTAGGTATCAGGCGTCTAACTTTAGAGGATACAGAGGTTTCAGTTGAACTCAAGCAGGTGCTTTGTCCTTCAAGGTCCCTATTCCATATATGAACCACCAGTGCAATAAAGTGGGGCAGATTTACTTACCCGGTCCTGTCACGATTCCGCGGTGCGTTGTCTGATGCCCCCCCATTTCTGTTACGTTCAAGCCGGAGCCGATGCGCCACAATCCGATCGCCTGCGCCAAAAACCCAGGGACAATTCAGCGCAAAATGGAAATCGTCGGGAAACTCAGCGAAAATGTGCCCAACTGAGCCCTTAGTAAATGAGCTCCATTATCGTTAGAGGGCTGGTGCAAACATTGTTTTGAGGAACAGCTTCAAGTTTTTATGTCATCATCATCAGTCTACAAACTCTTTGTAGTTTAATTCTTTGAAGCTGTCACCATTTTAAACCTCAGGTTCAAAGGAAAGGCATTGTTTTCCAAAAAGGCTTCTAATTGGACTCACAGACGCTGAACTCCTTGTATTACTGATCCGTAACAGATCAACTTCTGAAGCTTTTGTCGTAAACTACTGTGGAAACTCTCGTTAGGCCGGGCCGTGTTGTACCACCAGCTCTACAGCCTGTCCTGGCCTGCAGGATAGTTAGAACCACAAGCGTCTGAATTTTAAATGAACACCACCATATATAGAAGATGAGATCAGCAACATCTGCAGCTCATGTTATGTCCTAAAATAGAATTCATTGCGAATGAGCAAAACCTTGAGGCTGTTCTAACTTGGAAAGACCTAACGTAAATAACATCATATGTTATGGAGGACCTTTCCTCATCTTCATCCACTCAACTCTCAAGATCCTTAAAAAGCTGCCACATCACTGATCTCAGTGTGGTTAGAATTTTCTCTCGAGACCCCACCATTCATCATTGTTTTGGATTTTCAAGTAGGTTGTGAGTAGGCTGTCTTCTCCAACCTAAGAAATCACATCTGACGTCAAAGAACCTGATTCACAGATCTTTGTTAGAAGTTTCAGAGGTAAAACTGTTCTAGCTGCCCATAGAAACCAATCAGAGCTCAGCTTTAATTTTATAAAGCGCTGTGGGAAAATGAAAGCTGAGCTCTGATTGGTTGTCATGGGCAACTAGAACAGTTCTGCTCTCACACACTTCTGATAAATCTCCCCTATTGGCTTTAAGGCCAAATGTTCATAAACATGTGGGTTGGGATGAGCACCTGTAGGCCCAAGACAAGTTGCCGTGTATAATTTATGGTCTCTAGTTCCATTTAAAGGGAGCCTGTCAGCAGAAATTGTCCTAATAAACTATATACCAGTATGTTATTAAGCAGCTTACCATCTTCTAGATCATGTTTCTTACATGGCCCAGCATGGTGGCGTCATCCAGATAAATTATCCACTTTGAAAGTTAATTAACACTTAAGTCAAGCTCTCCCCACCTCTGAACGCCTCTTCGCCTCTGATTGACGACGTGCACCAGACTTCAGGATATCTGCTTAGCGATGTCTCTGGATGCAATAAAATCAGTTATAGTAAAGGGGGCAGTCTAAGGCAGGGAGAGCTTGACTTCAGTGTTATACTCTCCACCTCCCTGACATTATACAAGTAATTTATCTCACTTTAAAGTTGATTTTCTGGATAATGCCCCCACACTCGGCCATGTAAGAAACATGATCTAGAAGGTGTTCAGCTGCTTGACAACATACTGGTCTGTAAGGTCAATTTCTTCTGACAGGTTCCCTTTAAGCTTCAACAGCTGTCCTAATATGAACAAAGGTTTGTCTCCGGTGGTTGTAAAAGATCATTCCCATCTTTGGTATTTTGTATTATACATTGTATCTACAGGATAGGCAATAGATACCTGACCTCGAGGACTCAACTCTTGAGAACAGTGGTCCCACGACCATTGGGCTACACCCCGTGCATTCATCTCTATGAGACTTAGATGGGGAGAGCCATGCATTCCAGGCCAACTCCACATTCGGCCCAGCCATGGGTCTATGATCAGGGAACCCCCCATTTTTTAGATAAATGTGGGTTCCTCTGGAATCTCCCCTATCAGGTATTCATGACATATCCTAGTAAGACAACACTATGGTTCATGTAACATCACCCTAATATATCCCACCCGTATCTGCTTTCCCATCTCCATTACATTTCATCGAGACTGAATATGTTTCCTTTTTTTTCCAGATTATCCCCATGGAAGATGCTGAGTATATGGGAACGCCGGCTCCACAGAAGTGCAAAGCGGAAACGCTGTACACCATGCTTCAGCACCCCCAACCCAAGCATACCTGATACCTCTCATATACCGGAGCATGGAAAGCAAAGATGTAGCATCGCCTGCTATGGAGACGTCCAGTGATGTATACAGTCTTGTGACATCACCATCGCCAGAATGGAGGGGTCTGGCGTACACCCTAATATGTGCTATATGCTATTTGGGGGGCTATTTATGTGACCCCCCATGGCTCATACCTTGGAACTTATATTGGAGACTATAAGAGCAACATCCACCCCATGCATCTTGAAGACCCGGAGAAAATTAGGAATCCAAGCAATGGTCAAGGGGATCACACAGACATGCAAAAATTGTTCTAGAATCTGGGGCTTATCTGGTCTACGAATGTTAAAGTCGAGGGTCTCCCGATTCTGGAGTTTTTTTAGAATTCAGTGTGGAGAATGGATACAAAGAGAGTCTTTCCCTCAGGAGGCCTCAGCATGTTCTTGCATTACACAGTTTGTACATTGATCTACATAGATGCGGTGTAATGCTTCGTTTCTCCAGGGGTGGTGCTGTGGGTAAATGTATCAGTTGCTGTCAGGTTCTACCACTGATTAAGGCCGATCATTGGTGATTCACACCTCCTTTGGGTTGTGAGTAGCTAAATTCAGATCTTCAAAGTGAATGAGGCTTCGAATATTCAGGATGCCATTTGTTTTTCTAATTAGGACGATTTTCATGATGACAAAACCTTAGCGAGAAGATATTTCCAGTCTACTGGTCTTCACGCTTCACGTACAAGCCATGTTAACCATGTATGGACCTGTATATGCACCGCCACTTTATTGTATACAGGGTGTTAACTACCCCCTTATTGTGCCGGTTTATGCCTCCGTCCTTCTTAGCCTTAAAGGAATATTCTAATCTCTGGTCTTCATCACTTCCTATATATAGCCTACCCCTATACACACACCCCTCCACCCGCCTCATACTGTCATTTTTATAAAATTTTGTCCTTATTGGGGCAGATTTATCAAGCTGTCTAAAAGTCAGAAGATTTCTAGTTGCCCATGGCAACCAATCACAGCTCCGCTTTCATTATACCAGTGCTCATGAATATTTTAAAGGTGATCTGTGATTGGTTGTCATGGGAAACTAGAAATATTCTGACTTTCAGACAGCTTGATAAATCTGCCCCATTGTGTATCAGTCTCCATTAACCTGAGGTCACATTTACTTTGTGAATCTGTCTCACAGTGTTATACTTTTTAAAAAATATTTTTTAATTTATTTGGTTTCATTTTAATGTTGACTTTTTTATACCATTTACTGTGAATTATTTCTGACTTATTTATTAAAAAAAAATAATTGAAAAGATATTCAATTTTGGAGAAGTTTTTGTTTATTTATAGAATATGCTATTAATGCCCGGTAACAGCTATCACCCCCTTACGTATCAGCCCCCCATTTGCTCATTCCCAGGGACAGCATTGGTCCTTTTCCTTCTCTTCACTCCTGGCTTTCATGGAAGTAGCAGAAGGAGCCAATTACTGCTTGTTGTCAGTGAATAGAAGCATTCTTTCTGGGTACAGGGATAATGCATAATTTGAACAGCAGATACACTGGGGGTCATTTACTAAGGGCCCGATGTGCGGTTTCCCGACGTGTTACCCGAATATTTCCGATTTGCACCGATTTTCCCTGTATTGCATTGGGATTTTGGCGCACACGATCGGATTGTGGCGCATCGGCCCCGGCATGCACGTGACGGAAATCGGGGGGGGGGGGGGGGCGTGGCCAAACAAAAACCCGACGGATTCGGACACATTGCCGCATTTTTAAAAAAAAGTGTCGCAGGACTTGCACTTTCCTTCACCAGGAATAGGCCGGTGTAATTCAGGACATTCCAGCGGGCCTCGGGGAACTTTAGCGCAGCAGCGCCACCTGGTGGACGTCAGAGGAACTATCTTAGTGAATCCCGGCCGGACCCGAATCCACCGCAGAGGATTCGCTAGATCGCGAATGGACCAGGTAAGTAAATCTGCCCCACTGAAGTGATACATGAGAGGTTGGGCACCCAGATAAGCCGCTGCTTTCCTTGTTTCTCTCCAGCATAATGTTTATCCTGTAAATTATTAAGCACCTGCCATGGAAAAGAAAGACACCAGACGCCGTCCATTAGCCGCCCGCGCGTCATTGCTGGGAAACAGACGCATCGTGTTACTAAGCGACGCATCCGGCCTCCAGCTTATCATTCCCCTCATCACATACACCGAGGAGCCGAGATCCGTGCACATCCATAACAAGAGACTCTAGAAAGCAGAACAATCACCGAGGGGAATTTTCCAGTTTTGACGGATTCTGTATTTCCTTAACTGATGTCAAGTCAATCAACTTTGGTCAATTAGAGATGAGCAAATCATTCGAGATTGGATTCAGCGAAGCTTCCTCGAATTATTCCAAAGATTTGGTTCAGGTCCAAACTGATATTGCTGGAATTATTCTGGAAATTGGGAAACAACCCGCTCTAGATCTCTAAAAGCACAGATTTTGGTCAATTCATTCAACATCTGATCTTCTGGTCAGAGTCAATGCAGTTGCACTGGATCTGATCCGTAGAAAGATGCAGTCGGTTTCTCCTATAAAGGATCCCTCACGTTGTGTTGGGGCTGCTGCTTCTGAGCTACAGCATCTTCTCTGTTAGAGTTAAAGGGTTTATCCACTTACAACAAATAATTGATACTGTTTGTGTAATGAAAAGTTCTACAATTTTCAATTATATTCTTTATGTACAGGTGGTCCCCTACTTAAGAACACCCGATTTACATACGACCCCAGGTTACAAAGGGACCTCTGGATATTGGTAATTTATTGTACTTTAGTCCTAGGCTACAATAATCAGCTGTAACAGTTATCACAGGTGTCTGTAATGAAGCTTTATTGTTACTCCTGGTTCTTATGACAACCCAACATTTTTAAAATCCAATTGTCACAGAGACCAAAAAAGTTCTGTCTGGGATTACAATGATAAAATATACAGTTCCGACTTACATACAAATTCAACTTCAGAACAAACCTACAGACCCTATCTTGTTCTTATGTCTCTGTACATAACCCGGGGGACTGCCTGTATTAATTCCTCACAGTTTTCTAGATCTCTGCTTGCTGTAATTCTATCGGAAGTTTCATTGTTTACTTCCAGTGGACAGAAATCTGTCCAAAGTCATGTGATGTCACACAGGTGCACTGCTAGTTATATCCCTAGTCATGTGATGTCACACAGGAGCACGGCTCGGTATATCCCTGGTCATGTGATGTCACACAGGTGCACTGCTAGTTATATCCCTAGTCATGTGATGTCACACAGGAGCACGGCTCATTATATCCCTGGTCATGTGATGTCACACGGGTACACAGCTTGTTATATCCCTGGCCATGTGATGTCACACGGTTACACAGCTTGTTATATCCCTGGTCATGTGATGTCACACGGGTACACAGCTTGTTATATCCCTGGTCATGTGATGTCACATGGGTGCACAGCTTGTTATATCCCTGGTCATGTGATGTCACACAGGTGCACAGCTCTTTATATCCCTGTTCATATGATGTCATTCAAGTGCACAGCGCTATATTAAACATGGCTCTGATTTCTCTCTGTGATATAATGAGCCATGCACCTGTGACATCACATGGCCTGGGATCTAATGAGCTGTGCACTTGTGTGACATCACATGACCAGGGATGTAACGAGCCGTGCACCTGTAAGACATCATATGAACAGGGATATAAAGAGCCATGCACCTGTGTGACTTCACAAGACCAGAGATATAACGGGCCGTGCACCTGTGTGACATCACAAGACCAGAGATATAACAAGCCGTGCACCTGTGTGACATCACAAGACCAGAGATATAACAAGCCATGCACCTGTGTGACATCGCATGACCAGGAATATAATGAGCCGTGCACCTGTGTGACATCACATGACCACGGATATAACAAGCCGTGTAAGTGTGTGACTTCAAATGACCAGAGATATAACAAGCCGCACACCTGTGTGACATCACATGACCAGGGATATAATAAGCCAGGCACCTGTGTGATTTCACATGACCAGGGATATAACAAGCCATGCAACTGTGTGATTTCACATGACCAGGGATATAACAAGCCATGCACCTGTGTGACTTTACAAGACCAGAGATATAACAAGCCTTGGGCCTGTGTGACATCACATGACCAGGGATATAACAAGCCTTGGGCCTGTGTGACATCACATGACCAGGGATATAATGAGCCGTAACCTGTGTGACATCACAAGACCAGAGATATAACAAGCTGTGCACCTGTGTGACATCGCATGACCAGGGATATAATGAGCCATGCATCTGTGTGACATCACATGACCACCTTATATAACAAGCCGTGTAAGTGTGTGACTTCAAATGACCAGGCATATAACAAGCCGTGCTCCTGTGTGACATCACATGACCAGGGATATAACAAGCTGCACACCTGTGTGACATCACATGACCAGGGATATAATAAGCCAGGCACCTGTGTGATTTCACATGACCAGGGATATAACAAGCCATGCACCTGTGTGACATCACATGACCAGGGATATAACGAGCCGTACACCTGTGTGACATCACATGACCAGGGATGTAACGAGCCGTGCACCTGTAAGACATCATATGACCAGGGATATAAAGAGCCATGCACCTGTGTGACTTCACAAGACCAGAGATATAACAAGCCTTGGGCCTGTGTGACATCACATGACCAGGGATATAATGAGCCGTAACCTGTGTGACATCACAAGACCAGAGATATAACAAGCCGTGCACCTGTGTGACATCGCATGACCAGGGATATAATGAGCCATGCACCTGTGTGACATCACATGACCACCTTATATAACAAGCCGTGTAAGTGTGTGACTTCAAATGACCAGAGATATAACAAGCTGCACACCTGTGTGACATCACATGACCAGGGATATAATAAGCCAGGCACCTGTGTGATTTCACATGACCAGGGATATAACAAGCCATGCACCTGTGTGATTTCACATGACCAGGGATATAACAAGCGGTGCACCTGTGTGACATCACATGACCAGGGATATAACGAGCCGTGCTCCTGTGTGACATCACATGACCAGGGTTATAACGAGCCGTGCTCCTGTGTGACATCACATGACCAGGGATATAACAAGCCATGCACCTGTGTGATTTCACATGGCCCTTTGTAAATGACCCCCAATCTGTTAATTACACCAGGAGGTGTGGAGGATCGATTATGTAGTGAACCCTCCTTCTTCTGCAGTCAAACCTTCTCTGACCAGGCCGAGCAGATCATCCACCACCTATGAGATCACCTGCATCTCTAAAGGAACAAGAAAAAGCAGAACTGAGCATGTGCGACCACCTCAGGACATCTGCTGACATGGACACAGAGAGGCTGTTCAAAACAAACACCAAGGGGGTGCTATATTAAAATAATTCCTTACATTTATGAAAAAATGTCTAATTACAGAAAAAATGTTTAGAATTATGAAGTTTAATGAAAATAATATTGTTCAAGTAACAAGCCCCATCATTACAGACTACAGTTATTGATGAAATAATTTTATTTAGTGATCCCAGTTTTGGAGAGGACTGACATCTGGCACTCCAAGCTGTCAATGCTAAGAGAATGGAACAGGAAGCGGATAGCTCTGTTTCCTGTCTAGTGGTCAGACCTGGTTACTGCAGTTTAGATGCAATTTACTAGAATTATTCAGTTCTTATGTCTCTGAAGTCCTAGTATTTGTAGACTCTTAGCCCTGGGGTTATTCTCACGCCATAAGGGTGATGCAAGCTCGTCATATATGATAATCAACCACCTCCATCAGCTCAGAGGTGAGAAGAATCTCTGCTCGTCTACACATGAGACTTTTCCATTCTCTCTAGACAGATCTAGACCACCGCACAGACACCACAAAGCTTCATCAGCCTCGTCTGCTCTGCTGCAGCCACATAGAGGGGGTTTAGTAATTTCCTGCGCTGC
Organism: Engystomops pustulosus; assembly: GCF_040894005.1. Taxonomy (NCBI): domain Eukaryota; kingdom Metazoa; phylum Chordata; class Amphibia; order Anura; family Leptodactylidae; genus Engystomops; species Engystomops pustulosus. The sequence goes on from NC_092417.1 coordinate 20,072,347, forward strand.
TTCTGTATGTAATCCCCACGCTCCCCCTCTTCCTGTAACATGGTGTTTCTTAGAAGATGGCTAATTAGTTTACATCTATGGCAACCAAAATCTGTGCAAAATCCATATATATTCTGTCAGGGGTGTCCCTGCGATCCATGTCACTGATCGCGGGCTCACCCACTCTCCTCGCTGTGGCGATATGTATCCCCCATCCTCAGACCCGGACTTACCTATCCTGGCTCCAGGCTGCGCTCCGGGTCCCGGCGTCAGGGGCGCACCTGCCATGAGGCGAGTTGAGCATCTCGTCTCAGGCGGCGCGCCTCCTGCTCAACGAGGGGGCGGCACCGGCCGGCACTGAGCTCCCGGGCCGCACGCCGGACGGGACCGCGTTGCAGCCCACCTTGCTCCCCGAGCTTCCGCCCCCCTGCCTGCATCAAACTCCCCCACTCCCCGTATACTTTCGGTCCCGCCCATAACTCCGCTCCTGGCTCCCCCTCCATTCCCTTCTCAACCCCGCTGCGCTCATGTCTCCCCTCCCCCCTCCAGGCTCCCTGCTTCCCCCGCCCCCGCTCAAGTTCCAGGCTCCGTTACCGTTCTCCCCCCGTCAAGGCTCTCGGCTCCCGGCTCCCCCTCCATCCCGTCTGAACCCCCGCTCACGCCCCCCCCCCCTTCCCCGCTCCCGGCTCTCGACCTACCCGCTCCCGGCTCCCGCACTGCGCCACCGCCGCTGCAGGACAAGGCCCCGAACTTTCCAAGAACAGGTAAGGTTACTTTATATTTATATATTTATATATATGTGTGTGTAATATGTATATGTGTGTGTAATATGTATATATATATGTAACATGTGTATATATATGTGTAATATGTGTATATATATATACATATATATATATATGTGTGTATATATATATATATGTGTGTGTATATGTGTATATATGTTTGTGTGTGTATATGCTGTATCTACTGTTTGTTTATGTGTATTTATGCTGTATGTATATGCAGCATTTGTACTACATGGTGGTATTCTGTATGCATTTTATACTACTTGGTGGTACACTGTATCTATTTTATACTACTTGGTGGCACGCTGGATGCATTTTATACTACATGGCGGCACGCTGGATGCATTTTATACTACTTGGTGGCACGCTGGATGCATTTTATACTACACGGCGGTACGCTGTTTGCATTTTATACTACATGGTGATACGCTGTATGCATTTTATACTACATGGCTGTACGCTGGATGCATTTTATACTACATGGCTGTACTCTGGATGCATTTTATACTACATGGCGATATGCTGTATGTATTTTATACTACATGGCGATATGCTGTATGTATTTTATACTACATGGCGGTATGCTGTATGCATTTTATAGTACATGGCGATACGCTGTATGCATTTTATACCACATGGTGATAAGCTGTATGCATTTTATACCACATGGGGGGAGGCTGTATGCATTTTATACTACATGGCGGTACGCTGTATGCATTTTATACTACATGGCGGTATGCTGTATGCATTTTATACTACATGGCTGTACGCTGGATGCATTTTATACTACATGGCTGTACTCTGGATGCATTTTATACTACATGGCGGTATGCTGTATGTATTTTATACTACATGGCGGTATGCTGTATGCATTTTATAGTACATGACGGTACGCTGTATGCATTTTATAGTACATGGCGATACGCTGTATGCATTTTATACCACATGGTGATAAGCTGTATGCATTTTATACCACATGGCGGTACGCTGTATGCATTTTATACTATATGGCGGTACGCGGTATGCATTTTATACTACATGGCGGTACGCTATATGCATTTTATACACGCTGTATGCATTTTGCATTGCTTTATTTTTACACCAAACCAATATGATGGATCTGGTCCTGACACTCCCTGATATATCACATATATTGGCGGGGGGGGGGGCGTCTCTCTATGGCTCGCCTCAGGCAGCAGACAGGCTTGGTACACCCCTGCCCGGCGTGCATGCCACGTGCCTCCTGCCATCCAGGCCACGCATTCCCACTACTAGGGTGCACTTGGTGCTGGTCACTTCTGGGTGTCCTATATACCTCGGTGGCTCCCATCACTCCCTGACGGATCTTCAAATCTTCCCACTGAAGTGAAAGCCTCTTGTGTGTATCCCAAGGTCCTGTTCCTGTGTATATCACGAGGTCCTGTATCCTGTGGTCCGTTTCAGGTGGTTCGTATCCAGTGGTCCGTGTCCGGTGGTCCGTATCCTGGGGTCCGTGTCTGGTGGTCCGTATCCTGTGGTCCGTGTCCGGTGGTCCGTATCCTGTGGTCTGTGTTCAGTGGTCCGTATCCTATGGTCCGTGTCCGGTGGTCCGTATCCTGTGGTCTGAATCCTGTGGTCCGTGTCCTGTGGTTCATTCTTGTGCTCCTGTCCTCTAGTCATCCGGTGCTCCTGCTGTGCCTTACAGGGTTCCTGCCCAGCAGTGTCTTCACTCCATACCAGCATTACCAGTGTCCCTCTGCGTTCCTGCTGTCATCTCAGGTTGTGACTGTTTCCTGCATTTGTTACCTTGGTTGCCACCCCGGGTCTCATACCAACCCCCCTCGGTGGCCCAGTGGCTCCACAGACTCTTCCCAAAGAGACTCTCAGACGGTTTGTCCCTCAAGAACCGTGACATATTCCCTGGATAGAGACAAGCAACACCTGGCGCCCAATGATTGCATCTGGACTGACACGAAAAAACCCCATTAAAAAAACGCAAAAATGTCACAAACTTAAGTATTTTTGTCTGTAACTTTTAAAGTGCACCGGAAATTTCCATATGTTTATCCCATAAAAAATGGGAGATGTTTTTAGGATTTATCACCACGTTGCCTGGTTTCTCTTTTTTTTGTCATAGATGTGGCTTTTTTTGTTGCTTTTGTCAAGTTGAGACTTTTTTGTGACTGTTAAGGCAAATATCTGATTTTCCAAAAAGTTGGGCAATTTCCCTAAATGGCGAACAAGTCTCAATGTAACAGATGTGACCAAAAAAGGCTCAAAAATTAGTAAAATAAATCAGAATATGGGGCACATTTATCATACACAGGCGTTTAGTGGTCTAGTGTAGAATGTGCCATCATCCTCGGCAGACGGCGGCATCCACTGGGCGATAGTGCTGTGCCGGGGGGCACTTCTACGCCAGGTGCGGCCTAGCATAGAATTTCACCATAGACGGTACCTGAATGTGATAAGGCTTCCCATAGTGATGAATCCTCTATTGTGTCCCCCACAAATGATACTGCTCCCCCTCTTATACCTTCCCCTCAGCTCCTCCCCCTTCCCTCCGTATATTGCTCGGGACATACCACCTGCTGCCCAGGACAGCCGGACCAGGGTCCAGGGTCCAATCTACCACCAGAAGCAGAACTTGCTGTGGTCTTATGTACTTCACTTGTATCTGTAGGATCACAAAAAAGTGTCTTTTACTGCAGGTCTCCATTTGATTATATTCAATTTGCATGTAATTTGCATACAACAAATGGATTCTGGATATAAAATGTGCTGTAATCTACTCTTAATTTGCATAACTAGTGAGGGTGTCACGGACCTGGACTGGTTTTGCATGTTTGGTCAGGGATTATATAAAGTTATAATACACCACAAAACTACACAAAACGTAATATACTATATACACAACTTACAGTACAAACGTAGTGAAAGGGGTGAAAGGTGCAGAATGTAGCTCTGAATATAATATTCTCTGCCATGTACTGTATCTCTTTTTCCCAAATCAAAACATACCCTTACAGCATTATTCCACATGTAACCCAGCTTTCCCAGGTTCCTGAAAGAGCCATGCTACAGTTTAATAAGAAGAAAAGGAATGTAATATTTAGTAGTCTGTATTATAGCTGCACTGTCATTCAGCTTTCCTAGGATCCTGAAAGGTGAAAAAACTTAGCTATGGCAGATTTTTAAAATAATTGGAGAATGTGGATGATTGTAATGGTCTGCAGGGTAATTCAGCTTTCCTTAAACCCAGAAGAGGTATTTTATTGACCTGGTGTTCTGGGAAAGCTGAGTGACACACTTTACAGGGGTGTCATAAAGGATATGTAGGACATGTAAAATAGAAACAGTGATTCCTTGATACGTGTATCTCTTATATAGTAACATCAGCTCCATAGTTCTGCTACTCAGGGTTCTAAGAAAGTTGGATGACTAGTCATTAAAGGACATCTACCACCAGGATGAAGGATTGTACATTAAGCACTGACATACAGTTGTGTGCTCCCTCTGCTCTTTTAAGCTTCCTATGTTCTTGTTTTTAGGAATAAAAGGCTTTACCAATTATGCAAATGAGCTGAGGGGCTCTAGTCTATGGAGCCTGGAGCCCCTCATACCCGGTTGCATAATTTTCAAAGCCTATTTTTTTATGAAAACTAGGGCACAAGAAGCTAAAAGAAGAGCGGATCCTGCCAGAGGGAGCGCATACCAATATGTCAGTGTGCTTGGTTTACAATCCCTCATCCTGGTGGTAGATGTCCTTTAAATGGATTTTTCCCTACTAGATTCACTCGACTTGGAATTTAATAAAAATCCTGAGGATAATGTAGAAAAAACCTTTCATGTGACAAATTATCATCTAGAACCACAACCACAACATCATTTGATAACAGGCGAGACAGTCACATGGCCAAACTGCGGCATAAAGAGGGACATTGTGTTATCTCCTTCTTCTTTATTTCTTACAGTTTCTATCTAATACAAAGCAGGTTTTGTAATTAGTCACTGTGTCATCTCCACAGAAAATATGAGTCTATGGGAAAATATGAACAACACATGTGGACGTTGTGTGATATAATCTGGATGTGATAACTGGTGATTGCTCACGGACAGATATGATCACATGACCCTCCATCTGCCGCCATTTTATGGTCAGGGATGTCCGGCTGATGAGGTAAAAGACAGGAGGCTTCACTTTACTATTACTAGATGTATATTGGTAAATTGCCTCATATCCTGCCCCCTACACTTGCACACATTACACGAAACATGAGGTAAAGTGATCAACCCCTTTAATGTGTAAGCACCATCTTATGGGGGAAAGGTGCCGGAGCATCAAGGTTCCTCGTGTGCTAGAGTCCTACAAAAGTATCCTGTTTTCTAATACCTGATGAAACACCGGGGCCTGACCTACTGGCAGCTGGATTCCCCTGGTACCTGAGCGGCTGGCTTGAGTGCGGCCTAGCACTCGCTTGGTACAGGTGGGGCCGGTCTTGTCCTGGCCACGACAGGTGGATTCCATAAAAGAGGGAGATGCTGTGGTGCAATGGACATGACGGGGCACATTTACTTACCCGGTCCAGTCGCGATCCAGCGGTGCGTTCTCCGACGAGGATTCGGGTCTGCCAGGATTCACTAGGGTCCGTGCACCTGATTTCCAGCAGGTGTCGCTGCTGTGCCGAGGTCCACCGGAGTTCACCAGCTTCTTCCCGGTGCATGTGAGTGCTGATCTTGCGACACAAATTCTTTTTTAAATTCCGTGATTTTTCCGAATCCGTCTGGTTGTCCGACGGCCACGCCCCCCGATTTCTGTTGTGTGAAAGCCGGCACCGATGCGGCAAAATCCGATCGCGTGCGGCAAAATCCCGGGGGAAATTCAGGGCAAATCGGAAATCGTCTGGAAACCCGATGAAGGTGCGGCGTTCGGACCCTTTGTAAATGAGCCCCGATGTGTGTATGTATGAAGATCCCCAGGATTTTATGCGATCCTGGAGACAAGGGATGCGAAACATCAACCTTTATTCCAGAACACAAACACAATAAAGACAAGAGGCTAAAGTAACAGTTCAACTGCTCCTGGTCCAAGGTCGCTGGTTGGATAGTGTCTTGCAATCAGAATGCTCACAGCCTGGTTTCTGTATCTTGAGGCTCGAGAGGTTAGGATCTGCTTTATAGTGATGTGTCGTTCGTGAACGAGCCGGCTCTAAGAGCCATCTCTTGTTTGTGAAGGACGTGAGCCGGCTCCCCTCAGTGAGCCAATGGCTCACTTAACCCAGCCCCTAACCAGTTCACCATGCCCCCTTTAAATCGGGTTAAAAGTGGAGTGGTTTGAGGTGACTGACTGGCCTGCGGCACCCTATTATATATTTAATAGGGAGCCATTCAGGAGCCTAAAGAGCCAGTTCTTCTTAGTGAGCTGAGCCTAATGAGCCAGCTCACTAAGAAGAGCCGGAATTCCCATCACTACTGCTTTAGCAATGATCGAAGGCAGGCTTAGGGATCATAACTGCAGCAGGAGAAGGCCCAGTATCTGCAGGTTGTGTGTAGAGATGTATGCTGTTCCTCAGAGCTCACAGAAAAGACCTTTCCAGCCACAAGGAGGTTGATATAAACTTCACCTGGGGCAGAGAGCTCTATTTATCCAACCAGGGACCTTATTACATATAGATTCACATTAATGAAACAGTGCATATCATTGGTCAGCATGCAAACATTCCTTCCTAGGCAGGTGTTATGCTGCTGCAATACCAGATACAGACAGTAGATGGCGCACAGAGGTGATCAGGCTCTATGGGACATATGCAATCTAACAGGAGCAATATTTCTTAGAAACTGCTTTGTCAGGCCCATTACAATTGTCTCCTTTGTTCCCACCCTTATAAAAGGGAAAGAGGAGAAACATATAGGGGCAGATTTACTTACCCGGTCCATTCGCGATCCAGCGGTGCGTTCTTTGCGGTGGCTACGGGTCTACCGGCGACCCACTAAGGCAGTTCCTCCGACGTCCACCAGGTGCGCTGAAGTCCGCCGAAGTTCACGATACTATTCCTAGTGAATGTAAGCGCGTGTCCAGCGACACTTTTTTTTTTTTAAATGCGGCGGTTTCTCCGAATCCGTCGGGTTTTTGTTCGGCCACGCCCCCCGATTTCCGTTGCGTGCATGCCGGCGCCAATGCGCCACAATCCGATCGCGTGGGCCAAAAACCAGGTGCAATTCAGGAAAATCGGCGCAAATCGGAAATATTTGGGTAACACGTCAGGAAAACGCGAATTTGTAAATGACCCCCATACTATTGCAATTTTCCCAAACAGATGAAACATATGCAAACATTTTTTATATTTTCTACGTTTTTCTATGTCTTCTTATGTGGCTTTTTTTGTGTCCAACTCTTTCAATGTTATCTGCAAGCTGTATATCTTTTTGTCTCCGCCCCCGAACTGCATGCTACGTACTCAATTAATCAGGTGCATGGAGGTAATTTAATGTGTGTCATTTTGTGTTTTTGTCATACCATGAGTAAGGCTTGGAAAAGCTGAAACGCGTAGGTTGCTGTACCTACATGCACATGGTTGGACTTCTTTTAACAAGATGAAGAATAAAGCTATGTGATTTTATTGGATGGGCTACGAACCTTTTCTTCTTTCTGGATCACAATTATGAAACTTGTTTCTGTTCTGCAGTTCTTCCCTGACAACCCTGACAAGTCCCCATTATGTACCTCCTGCCCACTACGATCTTCAGCCACTTCTTCCATTTACTTTGCCTACCCTGACCTTGGATGGCTCCTACCTACTCTCTGCCTGTTTCTTTGGTGCCTTACTTTGGCATCTCTTGAACTGCCTGGGTCTGCTGTCTCCAACACCTGGGCTGTAGGCCCTTGCTGTCCGCCTCTATCTTGGGCCTCTTTCGTGACTATAAATGTTCTGCACCTGACCTTGGCTTTCTCCTGACACTCTCTGCCAAACTTTAGTATCTCTTGACCCCGCTGAGTATGTGTCTTCGGCACCGTTACTACTCCAAGAGCTGTTGACCATTTCACTGCACAATCCAGAGCCCATGTATTCGAGTTAAAAGATAAAAAGTAACAGGGTCACTTCAGAGTCACCCAAGCTAATCTGATTAGGTGGCACATGGGGTTCATCACTTAGATATCCTGCAAAAATTACAACCTGTTGTCTGCTACAAATGCCCACCCCCTACTAGTTAATACACCCTCCCGAGGAGCATTCATCTTTGTCCATACCAGTGCTGGTTTTGTATCTCCACCATAAATTGTCAATGTAAAAGGTAAAGTATTGTATATTCTAGTGAAACCAGATTATAGGGAGAGCTCCGGGGATGTGTACTCTGGGGTCCCCACCAGCAATATCCAACACTCAGCTCACAGCAGTGGGCTGTCTCTGAGCGTGATGCACAGCGGGTACTGGTTCTGTCAGTGAGAGCGTGCCATCCCAGCAAGCCCGTACTCAATAACAATCTGCATGCAGCATGCTTTCCAGGAGCTTTGCTGCATGCAGAATGACACCTGACCCCCCCCCCCCATTAGTACATAATACTTGTTGGCGGATCACTCTGCCCGATCTATGATAGCAATGGTGCTTGGAACTGGCGTGGGAACTAGGACTAGTACACAATATTACTGCCACTGTGGCAGCTAAGCTAGGCTTACACCACTGCCACTGTACCAGGTAACACCACTATTACTGTGCCAGCCAAGCCAAAAGCTATGCCAACACCGCTGCCACTGTGCCAGCTAGACCAGCGGCTAACCCAACACCACTACCACTGTGCCAGCTAGACCAGCGGCTATGCCAACACCACTGCCACTGTGCCAGCTAGACCAGCGGCTAACCCAACACCACTACCACTGTGCCAGCTAGACTAACAGCTAGGCTAATACCACTACCACTGTACCAGCTAGACCATAAGCTATGCCAACACCACTGCCACTGTGCCAGCTAGACCAGCGGCTAACCCAACACCACTACCACTGTGCCAGCTAGACCAGCGGCTATGCCAACACCACTGCCACTGTGCCAGCTAGACCAGCGGCTAACCCAACACCACTACCACTGTGCCAGCTAGACTAACAGCTAGGCTAATACCACTACCACTGTACCAGCTAGACCATAAGCTATGCCAACACCACTGCCACTGTGCCAGCTAGACCAGCGGCTAACCCAACACCACTGCCACTGTGCCAGCTAGACCAGCGGCTAACCCAACACCACTACCACTGTGCCAGCTAGTCCAGCGGCTAACCCAACACTACTACCACTGTGCCAGTGTTAAGGAGATCTCACTTGTTTTGGACGCCATCTTGACTACTGTCCGCCATCTTAGATACAGCAGAGGAAACTAGTATAAACAATATCTGTGTACAAGGTCTCTGAGAACTGAGCACAATTAATAAATTTTTTTTCCCAGAATGTGCTGATGACCAATAGCATTGCAGTATGCTATTCACGCCTCTTTGATGACTCTTCTGTCTGTGATATTATGCGTTTTGAGATATTAAAACAGGAGAAGATCTTTACATACACTAAGAGACTGACGTGTCTTAGTTTTTATGTTCAAGTTCCTAGTACCAGGACAACCATGAAAGGGTTAATTAGGACTCACCTTACAAAAGTCAAGAGGGCTGTTGGGGCCCAGCATAAAAATCCCTATCACCAGCTAGTCCAGCAGCTTGGGTAACCCCACTGCCACTGTGCCAGCCAGGCCAGCAGCTAGGCTAACACCACTGTCACTGTGCCAGCTATACCAGCAGCTAAGCTAACACCACTGTCACAGTGCCAGCTATAACAGCAGCTAAGCTAACACCACTGTCACAGTGCCAGCTATACCAGCAGCTAAGCTACCACCACTGCCACTGTGCCAGCTATACCAGCAGCTAAGCTACCACCACTGCCACTGTGCCAGCCATACCAGCAGCTAAGCTAACACCACTGCCACTGTGCCAGCTATACCAGCAGCTAAGCTAACACCACTGCCACTGTACCAGCTAGACCAGCAGCTAGGCTAACACTACTGCCACTGTACCAGCTAGTCCAGCAGCTAGGGTAACCCCACTGCCACTAAGCCAGCCAGGCCAGCAGCTAGGCTAACACCACTGTCACTGTGCCAGCTATACCAGCAGCTAAGCTACCACCACTGCCACTGTGCCAGCTATACCAGCAGCTAGGCTAACACCACTGCCGCTGTGCCAGCTATACCAGTAGCTAGACAAACACCACTGTCACTGTGCCAGCTAGTCCAGCAGGTAAGCTAATACCACTGCCACTGTGCCAGCTAGACCAGCAGCTAGGCTAACACCTCTGCCACTGTACCAGCTAGACCAGCAGCTAGGATAACACTACTGCCACTGTGCCAGCTAGACCAGCAGCTAGGCTAACACCACTGCCACTGTGCCAGCTATACCAGCAGCTAGGCTAACACCACTGCCACTGTGCCAGCTAGACCAGCAGCTAGGCTAGCACCTCTGCCACTGTGCCAGCTAGACCAGCAGCTAGGCTAGCACCTCTGCCACTGTGCCAGCTAGACCAGCAGCTAGGCTAGCACCTCTGCCACTGTGCCAGCTAGACCAGCAGCTAGGCTAGCACCTCTGCCACTGTGCCAGCTAGACCAGCAGCTAGGCTAACACCTCTGCCACTGTACCAGCTAGACCAGCAGCTAGGCTAACACCTCTGCCACTGTGCCAGCTAGACCAGCAGCTAGGATAACACTACTGCCACTGTACCAGCTATACCAGCAGCTAGGCTAACACTACTGCCGCTGTGCCAGCTAGTCCAGCAGCTAGGATAACACTACTGCCACTGTGCCAGCTAGTCCAGCAGCAAGGATAACACTACTGCCACTGTACCAGCTATACCAGCAGCTAGGATAACACCACTGTCACACTGTACCCGCTAGACCAGCAGCTAGGATAACACCACTGTCACTGTACCGGCTAGACCAGCAGCTAGGATAACACTACTGCCACTGTGCCAGCTAGTCCAGCAGCTAGGCTAACACCTCTGCCACTGTGCCAGCTAGTCCAGCAGCTAGGATGACACCACTGTCACACTATACCAGCTAGTCCAGCAGCTAGGCTAACACCACTGCCACTGTGCCAGCTAGACCAGCAGCTAGGCTAACACCACTGTCACTGTGCCAGCTAGACCAGCAGCTAGGATAACACCTCTGCCACTGTGCCAGCTATACCAGCAGCTAGGCTAACACCACTGCCACTGTACCAGCTACACCAGCAGCTAGGATAACACTTCTGCCACTGTGCCAGCTATACCAGCAGCTAGACAAACACCACTATCACTGTGCCAGCTATACCAGCAGCTAGGCTAACACATCTGCCACTGTGCCAGCTAGTCCAGCAGCTAGGCTAACACCACTGCCACTGTGCCAGCTATACCAGCAGCTAGGCTAACACCACTGCCACTGTACCAGCTATACCAGCAGCTAGGCTAACACCACTGCCACTGTGCCAGCTATACCAGCAGCTAGGCTAAAACCTCTGCCACTGTGCCAGCTATACCAGCAGCTAGGCTAACACCACTGCCACTGTGCCAGCTATACCAGCAGCTAGACAAACACCACTATCACTGTGCCAGCTATACCAGCAGCTAGGCTAACACCACTATCACTGTACCAGCTAGACCAGCAGCTAGGCTAGCACCTCTGCCACTGTACCAGCTATACCAGCAGCTAGGCTAACACTACTGCCACTGTACCAGCTATACCAGCAGCTAGGATAACACCACTGCCACTGTGCCAGCTATACCAGCAGCTAGGATAACACCACTGTCACTGTACCAGCTAGACCAGCAGCTAGGATAACACCTCTGCCACTGTGCCAGCTATACCAGCAGCTAGGCTAACACCTCTGCCACTGTGCCAGCTATACCAGCAGCTAGGCTAACACCACTGTCACTGTGCCAGCTATACCAGCAGCTAGGCTAACACCTCTGCCACTGTGCCAGCTATACCATGATATTGTAAAAATCATGCGGGCATTAGATTTGCGGCGCCCGCGGCAGACCGCTAGCGCTCCGGGACACTGACACTGAGCTCTCTGGAACTGGGAGCGATGCGCTGCGGCTGTGCTGCAGCGCATCACTCCCAGCCATGCACGGACATTTCAGCTGTTTGCAGAGCGGTGCGCTTCCACCCCCATCCGGATGCCTACAAGTCCCTGGTAGGAGACGATAAGCTGTCTGTCTCCACCTGGAGCGATGTGCTGCAACAAAGCAGCACATCGCTCCCAGCCAGAGATTGTCAGCTCCTGAGACGGTCAGCTCCCTTCTTCAGTGTCACAGGGTCACGTGCAGTTCGTTGTCACGTGACCTGCTGTGAGCCCGGGAAATGCCGGCTTCTGTATACTGCCGGCTTATCTACTGTGAGAGGAGGCTTCCCTGCCTGTCATGGCTCAGCGCTTCCCTTCACAACTCGGCCGAAAGGTAATTTCTGAGAGAAGCTATGTTCTGGGCTGCCAGAAAGAAAGGGGGGGGGGGGGGGGTCATCTGTCCTGGGCTCAGGGTCTCTAGCTCTGGGGGGGAGAGGAGACAGACTGTATATAGATGTATTGCAGGGGGGGAGACTGTATATAGATGTATTGCAGGGGGAGAGGAGACAGACTGTATATAGATGTATTGCAGGGGGGGACTGTATATAGATGTATTGCAGGGGGAGAGGAGACAGACTGTATATAGATGTATTGCAGGGGGGGACTGTATATAGATGTATTGCAGGGGGAGAGGAGACAGACTGTATATAGATGTATTGCAGGGGGGGAGACTGTATATAGATGTATTGCAGGGGGAGAGGAGACAGACTGTATATAGATGTATTGCAGGGGGGGACTGTATATAGATGTATTGCAGGGGGAGAGGAGACTGTATATAGATGTATTGCAGGGGGGGGACTGTATATAGATGTATTGCAGGGGGAGAGGAGACAGACTGTATATAGATGTATTGCAGGGGGAGAGGAGACTGTATATAGATGTATTGCAGGGGGAGAGGAGACTGTATATAGATGTATTGCAGGGGGAGAGGAGACTGTATATAGATGTATTGCAGGGGGAGAGGAGACTGTATATAGATGTATTGCAGGGGGAGAGGAGACTGTATATAGATGTATTGCAGGGGGGGGACTGTATATAGATGTATTGCAGGGGGAGAGGAGACAGACTGTATATAGATGTATTGCAGGGCAAGAGGAGACTGTATATAGATGTATTGCAGGGGGAGAGGAGACTGTATGTAGATGTATTGCAGGGGGGGGGACTGTATATAGATGTATTGCAGGGGGAGAGGAGACTGTATATAGATGTATTGCAGGGGGGGGGACTGTATATAGATGTATTGCAGGGGGAGAGGAGACAGACTGTATATAGATGTACTGCAGGGGGAGAGGAGACTGTATATAGATGTATTGCAGGGGGGGGGACTGTATATAGATGTATTGCAGGGGGAGAGGAGACTGTATATAGATGTATTGCAGGGGGGGGGGGACTGTATATAGATGTATTGCAGGGGGAGAGGAGACAGACTGTATATAGATGTATTGCAGGGGGGGACTGTATATAGATGTATTGCAGGGGGAGAGGAGACTGTATATAGATGTATTGCAGGGGGGGGACTGTATATAGATGTATTGCAGGGGGAGAGGAGACAGACTGTATATAGATGTATTGCAGGGCGAGAGGAGACTGTATATAGATGTATTGCTGTGGGAGAGGAGACTGTATGTAGATGTATTGCTGTGGGAGAGGAGACTGTATGTAGATGTATTGCAGGGGGAGAGGAGACTGTATATAGATGTATTGCAGGGGGAGAGGAGACTGTATATAGATGTATTGCAGGGGGAGAGGAGACTGTATGTAGATGTATTGCAGGGGGAGAGGAGACTGTATATAGATGTATTGCAGGGGGAGAGGAGACTGTATGTAGATGTATTGCAGGGGGAGAGGAGACTGTATGTAGCTGTGTTACTGGGGGGTGAGGCGGCTGTATGTGGATGTATTACTGGGGGGTGAGGCGGCTGTATGTGGATGTATTACTGGGGGGTGAGGCGGCTGTATGTGGATGAATTACTGGGGGGTGAGGCGGCTGTATGTGGATGTATTACTGGGGGGAGAGGAGACTGTATGTAGCTGTGTTACTGGGGGGTGAGGCGGCTGTATGTGGATGTATTACTGGGGGGTGAGGCGGCTGTATGTGGATGAGTTACTGGGGGGTGAGGCGGCTGTATGTGGATGTATTACTGGGGGATGAGGCGGCTGTATGTGGATGTATTACTGGGGGATGAGGCGGCTGTATGTGGATGTATTACTGGGGGGTGAGGCGGCTGTATGTGGATGAATTACTGGGGGGTGAGGCGGCTGTATGTGGATGTATTACTGGGGGGTGAGGCGGCTGTATGTGGATGTATTACTGGGGGGTGAGGCGGCTGTATGTGGATGTATTACTGGGGGGTGAGGCGGCTGTATGTGGATGTATTACTGGGGGGTGAGGCGGCTGTATGTGGATGTATTACTGGGGGGTGAGGCAGCTGTGTTACTGGGGGTGAGGCGGCTGTATGTGGATGTATTACTGGGGGGGTGAGGCGGCTGTATGTGGATGTATTACTGGGGGGTGAGGCAGCTGTGTTACTGAGGGGTGAGACGGCTGTATGTGGATGTATAACTGGGGGGTGAGGCGGCTGTATGTGGATGTATTGCTACAAGCATAGTGGATAGTGAGCAGGATAATTTGTATCTTTGTTGTATTCGGTTGGGGCCTCCACCATATTTTGCGCCCAGGGGCCCCCACCAACCTTAATCCGGCCCTGGTGCCAGCTACACCAGCAGCTAGGATAACACTACTGTCACTGTACCAGCTATACCAGCAGCTAGGCTAGCACCTCTGCCACTGTACCAGCTATACCAGCAGCTAGGCTAACACTACTGCCACTGTACCAGCTAGACCAGCAGCTAGGATAACACTACTGCCACTGTACCAGCTATACCAGCAGCTAGGATAACACTACTGCCACTGTACCAGCTATACCAGCAGCTAGGATAACACTACTGCCACTGTACCAGCTATACCAGCAGCTAGGATAACACTACTGCCACTGTACCAGCTAGACCAGCAGCTAGGATAACACTACTGCCACTGTACCAGCTAGACCAGCAGCTAGGATAACACTACTGCCACTGTACCAGCTATACCAGCAGCTAGGCTAACACCTCTGCCACTGTACCAGCTATACCAGCAGCTAGGCTAACACCTCTGCCACTGTGCCAGCTATGCCAGCAGCTAGGCTAACACCTCTGCCACTGTACCACCAGATTTTTTCGCCCAGTGGCCTCCACCTACCTTAACCCGGCCTTGTATACGTGTACAGGCGGTCCCCTACTTAAGAACACTCGACTTACATACGACCCCTAGTTACAAACAGACCCCTGGATATTGGTAATTTATCGTACTTTAGTCCTTGGCTACAATGATCAGCTGTAACAGTTATCACCAGTGTCTGTAATGAAGCTTTAGTGTTAATCCTGATTCTTATGACAACTCAACATTTTTAAAATCCAATTTTCACAGAGACCAAAAAAGTTCTGGCTTGGATTACAATGATAAAATATACAGTTCCGACTTACATACAAACTCAACTTAAGAACAAACCTACAGACCCTATCTTGTATGTAACCTGGGGACTGCCTGTATATATCTGCAGAATATGTGGGCTATATATTACAAAATCACTTTGGGCTTGTGTGTGCTTTGTGCAGAATTTTTTCTCCCATATGTAGGACACGCTGGCACAGAAAACAGCAGTTCTTAGAAAATTAGCAGGAAATTAGCAGGAAATGCGCTTGACCAAATGAGCATCGCACTTTCATTGTGACTGAGCGTGGCTGTATGTAGAGACGTGTAAATAGATGTGTGGGATGTATATCGTATCTTATCTATCTAATAAGTAAGTAGCAAAGCTGCTTGTGGGGGCAAAACCGCAAGACCACTGGCAAAGGTCATATATAGAGATGAGCGAGCACTAAAATGCTCGAGTGCTCGTTATTCGAGACAAACTTTTCCCGATGCTCGAGTGCTCGTCTCGAATAACGAGCCCCATTGAAGTCAATGGGAGACTCGAGCATTTTTCAAAGGGACCATGGTTCGGGAATAAAATGTGTTATTTAATTGAAAAAGAATGTCTTCTGATAAGTTAGCAGATGTATGCAAACATCTGCAATCTATTCTTCACTGTTCCGTGCGTATATTATCTCCCGACAAGTTAGCAGATGTGAAGAACAGTGAAGAATAGAATAAAAACCGTGACCACAGGATCATTTAAGTGAAGAACACAGTGAAGAATAGATTACAGATGTTCGGCACATCTGCTTACTTGTCGGGAGATACAGGCGGAACGGTGCAAACAAAATAGCATGTGAAGAACAATATATATGTGTGAAGAACACATTGCAGATGTTTCCATACCTCACCCTCTATGCCCTTCCCCCCTCTCCTGGTGAACCCCGCTTATAACTTGTCCTGTCATCTCTTATCTGAAACTTTCTTTCTGAGCTTTCAGCAAGTGTCTGAGACCTCGGGATCTTCTCCTATGAGACCCCCATTCACACACAGCGGATTTACCTGATTGCAGGGTCTGGAGTCTCCCCGATGTCTCTGTCCTCAGTGCTGATCTCCTGGATGCGCTGTCCCAGGATCCACTCCTCTTCTTCCACTGAAGTCTCCCCGATCTCTTTGCCCTTCCCGATTTCTCTGCCCTTCCCTATGTCTCTGTCCTGTTCCCCGATCTCTCTGTGCTGCTCCCCCATGTCTCTGCCCTCCCCGATGTCTATGTTCTGTTTCCCGATGTCTCTGTCCTCCCTTATGTCTCTGTGCTGCTCCCCGATGTTTCTGTGCTGTCCCCCAATGTCTCTGTCCCGCTCCCCGATTTCTCTGTCCTGCTCCCCGATGTCTCTGTCCTGCTCCCCGATGTCTCTGTGCTGCTCTCCGATGTCTCTGTGCTGCTCTCCGATGTCTCTGTGCTGCTCACCGATTTCTCTGTGCTGCTCACCGATTTCTCTGTGCTGCTCACCGATTTCTCTGTGCTGTTCCCTGATGTCTCTGTGCTGCTCCCCGATGTATCTGTGCTGCTCCCCGATGTCTCTGTCCTGTTCCTCAATGTCTCTGTTCTGGCTCCCCGATGTCTCTGTCCTGCTCACCGTGTTCTTCAATGTGTTCTTCACACATATATATTGTTCTTCACATACTATTTTGTTTGCACCGTTCCGCGCGTATCTCCCAACAAGTAAGCAGATGTGCCGAACATCTGTAATCTATTCTTCACTGTGTTCACTGTTTTTATTCTATTCTTCACTGTTCTTCACTGTGTTTTTTAAATTAAATGCTCGCTCTCGAGCAGGGGAAATACTTGTCCGAGCAACGAGTCGTTTCGAGTACCTTAATACTCGAACGAGCATCAAGCTTGGACGAGTATACTCTCTCATCTCTAGTCATATACTGATAATTTAAGGAACAGGCAGCTCTCCAAAATGTGGTATAAAGCAGGGTGTCCTTTATTCCATAGTGCGACGTTTCGGTGACAGCTTCCTCAAGCATAATGTATGTGACCAGCAAACTAACATGCAAAGGCCAAACTTTATTCCCATTGGTCAGAGGTTGAAGCATATAATCAGTATAAAATAACAATCAAAGTATATAGAGTAAAATACTCTCACAAGTGTTTTACATATACAAATGTGCATCAAAGTGAAAATATACAATAATTCATGAAATACGTGCATATTACGTGGTGTTAGAGGGCTGAAGCTGGTAGAATATATTAGGAGCTTATTGCCTCTGGGTGGCAATGGATTATTTGGGGCACATTTATTTATCCCCGACCTGAATGCACGTCTTCCGCGATTCATGAAGTTCGTGCGCCTGATATCCTGCATGTGTCGCTTCCACGCTCAGGTCCCTCCGAAGTTCACCTTCTTCTTCCTGGTGCATGTAAGTGCATTGGTTGCAAAACAAATTAAATCTTAAATCCCGTGCTCTTTCCGAATCAGTCGGATCGTCTGACGGCACACACCCTCAAATTCTGTCTCATGAAAGCCAGCACAGCTGTGCCAAAATCCGATCGCGTGTGACACAATCCCCTGCTATATACCTGTCACAGCGGCGCAAATCTCAAAAATGTCGGGAAGTCCAATGAAAATGCGATCAGCGGATGCTTAGTAAATAAGCCCCTTTATCTATCTCCGGAGCTCCGAGATTACAAGTCCTGCTCTCTTGGCAGTTAGCCACACCCCGGAGCGCCCTCTTCTGGACTGTGATGTATAGGGGGAATATGTCCAGCTCTCCTCAATAGGAGAAGGTTTAGTCTGATGTCCTCCGGGAGCTGAATCATCTAGGTATGGAAAATATTCGTTTTCTCATCTGAGGTAGAAGGATCTTTCATTGCTGTACTGAACATCTTAGTGCGGGTACACGGGCTGAGCCTTCTTCATACATACTGGGTTTTTGCATAATATACATAACTTTCTTTTATAAAAAGTGATCAAAAGGTCCTCCAGTTCCCAAAATGATAGCAATGACACCTTACACAGCTCCGTACACCTATGTAAGAGAGTTATTGCCGTCAGAATATGGCAAAATGAATACTTTTTTTGTGCAAAACAAAACAGCCCCTCATGCAGCTCTGTACAAAGAAAACAAAAAGGTAGGGATTTTTACAAGAGGGCAGCGAAAAATAAAACGAAAAAATGACATTGGCGTTAAGCTCTTAATGAAACAAATTGCAATATTTATTATTATTATTATCTTCCGCACTTTTCATCTGCATTCATTTCTACAAAAAAATGTAAAAGTTCCAAAAGGTTTAGTTACACTTGAAGGCGCGTTCACACACGTTGCTTTTCAGATGCAGTTGTTGAAGCCAAAAGCAGGTGTGGGTCACATTGGGGCACATTTACTTACCCCTTCCAGGGTTCCGGAAAGTTATTTGTCCAACGAGGATGCCCTGTGCCGCAATTCATTAAGATCGTGCGCCCGATATCCTGCATGTGTCGCTTCCCCGCTCAGGTCCGACAGAGTTCACCTTCTTCTTCCTGGTGCATGTAAGTGCTTGATTTTGCGACACAATTTGAAAGTTAAATCCCGCGCTCAGTCCGAATCAGTCGGATCATCTGGCGGCCCGCCCCCCGATTTCTGTTCTATGAAAGCAGCGCAGCCGCGCCACAATACCTGTGCAAGTTGCTATAGCCCCCAAAACAGTGCACAGTCCGACAAAAGTGTGTGTGTGCGACCCTTAGTAAATGAGCCCCAATGTGTGAGAACATGTAATGAAGAGAAGCTACTACTTCTCTAATTTCACTCCACACCTGAAAAACTGCACACAACTGCACCTGAAAAACTGCACACAACTGCACCTGAAAAACTGAATGTGTGAATGCAATCTAAATTTTTATGTTTCATAGTTTCATAGTATCATAGTTTATACGGTTGAAAAAAGACACTTGTCCATCAAGTTCAACCAAGGAAGGGTAGGGATTGGATGAGAAAGGGATTTAGGGGAAACCATTCTATATAACATAATCATCAATGTTATTTAGGTGTAAAAAGGCATCTAGACCCTTCTTGAAGCTCTCCGCTGTCCCTGCTGTGACCAGCGCCTGAGGCAGGCTATTCCACAGATTGACAGTTCTCATAGTAAAAAAGCCCTGTCGCCTCTGGTGATTAAACCTTGGTTTCTCCAAACGGAGACAGTGCCCCCTCGACTTTTGATTTGATTTAATCTGAAACAACTTACCACCATATTTTTTGTATGGACCATTCATATATTTATATAAATTAATCCTGTCCCCTCGTAGTCGTCTCTTTTCCAGACTAAATAAATCTAGTTGTTTTACTCTTTCCTCATAACTGAGACCCTCCAGACCCCTTATCAGTTTTGTGGCTCTAAGTTGAACCCTCTCCAGCTCCAGGGCCTCCTTTTTATGGACCGGTGCCCAGAACTGGACAGCATATTCCAGGTGAGGCCGAACCAACGCCTTGTACAGTGGTAATATTACATCCCCATCCCAAGAGTCCAGACCTCTTCTGATACATAACAAGATCCTACTAGCTTTAAAGGCAGCTGATTGACATTGCATGCTGTTATTCAATTTATGATCTACTAGTACCCCCAGGTCCTTCTCAACAAGGGACTCTCACAGATTTACTCCCCCAAGGACATATTTTGCCTTTGGATTATTGGCCCCCAGGTGCATAACATTACATTTATCCACATGAAACCTCATTTGCCAAGTGGATGACCAAATATTTAGTTTGTCCAAGTTACCCTGCAGCCTATGAACATCCTCCATTGACTGTATTACACTACACAGCTTGTACTACTACTCCCATCCTCCATAGACTGTATTACACTACACAGATACAGTGCTATTAATTCCTACCTCTATATCATTAATAAATATATTAAATAGTAGAGGGCCGAGCACAGAACCCTGGGGTCCACCACTCATAACTGGTGACCATTCCGAGTAGGAATCATTGACCGCAACTCTCTGGATACGATCCTTTAGCCAGTTTTTAAATGCGTCGTCTCCCCCTGGTGGCTGCTGGCTTTCTATTGCTTTAACCTCTTGACACTCAGTGGGCTCCGATCGCGGGTGTTTAACCCGTTAAATGCAGCGGTCTGCACGACCGCGGCATTTGACATGCCCTTCGGGGATCTTTCCCCCATGATCACCCACCAACCCGCGCCGTTTTCGGGGGGGTGCCGATCGTTGATATGGCAGCACTGGGGTCCGATCAGGTCCCCCAGTAAGATGGTGTCTATGATGTCATCTTACAGGCACAGTGTCAGCCTAAGCATGTGCATAGGCTGACCCTGCTAATACCCTGCAATACATCAGTATTATACATCAGTATTGCAGAGTATTATCAGGAACAAGCAATCAGATGATTGTTTGTTCATGCCCCAGGGTGGAAATAGTAAAAAAGTAAAAAAAAAGAAAAATGTTATTCAATAAAAAATAAATTAATAAATCAATAAAAATGCCCATGAGCCCCATAAGTGCATAGTTTATGCACTTGGGTGAATAAAGTACCCACTTTTTTTATATTGTGGTGTACAGCCAATTTTTTACTTTTACATACTCCCCATAACATATAAAGAGACATATAACGCTAAAAAAAGTCTAAATCATAACACAAACCCCACATATATAGTATCACAGTGCCCATAACAACCCGTAGAATAAAACGAAATAATTATTGAACCATGAACGCCGTTAAAAAAAAAAATGTTAAAAACCTGCAGAAGATTATTATTTTTACCTATTGAATCCCACAAAAATGCATTAAATAGTGATCAAAAAAACATATGTACTCCAGAATGATACTGTGCAAAGTACAACATCTCCCGCAAAAAACAAGCCATCAACCAGCTCCATACCCAGAAAACTAAAAATATTATGCCACTTGGAAGACGGCGATGCAAAAATGATAGATTTTTCCCCACATTAGGGTTTTATTTGGCAAATTTAGTAAAATGTAAGAAAAAATATTCATGTCTGGTATCCCCGTAATCGCATCGACCCATAGAATAAAGATAACAGGATTATTAGGATATACGGTGAACACGAAAAAAAAAAAGTAAAAAATCCAGTACAGAATTGATGCTTTTCTACTCCTGTCCTAAAATAAAAAGTTCCTAAATTTATAACAATAGGTGATACCAGCCCCAAAATGGTAACACTGGAAAAAGCATCTCATCCCGCAAAAAAAATGCCATCACATGGCCCAAATAACGAAAAAGCGAAAATTTTATAGCCTACAAAAGGGGCCAATAAGAAAACTAAAATCCTGGCAGCTGCAGGGTGCTCCTTCCCTTCTGTGCCTCGCTGTGCCCCCATAACACAAGTAATGTCCACATGTGGGGGGTCGCTGCACTCAGGAGAAATTGTAGAACAAATTGTATGGTGAGTTTTCTCTTTTTATCTTTTGGAAATGTGTAAATTTTAGGGCTAAATGAACGTATAACCGACAAAATTTGACCATTCTAAATTTCACCTCCATTTTGATTCAATTACTATGAAGATCTCAAGGGGTTAACAATCTTTGTAAATGCTGTTTCTGATAGTCTGTGGGGTGCAGATTTGAAAATGGGTTGGTTACATAGGGGGTTGTGATGCTAAATATGTAAAATTTCATACAAAACTGTATTTATCCCCAAAATAGTCAATTCTGAAAATACAGAAAATCGCTATTCGATTTGTAAGCCGCGTGACATCAAAATAAATTATCCAAACATTTCAAAAAATGATGAAAATGTAAAGTAGACAAATGGGAAATGTTATTCTGCAAGTTATTTAGGTGGTAAATCGATCTGCCTGAAAACGCGGTGATTTTGAATTTCGACAATGGCAAATTTTTAAAAAAAATACATCATTTTTTCTTTTTTTTAGTAAATAAACGCAAAACTTAACCCCTTAAGGACGCAGCCATTTTGTAGCTTGAGGCTCAGTCCCATTTTTTGAATTCTGACATGCGTCACTTTATATGGTTATAACTTTTGAACACAGTTACTTATCAAAGCGATTCTGAGATTGTTTTTTCCCCACATGTTGTACTTCATTTTAGTGGTAAATTTTGGCTGATAAGTTTTGCGTTTATTTACTAAAAAAATAAAAAATTATGA
Source organism: Engystomops pustulosus (assembly GCF_040894005.1). Lineage (NCBI taxonomy): Eukaryota > Metazoa > Chordata > Amphibia > Anura > Leptodactylidae > Engystomops > Engystomops pustulosus. Next base: position 20,094,795 of record NC_092417.1, read on the forward strand.
TTTTTTTTGAAAAATGTCACTTTTTTTGAAATGAAAAAGTACATATGTTTTTTGATCACTTTTTATTGCATTTTTTGTGGGATTGAATAGAAAAAAATCATAATTTTTGGAGGGATTTTAGCATTTTTTTTTTTTACAGCATTCATCATACGGGTTCAATAATTATTTGCTGTTATTCTACGGGTTGTTATGGACGCGGTGATACTATATATGTGGGGTTTGTGTTATGATTTAGACTTTTTTGGGGTTATATGCCTCTTTATATGTTATGGGGCTCATGGGCATTTTTATTGATTTATTACTTTATTTTTTATTGAAGAACTTTTTTTTTTTTACTTTTTTACTTGTTCCACCATGGGACATGAACAAGCAATCATCTGATTGCAGAGTATTAGCAGTGTCAGTCTATGCACATGCATAGGCTGACACTGTGCCTTTAAGATGACGTCATCAACGCCATCTTACTGGCAGTGCCTGCAGGTAACATTGGGGTCCAGATCGGACCCCAGCACTGTCATAGCAATGATCGGCGCCCCCTGAAAACGATTCGGGAGGGGGGGGGCATCGTGGGGGAAAGACCCCCCCCCAGAGGCATGGTAGATGCTGCGGTCGCGCTGACCGCGGCATTTAACGGGTTAAACACCCACGATCGGAGCCCACTCGACCACGGGTGTTACACTGGGGTGCCGGCTCTCAGTCACAGCCGCCACCCCGTGTTTGCCGGGGTTCCGGTTCGGCTCAGATCCAGAGCCGAGCCGGCATCAGCTCAGTGGCGGATATATCGAGTTATAGAATCTGCATTGTTTGATATGTTTAAAATAACAGATGGATATCTGCAAAAATAGATTCTGTGTTTCATCATTGTGGAAAAAAAACTCGCTATAGTTTTTGATTCTTATGTGTAAACAAGAAATTGGTAAGGAATGTACAGGGGAAAACCTGCTACTAATCTGTTTACACAGGACAGTATAGAATATGTAAAAAAAACACAGACATTCAATGCACAGGGGAAGCATTTAAGAGAGGAAATTGTGTGTTCCTGGTTTCAGTCCCTTGGGGCTCCTACTACTGTTTCTTGTGCACCTGACGCAGTAGTGGATTATTATACAGACAGTTTGGGCAGCAGCCCCGTGGCCCAAGACTTCTAGGGGGCCCATGGCCACCCAAATTTATACTGAGAAGGACCTTCACCCATGAAATCCTTGTGCATCTATTTCTGGTCTCAATACACTTGTACACAAAAGCCATTTCAGGACCTTTCAAGGTCCTCCAAATATCCCAAAACCACAGATTGAAAGCAGCAGAAGGGACACGTCCTCCATTCCCCAAGAAGCTGATTCTAGTACCAGATGTAGGAAGTGATTCCAGACTTGTAGGGGCTTTAATATTCATACAGCCCAAGGCACATAACATTAGCCGCCCCTCTATGGGGCTAATAGCACCAGGGGCAGATGCTTCTTTGTCCTTCCTCCAGCAGTGTTACTGTTCAGAGCCGGCGCTAGCGCTGGGCATCAGGGCAGGATTAAGGGTGGTGGAAGCCCTTCCAACAATGATTTTAGAGGTTAGTAGCCTGCCAGCCCCCCTGTAGTATATATCCTGCCAGCCCCCCTGTAGTATATAGCCTGACAGCCCCCTTGTAGTATATAGCCTGACAGCCCCCCTGTAGTATACAGCCACCAGCCCCCTGTAGACTATAGCCGCCAGTCTCCTGTAGAAAATGGCGATCTTGGCGATCTCCCCCAGCAAAGGCAGCTGTGTCTTACTGACACAGCTGTCATCCTAGACCCCCATGTGCATTGCGAGCGGCCACTGGCCGCTGCGCATTGTGCACAGAGACACAGAGCTGAGCTAAGTCGCTGACTGTCCGAAACTGGTGGGGGCCCCGGGGCGCAGGCCCCATGAGCCCCTCCTTTAATCCGGCCCTGCTGGGAATACCTGGGCAGGTGCTGGAGCCCAGAGCTGCTGGGGGGGGGGGCATAAGGCTGAACATAAGGAGACCATGTTGGTGAGGGGGACTGTATCTAATGAATTCATAGGGGGTGAGGGTGGCTGTATCTAATGAATTCATAGGGGGTGAGGGGGGCTGTATATAAAATACCCACAAGGGGGTTGTATATAAAATAACCCTGTTTGGTATGATTAAATAGGGAATATTTTAGGGAACAGGAGACAGTTTTAGTTTCTGAATTTTTAATGGCTGTGTCGCCCAGGGGCCTGCTGCAACCTGGGACCGACCCTGTTACTGCTCATCATCGTTCTGCAAAATAGCAAACATTTGCTTCATCTTCCTGGGCTTCATCTCGAGGTCTGAGCTTCAACTCTTTAGATACAGGAAAAAACCATGAATAATAAATATGACGTATTTTAGTTGGTTTTCTCTTCTCAGGAATGTTGCAGGCGTCCACATATTTCTGTGCTCTGACAACTGATAATATCACAATATGCAGAAGATAACATCACACTACAGAACTTCCTGATACAGGCAGTCCCCGGGTTATGTACAAGATAGGTTCTGTAGGTTTGTTCTTAAGTTGAATTTGTATGTAAGTCGGAACTGTATATTTTATAATTGTAACCTCAGCCAGAATTTTTTTGGTCTCTGTGACAATTGGATTTTAAAAATGTTGGATTGTCATAGAAACCAATAAAGCTTAATTACAGGCACCTGTGATAACTGTTACAGCTGATTATTGTAACCTAAGGATAAAGTACAGTAATTACCAACATCCAGAGGTCCGTTTGTAACTAGGGGTCGTCTGTAAGTTGGGTGCTCTTAAGTAGGGGACCGCCTGTACTATAATGTCTGCAGAGCTTCATGCTCTTATGACGAGCCCGTCCATTTTGTTTGAGTTATTGGAGACCAAATATATTTTGTGAATTTTTTTTTTTTGTGACAAAACCAAAATGTTGTGAATTCTTTGTGACCCCATGATATGGATGTCGTGCAACAAAATACTGTGTGACCTAAAACGTATTCATCCAACAAAATTTCATTTGGTAGTCACTTTCTTTTTTTTTGCCACAAAATTTTAGTTTGTACATCCAAAATTGCATTTTTACGCACAAAAAAAGATTTCTGTGACTACAAAATAAAGTCTGTGCGCCCAAAACTTTCTGAGGAGGAGGAGGGGGAGGCACAAACCTTTCAGACATCTTACAAGAAGGAGTCTTACAGACACAGTATTGAATATCGGGGTCGTGACTAATTTGGAGGATATCCGGCCAGATAATCTTCTTTCTCTTCTTCTTTATCCTTGTAGCCAAGACTGTACAGACAGAATTTTGAAAAGAAAATGATATATTGGAAAAAAAAGTTTATGTTCGAAATCTGATCACCCTCAAGTTGTACACGAGGTGTGTGCTGCCTCCTCCCATCCCTGAACTCACCACGTTGTGTCACTACCGGATAATCTCCTACATTACAGCTCTGCCTGCAGCCCGGGACTGTCTGCTTGTCTCTCCCTATATCTGATACTGGACCCCAGGACTGTCTGCTTGTCTCTCCCTATATCTGATACTGGACCCCAGGACTGTCTGCTTGTCTCTCCCTATATCTGATACTGGACCCCAGGACTGTCTGCTTGTCTCTCCCTATATCTGATACTGGACCCCAGGACTGTCTGCTTGTCTCTCCTATATCTGATACTGGACCCCAGGACTGTCTGCTTGTCTCCTATATCTGATACTGGACCCCAGGACTCTCTGCTTGTCTCCTATATCTGATACTGGACCCCAGGACTGTCTGCTTGTCTCCTATATCTGATACTGGACCCCAGGACTGTCTGCTTGTCTCCTATATCTGATACTGAACCCCAGGACTGTCTGCTTGTCTCCTATATCTGATACTGGACCCCAGGACTGTCTGCTTGTCTCCTATATCTGATACTGGACCCCAGGACTGTCTGCTTGTCTCTCCTATATCTGATACCGGACCCCAGGACTGTCTGCTTGTCTCTCCTATATCTGATACTGGACCCCAGGACTGTCTGCTTGTCTCTCCCTATATCTGATACTGGACCCCAGGACTGTCTGCTTGTCTCTCCCTATATCTGATACTGGACCCCAGGACTGTCTGCTTGTCTCTCCTATATCTGATACTGGACCCCAGGACTGTCTGCTTGTCTCTCCTATATCTGATACTGGACCCCAGGACTGTCTGCTTGTCTCTCTCTATATCTGATACTGGACCCCAGGACTGTCTGCTTGTCTCTCCTATATCTGATACTGGACCCCAGGACTGTCTGCTTGTCTCTCCCTATATCTGATACTGGACCCCAGGACTGTCTGCTTGTCTCTCCCTATATCTGATACTGGACCCCAGGACTGTCTGCTTGTCTCCTATATCTGATACTGGACCCCTGGACTGTCTGCTTGTCTCCTATATCTGATACTGGACCCCAGGACTGTCTGCTTGTCTCCTATATCTGATACTGGACCCCAGGACTGTCTGCTTGTCTCTCCCTATATCTGATACTGGACCCCAGGACTGTCTGCTTGTCTCCTATATCTGATACTGGACCCCAGGACTGTCTGCTTGTCTCTCCCTATATCTGATACTGGACCCCAGGACTGTCTGCTTGTCTCTCCTATATCTGATACTGGACCCCAGGACTGTCTGCTTGTCTCCTATATCTGATACTGGACCCCAGGACTGTCTGCTTGTCTCTCCCTATATCTGATACTGGACCCCAGGACTGTCTGCTTGTCTCTCCCTATATCTGATACTGGACCCCAGGACTGTCTGCTTGTCTCTCCCTATATCTGATACTGGACCCCAGGACTGTCTGCTTGTCTCTCCCTATATCTGATACTGGACCCCAGGACTGTCTGCTTGTCTCTCCATATATCTGACACTGGACCCCAGGACTGTCTGCTTGAGTCTGCCTATATCTGATGCTGGACCCCAGGAGTGAACAATGAACCCTGGAGAATGTCTGCTTGGCTCTCAGGTTTCTACAAAAGTGCACAATAAGTGTGTCAATTTTATATATTAAGAAAATGTGAATGAACAAAAGTAGAATCTACATCACATCAGTATTTGGCGCAGCCACCCCTTGCCGTTTTGTAGTTGTAGTTAAACTACATGGAGGGTTTTTTAGACATCTTGAATATCTAAGCATTGATTTTTTATGGATGTAGAGTTGGCCCAAAGCTTCCATCTCTGTATGTAATCCCAGACAGATTGGATGATGATGAAAGCGGAGTCACTATTGTCTGCTTGTCTCTCACTATTATTCATACTGGACCCCAGTATCTCATTGTCTTTGCCTTTATCTGATGTTGGTCCCTGGGACTGTGTAATATCTGCTCCTCTATGTTGGTATTGTGTGACATTGCGGTGACATTTATCATGGCTTTTTTTTTCTCTTGCGCCTTAATCTACAAACTGTCAGCGTCACAATATTGGTCGACAAAAGAGAGCAGCTAAAAACGGGTCTAGGGAGTTCTAAACCTTATGTCCATGCATCAATACATTACATCCCACGGAAAAATATAGCATGGTTCCAGTGGCCCCCTCCGCCAAAAATAATAAATGCCCCTCACTGTCTATAGGGTTTACTAGAGATCATTCTCATCAGTGGTTTTGGAGCTGACCCTGGTTGTAACAGTCAATATGATTGGACATATCGTAGGAATTCTGTCTATTCTTCTGGCAGCAAATCTCCTCATCTCAGAAGGTAAGTGTCTTGTATAAAGTGTGGATTTAAACATATTGCAACCTAAAGGAGCCCTAGGGATCAGGGGGACCCCACACAGTGCAATAATTTCTCCCAGACTAGTTGTTACAAAATAACTGGCCTGCGCCCATCTCATGTGCTTTAAACTGTATTGGGTTCCACAGGACGTAGATACAGTTTAGGGCTATGGCAGAGCAGGGACTCATTTGGATTGAAGATTTGCACCCAGAATAAGGCTCTAGAAATAATAACATAATATAACTAACTAGAAATCTCTTAAGGTGGAAACAATAGGTAATAGGTGAACATGTGACTGCTTAGCACATGGGTCTGTGAAGATCAGGAGAGATATGGTGCTGTGCAAAAGTTATAGGTGTTACAAGTTTCTGCAAAAGTACACAAATAGGGTGTCAATAGTTACATTTTATCAATTAAGAAAATGTTAATAAACAAAAGAGAAATCTGCATCACATCATTATTTGGCGCAGCCACCCCTTGCCGCCTTGTAGTTGTAAATACACTACATGTAGGTGTTTCTAGATATCTTGAATATCTAAGCATTGATTTTCTGTGGATGTAGAGTTGTCCCAAACCTTCTCTGAATGTAATCGCAGACAGATTGGATGATGATGAAAGTGGAGTCACTATTGATAGTGACATTCAAGGGGATAAGCAGATGAATTGGCACTTCACTGCTCCTCAAAAGTATGAGCAGGTGTCTGGTTGTCATAGGAAAGCCATGTAATCTCTACACCTAGAACTGGAAATAGACGGATAAATCTTTACATGGGATGTTGTATAAACACATAAAGGACTAACCTCTCCGTCATGTATTTGCAGGACAGGTCCATCTCCCAGTATACGGAATAATAAACCAGGAGGTTGTGCTGAGGCTTCCTGTGGATCAGACCGGGTCAGGACTGGAGATGTACTGGACTTTTCAGAGCATTATTCTGGCTCATTTCAGCAATAATCAAATGAAGATAATAAATGAGAAGTTTATGACCAGATTGGAGCCATCAGACAGCGGCACAACCCTGAGGATCCATAACCTGACCATGGAAGATGCCGGGATCTACGCTGTGTCTGTACACACTGCAGGCAGGAAAATATATCAGACATCCTATAACCTGACTGTATATGGTAAGTTTATTCTGCATTAAGGAGAGGATCGTATCACAACTCTTAGAAGAAACAGATGATTTCCCCGGTGGCCTATAGCCATGCATTGTATCTTGACTTTTTCAGGCAATGTAGATGACATAGCGAATACAATCCAGAAAATGTGGATAGGTCCTAACTTTGATTCGTGGGAAAACCCTTTAACATAGGGCTTGCGACACAATTCTGTATTAAAGAGAACCTGTCAGGCAAAATAACCCCCCTAAACTAAATATATTTTCATAAACTGCCTTTAGAAAGCATTGCCTCTATCCCTTCATTGTCCCTCTACATGCCTGTAAACTTGAGCAATAAAGTCCTAAAGCTGTATGCAAATGACCTGAGAGAGGTCCAATGAGTCATTATCATATTCAAGCTGTCCGGCTTATTCATGAGTGGGAGGAATAGACACACCCCAAGTGCTTGACTGACAGCCTGTATAATGATGTGAGGTATAATGGTGTAATGGCTCCTCCATGTGCTTCCTGGTGCTGGCGCCCCCTGCAGCCTTTGTGTATGAGATACTCCTATACACATGACTGACAGCCTGTATAATGGTGTGAGGTATAATGGTGTATTGGCTCCTGCACTTGCTTCCTGGTGCTGGCGCCCCCTGCAGCCTTTGTGTATGAGATACTCCTATACACATGACTGACAGTCTGTATAATGATGTGAGGTATAATGGTGTAATGGCTCCTCCATGTGCTTCCTGGTACTGGTGTCCCCTGCAGCCTGTGTGTATGAGATACTCCTATACACATGACTGCTGCCTGTATAATGATGTGAGGTATAATGGTGTATTGGCTCCTGCACTTGCTTCCTGGTGCTGGCGCCCCCTGCATCCTGTGTGTATGAGATTCTCCTATACACATGACAGACAGCCTATATAATGATGTGAGGTATAATGGGCTAATGTGTCCTCCAAGTGCTACATGGTGCAGGCACCCCCTGCAGGCTGTGTGTATGATACTCCTATACACATGACTGCTGCCTGTATAATGATGTGAGGTATAATGGTGTAATGGCTCCTGCACTTGCTTCCTGGTGCTGGCGCCCCCTGCAGCCTGTGTGTTTGAGATACTCCTATACACATGACTGACAGCCTGTATAATGATATGAGGTATAATGGTGTATTGGCTCCTCCATGTGCTTCCTGGTGCTGGCGCCCCCTGCATCCTGTGTGTATGATATACTCCTACAAACATGACTGCTGCCTGTATAATGATGTGAGGTATAATGGTGTATTGGCTCCTGCACTTGCTTCCTGGTGCTGGGCCCCCTGCAGCCTGTGTGTATGAGATACTCCTATACACATGACTGAAAGCCTGTTTAATGGTGTGAGGTATAATGGTGTAATGGCCCCTCCATGTGCTTCCTGGTGCTGGCGCCTCATGCAGCCTGTGTGTATGAGATACTCCTATACACATGACTGACAGTCTGTTTAATGGTGTGAGGTATAATGGTGTAATGGCCCCTCCATGTGCTTCCTGGTGCTGGCGCCCCCTGCAGCCTGTGTCTATGAGATGCTCCTATACACATGACTGACAGCCTGTATAATGGTGTGAGGTATAATGATGTAATGGCTCCTCCATGTGCTTCCTGCAGCTGGCGCCCCCTGCAGCCTGTGTGTATGAGATACTCCTATACACATGACTGACAGCCTGTATAATGAAGTGAGGTATAATGCTGTAATGGCCCCTCCATGTGCTTCCTGGTGCTGGCGCCTCATGCAGCCTGTGTGTATGAGATACTCCTATACACATGACTGACAGTCTGTTTAATGGTGTGAGGTATAATGGTGTAATGGCCCCTCCATGTGCTTCCTGGTGCTGGCGCCCCATGCAGCCTGTGTCTATGAGATGCTCCTATACACATGACTGACAGCCTGTATAATGGTGTGAGGTATAATGATGTAATGGCTCCTCCATGTGCTTCCTGCAGCTGGCGCCCCCTGCAGCCTGTGTGTATGAGATACTCCTATACACATGACTGACAGCCTGTATAATGATGTGATGTATAATGATATAATGGCTCCTCCATGTGCTTCCTGTTGCTGGCGCCCCCTGCAGCCTGTGTGTATGAGATACTCCTATACACATGACTGACAGCCTGTATAATGATGTGATGTATAATGATATAATGGCTCCTCCATGTGCTTCCTGTTGCTGGCGCCCCCTGCAGCCTGTGTGTATGAGATACCCCTATACACATGACTGACAGCCTGTATAATGATGTGATGTATAATGATATAATGGCTCCTCCATGTGCTTCCTGTTGCTGGCGCCCCCTGCAGCCTGTGTGTATGAGATACCCCTATACACATGACTGACAGTCTGTATAATGATGGGAGGTAAAATGATGTAATGGCTCCTCCATGTGCTTCCTGGTGCTGGCGCCCCCTGCAGCCTGTGTGTATGATACTCCTATACACATGACTGACAGCCTGTATAATGATGTGATGTATAATGATGTAATGGCTCCTCCATGTGCTTCCTGTTGTTGGCGCCCCCTGCAACCTGTGTGTATGAGATACCCCTATACACATGACTGACAGTCTGTATAATGATAGGAGGTAAAATGATGTAATGGCTCCTCCATGTGCTTCCTGGTGCTGGCGCCCCATGCAGCCTGTGTGTATGAGATACTCCTATACACATGACTGACAGCCTGTATAATGATGTGAGGTATAATGGTGTAATGGCGGCTCCATGTGCCTCCTGGTGCTGGTGCCCCAAGGCAGCCATGTTATAGCAGAACATGTCAGGTACTTATGTAGCTGATGTCTGTGTCTCTGTGTATTAGGAGGATGCAGCATGTCAGCAGATACAGCACACACAATAGCCATGCTTTACTATACATTACACACAGACATGAGCAGGGGGAGGAGAGCGGAGGGGTAACAGGGGTGACATCACTGCTTCTGACCATGTCACCAGCCTCATTTACATAATAAAGTAAAGATGATTTTACAATGAATAATGTATGAAATAACTAGATAAAGGCTGGGATGGGATCCTTGTGAGTTGCTCCAACAGGTAGAGGTGACAGGACAAGTGACACAGACCTGATGACAGGTGTCCTTTAAATGTGGTGCAAACTCCGACTAAGCACTAACTTGCCCCTTTAGGTGCACATTTCTGAATGTCTTGTTGGACACAAAAGTGGCGCAGACACTTTATAAATACATGTGCTCCATAGACGTTCATTCTAGTACAAATTCAGGCAGAAAACTGGCGCAGCCACAATAATAGATCGGGGCCAGTGTCTACCATGGGAAGCTCCATTTCCCTAGGGAAATAACAGTATGAAACACCAGGTACAACACCATAAAAAGAGATTCACATAAAAACTTTTAAACATGATCAGGATTCAATAAGTTTTTCCTAACAAATCCCCCTTTTATTCTTGAAATCATTAATAAATCATTTAGAGAAGAGTTAACAATTAGCTTCATTAGAGTAGAGCAGAGTACAAGGGTTTATCCTAATCTATGGCGTTCCTCTGGTTAGCGGAGATCAAGGTGATCGGTGAGGGTCTGGAGAACGGGAAGAACAGAGATCCCGATCTCACTAATTGGTGAAGCGCAGGTTGAGTATACTATAGATAACTGATTACAGCGCTCCCCTATCTCTGATTACTCTCACAAGCAGTGAACGAAGCAGAGGGATGCATGTTCTTTCAGCTGCTCCACCAATTTATGAGATCAGGACCCTCATTCTCCGGATGACTGGGGGTCTGATCTGCTGATCAGTAGAGTTCCCAGCAATCGGACCCTCACTGATCACCTTCTTATCCCCTTTCCTGTGCATAAGGGAAAACTTCATAAATTGGGATGAACCTTTTAAGCCATCCCGAAAACTCAACCAAGCCAACAAGCTGGAGCCGAGTGCAGGAGGTCCTCCGCCCAGTGCCGGGAAGGAGAGATCTGGTGCCACTTGAGGGCGACAGTAGCAGCAGGGACTGAATGTTTAGAGGGACTTGCATAGTGTGGCCCACCAGGAAACTGTCCAGTGCGGTAGATTGTCAGCACGGCCTTCATACACATTGACTTAGGAATGAATGAGCTAAATAGAAAGTAAATCTACTGCTATGCAAATATTTATTGACCCCCCCACCCCAACCCATTTGGAAATCAAACAAGGGAACAGTTGCAGTAACTTGTCTTCAGTTATATCTCATCTGCATACAGGTGCACAGCTTATATATATAACAGATATGTTGTTATAGAGCTTCATTTTTAACCCTTTAAGCCTCATTGATATAATAGCACAGTGCTGGGTTGTAGCTGGTAAAGAAGCATTGCCTGCTACATGGCTGCAGGGTGGCATCTGTCACCTGACTCACCTGCCAGGGATAACTCTCATACTGGGTGCTTAACCCCCAAGATGCCACGGTCAATAGTGGTCACTGCATTTTTAATGGTTTGGAAGGTGAAGAAGTCTCTTCTCTCTGTTACTGTCTCTGTCACTGTCTCTATCACTGTTTCTGTCACTGTCTCTGCCACTTTTGTGCAGGGTCCTAAGGTTTTGTCAAGGCAGCCAAGAGTCCATACAGCTGGCTATTAGGCCCTGCCAGATACAGGACCTTGTATGCGTCTCCTAAATAGCACATATTCTGGTGAACAATCATGCAAGTGATAACAAGTGTAAAAAATCATATATACATTGGGGCACATGTGTCATAGTTTTTCGGCTGCCACTTTTTCAGGTTTCCTGTAGTTGGCCTACTTAATCATTACAATGTATCTTATGTTTTTCCCTTTGTGATACATGTGATGCGTTGGCTGTTTAGTCTCACTTTTGTGACTTTTTGTGGTGTGCGACTTTTTAGTCCCAAATAGTAGTTTATTCTGGGGGTCACATGTATCATAAGTCTGACTTTTTCTGTCTGTTTTATGAGAATATTTTTGGCTTTCCTGCTGGTCAGATGTATCTTAACAGTTTTTCTTTATTGATACATGTGGCGTTTGGTCTGCAGTGAATTTGCGACTTTTTAAAACAAAAATCGCAAAAAGTTTACAAAAGTCACAAACAGTTCCCCAGCTTATTTCTAGGGGCAACCATAGATTTGCGCAAAAATGAAAAAAAAAGTTGCACATCTGGGTTAAAATGATAACTCGGGGAACCCTGCAGAAAACTAGACAATAGCAAACTTCGAGAGGAGGCATTTTTTAGGCGCAAAAAAAGTCACAAATAAGCTCAAAAACCATGAAAAGTCTCAAAAATTAAAGAAAAAGGCAAATCGAAAGTTTGATACATGTACCCCTGGGTCTAGAATGTTCTGTTTTGGGACTTATTAGGTGCAGGAATGGGACAATTTCAGAGCCCAAAAGTCTCACCAGTTGAACAAACATCTGGGCTACAGAGATAACTACGGCTACCGTATAAAATCCTGGGGGCAGATAACTTTGGGTACGCTGCTCGATTCTGCACCTAAAAAGTCTCACAAAAAGTTGCACCAGAAAAGAAAAAGAAAGCAATAGGAGCGATACATGTGCCCCGTAGTCAAATACTGAATGAATTTTTTAAAAATAAATGTTAAAAGTAAAAATATAACCTCCTCTGACCATTTGTTACATAAATAATAATGGAAAATACCCTAAATTGTTTGTGTAAAAGTATTAAAACATACTCATATGTATTAAGCATAGTAATAAAGAATATTATTAAATAAATAGCAAACAAAAAGTGAAACGTAGCATAGAAAATGTGACCAATGAACACCATGGGGTAAAAAAAATTCCCTAAAATATCTCATTGGGAAACTAAAAATACAGGCAGTCCCTGGGTTACGTACAAGATAGGTTCCATGGGTTTGTTCTTAAGTTGAATTTGTCCTTAAGTAATCTTCTAAGTAGTGACAAGAACTTACACTACAGTCTAAATATGTCCCACATCTTCACAATGACTGACACTGGATGAGAAGCCTGGAGCCTTATATTGTTATCAAAGTTTATCCTGTCGAAACCATAAGACCTGCACAGACGAGTCTATGGGGCAGATTTACTTACCCGGTCCATTCGCGATCCACCGGCGCCTTCTCTGCGGTGGATTCGGGTCTTCCGACGATTCACTTAGTCCACGATCCATTGCTGGGTGAAGGTAAGCGCGTGTCCAGCAACACTTTTTTTTTTTAAATGTGGCGGTTTCTCCGAATCCGTCGGGTTTTCATTCGGCCACGCCCCCCCATTTCCGTCACGTACATGCCAGCGCCGATGCGCCACAATCCGATCGCATGCGCCAAAAACTCAGGGCTATTCAGGGATAATCGGCGCAACTCAGAAAAATTTGGGTAACACATCGGGAAAACGCGAATCGGGCCTTTAGTAAATGACCCCCTATGTTTTCCTAATCACATGTCTAGAAGAAGAGCCCTGATTGGCTAATACAGTGTAACATTGACTAATGTTTCTTCTTTATTTATCATAAATAAGTCACTATTACTGATTACATTCACATTATCTGTTTTTTTCTCATTTCAGAGCCCGTTCCCTCTCCGTATTTACGGACTGAAGTGATGGGATATAGGACAGACGGATGTAATGTCACCCTCCAGTGCTCTGTCCCATCACATCCATCACATCTGTCTTATACCTGGAAATACAGACACCAGGACCAGGAGTATCAGCTGTATGATAGCGGCAGCACCACCCAGATATCACTAGCACCGGACCACCAGGACATGGAGATCCTGTGTATAGTCCACAACCCGGCCGACCACAAGAACGTCTCCAGTACTCTACAAGAAATCTGCAGTGATCATGCTAATTCACCCGACATCGAAAAGGGTAAGTATGAGATGAGTCATATCACTATTAGGGAGGCAATGGAGGACAGAGATCAGCTTTCATTTTTTTAGAGATTTTTAGTGATCGCCAAATGTAAAGGTTTGTGTTCTCGGCGCTGAGATACGTAGCACAGAAAAGACACCAACACCTGGTAAAAAATGCTTTGCAGAGAGTGTAAAAAAGTGATGAAATACTCAAATGATATAGGTTAGCTTGAATATACCAGAACCTCCCCTTTAACCTCCCACTGAGACAAGTTTCTTATCTGCACTCAGGATAACAAAATAACGCATTCTCTAATTCACTGTTATTTACAAAAATACAGCATTTTCACAGATATAATTCCAACAGTCCTGGTGTACACAATTTCAGTTGACCCACAACCCTGTAACTTCTGACTTTAGGGTCGGGTGGCCGCCATCTTGGATTTGTGTGTGAGGCGCGTGCTTGCTTAGTTTCTGTGTCTTTCTGCTCTGAGCCTGTAGCCCCGCCCCCTGCAGAGAGCTCAGACACTCACTGATTCACTTCCTGCCAGCACATCATGAGCAGAGAGAGGCTGCAAACTACAAAGAGATAAGTGATCCGAGGGAGGGGGGGGGGGCAGGAATATATAATAGAAATCTCATGCATCTCTGATCTGTCTCCTCTCCCTTTATGTGTCAGTGTATTAGTACAATGTCAGAAGCCAGATGAAATTGTACATACACCTGTACCCTGATAATGAAGCCACACTGTCACCCCACAGAACTAAATGGATCATAATGTGCTTAGAAATGCCCCGCCCACACCCTGGGATTTTGCACTGAGCAGCCTGGGGAGTGATAGGAGATAAAAGCCATATGATAGCGGCAGCACCATCCAGATATCACTAGCACCGGACCACCAGGACATGGAGATCCTGTGTATAGTCCACAACCCGGCCGACCAGAAGAACGTCTCCAGTACTCTACAAGAAATCTGCCGCGATCGTGCTACTTCACCATGCCGCTCACTTATACTAAAATGTTTATTGCTCGAGATATGTCATGCTGGGAGGCCGGAGGGACTGCTGAATTACGTGGAATTTGTTGAAACGTTTGAAACGTGAAGTAAAAAATAGCAACTTTGTCCGTCAATGCACATTATATCTAATGTTTTAATCCAATTTCTGACTCATTACAGGTATAAAGCGTCGCTATTACTTATTGATCGTGCTATATGTAGTCGTGTTCACCGTAATAGCGAGCGCTGGATGGTATTTTATGAAAAGAAATAAGAGGAGAAAAGCTGTAGAGAACCGGAAAGAAGGTAGGTAAGTTTAGATAAACTGTCACAGAAATGTTTGCCCCCATCGAGTGGTCTCTTATTATCCATCCATTATATTCGTCGTGCACTTGATTTGGTTTATTAGAACGCATTTTGAAAATGTTGCTATATATAATGAACATGCGAAGAGAGATTTGGCTTAACACTTATTAATAAACTAGAATTAAAAACCTGCTTTAAAAACTGGTGATCGATTCCCTGTTATCTGCCCACTCTACAGCTTTGGATCCATTGCTGTGTACATCTTCTCTTTTATCATAGATCAAGGATGTAAAGATATATAGGGGCTTATTTACTAAGGGTCTGAGGACGCACTTTTGTCGGATTTTCCAAAGTTTTCGGGTTTCAAACGGCTGTGACAGGTATTTAACAGGGGATTGTGTAGCACAGGATCGGATTGTGGTGCAGCGGCACTGCTTTCATGTGACAGAAATCCGGGGGCGTGGACGTCAGACGATCTGACGGATTCGGACTGAGCGCGGGATTTAACTTTCAAATTGTGCCGCAAGATCAAGCACTTACATGCACCAGGAAGAAGAAGGTGAACTCCGTCGGACCTGAGCGGGGAAGCGACACATGCAGGATATCGGGCGCACGATCTTAGTGAATCGCGCCAGAGTGCGTGATCGTCAGAACAATGCACTTTGGATGAACTCCTCGGCCGGGAGGGAAAATGATATAGTTTATGTATTTTACTACGGATATTGTAGGTCTGTTTCTCTCTTACCCACCTACATACACTACTCCCCGGGTGGCTTCCACACGCCCTTCCTACGGATACAATCTGCTATTGTCAACTAATATTGATCTGTATTAGTTATATGCAGATAATGGGGATCATTTACTAAGGGCCCGATCCGCGTTTTCCCGACGTGTTACCCGCATATTTCCGATTTGCGCCGATTGTACCTGAATTGCCCCAGGATTTTGGCGCATGCGATCGGATTTTGGCGCATCGGCGCTGGCATGCACGCGACGGAAATCGGGGGGCGTGGCCGAACGAAAACCCGACGTATTCGGAAAAAACGCCGCATTTAAAAACCGAAAATGTGTCGCTTGGGAAGCGCTTACCTTCACCTGGTCCAGCTCGGTGTATTCCGGCGCGTTCTGATGATTTTTCACCTGGTGGACGGAGGAGGAACTACCTTCATAAATCCCGTCCGGACCCGAATCCTGTTCAGAGAACGCGCCGCTGGATCGTGAATGGGCCGGGTAAGTAAATCTGCCCCAATGAGACTGATAATGTATAGCACAGACAAAGGATTGGTTTCTTCACCACCTGGAGGACCCAGCCACTTCATACACACTGGAGATCAAAATGAGAGAACAATGTATGATCACTTTTTTTTTTTTTTTACAGCAATAATGTGATCTCCATTGATAAACTTTTGATGGATTTGTGTAAGGACTGCACTAGGCCACCAGGACAGTGTTTTAGAACATTACCAAAGTAGCAACATAAAAGCAATATTTTGCAACAAACATGATGATCATAATTAAAGGGTTTACCCGGGTGTTAAAAATTACTGAGGGCCGGGCTTGGGTGGGCTAGTTAAACATAATAAACATCTACTTACCTCGTCCGGCGCTGCTGATGTCACCGCGGTCCATCTCCTCTGTGCGCCAGTTTGTATACAGGGGCGCACAGGGATCTTCCGGCCGGCTGGAAGCTCCCATCCGACACGCTCTCCCGGCGCTTACATCGCTGAGAGATAGGGACGGATAGGAGGAGCCCATCCCTGTGCGCGGTTTCTGTGACCCTGTACACAAACAAGGGCACGGATTGAAGGGACCGCGGCGCGGGACATCGGCAGCGCCGGAGGAGGTAAGTACATGTTTAATATGTTTAACTAGCCCACCCCAGCCCTCAGTAAATTTTAACAGCCGGATAACCCCTTTAAAAAACAGCAGTGACTGGAGCACAGAGAAATACTGTAATTACATTTTCTGAAGGTCCACCCAGTCACCAATCAGTAGGGAGTGAACAGATCTTTGCTGTGAATGACTTCAGCACCGGCCGCAGGACCTCACTAGTCTCCCACACGGCTCCGCTGGGATTCTGTTCCTTTTTCCTTCTACAGTTCTGTGACTACTGTGGGTTTCTTGGACATAACTTTGTCGCCAGTGATTTTCTAGAAGTTTTCTATTTGGTTTAGATCAGGACTCTGGATCATTTCAATGTTTTCTGTTTTAAGGAACTGCCTTACCCACTTTGCTGTGTGAGAGGGGGCTTTGTCCTGCATGAAAATTACTGATACCTAATTGCATTCACTCTGTCATGTAGCTGTATGAGAGGCCCAGCTCTCGCTAAAGAAAACATTCCCTGAACCATGACACTTTCTCCACCACCTTTCACTGACTTCTGTACACACTTTGAGTTCAACATACCCTCAGTTTGTCGATGAACACATTGGGGCACATTTACTTACCCGTCCCGTCGCGATCCCCGCCGCGCGTTGTCCGATGAGGATTCGGGTCTTCCGCGATTTACTAAGATTGTGCGTCCAATTTCCTGCATGTGTCGCTTCCCCGCTGAGGTCCGCCGGAATTCACCTTCTTCATCCTGGTGCATGTGAGTGCTTGATCTTGCAACACAATTCCTTTTTTAAATTCTGCGGTTTGTCCGACTCTGTAGGGTTGTCCGACGGCCACGTCCCCCCGATTTTTGTTGCATGCAAGCCGGCGCCGATGCACCACAATCCAATCACGAGCGCCAAAAACCCGGGGCAATTCAGCGCAAAAGAGAAATATTCAGGAAACCCGACGAAAGTGCGGCATTCGGACCCTTAGTAAATGTGCCCCAATGGCGTTGACATTTATGAAATTGTCAGCCAGAACTCTCACTGGAGGAATCACGATAAGTGGAGATGACAGCAATCAGCGGTGCTTTCTGGAGTGGGATATTGAACCAATCAGCAGAAGAAACAAAAACCAGCACTCACCTAAGTTTGATGGGTACTTTATTCACAGGCAATGGGATGTTTTGGTGCAGAACCTCACTTTCTCAAGCCTTCTAACATAATCTACTCGGGATGTGCAGGATATTCCTGCCCCCCCCGGGTGGTTATTTAGGATGCAGAGTATAACACCACATAGTAATAGCTATCCAATCACGGAGCAAACGGCTCGGCATCTAACACTCGGTGTGTATACAACTCACTCCAATGGTTGTATGACGTCTGGTGACCACAAACCAACATTTACAATTAGTTATGGGATCTATAGCACCCTAACCTAAGTATAGTAACCAGACACATAACAATTTATGTACAAAATATAAAAAGAGCCGAGTAACTGACCATAGTAGGCATGTAACCTAATGTGCAGCTATGCAGGATAAAAGCTAAGTAGGTCTAAATCCATATTAATACAACGAATATCTCATTTTGGTTGTTTCAATTAACTGGACTTTTTTTTTTATAGAACCACAAGAGGAGGTAGCTTATACTAAAATTAAACATCCCCCGGGCAAAAACAATGACAATAAGGTATGACATCTGAAACATATCATTTGGAGTGTAACACCAATGTTTTAAGGATTTTTACTAAATTGTCTGATTCCGCCTTCAAAAACAAAGAAAACAGTTCCCATTCTGTGTTCCTCGCCCTTTTCTTTTTCGAGAGTTATGGAATTTTCTGTTCTGAAGATACTTTCACACCAGTGGTGAAATCGGCAGAGATTATATGCCTTGAGTCAAATTTGGACTTCCACTTATGCCTTGTGTTCTTTCATTCAGTAATTTTGCAGCAAATCCAGTGAGATTCCTACAAGTAAATCCACTGAACACTGCATAGTATACATAGAGGATGTCTACAGTGACTAGCCCTGTATCTTTCTTCAAATGGAGGAACATATAGCATGTAATAAATAGAAGAAACCACCAGTGAAAAAGCTACATAAAGTATATAGTGTGTACTGTATGAGCACTAAGGGTTAACAGTGCCTGGCTGTGCAGAAAATGTCTGAGAGCAGAAGATGGGGGAAGGAATCTATGATACAAAGGTGCAGGCAGAGACAGAGAAAGTTCTGCAGGATCACAGTCTGGGTTAAAGGGACTGATAGGGAACAGGAGAGTTCTTGTACCTCACTATTCATTATTCTGTATCCACAACACTGAACACACTCAGCTCTGCTACACACCGAGACAGCACTGTCACATGACCTACCCCTTCTCCCTCCTGAGTGAGCAGGTAGCAGCACCCCCTCCTCTGCTACAGCTACTGAGGAGGAAAACAAAGACAGGCTAAACTGAGGAGGGTAGGAATGCAACTGTTGCACGTAGGTAATCAAGATAATAGGCAAAATTGTTCTAATCCTGAGAGCAATTGATTTGTGAAAAAAAATTGCAGTTGATGAAAATTGCTGATTTAAAGGGAACCTGTCAGGACATTCTTGCAATGCAAACCTGACTCACTCCGGCAGCTGAAGCACCATATCATAGGCTTCATCATAATCCCATTCATTTACTTCTGTGGGGAACAAAGGCTTGGTTGTAAATATTTCTTATGTATGGAAATTATCCTCTTTGGGGGGGGGGGGGGATTCCATTGATCTGGTCATGCTCTCCTGAAGTTACTTTTGCTGGACCCTGTTCTAAATCTCAGCTTCTTATGAGGCAAGAGGAGAAGCTGCATGCTCCCGGAAGACTGGTGAGTGTCCGCATGTCTTTTTTAAGCATGACTAGATTTATGGGATCCACGCTTCCCCTACTCTTAATAAAAGTGATAACACATCCACTATAAGTATGATTCATTTCATAAAGTAGCTTAATAGGGGGTTTGCTTTTCTAAAACAGAAATTTAATATCAACTACATAGACGGTGTTGAACGATAAAAACCGGGCTGTCTGTAGTCACCACTAGGGGGAGGCATACTGCACTGTGAAAGGAAATCCAACAGCAGTTGTGACCATGCAGAACGTAGCCAGTGTTAGGTATTGGACATGGGGAGAGGTGTGTTGTAAGTAGCAGTAAGACTGTCCGGCTTTCAGCCTGCAGTCTGAACAGTGTTCTAGTTGCTGTATCTTTGCTCAGAGCCAGCATGGGTTAAGACTTGCACACCTTCAGAGCCTTGCCTCTCTCATCTGGAACACCGATTTATACCCTGTGAACACTTTTCCCCTTTGCTAATTTGTTGGTTAGCTTCCATTCAGTGCTATTTCTATTCTTTGTTATGCTGGTTTTCAATATCGGCTTTATCCTCAACTACTCTTCCGTCTATTGTATTAATGTATTATTCATAGAACTGCTGCTGCTAATAACATACACAAAGGAATGACTACACAGATCTCCAGGGACAATACCTAACACTGGTTGCAGTACTGCACGTTCCACATTGCATCTATGGTCAACAGATCCCCCTTAATGTGTGCGGCATAACAAGCTCCATAGCTTCATCTGGGGGTATCTACATGCAAGCCTTATAAATACATATATAATTTTGGTTTTACTTTTTTTGTTTGTTTAACAGGAATCTACACCTCGTACTAATGAAAGTGAAGTGAGGGATCAAGCCAAGTCAGAAACAAGGGACTCTAGGACTGTCTTGGATTCTGCCTTGGTAGAAGGCTACACTCCAGTGAGATGCTACACTCCAGTGGATGCTACCCCAATAGCGGGATCTCTGCTCTCTATTACAGATGAGTTTACAAATGGATCAGGACTTGGGGATGGCCGTCCTAGAAGAGAACTGGTGCTATACTCTGGAATAGGTTCAAAGGGTCTATAATGGGCCAAACCAGTGGGAACGGCTCACAAAATTACTCTGCATGTGTACATTCCTCCTACATACCTGCCTAAAATGAATTACATAGGCTCTCCAAGATGTTGGAGGGGTGTGGAGCAAGAGTAACTGGGAAAGCCCAGTGACCAGCACTTTTTGGAGAGCATTTTTTAAGTATGTGTCAACAATCCTTTGGATAGCCATTGCACCAAAACCAATACCACATTCACATCCCCACCCGCAGGCCCCACATCAATACCAGGCAGTGTTTTGCCAAGACATTTTGACTGCTTTCATGAAACAGGAAAGATAACAATGACGGCTCCACTACCTTGTCCTCTACAACCAGTGGAGCCACCAAGGCCTAAAGAAACTGTTTTTGTTGGCTTAAATTTTTGGAAGAAGGAAAATGTCCAAAATCTTCAGGCGGACGTCCAAAACCTTCTGGAGGAGATAAGTCAACATGTAGATGCCGTGTAATAGTTACAGGTTTAGTTTACTGCAGTTACAGAATCGAGGACAGAATGGGCCATTGCCAAGGTCAACCAACCTGAACCAAGATGCAGATATCTGGGCATGGACTGTCGCTCAGTGCCCAACTGGTGAAAGAGTTCCCCTGGTCTACAGATAGAGTTGATGTTTAAAGCCAATTGGGGCTCGAATGGGGTTGTCCCTTTGATACAATGGAAAAGGAATTTTTGAAAATGCAAAAGAGCAGATGCATGTCCACCAGATTGGCCTCTAGTATGGGGGCTGGACAATCTGCCATTAATAGCCTCATCGCTTAGTATGGACCTTCTTCAAGATGTCCCAATGGTGCATCCAGACATTATTCTGCTGGTGAAGACCCAACCAGAAACTGGTGAGACCTATGTGATCTGTCCTCTAATAAGGATGAACAATTGTGTCCACGTTCATGAATACATGTTCAAAGGAAATACGTTTGACATCCAATTTTATGTTTTTTCACAGAATCTTTTAATGCTTTGACTTTTATGAATTTTTAATAATTTTGGTTATAGGAATAGGAATTAACCTAATAAATACTGCTAATTATAAGATTTTTGTAAAATACAATGAACTTAATGTCAAGTTTATTTTGAGCACAAAATATGATGTCGGCAAGCGGCTCACGTCATGGTTTGTGTGACAGGACCGCACGGGGAACAGAAGACGGAACCGGAGCTGTAGACAGAATAGGACCTGCGGGAGGGGGCGCTCGGAAAGCTATTTCTGGAAACATTCCTCTATACTTTAGATAGTCACCCCTAGAAACCAGGAAAATATACTTGAGGAGTTGGTATAGAGAAACACACCTGCAGGAGCTATTCAGATTTTTTGGCTATTTTTACAAATATGACCTTAAGTAAAGAATTACTCAAAGGTCAGGGACTGTCATGGCTGAGAACTGGTTTGGTGTTAGGGTGTGCATTGCTGACGATGTGAAACCTGCACAATAGCTCCCCCTTATATTGTGTCCCCTCATGTCGACTACAATGGGGGTCATTTACTAAGGGCCCGATTCGCGTTTTCCCGACGTGTTACCCGAATATTTCCAATTTGCGACGATTTCCCCTGAATTGCCTCGGGATTG
This sequence comes from Engystomops pustulosus, assembly GCF_040894005.1. Taxonomy (NCBI): domain Eukaryota; kingdom Metazoa; phylum Chordata; class Amphibia; order Anura; family Leptodactylidae; genus Engystomops; species Engystomops pustulosus. Next base: position 20,117,042 of record NC_092417.1, read on the forward strand.
CGCACGCGATCGGATTGTGGCACATCGGCGCTGGCATGCACGTGACGGAAATCGGGGGGCGTGGCCGAACGAAAACCTGACGGATTCGGAAAAACCGCCGCATTAAAAAAAAAAATGTGTCGCGGAGCTTGCACTTACCTTCACTTGGAATAGGCCGGTGAACTTGAGTGCGTTCCGATGCTCTTCAGCGCAGCAGCGCCACCTGGTGGACATCGGAGGAACTGCCTTAATGAATCCCGGCCGCACCCGAATCCACCGCAGAGAATACGCCGCTGGATCGCGAATGGACCGGGTAAGTAAATCTGCCCCAATATGTTAGAGCTCTGATATTAAGATATCTACACAGACATCTAAAGGAAGTTTCAATCTATATAATAATATGTCTTCTAAGGCCCCACCAATGATGGTTACAGTACATACAGTGTAATAGACCTAAATATGAGTTATCTAGGCCAAGCTCACCAGTAGGCCGGTATAGACTGCTACTCATGGAGACAATATCACACCATTTGGTTACGGTTGGTGATGTTCTTGGCTTTGTGACTTCAGGATACATTTCTCTTCCCTAGTTTTTTGTCTTGGACTTTTGTATTTAACATTATAAATTCTATCGTGCTACATCCATGTGGAGGCAGGTCAAGAAAAACTGTAGCTGGCGGTAATGTGAGCTCAGATAAAGATCACATTCCTGCCTTGTATCAACATTTTGTAAGTGAAAAGGGTTTCAGTTTCATTTTAGGAGGACTGCAAATATGCCCCACTTCTCTCTAGCTGTCATATTTATATACTGTATATACTCAAGTATAAGCTGAGTTTTTGAGCCCAAAAAGATGTGCCGAGAAACCTAAATTGGCTTATACTCGAGTCTATAAAAAAAAACCAAACTCTATACTCACCTTTCCGACGCACCCCCTATGATGTCTGCAAGCTGCTGACCCCATGGTGTGTGTGGCTGCACCACACAGGGTTACTAGCCAGAGCATCGGAAGAAAGAAGAGGTCCTGCGGGGGGCATTAAAAATGTGCATACATTTTTTTTTTCTTATAGGCTGGGCATACCTCGGACAGGGGGCTGGCTATATACTAAGGGACATGGGCTTGCAGGCTATATACTAGAGGTCAGGGGCCTGGCAGGCTATATACCAGGGGGCATCGGGCTGCTGGCTATATACCAGGGGGTATTGGCTGGCAGGCTACATACCAGGGGGCATTGGCTGGCAGGCAATATACCAGGGGGCATTGGCTGGCAGGCTATATACCAGGGAGCATGAGCTGACTGGCTATATACTGGAGTTATTGGTTGGCAGTATACTGGGGGAAGAGCTGACTGGCTCTACTATATAGTAGGGGGCATGGGCTGGAAGACTATATACTAGAGGGCATGGGCTGGCTAGCTATCTACGGGGGGACAGGGGTCTTGATGGCTGTATACTGGGGGAAGGCTGTGACCCATGCATTTCCCACCCTCGGCTTATACTTGAGTCAATAGGCTTTACCAGTTTTTTGTGTTAAAATTAGGGGCCTCGACTTATACTCGGGTCGACTTAAACTCGAGTATATACGATACTTACCTCCGTGGTCCCTGGGGACCCACTCAATGCTGCTGGCAGGGAGACAGGTAATGTGAATTTAACTTATATAAAGTGAAATGATTCAAATATGCTGACAAGCATAGCACAGGCTATTGGAACCTGTCACCAGCTAAAAAAGGGCCGGTGACAGGTTCCCTTTAACTTCTCAGATATAGAAATTGGTTGATTATTTTTAGTTGTTGGGGTACATTAGGGTAACATTGTAAGTAAATTGACTGTTATAGAGGAGGCTTTAGATTTTGCTGGATTACAGTGGGCATTTCTACATTGTGGGCGTAATGGTAGGGGTCACACAGGAGGGGGACATGATATAAATTGAGGGCCACTGGGGTGTGTGGCCATTTTCTATCAAGGGGGTTTGAAGTATTGTGGGGTGTGTAAGATAATGGATCTGGAAATTATATTTTTACCATGTGGATAACCATTGTGTGAGAGAGCAGAAAGGGCAAGTGTAGATATTGAAGGAAATCTATTGGAGGATGAAGGTTTGTGAACCCAGCACTTACACGCTGGCAGGATTCACTTTTCAATTTTATTGTTATGCCCTTGTTTTTACAGAAAAAATACTTTCAAAATTATGCAAATAAGCCTCATTAGCAGAATTTTTAAAGCCTTTTTTTTGGTAAAAACAAGGGCAAAGTATCTTACCTAATATCAATTAAAATAATGAAAACAGGATGTACTTTCACCTTGTTGAAAGGTTATTGAAGCCTATCTACATGAGACATAGAAAAATGTTGGTCCCGACTTCGGTAACATGCGATTCTTTATTGTTAAAATGACATATTAAACAATGGGGCTCATTTACTAAGGGTCCACGGAGCGCATTTTCGTTGGGTTTCCTGACGATTTCCGTTTTGCACCGCATTGCTTCGGGGATTGTGTCGCATGCGATAGAATTTTGGCGCATCGGCGTCGGACCTGGGGGCGGGCCGTCGGACAACCCAACGGATTTGGACAACATGCAAGATTTAACATTTAGAATTGTGTCGCAAGACATGCACTTACAAGCATCGGGAAGAAGAAGGTGAACTCCGGCGGACCTCGGTGTGGAAGCGACGGATGCAGGAACTCGGGCGCACAATCTTCATGTATCGCGCCGGACTTCATCCTCGTCGGACCGTCTGAATCAGGGATCGCGAAAGGACCGGGTAAGTAAATTTGCCCCTATGGGTTTTGGCTTCGGACTGAAGCCTTCATGAGGAGCATACCCTGTTATGGCTTGTAACTTCTTTCCCTTCTTCCATTCTCAGATGTTGGTCGTGTGCTCTTCACAAACAGAACCAACACCCACCAATAGGCAAGGAAGCAAAACATATCATCAAGCTGCTTCCACAGACCAAAATCTTCACTCCACAAATCTTACATCAGAACCAGGGCCCCCAAACGCAGCATCCTCTTCACACATCCAATCCACAAGAGCTTTGTTTTTGAGCTGTAACTGAGAAATGGAATCGGCAATCTCGCTAACCCCTCCGGGACATATATGGCACAAAAAAGATATTCCACCTCAGGAACAGTAGCACAAGGTGTTCGGAACTGAGTGATAACTACAGGACACACAAATTACTAGTAAGACTCCTCAATTCAGGTTTGACCCAAATTTTTAAAATGTGTTCCTGTCTCCAAACCCAATTGCAGGTACCTATTGCGGTGTTAATTGTTTAACTACCACCAGCAAAGCCTACACCGCCATTTAAATCACTAACATGCTACCGGTGCTGTGTGACACCATTTTGGAGAGGGTTGATCTTTCCAATGCCGTCATCGCCGTTTGTCACCAGGATATTAGTGCCGTCTTACACTTATACCGGCACTTAAAGGGGTTCTCCAGACATAGCAATCCAGTCTCATCACTGAAACCCCAACAAATCTTGAGAATGGAGGTCTGTTGTACCCCTACTGTGCTCCAGATGTGGATGGCAGCTGGTCGCGCATGCGTTCATTCTAGTCATATTCACTGTGCATGTGTTGGCTGACCCAATTTCTGATCTACGAGGTGTGACTGAGCATCACGCGACCTCTGATGCCCTCCTTCACATGCAGGCGATACATAGTGACAACATCAGAAGCACCAAGGAGCAGAGCAACAGTGACGGAACCACATAGAATTCCCTGGCCACGGTCCTAAAGAAGCGCAATGCAAATTGCCCCCTCCCTCTGTTTCAGCACACAGTGGGAGGGTAGAACTGCTCTTGTACATTGTAACAGCCTCTGCAGTTCACAGTCTAACGGGAGCCCTACCAGCTCATTAGAATAATTTTAAAAGTTGATTTTAGAAGGAAGGAGGCCATGGATAACACATATAAGAAGATACCACAGTCCCAGTGCCTGGATCTATCAGTAATATTTATCTTGATGGATTTTGATGGTAGATTTCCTTTAAACTGTTGTGTTGGCGTTTTGTAAAAAATAAATGGGTTTGGGTTGTAGTTTGGGGCTTGGTCTCTCACCAGCACTGGCACTGGGCCCGGTCTTTCTAGAGGTAATGTAAGGGTCTGGTGTTACCTCTCCAATATCTACCTGATTTAAGAGGCAAACCTTTTTATCTTTGGATACTATGTGAGTAAATCTAAAGAGGAAATACATCTGCACCTGAGCAAATACAAAGCTGATAAAGCACCCGGTCCAAAGGGCAGTCACCCATAATAATGGACAATTTTCATTTTTTATTGGTCCCATTTACAAAGGGAAGGCAGATGGCTGATAAAGAACCATAACCTCCCTAAATACAGTACAGTCTTTGTATTTGACATGTACATACAGATATAAGAGCAAACCATGCGCTGTATAAAGCTCTTCTGCTTCTTTGTTTGTAAAGTTTATGAGAACACCCTGAGGTCATTGGGCAGATGCCAACGGAAGCTTTTTATAGAGACAATAGCACATTGTCCCATATTTACTAAGACCAGTGCAGTCTGTACTAGGTGCAGTTACCTGTGTAGTGTGCAGGGGGCGCCAGATTCATGAATTGTGTCGCTTGTTCTTCTTGAATCTGGCGCCCCCTGTGCTGCTCCGTCACAGTGCAGCACTATCATAGGGCGTGTGACACACTTCTGTCAGACTTTGCATGATAAATGTGTTGCACGTTCCAACTGAGCGCCGGAACTTCCCCTAATTTGTGTCGCATGAAGACTAGTGCAGCCACGCCACAATAGGGTGACGTGTGACACATATGTGGTGGAAACACTTCTTAAATATCTGTGCAAGCATTTTCTACTAGAAAGAATGTGCAAAGACTGCTGCACGGACCGTAGCAAATGAGCCCCATCGTCTATTGGAAACAAGTCGCTTTGTGCCAACAGAACATTCTTGTACGTGGAATGAAGCGTGGCCAAGTGCAGAAACATTTCCCATCATCCTCTCCCTCCCTGAACAGTCCACCAATCAGCTGAACACACAAAAAAACGGTCCACAATCTGATAATTTGGCCACACCTCTCCCCTTGTACAGTCCCATTAATTTTACCCCCTTCACAATCACTGTGAAAACTTGCATATCATCAATTATGGCTCATGTGAAAGGGCTAACACCTAAACCCATGTGGAGCATGTGTCCACGTGTGTCCACGGCCGTGCCCGATCACTGCTCTAAAAAATTCTCTCTCCCTTTAAAGGAAATCTCCATCAAAATCCATCATGATAAATCAGGGACGTTACTGATAGATCCAAGCACTGGGACTGTTGGAATCTTATCATATTTGTTATTCATGGCCTCCTTCCTTCTAATATGAACTTTAATGTTGCAGTCACAGAGCCCTTCCGCGCTGAAGATTCATAGGGGAAGTGTAACAGCCTTTGAATCTGCAGCATGGGGGGGGGGGCTCTGAGAACCACCCTAGTAGCCCTTCAGACTCATAAGCATAAGTTAAAAGTTGATTTTAGTATGAAGGAGACCATGGATAATATATATAAGAAGATACCACAGTCCCGGTGCCTGGATCTATGGGTAATGTCCCTGTTTAATCAGGATGGATTTTGATGGTCATTATTGTTGGCTTTGCACCAGTTTTTTGCTGCGCCATGTATCTTCTAATGTGGTTTCACATTTTTGATGCTCATTTGTTCATCTTGCCATGAAGCTAATGCATTAAGGACGTGCGCCACAATGCAAAATTACAGCTCGAAATTCAGGCGCAAAAAAAATAACAAATGACCCCTACAGAACAAATGACCCCTGCAGAACATCTATGAGCTAGAAGTAATCCATTATTCCCTGTATTCTTCAGAGAAAGGGTTAATATATCTGCCAGTTTCCCCTCCGGCCTAGAGAGTAGACGGATTGAGTTCCAGTTCCTCGTAGTTCATTATTATGGGAACAGGGAAGAACAGGCAGTGCCAGAACATCACGTCACTGGGTGACGGTCCCATTCTAAGGGAAAATTTGATTTGATGCATTATGAAGCAAACATACCTTGAGAATGGTGTAGCTACACGGATACAGGATTGTATCTTGTTTAATCCTTAAACTAAGTGGTTTTGCTGAAAAAACAATGATAAAATTATGATAATGAGGCTCTGTAGCTCCTATAGTTGGCTCGGCACTTCTCCTTTTGCCCTTATTATACACTGCTCCATAGGATGATGTAATCACTGGGTTGTGCCTGACAGGCAGAAGTAATCAATCGCTGCACCATCCCCCAGCAGCTGTGTATGAGTCACCCAGTTTAGGTTGATTAGTCACATCTGGACAGTTTAGGAAGCTCCTTGTGTAATGTGTTTATGCAGGCACCCAGCTTTCCCAAGGTCCTGAATTTTGTAATAGTTTAAACAAGGGATTAACAAGATATGTTCTTGCATCAGTGTAACTACAGCATTCTCAAGGTATGTTTGGTTCACAATGCATAAAAGCAAATGGTAGATTTCCTTTAAGTTGAATTTGTGTGTAAGTTAGAACTGTATATTTTATAATTGTAACCCCAGCCAAAATGTTTTTGGTCTTTGTGACAAATGGATTTTAAAAATGTTGGGTTGTCATCAGAACCAGGATTAACAATACAGCTTCATTACAGACGCCTGTGATACCTCTTATAGCTGTTTATTGTATTGCCTGGGGCAAAAGTACAGTAAATTACCAACATCCAGAGGTCCATTTGTAACTAGGGGTTTTCTGTAAGTCCGGTGTTCTTAAGTAGGGGACCGCCTGTATGTCCTCCTTAATGACCACTGGGAGACATTTTTTCATTTATTTTGTATTTTATCTTTCCTTCTTCTTCTAGTTTTAAAGTATAACTGCGGCATCTTTAAAAGTCTGAGTTACAGGGTGTCTGATCAGAGCTGTATATATTGGGTGTGATCAGACCCAGCACCTCGATTAACCCTTTGCAATCATATGTAGACCTGGGGAAGCAGCGGCTCTGCTAATCACTGTATAGCGCTACTTTAGCTACTTCGGGGCTATGCAGTGAATAAAGGAGAAGGCAGAAGCAGGAATAAACCTCTTCTCCATAGGATCTTAGGCGGTGTCTCCATAGGGTCTTAGGCAGTGTCTCCATAGGGTTCCCAGCTGTGTCTCCATAGGGTCTCAGCCGGTGTCTCCATAGGGTCTCAGGCGGTGTCTCCATAGGGTTCCCGGTGGTGTCTCCATAGGGTCTCAGGCGGTGTCTCCATAGGGTTCCCGGCGGTGTCTCCATAAGGTTCCCAGCTGTGTCTCCATAGGGTCTCAGGCAGTGTCTCCATAGGGTTCCCAGCTGTGTCTCCATAGGGTCTCAGGCAGTGTCTCCATAGGGTTCCCAGCTGTGTCTCCATAGGGTCTCAGGCAGTGTCTCCATAGGGTTCCTAGCTGTGTCTCCATAGGGTTCCAAGCTGTGTCTCCATAGGGTCTCAGGCGGTGTCTCCATAGGGTCTCAGGCGGTGTCTCCATAGGGTCTCAGGCGGTGTCTCCATAGGGTCTCAGGCGGTGTCTCCATAAGGTTCCCAGCTGTGTCTCCATAGGGTCTCAGACAGTGTCTCCATAGGGTTCCCAGCTGTGTCTCCATAGGGTCTCAGGCAGTGTCTCCATAGGGTTCCCAGCTGTGTCTCCATAGGGTCTCAGGCGGTGTCTCCATAAGATTCCCAGCTGTGTCTCCATAGGGTTCAAAGCTGTGTCTCCATAGGGTCTCAGGCAGTGTCTCCATAGGGTTCCCAGCTGTGTCTCCATAGGGTCTTAGGCAGTGTCTCCATAGGGTTCCTAGCTGTGTCTCCATAGGGTTCCCAGCTGTGTCTCCATAGGGTCTCAGGCGGTGTCTCCATAGGGTTCCTGGCGGTGTCTCCATAGGGTCTCAGGCGGTGTCTCCATAGGGTTCCCGGCGGTGTCTCCATAGGGTCTCAGGCGGTGTCTCCATAAGGTTCCCAGCTGTGTCTCCATAGGGTCTCAGACAGTGTCTCCATAGGGTCTCAGGCAGTGTCTCCATAGGGTTCCCAGCTGTGTCTCCATACGGTCTCAGGCAGTGTCTCCATAGGGTCTCAGACAGTGTCTCCATAGGGTTCCCAGCTGTGTCTCCATAGGGTCTCAGGCAGTGTCTCCATAGGGTTCCCAGCTGTGTCTCCATAGGGTCTCAGGCGGTGTCTCCATAAGATTCCCAGCTGTGTCTCCATAGGGTTCAAAGCTGTGTCTCCATAGGGTCTCAGGCAGTGTCTCCATAGGGTTCCCAGCTGTGTCTCCATAGGGTCTCAGGCAGTGTCTCCATAGGGTTCCCAGCTGTGTCTCCATAGGGTCTCAGGCAGTGTCTCCATAGGGTTCCTAGCTGTGTCTCCATAGGGTTCCCAGCTGTGTCTCCATAGGGTCTCAGGCGGTGTCTCCATAGGGTTCCCGGCGGTGTCTCCATAGGGTCTCAGGCGGTGTCTCCATAAGGTTCCCAGCTGTGTCTCCATAGGGTCTCAGACAGTGTCTCCATAGGGTCTCAGGCAGTGTCTCCATAGGGTTCCCAGCTGTGTCTCCATACGGTCTCAGGCAGTGTCTCCATAGGGTCTCAGGCGGTGTCTCCATAGGGTTCCCGGCGGTGTCTCCATAGGGTCTCAGGCGGTGTCTCCATAAGGTTCCCAGCTGTGTCTCCATAGGGTCTCAGGCAGTGTCTCCATAGGGTTCCCAGCTGTGTCTCCATAGGGTCTCAGGCAGTGTCTCCATAGGGTTCCCAGCTGTGTCTCCATAGGGTCTCAGGCAGTGTCTCCATAAGGTTCCCAGCTGTGTCTCCATAGGGTTCCAAGCTGTGTCTCCATAGGGTCTCAGGCAGTGTCTCCATAGGGTTCCCAGCTGTGTCTCCATAGGGTCTCAGGCAGTGTCTCCATAGGGTTCCCAGCTGTGTCTCCATAGGGTCTCAGGCAGTGTCTCCATAGGGTTCCTAGCTGTGTCTCCATAGGGTTCCCAGCTGTGTCTCCATAGGGTCTCAGGCGGTGTCTCCATAGGGTTCCCGGCGGTGTCTCCATAGGGTCTCAGGCGGTGTCTCCATAAGGTTCCCAGCTGTGTCTCCATAGGGTCTCAGACAGTGTCTCCATAGGGTCTCAGGCAGTGTCTCCATAGGGTTCCCAGCTGTGTCTCCATACGGTCTCAGGCAGTGTCTCCATAGGGTCTCAGGCGGTGTCTCCATAGGGTTCCCGGCGGTGTCTCCATAGGGTCTCAGGCGGTGTCTCCATAAGGTTCCCAGCTGTGTCTCCATAGGGTCTCAGGCAGTGTCTCCATAGGGTTCCCAGCTGTGTCTCCATAGGGTCTCAGGCAGTGTCTCCATAGGGTTCCCAGCTGTGTCTCCATAGGGTCTCAGGCAGTGTCTCCATAAGGTTCCCAGCTGTGTCTCCATAGGGTTCCAAGCTGTGTCTCCATAGGGTCTCAGGCAGTGTCTCCATAGGGTTCCCAGCTGTGTCTCCATAGGGTCTCAGGCAGTGTCTCCATAGGGTTCCCGGCGGTGTCTCACTAGGGTCTCCGACCGGTCCTGCTCCCACGATTAGTTTAGACGACGCTGCAGACTTGTCTTTTGTCAGTGGTTAAGGAAAAGAAAAAGGGAGGTTTTTACAGCTCACCCACTGTGTGCAGTCATATGTAGATCGCCGGTGCACGGATAAAACTGAGCCGGATCAGTGCTTGTAGGAAGAATGCGAACGGTAATCCAGCAGCCAGGCAGGTATGAAGACAAAATTATGAATAAAAAAGTTTATTTCATCCTTTAAAAATATTAAAACGGTACCATGGTGAAAAAAAACTGACGCGTTTCGAACTAAATATAGTTCTTAATCATAGTCTGACCCTCACCGTGTGAGTCTGGGCTTTATGTGAATACAAGCGGAAGTGGCCGGCAGGAGAGTCCCTAATTACATCACAGGTGAGAAATCAAACACAGAAAATTCATTATATAAATCGAAACAGAAAAAGTTAGAAAATAACACACTTAATATATATACATTAGGTCGTATCTTGAATTCAGGCCATGAGGGGCTCTGGTATTCATCGTCATGATCCAGAATGCCTCTCTGTTGCGGAGGGCTTTGACCCAGTCCCCGCCTCTTTTGGGACGTGTGACTCGTTCAATGGGTGTGACTGTAAGTTGCGAAGTTTCTCCCTCATGTGAGTCCCTACAATGTTTAGACACAGAAGATATGTTGCGGGTGTATGTGTGTGTACAGGAGGATTGTGTGCGGGCTCCAGATAGATGTTCCGCAATTCTATGTTTCAAAGTGCGCTTAGTGCTTCCTATATATTGGACAGAACATGTAGTGCAGGTGATAGAGTACACTACATAAGTTGTGTTGCAGTTTATAAATGCGTGTATTTTATATTGTTTATTATTGTATATAGAAAAGGCAACTTTTGTCTTCACTATATATTTACATAAACCGCAACGAGATTGGGCGCACTTGTAGCTACCTGCATTTTAACCAAGATTGATCATTGTGGATAGATACGTATAGATTCCAGAGTAGCAGAGTTTCTCGCCGAGAACCGACATCCCGATGCAAGGATCTTGTGTAGAGTGGGATCCTGATACAATATTGGTATGTGTTTGTTAATTATTTGGGTAACCTGGTTGTATTGTAAGTGATAGAATTATTGTTTTTTTTTTGTTTTTTTGGTCTTGGTGTGTGGCTGTCGATCCGGATATAACATTTGTGTTCTAGATTAATCTTCTAGACTCTCTCTGGTACGTGTAACATGTGTTTTGTTATAGCCTCTTTCATGCAAACGTTTGGTGATTTCAGTTCAAGTTTGTACATAATTGGGCAGATTTACTTACCCGGTCCATTCGCGATCCAGCGGCGCGTTCTCTGCGGTGGATTCAGGTCCGGCCGTGATTCACTAAGGTAGTTCCTCCGCCGTCCACCAGGTGGCGCTGCTGCGCTGAAGTTCCCCGGAGGTGCGCTGGAATGCCCTGAAATTCACCGGCCTATACCTGGTGAAGGTAAGTGTAATTTTCGCAACACATTTGTTGCGAATCCCGTCGGGTTTTCGTTCGGCCACGCCCCCCGATTTCCGTCGCGTGCATGCCAGCGCCGATGCGCCATAATCCGATTGCGTGCGCCAAAATCCCGGGGCAATTCAGGGGAAATCGGCCGCAAATCGTTAATATTCGGGTAACACATCGGGAAAACGCGAATCGGGCCCTTAGTAAATGACCCCCAATGTTCCTCTTGTGTGCATATACGTTTAGCCCTAATGAATTCTCCCTTGGGCAGATTTTTAATTACATGGGGCGGATGACAACTGCTGGCGTGCAAGAGGGTATTGCCTGCAGAGGGTTTACGATATAAGCCGCATATGACTTTGTGGCTAGATGGATTTCCTGTTAAACGTAAGTCCAGAAAGGAAATAGAAGTGGGGGAAGAAGAATATGTGAATTGAATATTGTAGTTATTGTTGTTGAGATAAGTAATAAAAGTTTGATTTGTTCTTCAGCCCCCGTCCAAACCATAAGACAATCATCTATGAAACGACCATAGTATTTGATGTTACTGTGAAATGGAAAAATGAATTCCTCCTCAAACCAAGTCATGAATAAATTGGCTAGTGAAGGTGAGAATCTGGATCCCATTGGGCAACCTTGTTTCTGTAAAAAAAAAATTCATTGTCAAAGGAAAAATAATTGTTGGTTAGTAAGAATAGCAAAAACATTGAGAATAAAACATTTACATGTATCTGTAAAAGATAGTGGTCAGTGGTTGGTCGGGATTTAGTTACCTGACATAATAATCTGCAGGACTCTTTCTTCATTACACCATCACTCAAGACACCTTCTTCAGCACCACAGGTAGGTCTCGCTGTCACTCTTTTTCACAGCAAACTATGGCCCAAGTAATTTCTGATGGAAGTCCAGGCAACCTCCGTGACCACACTGATATTTGGATACAACCTTTGCCTCCCCATGGATACTGCACATGTCAGTGATAATTAACTAACGAACGTCTACATCACAAGCTCATCACAAGACGTCGCCTTCAGCAAGTTCTGTGTGACTCTCACGAGCCTCATGTTTACTCAACAAAACTGAAAAAAAACAGGTCATGTGTGCAGTGAAAACACATATTAGGGCACATTTAGTCACCCGGTCTGCGGAATTCACCGAAAGTGCACTGTCTGACGATAATGCACTGTTCCACTATTCACTAAGATCGTGCGCCCGATATCCTGCATGTGTCACTTCCCCGCTCAGGTCCGACAGAGTTCACCTTCTTCTTCCCAGTGCATGTAAGTGCCACAATTATAAGTGACACAATTTGAAAGTTGAATCCCACTAATCAGTCCGAGCGTCCGACGGCCAAAAAACTGATAGTGTGCGACACAATCCCAGCACAGACACCTGTTAAATACCTGTCAAAGCCGCTCAATCTCCAAAAATGGCGAACAGTCTGACGGAAGTGCGATCTGTGACCCTTAGTGAATGTGCCCCAAAGTGCCGATACTCGGGGCAGATGTACCCATAAGCCTATCCATGTAATTTCTTTTGGTCCAAGAGTGAAGGTTGGACCTCACCGACGTCTTCATGACACCAATACAGCTCAATGTTACGGTAGCACAAGGTGTGATAGATACTATCATTGGTCCTACCATTGGTGTAGAGCAATGCATTCTGGGTACCAGACAAAGCACTGTCCCAGAAAATCACAAAAAAATTTAAGAAGGTTTATTAGGAATTATCAGCCATACAGATGATAGGATTGGCCAAATTATCCCCAAGCACAGCGGATTCTTGAGCCGTCACAAACATACTATAACTATAGGGCGCAGGGAAATGGGTCAATAGCGCAGGGTCAGAAGAAACAAATCCACTTTAGGGCGTTCAAACAATCGTAGAACAAAACATTTTGGTTATCACCACAAAACAATCACAAAAATCCTTACAATGTATAAATTTTAATATGGGTCTCAACGGCAATGGTTCTTAACCTTCCTTATGCTACAACCCTTTTATATAGTTCCTCATTTAGTGGATACCCCCCCCCCCTCCCACACACCACCATAGAAAAGTATGAGATATAGCTATAACTTATTGTTTCAAGACCTCTTCCCCTCTGATAATTACATTTACATCCATAGTCAAAGCCATCAATAAACTCACCTTTTGTGGTACCAACCTTCATTTGCAAATATAAATGACATTTTAGAGGTCAGAAGCAGATCTGGGACTGGTCATTACATTAGCATGAGAACATCTCATTCTCAGTGAGTCCTAAGCTGGTAGGTGGGAGGAAGACCCACCATCTATAAATTATAGAGCTACGCAAATGGCCATTGTCAGTCATCTCTACCTGGAAGGCTGACTAAAAGAGTTTACAGCGCGGATATCTGCAACTATTTTATTGATAAGGATATTATTTTAAATCCAATTTTATTTTTAAAACTCTTTGTGTATGTTGTTTATATTGTATTATAGCTTTTTTTATTTGACAACTGTATGGTTTTTATGTATGCACTGTACATTTGTATATAAAATTTTAAAATTTAATACTTCTCTGCTTGGAGCCTTAGAGAACCTAGCATCCATTTTCTAGTTGTCACAGTGATGCACCCTGTGGCAAGCAGTCAAAGTACTTATCTGCCCACGCTCCCGTAGGCTCTCTGGTTTTCTCCAGGTCTCTTTTGTTTGGACGATGGCAGCCCAGTGTGTGATTCCAATGAGATGGCGCGCGGAGATGTAACGGTTCAGTGCCGTTTTCCTTATCAAATGTGCATGCATCTATGATTATCTCTGTCCCTGACACCATCGAAAGACATATTTACGTCTCAGGCGGCCTCTGTGAAATGGTCGTTCGACCCACAACTCATGATCCAATGATCTAGAGATTACTTTATTTTGTAAAGTGTAATGAAAGTTGAAGTACTTTGTAGAAGCACTGATATTGGCAATGATAAGTATATTGGTCTCTATGAAGTTTGCCCATCTAGAGGCTGGAATTTCCCCCCATACTTTTGCAGCCTAGTTATAGATCAGTTTTATTTTAATAATCAACCTAGTTGTTATGGATGATATAAGATATTTTAGCTAAATTACACCCGTTCCATCCAAATTTTTATGGCAGACGCACATATTACTAGTAACTACACGCCTGGCCCTGTAATAGCATTGATGCACATAATTATATTTATTAAATATTATATAATGTAGATGATAGAAGAACTAGTTTCTATCTATGACCCAGAAAAGAGAATTAACATTAACAAATAGCAGCCGCCCTTGTTCTGCCGAATTCATGCCAGTCGTAGTCTAATAGGCCACCGAAGTCGAAGCGGTGGGGGAGGGGTTGGTCAAAAATTGTGAATGGAAGCCGCAGCTGCAAATAGTTCAGCAATGTTTATTTCCAGATAATCTCATCATAATAATAGCTCTCAGATTTACACAACAAAAGTTTTGGCTGCTTCAGTATTTGCATAACGCCAACATTAATGGCCCAAAATAGAGCAATAGTCTTCAAAAAGCAAAATGGCCCGTCGCTGTTATGTTGCCTATCCCAAGTGGCTGGTTGAAAACACAGAGGAGCTATAATGCAGCATAATACAGTGAGCTGAGGACACGCCCCCAGTGCTCTAAGTCCAGCTACAATCCTAAATTATACATAACAATGTCACAGTCCTGCTGCTACTAACAACACTTACTAAGATATGGTTGCAAAGATCTCCAGGACAAGTATCTAAGGTTGTGAAACTGCTGACAGATTTCCTTAAATAAATTTCTTTTAAAATGAAATAATTCTGTCCGTCTGCAGTCACCACTAGAGGGAGCCTACTCCATTGTGACCTCAGGGAGGATAAATGTACATTGGTAAGCTCTAGTAATATCTATACACAGTGTCAATAATATAAGAATATATGACCCTTGTTTTTCTTTACTCAGATTCAGTCCTAAAAAGGTGTCCAAACCAAAATGAAGAGAGTGGACTCTTCTTGACCCTTCTTCAGGACAAATCTCAAGAAATACACCAAAAGGCAGATTTGCAGCCTTGAACTTGCCATACGTGTTATTAAACCAGTGGGTGAAATGCTTAATGGTTACAGGACACCAGGATGCCCTGAGCTTGGTGGTTATAGTCACTAATGGATACAAGGTTTGGTGGCAGTGAACTTAATGGTTAGATTTCTAAGGCTATCGCATGTCATACTGTGTATAAGGAAGAGTATCTTAGTGGGAATACTGTGTATTTGTAAAATTAACATTGTACAGGGAGATGAGCTATTAAATCATCTATTGTCAGTAGTGATGTAATGATGGGTCAGTGTTATCTATATAGAGGTCATTGTACAGGGAGGGGAGGAGATAAGCTGTGACATCATCTATTGTCAGTAGTGATGTAATGATGGGTCAGTGTTATCTATATAGAGGTCATTGTACAGGGAGGAGGAGGAGATATGCTGTGACATCATCTATTGTCAGTAGTGATGTAATGATGGGTCAGTGTTATCTATATAGAGGTCATTGTACAGGGAGGAGGAGGGGATAAGCTGTGACATCATCTATTGTCAGTAGTGATGTAATGATGGGTCAGTGTTATCTATATAGAGGTCATTGTACAGGGAGGGGGAGGAGATAAGCTGTGACATCATCTATTGTCATTAGTGATGTAATGATGGGTCAGTGTTATCTATATAGAGGTCACTGTACAGGGAGGAGGAGATAAGCTGTGACATCATCTATTGTCAGTAGTGATGTAATGATGGGTCAGTGTTATCTATATAGAGGTCATTGTACAGGGAGGGGGAGGAGATAAGCTGTGACATCATCTATTGTCAGTAGTGATGTAATGATGGGTCAGTGTTATCTATATAGAGGTCATTATACTGGAAGGGGGAGGAGATAAGCTGTGACATCATCTATTGTCAGTAGTGATGTAATGATGGGTCAGTGTTATCTATATAGAGGTCATTGTACAGGGAGGGGAGGAGATAAGCTGTGACATCATCTATTGTCAGTAGTGATGTAATGATGGGTCAGTGTTATCTATATAGAGGACATTGTACAGGGAGGGGGAGGAGATAAGCTGTGACATCATCTATTGTCATTAGTGATGTAATGATGGGTCAGTGTTATCTATATAGAGGTCACTGTACAGGGAGGAGGAGATAAGCTGTGACATCATCTATTGTCAGTAGTGATGTAATGATGGGTCAGTGATATCTATATAGAGGACATTATACAGGAGGAGGAGATAAGCTGTGACATCATCTATTGTCAGTAGTGATGTAATGATGGGTCAGTGTTATCTATATAGAGTTCATTGTACAGAGAGGGGGAGGAGATAAGCTGTGACATCATCTATTGTCAGTAGTGATGTAATGATGGGTCAGTGTTATCTTTATAGAGGTCATTATACAGGGAGGAGGAGATAAGCTGTGACATCATCTATTGTCAGTAGTGATGTAATGATGGGTCAGTGTTATCTATATAGAGGTCATTGCACAGGGAGGGGGAGGAGATAAACTGTGACATCATCTATTGTCAGTAGTGATGTAATGATGGGTCAGTGTTATCTATATAGAGGTCATTGTACAGGGAGGGTGAGGAGATAAGCTGTGACATCATCTATTGTCATTAGTGATGTAATGATGGGTCAGTGTTATCTATATAGAGGTCACTGTACAGGGAGGAGGAGATAAGCTGTGACATCATCTATTGTCAGTAGTGATGTAATGATGGGTCAGTGATATCTATATAGAGGACATTATACAGGAGGAGTAGATAAGCTGTGACATCATCTATTGTCAGTAGTGATGTAATGATGGGTCAGTGTTATCTATATAGAGTTCATTGTACAGGGAGGGGGAGGAGATAAGCTGTGACATCACCTATTGTCAGTAGTGATGTAATGATGGGTCAGTGTTATCTATATAGAGGTCATTATACAGGGAGGAGGAGATAAGCTGTGACATCATCTATTGTCAGTAGTGATGTAATGATGGGTCAGTGTTATCTATATAGAGGTCATCGCACAGGGAGGGGGAGGAGATAAGCTGTGACATCATCTATTGTCAGTAGTGATGTAATGATGGGTCAGTGTTATCTATATAGAGGTCATTATACTGGAGGGGGGAGGAGATAAGCTGTGACATCATCTATTGTCAGTAGTGATGTAATGATGGGTCAGTGTTATCTATATAGAGGTCATTGTACAGGGAGGGGAGGAGATAAGCTGTGACATCATCTATTGTCAGTAGTGATGTAATGATGGGTCAGTGTTATCTATATAGAGGTCATTGTACAGGGAGGGGGAGGAGATAAGCTGTGACATCATCTATTGTCAGTAGTGATGTAATGATGGTTCAGTGTTATCTATATAGAGGTCATTATACTGGAAGGGGGAGGAGATAAGCTGTGACATCATCTATTGTCAGTAGTGATGTAATGATGGGTCAGTGTTATCTATATAGAGTTCATTGTACAGAGAGGGGGAGGAGATAAGCTGTGACATCATCTATTGTCAGTAGTGATGTAATGATGGGTCAGTGTTATCTTTATAGAGGTCATTATACAGGGAGGAGGAGATAAGCTGTGACATCATCTATTGTCAGTAGTGATGTAATGATGGGTCAGTGTTATCTATATAGAGGTCATTGCACAGGGAGGGGGAGGAGATAAACTGTGACATCATCTATTGTCAGTAGTGATGTAATGATGGGTCAGTGTTATCTATATAGAGGTCATTGTACAGGGAGGGTGAGGAGATAAGCTGTGACATCATCTATTGTCATTAGTGATGTAATGATGGGTCAGTGTTATCTATATAGAGGTCACTGTACAGGGAGGAGGAGATAAGCTGTGACATCATCTATTGTCAGTAGTGAT
The DNA here is from genome assembly GCF_040894005.1 of Engystomops pustulosus. Classification (NCBI taxonomy): domain Eukaryota; kingdom Metazoa; phylum Chordata; class Amphibia; order Anura; family Leptodactylidae; genus Engystomops; species Engystomops pustulosus. The sequence continues at coordinate 20,134,867 of NC_092417.1, forward strand.
GTAATGATGGGTCAGTGATATCTATATAGAGGACATTATACAGGAGGAGGAGATAAGCTGTGACATCATCTATTGTCAGTAGTGATGTAATGATGGGTCAGTGTTATCTATATAGAGTTCATTGTACAGGGAGGGGGAGGAGATAAGCTGTGACATCACCTATTGTCAGTAGTGATGTAATGATGGGTCAGTGTTATCTATATAGAGGTCATTATACAGGGAGGAGGAGATAAGCTGTGACATCATCTATTGTCAGTAGTGATGTAATGATGGGTCAGTGTTATCTATATAGAGGTCATCGCACAGGAAGGGGGAGGAGATAAGCTGTGACATCATCTATTGTCAGTAGTGATGTAATGATGGGTCAGTGTTATCTATATAGAGGTCATTATACTGGAGGGGGGAGGAGATAAGCTGTGACATCATCTATTGTCAGTAGTGATGTAATGATGGGTCAGTGTTATCTACATAGAGGTCATTGTACAGGGAGGGGAGGAGATAAGCTGTGACATCATCTATTGTCAGTAGTGATGTAATGATGGGTCAGTGTTATCTATATAGAGGTCATTGTACAGGGAGGGGGAGGAGATAAGCTGTGACATCATCTATTGTCAGTAGTGATGTAATGATGGGTCAGTGTTATCTATATAGAGGTCATTATACTGGAAGGGGGAGGAGATAAGCTGTGACATCATCTATTGTCAGTAGTGATGTAATGATGGGTCAGTGTTATCTATATAGAGTTCATTGTACAGAGAGGGGGAGGAGATAAGCTGTGACATCATCTATTGTCAGTAGTGATGTAATGATGGGTCAGTGTTATCTTTATAGAGGTCATTATACAGGGAGGAGGAGATAAGCTGTGACATCATCTATTGTCAGTAGTGATGTAATGATGGGTCAGTGTTATCTATATAGAGGTCATTGCACAGGGAGGGGGAGGAGATAAGCTGTGACATCACCTATTGTCAGTAGTGATGTAATGATGGGTCAGTGTTATCTATATAGAGGTCATTGTACAGGGAGGGTGAGGAGATAAGCTGTGACATCATCTATTGTCATTAGTGATGTAATGATGGGTCAGTGTTATCTATATAGAGGTCACTGTACAGGGAGGAGGAGATAAGCTGTGACATCATCTATTGTCAGTAGTGATGTAATGATGGGTCAGTGATATCTATATAGAGGACATTATACAGGAGGAGGAGATAAGCTGTGACATCATCTATTGTCAGTAGTGATGTAATGATGGGTCAGTGTTATCTATATAGAGTTCATTGTACAGGGAGGGGGAGGAGATAAGCTGTGACATCACCTATTGTCAGTAGTGATGTAATGATGGGTCAGTGTTATCTATATAGAGGTCATTATACAGGGAGGAGGAGATAAGCTGTGACATCATCTATTGTCAGTAGTGATGTAATGATGGGTCAGTGTTATCTATATAGAGGTCATCGCACAGGGAGGGGGAGGAGATAAGCTGTGACATCATCTATTGTCAGTAGTGATGTAATGATGGGTCAGTATTATCTATATAGAGGTCATTATACTGGAGGGGGGAGGAGATAAGCTGTGACATCATCTATTGTCAGTAGTGATGTAATGATGGGTCAGTGTTATCTATATAGAGGTCATTGTACAGGGAGGGGAGGAGATAAGCTGTGACATCATCTATTGTCAGTAGTGATGTAATGATGGGTCAGTGTTATCTATATAGAGGTCATTGTACAGGGAGGGGGAGGAGATAAGCTGTGACATCATCTATTGTCAGTAGTGATGTAATGATGGGTCAGTGTTATCTATATAGAGGTCATTATACTGGAAGGGGGAGGAGATAAGCTGTGACATCATCTATTGTCAGTAGTGATGTAATGATGGGTCAGTGTTATCTATATAGAGTTCATTGTACAGAGAGGGGGAGGAGATAAGCTGTGACATCATCTATTGTCAGTAGTGATGTAATGATGGGTCAGTGTTATCTTTATAGAGGTCATTATACAGGGAGGAGGAGATAAGCTGTGACATCATCTATTGTCAGTAGTGATGTAATGATGGGTCAGTGTTATCTATATAGAGGTCATTGCACAGGGAGGGGGAGGAGATAAACTGTGACATCATCTATTGTCAGTAGTGATGTAATGATGGGTCAGTGTTATCTATATAGAGGTCATTGTACAGGGAGGGTGAGGAGATAAGCTGTGACATCATCTATTGTCATTAGTGATGTAATGATGGGTCAGTGTTATCTATATAGAGGTCACTGTACAGGGAGGAGGAGATAAGCTGTGACATCATCTATTGTCAGTAGTGATGTAATGATGGGTCAGTGATATCTATATAGAGGACATTATACAGGAGGAGGAGATAAGCTGTGACATCATCTATTGTCAGTAGTGATGTAATGATGGGTCAGTGTTATCTATATAGAGTTCATTGTACAGGGAGGGGGAGGAGATAAGCTGTGACATCACCTATTGTCAGTAGTGATGTAATGATGGGTCAGTGTTATCTATATAGAGGTCATTATACAGGGAGGAGGAGATAAGCTGTGACATCATCTATTGTCAGTAGTGATGTAATGATGGGTCAGTGTTATCTATATAGAGGTCATCGCACAGGAAGGGGGAGGAGATAAGCTGTGACATCATCTATTGTCAGTAGTGATGTAATGATGGGTCAGTGTTATCTATATAGAGGTCATTATACTGGAGGGGGGAGGAGATAAGCTGTGACATCATCTATTGTCAGTAGTGATGTAATGATGGGTCAGTGTTATCTACATAGAGGTCATTGTACAGGGAGGGGAGGAGATAAGCTGTGACATCATCTATTGTCAGTAGTGATGTAATGATGGGTCAGTGTTATCTATATAGAGGTCATTGTACAGGGAGGGGGAGGAGATAAGCTGTGACATCATCTATTGTCAGTAGTGATGTAATGATGGGTCAGTGTTATCTATATAGAGGTCATTATACTGGAAGGGGGAGGAGATAAGCTGTGACATCATCTATTGTCAGTAGTGATGTAATGATGGGTCAGTGTTATCTATATAGAGTTCATTGTACAGAGAGGGGGAGGAGATAAGCTGTGACATCATCTATTGTCAGTAGTGATGTAATGATGGGTCAGTGTTATCTTTATAGAGGTCATTATACAGGGAGGAGGAGATAAGCTGTGACATCATCTATTGTCAGTAGTGATGTAATGATGGGTCAGTGTTATCTATATAGAGGTCATTGCACAGGGAGGGGGAGGAGATAAGCTGTGACATCACCTATTGTCAGTAGTGATGTAATGATGGGTCAGTGTTATCTATATAGAGGTCATTGTACAGGGAGGGTGAGGAGATAAGCTGTGACATCATCTATTGTCATTAGTGATGTAATGATGGGTCAGTGTTATCTATATAGAGGTCACTGTACAGGGAGGAGGAGATAAGCTGTGACATCATCTATTGTCAGTAGTGATGTAATGATGGGTCAGTGATATCTATATAGAGGACATTATACAGGAGGAGGAGATAAGCTGTGACATCATCTATTGTCAGTAGTGATGTAATGATGGGTCAGTGTTATCTATATAGAGTTCATTGTACAGGGAGGGGGAGGAGATAAGCTGTGACATCACCTATTGTCAGTAGTGATGTAATGATGGGTCAGTGTTATCTATATAGAGGTCATTATACAGGGAGGAGGAGATAAGCTGTGACATCATCTATTGTCAGTAGTGATGTAATGATGGGTCAGTGTTATCTATATAGAGGTCATCGCACAGGGAGGGGGAGGAGATAAGCTGTGACATCATCTATTGTCAGTAGTGATGTAATGATGGGTCAGTGTTATCTATATAGAGGTCATTATACTGGAGGGGGGAGGAGATAAACTGTGACATCATCTATTGTCAGTAGTGATGTAATGATGGGTCAGTGTTATCTATATAGAGGTCATTGTACAGGGAGGGGAGGAGATAAGCTGTGACATCATCTATTGTCAGTAGTGATGTAATGATGGGTCAGTGTTATCTATATAGAGGTCATTGTACAGGGAGGGGGAGGAGATAAGCTGTGACATCATCTATTGTCAGTAGTGATGTAATGATGGGTCAGTGTTATCTATATAGAGGTCATTGTTCAGGGAGGGGGAGGAGATAAGCTGTGACATCATCTATTGTCAGTAGTGATGTAATGATGGGTCAGTGTTATCTATATAGAGTTCATTGTACAGAGAGGGGGAGGAGATAAGCTGTGACATCATCTATTGTCAGTAGTGATGTAATGATGGGTCAGTGTTATCTTTATAGAGGTCATTATACAGGGAGGAGGAGATAAGCTGTGACATCATCTATTGTCAGTAGTGATGTAATGATGGGTCAGTGTTATCTATATAGAGGTCATTGCACAGGGAGGGGGAGGAGATAAGCTGTGACATCATCTATTGTCAGTAGTGATGTAATGATGGGTCAGTGTTATCTATATAGAGGTCATTGTACAGGGAGGGTGAGGAGATAAGCTGTGACATCATCTATTGTCATTAGTGATGTAATGATGGGTCAGTGTTATCTATATAGAGGTCACTGTACAGGGAGGAGGAGATAAGCTGTGACATCATCTATTGTCAGTAGTGATGTAATGATGGGTCAGTGATATCTATATAGAGGACATTATACAGGAGGAGGAGATAAGCTGTGACATCATCTATTGTCAGTAGTGATGCAATGATGGGTCCGTGTTATCTATATAGAGGTCATTGTACAGGGAGGGGAGGAGATAAGCTGTGACATCACCTATTGTCAGTAGTGATGTAATGATGGGTCAGTGTTATCTATATAGAGGTCATTATACAGGGAGGAGGAGATAAGCTGTGACATCATCTATTGTCAGTAGTGATGTAATGATGGGTCAGTGTTATCTATATAGAGGTCATTATACTGGAAGGGGGAGGAGATAAGCTGTGACATCATCTATTGTCAGTAGTGATGCAATGATGGGTCAGTGTTATCTATATAGAGGTCATTGTACAGGGAGGGGAGGAGATAAGCTGTGACATCATCTATTGTCAGTAGTGATGTAATGATGGGTCAGTGTTATCTATATAGAGGTCATTGTACAGGGAGGGGAGGAGATAAGCTGTGACATCATCTATTGTCAGTAGTGATGTAATGATGGGTCAGTGTTATCTATATAGAGGTCATTGTACAGGGAGGGGAGGAGATAAGCTGTGACATCATCTATTGTCAGTAGTGATGTAATGATGGGTCAGTGTTATCTATATAGAGGTCATTGTACAGGGAGGAGGAGGAGATAAGCTGTGACATCATCTATTGTCGGTAGTGATGTAATGATGGGTCAGTGTTATCTATACAGAGGTCTTTGTACAGGAAGGAGGAGATAAGCTGTGACATCATCTATTGTCAGTAGTAATGTAATGATGGGTCAGTGTAATCTATATAGAGGTCATTGTACAGGGAGGGGGAGGAGATAAGCTGTGACATCATCTATTGTCATTAGTGATGTAATGATGTGTCAGTGTTATCTATATAGAGGTCACTGTGCAGGGAGGAGGAGATAAACTGTGACATCATCTATTGTCAGTAGTGATGTAATGATGGGTCAGTGTTATCTATATAGAGGTCACTGTGCAGGGAGGAGGAGATAAGCTGTGACATCATCTATTGTCAGTAGTGATGTAATGATGGGTCAGTGTTATCTATATAGAGGACATTGTACAGGGAGGGGGAGGAGATAAGCTGTGACATCATCTATTGTCATTAGTGATGTAATGATGGGTCAGTGTTATCTATATAGAGGTCACTGTACAAGGAGGAGGAGATAAGCTGTGACATCATCTATTGTCAGTAGTGATGTAATGATGGGTCAGTGTTATCTATATAGAGGACATTATACAGGAGGAGGAGATAAGCTGTGACATCATCTATTGTCAGTAGTGATGTAATGATGGGTCAGTGTTATCTATATAGAGGTCATTATACTGGAAGGGGGAGGAGATAAGCTGTGACATCATCTATTGTCAGTAGTGATGTAATGATGGGTCAGTGTTATCTATATAGAGGTCATTATACTGGAAGGGGGAGGAGATAAGCTGTGACATCATCTATTGTCAGTAGTGATGTAATGATGGGTCAGTGTTATCTATATAGAGTTCATTGTACAGAGAGGGGGAGGAGATAAGCTGTGACATCATCTATTGTCAGTAGTGATGTAATGATGGGTCAGTGTTATCTTTATAGAGGTCATTATACAGGGAGGAGGAGATAAGCTGTGACATCATCTATTGTCAGTAGTGATGTAATGATGGGTCAGTGTTATCTATATAGAGGTCATTGTACAGGGAGGGGAGGAGATAAGCTGTGACATCATCTATTGTCAGTAGTGATGTAATGATGGGTCAGTGTTATCTATATAGAGGTCATTGTACAGGGAGGAGGAGGAGATAAGCTGTGACATCATCTATTGTCAGTAGTGATGTAATGATGGGTCAGTGTTATCTATATAGAGGTCATTGTACAGGGAGGGGAGGAGATAAGCTGGGACATCATCTATTGTCAGTAGTAATGTAATGATGGGTCAGTGTAATCTATATAGAGGTCATTGTTCAGGGAGGGGGAGGAGATAAGCTGTGACATCATCTATTGTCATTAGTGATGTAATGATGGGTCAGTGTTATCTATATAGAGGTCACTGTGCAGGGAGGAGGAGATAAACTGTGACATCATCTATTGTCAGTAGTGATGTAATGATGGGTCAGTGTTATCTATATAGAGGACATTATACAGGAGGAGGAGATAAGCTGTGACATCATCTATTGTCAGTAGTGATGTAATGATGGGTCAGTGTTATCTATATAGAGGTCATTATACAGGGAGGAGGAGATAAGCTGTGACATTGTCTATTGTCAGTAGTGATGTAATGATGGGTCAGTGTTATCTATATAGAGGACATTGTACAGGGAGGGGGAGGAGATAAGCAGTGACATCATCTATTGTCATTAGTGATGTAATGATGGGTCAGTGTTATCTATATAGTGGTCACTGTACAGGGAGGAGGAGATAAGCTGTGACATCATCTATTGTCAGTAGTGATGTAATGATGGTCAGTGTTATCTATATAGAGGTCATTGTACAGGGAGGAGGAGGAGATAAGCTGTGACATCATCTATTGTCAGTAGTGATGTAATGATGGGTCAGTGTTATCTATATAGAGGACATTATACAGGAGGAGGAGATAAGCTGTGACATCATCTATTGTCAGTAGTGATGTAATGATGGGTCAGTGTTATCTATATAGAGGTCATTGTACAGGGAGGGGAGGAGATAAGCTGTGACATCATCTATTGTCAGTAGTGATGTAATGATGGGTCAGTGTTATCTATATAGAGGTCATTATACAGGGAGGAGGAGATAAGCTGTGACATCATCTATTGTCAGTAGTGATGTAATGATGGGTCAGTGTTATCTATATAGAGGACATTGTACAGGGAGGGGGGAGATAAGCTGTGACATCATCTATTGTCAGTAGTGATGTAATGATGGGTCAGTGTTATCTATATAGAGGTCATTATACTGGAAGGGGGAGGAGATAAGCTGTGACATCATCTATTGCCAGTAGTAATGTAATGATAGGTCAGTGTTATCTATATAGAGGTCATTGTACAGGGAGGGGAGGAGATAAGCTGTGACATCATCTATTGTCAGTAGTGATGTAATGATGGGTCAGTGTTATCTATATAGAGGTCATTGTACAGGGATGGGGCGAAGATAAGCTGTGACATCATCTATTGTCAGTAGTGATGTAATGATGGGTCAGTGTTATCTAAATAGAGGTAATTGTACAGGGAGGGGGAGGAGATAAGCTGTGACATCATCTATTGTCAGTAGTGATGTAATGATGGGTCAGTGTTATCTATATAGAGGTCATTATACAGGAGGAGGAGATAAGCTGTGACATCATCTATTGTCAGTAGTGATGTAATGATGGGTCAGCGTTATCTATATAGAGGTCATTATACAGGGAGGGGGAGGAGATAAGCTGTGACATCATCTATTGTCAGTAGTGATGTAATTATGGGTCAGTATTATCTATATAGAGGACATTGTACAGGGAGGGCGGAGGAGATAAGCTGTGACATCATCTATTGTCAGTAGTGATGTAATGATGGGTCAGTGTTATCTATATAGAGGTCATTGTACATGGAGGGGGAGGAGATAAGCTGTGACATCATCTATTGTCAGTAGTGATGTAATGATGGGTCAGTGTTATCTATATAGAGGTCATTGTACAGGGAGGGGGAGGAGATAAGCTGTGACATCATCTATTGTCAGTAGTGATGTAATGATGGGTCAGTGTTATCTATATAGAGGTCATTGTAAGGGGAGGGGGGGAGATAAGCTGTGACATCATCTATTGTCAGTAGTTATGTAATGATGGGTCAGTGTTATCTATATAGAGGTCATTGTACAGGGAGGGGGAGGAGATAAGCTGTGACATCATCTATTGTCAGTAGTGATGTAATGATGGGTCAGTGTTATCTATATAGAGGTCATTGTACAGGGAGGGGGAGGAGATAAGCTGTGACATCATCTATTGTCAGTAGTGATGTAATGATGGGTCAGCGTTATCTATATAGAGGTCATTGTACTGGGAGGAGGAGATAAGCTGTGACATCATCTATTGTCAGTAGTGATGTAATGATGGGTCAGTGTTATCTATATAGAGGTCATTGTACAGGGAGGGGGGAGGAGATAAGCTGTGACATCATCTATTGTCAGTAGTGATGTAATGATGGGTCAGTGTTATCTATATAGAGGTCATTGTACAAGGAGGGGAGGAGATAAGCTGTGACATCATCTATTGTCAGTAGTGATGTAATGATGGGTCAGTGTTATCTATATAGAGGTCATTGTACAGGGAGGGGGAGGAGATAAGCTGTGACATCATCTATTGTCAGTAGTGATGTAATGATGGGTCAGTGTTATCTATATAGAGGTCATTGTACAGGGAGGGGGAGGAGATAAGCTGTGACATCATCTATTGTCAGTAGTGATGTAATGATGGGTCAGTGTTATCTATATAGAGGTCATTGTACAGGGAGGAGGAGGAGATAAGCTGTGACATCATCTATTGTCAGTAGTGATGTAATGATGGGTCAGTGTCTATATAAATCAGGGTGATATCTGTAAGATATAGTAATTTTTATTAAATAAAGATAGTGACATGCCACTTTTGTTTGAAATTTTTTTATATAGAAAAAAATAATATGTTAAATGTAAAAAGTTTTTTTTTCCGGTGACACGTTCTCTATAAATGAATCAGTTCTTTGCCTGGATGTTGTTATATATGGGTTATGGCGCCTCCTGTTGTTCAGTTCTAAACCTTTTGCCATATGCCTGCAGTTCTACAAAGCCGCACTTGCTCAATTTCGATGAGGAATGAAGCTGTTATTATCATATATACGGTATTTGCTTTTTTATGAGAAAGCCTCAGAAAACGAGTCGGTGAGATGACATGGGTTGAGGCCCTCTGGCTGCAGCTGTTGTTTGTGTCCCTCGTTGTGTCGGGGGGGGTGAGGTTTTCTCATGGACGGATTGGAGGCCAATCATCTTCTGGAAGATACACATCTCAGTAGAGTCAGTGCCCGCTGGTCTGCAGAGCTTGTGCCAGGCTGGAGAGGTCTACACAATGAATGGAGACGTGGACCCTCAGGCCATCGGAATGGTAGTGGGAGATCTTCACATTGTTAGTAATGTGTTAGCATGTTGAGACTTTGTGCGATTCAACGTTCATGTTTGTGGAGGACCCTAAGAAAAAAGAGAAAAGTATCAAAGAAATATGAAGACCCATCGTCCAATCGGATTTAGTGACGATGAGTCTTCCACCAACCCAACCACCAAAGAGGTCTCAGCACCCAGAGGGAGTCATAACAGCAAATCACCCCCACCAATCCCATACTGATGACCTATCTAGCAGGAAGGTCCTCAGTATGAAGAATTACTGAAGGACTGTGAAGACGTTGAGGGGGGTCTAGCTCTATGAACCCACCTTTTTTCTCATCGGCTCTTATACTGAGATACATTATTAGCGGCAGCAGGAACAGGACACATTGTAGAGGCTTTATGATCAGAAGATGAAGAGATCTCCCACCTAGAAAGAAAAATTAAAAATGACCGGAAATCACCACTGAACCCCCCCCCCCCATTACACAGGGAGGACAATGACGTGATGGTGACCCTGTGTCCTTTGCTTGACAAAGGTCGGTATGACAGGTGTAACGTTGCTGGAGGTGGAATAGACACCATTTTTTTCACTATATTGGAGTGCTGCCATTTTCCTTTTGGATATGTAATATATATAAAGGCAGTTACGAACAAGATAGGTACCAGAGGTTTGCTCTTAAGTGGAATCTGTATGTATGTCGAAACTGTATATTTTATAATTGTCGATCCAGAGAAAAAATTTTTTTGTCCCAGTGACAATTGGAATTTCAAATTTTTTGCTGTAATTGGACGAAGGATTATCAATAAAGCTTCATTACAGACACTTTATAGCTGATCATTGCAGCCTGGGACTATAGTAACATCCAGAGACTTCACCAGAGGTCACAGTGGGCAGAGGGGTCCGTCTGTAACTAGGGGTCGTCTATAAGTCGGGTGTCCTTAAGTAGGGGCCCGCCTGTATATTTATATATGTATATATTTCTTGAAAAAAATTGTACTTGGTCTGATTTTCGGGGGTCCTGTTTTCAGGAAAATAGGGTATAACATAAATCAAGTGAAGTATTGGCAGTGCAATATAGATATAAATTTGGGAGAGCGCTATAACAAATATATACGGATAGGAGGAAGCCATAAATACAAAATGAGGGGTTTTATGTATCTATATAATGCAATAAGAGATTTCTGCTTCGAGATAAATAAGTGATAGAGATACCAGTGGATACAGACGGCGCCAGGGGATAGTAGATAATTGTTTAAATGCTCCACACTGCATCTTGCTCAAATAACATACATTTTTATGAAGATTACGCGTTTCAGAGGAAACTGCCCCTTCATCAGATGTAATAATACAGAACATAGTACATAGTGGGGGTCATTTACTAAGGGCCTGAATCGCGTTTTTTCCGATGGGTTATCCGAATATTTCTGATTTGCGCCGATTTTCCTTGAATTGCCCCGGGATTTTGGCGCACGCGATCGGATTGTGGCGCATCGGCGCTGGCATGCAAGCGATGGAAGTTGGGGGGCGTGGCCGTAAGAAAACCCGACTGATTCGGAAAAACCAGTGCACTCCGAGGGAATTCAGCGCAGCAGCAACACCTGGTGGACATCGGGCGCATTGCCTTAGTGAATCGCCGGAAGACCCGAATCCTCCGCAGAGAACGCGCCGCTGGATCGTGAATGAACCGTAAGTAAATCTACTCCAGTGTGTTTGGGGTTACACTAAAGAGAACAATTGTTACATTACTTTTTATCACTATATAATATCACACACTTATACACAGCCACACACACACACACTTATACACAGCCACACACACACACACACACACTTATACACAGCCACACACACACACACTTATACACAGCCACACACACACACTTATACACAGCCACACACACACATATACACAGCCACAAACACTTACACACCGCTACACACACATATACACAGCCACACACACATATACAGGCATACACACTTATACACAGCTACACACATATTGTAGGAGATTAGCTCCGGGGATCGTCGTCTCCTAAGCAGACGACCAGCACACACAGGGAATTCACACAATGTGAGTAAGGTTAAGACTGGCCTCAGACAGCTTTATTTGGCAGTACACAAACTCAAAACATAAAATAACACCTAAGCCTCTCCGGCACTAACTAAACATCGAGGTTTCCTACCTCACCAGGTGCTGGCCTACTGCCAGCCACCCCAAAAACACAGTAACAGTTCACTGCCACCGCTCCACAGGCCTTTGCCGTAGCCTGTCTCTTCCCCAGGGTGGAGCCCAGTGTGAAGTCTGCCCCATGTATTAGTGCAGCCCCTCCAGCTGAAAACTAATCAACTTAATTAGACAGACCCAACTTTTCCAGGCCTGTCTTCTACTCAGCTTTTCATAAGGCAAAATGCACATTTTATGCCCAAAAGCTTCTCTAGTGGCAGCCACCCTGCCACAATATATACAGGCATACACACTTATACACAGCTACACACACTTATACACAGCCACACACACTTATACACAGCCACACATACTTATACACAGCCACACACACACTTATACACAGCCACACACACATATACACAGCCACACACACATATACACAGCCACACACACTTATACACAGCCACACACATATATACACAGCCACACACATATATACACAGCCACACACATATATACACAGCCACACACATATATACACAGCCACACACACTTATACACAGCCACACACATATATACACAGCCACAAACACTTACACACCGCTACACACACTTATACACAGCCACACACATATATACACAGCCACACACACTTATACACAGCCACACACATATATACACAGCCACAAACACTTACACACCGCTACACACACATATACACAGCCACACACACATATCCACAGCCGAACACACTTATACACAGCTACACACACTTATACACAGCCACACACACTTATACACAGCCGCACACATATATACACAGCCACACACACTTATACACAGCCACACACACTTATACACAGCCACACACTCTTATACACAGCCACACACACATATATACACAGCCACACACACTTATACAGAGCCACACACACTTATACACAGCCACACACATATATACACAGCTACACACACTTATACACAGCCACACACACTTATACACAGCCACACACACTTATACACAGCCACACACTCTTATACACAGCCACACACACATATATACACAGCCACACACACTTATACAGAGCCACACACACTTATACACAGCCACACACATATATACACAGCTACACACACTTATACACAGCCACACACACTTATACACAGCCACACACACTTACACACAGCTACACACACATATACACAGCTACACACACTTATACACAGCCACACACACTGTTACACAGCCACACACATATATACACAGCTACACACACTTATACACAGCCACACACACTTATACACAGCCACACACACTTACACACAGCTACACACACATATACACAGCTACACACACTTATACACAGCCACACACACTGTTACACAGTAGGCCTCACCTCTCTCGCCTGCAGCTGCACATATGTCCTTCACCTGGATGGAGACGTTCTTGCCCTCGACCGGGTTCCAGACTATACAGTGGATTGTCATGGCCCGGGAGTCGCTCTTTACTGCCGTCTGCAAGTATTCTTCCTGTACATTTAGTCCATATAATACTCCAGCGTCTGATAATAGCCACGTCAGGGGGAGATGTGATTGGCTTGTACTGGATGGTGTGGTACAATGGAGAGTGAAGTTACAGAGGTCCGCGGTGTCCTCCATCACCTCAGCGCTTATGTGTGGGCGAGGAACAGGTTCTATAGACATAAAGCACAGAAATAAGATGGTATATAAACCATAGCTGCAGTACTAGCCCCCAGTACTAGTGATAGGAGGACACACTTCCCCCTGCTGGTGTGATGATGTGAGGGCCATGGTACAGGACAGTCACCCCTAGTAGTGATAGGAGGACACACTGCCCCCTGCTGGTGTGATGATGTGGGGGCCATGGTACAGGACAGTCACCCCTAGTAGTGATAGGAGGACACACTGCCCCCTGCTGGTGTGATGATGTGGGGGCCATGGTATAGGACAGTCACCTCTAGTAATGATAGGAGGACACACTGCCCCCTGCTGGTGTGATGATGTGGGGGCCATGGTATAGGACAGTCACCCCTAGTAGTGATAGGAGGACACACTGCCCCCTGCTGGTGTGATGATGTGGGGGCCATGGTATAGGATAGTCACCCCTAGTAGTGATTGGAGGACACACTGCCCCCTGCTGGTGTGATGATGTGGGGGCCATGGTATAGGACAGTCACTACTAGTAGTGATAGGAGGACACACTGCCCCCTGCTGGTGTGATGATGTGGGGGCCATGGTATAGGATAGTCACCCCTAGTAGTGATTGGAGGACACACAGCCCCCTGCTGGTGTGATGATGTGGGGGCCATGGTATAAGACAGTCATCCCTAGTAGTGATAGGAGGACACACTGCCCCCGGCTGGTGTGATGATGTGGGGGCCATGGTGTAGGACAGTCACCCCTAGTAGTGATAGGAGGACACACTGCCCCCTGCTGGTGTGATGATGTGGGGGCCATGGTATAAGATAGTCACCCCTAGTAGTGATTGGAGGACACACTGCCCCCTGCTGGTGTGATGATGTGGGGGCCATGGTATAGGACAGTCACTACTAGTAGTGATAGGAGGACACACTGCCCCCTGCTGGTGTGATGATGTGGGGGCCATGGTATAGGATAGTCACCCCTAGTAGTGATTGGAGGACACACAGCCCCCTGCTGGTGTGATGATGTGGGGGCCATGGTATAGGACAGTCATCCCTAGTAGTGATAGGAGGACACACTGCCCCCGGCTGGTGTGATGATGTGGGGGCCATGGTGTAGGACAGTCACCCCTAGTAGTGATAGGAGGACACACTGCCCCCTGCTGGTGTGATGATGTGGGGGCGATGGTATAGGATAGTCACCCCTAGTAGTGATAGGAGGACACACTGCCCCCTGCTGGTGTGATGATGTGGGGGCCATGGTATAGGACAGTCATCCCTAGAAGTGATAGGAGGACACACTGCCCACTGCTGGTGTGATGATGTGGGGGCCATGGTATAGGACAGTCACCCCTAGTAGTGATAGGAGGACACACTGCCCCCTGCTGGTGTGATGATGTGGGGGCCATGGTATAGGACTGTCACCCCTAGTAGTGATAGTAGAACACTGCCCCCTGCTGGTGTGATGATGTGGGGCCATGGTATAGGACAGTCACCCCTAGAAGTGATAGGAGGACACACTGCCCCCTGCTGGTGTGATGATGTGGGGCCATGGTATAGGACAGTCACCCCTAGTAGTAATAGGAGGACACACTGCCCCCTGCTGGTGTGATGATGTGAACATTACATTTGTTACTGGAATTATTAATGCAACTATTATATTTTACTAAGTCATTATATTTTCATTATAGGAGACACCCCACATTATAGAGACACCACGCACCATAGAGTGTGACATTCCATGAATAGTTTTCTGGTATTCTATTTTCTTGTACAACGTCAATCCTGTAAATCCCGGCGTCCTCCATAGTCAGGTTCCTTATGGTCAATGTAAGAGGGTCTTCAGACTTTTGTAGACGCCCAGTGAACTGAGTGTGAGGTGAATGATGGTTATCCCCAGCAATGAGCATTATCAAGACACCTCCTCCGCTCCCATCAAACCACCATCTTACTACACTTATTGTGGCCGTCTTCTCTGTAGGAACATATGAGAAAGTGACCTCCTCGTGTAGTAGAGCCGGTGTATGCTCCACTGCTTCACCTCCTACAGACACAGAACATAACAAATAATTATAAGATATATAATAATAAGATATATCCGCTGGGCACTGATAGGTCGTCAGCCTGGAGTCTTATAGAAACTCCTGGGCCCAACATAAAGCCAGATCTGTAAAGATCAGTTGTAAATTTACAATATGCTACAATATAATTGTATTACAGTACATTGTAAGTGCAATCAGACCCCCTTGGGTTAAAGTACCTTAAGGGGCCTGAAATAATACAAATTCTGCATTGGTGAGTTCTCTCAATTAAAACATAACTTTTATTCCAAACATCTAAAATTAAAATATGCTGAACAAACAACTCGAATGCTCGGGTAGTATACCTAATAAAACTACAAAATTGAGCCCAAATGACTGAATTCAGCTCACACTTTAAAACCAATGTTACCAATGCTACTATACAGTATGGAACGGACCATTGCTGGAGGTGATTGTGGAGAGGCCAGGATATATGAAACCCCCCTCATTTCCTGACTGTCCAAGGTCCAAGTTCATGTGATAGGATGATTTCGGTCACATGGTAAAAAAGACCCTAGTTCATCCCTATTACCTCCTGGCCCCAGAGTTTTATTGCTCCCGCCCTTACAAGGGCAGTCCCATTATTGACCTATTAGGTGCTCTATCCTCGCCCTACACGTTTCATCCTATTTTCTGCATAGTCAACCATCAGGAGCTTCACTGAGGTGATTAGAGCCAAGGGGTGTCCCACAAGACTGGTAATGTCTATGGGGTAAAAAATATCCCACTGCTGGGACATGGGAACAGAGGGGTTCTCCATTCACATTTGGAGCCTCTGCTGCGGAGCACTGATTCGGCTCCATATCCGCCTCCTCCTGGATGTTTCTGGGGTTTTTTGGGGTCTGTACATGGGGGAGAAAAAGTTATGGCTTTTTGAATGTAGAGAGGAGAAACAAAAAGGTAAAAATGGAAAAAGGCCAGATCTTGTAGGGGATTGAGGACGGTCTATAAGCTCACGAATCACAGGCAGGTAACACAGGGCTCTTTAAAAGTATTCCAGATGCTTCCTGTTTCCATCATTTTGGAAAAAAAATTATCTCCGTGCACCATGGGCGGGGCCATGCACCATGGGCGGGGCCGTGCGCCTTTTTTTTCATTCTAAATTGCCCGGCACCACTTTGAAGCCCCTTCATCCTTTGCATAAAGAATGTGTGTAAAGAATAATAGGAATCTCAGGAGCAGTTGGAGTTCTGGAAGGAGATTGTCTCCGGTGTCTGAGAACAGCTTCCAGTCAAGAAAAGAAGCACAAAAAAGTCCCGTAAGATGTTCACTAGTGATGAACGCACCCAAACCGCAAAGTCCGGGATCGTACAGAACTTCATTATCGAACTTCATCGTACCGAACTTATTAAGTGCCACTTTAATGCCAGTGGCATTTAAACAGTAAGCAACCACAACTGGTGCCAGTACTGATTGTGGGTGTTACTGGTGGGGGTTCGGTACCTGGATGTGTATTTTGATGGGTCTGCTCATCACTAATGCTTACTATAATTTAACTATAATGGGGCTCATTTACTAAGGGTCAAGCTGCTCATTTGTCCGACTTTGTACCTTTTTCGGGGATTACAAGGCATGGACAGGTATTTAACAGGGGTCTGCGTTGGGATTGTGTTGCACCCGATCGTTCTTTGGCGCAGCTGCGCTGGCTTCTATGCGACAGAAAATAGGGGGGCGGGCCGTCGGACGATCCGACTGATTCGGACTGAGCGCAGGATTTAACTTTCAAATTGTGTCGCAAGATCAAGCAGTTACATGCACCAGGAAGAAGAAGGTGAACTCCGGTGCACCTGAGCGGGGAAGCGACACATGCAGGATATCGGGCGCACTGTGAATAGTGCCAGAGTGCCTTATCGTTGGACAACGCACTTTCGGGGAACGCGTCAGGATGGATAAGTAAATGTGCCCCAATATTTCAAGTTATATCCAGCAGTGTTGCTCTCATTCTGCAAGGACTTGCCTCTCTGTGTCTAGAAGAGAGGCAAGCCCCCGCCCAGAACTTTACATTGTAAAGGGTTAATGTTTCCATGTTCCTCTCCATTCCCACCAGCATTACTGTATATTTAGCTGGTGATTTCAGCTACAGAGACGGCATGTTAAAGGGCGACACAAGTTTACAACAAAATTTGAAGTTCTCTTTTAATTTTTGCAAAGCAGATGTGGACATATAAGGGAGGCCGTTTGCACAATAAACCACATTACTCGATAGAACGTTGCTAAATAAGTCCGGAAAAATCTGATGTATTCAGAACTAATGTATGTGGAAGATCATGACACTAGGATATCAGAGATGTAGGAACTGCTCGCTCTTATAGTGACATTGCCACCAGATTTTACCCCATTAAACTAGCAGCCCCCTCGGGCAGTGATGGCGAACCTTTAAGAGACCGAGTGCCCAAACTGCAAACCAAAATCCACTTAATTACAGTTACGTGCCAACATGGCATTTTAAGCCGCAACTTATTGCTACCAGTTCTTCCAAATCATGTAATCGTATCGGCCCCCTGAGGCCACCAATACAGTTGAAGGAAGGAGGACAAATTCTCTCCAGGGTCTCTCTGTACAGGAAGAATGGTGGGTCCAGCAGGATGGCTTCCAAAGATAATGCACTTCTTTCAACACCTGGGGTGATGGCCTGGGTGCCCACAGAAAGGGCTCTGAGTGCCACCTCTGGCACCCGTGCCATAGGTTCGCCACCACTGCCCTAGGGAAAGGTAAGAAATGTCCTTTCTAAAAATCCCACTCCTCAGAGTCCTAAAAATGCCCCATCCATTGCCCATTGCCTCTTCATCCACAACATCTCCATCAGACTCCATCACTAAGGTCCAGAGCTGAGTTTTTCGGCAGAATGTTCTCCATTATTTGGTTTACTTAGTCCTACATAATACCACCATCTACTATATAGGGTTCCATCAGCCCTTGATGGATCATCTCATTCTACTGATTGTCTGAGGTCACCAGTGATGACCTTATCTCCTGGGATGTCTCTCGGATGGATGGCATTCTATAAATTATTTAGGAAAAACTCCAGACTCACCTGGAACAAGCAGGATCAGGACTGTTAATAGAGCGTAGAAACCTTTCACGGATTCCTGGGGCTTCATGTTGAAGATGATGAGTGCGGTGGTGGAGAAAGAGGAAACGAACGAGGGACGTGGATGTTGTAAGGGAAATGACACAATCTTACAGGTCAGAGAAGGAAGGGGATGACGTCAACAAAAAAATAAAAAATATAGATATTTTTTGACACTCACGTATCTGTCTCAGTCTTGCCCTTTGGATGTATCTGATGTAAATGAGGAGTTGCAGAACAAGACGCAGCAAATGACACTTTTTTCTTGGAAACGTTGCAGTATTTCTTCATTTTGGACGACCCAATCAGAGGTTTCAAAGGAATTTTTGACAGTTTGGGGTTAGACAGATTTAGTATTATTTATATACATATGCAACACCCTCGCCGATGCAATGGCGAGGGAGTGTTTGCGAATACGTCCCACCTGCATGTACCCACATCACACTACATGGTCCTGATAGGACATAGGGGATATTGCAGTGGTGAATCCTGCCTGGCAAGGCAGAAGTTAAGTATTTTGTATGATGCAAGATGCTATTGTCCAATGATCTGTGTTACATCCTGTCCTTTGTAAGCTGAGATGTGATTGGAGGAGCAGCCACCACCTGACCAAAGGGAGGTAATAAAACCCCCTGGCCAGGAATGTTCTGGGGTTAGTCAAAAGATCTTCTAGAAGAGAGATTCCAGTGTAGGAGAATCCTAGAGATCAGTGAGTGAGTGAGCAATCTCTGTCTAGCCCATACCAGAGCAGGAAGAGCCTAGCCCCTGCCTCTGAAGAGTGGAGTCTAAGACTAGAGTTAGTGTAGTGAGGAAAAGGGGTATCATCTTACCTTTAGAGGTGATACCTGAAGCCCTACAGGACAAGCTGAAGCTTCCTACCAGGACACAGCTGCCTTCCCAGCCTGCCCTCTACATCCAGGCTGGTGAACTATCTCCTGAGGCTCCCTCCAAAAGCATCTCAGCACTCCATCTACCTGTTAAAGGCACGTTGCTGCTGTTCCTGCCGGTTCAAATAAAGAACTGTAAGTTGTTTTCTTCAACTTCTGTCTCCGTCTGGTCCCTGCTAATACGGCTGCCTTCATCACCGGGCACCCTGTCCATCACCCAGAGACTCACACTCGGGACATTAAAGGGGTTGCCCCAGGGAGATCCGCTATAGCAGCCTCTCCCTCATCATTTCTTGCCAACACCACCCTGCTGGAGACCTGCCAGGCTGTAGGACAGCCCTCCGGTTCCCCCGTACCAAGCACCGTGACAATAGCGTGCTTAGGCCGCAACCGCCAGCCACTCCGGTACCGCGGGCCCCGGCTGTCTCCAGGCCTCACCTCAAGGGCTAGGCCCCGGTGGGGGATGTTGCAAGTGGCGTCACGAACAGGATTGATACTTCTGTGCCTTATTACGGCATTAAAGACTTTCCTTTATTAAAAAGACTGTGCTGCCTAACCCTGCTGCCATCCGGGTTTAGGCCCAAGTAATTGTGTGTTTCTGGATTGAACTGTGTTAATGCTGCCACGTGCTGTCGAGCGCCGCTCCAGCACTCAAGAGGTTAATCCCTGCAAGAACTGTACCAGCTCTGCTACATCCGGCGCTGCCGCGCCTGAAGATTTTTACCTCAGAAACTGTGGCGCAGCAAGTAATTCCAGCCCGCCAAAACCCTTACTGGCGGGAAACCCAGACGACACCCCAAGCTCCACCCACGCGCGAAGGGCGCGAACCCCGCCTCCTGTGGCGCAGGCGCAGGAAAAATTAGAGCCCGCCACAGCTCTTGGCGGGAAGGACTTGGACTCCTCCCACTGGCTCGGGGCGGACTTCCTGCCCCGCCTCAGAGAAACGCCAGAACTCGTGCGGATTTTGGACAGTGAGGACAGCATCATGTGGGGTCCTCCGCCATTCCCTCCTGTGGAGCGTACCGAGTTCTTTGAAGTGTTGGAGACTATGGTCGTGGTCTCTGCCCAGCCGGTCCGGAGACCCTCCGCTGGACACCGGCTGCACCGAGGACTGACCCGGGCCTTCGTCACCAGGACGTATTTCCAAACGGTGACGGAGCACCAGGTACCACCCGGGCGTTTCCTCGTGCCTCTCCCGGCTACCATGCTGGTACCGCGGACCCACGTGGAGGCGCCACGTGGGGAGGCCCCGACTCCTGTCGAGCCAACGCCTGGGCCTATTGCTGCTGCTCCACCTGCTCCGAGGCCTACCATTCCCGCTGTGCGGCCTGCCAGCCCCGCTGTGACGGTTCCTGATACTCCGGCGGTTCCCGATCCTCCGGCACCTACCTGTCGCCCAAGGAGATCCGAGCCTGCACCGGAGCCACGAGCCCCAGCACCGGCACCTCCGCAGCCTCAAGGCCGAGGTGAGGCCGCCCGCCGGCGACTCCGAGACGCTGTCTCGGAACAGCGACGCCGAGAGAAGGAGGCCCAACGGTATATGGTCGGCCGGTCTACAGCTGGAGCTTGGGTGGAAAAGAACCGCACCACTGGCATGGTCCGGTTCTTCGACAAGCAACGTGGCTATGGCTTCGCCACCCAGGACTACACCGGACGGGAGGTATTTATTCCCCGCCGGTCTGTCAAGAGGCCTGACTTGCCGGAGAGACTGCACAATCTGAAGCCAGGAGAGTGCATCGAGTTCTCCCTGCAGGAGGGGCCCCAAGGACCACGGGCGGCTGGTGTGATCCGGATCCCGGACTCCGATGAGGACCGCTACCCATCGTACGACGAGCTGTATGAGGACGACGAGTGGCCGGAATCCCCGAACACTTCTTCTTCCTTGGCTGCGAGTCCCCGGGCGGTGACCCACGTGAATGCCCCATCCACGGTAATCGTGAGTACGGGTCCCATTGCCATCCATGGGCCGGGCATGATTCAGGGCGCCACCCCCACCGTCTCCCCTGCCGGGAGCATTGCCAGGTCCCGCGGCTCTTCTGTGGGAGATGACATCCCGGCTAGTGAACCTTGTCCGGAGGTTCCAACGAGGCCCACTTCTCCGCTTGCCGGTTACCAATGGGGTGATGTCCCGGCCCCAGAAGAACCGGAGCTGGAAGGAGCTGCGGCGCTGCCGCAGGTCCCTGTTTATTTCTTCCTGGACCCCTCCGTGGTCCCTGGCTCAGTTGAGCCCCCGGCTGGAACAGCCGACACCCCGGGCGACAGTGTTCCTCCCCCTGAAGGTCCGGAGGATGTTGCTGCACCTGCAGTACCCGCTACTGCCACCGGGTGTCCCCAGCCGGCACCTACTCCCGCTGAGGATGCACAGGATTCCTTGCTGGAGCTGGATCCTGTCTCTGCTGAACCCAGCGATGCAGAATAACCCCTGAAGGGCTGTAGCCCACTTCAGGTACTGTACATATTGTGTATTTATCTCCATTTTCCCTAAAGAGCCAGAGACTTTCCTGAGACTCTCATCCCTATTTATCTCAGTCAAGAGACATACCTTGAACTGATTATTGTCCTGTGCTATGATAGCACCCCTTCCTCTGCCACAGCAGAGATTCTTTCTTCAAAGGACTCTGTCCCTCTACACAAAGAGGAGACCCTTTGCTTCTCAGTGCACTTTTCCCCACATCAAGGGCTGTACCCAGAAGATGGACTTTGTCACTAGAGACCTTCTGTGAGACTTTTGCCAGATACTACAAGGAAAAGTTGCCATTTAATTTATTATCATTTTGCACTTAATGCCTTCCTTTTTAGGTATGGACATTCTGCTTGCACTCTTTATGCCTTTTCTTTGCAGGAAAAGAGACATTTATCTTGCTACCCTGAGTAGCCTATCTACCTCTGTAACGTTTGTAACGTTCAAGATGTGTACCCATTGGGCTGCTAAGCCAATGAGAATTTACCAAATGTTTGCACACTGTCATATATGCCAGTAGTCTGCATTAACCCTTTCATAGGCTTTACAGGTTGTAGTGTGGCTGTGTCGGACCGTCTTTTTGTGTAAAACACTGACCGCTACCTGATCCCTCAAACCGAGGTTTGCACATGGGGGTAGTCCGTAAACTGCGGGTCCTACGGGGACCGGGGGTGTTACACAGTTAGCACCTGGATGCCACCCATACATGGGTAAGGATGCCAGTCAGGAGGTACTCGTGTCGCATATGCTAACGCAATGCAGATATACACACACTATATAATTGCCTTGGTGCAAGGAGTGGATTACAGGACATGACACCACACCTTTCCTGCTGTACAGTTTGGTTTAATGGCGTCAGCGACCAACTGTCATACAGCTATATGTTTTTGTCTTAGTCCGACACCAACCCAGGTGCCTGTCTCCAGGACCATGGGCGGTTTGTCCCTACACCTCACATAGCCTGCACTTCCCAGAAGTGCCTTTATCCACCTCTGCCCCCTCAAACCATCTGTAGTCGAGCCGAGGGCGGCTCTTTCAATTGCCCCCGGGGTATGCAACACCCTCGCCGATGCAATGGCGAGGGAGTGTTTGCGAATACGTCCCACCTGCATGTACCCACATCACACTACATGGTCCTGATAGGACATAGGGGATATTGCAGTGGTGAATCCTGCCTGGCAAGGCAGAAGTTAAGTATTTTGTATGATGCTAGATGCTATTGTCCAATGATCTGTGTTACATCCTGTCCTTTGTAAGCTGAGATGTGATTGGAGGAGCAGCCACCACCTGACCAAAGGGAGGTAATAAAACCCCCTGGCCAGGAATGTTCTGGGGTTAGTCAAAAGATCTTCTAGAAGAGAGATTCCAGTGTAGGAGAATCCTAGAGATCAGTGAGTGAGTGAGCAATCTCTGTCTAGCCCATACCAGAGCAGGAAGAGCCTAGCCCCTGCCTCTGAAGAGTGGAGTCTAAGACTAGAGTTAGTGTAGTGAGGAAAAGGGGTATCATCTTACCTTTAAATGTGATACCTGAAGCCCTACAGGACAAGCTGAAGCTTCCTACCAGGACACAGCTGCCTCCCAGCCTGCCCTCTACTTCCAGGCTGGTGAACTATCTCCTGAGGCTCCCTCCAAAAGCATCTCAGCACTCCATCTACCTGTTAAAGGCACGTTGCTGCTGTTCCTGCCGGTTCAAATAAAGAACTGTAAGTTGTTTTCTTCAACTTCTGTCTCCGTCTGGTCCCTGCTAATACGGCTGCCTTCATCACCGGCACCCTGTCCATCACACAGAGACCCACACTCGGGACATTAAGGGGTTGCCCCAGGGAGATCCGCTATAGCAGCCTCTCCCTCATCATTTCTTGCCAACACCACCCTGCTGGAGACCTGCCAGGCTGTAGGACAGCCCTCCGGTTCCCCCGTACCAAGCACCGTGACAATAGCGTGCTTAGGCCGCAACCGCCAGCCACTCCGGTACCGCGGGCCCCGGCTGTCTCCAGGCCTCACCTCAAGGGCTAGGCCCCGGTGGGGGATGTTGCACATACTATATCCTGTGTTAGGTATCCGCTTATCAAAAATCCCAGGAAAACCGTGGTCCTCAGGTGATCATGTGATCTCTGTGAACGAGATTTAGTACCATGAAAGTCATCGCTTCCACCTGGTGAGTGGATGTCGGAGACTGTGGTATAAGGCAGAACCGTTGCAATCTAAAAGTAGAAACTTAACCCCTTAGTGACGCAGCCTGAAAAGGCTCTAGTGACAGGGGCATTTATAGTACTTTTTTTTTTAATTATTCTTAAATTGACTCAAAATGAGCATTATTAATGAACCCCCTATTATATTTTGGTTGTTTTGATACATAATGGGGCAGATTTACTTACCCGGTCCATTCGCGATCCAGCGGCGCCTTCTCTGCGGTGGATTCGGGTCCGGCCGGGATTCACTAAGGCAGTTCCTCTGCCGTCCACCAGGTGGCTCTGCTGCGCTGAAAAGCATCGGAACGCACTTGAATACACCGAGGCCGGCTGATTGAAGGTAAGTGCAAGCTCTGCGACACATTTTCCGTTTTTAAATGCGGCGGTTTTTCCGAATCCATCGGGTTATCGTTCAGCCATGCCCACCGATTTCCGTCGCGCGCATGCTTGATTCGATGCGCCACAATCCGATCGCGTGCACCAAAATCCCGGGGCACTTCAGGGGAAATCGGCGCAAATCGGAAATATTCGGGTAACACGTCTGGTAACCGCCAATCGGGCCCTTAGTAAATGACCCCCAATATGTATAGTCTCGGGCTATGGCAGTGTTTTATGTAGTGTAGCGGGGGATTATTTTTATATGGGGAAATGCAAGTGTATTTTTTATGAATATCTATTAATATTGTGTGTTTATACTTTATATGTCCCCCATGAGGTCATAAAATACCCCTGGGGGACATTTTTCCAGTTTTTTATTATTTTTTTTTTTTTTGCATCGACCCCCTGTGACTTCTGATGTTAATCACAGCAGTATTGGGTCTGGTGAGACATGACCGCCGAGTATATAGAGTGGGCGGCAGTGTCGGCTCTCCTCCTCTATGCATTGCGCTCCTTCAGCGCGATGCACGGAGAAGGGAGAAGCGGTAATAAACCACATCCTGCTATTTGTCTTTCTTAAAAAAATATTTTGACTTTTTTCTTTTTCTAACAATTTTATACGTTTTTAGAATGCTCCTCCCCCCCAGACAAAGGCATCTTTTCATGTAGGATGTAGTAGTGCTCCTCCTCCACGTTGTGCGCCTGAAGTTATTTACGTGAGGGTTATTTCCGTACGGTAACAGAAGAGTCCGATACATAGATAAATACGAAGAGCGGCATGAAATTCAGTGAATGTATATATATATATATAGTTCTATAGTATTTTGTGCTATTACACGTTTTGGGTTTATTTATATGAATTTGTAGAAATGTGTGTTGTTGGGTTTATAATTTGGACCTTATGATGTAGTTGTTTGTTTTTTGTAGTCAATTACAGTATTTATTATTGTATCTTATATATTTGCATTATTTGTATTGACATTTTATTACACTTGTTGTCTGAAATGATTTTCCTTACACCTTCACTATCAGATCTTTTCAACAAGCATTAAAAAAAAAAATTGGATTATAAATCATGCACAATAGTTTGGGAGTCATTGGGTCGTTTTGCTCCTTAGGGGCCGTCTTTAGGGAGGTCATGTGACCTACCCGGACACTATGATGCATTAATAATAATAGTGATAATGATAACTTTATTGTACTCAAAGAGGAAATACAGTTGTTGCTTCTACTCCATAAAAAAATAATACAATAATAAATCAGACATTAATACACATGCGCCAGCGTATGATAGCCCCACCGCTGCAAATTCGTAGCCCGATACATCAAGAGGCTTCCGCCTCTAGATGTAGCGGGGCGGGAGGCTGCGAAGCGTTTATCCTACGCCAGGCAGCAGCAAGTGCGCAGGCGCGGGGACAGTAACGCCCCATGCCGGCTCACTCCCGTCTGGCCACGCCCCCCCTTCATGCCCCTTCACGCCCCACTGGCGTGAAGGTGGCGGATCGGGGCAAATAATCGCAAAAGCTAGCAATAAGCTGGCATTTGCGATTATTTAAGGGCCACTGGCGTTGCGCAGAGGTCCTGATAAATATGCCCCAATGGGGCACATTTACTTACCCGTCCTGACGCATTCCCCAAAAGGGCATTGTTCAACCAGAATGCACTGTGCCACGATTCACTAAGATTCTGCGCCCGATATCCTGCATCTGTCGCTTCCCCGCTCAGGTCCGCCGGAGTTCACCTTCTTCTTCCCGGTGCATGTAAGTGCTTGATCTTGCGACACAATTTGAAAGTTAAATCCTGCGCTCAGTCCGGATCAGTCGGATCGTCACGCCCCCGGATTTCTGTCACATGAAAGCAGCGCAGCTGTGCCAAAATCCGATCACGTGCAACATAATCCCCTGCTAAATACCTGTCACAGCTGTGCGAATCCCAAAAAGTGTGACGAAAGTGCGTCCCTTAGTAAATAAACCCCAATCTCTTAACCCCTTAACGCTCTGCTCCGTAGCTCTACGATCGCGATCGCACGGAAGCAAAGAATAAAGTAGGCGTGTTATTTGGAGCGAAGAGTGAAAGTCGTAAAAACTGAGCCCACAAGCGTTTTTTTTTCAATTTTTCCACATTTGGAATTTTTTTTCAGCTTCGCAGTACACGGCATGTTAAAATAAATAACATTACGGGAAAGTAAAATTTGTTATGCACAAAATAAGCCCTCACACAGGTCTGTACATGTAAAAATGAAAAAGTTATGGATTTTTGAAGTTGGAGAGCGAGAAATGAGCCGAAAAACCCTGCGTCCTTAAGGTGTTAAAACATAAAGATATAGTAATAATCAAAACCTTTAAAAAAACCATAACCCCATAATAATAACGGTCATTATATCTCTGCACAGGTGGAGAACGCCTTTTGATAATTTCTTTGAATATATCTACTTCCCTTCTATCTATATAATATCACACATCACCTGATGAAGCCGCAGGGTAAAACGTACGTCGCAGTGTTTCCCTTCCTCCGCGTGTACCGTCAGTTTGACACAAAGTATATACAAGATGTGATCTTACTGTTCTATCGTATTCACTTTATGAGCAATTTTTGGGGTATTTAGGGAGGTATAATTTCAGCACTTGGGATTTAACTTTCAAATTGTGTCGCAAGCCCAAACACTTACATCCAACAGGAAGAAGAAGGTGAACTCCGGCGGACCTGAGCGGGGAAGCGACACATGCAGGATCTTAGTGAATCGACGCACAATGGATACAATTGTTGCACGGACAATGCACTTTCGTTAACTCCTCCGGACGGGTAAGTACATGTGCCCCTTTATCTTTCATAAATCCAGCAGATAATAAAACCTATGAAGTTATGAAATTCATAAATTGTAAAACAACTGGGGTGATCTATATACACTAGTACAATGCAGCTACCCAAAATTATATGTAGGTAAGTCTATTCAAGATTTCAGGAGAAGGATCTCTTTGTACCTTAGTACCAGGAAACCTCCCTGGCAAAACACGTTCACCAGGGACATAATGAAGATATGACGTGACAGAGGAGCATTGAACTTTGTGGACTTTAAAATATTTCCCCTAGACGCTGTTAGTTCCTCTTACTTTATTTCACATAAATCTATAGCCTACTATGTAGACCTGTAGCAAGGGTTACATATCTCTAATTAAAGAGAACCCAGTCATTTTAGACAGCTATAGAAGAAATAGTTTTAGAGTAGTCTCATTTACTACAAAAGACGGTCTGACAGGCGCTGTTTGGAAACTTGTTTACCACTTTAGAAACTTGCTGCCATAGAATATTATGGGGACCCAATGTAAGTCTATGGGAGAATGCTTTGTCATTGTTTGTGCTGCTCCCCAGTATTAGGTATATAAATAGAAGAGGTGTAGTCCCTACTGTCCTGCAGTTAGGGAGCAGAGTTTGGAAGAGGACACTCTGCCAGACTGCCTGAGTGACCAGAAGATGAAGGTAAGACAGGTTTGGATCAGTGTTATCTATATAGAGGTCATTGTACAGGGAGGGGGAGGAGATAAGCTGTGACATCATCTATTGTCAGGAGCAAAGTAATGATGGGAGGAGATAAATGGAGACAATTGCAAAAAAGAAACATAGTCGGGTGGACACTGCTCGTTATGGATTCTTTATGTTCTCCACCAGCCAATAGGCATTCTCCTGATTAATCGGGCTGGGATTAAGTGTGTATACCTGTATAAGGTCCAGTGTGGTGCTCTATTCCAAAGAAGCCACCGGATACATATTGTAAACAAAAAGAGGATATAGAACGGTAACCGGATGAAGGGCCGAGAGCGTGAAATGGCCATATTATACTTGTACCTATGTGATGTCCTGCAACATGTCCTTCCCTCCCCTCCGCATTTTTTCCTACTTTTGTCTGCTACATGTGAGTATTTCCTATAAATGGATCGTCTAGAAGATTCCATGGGATCCGTGCCGTTCCTTATCCTCTTTTTGTTTACGATAAATGGAGACATCATCAATTTTCAGTGGAAAGGAATCATTTTTGTCTAAATCTCCAATAACCAATAATAATGTCTTTAATATAGAAGTCTGGTTTTAAAAAAATGGTCATTTCTAGTGGGAATTCCCCCTTGTGGTGGGAAACCATTGGTTGAGGCCCCCAGGCTGCGGCTGTCGCTTGCGTCTCTAGGAATGTTGGGAGATGACGTTTTACCAGGGACTTGGCATCTTCTGGTAGGTACACGTCTTCCTTACATGACATAATGGCACAGTCGGCGCTGACTTGTCTGAAGAGCTTGCGCCAAGCTGGGATGGAAGCCACAATGTACCCTCTGGCTTTCAAATAAATGGTGGTGGAGAACCTCCAGATTGTAAATATTGGGTTAACATGTTGACACTTCATGTGATTCAATGCTCATATTCCTGGTGGATTCTGAGGAGAAATAGAAGAAAACGGTGGAGGAATATAATGACCCATCCTCAAACTTTTACACCCCCCACCCATACACATTGCCTGCAGGCTTTTTGCTCTGGACCCATCCCCCACAGGGGTGCTAGAACTCAGAGGCATTGGACCGCCACCAATCACATACTGATGACCTATCTAGGTCACTAGGTCATCAGTATGGAAGGCGGAATATGGGCAAGATGTTGAGGTGGGTCTAGTGCAGTGATGGCAAACCTTTTGGAGACAGAGTGCCCAAGCTACAACCAAAACCCACTTATATGTCACAAAGTGCCAACATGACAATGTAAGCAATAACTTACTGATCCCTGCTGTATCACAGGTTTTAATCGTATTGGCCTCCTGAGTTCACCATAAAGTAGAAAGATGATGGAGAAATTTGGATTATAGCTTCCCTCCAGGGTCCCATGAAGAGGAAGAATCAGGGGACCCAGAGCAGGAGCTCCAATGACAATCCATCTCTATCCAACCCTTCCTGCTCCTCCTGTAGTCCTGGCAGCCAAGGATGTTGCTTTAAAATAGCACTGAGCATAGCACGTCCTGGGCTGTATTGGATCACAGGGGCAAGCCTTGAGTCCTAGCTGGCAAATTCTGTGTTGGGGTGAATGCCTGGGTGCCCACAGAAAGGGCTCTGAGTGCCACCTCTGGCACCCGTGCCATAGGTTCGCCACCACTGATCTAGTGTATATGAATATTTATATGTACCCACCTTTTCTCTCATCAGCTCTTATCCTGAGATACATTATAAGCGGCACCAGGAAGAGGACACATTGTAGAGGCTTTATGATCAGAAGATAAAGCGATCTCCCACCTGGAAAGAAAATAATTGTGATTAAAACAAAATCTTAATGGGCATCTCTAAGGAAGCTTCGCTTTGCACCCCGTACAGGAGCCAAGGAGAAGAGGGAGCCGTCCAGGACCACTACACGTTTTGTGATGGCCACAGATTTGAGATTAGGGGAAGAGAATGCTACATATAGTGGGTACAGAAAGTATTCAGACCCCTTAAAATGTTTCACTCTTTGTTTCAGCTCAAGGTGAGTACGATGTTATTATTTTACATGGAGCTGTATTACTGGGGGGAGGTGCTGTGTACAGTGGGTATGGAAAGTGTTCAGACCCCTCAACGTTTTTATCTCTTCGTTTCTTTGCAGCCAATTGTTCAAAAATTTCTTTTGTTGCTCATTAATATACACTCTGCTCCCATCGTAACAGAAAAATACCAGAAATGTAGATATTTTCGCTAATTTATTAAACAAGACAAAATGAAATATCACATGGCCCCTTTGCTGTGACACTCATATTTAACTCACATAGAGTCCATTTGCTTCTGATCTCCCTTGAAATGGTTCTACTCCTTCATTGGAATCCGGATGTGTTTAATTAACCCCTTCCTGTCATTTGACGTAATAGTACTGCATGGTGGGAGGTGAGTTCCCGCATTATGCAGTATTATTACGTAAAGCTTCTGGAACGGAGCTAGTACCCGAAGTTGACCGGGCATGACCGCAGCATGCGAGGGGCTTGAAAAAGGGATTTGACACCCGGGGGGGCCTGGGGTCTGCCAGTGCACCGGGGCTGCGCAATGTATTCCGGTAACACACTGAGCAAGCTACCCTGTAAAAAAAAAACACTTACTGTATAAACCAAAACCTCGGCTAATACTTAAGTTTATAAAATAACAAACTCTGTACTTACCTTTCCGCAAAACCGCAGGTCCTCCGTATAGCCAATAAATTGTAACAATGCATAATCTGCTCTGATTGGCTCAGCTTCCCTTCAATGCCCTGGCGTGTGCCCATACAGCAGTCACCAACACATATGGGGGATTGTTATACTCAGGAGAGATTGGGAAGCATTTCGGTATTTTTCCACTGAGAATGTGTACATTTAAAAAAAAAAACACATTGGGGCACATTTACTAAGGGTCGCGCTGTGCACTTTTGTCGCACTATGCACGCTCTTCAAGGCTAAAATGGCCTGCACAGGTATTTCATAGGTGTGTGCCCTGCGATTGTGTCGCATGGGACCGTTTGTGGTGCAGCTGCGCTGCCTCCATTATCCTGTCCTCTCCTGCATTTCTTTCTTCTCGCCCAACCTTCTTGGGGGACTTGAATGAGTTTGTGATTTTGTAAAGATGCAACATTCTAGAAATCACAGACTTGGAACAACCAACATCTCTTACTACCCCAATCCCCACAGAGCATAGTACATACTCTGCCAAAGTGTCTTTGTATAAAAAATAGGTTTTACAGAAAAAAAGATATGTTATATTGTACCTTTCATTAGCATCTGCTGTGTGACTAGGCACTCGTCCCCTGGGAGTGGCTATAAAGGAGCACCCCCCTTCCCGGGAAGCAGCTCCTCCATGCGTCCTTCTTTTTCAAATAAATGAATAACTCCCATCACTAGGGATTGGCTGTAGAGGAGCAGGGGGCGTTGCTAAGCCAAGTGATGGGGGTTTTCATATATTTGAAAAGGACACATGGAGGAGTGGTCCTCTATAGCCACTCCCAGGGGACGATTGCCTAGTCACACAGCAGATGCTAATGAAAGGTTATAAAATATCTTTTTTTCTGTAAAAACAATTTTTTATACAAAAACTCTCTGGCAGTGTGTACTATGTTCTGTGGGGACTGGGGGTGTGCTAAAAATGGGTCTCCTGGTGACAGGTTCCCTTTAACACCAATAACCTGCAAGTATCTGAAAGTGTTCTCTAATCTTGATCAGAGTCTTTTACAATTATCTCATTTACATTTTATTCTTTAGAATTTATAACTTATAAAATAAGCTTAAACTACTTGTATTTTACTCCTGTAAGGATATAGACACATAGAACTGCCCAGTGACCTGGACATTTAGGGAATTGTGTGTTGTATATTAAGCCTCATGGACGCGAATGGATATCCGTTCTGGAGACGTGCATGAGAGGTACGAATGAATCTAACCTCACCGGCAGATTGAAGAGCACGGGTGCAGCAATAAGTGCATATGCAGGGAGCGCCTACTAGTGGTGGCTGCTGTTAGTACACTGAGATATGTCCCTTATTGTACAGTATTGCAGGTACAGTAAAAGCTTATGTTGTAAATAATTGATAATAGCCGCCCCACAAACTTACAAGATCTCTTTATATATAATATACATATATAATGGTCATATCTATAGTATTTATACTTACAGACGACCCCTCTCTCACCTGCATCTTTACATATGTCCTGCAGCTGGATGGAGACCATCTTCTGGTCCACCGGGTTTTGGACTGTACAGTGGATTTTCATTGTCCTGTCATTTTTATTCATTGCCGTCTGTAAATTATTTCCATCAGCTCTCAAACTATATTGTATGACGGGTAATGTCCATGTGTAGGACAGATGTGATGCATCGGGTGGTACAATACAATAGAGAGTGAAGTTACACAAGTCTGGGGTGTTCTCCATCACCTCCGCGCGTAGATATGGAACAGGAACGGGTTCTGTAAAACACAAAATAGTCGTAAGATAACCAGAGATCTTAAAGGGGTTGTCTGGGAATTAAAATTGGGGCCATCAATGTCTGATGTCAGCGCTTGACCCGTTTAGCTATCAACTTCTAGGTCCAGAGTCGGAGGCAGTTGGCTTTGTGCTCCATATTGGGGCCAGAAGACGTAACTACTGTATAGCCACGACTGCCACTTGTTTATATAGGATCTGTGGCTGCAGTTATGGCTTCTGACCAGTACAAGGAGCACGGAGACAACAACATGCGCCTCCATTCTCTATGTTTATGATGTTGGGCTCCACAGATCAGACATGGATAGACCATCATCTATGATTCCAGGACCACCCATTAAGGTGACTGTATATAAGCTTAGAGTGGTCTCCAGTGATACGCAGTAACCTAGTGGATATGACCCAAAACAAATGACTTGTTTGGTCCCACAAATTTGTGGAAATTTTGTAGACGTACCATAGACTGTGACATTGCATGAATAGGATTCTGTTCTTCTATTGGTTTGTACAACGTTAATCGTGTAAATCCCGGCGTCCTCCATAGTCAGGTCCCTTATGGTCAATGTAAATGAGTCTTCAGACTTTTGTACACGCCCAGTGAACTGAGAGCCATAGGAAGAATAGGGATGCTCAGCGATAGCCAGGATGTCGACAAGTCGTCCTTTCCCACTAAACCTCCAGGTAATTGCACTTATTGTGCCCATCTTCTCTGTAGGAACATATGAGATGGTGGCATCTCCGTGTAGTAGAACCTGCTTATAGTCCTGGGTGATGGCTTCACCTCCTGCAGGTACAGAACATAAGAGATAATTACTTGTTGTGAAGGTTTTTAGATTTTACACCACACATTTTATTTTTCAGCATTTACTAGATTATTGGTTGCAGATTACAGGGAAGGGGGTGTCTCTTGATACACAAGGGAAGACAGGGCTCGGGAATTTAGGAGGACTTTGTGCATTTGAAGGCTTATTGGTTGATTTGCACAGCATTGGCTGACATCTTTGGCGGCTCTGAGATAAACAATAAAAAAATATAGACCCAACATTGGACGCTATTTTGGAAACTACACCACGGGCGCTAGCAAAAATTTAGTGGGAAATGACAGTTGCAAAGTAAAAATGACTATATTTTTTATAATACATAATTTCAGCATCCAATATGTTATTCCCAGGTCATGTAACTGTAAGAAGTCATCTCTTACAGGGACTTTGCCAATTAAGGTCGCCTTGCAGGCATGTGAAGACTTATAGCCATTGATGCTCCACTAGGGGATTCAGGGAAATATTCAGTTTTTCCAGGATTGGATAAGGAAAACAATGCGTCTTTTAGCTACATTGTTAGGTGGCTCCCTTAACATCAAGCATGACTTTCAGGAAGCCTAATGACATGATGTCGGATTACAACCAAACCAGTGTATCTATTCCAGAAGGAAGAGATTCCCAACTCTAGACAGCACTGTTTTGTGCAATGTAGGGAACTCTTTTAACTGAGTGAGAGGCTTTAGACCAAGGTCAGGCAGTAAAAGTTATCCTTACGAGATGCAACCATCGAAACAGTGCTGTCTAAAGTTGGATCTGTTCTTTCTGCCTTCTGCTTTAGCTTTAATATCTTTAATTAGCTTTAAATATGACTAATGGTTACACCTTTCTAAGATATAGATCATGCTTCTCCATGCATCCTATGAATATAGTACTCTCCTTCGGAGAATTACGCATATTTTAGGGAATCTATATTAGGTTTATATTTGGAGAGGTACATGTACCCACTACAGTTCATCCCCTAATATTTTAAAGTAAGCGAGGTCCATTGTCACCCCAGAGTTTTTGGTGACCATTGACATTGACTGGGAATTAAATTTGGATGGTTTACCGGTCAGTGGATCCATAAAATATCCATTGACCTCCGATAATTACATGGCAAACGGATCCTCGTTATAATACAGAAGTTTTGAATAAAGCTATTTTCTTTAAGTTCCAACAACGTCCTATTCTTTGCCCATTTCTTTCTCATTGGCAACTTCTCCATCAGACTTTAAGTCATCATCAATAAGGTCAAAAACAACATTTTTAGGCTACATGTCCATAAGACCATAAATGGACATCTGAGTCTAGTCGAAGGGGCAAAGTACCTGGTAGACCTTCTCACTCTTCTGATTGCTTGAGGTCTTCTCTGATGATGTCTCTGCGACGGATAATATTATATCAATTATTTAGAAATGAATGGAGACTCACCTAGAACCAGCGGGATCACAACTGTTAACAGAGTGTAGAAGCTTCTAGTAAATTCTTTGAGCTTCATCTTGAAGATGATGAGAGCAGCAGTGGAGTCTGAAGAAACTATTTAGGGACATGGATGATATAAGGGAAATGACTGTAACAACCACAAAAACTTACAGGTCTGAGAAGAAAGGGGAGGAGCCCAACAACACAAATCCAAAAGGCTTTTTTGTCATTAAAAAAGTTCTGACGTATTTGTCGTCCTTATTTTGGATTCACTGGTCTGGGTGTTGTCTTCTCACTGAGATCTCTGTCTCACTCTTGCCCAGTGGTGTAACTAGAAGCTTGGGCCCGGTTGTGCCCGCATCCTCTGCACCCCCTAAAGTTACCCCCCTGCTCTTGCCTTTATAATGTTTTTGATGTTGCAATTTATTCTCATCCACTTCAATGAGGTTGAGTTGCAATACAAGACACAAGGGCTCATTTACTAAGAGCTACGCAGCCACACTTTCGTCGAGTTTCCCAAATTTTTGGCGCACACGTTTGGATTTTGGCGCAATTGTGCCGGCTTTCACGAGACAGAAATCGGTGGGTGTGGTTGTCGGACAACCCAACGGATTCGGAAAAAACGGGAAATTTAAAAAACAAAATATGTCGCAAGATCAAGCACTTACATCCACCGGGAAGAAGCAGGTGAACTCCGGCGGACCTCGGAGCAGCAGCCACACCTGCTGGATATTGGGCGCACAACCTTAGTGAATCCCTGCAGAACCCGAATCCACATCGGACAACGCTCCGCGTGATCGTGACAGGACCGGGTAAGTAAATGAGCCCCAAAGTATCAGGACCTGACGTGGTGCAGAGGCCCTGACATAATCGCAAATGTTAGCCTATTGCCAGCACTTGCGATTATTTGCCCCATTCCGCCCCCTCCACGCCAGTGGGGTGTTAAGGGGGGGGGGGCGCAGCTGTCTGAGCGGAGGGAACGACCAGCTGGGAATAGGCCGGCACGGGGCACTGCTGCCGGCGACTTTTCACATACCCGACGTAGAATAAACGCTGCGCAGCAACCTGCCCGATACATCAAAAGGCGGAAGCCTCTTGATGTATCCCGTGCATGTCATACACTGGCGCGCGAGAGCTGGCGTATGATAAATATCTCCCAGTGCGTGACCATGTTTTTTGGAAACAAAGCAATATTTTCTTAATTTGGACAACCGGTTTTAATTATATGATGACATAAGATTGGAATAGAGGTATTTGGGCTTTTGACAGTTTAGGATTAGACAGATTTAGCCGTTTTTAGTACATTTTATATCCTGCTTTAGTTATGTGTTTTATCAAAAATCCCAGGAAAAACGTAGTCCTCATGGTGTGATCTCTGAGATTCAGCACTATGAAAGTCAATCGCTTCCACCTAGTAGACGGATGTGGGGAGAGTGTGGTATGAGACGCCTCCATTGTGATTTATAAGTAGATACTCACTGTTTTATCACAGTTTAGTTGGGTCACATCCCATGTTGTCAGTATCTCATGTATCGTCACTGGTCATATCACAGTATGAGAAAGAACGAAACCATGGAACTCAGCAATAACAACCAGCACTTCTTATTTTTAACAAAATCGTGGTCACGGAATACTAAGAAGTGAGGCTACAGATGTTCTTCATGTTCTCACACTCCATCGAGGTTCGTGACCGAAAATGTGAACCCTGATTCACCTTGACTTACCATTTCATTCATGTTGAAGTGAAACCATTGAGATGACTTACGATGATCTAAAGATGATTATTGGTGGTGTGAGACACTGAAGGGGTTAACTGTGGATGGGCGGTATGTTTCCCCTAGGTTTTGCTTCTATGCAAGGCCTTAGTGCTGAGGTGGGTTTGTCCAGCACCTTGGACACAGGTGATGGGAACAGCCTAATTAGCCTGGATAAAATGACTCAGCAGAGTTGAGTGGGTTGTCTCTCTGTGGAAGGAGGCTGAGAGGACACAGCTCTGACCTGTGGGTCTGGAGCAGCCACGTGATCTTTGTTTAGTGTGAGCTAGTGGACTATTTGTATAGTAAGCACCCTGACGGGTAGGTTTTCTTTTGTTTATTCAAATACCTAAATGTAAAGGCTGGTTTTATTTTGCTGCAATAAACGCAGGCGAGACCTGTTTGGACTGTACCCTGGTGTCCCTGTCTTGAACTGCATCCCAGCACCCCGCTACCACGGTCTCTACTGGGCCAAATCCCCACATATGGTGGAGGATGCGGGCAGTTCAAAAAGACATACACCTGAAAGGCTTGATACATCCTGCAACATTGCATGGCCTGGGTGAAAGCAGCAGGCAAATTGCAGGATACAGCCAAGATGGAGGACTTTATTAAATACCTGCAAGAGGAGGCCAGAGCTAATCGGCAGCAGCAGCAGGAAGAGTCCCAGGCTAATCGGCAGCTGCAGCAAGCCATGCTCCAGCAGCAGGAGGAGAGGTCCCGCCAGCAGCAAGCCATGTTTCAGCTGCAGGAGGAGAGGTCCCGCCAGCAGCAGGAAGAATCCCGAGCCATGTTCCAGCTGATGATGGAGAAGTTTTCTGGCATGATGGCAGCACCGCAAGCGACGACTACTGAGGGGTCCCATACTGGTCTGCAAGGGTACCCGGTTGTCCAGCATTCCGCACGGGCTGCAGTACAAAAGGCCTTACAAAAAATGGCGACGACCGACGACGTGGAGGCGTATCTCACTGTGTTCGAGCGAGTAGCTGAGCGAGAGGAGTTACCGGCTGAGCAGTGGGCAGATGTCCTGGCACCGTTCCTGACCGGCGAGTCGCAGAAGGCTTACTACGACCTGAGTGAAACGGAGGCCCGTAAGTACCCCCAGCTAAAGGCGGAGATTCTGGCTCGTCTTGGGGTCACCGTTCAAGTTCGCTCCAGCCGGGTCCACCAGTGGGCTTACTCAGAAAAATTACCCCCACGCTCCCAAATGCATGACCTGATCCATCTGGTCCGGAAGTGGCTACAACCAGAGGACTGCACCCCAGCACAGATGGTAGAGAGAGTGGTCCTCGACAAGTTCACCCGTTCTCTGCCCTCTCGGCTCCAGCGGTGGGTTGGACAGGCCGGTCCCACAAAAGCTGAGGAGCTTGTGTCCCTTGTAGAGAGGTATCGGGCTACGGAGGACCTTCTACTTACCTCTCCCACACGAAGCAGTGCCAGTGACAGGGTCACCAAACCAGCTGGTAAGACTGCTACTGCGGAAAAGGGGAGACATGTCAGGTTGGGAGGGGGTTCATTGGGGGGCGTGGATACCCAGAAACCCAGTGAGGCTCGTGACAGAGGTCATGGCCGTATCCAGTGCTGGCGGTGCCATGAAATGGGCCATATTGCTGCCAACTGTCCACTGTCAGTGGAGCCAATGGACTGCAACCAGACCCGGCAAGTGTCACTGTTTGCCCGGCCAGTTCTGGCGGCAGACTCAGTCACGGATGCAGAACCCCAAGTATGCATGGTCACAATCGGTGGTCACACAGTGGAAGCCTTGCTAGACTCAGGGAGTCTGGTCACCCTGGTGCGGGGAACTTTGGTTGATCCTGGACTATACAGTGGGCGGAGAGTGGGAGTGTTGTGTATACATGGGGACACTCGCGAATATCCCACTGCTGTCATCAACCTACATACCCCTTGTGGTACTGTTACCCATGAAGTGGGGGTGGTGGGGACCCTTTTTCATGAAGCTATTATCGGCAGAGACTTACCGGTGTTTTGGGACCTCTGGAGACGAAGACCCACCTCAGGTGCTGTTGCAGATAATGGACATCAGGTATGTCCGGCCTTGGCCCCTGAACCCTTTGAGGCCGATGTACACACACCAGCAGTAGGGGTGACCCCATGTGATGAATTCTCTCCCCTAGAGGTCCTAGCTGGTGAGGTCGAGGGCCACGAGGAGGTGGCCGACATGCTGGACCTTGAGATTTCCCGTGACAATTTTGGGGCTGCACAGCTACAGGACCCTACCTTGGTTAAAGCACGGGAGAATGTCAAGGTGATAAATGGGGTACTCCAAATACCAGGGGCTGATAATATATACCCCCGAATGGTGATTATTGGGGAACTGTTGTACAGGGTCGACCAGATACGGGGTGAGGAGGTTGAGCAACTTGTAGTACCCCAATCTCACCGTAGGCTGGTGCTAGAGTTGGCACACAAACATGTGCTGGGAGGGCACTTAGGTGCTGAGAAGACCCGAGAGAGGATCCTGCAGCGATTTTTCTGGCCCGGGGTATGGGAGGAGGTAAACCGGTATTGTAGCTCCTGCCCTGAGTGTCAACTTACTGCCCCGGTCTCCCACTTCAGGAGTCCTTTGGTCCCGCTACCGATCATAGAAGTGCCCTTTGAACGGATTGCAATGGATCTGGTTGGCCCCATAGTCAAATCCTCCAGGGGGCACCAATACATCCTAGTTATCCTGGACTACGCTACGCGGTATCCCGAGGCGATTCCATTAAGGAACACCTCCTCCAAAAATATTGCTAGGGAGCTGTTCCAGGTGTTCTCACGCACAGGCCTCCCCAAGGAAATCTTGACTGACCAGGGTACCCCATTCATGTCTAGGGTAATGATGGAGATGTGCAAGTTACTACAGGTAAAACAGCTCTGCACCTCTGTGTATCATCCTCAGACAGATGGCCTGGTCGAGAGGTTTAATAAGACCTTGAAGGGGATGCTTAAGAGGGTGGTCAGCAAAGATGGGAAGGACTGGGATTGTTTGTTGCCCTATTTGATGTTTGCCATACGTGAAGTTCCCCAGTCCTCCACGGGTTTCTCACCCTTTGAGCTGTTATATGGCCGTTCCCCACGTGGGCTTTTGGATGTAGCCAAGGAGACCTGGGAGCAGGAGAGGACCCCCCACCGTAGTGTGATAGAACACGTCTCCCTTATGCAGGACCGCATAGCGGCGGTAATGCCCCTTGTAAAGGAACACATGACAAGGGCACAAGAGGCCCAGTCTAGGGTCTACAATAGGTCAGCCAGACTCAGGACCTTTAACCCAGGCGACAGAGTGCTAGTTCTGGTGCCCACCGTGGAGAGCAAGTTTTTGGCCAAATGGCAAGGGCCATATGAGGTCATGGAGAGAGTGGGGAAGGTAACCTACAGGGTATCTCAGCCGGGGAGGAGGAAACCCGAACAGATATACCACGTGAACCTCCTAAAGCCATGGAGGGAAAGAGAGTCCCTGATGGCCATGGGAGTAGAGAAGGCGTCTGTCTCCAAGAAGGGGACACCGGAGGTAGGTGTACCCGATGCCAAGGTGCCTGAAGTACGGATCTCGGAGTCCCTCTCCAGGGCCCAGATTCAGGAAGCGAAGGAGTTTGTGCTCCGAAATGTGGATGTGTTCTCTAAGTTACCGGGACGTACTTCAGTCATCAAGCATGACATCATAACCGAACCCCACATCCGGGTACACCAAAAACCTTACCGGGTCCCTGAAGCGCGCCGGCTTGCCATATCCGAAGAAGTCAGGCAGATGTTAGACCTGGGGGTTATCGAGGAGTCTAAAAGTGACTGGTCGAGTCCGATTGTGTTGATTCCCAAACCTGATGGTTCCCTACGGTTCTGCAATGATTTTAGGAAGTTGAACGAGGTGTCCAAATTTGATTCCTATCCCATGCCCAGGGTTGACGAGTTGATAGAACGACTTGGACAGGCTAGGTTCTTCTCCACCCTTGACCTGACGAAAGGGTATTGGCAGGTACCCCTGACTGACAGGGCTAAAGAGAAGACCGCTTTTGTTACCCCTGATGGGCTTTTTCAGTACGTGGTACTCCCCTTTGGGCTACATGGGGCTCCCGCCACATTCCAGAGGTTAATGGATCTCGTGCTAAAACCTCACCGGAGTTATGCCTCGGCCTACTTAGATGACATTATAGTCTATAGTAACGACTGGGAAAGTCATCTTGCCAAAGTACAAGCAGTGGTAGACTCCCTGAGGGCAGCAGGGCTGACAGCGAACCCCCAAAAGTGTGCACTGGGTCTGGAAGAGGCCCGTTACCTGGGGTACCGTATTGGGCGAGGGGTCATCAAACCCCAAGTAAATAAAGTAGAGGCGATCCAGCAGTGGCCACGACCTTTGAGCAAGAAGCAAGTGAGGGCTTTTCTGGGCATAGTGGGCTATTATCGCCGATTTATCCCCGATTTTGCGACAATAGCGGCACCTCTGACTGACCTGACTAAGGGTAGCAGGGCGGTGATGGTAAAGTGGAGTGAAGAGGCTGAGGGGGCGTTTCAGCGACTTAAGACGGTTTTGTGTGAGGGACCGATACTGATCACCCCTAACTTCACCAAGACCTTTATTGTGCAGACTGACGCTTCTAACGTGGGCTTGGGGGCTGTCCTGTCCCAAGTAGTGGAGGGTGAGGAACATCCTGTAACATTCCTGAGCCGCAAGCTCACACCTCCTGAAAAGAACTATAGTATAGTTGAGAGGGAGTGCTTGGCGATCAAATGGGCTCTGGAATCCCTGAGGTATTATTTGGTAGGGCGGCAGTTTACACTGGTGACCGATCACTCTCCCCTAACCTGGATGAGTCAGGCCAAGGAGAGGAACGCCAGGGTCACAAGGTGGTTCCTAATGCTCCAGAATTTTAAATTCACGGTGGAACATCGAGCAGGAAAATTGCATGGGAATGCCGATGCCCTATCCCGTACCCACTGTCTGATGGCCAAAAGTGTTCGTCCCCACAGGGTCAAACAGAGGGGGAGGGTATGTGAGACACTGAAGGGGTTAACTGTGGATGGGCGGTATGTTTCCCCTAGGTTTTGCTTCTATGCAAGGCCTTAGTGCTGAGGTGGGTTTGTCCAGCACCTTGGACACAGGTGATGGGAACAGCCTAATTAGCCTGGATAAAATGACTCAGCAGAGTTGAGTGGGTTGTCTCTCTGTGGAAGGAGGCTGAGAGGACACAGCTCTGACCTGTGGGTCTGGAGCAGCCACGTGATCTTTGTTTAGTGTGAGCTAGTGGACTATTTGTATAGTAAGCACCCTGACGGGTAGGTTTTCTTTTGTTTATTCAAATACCTAAATGTAAAGGCTGGTTTTATTTTGCTGCAATAAACGCAGGCGAGACCTGTTTGGACTGTACCCTGGTGTCCCTGTCTTGAACTGCATCCCAGCACCCCGCTACCACGGTCTCTACTGGGCCAAATCCCCACAGTGGGTATTGTACATCTGGCAATGGTAGGTCATCCTATGGGCAGTTTAGGTGGTCATCAAGAGCCTAAGGCTTTCAGAAGGTTACTGGAATCCTACATTTCTACTAAACTGCAGCTTGATATGTGTTAAGTATGTATAAACTTTTATAAAAACTCACCTTAGTACTTTATTCTTGTTGATATATTAATTGTAAGTATGTATCAAATTGTGACACTATGTTATATATGATGGCAATGCATTGCTCGTAAATAATGGTTTGCATTATTTGGGACTTTTGACTTTGACTTGTTTGACTTTTGAATATACCTACCTTTAGATGGGTTTTCCACTTGTATATAACTATTAGCTCTTTACGCCTCTTCATTTAGCCTTCGGCATTTTATGAGATCTGATGATGATACAGTTCTATTGCCTGGAGACATTGGGGCTTATACGGTTTTCGGGTTTTGCACGGCTGTGACAGGTATTTAACAGGGGTTTGCGCTGGGATTGTGTCGCACGCTATCGGATTGTGGCGCAGCTGCGCTGCTTTGTACGACAGAAATCGTGTTCGGGCAGTTGGACGATCCGACTGATTCGCACTGAGCGCAGGATTTAATTCAATTTGTGTCGCAAGACAATGCACTTACATGCACCAGGAAGAAGAAGGTGAACTCCGGGGACCTGAGCGGGGAAGCGACACATGCAGGATATTGGGCGCACGAGCTTAGTGAATCGCGGCAGAGTGCATTATCTCCGGACAATGCACTTTCGTGAACTCCGTGGGATCCGGTAAGTAAATGTGCCCCAATGTCCACAACTCTGATTGCTTAGCCCATTATGACGTATGATTGGAAGAGATGTTCTGAAGATGCGTCCCGGCTCGTTCAGGCATCATCATTCCTATTACGCTTGTATCATACAATAGAAACCCCGCAGACTTTACAGTCATGTGATCGCTGTCTATTGGTATAGCTGATAGAAAGGATATTATGGCTCGATGCCCTAATGACTCCACCCCCAGACGAAGGCTTTAAACAGCCGAAACGCTCATCGGGGCTCCTGTCATCCCAGCCCCAGAGATCATTTATTAAGGATGAGTGCTATTGTCACCATATATATATATATATATATATATATATATATATACCTTACCTGTGTGGCTTCAGTGCTAATGGCCACTAATTACTGTATATGATTTCCGATATGAATTGCTCTTGTGTTCCTTTCCCTGGGACAGTATTATTTTAACTGGTGTACACAATGGTTATGTAACTCCTTATTACCGACGCTCAATTTTTCGATTCTGAGATGTGTCAAGGTAATTGGTTATAACTTCGGAACGCTTTAACATATCCAGGTGATTTTGAGATTGTTTTCTCGAGACACATTGGGGGTCATTTACTAAGGGCCCGATTCGCGTTTTCCCGACGTGTTACCCGAATATTTCTGATTTGTGCCGATTTCCCCTGAACTGCCCCGGGATTTTGGCGCACGTGATTGGATTGTGGCGCATCGGCGCTGGCATGCGCGCGACGGAAATCGGGGGCGTGGCCGAACAAAAACCCGACGGATTCGGAAAAAACGCCGCATTTAAAACAAAAAATCTGTCGCTGAGCTTGCACTTACCTTCACTCAGCCCGGCTCGGTGAACTCCAGGGCGTTCCGATGCTTTTCAGCGCAGCAGTCGGAGGAACTAGCTTAATAAATCCCGGCCGGACCCGAATCCAGCGCAGAGAACATGCCGCTGGATCGCGAATAGACCGGGTAAGTAAATCTGCCCCATTGTACTTCATGATAGTAGTAAATTTTTTTTTTTTTTTATTAAAGCTTTATTTTGACCAATTATATAATACAAAGAATAAAATCACATAGAAAACAGTTTACATTTTCAGTTTGACTTCCCCTTATAGGGCCTTATCTTAACTGTAGACCAATATTCTATTGCAAACGAAGTCTAACCTCCCATCCCACCCAATTCCCACCCCCCCCCTGGCGGTTGGCAACAGATCCTTACACCAGAGACCTGTGAAAGAGCTGACCGATAATCATTAAGCAGAGATAGAAGAAAAATTTAAAAAAAGAATTCGACAAGGTGCCGTTAATTGCACCGGGCTGTTGTACAAGGGCGGTTCAGCCATATATCCCTTGAGCTGTCTCTACGTATCCCTGTGTCGAATTCTTCCCATCTTTCCGCTAGCATTAAAGTATCCATTCTTTCTTCCCACCTCTTAATCTTTGGTGCCTCTGTATCTTTCCAATGGCTCAAAATTAATAATCTTGCCAAAAATAAACCTTTTAATGCACTCGAGATACATCCTGAAGAGCCAACAATGCCTTTTTTCGTGCCCAAGATGCAAACCTGCACGTTTGAGGAGATACTGCAATTAAATATTGCTTGTAATTTATCAAGGACCCCTGTCCAATAAAGATGTAATTTTGGGCATCTCCATAGAATGTGCACGAGGTCGGCATCTATCAGGTTGCACCTAGGGCACTTTTCTTTACTCTTTTTCCACATATAATTTAGTCGTTTCGGCGTCATGTGTACCCGGTGTATTATAAAAATTTGAGAGATAACGTGAGACATGTTCTTAATTGTATTTCTCATCATCTGTAGAGAGTCTACCCATTCCTCCACTGTCAGGTCAGGTACGTCATTCTGCCATTTCTCTAAGCTTTCAGTTACAGGAGGTGTATGCTTATTTTGAGTCAGTATCTTGTAAACCCTGGACATTAAACCCTTCCTGTTTATGGGATCTAACAGGTCCTTTAGTGGGTGTTCTTCCTGCACGAACTCCTTATCCAAGAAACAGACACTTAAGGCACTCATAAGTTGGGCATAGAAAAACCAATCCCCCGCCCCTAAATCAAATTCCAAAGCCATTCCCTCAAAGGATTTTAAGACCCTCTGATCTATCACCTGGTGCAAAAACCTAACCCCTTTTCCCCTC
Source organism: Engystomops pustulosus (assembly GCF_040894005.1). Lineage (NCBI taxonomy): Eukaryota > Metazoa > Chordata > Amphibia > Anura > Leptodactylidae > Engystomops > Engystomops pustulosus. Next base: position 20,179,782 of record NC_092417.1, read on the forward strand.
CAGAATCTTAGGGACTCTATAGATACAGGAGTCCATTTTACAAATCCACACAGTGGTGTTACACTCAAATACCCGTTTACTCCATTCTTCCTTTTAATCTGATCCCAAACCCATTGTATCAATGTGAAAATCGAATACTCATCCTTCTGTGAAAATTTCTTAAAGACACCAGTTTCCAATAAACTCCATGTGTCGTAACCACAAAAACACCCATACTTCTTTTTTAAAATATAATCCACCATTTCTTTATCACTATCAATAATATTTTGCCATTGTGCTGCAAAAAAATAACTCAAAAAATCCGGTAGAGCTAATCCGCCCTTCTCTATTGGAGCGTGCAACTTCCTCAAACTGACCCGAGCATTTTTCCCATTCCAAACTAATTGCCTTAAAAGAGAGTCGAGGGTAGAAAAGACCTTCCTAGGGATCATCATTGGGCTATTTTGAAATATAAACAAAATCTGGGGCAGCAGTACCATTTTAAAGATAACAACTCTTGCTGCCATGGGGAGATTCATTTTTCTCCACACAGCGATTTTCTGTCTGATCTTAGATAGTAGGGGCTTTACATTTAACTCGATATACTCACTAGGCCTATTACTAATTGTGATCCCCAGGTAACGCATCCTTTCTACTACCGGGAGATTTTCAATGGAGGTTGATGTCAATGAGGAGGGATCCAGGGGCAAACAGGCAGATTTATTCCGATTTATTTTGATGCCCGATCTACGGCCAAATTTGTCGATTAAGTCCATCACCACCCTTATCCCCCTTTCTGAGTTATCTAGAAAAAGAAGCATGTCGTCGGCATATAACTGTATTCTTACTTCTCTATAGCCCCATACCAACCCCCTTATGTTAACTGCCGATCTAATACTACATGCCAGAGGCTCCAGCACCACTGCAAACAGCAGAGGAGATAGGGGGCAACCCTGCCTTGTACCCCTATACAGCTGCCAAGCAGCTGATGCCTTCCCATTTATACTTACTCTGGCCGAGGCCCCCCCATACAGTAGCTTCACCCAATCAACAAACTGTGGGCCAAAGCCCATTCTCCTCAGAACGAGCCATATGTAGTCCCACTCGACGCGGTCAAATGCCTTGACCGCATCGAGTGAGACAATTGTACGGCATCCCGCCGCCTCGCTCGGGCATTGCATGCACCACCATGTTCGTAAGATGTTATCCCTGACCGATCTTCCCGGCATGAACCCCGACTGGTCGCCATGTACCACTCGACGTATCACCCTCTGCAACCTTGTTGCGAGTATTTTGGCCAACAGCTTATAGTCGGAGTTCAGCAGGGAGATCGGCCGGTATGCATCGAGGTCCGTGTGGCATTTCCCCTCCTTGAGGATCAGGACAATGATAGCTTCCCTCATTGATTGGGGCAGTAAGCCCACTGACACTGAGTGGTTAAACACCTTCAATAAGAAGGGGAGTGTTACTTCCGCATATTGAAGCAATATATCTGGTGGTATCCCATCTGCGCCCACAGCTTTCCCCCTAGGAAGGCTTTTCAAGGCCTCGATCATCTCTTCCAGCTGCAAGGGGCGTTCTAAAGCATCCCTCTCCTCCATTGACAATGTCGGTACTGGAACCTCAGACAGGATCTTATTTATTTCCTTTTCCCCCACCTTCAGTTCAGAAGAGTACAGCTTCTCAAAGAATAGTCTAAACTCTTCTCTGATCCCCTCCTGAGATGTCACCAATTTTCCATCTTTCCCTTTAATCGCTCCAATAGAATTCTTTTTATTTTGACTTTTTAACAAATCAGCCAGGTTTTTCATTGATGTATAATGTCCCCGGATGGCCTTTTGACTCTGTTTTTTAGCGTCCCAAACAGCTCTCTCAAAGCAATATCTCCTAAGGCATTCCTGTGCTTCTAACCACATACTCTTGCTCTCCTCAGTCGGGTTATGTAGAAACTTAGTCTCCAATTCCACTACCTTATCCTTAGCTAGTTGGAGGGCAGCCGCCTTCTTTTTTTTATAAAGTAGGACCTGATCATGAATAATCCCCCTCAGATATGCCTTCATTGTGTCCCATACTATCCTAACATCCTGCCCCTCCGAATTCCTAGCCAAAAAGGATATAATTTCTTCATTTAGGTCTATACTATCTTTTATGAGGTTAAACCAAAAGGGCTTCACCTTATAAAATATGATGCCTGTCTCTTTCTTTTTTTCTAATGTAAACCAGACTGGAGAATGGTCAGAAAGTCCTCTAGCACCAATTGCCACCTCCTTCACTAATTCATATCCGAATTCATTCACCAGGACCATATCGATCCTGGAGAGAGATGCACATGTCTTAGAATAGCAGGTATAAGCTCTCTTTTCAGGATGCCTCTCCCTCCAGATATCTCTATAGCCCAATTCAGCTACCAATCTACCAAATACTGTATAGGTTGCTTGGCCCGGTGTAGTGCCCTGTAGGCTGACTTTACATCTGTCCAAACCCGCATTCATTACATGGTTAAAATCGCCTATCAAATAGGTAGGAACCCCCTCATACAACCCCAGTTGATTTACAATATCTACCAACACTTCCAATGGTGCCACTGGGGGGAGATATATACCTACTAACACCATGCTAACACCATTCAAAGAGGCATGTAGAATGACATATCTGCCTAGCGGATCTATCTTGACCTTATGTTCTTCAAAACAAGTCTTTTTACTTATCATAATGCTGACCCCTCGTGCATATGATGAGAATGTAGAGTGAAAATAATTACTAAGCCATGGTTTGTACATCCTCTTACAATTTTCCCCCACAAGGTGCGTTTCTTGTAGACAGATCACGTCTGGCTGAAATGAACAGCATAGATCAAGGACAGCCTTTCTCTTTAATTTATCTCCGAGGCCACGCACGTTCCAGGATAACACTTTCAGCATATCAACTTTATAGTAGAAAAAAAGGAATATACGTGGCCCCTATAGATTCTCTGACGTTCCATCCATCGCCAACCGCCAAGGCTGTCCCTCCCCCCTACCCTCCCCCTCTACCCATTGTCCAGAGTGAAGTAACCCTAGACTCATCCTGGAGCAATACCGTGGCTAGGGCCGACGCGCCCGCCTGGTAGCCTAGATTTTCAGAACCCTCTCCACCCACTCATTTGCTTCCTTTGTATCTTCAAAAAAAAGTGCTTTCCCCTCATATAATACCTTGAGCTTAGCTGGGTACAGCAGCGAATAAGCAATCCCCCTCTCTTTTAGCCTTTTTTTAAGATTGACATAACTGACTCGTTTTTTTTGTACCTCTTGCGGATAGTCCGGAAAGACCATAATAGGGACATTATTAAATTTCAAATTATCCATGGCTCTTGCCGCTTTTAAGATATTATCCCTGTCTCTTGGTGACAAAAGCCGCACCAGGATGTTCCTGGGGTGCGCCCCCGCGGGGCGGGCCCTGGCTGGAACCCGATGGGCGCGATCTACCAGAAACACTCCGGTGCATGTCCCCTCCGGAAAGGTGGCTTGTATCCATTCTGTCACAAACTTGATAGTATCTTTTCCCTCCGACCCTTCCGGGAACCCCACTAATCGAAGGTTATTTCTTCTGGAACGATTTTCCAGATCTATCAGCTTATTCTGGGATTCCACCTCTCTTTTTTCTAAATCTTTAACCCTTTTCGTGAGGTCAGCTATCGAGTCCTCCATGCTCCCCATTCGCTCCTCCACCTCCTCTGTTCTAACCCTGAGTTTACTCAGGTCCTCCCTGACCAAGGACACATCATTCTTTAATCCTCCTATCTCTTTTAACACATTGCCCACCGCTGTTAGGCATTGAGTTATTTGCATAGAGATATCTTTCAAAGAGATGCTCGCTTCCCCCTCATCGCTCCCTCCCATACTGTCCTCGGCAGTGGATTTATCCATTGCATCCTCAGCGGGTAATGGCGTAGCCGCTGCACCCCTGCATTTTTCTTCATTCTTACTTCCCTTAGTCTGGGAAGCGCCTGGGGACTGCAAATATCTCTCCATTTTACCATCTTTTTTTTTGCCTCCAGGTGAGCCACCTACATCTGAAAGCCTAGACTTGGTAACACATTTTTGCTGTCTCTTGCTTCCCATCTTTAATTTGAGTCAAAAGGGGAAAAGGGGGGGGGGGGAAGCACCAATGAGAGAGGAGGGGTAGATTAATCAATATATGTGTATATGCAAATAGAGCCTACAAGAACACTTCCCTCAAGGCAGAATATATACAACACTTAGATAATATAGATTAGTAGACAATTTGCAATAGCACAGGCAACATTCACTGGTTAGTATCCCCAGCGGCAGACTCAAGAGAAGCCAGGATGCCCGCGCCAAGTAATACGCAGAATCAGTTGAGAGTTTTAGAGTAAGTCCCAAATGTAGTTGTTTTGCAAAGCACGTTTAGGAACAAGGAGTCAGTTAGTTAGTGCCGGCAATATCACAAAGCAGGGTTAATCACAAATTTCTTTAGCAGGGGTTAAAAGGGAGATATAACATCCGGAGGGCGAAGGTATTCCCCTAAGCCACCAAACTCAATGCAAGACCTTAGGCGCCTCAGCAGCACATAGTACAGAAGTCAGCAGTACTTTTGATCGGCATCGAAGGAATTAACCCCTGCAGTGCACTCAGATTCCTTAATTGTTCTTACAGGGTTAAACGCAGCTGACAAAGAGATGGTATTCAATAATGCCGCATATATGCGAGTTTAGAGCCACTGCACAGCAGAGCGCACAAACAGCATGGATTATTGTTGAGTAGTTAGGTGTTAGCTGAGGAAAGATCGATTTGAAAATTAGCATTGCATCGCGTTGCATAGAAAGAGGTAAGCAGACATACAATGCCTTAGGAATGAAGACACAGTCAGTATAGGTTAGTATTGATTCGTTAGTATTGGCTGAGGAAAGATCTCCTTGAAGACCAGCATTGCATAGGGGAAGGTAAGTGGTCACTCGCAGCCATAGGGAAAAAATCACAGGCAATTCACTGGCATTATCCACACACTTAGAATTATCTCACCACTCCCGTGTGCCGTTGCCCTCAAGAAGTTCCAGTAAAAACAGGACAAAGGTCCCTGGGTCACCGGCTTGCCTTCAAGCAACACTCCTCGGCGGTCAGGATCCACTGCGGGGCACTCTACTCATCCACTGTAGTTTGCAGATCGTGTATACCGAGCCTCCGGGCTCGCCGCCGGACTTCAGATGTGAAGAGCACAGCTGCCGGATCCGACCAAGTACACAGTCCCAGGTTCCCAGGATCAACAGGGGGTGCATTGGTTTCCTTCCTCCAGCGTTGCCATCGCGGTGTTTTCCTTAAGCCAAATCGCAGGCGATATAATCAGACTCCACTGCCTGAGTGTCAGCACGTGGATGTCGGAAGCGGAGGGGAGGATTGACTCCAGGCGCGGTGCATCGTTCCCCCCTAGCTCCGTGCGGCTCGCGCTACGTCATCCCGCAGCGCACAGCACGTACCATGCTCCTCCCCCCGCCGATAGTAGTAAAATTTAAGTGATAAGTTTTGCTTTTCATTCCGAAAAAAAAAAAATTAAATTTGGAAAAATTTTGGAAAAAATTCTTTATTTTCAAAGTTTAAAATGTTCCGCATTCCAGACAGGAAGTAAAACAACCCAAAAGCTTGATTATTAACATTTATGGAATGTTTGCTTTATGTTGGGATGATATTTTATGCGTTCTCTCTCATTTTCCTAGGATGTTATGAGGCGCAGAACTTCAGGTGCGATTTTTCAAATTTTCACAAAAATCGCCAAAACTCACATTTTAAAGGGACAACTCAGCTTCCAAGTGATTTTGAAAAACCTAAATAATATTAAAACCTCATAAGTTACCCCACAATATAAACTACACTGTAAAACTGTAAAACAACTTCTATTAAGTCTATTAACCCTTTAGAGGAAACCTACCACCACGGATCTACCTATAAAGGTAGATCGGGTGGTAGGTGCATCTGTAGGACATGAGGAGTGCCCTTTTAAGGGCAAACACCTCTAAATACAATCACAAAGATAAAAAGAAAAAACTATAGAGGCAGTCCTTGTAAATATATAAGTTACCTACCCACCCTTTCGCACCCATTACCAGGCACCGGTGGGAGAAAGGGGAGAAAAAAAAGCCAGAATTGGCAAAAGTCCTCCTTCTCCCTTTCTTGACTACAACCTCAACCCCCCCCATCCGTGACTCATGACAGCATTGTCTCATATTTCATCAACATTTGCCATTCTTTGATTTTTTCTTCCCCTTTGAGTTTCTCGTCAACACCAGCCTCCCCTGGATGCTTTACTATAGTCCCAGACTGCAATGATCAGCTGTAAGGTGTATGTAATGAAGCTTTATGGATAATCCTTGGTCCCATCACAGCAAAAAATGTTGAAACTCCAATTGTCACTGGGGCAAAAAAGAAAATATTTGTCTAGAACTTCAATTATAAAATATACAGTTTCGACTTACATACAAATTCAACTTAAGAACTTCAACTTACTGCCTGTAATGTCATCTACAGAGACACTTTTGGCCTACCACCCAACGCCTCATATGTGATGTACCTGCCAGGTGGAATTCCATTTTGCATATGCTGGAAATGTTGTGGGAGAAGCAGCAGCCAATAGTGGAATTATAACTACAGAATACCTGGGTGAGTCAAAGTACTGACCATCGACACCCATAACTGGGCCTCCATGAGGGATATTTGTGCTGTGCAGCGAAGCTTCCAAAATGCCACCAATATGGTCAGCACTAACATTGTCATCCTTTGCTTGTTAGAAAAGAAAAGCTTCGGGTCATGATGGAGAATGTATTGGTAGCACATGCGGGGGCAGATGGGAAAGAGCTGTCAGTCCAGTCCACATCTAGCTGGCAGGGTGGGTTTCTGATCGCTAGGTAGTCCACTATCATGCCTGGGGACAGTTTTGGAGGAGGAGGTCACGGGAGTCTCTGGAGTGTGGCTGGGGCGACGCAGAGGATACCTATGGTAGACGCAGAGGATACCTATGGTATCCATGTCCATGGGAAGACTGACTCATATGAGCCACTACATAAACTTGTGCCTGCGCATCAATACTTGAGTTGCCCAGATAGTCACCAGGTCCAATTACTGGGTGGCCACCCTACTGGATCCACGTTATAAGCATTAGGTGGCATCCTTGAGTCTACAAACGGACACTGCTGTTCACCATGGCTGAATGTTCTCTTCTTATATGGAAAAAGGTGAGCAACTCATCATAATCTGATCACAACTCATAGATGTTGCACACCCAATTCACAGCCCGTAGTGGTGAGAGGTACCACGGGTCACGTTTCACTGGTGTACAAGGAAGATACTGGATAGGGAGCATTGACAAGTCACACTGTCTGTGTAGCAGTCTTGTTTCCTAGAGGACACAGAGGACCACAGTCATGGTCTCCAAAGCGTCTTTAAGCATGAATAAGCACCCAAATCCTTCCCTCTTATGTATCCTAAGAGCCAATTCACACAGTCCAGGCAAAACTACATGCACTGATCACACATCCCCAGACACATGGGGGCAGATTTACTTACCCGGCCCATTCACGATCCAGCGGCGCGTTCTCTGTACAGGATTCGGGTCCGGACGGGATTTATGAAGGTAGTTCCTCCGCCGTCCACCAGGTGGCGCTGCTGCGCTGAAAAGCATCGGAACGTGCCGGAATACACCGAGCTGGACCAGGTGAAGGTAAGCGCTTCCCAAGCGACACATTTTCGGTTTTTAAATGCGGTGGTTTTTCCGAATACGTCGGGTTTTCGTTCGGCCACGCCCCCCCCCCCCCGATCTCCGTCGCGTGCATGCCAGCGCCGATGCGCCACAATCCGATCGCGTGCGCCAAAATCCCGGGGCAATTCAGGTACAATCGGCGCAAATCGGAAATATTCGGGTAACACGTCGGGAAAACGCAAATCGGCCCTTAGTAAATGACCCCCATGGTTACAGCTCCTCCTCATTGTTCAACAAATTCTTAGTGACCACCCCTGAGGAACTTCAATTTAAGGTACACTGGAAACCAGTTGTTTTTCTCTTAACTATTTTTATTATATGCTTCATACACATGCAGATACTGAGCCATCTAGAATCTTACAAATAGACATGTCATAAATATCTAAAACTAAAACATTCTATACTCAGATAAATGATAAAAAACTAAAGCTAAAAATTGTTTCATCAATCAAAATTGTAATAAAAGTTCATATTAGCATAAAGCACAAAAGCTCAAATGACCTAAACACTAAAGGATAGAGCCTAAGTTGCTGATTAGTGGGTGTCTCAGAGATGAGACCTCCACAGATCACAAGAACGAGGGGTCTGATGGGTCCCAGGTACCTCTGTCGGACCCCTCGTCATTCTCTGAGATTAATGGAGCGGACGGCCGCACATGACCGCTCTGCTCCATTCATCTCTATGAAGTTAGAGGAAATCTCTGTCATGTGTATTGAACAGATGGATTTCATGGGTGAAGGTCCTTCTCAGTATAAAATGGTGGGTGGTTTGGGTGGCCACGGGCCCCCTAGAAGGCTTGAGCCCTTGGCTACCACCCAAACCGCTTGTATTATAATCCACTACTGGTTGTTAGATATATCATGTTTTCGCAGAAGCATTTAAAAGAAAAAAGTTTGCTGCACTGACAAAATCAATCAATGGTGGCCTCCAAAATGTTTGTATTTTTGACCATAGACCAGAAGAACGTGTTCCAGAGGAAAAAAGCCAACGGAACTATAAATAGTAGGGTCTTCTATCCTCAGCTTCACATCGAAGGTTTTTGTTTTCAAAGAAGCTTAACCAACCAGATTCTTCAATCCCATCAGCGATCTGCAAAATACAGGATTATACAGGTTGGAGACATCAGGGCACCTCATCCCCTTAAGATCCAAATTGTTCACTAGGTCAATATGTCAAGGTTCGGTTGGTTCGTCTTTTACATTTTGGAGCTTCCCAACTCTCCTCTGGTGCTGGATGTCAGGAGAGATAAGGATGAAATGGATTGGAGAGTTTATTTCCAAATTGCCCAATCCCTTTGTTTTTTTTAGGAATAAAGGTTGGTTCTATCCACTCATTACTCACACATTTTTATCTACTGTTGCAGGAGTCAGACCCTTGCCAATTAAATCTAGTCCATCGCCCTCATTTGAGTGAAGTTCTCCCTAAATATCCTAAATGTGGTTGTAGACCGTTCAGTAGTATTTGTGGCCTTCATATAGAAAAATCTGCTACCAGAGCCAGAAGAAGTTCCCTCTTAGTAGCTCCTTACATCTGCTTGTTTCAGTGTCAGTAGTGAATGTCCTAACCCTAAATCACAGGACACACAATACCTCACTTCTCCATTGTTGTCTTCACCTCTTCAGAAAGGACAAAACTGCCACCAGTAATGAGAGAACGGCCAGAAGTGGGAGGTAGATGGACATCTTTATCCAGCATGTATCACCTGTAAAAGAGAAGATTGTGCACTGATTCGGTGCATCAGGTGGAGCTTGTAGTCCTATCTACTGTCATGGATTACACGTTCTATACGTTTCAGGTAATAAAGATGACCATAAAGATAGTATAGGCACAACAATGGGATGATATGACTAAGCGGAAGAATGGAGACCAGCAAATAAATTGTTGATCCAGAGAAGTGGGTTCCAAAAACAAATTGTTATCAATCCAATTTGACCCATAGAATTGCAACAAACAGCAGTGGCCCCAATGAACCAATCAAAATTGTTTGCCGACCTGTTGTGGCTATTGGACAGATCCCTGGAATACATTGGGGGTCATTTACTAAGGGCCCGATTCGCGTTTTCCCGACGTGCTACCCAAATATTTCCGATTTTCCCTGAATTGCCCTGGGATTTTGGCACACGCGATCGGATTGTGGCGCATTGGCGTCGGCATGCACGCGACGGAAATCGGGGCGCGTGGCCGAACGAAAACCCGACGGATTCGGAAAAACCGCCGCATTTAAAACAAAAAATGTGTAGCGAAAATTACACTTACCTTCACTAGGTATTGGCCGGTGAATTTCAGTGCATTCTGGTGGGCCTCTGGGGAACTTCAGCGCAGCAGCGCCACCTGGTGGACAGCGGAGGAACTACCTTAGTGAATCCCGGCTGGACCCGAATCCACCGCAGAGAACGCGCCGCTGGATTGCGAATGTACCGGGTAAGTAAATCTGCCCCATTCTTTTAAAGAAGATATGACAAGTCCTCAGCATTCTCTTCGTAGGTTTTTTTTGTGCCTTCTTGTATACCTATGTACGATTTTAAAGAATGAAGAATAAAGTGTTTTTAATTTCGTTGGATGTGCTACGACTTTCTCTTTTTCATGTAGTTCTAATAATCTTTCGTCATAACTAGGACCTTCCATACCATGGACTGATGTGGTTGTTCTTTAAATCACTGAAGGCTTTTGATTCAGCAGCCTGGCATTGAGCACTGTACTAAAAATGACTCCCAATACCTTCTCCATTGTAGACCCATTGGGGTTCATTTACTAAGGGTCCATAGGGCGCATTTTCGTCAGGTGTCCCAACGATTTCCATTTTGCGCTGAATTGCCCCAGGATTTTGGTGCACGCGATGCGCCGGCTTGCACGCGACAGAACTCAGGAGCCGTGGCCATCAGACGATCCGACGGATTCGGACAACAATTAGTCGGATTTAACAATTACAAATGTGTCGCCAGACATGCACATACAAGCAGCGGGAATAAGAAGGGGAACTCCGGTGGACCTCGGTGCAGAAGTGACGGATGCAGGAACTCGGGCGCACAAGCTAAATGAATCGCGTCGGACCCGAATCCTCGTCAGACAACGCACCGCGGGATCACAACAGGATCGGGTAAGTAAATTTCCCCCATTGTGTACCTATAGTCATCTATTCAGGGTTTTTATAACCTTGGTCCTCATCTGCCCTCTAGCTGCCCATGTATCCAGTCTATCCCGGGCATCCAGTTGGGACATTGTGTAGTGTATCTACAATACCCCAGAGCTTTGCTAATAATGAGAATGTGCTATTAAGGACAATTTTAAAATAATTTATATACAGGTAAAATAGTAATGATACCAGTACAGACCCCCGGGGGTTCTCCAAGCCCGTCCCATATATGACTAGTCTTTGGATCCAATCTTTTAGCCACTTCTGGATCCAATAACTTGTGTCACTATCTAAAGAATTGGACCTAAACTCATACTGAAAACCCCATTGTATATAATGAATTCCCACATACAGTAGGTTATCCGCTCCTTATACTTACCTCTCCTGTTGTGTAGCCTTGGGCGCTCATCATGGCAGAGATCCTTCATCTGGACGGAGACGTTCTTGTGGTCGGCCGGGTTGTGGACTATACACAGGATCTCCATGTCCTGGTGGTCCGGTGCTAGTGATATCTGGGTGGTGCTGCCGCTATCATACGGCTGATACTCCTGGTCCTGGTCCCTGTATTTCCAGGTATAAGACAGATGTGATGGATGTGATGGGACAGAGCACTGGAGGGTGACATTACATCCGTCTGTCCTATATCCCGTCACTTCTCTCTGTATATACGGAGAGGGAACATAATCTACAGAATAAACACATCAGCCATAAGATATACATCACATACATGTTATAGCGCATGTTCCCCCTCCACCTGCTATGGGTACAGTCATACAATACACATACATACTGTACCATATAGAGCAGAATTATCAGCGTCATACAGTATAGCGCCATCTATTGGCTTGCTGTAAGGGGAACCTAAGGGCACAGACAGGGACAGGGAGCCCTAAACTAAAGTATGCTAGGGTAATGCAGGACAACCGAAAGAACAGTTCCCCCCTAAGCCACATATACCACCATTCAGTGCTCTAATAATACCAACATATATTGCTTAAATAATGCTATCATACTGTGCAGAGATAATACCCACATACTGCGCCCTACATACATTGGGGGACACGTATATGTTATATATGACCCGGGGTACAGAGAGGTCAATGTGAAGACTTACCATAGACTGTGACATTACATGAATAGGATTCTGCTTTTCCATTGGTTTGTACGACGTCAATCCTGTAAATCCCGGCGTCCTCCATAGTCAGGTTCCTTATGGTCAGTGTAAATGAGTCTTCAGATTTTTGTAGACGCCCAGTGAACTGAGAGTCATGTGTATTATGGAAATTCCCAGTAATGAACAGTATGTTGATCCATTCTCCATTCCTATCAAAAGTCCATCGGATTGCACTTACTGTGCCCGTCTTCTCTGTAGGAAGATATGAGATGGTGACATCTCCGTGTAGTAGAGCCGGTGTATGGTCCTGAATGATGGCTTCACCTCCTGCAGATACAGAACATAAGAGATAATTAGTGACACACATTATAAGAGTATTATGTTATGGCTGGGCATGGAGGAGCATTTCAGGGTACAGTTCTCCCTATCTGGTACCAGCACCAGCGCACTGCACAATGATGAGCAGCTGCTCCATCACCTATAGGGTTGGCAGCCAGGTTACAATCCATATGAAGCCATAATAGCTCCCCCTAGTGGCCGCTCGCTGTGGAAAAAACTTCACTTCTTTTTCATCCAACTGTACAAGTGATGACAGAAAAGTGGCTCCTTCTCCTCTTACTTTGTCTCTTATCATCCTCCTCGTTCTCTCCAATACCGAATTTAATATCAAACCTATTGCCCCCTGTATAGCAATCAGGTGCCTTACTACCCCACGCTTTGTTGTCTGGAAATCTGACCTGTTGAGATGTGAAACTATCACATATTTACAATAATTTAACCTGGAGACCTTTCGAAGCCTTATCAGTGCCCCACACATTCCCCCTGTGCCCGGTCATGGTCACCTTCATGTTCTGTGGACATCTGTTCTCCTTCATCTATAATAAGACCATCACTAAGGTCCACATCTTATTGTGCAGCCTACAGAAGAAGGATAAGGGGAGATACACAGACCCCCGGTATAGACCCTCAATGGTATAATACAGGAGCAGTGGAGTCCTCTGAAGGGACATCAGAAATAACTTAGAGTTCATCAATGGACTTTTTAGTTTAGGTGGTGGGGCACAATGAAAGTAGACCTCAACTGCCCATTCTATAGATGGCCCAAGGTCTTATCATCTGAGATGCCTCACAGACGGGTGGTATATAATCTCCTGACCCTCCATTATAATAAAATAAACAAGACCCACCGAGGACGAGCAGGATCACAGCTGTAACCGCAGCGTGGAGGCTTCTCCTCAGCTTCATAGTGATGTATGAGTATGGAGTGGAGACCAAGGAAGTGAGTTAAAGTTTTATGACTGTACAAACCACAGGACAGAGAGGTTCTTGTGAGCTTCACCTTGAGACACAGGAAGGGGCAAGAACATCCTCTACAAAGAATATGTAAAATATTGTATAAAATGTCTCATTTCCTATATTATAGCTCTGCTCTAATAAAGTAAATGCCTGATGATGTGTTTTGAAGAGACCAGTCATCTTTTTATAATCCTGGAGATCTTCTGTAGGATTGCTGAAGGCCCATATAGAAGAACCAGGCTGAAGATCAGTTTTTAGGCTTCCTATACGGCAATGTAATGTAGTAAACCAATTGGGAAATAATGAGGGTAGGTACAAGGAGCTTAACCACAAGGGTATTTACCGTGTTGTTGAACTGTATTGGACTTTACCAACAGGAGATAGGACTTTGTAGACCATAAGACGGGGTCTTATGTTGTCTAAAAATAAGTTAAGTCATCATTACATTTTCAACAAAATTTGTATACACGATGGCACAAGTGGTCACAGGAAAATGCTTCCTTCTCCACTTACTTTGGCTCTTATCATCCTCCTTCCTTCACTCTCATTGTGATTTTCACTCATCATCTGCTGAATTCTGTCTTAAACTCACACACTGGGCACATTTACTAAGGTGCTTGCGCCATTTCTCTGTTAAACTTTCCATGTTATTTCTAGTGTAAACTGGAACTTGGACCGGAGTGTAAGTGGCACCTGGTCTTCACCAGAGCCGGCCGCAAAGAGGGTTGGACTTGCTGCGGCGTGGTACCACCAGGTCGTTCCACATTTGCGACTTTGTCAGCCGAGGTCGAGGCACCTTAGGAGGAAACGGTCTAGTGGTCAGGTCCAGGCTCAGGGTCAGGGCAGGCAGCAGAGATGCAACGTCAAGTTCCAGTCCGAGATAAGCAACGGGAGGTCCAAGAAGATGGGAACAGGAACACAGGCACACAGACACAGGACAGGGGAACTCAGGATCAGGAACACATGGGAGCAGGAACGCAGGATACACAGGAACACACAGGAACACAGGAGGTACAGGAACGCAGGAGAATCGCTAGGGAGCTTTTCCTAAGGCTGTGAGGCACAAAGATCCAGCAGGGTGTGATGGAAGAGACAGGTTTAAAAAGCCTAATGACCACCGCCAATTAATGGTGCGCTGGCCCTTTAAATTTCCTAAAGCCAGCGTGCGCATGCCCTAGGACACGGGGACGCATGTGCATGGAGCAAGGCAGGGACTCGGAAGCAGGGACAGGTGAGAGGCGTGATATGGGTTGCGGGAACACCCGTGACAAGTCTGACTTTGTTCCAGATTTAACGTGCAAAGTCTGACAGAAATGTGTCACACGCCCAATGTTAAAGGTGCACCAAAAAAAAGTGTCTGTTGGGGCAGATCCCATGAAGAACATGTGTCACAAATCCTGAATCTGGTGCCCTCTGCACCATACACAGGACACTGCACATAGTACACACTGCACTGGTCTCAGTAAATGTGCCCCATAGACTGGACACAGTGTTACCCCTCATGTACACACATTGGACTAATGACTGCTGCAAAATGTTTTTAGGAAGCTAAAAGTTCAAATAACTCCTCTTTCCCTAGGACAGATCTGAATATCGATAGACATGTTCAGAGCCCTAATCCATCAAACCCCTTCTGTGGTGGAGCCAAGTCATTATTTTAGTAATAATGATCCTCTCTGTACTCAACTGAATATTAGAGGAGTAGCAGAGTCCCCTGAGGTGTCATCAGAAATAACTTTGAGATACTCTATGGACATCTTGGTCTGGGTGGAGCAGCACAATGACCCCCATTCTATAGATGGCCCAAGGTCTTATCATCTGAGATGTCTCTTTGACATGTGTCATATAATCTCCTGCCCCCCCCCATTATAATAAAATAAACAAAATCCACCAAGCACGAGCAGGATCACAGCTGTAAATGCATTGTGGAGGCTTCTCCTGAGCTTCATGTTGATGGAAAGATGATCACCGGGGTGAAGACTGAGTAAATAAGTGAGACAATGGAGAAATATGACTGTAGAAGCCAGAGGACTGATATCTTGTGAGCGGAAGGGGCAAGAACATCCTCTCCAAAGAATGGGGCTCATTTACTAAGGGTCCGAATCGCGCATTTTCGCCGGGTTTCCCAAATATTTTCCGATTTGCGCTGAATTGCCCCGGGATTTTGGCGCACGCGATCGGATTGTGGCGCTTCGGCGCCGGCTTTCACACAACAGAAATCGGTGGGCGTGGCCGTCGGAAAACCCAACGGATTTGGAAAAACTGCGGAATTTAAAAAAGAATTTGTGTTGCAAGATCAGCACTTACATGCACCGGGAAGAAGAAGGTGAACTCCGGTGCAGCAGCGACACCTGCTGGATATCGGGCGCACAACCTTAGTGAATCCTGGAGAACGCGCCGCTGGATCGCGACTGGACCGGGTAAGTAAATCTGCCCCAATATGTTAAATATTTACGTAATTGAGCAAAGCCTAATTTATTATTCCAATTCAGGGGTCACCTTGTTCCTCCAGCTGATTTTCTCTCTGTGGTCCCTCATAGCGGTACATGAGGGGTCAGCCATACATCAGTCTTCTGCTGGGTCCATTATTGTCTGAGAATCTGGCCCAATGGAAAAATCTATCTGTGGTGGGACAGCCAATAGCCAATTGGTGGAATCTGCCATTCAAACTTATGGTTGGTTAAATGGGGTGCTATTCCTATGTTGAAAAAAAGTGTAGGTGTAACTTATCCCTAGTATGAAGCTTCTCTTAGCCCACCATGGACGTGACCTGTAGGATACATGTTGTCTCTCCAATTCAATCCCCCTACTTACCATTTGATCAGCATAACCCTACTTTTAGTACTACAAGTAGAGAGTCCATCATTCTCTAAGAATCGCGTTGCCCGACGTGGATTCGGAGCTGCCGCGATTCACTAAGATCGTGCGTCCAATTTCCTGCATGTGTCGCTTCCCCCGCTGAGGTCCACCGGAGTTCACCTTCTTCTTCCCGGTGCATGTGAGTGCTGATCTTGCAAGACAATTTGCTTTTTAAATTGCGGGGTTTGTCCGAATCAGCCCGACGTCCACGATCCGATCGCGTGTGCCAAAAACCCCGGGGCAATTCAGGGCAAAATGGAAAAAAAAAAGTGAAACCCGACGAAAATGTGGTGTTCGAACCCTTAGTAAATGTGCCCCATAGAGTCATTGGGTTCTGGGGCTTGGGTATAGTTGACTATATCCTAAGTGGTACTGATGTAGTTGTGGATAGTTGTTCTATTACAATTTTCCATTTTGTTTTGTTTCATAATTTATCTATTTACTAAGAGACTACAATAAGGTTATTGTCTACTCCGCAGACTCTTCATACTCTATGATCCGCCTGTGCCAGTATTTCCCTGGGATCCATGTGATAGATAATTGATAGGTCCAGGAAACAGGGGTACCGCACTCCTAGTCGAGTACTCAGCCCCAATATACAGTAGAGAAGAACGTAGCACACATCCTATGTTGATTTTTAGATTTTCATCTTTTAATTCATATAATCAGTATTTGCATCTCCTCCAAAAAGTTTGCAAAAATCATATAGAGAAACAACAGATCATACATTTTTCTTAGCGACGTTTCGGTCTAAATCGACCTTTGTCAAGCCCGGTCTGAAACTGTAGAAATGTATATGTGCCGGCTCAGGTGGAGAGTGGAGCTGTAAATACTGATTATATGAATTAAAAGATGAAAATATAAAAATCTACATAGGATGTGTGCTACGTTCTTCTCTACAGATAATTGATAGGTGTCCTCAGGTGTAGACTCTCTAAATACTATGTGCAAGTTACAAAGCTTATCTGAAGAAATACACTTTGCCCTGTGGTGTCCATCAGACGTGTCAGTGGTTTCCTGTGTCTTCTGTATTACCATCACCTCTGCTGCCCACAGAGCTTCCTTATCAATCTAGATGAGAGAGACGTCTCCTTACAAGTAGTAATCAGAAAGTGACTATAAAAACATTACTGGGTTGCAAAAGTAATCAACTTTTCTTCACTTTTAAATATTTCAACCACAAACTTGATAGTTTTTTTTTACTGATATTTTATGTAACAGAGCAACACAAAGTGTGAAGTATGTGTGAAGTGCAGTCTGTTGGGCAATGTCTCTCTCCGCTCTGCACACCCACTGGCTGCGAGTTTCACCCCTTCTTCTTTGGGGCTCTACCTTGGTTGGAGAATGTGTGTGATCAGCAAGTTACACCACATTGCTCACACATGATGTTAACCCTTCCATTGTTGCTGTATTTGCAGGGCAGTTGTCCTGCTGGAAGGTGAACTTCAAAGAAAAGAACCTGCAAACTCCTTGCACATGTATTTATGAAGTGTCTGGGAGAGCGGAGCCTGCGCAGCTGGGTGGAGCGGGCATGACAGGCTTGGCAGGGAGGGACATATAATACGTGGGTGGAATTCTATTGGGGGAGGAGAATAACAGCGTTAGGGATAGGGGGAATTTAAAATGGGGGGTGGAGTTAGAGGTTATTTAGGTAGTGGCAGGAAGAGGTGGCCTCATTCTGGCCAGAAAAAATTGTCCCAACCACCCTCTCTTTAGTTTGTTTTGTATAGGGAACACACGTGTGTTTTTGGGGAGTTGGGATACAAGTAGAAAAAAAGATTCTTTGTCAAGGGGTTTTTAGGTCAGGGAGTGAGGAGGTATGTTTTGTAAGGTGGCGGGTTCTTGGCAACAGCCAGTGGTACACTTAAAGTGTGGTTACGAAAAAGATAGCCACGAAGTATCAGTAAGGTGAGGTTATTGATGTGAGGTTGGTGGTTTTTTCCCCTTGGATCGGTATCAAGGTGGAATGTTGGTTTTCATTGTCTCCGAGTTGGTTTGGTCTAGGGCCACATCTTCGTTCGCCATTTTGCTAGGAGGTTGGCGGCAAAGTGGAGCTGGGGGTGTGGTTCTCGTGCGCTGAGCGTGCATTTTTATGGTTTATGGAGACAATGAGGTAAAACGGTGGTTTTGGTTACGTTTTTATCCCATGCCAATTAGGGTTGTTGCCAAGAACTTTGCCGTCATTTTTATGTTGATGTATTTTATTATTATGTTAACAAATGTTTCCTGTTTTCCAGATTGACATCCATTTACAATAAAAGCTGTGACCATTCACCTTTCCAACTAATAAATGTGTCTGTGTTTTATTTTTAGCTAGGTGGTGGTCAGGCTAGGGGGTATTGTGGGTCCTTCTCTGGGTGCCGAACTCGGCCATTGCCTGGTCATGCGCCAGTTTTGTGTTGTGGCTGCCCTGTGTCCAAATTTCTGCACCTAAGGGTCGTTCTGGTGCAGAGTCGGACCGCGCGCCTCATTTATTACCATTATTCAACAGAATTGTATGGCACGCCCTGTTAAAGGACACACACCAGCAGATTATCGGTTGTAGACTGTCCCATAATAGATGCTCTTTACCTCTAGTCTCAAGCAAATAAGGTTTTAAAAATATGTAAATTAGCCTGAGGCGCTTAGGCTCACGTCATCTGAGCACCTTATGGCTCCTCCACTCCTAAACCCCTTCCCGCCGGGGCCCTTTTTAATTTTTGCGTTACTTATCACTCCCCACCTTCAAAAATCTATAACTTTTTTATTTTTCCATGTACAGAGCCATGTGAGGCTTGTTTTCTGGGTAACAAATTGCACTTCATAGTGATTGTATTGAATATTCCATGCCGTGTACTGGGAAGCGGGAAAAAAATTCCAAATGCAGTGAAATTGGTGAAAAAAAGTATTTGCGCCATTTTCTTGTGGGCTTGGATTTTACGGATTTCACTGTACGTCCCCAAAATACATGTCTACTTTATTCTTTAGTTTGGTACAATTACGGGGATAGAAAATTTGTATAGGTTTTATAATGTTTTCATATATTTACAAAAATTAAAACCTCCTGTACAAAAAAAAAATTGGGGGGATTTTGCCATCTTCTGGCGCTAATAACTTTTTTTTATACTTTGGTGTACGGAGCTTTGGGAGATGTTGTTTTTTTGAGACTTTTGATGACGTTTTTAATGTTATCATTTTTAGGACTGTACGACCTTTTAATCACTTTTTATAGAATTTTTTAATATTTTTTAAAATGGCAAAAAAGTGACTTTCGCCGCTATTTTCCGTTACGGGGATAAATGCAGAGAAAAACCGTTATTATATTTTGATAGATCAGGCATTTACTGACGTGTCGATACCTAATGGGGGCCATTTACTAAGGGCCGATTCGCGGTTTCCCGACGTGTTACCTGAATATTTCCGATTTGCGCCGATTGTACCTGAATTGCCCCGGTATTTTGGCACACGCGATCGGATTGTGGCGCATCGGCGCTGGCATGCACGTGACGGAAATCGGGGGGCGTGGCCGAACGAAAACCTGACGGATTCGGAAAAACCGCCGCATTTTTTTAAAAAATTGTGTCGCGAAAATTTCACTCACCTTCATCCAGGATAGGCCGTTGTATTTCGAGGCATTCCAGCGGACTTCAGCGCAGCAGCGCCACCTGGTGGACGGCGGAGGAACTACCATCATAAATCCCGGCTGGACCCGAATCCAGCGCAGAGAACGCGCCGCTGGATCGAGAATGGGCCGGGTAAGTAAATCTGCCCCACTGGGGGTCATTTACTAAGGGCCCGATTGGCGTTTTCCCGACGTGTTACCCGAATATTTCCGATTTACGGCGTTTTTCCCTGTATTGCCCCGGGATTTTGGCGCACGCGATCGGATTGTGGCGCATCGGCGCCGGCATGCACGCGACGGAAATCGGGGGGCGTGGCCGAACGAATACCCGACGGATTCGTTAAAAAAAGAACGCGCCGCTGGATCGCGAACGGACCGGGTAAGTAAATCTGCCCCAATGTGTTTATAGTTTTTACTGTTTATTTATGTTTATATCAGTTCTAGGGAAAAGGCGTTGTTTTAAATTTTTATGTTTTTTTATTATAATTTTTTTTATTTTTATTTTTTTTTAATTACTATTTTTCAGACTCCCTAGGGTAACCCTAGGTTGTCTGATCGATCCTATCATATACTGCCATACTACACTATGGCAGTATATGGGGATTTTGCTCCTCATTCATTACAAGTGTTGTACTAAGATGTACTATCCCCACCATACACAACAAGGCTGGGTCAGTATCTGGTGCTATGAGCTCCTGTATATATTCTAATATGGTTGCAGAAAACTAAATCATCCTCTTTGGCTAGAGCAAGATTTGCAAAACCTCGGACATCTGAAGATCCTGCCACAGTCCAAGGTTGACTAAAGAGTTTGTTAGGAGGTGACTTCCCTACTGAAAGGGCCGTAATGATCGCAGTCACAGCGGATGCGACCATGACCGGGCCCGCGAGGACAATGATGGGCCCGCACTCGCTCACCATGCTGTGCGGACCCGGTTGCATAGCTAGGAAAAAGAAGCCTCTCCCGGGCCCCCAGTCCTTAGCTCTGTGACTCGTCATTGCAATACCCGATGCGGCCAGGTCAGGCCGCATCAAGTACTTTATGTACTCAGTGTCGGACTGGGTTTCTTTAGGCCCAACAGATTAAATCAATTTGGGGGCCCACTCTTCATTATCCCCCAGGAAATATACTCTAACAGCCTCCAAATTGTGGTGTTTTCTGATGGACCTCTGGGGTTCAGTATTGGGTTGAGCCAGGGGCCCACCGGAGGATCCTCTGGTACTCTGGTGGGCCAGTCCGATACTGGATGTACTGGTATCTTTTAGACCGGTACAGCTCAGAATAAGAACAGCACCGCAGGATTACTCCACCTGCAGCACTTCTGCTTTAAGACGCAAGCCACGGGATGTAGTCATCACGTGGCTTGCATTAGGACGTCACTGCACCGAGGAGAATTCATTTATTTTGGGGACACAATATCTATTTTTATTTGCTAATAAACCAAGGAGAAAGGGGGGATAATAAACTTTAATTTTAATAAACTCATTTAAAATCAGGGGATACAATGTATAATGTGATCATTTCCCAGGATTCTGTATCAGGGAGAAGTTATCACATTACACATCGTATCCCCGGATTTTAAATTAGTTTATCAAAATGATAGTTTATTATGCCCTGTTTTTATTTTGTTCAGTGAACACATTTACCCAAATATATTCTTGTGTCTGCGCCATTATAATGTCTAAGTTTGCATGAATAAGAGTGTCTTTGTATCTGGTACATGGAAATCAAATACTTAAGGTAAGTGGAAGAACTTCCATTCACCATCATTTACGAGAGATGTAAATGCATTGAGGGTTCCCTTTAGTCATTCACTAGTATTATTTTCTATTATAGCAGAAGCAGGATAAGAGGTGGCTTCTCATGGATGCATGTCTATTGTAAATGGTGGGGGGCCCCGTAAGAAATATTGCCCCGGGGCCCAGAGGCCTCTTGTTACGCCACTGCCTACTAACCGCTCTCTGGTCACCTCATAGAGGACACAGCAGACCTTGTCACGCTTTCTGACTCCTAATCTACCTGTCGCCCCTGGTCTTTTTGGTGACATACAGGGGCGTAACTTGAAGTTGTTGAGCCCCAGTGCAAAATCAATGCCAGGCCCCCGACTATAATGTATGGTTTATAGTACAAGTCTTTTCTTAAAGTGACACCTTTTGGGCCCCCTTAGCCTCTAGGGCCTAGTAGTGACCGCACTCTCGACATCCCCTCAAGTTACGCCCCTGGTGACTTACTTGGAGAAGCAAACGCTACATGGAAATGATAGTTGCTCAAACCGGCTGAAGTCTCCGAATGTCTTCCAGCTTCATTCATTGTATTGAATATGGATTGTGTTGCCGGACGTTCCTCAGGGTCTGGGAAATTTCTGATAGGAAAACTGCCTTTCCTCTTTCTCTCTGCACAGAGGGGGGCACCAGTTCTGTACAAGGGGCTACATTATGGAGGAAAGGCCTAAAGGGGCATTTATACTCAGTGGGGGAACCAACAGCAGAAATGTCCAAGGTCTAAAAGTAAAATATTCCCTCTATTATTTTATGTGTTGCTTCTTAATCCCCCAAAGGGTGACAGTTCTTGTAGACACTTCTAGAGCCTCATTTCTGTACTTAAAGGGAACCTACCACCCCTTTGGGGACCAGGACGAGGGTGCGCAGCTACGCGCCTAAAATGAAATGGTAGGCGGAGTAACGGAGTAACTCCACGCCCCAGTAGCCGCATAAAAAAATTTACATATGCCTTCATTAAAGTTTTCTAAAAGATAGCCGGGACGTGAGGGTTAGCCCAAAAAAGGTCTATCCTCACGTCCCATTCATCCACCTACCACCCGTTCTACCTTTATAGGTAGAATTGGGGTGGTAGGTTCCCTTTAACCCCTAAGAGAGAGTCATGGATCTGTTCCGGGAACTGTTGTAGCTACTTTGTTCCCATGACGGTCCCACTGGCAACCAAGCTCAATGTCTTCCATTGAATGGGACTGGAAAGGTAACGCAGCTATAATTTTTTTTTACATTTTTTTAATTTATTAACAAACCAAGAAAAACATACATCACATTCCGAGGGAGGCGTGTCCACCATTGTGTGACACGTCTCCTCATCGCTTACATTCTTCTTTCCCGTTCATGTAAGATACAGTCCATCCATAAACAGTCCTTCTTCTTTATCCTCAGGTTTATTTTCTTGGTAACTTTTCTACATCACTATTATACAATGGGCTTGCACTGAAAACTTAAATTATTCTCACAAAGAACACAAGGAGCGAACACATAAAACGAAGCCTTACTATAACTAATGGCAGCATTATAGGCAGTATGTCTATGTCTTAGTATTGGCGATTTATCCAGCAATTCCAGTAGGTTATAAATTGGTGACCTTTTGGCAATGCTATTGCTCTCTCATATGTGCAGTTAGAGTTGACTTGGTTAATGACTTCCTGTCTATGTGGCGAGGAAGGTGATTTCCACGCTTGTGTGATGATTCATTTAGTGGCCATCAACATGTGGGTTACCTCTGTTCTAAATTTGGTAGGAATAGTATTCATTTCTAAAAAACATAATAAAGCTTGAGGAGCTGTTCTGGTCGTCCTTCCATGACTTTCGATATGATGTATTCGCTCATTGGCCACAATGGGTGGATTACAGGGCATGTCCATAGTGTATATAACAGCGTCCCAAACACCAAGGGGTCCAATTGGGAAAGAGACGGCTTAATCTTGAGGGAGTAAAGTATCATCTTTTAGTCCCATTCATCAAACCTATGAGAACAGCTATAACCCATAGAGTAATCATTGGAATTCCAAGCAGCCGATCTCGCCTAACATATAAAGCCGTACGTAACTTAAAAACATAGCAAAACATCAACATAGGGAGAACTAAACTATGTGGATATTCACTGGTACAAGCATGGAGTTCCACACGTAGTACTAATATCAGGGTAACCACAAAGTGGAAATATGGGTGAGGAGATCTAATCCCATCCCAATCCCTACCACCTACTTATCTTCATGGTAATGAATACACGACTCATGAACGTCTTTAGGTGCGCCATTTGGTTTCCATCTTAGATGGGCTTTTGCTTGGAGAGGTACGCGGGTCCTGATCCGTAGGTGACCCCAAGACTCCAGAATACAGCAGCCATCTTCCACTTCTTTCATGGGCACAATGTTGTTCTGTCTTCTTACTAAGATCTTTGTGGGGAAGCCCCATCTGTACTGGATCTCATGTTTCCTGATGGAGGTGATGGTGTTAGTTTTCTCCTTGCCTGCCGCCGATAAGTCATCAAACAATTTGATGTCCTGGTAAGGTTCTGGTAATGTCTGTAGTTTCCCCGTTGAGTAGGCAGATTCTTCTTAGTCTGGAAAAACATAAACCTGGTAAGTACATCCTGGTGGTTTTGGTATCCTGTGGGCCCTATCCATTGACAATACTTACACTGAGAGCTCTGGAATCAGGGTTTCGGCCAGTTGTTGGACATATTTGTGCAGATGAATTCTATCTCCGGAATGTCCCTTATTTTTAATTTGTACTTTGAATCCACCATTTTAGCTTGCAGCGCCTCCATCTTATCACCTAGGTTGTCCATCAACTCATCATGTGCAGTCGTAAATTCTGCCATCTTGTTCTCTAGATATGACACTCTGGGGGTCATTTACCAAGGGCCGAATCACGTTTTTTCGTCGGGTTTCCCGAAAATTACCGGTCTGCGCCGAATTGCCCCGGGTCGGATTGTTTCGCATCGGCGCCGGGTTGCACGCGACGGAAATCGGGGGCGTGGCCGTCGGAAAACCTGACGGATTCGGAAAAAGCGCTGTATTTTTTAAAAAAAATGTGTCGCTTGACACGCACTTACCTGCACTAAGGATAGCTTGGTGAACTCCAGTTAACTCCGGCGGATTTCAGCGCAGCAGCGACACCTGGTGGACATCGGGCGCCCTACCTTAGTGAATCGCCGGAAGACCCGAATCCTCGACGGAGAACGCGCCGCTGGATCGCGAATGGACCAGGTAGGTAAATCTGCCCCTCTGTCTCCTAGATCATTCACCGTTGTTTGCAGCATCTTAATGAGAGAAGATCTTTTTGCGATGAAGATTTAAATGCTTCCAGCATCGCTTTTAGTGTAATTTATGACACTGTATTATGTGTTGTCTTAAATTTCACAGGTGTACTCGGCATGTTAGGAGGCGCGTGCTGTGAATGTGCCTCATCATCATTTTCCCCCATTCTGGTCTTTTCCTTGGCAGGGCTTCTTGTAGGGGACCTTAGGCCCTCATGGAAGTTCTGGGCTGAGGCAACTGAGGCTTGTGAGCTGCAAAGTTAACGGGAGCATGCTGGAATCCATCGCCGTATGAGCTGGGGATGGTGACAATATCCTCCCTGGTGTCTTGGAGCCTGTGCTCCATCTTTCTGGCACTGGCTGTTCCGTGGTAGCCGAGACGGAGCTTCGCACACACACACGGACATCTCCTTCAGCGACCAAGCCATGCTCCCATTGATTACTGCCAAGCCAACCTTCATGGAGACCTTGGTGCGTCTATATTCTGCTGGGATGGTGCGACAACAACATAGAAGAAACCTGAGGAACCTGCAGGAGACATAAGCCGGAGGATTGTGTCAGACACTGCGGAGTCTACATCATCCCATAGGGTAAATGTCATGTACTTACCTGGAGGGTCTTCTGTCACCTACACTGCTTCTGCTGAAGAAAGATAAAGAATTATTATTATTATTGATGTCAGTGATGAAGAATTAGAGGTGATGCCCAAGGCCTGAAAATCTCAAAAAGAGCCTTACAAAACTGGAAGTATATATATATTTTTATTTTTATTTTCTTCACACAGAGATGTGGATCCCCTCTTTAAATGAGCGCCCCCTAGTGATCACTACGGGTAGGCAGAAGGTACATTGGGTCTCAGAAAGGTGCGAGAAACTTGAGTCTCCACCATCTGCATCAGTGGGATTGTTACCCACTCCTCTTCCAGACTCCTCTGTCCTCCTCTGTCCTCCTCCCCCAGACTCCTCTGTCCTCCTCCTCCAGACTCCTCTATCCTCCTCCCCCAGACTACTCTGTCCTCCTCCCTCAGACTCCTCTGTCCTCCTCCTCCAGACTACTCTGTCCTCCTCTTCCAGACTCCTCTGTCCTCCTCCCCCAGACTCCTCTGTCCTCCTCCTCCAGACTCCTCTGTCCTCCTCCTCCAGACTCCTCGTTCCTCCTACTCCAGATTCTCCTGTCCTCCTCTTCCAGACTCCTCTGTCCTCCTCCCCCAGACTCCTCTGTCCTCCTCCTCCAGACTCCTCTATCCTCCTCCCCCAGACTACTCTGTCCTCCTCCCCCAGACTCCTCTGTCCTCCTCCCCCAGATTCTCCTGTCCTCCTCTTCCAGACTCCTCTGTCCTCCTCCCCCAGACTCCTCTGTCCTCCTCCTCCAGACTCCTCTATCCTCCTCCCCCAGACTACTCTGTCCTCCTCCCCCAGACTCCTCTGTCCTCCTCCTCCAGACTCCTCTGTCCTCCTCTTCCAGACTTCTCTGTCCTCCTCCCCCAGACTCCTCTGTCCTCCTCCCCCAGACTCCTCGTTCCTCCTACTCCAGATTCTCCTGTCCTCCTCTTCCAGACTCCTCTGTCCTCCTGTTCCAGACTCCACTGTCCTCCTCCTCCAGACTCCTCTGTCCTCCTCTTCCAGACTCCTCTGTCCTCCTCTTCCAGACTCCACTGTCCTCCTCCTCCAGACTCCTCTGTCCTCCTCCCCCAGACTACTCTGTCCTCCTCCCCCAGATTCTCCTGTCCTCCTCTTCCAGACTCCTCTGTCCTCCTCCTCCAGACTCCTCTGTCCTCCTCCTCCAGATTCTCCTGTCCTCCTCTTCCAGACTCCTCTGTCCTCCTGTTCCAGACTCCTCTGTCCTCCTCCTCCAGACTCCTCGTTCCTCCTCTTCCAGACTCCACTGTCCTCCTCCTCCAGACTCCTCTGTCCTCCTCTTCCAGACTCCACTGTCCTCCTCCTCCAGACTCCTCTGTCCTTCTCTTCCAGACTCCTCTGTCCTCCTCTTCCAGACTCCACTGTCCTCCTCCTCCAGACTCCTCTGTCCTCCTCCCCCAGACTACTCTGTCCTCCTCCCCCAGATTCTCCTGTCCTCCTCTTCCAGACTCCTCTGTCCTCCTCCTCCAGACTCCTCTGTCCTCCTCCTCCAGATTCTCCTGTCCTCCTCTTCCAGACTCCTCTGTCCTCCTGTTCCAGACTCCTCTGTCCTCCTCCTCCAGACTCCTCGTTCCTCCTCTTCCAGACTCCACTGTCCTCCTCCTCCAGACTCCTCTGTCCTCCTCTTCCAGACTCCTCTGTCCTCCTGTTCCAGACTCCTCTGTCCTCCTCTTCCAGACTCCACTGTCCTCCTACTCCAGACTCCTCTGTCCTCCTCCTCCAGACTCCACTGTCCTCCTCCCTCAGACTCCTCTGTCCTCCTCCTCCAGACTACTCTGTCCTCCTCTTCCAGACTCCTCTGTCCTCCTCCCCCAGACTCCTCTGTCCTCCTCCTCCAGACTCCTCTGTCCTCCTCCTCCAGACTCCTCGTTCCTCCTACTCCAGATTCTCCTGTCCTCCTCTTCCAGACTCCTCTGTCCTCCTCCCCCAGACTCCTCTGTCCTCCTCCTCCAGACTCCTCTATCCTCCTCCCCCAGACTACTCTGTCCTCCTCCCCCAGACTCCTCTGTCCTCCTCCCCCAGATTCTCCTGTCCTCCTCTTCCAGACTCCTCTGTCCTCCTCCCCCAGACTCCTCTGTCCTCCTCCTCCAGACTCCTCTATCCTCCTCCCCCAGACTACTCTGTCCTCCTCCCCCAGACTCCTCTGTCCTCCTCCTCCAGACTCCTCTGTCCTCCTCTTCCAGACTTCTCTGTCCTCCTCCCCCAGACTCCTCTGTCCTCCTCCCCCAGACTCCTCGTTCCTCCTACTCCAGATTCTCCTGTCCTCCTCTTCCAGACTCCTCTGTCCTCCTGTTCCAGACTCCACTGTCCTCCTCCTCCAGACTCCTCTGTCCTCCTCTTCCAGACTCCTCTGTCCTCCTCTTCCAGACTCCACTGTCCTCCTCCTCCAGACTCCTCTGTCCTCCTCCCCCAGACTACTCTGTCCTCCTCCCCCAGATTCTCCTGTCCTCCTCTTCCAGACTCCTCTGTCCTCCTCCTCCAGACTCCTCTGTCCTCCTCCTCCAGATTCTCCTGTCCTCCTCTTCCAGACTCCTCTGTCCTCCTGTTCCAGACTCCTCTGTCCTCCTCCTCCAGACTCCTCGTTCCTCCTCTTCCAGACTCCACTGTCCTCCTCCTCCAGACTCCTCTGTCCTCCTCTTCCAGACTCCTCTGTCCTCCTCCTCCAGACTCCTCTGTCCTCCTCTTCCAGACTCCTCTGTCCTCCTCTTCCAGACTCCACTGTCCTCCTCCTCCAGACTCCTCTGTCCTCCTCCCCCAGACTACTCTGTCCTCCTCCCCCAGATTCTCCTGTCCTCCTCTTCCAGACTCCTCTGTCCTCCTCCTCCAGACTCCTCTGTCCTCCTCCTCCAGATTCTCCTGTCCTCCTCTTCCAGACTCCTCTGTCCTCCTGTTCCAGACTCCTCTGTCCTCCTCCTCCAGACTCCTCGTTCCTCCTCTTCCAGACTCCACTGTCCTCCTCCTCCAGACTCCTCTGTCCTCCTCTTCCAGACTCCTCTGTCCTCCTGTTCCAGACTCCTCTGTCCTCCTCTTCCAGACTCCACTGTCCTCCTACTCCAGACTCCTCTGTCCTCCTCCTCCAGACTCCACTGTCCTCCTCCTCCAGACTCCTCTGTCCTCCTCTTCCAGGCTCCACTGTCCTCCTCCTCCAGACTCCTCTGTCCTCCTCCTCCAGACTCCTCTGTCCTCCTCCTCCAGATTCTCCTGTCCTCCTCTTCCAGACTCCTCTGTCCTCCTGTTCCAGACCTCTCTGCTCTACTTCCCCATACCTGTCTGTCCTCCTCTGCCCCCAGACCCTTTGCAGCCATAGCAAAGTCTTGATAAATCTCCTCCTATGTGTGTATTTCTGTGATGTGTATATACTGTATGGGGGTTATTTATCATTGGTTTTCCTGGGCTTTTGGGGTGTAAAAAAGTCTCAAAGTTGTTGCATTGAGGTTTTTTAAAACTTTTTACTACTAAAAAGTCTCACAAGCGTTCAGGTATAAACACATCTCTGTTCTAGGAAGAAGTTATTCCGGATGGGCTCAAAATGCATTTCAAAGCACAATCCAGCCGCAGCAGTAGTCATATCAATGTCGCTATTGACCAGTAGCCTTTGTCAGGATCGGTGGTAGTGGATTCTCTGGACCAACGCAGATGATGACATAAGCCGAGACCTGGGACCCGGTGGCACCCGGTTTTCACCAGTTTTTTACAAAATAGGTCCGTGGGGACCTCACTGAAACCCATTGGTCTAAAACTTGGCTTTTATTTATATCACTCAATAAATATGTATATATAATGATTGTTTTCCTATTTATGAACCACAACGCTTTTAATAAAAATCTACAAATCGATGGTGTTGTCTCCATATTCATAGTTAGTCACCCTGTGCAGATAGGAGAGATTTCTTAGTGGATTCTCCAGCGCACTACCGGGGGCAGCCATTAGAGGTCACCAGTGTTTTGTTTATGAATCAATAAATCAATTTCTTGTGCTTGTAACATTGTAACACTGTGGATATAACCATGTGAATAGTAACACTCACTCTCTGCTGCCGTAAGGCTTAGCTGCAAACACGCTGATTGATAAGGCAGTCCCTATATCTTCCGTGAGCTCACACTATGGGGCACATTTACTTACCCGGTCTCTGCACTATCCCCGATCCGGAATATCCGACGAGGATGAACTCTGCCGCGATTTACAAAGATCGTGCTCAGTCGGAATCAGTCGGATCGTCAGTCGGCCAGCTCCCCCTTCCTCCCCCCGATTTGTGTTACATGAAAGCCGATGCAGCTGCGCCACTATCCGATCGCGTGCCACACAATCCTCTTCTAAATGCGGCGCAAAGTGAAAATCGTCGGATTATCCAACGAAAGTGCGGCCGCAGGACCCTTAGTGAATGCGCCCCTATATCTCCTAATATCTTAGAATAACACTAAGGTGACTCAATGTACAGCACTCATCTCATTGCTAAATAAAATCTCCTCACTGAAGCGAGGAGAGCGTCGCTGGAGCGCGGCTGGGTAAGTGAGGCTGCCGGAGAGAGGGGGCATACGGAGGCACACGGGTGCGGCTGAGACCCGAAACATTGGTTGCAGGAGCACCCCTGACAGCTGTTAATCACTTACTGGTTTGGATTTGGGTCCAGGTACAAAACAGAAACAGGGTATTAAAATTCGGGTTTGGACAAACTCAGTCGAACCCAAATTTTAGTCGTCTTTAATCTGTAGATATTCAGTCAGTGGATTGGCAGAAGGCTTCTTACTAGTCCTTAAAGAGGACCTGTCTCCCAGAAATGTGGCACAAGGAGATGTTACTAAAGTAATCAGCTCCTAATGCTAAAACACACGCCGCAGTGTTACAATGATAGCGTTATCAGAAACCTCGGACCGCGGTCCAGCGTATTCATGGGGGGCGGTCTGAGGCACTGCCTCTTCCCCGGACCGCCCTGCTCGCTCCATAGGCCGGCGGTGACTGCTATGCATCATGCGGCAGTCACTGCCCTAATCCCGCCCACAATCTCTGCCCCCTCATGAATACCCTGGAGCGCTTTGAGAGAAGTCCGGCGTTTCTATTGTACTCCGCAGCG
This sequence comes from Engystomops pustulosus, assembly GCF_040894005.1. Taxonomy (NCBI): domain Eukaryota; kingdom Metazoa; phylum Chordata; class Amphibia; order Anura; family Leptodactylidae; genus Engystomops; species Engystomops pustulosus. The sequence goes on from NC_092417.1 coordinate 20,210,263, forward strand.
GTGTTAGATATCGGAGGTTTCTGATAACGCTATCATTGTAACACTGCAGCGTTTGTTTTAGCATTTCAGTAAGCAGCTCCTAGTGCTGAATTTCTGGGTGACAGGTCCTCTTTAAGGGCATCAGTCGGCCCCAATGTGATAGAAGTGATGGAGCCTTACAGCGATATTCCCAGGCTTTGCTGAGAGATTGGCGTTTAGGGGACTCACTGATAACTCACTTTGCCCCAAACTCGCAGCTTTCTGATCCTTGTTGAACATAAGAAAATAATAGTTACATTGTTTATTCGGTTGAAAAAAGACACAAGTCCACACAAGGAAGGGAAGGGATTGGATGAGGAAGGGATTTAGGGAAAACATTACATCAATGTTATTTAGGTAAAAGGCATCTCGCCCCTTCCTCAGGTCACATGTCATGGGTAACGGGTGGCACCTGAGGACTGTGTTATAGTATCGGTCACCTGTCAGGTTTGGCTTAGAAAATTCAAGGAAAAACACTAAAGAAGAGTAAAATGTGTTAATATCCCACTTCTTGTACATCAGCAAAGGGGTTAATGTTCTGCTCCTTCTCGGCTTGGACACTGACATTACATATACATTGCATCCGCTATAAATTCTGTAGATCTGCTCTATGGGGCTTATTTACTAAGGCTCCACGGAGGCACTTTCGGCGGATTTCCCAACGTTTTCGGGATTTGCGCCACTGGGACAGGTATTTAACAGGGGATTGTGTGGTACGTGATCGGATTTTGGCAAAGCTGCACTGCTTTCATGCGACACAAATTAGGGGGACGGGCTGTTGGACGATCTGACAGAGCGCGGGATTTAACTTATGTCGCAACCAATGCACTTACATGCACCAGGAAGAAGATGGTGAACTCCGGGGACCTGAGCGGGGAAGCGACACATGCAGGATATCGGGCGCACGATCTTAGTGAATCGCGGTACAGTGCACTATCATTGGACAATGCACTTTCTGTGCACTCCTCCGGACGGGTAAGTAAATGTGCCCCTATGTGTTGTCTGGATGGATAGAGGAGTTCATGAATATTGTGATATGAGGGGGAGGCGGCCCGGTATATATAATATTATACATCATTACTATTTCATTCTTGTGTCCGTTATGTACAGAAACTGATAGTAAGTGTCTGTTATGTTACTGGAGACTTTTCTATGTATCTGTTGCAATAACCAACACTTTTTTCATCTGTCTTTTGCCTGTCAGCAGTTTATTCTGATGGTTTTTAGTTAATTTTATTAAGAATCAGTAGGAAGAAGATAAACCATATAAAATGCTCCATCTCCTTCCATTACAGACTTTTATTTAAAAAATCCTCATAATCCTCCTCTTCTGTTATTATGACTCTTATGTTGTGAAAAAACACAAAATAAATAAAGTTTATTGAAAATAGAATGTGACGGAATGTTGATCTCCTGGCTCCTCCCCCCACGTTATGACATCACGCGGGTATATAAGACGCTGCGGAACTTAGAAGCCTCTGAGGGTTTGTTGTAGGAGATTGAGGTAAGTCCCCCGTGTCCTGAGCTCCTGTTGTGTCCTTCATTCTCTTCTATCTTGTCTCCTACTTATCAGTAATGGCCATTTCTTTACTTCTCCTCTGTTACAGATTTGGTGCTAGTGAGTGAGAGATTGAGTTTGTGGTAAGTAACAATCTGCCTCTTTACATTAAGGGTTTTCCTACAGTCACCACCAGGGGGAGCTCAGTGCTCCTATATATTAGTGCTATATATGGAGAATGGAAGGGATAATGGGAAACAGAATGTCCCCCTATTCTATATTGTATTATCGGTCTCCATGGTTACCTTGGTTAGATTTATCAGCTTACTGTAATATCTTTTCTATTAACACTGTATATTATATGGTTTTCCAGGAAGAGTTGTCATAGTGTAGATGGGGACATTACTATGTGCATTATCCCTGTGCTACTCATATAGTAAAGCGGCTTCTGTAGGGGGTCAGGCTGGAGGGGGCCCCATGGTTACATGTTATATCCTACAGTCTTATAGGTGATGCCAATGTCTATAGGATTCCCAGGAGTTCCCATAATCCTATAGATTTCCCAGGAGTTCCCATAATCCTATAGATTACCCAGAAGGTCCCATAATCCTATAGATTTCCCAGGAGTTCCCATAATCCTATAGATTACCCAGAAGGTCCCATAATCCTATAGATTACCCAGAAGTTCCCATAATCCTATAGATGTCCCAGAAGTTCCCATAATCCTATAGATTACACAGAAGTTCCCATAATCCTATAGATGTCCCAGAAGTCCCATAACCTGTGAGACAGTTGGAGACAGATGATGCAGTTATAGGATAAGCTATAGATGAGGCTTCTGGTCTGGATGGGACTGGGCCTTGTATAACAGGATGGATCTGGGGGGCACTTACATGGGGGGTTATACTGAGGGTCTCGGGTTCTGTGCAGGTCCATAGAGATGGCTATAGATTGGGATCTAGTACCGGTGTAGGAGGGGTAGTGAGAGAAGTAATGAGGAGGGATCTCCAGGTCTTCAGGTCCTGGGGATGAGATCTGGTTATAAAGGTTTAGTAACTGAGACTTTCCTTCTCTTGGCCACTAATGTCTGATGTCCATCATGTCTCCACCTGTAGAAACCATAGAGAAGGTCCTGGACACTCACTGTCTTATGTACTTATAGGATGGAGGACGAGGAAGAGGTGGAGGTGAGGGAGGAGGTGAAGGAGGAGATGGAGGAGAACATCGAGCAGGAGATTGTGGAGGTGATGGAGGAGGAGGAGGATAACACCGAGGATGAAGGATGGGAGTCTGCAGAGATGAGGTAAGTTATCAGGGCCCAGGTTACAGCATATGATGAGACAAGTCATTGGGGGGGGTTTATCATACCATCAGGGGGTTAAATAATCTTGAGTAATTGGGAGGGGGAAATAATCGTAACTACTGGGGGTTCACTAATAATTGTGATTATTTCAGGGCTTGTACACAAGAAAACTGCCCCCAGGCCCCGATACATCCCCCCATTTATTTTACTGATTTACCTAGAATGGAACAGATAAAGAAATGAAGCCGTTGCCCGTAGCAACCAATCAGATCACATTGTATATTGTCCAATCGGCTTTAGACTAATGGCGGCCTCCACCTTCACCTTCCTGTAGCTTTGATCAATCTTCTCATTATGTAGAGAAATGGGGAGGCCGAGGACATGGAGGACCCCGGGTCTTATACATAAGTGATGTGATTGGCTGCCTCTGTGCTCATGTATAATGACATCACATTGTATCCTGACCTGTATATATCACGTGTCCCATCATATTCTCCTAACAGGCGCTGGTGGTGGACGATCAGGGCATTAGGCGGCCCAGTACGGTAATTATACCATACTATTATTCTATATACTGCTATAACCTTATAACCAGGGGGTAATGAGGAGGGGTAAGTACATGGGGGACACCAGAGATACATAGAAGGGTGTATGGGGGGTATAAGGGGTATATGGGGGACACCAGAGGTACATAGAAGGGAGTATGGGAAGTATAAGGGGTATATGGGGGGCATCAGAGATACATAGAAGGGTGTATGGGGGGTATAAGGGGTATATGGGGGACACCAGAGATACATAGAAGGGTGTATGGGGGGTATAAGGGGTAAGTACATGGGGGACACCAGAGATACATAGAAGGGTGTATGGGGGGTATAAGGGGTATATGGGGGACACCAGAGGTACATAGAAGGGTGTATGGGGGGTATAAGGGGTATATGGGGGACACCAGAGATACATAGAAGGGAGTATGGGGGGTATAAGTGGTATATGGGGGACATGTCATGTAGGGTATATAGAAGACATGTGGGGTATATGAGGGGCATAAGGGGTATATAGAGGACATAAGGGGTATATGGGGGACATGAGGGGTATATAGAGGACATAAGGGGTATATGGAGAACATGAGGGGTATATGGGGGACATGAGGGGTATATGATGGACATGAGGGGTATATAGAGGACATAAGGGGTATATGGGGGACATGAGGGGTATATGGGGGACATGAGGGGTATATGATGGACATGAGGGGTATATGGAGAACATGAGGGGTATATGGGGGACATGAGGGGTATATGATGGACATGAGGGGTATATAGAGGACATAAGGGGTATATGGGGGACATGAGGGGTATATGATGGACATGAGGGGTATATAGAGGACATAAGGGGTATATGGGGGACATGAGGGGTATATGATGGACATGAGGGGTATATAGAGGACATAAGGGGTATATGGGGGACATGAGGTGTATATGGGGGACATAAAGGGTATATAGAGGACATAAGGGGTATATGGGGGACATGAGGGGTATATGGGGGATCGTGTAGGGCAGTTCCAGTTACCAGCGCTGTGCTTCTCTTTTAGGATAACAACAGTACGAATGTTACGATTCTTTGACCTGTTTGATAACACGTGAGTATAGAACATTTCCTTTATCCCATGAAGTTCTAGAATAATCTAGAACAAGTGTCCTCCAATCCCTTCCCCCCAGTCTCCATATTATCTGCCCCCAGAATATAAGACTGATTTATCATAGAGATTTCATTCCTATTCTGTCTCATACAGCGAGGAGGGAGATGGAGCTGAAGAAGAGGAGGAGGAGGAATGGGAGGAGCTGAGAGTGCTGGAGGAGGAGGACGAATGGAAAGACCTGGAAGTGGAGGAGGAGGCGGAGGTGGAGGTAGAACATCAGAGAGCAGAGGACGGTGCGGAGGGGAAAGTCCTGGATGTGGAGGAGGAGGAGGAACATCTGGAGGATCAGGAGGAGGAGGAACATCTGGAGGATCAGGAGGAGGAGGAACATCTGGAGGATCGGGAGGAGGAGATCGGTGATGAGGATGTGGAGGAGATATATGTGGAAGAGAACATCATAGAGAGTTCTAGAAGGTAAATGTAGAGTGGGAATACAATCAGCTGATTCCACACAGACATTATGGATATATTCAGTCATCATCAGAGATTTTTAGTTCTTATATTGACCTCAGTGTTTTCTTTTGTAGACCTTCAGGACTGGAGGTGATTGAGGCCTGGCCGAGCGAGGAGTCTCTACAGTAAGTATGAGGAATATATAGGACCGCATTTACATTACTGGGGTCCACATGGGGGTCACATACTCTCATGCAGTGACCTCTGCCCCTACACATAACCCATATTAACCCCTAACCCTCCACATGAAGATTTATCTGCTTATTATTTCTTGTAGGCCAAGACGCAGATGGTGGAGACCTAAGTGTCTGAGCCGGGGGAGCAGCCGCCAGAGGTAAGTGACCATTTACCTTCTGCCTACCCGTAGTGATCACTAAGGGGCGCTCCTTAAAAATAGTGATGCACATCCCTTTAATATATATATATAGGTCCAATTTGTATTTCAACCCCTTAACGACCTCGCCCTTTTTTGTTTTTTCATTTCCATTTTTCACTCCCCACCTTCAAAAATCTATAACGTTTTTAATTTTACACGTAAAGAGCTGTGTGACGGCTTGTTTTCTGCATAACAAATTACACTTCATAGTGATGGTATTTATTATTCCATGTCATGTACTGGGAAGTGGGGAAAAAATTCCAAATGCAGAGAAAATAGTGAAAAAACGCATTTGCGCCATATGTTGTGGGCTTGCATTTTACGGCTATCACTGTGCGCCCCTAATGACACGTCTACTTTATTCTTTGGGTCGGTGAGATCACGGGGATAACATATTTGTAAAGGTTTTATAATGTTTTCATACATTTATAAAAATTAAAACCTCCTGTACAAAAACTTTTTGGGGGATATTACCATCTTCTGGCGCTAATAAATGTTTTATACTTTGGTGTACTGAGCTGTGGGGGGTGTCAGTTTCCTACTTTTGATGACGTTCTTAATGCTACCATTTGGGGACTGTCAGAACCTTTCATCACTTTTTATTGAATTTTTAATATTTTTCACAATGGCAAAAAAATGGCCATTTTCAACTTTGGGCGCTATTTACCGTTACGGGTTAAACACAGTGAGAAAACATTATTATATTTTGATAGGTCGGCCATTTTCGGACACGTCGATTCCTAATGTGTTTATGATTTTTACTTTGATTTGAATATTTGGTTTTTTTTATTATAATTTTTTTAAGCTTTTTTTATTTTTACTTTTACTATTTTTCAGACCCTTTAGGGTACTTTACCCCTAGGTTGTCTGATTGATCCTATCATATACTACAGTATAGCAGTATATGGGGATTTTCTTCCTAATTCACTATAATGTGCAATTAGCACATAGTAATGAAAATCTTAAAACAAGATGGAAGAGCCGAAGCTGTCATGGCGCCCGATCGCCGCACCCCAATGACGTCACCAAGGGAACAGGCGCCACCATCTTTTTGAAGCCGAGATAACACTGCAATATGCAGCAAGGACTTACCGGCTATGGAGAGGGCTGAGGCCCTGAGCCCTCTCCACGTATCCGCTCCCGACGTGCGCCGTACTATTATGGCGCTTGTCATTAAGGGGTCAAGGTTCTTCTTGAGATTTTCAGGCCTTGGGGATCACCTGTAATTCTGCATCACTGACACCAATAATAATGATAATTCTTTATCTTTCTTCAGCAGAAGCAGCGGAGGTGACAGAAGACCCTCCAGGTAAGTACATGACATTTACCCTATGGGATGATGTAGACTCCGCAGTCTCTGACACAATCCTCCGGCTTATGTCTCCTGCAGGTTCCTCCGTTTCCTTCTTTGCTGCTTTGCTCCTAAGGCAATGGAGTAAATTACCATCAGTCCCAGGGGCGTAACAATCGGGCCCATTGGGGGGGTGGGGGCCTGCACAGACACACTGCCACGGAGGCATAACAACAACCGGCAGTGGGGTGTAGTAACACCCACCTCATCTGTGCCCATCTGCCCGGCCAACCTCTCTCATTCTTCCCTACCCACGTGCTGCCGCCGGCCAGGCTTCATCCGTGGCCGAGCAGCCAACCCCCGCATGTGCTGACCCCGGCCTTCCTCTACATATGCGGCTAATCTGTGGTCTTTGGCTCCATGGATGGAGCAGTGGCAGCTGGCCGCCTCATCCTAGGCCCGGTATGTGGCCGCCGGCCCGGCTCATTTGTTGCCCATTCCCCAGTTACCTGCCTGTCTTATCGGAGGCCTGATATGCAGCTGCCAGCCCAGCTCAACCACGCCCTGTTCCGCAGCCACCACCCAGTGCACCGCATCCGCGGTCTCACTCATCCGTGGCCCGGCTCATCCTAGGCCCGGTATGTGGCCGCCGGCTCGGCTCATTTGTGGCCCGTTCCCCAGCTACCTGCCTGTCTTATCGGAGGCCCATTATGCAGCTGCCGGCCCAGCTCAACCGCGGTCCGGCTCATCCGTGGCCCGTTCCACGGCCGCCTCCCCACCCACCTCATTCACGGCCCGGCTCATCTGACCATGCCCCGCCTGATCCGTCACCGGATCCGCAGACGCCATGCTAATCTGCAGCTACCAGCACAGCAGTATCTACAGCCAAGCCTCCTGTGCCTGCACACCAGAAAATGTAAGTATCTTTACATGTGTGTGTGTGTGTATGTATGTGTGTATATGTGTATGTATGTGTGTATGTATGTGTGTATATTAGCATCATTGTATATGTGACTATGTAGCAGATAAGCACATTATGATGTGTATGTGTATCTGCTGCATCTGTGTGTACAAGCTGTTTACATGCTGTATATACTGTATGTATTCGTATCCGCTTTGTGCGTGTGTTGTATGTATATTGTGTATGTGTGTGTATGTGTACATGCAATAGACAGTGTAACACATGTAATAGACAATCACCCGAGCCAGCCCGATACTGATACATGCAAACAAGTCTGATGTGTCATGTATGAGGCGCCTTCATCTGATGTCTCTTGTACTTTGCAGATCACTGATGGGAATGAAGAACCTGGGATTGTATAACAATGGTCTTCTATGTGACGTAAGGATAGAAGACGCTGCTGTACGGAGTCCTCCCGGCTTTATCCCTCTGGAACACGTTCTCCATGTCTTCTCCTAAAAGGTTCAAATACTTTGGAGGCCTCTGTGTCACCCCCTGACATTGGGAAAGCCGGGAAGTGTAGATTTTGGCCGTGCAGTAAAATCTCCATTTGTAGGATTCTAGATGGAGCGGGATCTACATGTATATGGAGAGGAGAAATAAAAACATGGATAAGAGGAAATAATCTCCTGTTTCCTGTGTTGTATTTTCCAGAGTAAAATGAGTGTAAGTCGCTCGGAGTTGGCTGCACATGAATGAGTTGGTGGTATCATGAGTCCGGTGGTTACGTGGAGTGTTACCTGGACTGTGTTATAGGACTCTCCGGATTACAAGGTTTGGAGGAGTTTGGAGCCTTTTCCCCGCAGTAAGGTCTACAAGGTAGTGTCACTAGAATTAGTCACCTTCCCCCATGGGGTGAGGCTGTTTTGGAGGACATGGAGATGGTCCTATGTGGGCACCAGTACAAAGGCAAATATTCATCATCAAGACTTCTCCACAGACAGTACGAGGATGGGGACCCCCATATTCTTACGGTAAACCCCCTTGTGGCTAGGCTCCTGGTGTCTACCCTCATCATTCCCCAATTGGTCTATGACATTACATTGTTATATAGGGCACCTACACACTGCTCTCCAGCCTGGCTCTTCTATATGGACCTACAGCAAATCCTACAGAACATCCCAGAATTATCAGGAGACGACATCATCAGTTTTCATCAGGATTTCCCGTCACTAGAGCGGAGCTAGAATATCGGAGAACACACATGGACAGGGGTTATGGAAGAAGCCGCCATTTGTCTTTGATTGTGGAACCTCTAAAGAAATTTTGTTTTACCCATTATAATTTTTATTAGAAGTTTTTTGTGAACCTCAAATAGAAACATAAACACTTCAGGGTGTAATATTATACCCAAAACAGAACATACAGAGGCAAAACCCTGTGAGGGGCACAACAATAATAGCTATGGATTAGTGAGATGGGGGAGTAGAAGAGAGGGATAAAAAGGGGGCAGAGGAACGAGAAGAGGGAAAGAGATAAATAAATGAGGAGGGGAGCACATGGGGTCGGCTCCGGGTATCAGTAGGCCCCGGGGTGACAGAGCCGCAGTAATACGCTTTGCAGTAAACACACGTAACGGCATTAATATTCAGAAACTAAAAGTCTCCTGTTCCCCAAAATATTCCCTAGTTCATTCTACCAAACAGCCCCCTCATGGTTATTTTATAAAAAGCCCCCCTCACCCCCTATGGATTCCTTACGTACAGCCTTATGTGAGGACCCCACAACCCTGGGCCCCGGCACTTGTCTGGGTCTGCCCAGTGCTGTCCCCGGCCCTGGTCGCAGTGTATCAGGCTCTCGGTATATATCATTGTTCCTGTGAAGCCAGTTGCCACTGATGGAAGATCCGTAGATCTCCAGCGAGCAAGGATATGGGCATGTGCAACGCCCCTGCCAACGCATAGGCAGGCTGGTAGTTGTGAATAGCGCCCTCTCCAGGTCAGGAGCTGTTAGGGGGAGTCATGAACCCTCTAGGATGTTTCTAGAACTTGGAATATTGTGTAATTGCAACTGTAGATACTGCCTGGTAAGGTAACAGTTAATTGGTATATATAATTATCCAAAGATACGTCTGCTATACAAGCTGGAAGGTGATTGGAGAGGTGCTACCACCTGACCGGGGGGAGTATGAAAACGTCTGCTGGGTGAGAGCACAGGGTTCTAGTCTAGTCAGAGTGAGAGAATCCATCTTGGAGTCAGTCTGTCTGTCTCAGCAGTCCTAGGTCTTAGCAGTCAGTAAGACTGCAGGGTCTTATCCCAGAGAGAGTGAGCAGCACGCCTTCAGTGCTGCCTCAGCCATTAATCCCAGGAACCTCTAGTGCCTCAGGCCTACTGCCTGGCACCCAGGGCAAGTCCGGAGACTAAGCCCAGAACTGCAGCTTCCACCACTTGCACTCAGTTCCATCTGAACCAGCCCAGCCCGTATCTACTATCAGGCTGCGTGCACCTTTCCTGCAGATGGACTCTCCATGACCTTCCCAGCTTAAGGAATCTGCTGTTATCTGTTTCTGGCCCATTGCCTGCTGTTCAATAAAGAACTGTAAGTAGATTTGCACAACGTTGACTCCATCTGATCCCTGGATACGGCTGTCACCACCACCATTACCCAGGGACTTATCTTACAGACACTCAGGGGTTTCCCCAGGGAGAACCTGTACATCTGCCTCTCCCTCCATATTTCTTGCACACACCACCTGCTGGAGACCTGCCAGGCTGTAGGACAGCCCTCCGGTCCCCATACCAAGCACCGTGACCACAGCGTGCCTAGGCCGCAACCGCCAGACACTCCGGTATTCTGGGCCCCAGCTGCCTCCAGGCCCCAAGAAAAGGCCCCGGTGGGGGATGTAGCACATGTGCCTCGTTAAAGGGGTATACCTTCCCTGAAGACAAGTTACTCAGCACAACAAAATAACAAATTCTCTAATTCACTGTTATTAACAAATATCCCACATTACACAGATATAATTCCCACCTGTCTCTATCAGTCCTGCTGTACACGAATTCAGTTGCCCCTAGACACGACCCTGTAACGTCAAGCTTAGGATTGGCGGCATCTTGTATTTTTGTGTGAGATCGGGCGGATGAGATTTTTGTGTCTTGTGGCTGTAGTCCCGCCCCCTGAAGCCCTAGCCCCGCCCACTACACGGAGCTCACAGACACTGATCACTGGCAGGGTTAACAAATTTTACAGAATATTGCCAAAGGAAAATACAAATCATGCCATTTTCAAGTACTTGATAAAACATAACTTTTAATGTATCGTTAATAAAATACTTTTTTCTGTGTAAATAAAGATTTAAAAACCCAATATTTGTGTGGAATGGATTCAGTTGTTACTAGAAGGGTTTCATTTATTATGAGGGGTCTATATCAGGGTCTATTCCTTTGGGTTATAGTGGTGCAGATCGTAACCATTGCACACATACAGGAGCCGCAGTGACCTTGTGTGGTCACTAGATGTCAGTATTGTTAATGGAGAAGTGAACCATCCTTTGGCCACTGTTTATAATGTCCTGAGATTGATACATAGGGGCAGATTTACTTATCCAGTCCCATCGCGATCCCGCGGTGCGATGTCCGACGAGAATTCGGGTCTCCGCGATTCACGTAGCTCGTGCGTCCAAGATCCTGCATCCGTCGATTCCCCGCCGAAGTCCGCCGGAGTTCACCTGCTTCTTCCCGGTGCTTGTAAGTGCCTGTCTCGCGACACAATTCTAAATGTTAAATCCTGCACGTGGTCCGAATCCATCGGGTTATCCGACGGCCCGCCCCCCGATGTCTGTTGCGTGCAAGCCGGCAGCCATGCGCCAAAATTAATCGCATGTGGCATAATCCCGGGACTGACCTTTAGTAAATGAGCCCCAATGTTTCACACGTATCCACTGCCTATTATCAGTAATGGCTTGTGCTCTATCTAGTACACACCACGGTCTTGTCGCTATCCTGCCGACTGCAGTCCGGAGTGTTACATGGAGCAGCTGCTATGTCACTTCTCTTCCACACTCATATTGTACAATACAAAGCTTTATTATCCCCTACGTGTATCGACAAGGCATCTAATGGATCTCATGCATCTCTGATCTGTCTCATCTCTCTATGGGGGTATTCATCATCCGCTGGGGCTCATGCACCGGAGTATGATATGCCCGTCGCTGCATATTCACAGCAGGATACAACCAGGCAGACAGTAATGCCCCGCACCGGCCCAAATAATGGGACAAATAATCGCAAGTGCAAGCAATAAGCCAGCATTTGTAATTATTTCAGGGCCTAACGTGGCGCAGCGGTCTTGGTAAATACGCCCCTATGTGTCAGGGTGTTAGTACAATGTCAGAAGCCAGATGTAAGTGTATATACACCTGTACACTGATGATGTAACCACATTGTCACCCCACAGAACTAGATGGATCATAATGGGGCACATTTACTCACCCGGTCCTGTCGCGATTCCCAAGGTGCGTTGTCCGAGGAGGATGAAGTCCGGCGCGATTCTTCAAGATGGTGCGCCTGATATCCTGCATATGTCGCTTCATCGCTGAGGTCCGCCGGAGTTCACCTTCTTCTTCCCGGTGCATGTAAGTGCTTGGCTCCGCACTTAGTCCGAATCAGTCGGGTTGTCCACCAGCCACACCCCACGATTTGTGTCCCATGAAAGTCGGCGCCAAAATCCGATCGCATGCGCCAAAAACCCAATTAAATGCGGCGCAAAATGGAAAAAGTCGGGAAACCCGACGAAAATGTGCTGTGCGGATCCTTAGTAAATGTGCCCCAATGTGTCTGCTTAGAGAGGCCCCGCCCACACCCTGGGATTTTACACTGAGCAGCGGAGGGAGTGATAGGAGCCAAAACTGCATTAAAACTGAGTAAAATTGTTAAGTAAAGGGTTAAAATGATCTTTATTGAGTTAACATCACGAGGAGATTGAAATGTGAGAATTTTCTATTGTGGGAAAACCCCTTTAAGAAATTGGTGAATCTGCGATTTTTTTGTATGTAAAAAATGACATCTGATTGGTGTAAGAGAATGGCACATGGTTATTCATCATTGTCAGGGACTGCGGTCACACCTGTGCCCCTCGGTGTGGCGTGGCGCCCCCCGGCCCAGACTCACCTCTCCACACTACTGATCGGTCTCCAGTCCTGACAAGGCCGCGCACGTGTCCCCGCACCCTAGGGCACGCACGCCGCCTCTCCTGGATTTAAAGGACCAGCGTCATCCTGATTGGCGCTGGTATTTCTGGCTGGTATAATCCGTCAGCTCCCATCATTCCCTGCCAGATATTCAGCCATTTCTAGTGAAGTGAAAGCCCTCCAGAGTTCCTGCGTTTCCTGTGTTCCTCTAGAGATCCTGCGTTTCCAGTGTTCCTCCGTGTTACTGTAGCCCCAAATCAATTAGAGAAGGTGCTGGAGACTGCGGGGGATTTAGGGTTAAAGAATTTGAATTTTAATGGCGGTGCCCCCCCCCCCTTACCCTGGGCGTTCTTCAAGGGGTGGGCAACCAGCCCAAGGGCCCTCCCAGGGCATATAAAGTCGTTGAGGACACATAGGGGGGCCTCTTACCTTCTGCCGTCAAGGACCGAGGGGTGTGAAGTCTCCCTCCCACCCTGCCCTCAGGTTCCAGGAACGAAAAGGACTCGGGCGAGCATGTGTTTTGTTTTGTTTACAAATTTTCTTGTGCTTTAACTAAAAAATGTTAATTAAGTTAATTTTGGTTTAAGAAATTAATAAATGCTTTGGCCTACCCACACCCAACACAAAAGTGAGACTCCGTCTATGATTTATGGGTTTTGTTCCAGTTAACCGGGGGTCAGTAGCCAGATTGGGTTTAGTTCACAAGTCCCTGCAGTCTCTGTGTTTCCGTTCCTGCGTTCCTGTTCCGTGTGCCTGCTCCCGGGTTCCTGCTGTGAGTTCCAGGGTTCTCTCCAGCGCTGTCACCCTGGTGTTCTGCACTACTTACCTTGGCTGCCATCGTGGGCTAGTTGCACCTGTGGAACGACCTGGTGGTACCCCGCCACAGAAGACATCCAGCTTTGCGGCGGGCTCTGGCGAAGACCAGGTGCCACTTAAACTCCGGTCCCAGGTGTCGACTAGTACCACCTCCCGCGATGGTCCAGAGGGTCCACAGACTAGCGGCTACCTCTCCTGACTGTAGCCGCAACCCTGACAATCATGCTGTGGCTCGTCAGGTCATGGGCCCAGTGTTACACATCTCTTTGTTTATCATCTATTCTCTTTGTGGGGGACTTGACTACAAGTACAGAGGTGACATCCTCTATAGTGTGACACGAGGTCAGTGATAGGGAACTTTTTACTTCCAATCCTTGTTATTGAAGTTTTTCATTTTTTTATAAACAAACAAAAGCTTAGGAACATGTTATAGCAATGCATGTCAATCTGAGCCGTGCATGGGTACATAGGTAAAGCAGTAAAAATATTACAACATGTTATGAGGTTCCAAAATTGAATACAGTTGTTAATGTACACTATGTTCCAGAGAAGCCAAGGCAAACAAAACAAGTAAACAAGAAAACAAAACATGTCAGGCATCCACACTGAGGTTATGATAGAGTCCTGTGTGGCTTGGGGGAGTGAAGGGGGGGGAGGAGGGGCTCTAGAGTGCTTTTGAAAAAGGGGGGGAGGATGGGTTGAGTCTACGTTCATGGGGGGCGTAATCGGTTAGGGTGAGGCTCTAGCCATCTATACCAATTCCGCTCAAACCTTTTGAGGGTGTGATTTTTATACGCCCACATGCGTTCGTATATACAGGTTTGATGCATTAATGATAAAATCTCATCAAAGGGTGGGGTAACTGTAGATTTCCAATATCTGGTGATAACCACCTTAGTGGCTATGAATAGAAAGGATGTTAGAGTCCTGAAGTCTGAGGGGAATTGGTTCAAATCAAGAAAAAGTAAGGCCTGAGCAGGGGAAGGGGCAGTCTGGGAGCCCAAGATGTTACTGAGAGTTTCAAAGACTTTCTCCCAAAGGTCAGTGATATGTGGGCACTGCCAAAGGATATGGTCCCTCCACATTGCCTCCAACATAAATGGGAAGTGCCTGGGAACATCACACTCAGCTTTTCAGGGGTAAGATACCAACGTAGAGTGGTTTTCATTGCTGCTTCAAAAAAAGTCATACATTTAAATGAGGAGTTTATCTCTCGGAAGGCGTTTTTCCAGGCCAGGGGGGTAAACTCTCTGCCCAACTCTCTTTCCCAAGTCAGCATGGGTGTAGACTTCACCAGAGAATCCTTGGAGTCTAATGCTCTATAAATGCTGTGTAGTTCTGAATATGGGATCCCTGGGGAGGACCAGAGTTCAAAGATGTGCTTATTAGCTTCTATATTGTGGATATTATGTTGTTGCAATACATGTCTGATCCTAAGATATTTGAAGTGGTCTCTGTGGGATATGTTATACTTTTGGGTTATTTCCGCGAAGGGCAGCAAGGTTCCCTCCCGCATTAAGTCTCCCAGGTATTTGATACCCTTATCTATCCATGAGGCCAGGTCTAGATTGTCCGTGAAGGATTCCAAAGCAGTCAGGGGATACAGCTTTTCCATGGACAGGTTAGTAGTTTTGCAACTGCTGTGGAATTTCTTCCACAAAGCCACAGAAGCTGTGAGTAGGGTGGGCAAGGGCGGGGGTGCACGACTGGGACTAAAAAATGTGACATAGATATTATTAAATGGTCCGACCATGCTGCAGTTACCTTAGAAATAGAGGAATCCTACAACCGCACTGACACCTACAGCAGCTGCTGCAAAGCTCTGACAGATTACTTCAACCCTAAACAAAACATCAGATATGAGAGATACAAGTTTAGGATTGCCAAGCAGCTTCCAGAAGAATCCATGGATGCCTATGTGACACGGTTAAGGGAATTAGCACAAGGCTGCGCTTTTGCTGATAATGATGATGAAATTTTAACACAAGTAATTGTTTCTTGCGCATCTTCTACAATAAGACGCAAAGCGCTGCAGCAAGACTGCTCTCTACATGATTTTCTCAAAATGGCCCGTGCCATAGAAATAGCAGATCATCAGGCCACTACAATGGAAAAAGGCGACGTCTCCCAGATACATAACATAAAATTTAAAGCTACAGCAGACAACAGAACTCAGAAACAAAAGAAATGTTACAGATGTGGAAAAGACTTTCCTCACATAAATAAATGTCCAGCATTAGGGCAAACATGCAGCAAATGTGGTAAAGAGAACCATTATGCATCTGTATGCAAATCAGCACTTACCAAGCCCCCTCCAAATCCAGCAAAACAGGCCAATGTACAAGTATTACACCAGGATGAAGAGGAGACATCCGCCACAACCAATGACTATGTCTTTATTACCTCTGCACCCAAACCACTGCAGTCTCCGAGTGTAATAATCACTGTTTTCAGTACTGATATTACATTTACAATTGATACTGGAGCATCTGTGAACATCATAGACAACAATACATATGAACAGATGAAGACAAAACCAGTGCTCAGGACTGTTAACACAAAAATCTTCCCATATGGATCTCAGATTCCGCTACCTACTGTGGGAACATTTGATGCTGAAATCAATTACAAAGACAAAATACAGAAAACAAGCTTCTACATCCTACAAGGCTCTGGAGGTTGTCTTCTTAGCTACCATACAGCTATGAATCTTGGTCTCATTCAGATCATTCACACAATAACTGATCCAGCTGACAAGGAAATTCAAACTATGCTTAATGAATTCTCTTCCCTATTTAGTGGATTGGGAAAATTGAAAGATTTTCAAGTGCACCTTCATGTGGATGAAAGTGTCCGTCCAGTTGCACAAGCTCATAGACGCATTCCTTTTCACCTAAGAAAAAAGGTGGAAGAAGAGCTTCAATCCTTAGAGGATCAGGATATTGTTGAAACAGTCACTGGTCCTACCCCATGGGTTTCTCCAATTGTGGTGGTTCCAAAACCAAAGGATTCTGACAAGGTAAGAATTTGTGTTGATATGCGCCTTCCAAATGTTGCTATTCAGAGAGAAAGACATATCTCTCCAACAATGAATGACATCATTCATCTACTAAATGGAGCAGCTATTTTTTCAAAATTAGACCTCAATAAAGGCTACCATCAGCTGGAACTGAGCCCAGAGTCAAGATATTTGACAACATTTTCTACACATTTGGGCCTAAGAAGGTACAAGCGCTTAACCTTTGGCGTCTGTGCTGCAGCAGAAATTTTCCAAGATGCCATTCGAGGTGTAATCCAGCACATTCCCAATGCTTTCAATTATAGTGATGACATAATGGTATTTGGAAAAACCCAGAAGGAACACAATCGTGCATTGCATGCTGTTTTTGAGTGCTTATTAGCTCATGGACTCACATTAAACAAAGAGAAATGTGAATTTAACAAAACTTCTCTAGAGTTTTATGGTCATATTTTTTCTGCTGCAGGAATACAGCCTGATCCTAAAAAGGTAGAGGCAATAAAAATGGCCTCTGTTCCTGAGAATGTCAGTGAAGTTCGTTCCTTCCTTGGGATGTCCAGCTACTGTGCTAGATACATTCAAAATTTCTCAACAATTAGCGCGCCACTAAGGGACCTCACCAAACAAGGTTGTGAATTCAAGTGCTCTCCAGAATGTCAAACCTCGTTTGAGACTATTAAAAATGAACTGTGTTCAACTACAACAATGTGCTATTTTGATCCAGCTTTACGCACTGAACTGATTGTGGATGCGAGTCCAGTGGGACTGGGAGCTATTCTAGCACAATACAAACCCAACAGTTCAGATCCAAGTATAATTTCATATGCGAGTAAAGGGTTAACAAATACAGAAAGAAAATACTCTCAGCCTGAAAAAGAGAGTTTAGCTGTTGTCTGGGGATGTGAGCATTTTCATCTGTTTCTGTATGGAGCTCCTTTTACCATTGTCACAGACCACCAGGCTCTCCTAACTATCTTTGGAAACCCAAGAGCCAAGATGCCAGCTAGAATTGAACGATGGGGTCTACGACTTCAAGGATATAATTACAAAATTATTCACAAACCTGGCAAATACAGCAATCCAGCCGACTACATTTCAAGGCATCCTACAGAAGTGGATCAAACTACTCAGTGGTCAACTGAAGAATATATCAATTTTGTTACTGCTCATACAATTCCTAAGGCCCTTTCAGCTGATCAGTTTGTGACAGCAACCGCACATGACAAGACACTCTGTGCCCTGATATACATTATTCAGAATGGCAAATGGTATGAGATTCAGAGAGCAAAATTTCCAGACCCTGAAATAAGTCTCAAGGAGCTCAAATCCTTCTCATGTGTGAGAGCAGAACTGTCAGTCACAGAGGCGCACCTTATTCTTAGAGGCACCAAACTGGTTGTTCCCAAAACATTGCTTCGCTCCGTAATACAGATTGCTCATGAAGGACACCTGGGAATAGTTGGCACAAAGAAACTTCTACGTGAAAAAGTGTGGTTCCCAAACATGGATCAGCTGGTAGAAGACATGATAAAGCATTGCTCCACATGTCAGCTGGTGACCCATTCAGCAAAACCTGAGCCCTTACAAATGTCTCCTTTACCTACAGCTGTCTGGGAAGAAATAGCAGTTGATATCTATGGCCCACTGCCTAATGGGCAATACATTCTGGTAGCAATTGATGAATATTCAAGATACCCTGCAATTGCATTTATTTCTTTGACTTCAGCAAACAGTGTAATTCCAGAGTTGGACAACATTTTCTCAGCATATGGTATTCCCAGAGTAGTCAAAACAGATAATGGACCTCCATTTAATGGCCATACATTTGTACAGTTCTCTGAATATCTGGGGTTCACACACAGAAAGATAACACCGTGCTGGCCACAAGCAAATGGAATTGTGGAAAGATTCATGCGCACATTAGGGAAGAGAGTTAAAGCCTCTTACTTGGAGCACATACCACTGAAACAGGCGCTCTACAGATTTCTACGCAACTATAGGAGTACACCTCATTCAACTACTAATGCTGCTCCTGCCCACCTACTATTCAACAGAACCCCTCGTATCCGTATTCCTGATGTTACCAGCCACGTCATTCCTGATGATTCTACTGTGAGACCCGCAGATTTTAACAACAAGCAGAAAATGCAACAGTATGCAGACAAGAGACGTCATGCTCAGCCATCTTTTATAAAGAGGGGTGACAAAGTGGTTGTACGTCACAAACAGAACAACAAGACCTGTCCAATGTATGACCCAGCAGAATACCATGTAACAGCCCAGAAAGGAAGTATGATCACAGCTGAGCGAGATGGACATTCTATTACCCGGAATGCCTCACACTTCAAAGTGTTACCAGAAAATAGATTACCAGAAAATGATGCTGGTGAAGCCTCTCAGACCCACATAGAAGTTACTGAGAGTGACAGTTCTCAACAGGACATAGCCAGCTCTTCAGGTAACAGTGTTCTTCAACAACCAAGACGCTATCCAGTGAGAGAAAGAAGAGCCCCATCTAGACTTATTGAGGAGGTGTAATTTGGGGTTTATATTCTGCTTATCTAGAAATGGACCATTAATGACTGTTAAATTGCAACATTCAAGATTCAGTTGTTTTTTTCCGTTATCAGTTTTAATTTATGTTGTTTCATTTTTTTGATTATTATTCATTTAAAAAAAGGGGTGATGTAACATACAGCAAGCATACATGTCTCTTTTAGAAATGAGAACATGTGACAGGAAGTTAAGGGGTGTGGTTTGCTGGGAGCTAGGAGAAGAAATGATGGATGTCTGACTGCACATGTTATAATAAAAGAAGTTTCTGATGGAATTCATCTCTGCCTGCTGCTACTACATGGAGACATTACAGCGGGGTTCTTGGCAACAGCTAATTCAATTGGTAAAGTGGATAACAGGTTGAGAAAAAGATGGTGTGGTTATTTTAAGTCCGGAGGTTAAGAGGATTTTTGCCAGGATCCTGCATGGGGTGGCCTCCCTTTTAGGACCTGGTTGGTTTTATTAAGTTTGATGGTTAGTCACCTCTGCTCTCGCCACTGGCTAGGAGGTTGGCGGCTAGTGGTTTTGGTAGTTGTGACATTGCACGCCAAGCGTGCTTTCTGAGCATATATATTGGTTTAAAAGGTACCGGACGAATAGAACTATGTAAATATTGGTGGCAATTCGTGGAAGCTGTTGTCAAGGGCTCTGCTCACCCATCATTTTAATTTTTGAAAAAGAATTGTTATATTATTGTGTTTTAATAAAGTTTGTTTTTTACAGATTGTAAACAAAATTCAATAAAGGCTGTGACCAATCACCTTCCAATTCAAAAAAGTTGTATGTATGTTTATTTAGTTAGAAGGGGTTGGTCAGGCAGATTCTTTTACTTTCCTTTCATCTCGAATCTTACAGAGTCAGCAATTGCCTGGGTCATGTGCTGCAGACTCCTCAGCTCTCAGCCCCCACCTTTGTGCTCCTGTATAATCGCAGGCACCTGCAGAGTAAACATGAGCTGCAGTGGCCGAGGCACCAAAAAAGTACCAGTACCACTGCTTTCCAAATAACAATGCCACCTGTCTCCCCACTAAGGGAAGATATGACATCAGCAACACTGCCACAACCACCGTCACCAGCACCAACTGATCAGCTTTCCTCCCCCCAAATAATGGAGATAAAATTTGGTCCATTGCTTACACAAGCTCAGGTTCTGAATAGAAGAATTTTCAAAGTGCAGGCTCACATTTAGACTGGTGGAGATGGGCAGCTTTGACCATCTGAATCACAAGGGTGTAATGGAATGCCCCGGGAGCAATGACGACGGGTAACCCAATCTCCACTCTCAGAAGTCAGATGTAGGGAGCACTTACCAGCTGCTGCTGCCACAAAGCGACTTTAAAAAAGCATTAAAACGCATCAAGAGCAAGCAAAATGCCCAATAACATCGGGGCATAGCCTGGCAGAAAGTGGGGGGCGAAAGAGCAGCTCAGCAAGCCGACCCCTCAACATCTCGGCTCAGACCCGTCCAAAAATTAAGAAGTAAGATCCCCTTACCTTCAGCAGGCAGCCAGGGAAGAACGGAGGATCAGAAGGCTCCCCTCTACTCCAGACCACGCAGGGGGGTAAAAGTAAGTGCTTACATCAGCTACCTACACCAAAAGCACTAGCACCCCCTGCACTCAGTACCCCCCCCCCCCCACTGCTATGATCTCACAGCAGCAGCAGCTCCTCTCCAAACAGCCTGGGTAGTGGGGGCAGTGTGGGATCCTCCTCAGGGAGCCCTGAAAATCAGAAATGAAAGCGTAACAATGATCCTTATGAACAAGAGGTCAGCAACTCTTTAATATAACTACTGAAGAGGAGACAGACACGTTTGCTACTCTGCAAGCTTCAGGCAAATATATATCTGAGAATATGCTTAAAGCAAAACAACAAAAATAAATCCGGAATGGCATACTAACTCCAGAAGAAAAGATGGATTCCAAACACAAGTTCTATGGCGGTTTTGGGGCGGTACCCTCTGGTTACTCACGTCTCCACAGCGGCAGTTCATACCCTCACTTCTACACCAGTACTAAACAGGTAATACTAGAACTATTCTGTTGTTTGCTGTGTTTTTTAACAAAATGTTATTGTTGGTTTATCAACCACATCTTTTAGGGCTAATAGCACTTATTAGAGACCGTGATTTATTAACACTGTTATATTGCATGAAACATTTCTTACCGCCATGAGTATTACACTACTCTCCCTGAATGCTAAGGGACTTAATGGCCCCTTTAAAGGACCAATGCTATGGAAAGCAAGGCAGATATTATATCAGGAGACCCATGTGTGAGTCATAAACCCTCCTAAAATAAAGCATGCAAGGTTCCCTGAGATCATTATGTCATCCTTTGATAGAAAAAGAGGGGTCTTAGTCGCATTTAACCGCAGCCATTTTGCAGGTTAAGGCTCAGCCCCATTTTTTGGATTCTGACCTGCGTCGCTTTATATGGTTATAACTTTTGAACACTGTTACTTATCTAAGCGATTCTGAGATAGTTTTTTCCCCACATGTTGTACTTCATTTTAGTGGTAAATTTTGGCTGATAAGTTTTGCGTTTATTTACAAAAAAAAAATGATTTTTTTTTTTAATTTGCCATTTTGAAAATTCGGAATCATTACATTTTCAGGCAGACAGATTTACCACCTAAATAAGTTGCTGAATAACATTTCCCATATGTCTACTTTACATTTTCAGCATTTTTGAAATGTCTGGATAATTTATTTTGATGTCACGCGGCTTACAAATCGAATATCGCTTTTCCGGATTTTCAGAATTGACTATTTTGGGCATAAATACAGTTTTGAATCAAATTTTACATATTTGGCATCAAAACCCCCCATATAACCAACCCAATTTAAAATCTGCACCAGTCAAACCAGGGGCGGACTGGGAATTTAAAGTGGCCCTGGAAAAAACTGTTAAAGTGGCCCCATTCTGACAAGTAGGCGTGGTCATGTTATGTGGGTGGAGTTACTAAACTGCATACAAACTGTTTAAAGAAGGTCTAAATGAATATGTACAGCACAGAGAAAGAAACTCATACTGCCTCACTTATACAGGAATAAACCTTCTTTTTTAAAGAGAACACAACTTAATACTACAATACCTTCTCCGATAACCAAGAAAGTAACTACTATAATACTGCCTCCTATGTACAAGAATATAACTACTATAATACTGCCCCCTATGTACAAGAATATAACTACTATAATACTGCCCCCTATGTACAAGAATATGACTACTATAATACTGCCCCCTATGTACAAGAATATAACTACTATAATACTGCCTCCTATGTACAAGAATATAACTACTATAATACTGCCCCCTATGTACAAGAATATGACTACTATAATACTGCCCCCTATGTACAAGAATATAACTACTATAATACTGCCCCCTATGTACAAGAATATGACTACTATAATACTGCCCCCTATGTACAAGAATATAACTACTATAATACTGCCTCCTATGTACAAGAATATAACTACTATAATACTGCCCCCTATGTACAAGAATATGACTACTATAATACTGCCCCCTATGTACAAGAATATAACTACTATAATACTGCCTCCTATGTACAAGAATATAACTACTATAATACTGCCCCCTATGTACAAGAATATGACTACTATAATACTGCCCCCTATGTACAAGAATATAACTACTATAATACTGCCCCCTATGTACAAGAATATGACTACTATAATACTGCCCCCTATGTACAAGAATATAACTACTATAATACTGCCTCCTATGTACAGGAATATAACTACTATAATACTGCCCCCTATGTACAGGAATATAACTACTATAATACTGCCACCTATGTACAAGAATATAACTACTATAATACTGCCCCCTATGTACAAGAATATAACTACTATAATACTGCCCATATGTACAGGAATATAACTACTATAATACTGCCCCTATGTACAAGAATATAACTACTATAATACTGCCCCCTATGTACAATAATATAACTACTATAATACTGCCTCCTATGTACAGGAATATAACTACTATAATACTGCCCCCTATGTACAGGAATATATCTACTATAATACTGCTCCCTATGTACAAGAATATAACTACTATAATACTGCCCTCTATGTACAAGAATATAACTACTATAATACTGCCTCCTATGTACAAGAATATAACTACTATAATACTGCCCCCTATGTACAGGAATATAACTACTATAATACTGCCCCCTATGTACAGGAATATAACTACTATAATAGTGGCCCCTATGTACAAGAATATAACTACTATAATACTGCCCCCTATGTACAAGAATATAACTACTATAATACTGCCCCTATGTACAAGAATATAACTTCTATAATACTGCCCCTATGTACAAGAATATAACTACTATAATACTGACCCCTATGTACAAGAATATAACTACTATAATACTACCCCTATGTACAGGAATATAACTACTATAATACTGCCTCCTATGTACAAGAATATAACTACTACAATACTGCCCCCTATGTACAGGAATATAAGTACTATAATACTGCCTCCTATGTACAGGGATATAACAACTATAATACTGCCCCCCATGTACAAGAATATAACTACTATAGTACCCCCCCCCTATGTACAAGAATATAACTACTATAATACTGCCCTCTATGTACAAGAATATAACTACTATAATACTGCCCCCTATGTACAAGAATATAACTACTATAATACTGCCCCCTATGTACATGAATATAACTACTATAATACTGCCCCCTATGTACAAGAATATAACTACTATAATACTGCCCCCTATGTACAGGAATATAACTACTATAATACTGCCTCTATGTACAAGAATATAACTACTATAATACTGCTCCCTATGTACAGGAATATAACTACTATAATACTGCCCCTATGTACAAGAATATAACTACTATAATACTGCCCCCTATGTACAGGAATATAACTACTATAATAGTGGCCCCTATGTACAAGAATATATCTACTATAATACTGCCCCCTATGTACAAGAATATAAACTATATACTACTATACAACACTGCTACATACAGTCCCATGTAACATACACCTCAGCCCACACCAGCCATGCAGCCCCATGTAGCATACACACCAGCCACGCAGTCCCATGTAGCATACACACCAGCCACGCAGTCCCATGTAGCATACACACCAGCCACGCAGACCCATGTAGCATACACACCAGCCACGCAGACCCATGTAGCATACACACCAGCCACGCAGTCCCATGTAGCATACACACCAGCCACGCAGACCCATGTAGCATACACACCAGCCACGCAGACCCATGTAGCATACACACCAGCCACGCAGACCCATGTAGCATACACACCAGCCATGCAGCCCCATGTAGCATACACACCAGCCACGCAGACCCATGTAGCATACGCACCAGCCACGCAGACCCATGTAGCATACACACCAGCCACGCAGACCCATGTAGCATACACAGCAACCATGCAGAGCGAAGTAGCATACACAGCGGTCACGCAGACCCATGAAGCATACACAGCAGCCACGCAGTCCCATGTAGCATACACACCAGCCACGCAGACCCATGTAGCATACACACCAGCCACGCAGACCCATGTAGCATACACACCAGCCACGCAGACCCATGTAGCATACACACCAGCCACACAGACCCATGTAGCATACACACCAGCCACGCAGACCCATGTAGCATACACACCAGCCACGCAGTCCCATGTAGCATACACACCAGCCACGCAGACCCATGTAGCATACACACCAGCCACGCAGACCCATGTAGCATACACACCAGCCACGCAGACCCATGTAGCATACAAACCAGCCATGCAGTCCCATACAGTCATACAATCCCATTTATACAGGCAGAGCCGGATCATCATTGGCGCTATTGGAGCGCTAGCGCCGGGCCCCTGGATCCGGCTTCATTGCTTGGGGGCCCCCAGCCTGGCGCTCCAATAGCGCCGATGTTCATGCTACTATTGGGGCCCCGGCGGGCCCCGACACTAGCCTCAGCAGTCGGGCAGGGGCTTCCGTCAGTCCGGACCGGAAGCTCCTGCCCGTCCCTGTATAGTGCTCGGTGCGGCCGCTTCCGGCCGCTCGAGCACTATTACTAGAGCGATGTGGCCGGAAGACCACCCCGGCGCACATCGCTCCAGGAACTTGGATGCGCGGCCGCGTGATGACGTCATCACGCGGCCGCGCACCGCTTCCTGTCCACCCGCTGCAAGAAGAAAGAAGACGCGGGACCCGAGGTGAGTATAAGGTTGTTTTGTTTTTTTTTTTAAATCAAACATCATTCAAAGATGCTGGGGGACGAAATATTTAAAATAATTAATTGGGGGTGAGAATCATATTAAAAAGTGAACGGTGGGAGAGCAGCATATTAAATAGTTAATCATAGGGGGGCAGCATATTTAATAGTTAATCATAGGGGGGCAGCATATTAAATAGTTAACTATGGGGGGGAGCATATTAAATAGTTAATTGTGGGGGGGGCAGCATATTAATTAGTTAATTATGGGGGACAGCATATTAAATAGTTAATAATAGGGGGCAGCATATTTAATAGTTAATCATAGGGGGGAAGCATATTAAATAGTTAATTATGGGGGGGCAGCATATTAAATAGTTAATCATAGGGGGGCAGCATATTAAATAGTTAACTATGGGGGGCAGCATATTAAATAGTTAATTATGGGGGGGCAGCATATCAAATAGTTAATTATGGGGGGCAGCATATTAAATAGTTAATTATGGGGGGGTGCTGCATAGTAAATTGTGTGTGTTTGGGGGGTACAATATTAACTCCCCAACGCTCTGAGGCTTACATGTACGGAGCAGAGGTGCGGGACCTGTATGAAGAGGGCTCACAAGTTGAGCCCTCTTAATACAGAGGTGGGGTTTGCTGCATATTGCAGCAAACGCCCACCACTAATACCCGCGATTGGTGCTAGCGCCGACAGCGGGTATTAACCCTTCTGATGCTGCCGCCAACATTTAAAGGACGGTGGCACATTGGCGCCGCCATCTTTGTTCTGATCGTTACTCACTCCCTGGGACGTCATGGGGGGGGGGGGGGGGAACGATCGGTTGCCATGACAGCCTTGGGTCTTTGTCAAGACTGCATGGCATCTGCAGTTTCGTTACAATGTGCCAGTGGCTCATTGTAATGAAAACTGTAAAAATTCCATATACTGCAATACCCTAGTATTGCAGTATATGGTAGGAACAAACAGACCATCTAGGGTTAAAGTATTCTAAAAAAATAGTAAAAAAAATAAATCACCCCCTTTCCCTAGAACTGATACTAATTTATTAAACAGTAAAAATCACAAACACGTTAGGTATCGCCGCATCTCAAAATATCTGATCTATCAAAATGTAAAAACGGTTATTGCTGGTGTTGAACCACATAACGGAAAATAACGCCCAAATGTCCGAAATGCAACTTTTACACCATTTTACATGACATAAAAAATGTGATAAAAACTGATCAAAAGGTCTCACAGTCCTCAAAATGGTAGCAATGAAAACATCGGCTCATCCCGCCAAAAAAAAAACTCCTCACGCATCTCAGTACCTTATATACTCAAGTATAAGGCAGCACCTGCCCCTGATATAGCTCTCCTCCTGCTCCTGTATATAGCCTTCCTCCTGCCCCTATATAGACAGCCAGCCCCCAAATATACCCAGCACCTGCCCATGATACAGCCTACCCCTGCCCCCATATATAGCCAGCTCCTGCCCACGTATATAGCCAGCTCCTGCCCCTGTATATAGCCAGCTGCTGCCCCTGTATATAGCCAGCTGCTGCCCCTGTATATAGCCAGCTGCTGCCCCTGTATATAGCCAGCTCCTGCCCCCATATATAGCCAGCTCCTGCCCCCGTATATAGCCAGCTCCTGCCCCTGAATATAGCCAGCTGCTGCCCCTGAATATAGCCAGCTGCTGCCCCTGTATATAGCCAGCTGCTGCCCCTGTATATAGTCAGCTCCTGCCCCCGTATATAGCCAGCTCCTGCCCCCGTATATAGCCAGCTCCTGCCCCCGTATATAGCCAGCTCCTGCCCCTGAATACAGCCAGCTGCTGCCCCTGAATATAGCCAGCTCCTGCCCCCGTATATAGCCAGCTCCTGCCCCCGTATATAGCCAGCTGCTGCCCCTGTATATAGCTAGCTGCTGCCCCCGTATATAGCCAGCTGCTGCCCCTGTATATAGCCAGCTCCTGCCCCCGTATATAGCCAGCTGCTGCCCCTGAATATAGCCAGCTCCTGCCCCCGTATATAGCCAGCTCCTGCCCCCGTATATAGCCAGCTGCTGCCCCTGTATATAGCCAGCTGCTGCCCTCGTATATAGCCAGCTCCTGCCCCTGTATATAGCCAGCTCCTGCCCCTGTATATAGCCAGCTCCTGCCCCCGTATATAGCCAGCTCCTGCCCCCGTATATAGCCAGCTGCTGCCCCTGTATATAGCCAGCTCCTGCCCCCGTATATAGCCAGCTCCTGCCCCTGAATATAGCCAGCTGCTGCCCCCGTATATAGCCAGCTCCTGCCCCCGTATATAGCCAGCTGCTGCCCCTGTATATAGCCAGCTCCTGCCCCCGTATATAGCCAGCTCCTGCCCCCGTATATAGCCAGCTCCTGCCCCTGAATATAGCCAGCTCCTGCCCCTGGTAGCAAAACAAAGTCAAAACTCACCTTTCCTGCGCCCCCGCGGGTCTTCTCTTGTTCCGTCGGCAGCGTGTACAGATCTGCCGCTGCCAATGGAAGAAGAGAAGACCTGCGGGGGCGCAGGAAAGGTGAGTTTTGACTTTGTTTTTTCTCTTCACTTCAGTATAAGCCAAGTTTGAAGTTTTTAGCACATTTTTTGTGCTGAAAAACGCGGCATATACTCAAGTATATATTCTATGAAAAAGTTATTAGCGTCAGAAGAAGACAAAACCTCTTTTTTTTCGTGTGATCAGACTGAACCAAAGAGTGAAGTGTACAGAAAATAAAATAATTTACAGAGGAAGCCAGTGTATGAAGTTTATTGGGGGTGAGGCCTAGCATATAAAATAGTTCATAGGGTCGGGTGGGGGTGGGAGCAGTATATCATATAACTAAATGGGGGGACAGTATATTAGGGGCCAGCCTCTAAAATTCATGTGGCACCCCAGTATATTAGAAAGGGCCATAAATAGGTAAATTAATTCATTAAACGGGGCAATATATAAATGAAGTCATGGGGGAACCATATATTGGGTAATTGGTGGGTGACACATATAATTAGGGGTGCAGTATTACTCAGGGTCTGTAGTATAGTAATATATGCAGGGGACACAGATGTTTTATTATGGGGTATATTTTGGGGGGGCATATTTCTGTTATCCAGGTGACATTATAATGTGAGTAACTGTGGTATTTTTAGTTTCACAGTGTGGGGCAGGTACAGTGTGGTCAGTTGTGGTGTGAGGGGTATATATGATATATGTGGGTGCACAGTGTGGTCTGTTGTGTTAGGGGTATACATGATATATGTGGGGGCACAGTGTGGTCAGTTGTGTGTGAGGAGTATATAAGATATATGGGGGTACAGTGTGGTCAGTTGTGGTGTGAGGGGTATATATGATATATGTGGGGGCATTGTGTGGTCAGTTGTGGTGTGAGGGGTATATATTATATATGTGGGGGCACAGTGTGGTTAGTTGTGGTGTGAGGGGTATACATGATATATGTGGGGGCACAGTGTGGTCAGTTGTGGTGTGAGGGGTATATATGATATATGTGGGGGTACAGTGTGGTCAGTTGTGTTAGGGGTATACATGATATATGTGGGGGCACAGTGTGGTCAGTTGTGTGTGAGGAGTATATATGATATATGTGGGGGCGCAGTGTGGTCAGTTGTGGTGTGAGGGGTATATATGATATATGTGGGGGTACAGTGTGGTCAGTTGTGGTGTGTGAGGAGTATATATGATATATGTAGGGGCACAGTGTGGTCAGTTGTGGTGTGAGGGGTATATATGATATGTGGGGGCACAGTGTGGTCAGTTGTGGTGTGAGGGGTATATATGATATGTGGGGGCACAGTGTGGTCAGTTGTGGTGTGAGGGGTATATATGATATATGTGGGCGTGCAGTGTGGTCAGTTGTGGTGTGAGGGGTATATATGATATATGTGGGGGCACAGTGTGGTCAGTTGTGGTGTGAGGAGTATATATGATATATGTGGGGGCACAGTGTGGTCAGTTGTGGTGTGAGGGGTATATATGATATGTGGGGGCACAGTGTGGTCAGTTGTGGTGTGAGGGGTATATATGATATGTGGGGGCACAGTGTGGTCAGTTGTGGTGTGAGGGGTATATATGATATATGTGGGCATGCAGTGTGGTCAGTTGTGGTGTGAGGGGTATATATGATATATGTGGGGGCACAGTGTGGTCAGTTGTGGTGTGAGGAGTATATATGATATATGTGGGGGCACAGTGTGGTCAGTTGTGGTGTGAGGAGTATATATGATATATGTGGGGGTACAATGTGGTCAGCTGTAGTGTGAGGGATATATATGATAAATATGGGGGCACAGTGTGGTCAGTTGTGGTGTGAGGGGTATATATGATAAATGTGGGGGTACAATGTGGTCAGTTGTGGTGTGAGGGGTATATATGATATATGTGGGGGCACAGTGTGATCAGTTATGGTGTGAGGGATTATTATGATATATGTGGGGGCACAGTGTGATCAGTTATGGTGTGAGGGATTATTATGATATATGTGGGTGTACAGTGTGGTCAGTTGTGGTGTGAGGGGTATATAGGATATATGTGGGTGCATGGTGTGGTCAGTTGTGGTGTGAGGAGTATATATGATATATGTGGGGGCACAGTGTGGTCAGTTGTGGTGTGAGGAGTATATATGATATATGTGGGGGCACAGTGTGGTCAGTTGTGGTGTGAGGGGTATATATGATAAATGTGGGGGTACAATGTGGTCAGTTGTGGTGTGAGGGGTATATATGATATATGTGGGGGCACAGTGTGATCAGTTATGGTGTGAGGGATTATTATGATATATGTGGGTGTACAGTGTGGTCAGTTGTGGTGTGAGGGGTATATATGATATATGTGGGCGTGCAGTGTGGTCAGTTGTGGTGTGAGGGGTATATATGATATATGTGGGGGCACAGTGTGGTCAGTTGTGGTGTGAGGAGTATATATGATATATGTGGGGGCACAGTGTGGTCAGTTGTGGTGTGAGGGGTATATATGATATGTGGGGGCACAGTGTGGTCAGTTGTGGTGTGAGGGGTATATATGATATGTGGGGGCACAGTGTGGTCAGTTGTGGTGTGAGGGGTATATATGATATATGTGGGCATGCAGTGTGGTCAGTTGTGGTGTGAGGGGTATATATGATATATGTGGGGGCACAGTGTGGTCAGTTGTGGTGTGAGGAGTATATATGATATATGTGGGGGCACAGTGTGGTCAGTTGTGGTGTGAGGAGTTTATATGATATATGTGGGGGTACAGTGTGGTCAACTGTAGTATGAGGGATATATATGATAAATATGGGGGCACAGTGTGGTCAGTTGTGGTGTGAGGGGTATATATGATAAATGTGGGGGTACAATGTGGTCAGTTGTGGTGTGAGGGGTATATATGATATATGTGGGGGTACAGTGTGGTCAGTTGTGGTGTGGGGGGTATATATGATGTATGTGGGGGTACAGTGTGGTCAGTTGTGTATGTGAGGGTCAGGTGTGTGGAGAATATGGGACGATGCCAACCATATCTGTTTTATAAACCCGCAGAGAGTCATGGATGGAAGAAGTCTCCTGGAAGATCAGACAGAAGGGTGGAGACAGCATCAGGGACGTCACCTGTAAGTCATTGGATGACACTGCAGCCTCTGTGCAGGACTGGTATATACTACTATATGGTCACTATATGCTTGTACATACTGGTCTGTGTGTAGGTTATTACATAGTATTGCAGTATTATCCAGTCATTATGTAGTGGTGATAATCAGGATGTAATGCTATTATTTGGGCCTAGTACAGAGGTGTCATTAGTGATATTGCCCTTTGCTCGGTGGTGTTTGTATTATAACAATATGGCTGTAAAGATCATCAGTAAATGGAGTTTATAGTTGGTAAATTATTGGTAATACCGGTCACGTTGTGGTAATCCTATGGGTCAGTTTCGAGGGATCATTTGTAAATTGTAGTGCTATTGTTTGGAATATTGGTCTTAAGGTCCTTTTATTTGGTAACAGTTTTGTCTTATGATTATTCAGTAATAATATGGCAGGAGTATTTTTTAGTTTGTCATGGAACAAAATTGGAACTGTGTAACTATGTTATATCTTTTTACATATATTGTTGTGGAAGGGGGCCCCACTTTGGCTGCCGAGCTGGGGGGCCCCATCCTAAATGAGGTGCTCCATACCGCTGGGACCCTTAATCTGGCCCTGTATACAGGCACTAACCCTGTAAGTTCTCTTCTCATTGCCAAAGCTTGTCTTCATCCTGGACTTAGAGGAGGCTGCTTCTTGAGATCCAGGGAAGGGGGGGGGGGGGGCGATCGCAGGGGGGAGGTCGGGGGTGATCGGTGCCTGTGTGGTCTCTGAGCTGACTGCTCACAGCAGTGCTCGGGACCTTCAAGCCTAGCTGGGAGAGATGCCGGCCCACAGGGGGCACTTCATGACACGTGACACTGACATTAGAGAACACTAGCAGGGGGATGTCCCTGCAGCGCTGCGTCCGGCCTGGCAATTGCTGAGTCATGAAAGGAAAGTAAAAGGAATCTGCTTGACCAACCCCTTCTAACTAAATAAACATACATACAACTTTTTTTTTTTTGAATTGGAAGGTGATTGGTCACAGCCTTTATTGAAAGTGTTTTACAATCTGCAAAAAACAAACTTTATTAGAAACACAATTATATAACAATTCTTTTACAAGTTAAAAATGATGGGTGAGCAGAGTCCTTGACAACAGCTTCCACATATTGCCACCAATATTTAACATAATAATACTCGTCCGGTGCAATTATACCATCAAATATGCTCAGAAAGCACGCTTGGCGTGCAGTGTCACAACTACCAAAACCACTAGCCGCCAACCTCCTAGCCAGTGGCGCGAGCAGAGGTGACTAACCATTCAACTTAATAAAACCAACCAGGTCCTAAAAGGGGAGGCCACCCCATGAAGGATCCTGGCATAAATCCTCTAAACTTCCGGACTTAAAATAACCACACCATATTTTCATCCACTTATTATCCACTTTACCAATTGAATTAGCTGTTGCCAAGAATCCCCGCCCCGCCACCGCATGGCGGCTTGACCCCTTAAGCCGGCATGCCCCTCCACACCCGCACAGAAAAACCAGCCACTTCCGCCAGACCATAGTCAAACACATCCAATCCCAAATCCGTCAGGTGCACTCCATCCGGGCCCGTATAACTCGCTTCCTCCTCCAGCAAATCATGACGTACCACCAAGCCTCCATTCAACCCTGCTAGCGCTTACCCGCCTAACGCTACACAGTATGTATATGAACATAAGACCGGAAGCGCCGCGACTCCCACCTACCAATGCGCTTCACCTCGTCTTCAGACATACCCCATCTAGCCGCTTCCGTAGCTGCTCCTATACGGAAGGAGCAGCAATCTCTTTATGCATGCACGAAATACTGCCACAAATTGATATCTAGTTAGAGGAGATCCATCCGCATGCATAAACAACATGCCAGCTGCTCCCACGCGCACCTCCAAAAATGCCTCATACCTTGCTACCGGGCACACCACCTGACCTCTCAATCTGCGCAATGACACCAAAAACCCCTTACCATACCTATCAGTTTTTGACCCCACCAATGTAATCCGCAACTCATTATTCCCCAGTGTAACCTGGTGCACTTGAATACCCCCCGGGCTACTTTTTCTGGGACTAACCAACTCACCCACCTGAAATGCTCAAAAAATGCCCAGGAAAAAACTACACTAAACAAAACCTGCTCATATTCCGACACACACACCGCTGGCAAAATCTCTAACAGCTCATGCAACAAATTGAACGACAATGGTCTCCTGCCATCATATCCCTTAAGAGCCTGCCTAACAATGAACGACTGCGTATCATCCACCCCCCCGCAAAGTTTAAACAGGAATGATAATGCAGCCAATGACCTCTGAACCCCAGCCCTAGAAAAGCCCTTCTCTAACAGCTCTGATACATAACAAATTAATGCCTCCCCTCTAACCCAAGGCAACCCCCCGGCACACCAATCATCCTGAAAAAGAAACCACGACTTCCATACCTTCTGATAAGCCAACCACGTGGATGGCGCCAACGATCTCTGAATCCAATATAAGATACTTAAGTTACCAACTCCCAAACCGCGTCCGGGCACAACTTCGGCTCCTTTGCCGCCCCCGGCACCAGTTCCCTGAATTTTTCCAGCTGTAGATGAGATAGAGCATCTGCTATAGTGTTATCCACTACTGGAACATGAACTGCCCGAAACATCACATTACAATCCAGGCAGCGCAACACCAAATGACGCAACAGAACAATAACTTCCGGAGAAGATGCCGTTTGCTGGTCGATGACCTGCACTACCGACATGTTATCACAATGAAACACAACACATTTGTCCGCTAGTTGGCTCCCCCACAACTCCACTGACATAACAATCGGGAATAACTCTAACAGACACAAATTAGCCGTCAGGCCCCTTTCCACCCAATGCCTAGGCCACTGCCCAGCATACCATACACCATCAAAGAAAGCCCCGTAACCTACTGCTCCAGCTGCATCCGTGTACAGGTGCAACTCCATGTTGAAGACCGGTGCAGCCATCCACAATGTCCGGCCATTGTACTTGGCCAAAAAACTATCCCAAACCATCAAATCAGCTCTATGCCCACTTAGCAGTCTGATAAAGTGATCTGGTCTACGCACCCCCGCTGTTGCCTGTGCTAGCCGCCGACAAAAAACCCTCCCCATCGGCATAATGCGACAAGCGAAATTCAGTTTTCCCAACAATGATTGCAGCTGACGCAATGTGAGTTTTTTCTTCACTAATGCCTCCTGTACCCCCAAACGAAGATCAGCTAGCTTAGACTCTGGCAAGCGACATTCCATCCTCTCTAAATCTATTTCAATGCCCAAAAAACACAGTGTCGTCACAGGACCCTCCGTTTTTTCTGCTGCTAACGGCACCCCAAATACCTAAATGCAAATACTCTTTCCAACTTAGCAAGTAACACTTTACAGCCATAACTAGTGGCAGCCCCCACACACAAAAAATCATCTAAATAATGTATAACTGATTTTGACCCAGCCACCTCCCAGATGACCCACTCCAAAAATGTGCTGAATGCTTCAAAATATGCACATGAAATGGTGCAGCCCATCGGGAGGCAAGCATCAACATAATAACGATCCTCGAAACAACACCCCAACAAATGCATGGATTCCGGATAAACCGGTAGCAAACGAAATGCAGCCTCAATGTCAGCTTTTGCCATAAGGGCCCCCTGCCCTGTCTCCCGTACTAACGCTACTGCCGCATCAAAAGACGTGTATGACACAGACGTCAGGGAAGCATCAATGTCATCATTAACTGATGCCCCTCTTGGGTAAGACAAATGGTGTATGAGCCTGAACTTCCCAACCTCTTTCTTTGGGACCAAACCCAGGGGGGACACCCTCAACTCCGCAGCCGGCGGTGATGAAAATGGGCCTAACATCCTACCCAATGCCACTTCCTTCTCCAACTTGTCCCTAACTACCGCAGGAAACTCCGCTACCGACTTTAAATTTTTTGCAAAACAACCCCCCAACCCCTCTCTAAAAGGAATCCGGAAACCCACGCTAAAACCCTCCTCCAACAACACCGCTTTTTCTCTATTTTGGTATTTCTCGAGCCACGGCCTCATTGCGTCGAGGTGCACCGGAGTTGTCCCCTTTCTGAGAGGTGTCCCCGACCCGCTGCAGCTGCGCCCTTCCCCTCTTAAAACATCTGGAGAAGGGGTGATTACTTCCCCCACACCCTGAGCACTCATGCCGGAAGATACAAGAGACCCCCCATGTACAGGAGCCTTCGTTAAAACGCCAGCATACACCCTTTTTAACCCCGCCCGACGGGCTCCCAAGCTTCCCCCCGTCGGCCCTGGCTGAAAAGGCGATCCTGCCACCTGCACTCCCCCAAAGTAAGACCCTTTCCCCGGTACTTTGGGCAAAGTCATCAAGCGCATCCACAAATCTATATCCCGTGTGATCCCATTCTAATGACGGCTGTACCGACATCCGCATGCCTAAACTGCTCATCATATTGTAATCATGACGTACCCCCATAATTTTTATATGCGTCCCACACCGTCACAAAGTAACACCACAGCGCAGAACAGCATTCCGGGTGTTTTTCACCTACCACGCTTGCTAATATAGCAAACGCATTCAACCAGTTCCCAAATGTACGCGGAATCAACCTAAAACGCCTGCGCTCCTCATCCTCCTCCTTCCTATGTTCTTTCCCCTTCTCCCACCTTTCCACACTAAAGCGCTCCAGAGGCAGCAAAGTGAAAATGTCAATATTTTCTTTTTTCCATATTTTTTCTTTCACCTCAGGTTTTAAATGTGCTCCCAACAGCCCCCTCATACAAATGTACAGACTAGCTTTTGCCCCGTCTGATACCGGCAGCGGCTTAGAAGCTGCATCCTCCTTCTCCGTCTGTACACCTGTCTCTGCTGAGCTAGTGGTCACTCCCTGCTCCGCAACCACCCCAGCCCCCGTGCTAACACCCCTAGTCCAAACCGCTACAGGCCCAGCACGCTGTGACCCCTGAATTTGCTCAACTACCTTTACTAATCGCTGAACTCCCTGCAATATTTCTTGCAGCGCCCCACCCGAGGACATCCCAGCCCCGCCAAGCGCAAGCTCACTACCTTGTCCTACTGGTATTTGTGCATATCCCTGCATCAGCGTATGTGTGTACCTGTAGACCCACCTGATTGGGCAGCGCTGTTGACGCCTGCTGCCGCTGCGGAGCTGGAGGCTCCCGCGTCCATCACGGATCCTGGCACGGAAGGTTGTCCTGCTGCCGCAACTCCTGGCGAGGCCGCTACACCCGCCGCCACCGGCAATGGCACTGGCGCGACTCCTGTCATGCCTGGCGCGAAACCACCGGAACCCCTGCCGAAACCGCTATCACCGGAGCCTGTCCTGGCTGAGCCGTGCCTAGAGCCTGCCGCAATGTCTCCAGAATAGCCGTCTCAGCGCTGCCACGAGCCTGCAATGGAAAAAGAACAGAGGAGACACCGCGCACAACAGTCTGATCCTCCACCTGACCCCCCATACTGCTGCTGAGTGCAACCGAACTCGGCTGACACCCCCCAGCAGCCCTATGCCCGCCCTCACTATGTACTCCTGGCGCTACAATACCTCCTAGAGGGGGTGCTCTTTACTCACTCTGGGCCCTTCGCCCTAGCCTGCTCCCTCATCTTTTCTAAAAAGGCCTCCACCTCAGCCATTCTCTTATTCCTCTATTCTACAACTTCCCCACCTACTACTACACCTAACACCCCCAACTGGCTAGCCCACCTGCTCCGGATCCTATCACCCTAAACTGTACCCCCTGCTAGGCCCTAACCTCTAGGAATAAACTGACAACCTCCTCTGACAATTTTCTCAAGCCAAAAGATGGCTACCCTTCCTAATCCCCGTATATAAACCCATCACTATCTCCTCCCCCCAGTTCAAACCCACCTATCAACTTAGCACTAAAATCTCCACCCTCAAGACCACTCCACCCATCATTTTCTCCCCTCTCATCTCTGCCTGTCATGGCCGCACTGCGCCTATACTTGCAGCCGGCTACGTGATAACATTCCTATGGCCTTCAGCGTGGTCTGTGAGTTCATGTTTTTTTTTCACCGGCCCCACCAGTGTCAGCCCGGACCGGCCCCAAATGAGTCAGCCCACCGGGACTTCTCCCGGTGGGTCTTATGGCCAGTCCGCCCCTGCCTCAAACTATCAGAAACAGCTTTTAGGAAGATTGTTAACCCCTTGAGATCTTCATAGTAATTAAATCAAAATGGAGGTGAAATTTTAGAATGGTCAAATTGTGTCGGTTATACGTTCATTTAGCCCTAAAATTTACACATTTCCAAAAGATAAAATCCACTGTACAATTTGTTATGAAATTTCTCCCAAGAGCAGAGACTCCCCACATGTGGCCGTTACTTGTTTTATGGGTGCACAGCGAGGTGCAGGAGGGAAGGAGCGCCCTGTAGCTGCCAGGGTTTTACTTTCCTCATTGGCCCCTTTTGACGGCTATAAAATTCTAGCTTTTTCATTATTGGGGCCATGTGATGGCATTTTTTTTGGCGGGATGAGATGCTTTTTCCAGTGTTACCATTTTGGGGTTGGTATCACCTATTGTGGAAAATTTAGGAACTTTTTTTTGAGGGCAGGAGTAGAAAAGCATCAAATCTGTACTGGATTTTTTACTTTTTTTTTTTTTGGTGTTCACCGTATAGACTAATAATCATGTTATCTTTATTCTATGGGTCGATATGATTACGGGGATACCAGACATGAATATTTTTTCTTACGTTTTACAAAATTTGTCAAATAAAACCCTAATGTAGCATAACATTTTTACTTTTTTTGCTACAGAGCTGGTTGATGGCTTGTTTTTTTGCGGGACACGTTGTACTTTGCACCAGTTACATTCTGGAGTACATATGTTTTTACGAACACTTTTCATAGCATTTTTTGTGGGAATGAATAAGTAAAAATCATAATTTTTGGAGGGTTTATAACATGTTTTTTTAACAGCGTTCATGGTGCGGGTTCAATAATTATTTACTTTTATTCTACGGGTTGCTACGGACGCGGTGATACTATATATGTATATGTGGGGTTTGTGTTATGATTTAGCCTTTTTTGTGTTATATGTCTCTTTTTATATGTTATGGGGCTTATGGGCATTTTATTGATTTCTTTATTTTTTATTGAATAACTTTTTCTTTTCACTTTTTTTTACTATTTCCACCCTGGGACATGAAGAAGCAATCATCTGATTGCTTGTTCATGATAATACTCTGCAATACTGATGTATTGCAAGGTATGAGCAGTGTCAGCCTATGCACGTGCACGTCACAAGCGCCATCTTACAGGCACTTCTTACAGGCAACTCTGGTGTCCAGATTGGACCCCAGAGTTGCTATAGCAACGATTGGCGCCCCCCGTAAACGTCTTGGGCATCGTGGGGGAAAGACCCCCAGAGCCAAGTTAAATGCTGCCACCCCGTGTTTCCCGTTGCCGGTTCGGTTTAGATCTTGAGCTGAACCAGCATCGGCTGTGCGTCCGATATATCAGACGCTGAGCCAGAAGGGGTTAAGTATTCGCTTGCATTGTCAGTGCACAACATTTACATAGACACACAAAGCTGTTACATTATTGTGGTATGCACCATTAACAATTTAGACTACACTATTGTAAACCTGTATGCACCTAACAAAAGGCAAGGCTTCGTTTTCTAAAATAGAAAAAGTCAAAAAGGGTGCACTACTTCTATGTGGTGATCTTAACACTATAGGCCACATGGAGTATGACACAACCTCTAAATCCTTCCATAGAAATGTCACCTTGAACCCAGTACTATGGGACAAGAACTGGTTTGACGTATGGAGAATTCACCATACTACAGAAAAAGATTTTGCCTATTATTCCCCAAGACACAGAACCTACTCACGCATCGACATGGTCATTATAGATAGATTCCTACTAGATAGGAGGCTAGCCTCTGATATTGGCAATATATAATGGTCCGATCACGCATATATATTTCCAAGTGTGGTGGCCTTGGTGGAAATGAAAGAGACACCACCTGACAAAATGTCTTTAAGTGTATCGTTATGCTGCAGTATTGGTAAATATTTATTGACAATAGATTGACAATAGCTGTAATTTCCTTGTACTGTGTGGCCGTTTTCTGTGTGGAGAGTCAATCCTGAATTTATTTTTTAAATAGTGTAAATGGGGATGAGAATCCGTTACTCTCCTTGCTGTATTGCAAAGTGCTTTGCTGTAACCTCTCTCCCTCAGGTGAGTCGGTAACCCTTTGTAGGTATTGTAAATGTCCCATGAGGAGGAGGCCCTTTTGGCCCGAATGTACTCCCCAATGGGTAGGTTCCTGACTGTGTGATTAGGGTGACTACTGTTGGCCCTAAGCAAAGTGTTGCCACTGGAGGGCTTACGATAAAGACTGGTGATTACAGTGTTGGTTCTGGGGTCTCCAGTGAGACAAATGTCCAGGAAGGGGATGGTAAGTAAATTTCAAATTAAACTCGCTTTGGTTGAGGTAGGAGATGAAATCGACGACTCTCTCTCGGTGCCCACTCCACAACAGGAGACAGTCGTCGATGTATCTACCATACCACTGTATTTGAGACAAAAAGGGGTTGAATTCACTAAACAAATGTTGTTCCTCCCAAGTAGCTACGTACAAGTTTGCCAAAGTGGGGGAGAAGCAGGCCTCCCAACCTGTTGTAGAAAAAAAGTATCATCAAAAGAAAAAAAATTATTGGTAAGCAAAAATCTTAACACCACTATAATGTAGTCCTGTAGAGTTTAAGAATAGACACTGTGTTTGGCCAGATGGTATGCCACGGCCCTGCACGCCAAACCACGAGGGATGGAGGTATACAGGGCCGTGACATCACAGGACAACAAAGAATAATTAGACTTCCAGGTAAAATGTCCATAGTTGCAAGAACGGCTTTACGGTCTTTGATGTATGCTGGTAACTGGATGACCAATGGTTGCAGTAGAGTGTCCAACCAGGAACTTAGCCTTTCAAATAATGAATTGTTGCCAGAGACTATGGGTTGAAAACTGTATGGAAAACTGCCTTTATGCGTTTTGGGTAACGCGTTGAAATGCGGACAAATCGGGTTTGTAGGAAGTAAAAAGTCCTTTGGTCGCTCATCAAAGATTTGTAGATGTACCCCCTCCTGTAAAAGATCCAACATAACACCAGATATACTGGATGTGGGGTCCGCAGGTAGTTTACGATATGTGATGTTTCCCTCTAGCATTTGTAGAGCTGAGAGACAGTATAGTTCCTTATCCAAGATGACAATGGTGCCACCTTTGTCAGAGGGGCGTATGACGATGTAGGGATTGACGTATGGAGAATTCACCATACTACAGAAAAAGTTTTTCACCTATTATTCCCCAAGACACAGAACCTACTCATGCATTCCTACTAGATAGGATGCTATCCTCTAATATTGGCAATATACAATGGTCTAATCACGCACCGGTAGAAGTCACATTCAAAGACACATTCCCATGTAACACAGATTTCATATGGAAACTGAATATTTCAGATCTTGCCAAACCAGAAAACTCTGCCACAATAGAAACCAGTTTAAGGGAATTTCTCTCCTTTAATAACAATGATTTAGTGAACCGCTTTTGTCTGTGGTTAACACACAAAATGTATATAAAAGATGATTTGATAAAACTTGGCAGCAGATTAGAGAAAGAAATAGAGAAATTGCATCCCAAATGCTCCATATTGAATCTCTAGAAAGACAAAACAAAACTTAACCTTCTACTTCTCTTAATGAAGCCTTAACCATGGCTAGAACCAACCGAGCAATCTACTCTTAGACAAATATGCAAAATCCTTAGAGAAGCTTAAAATAAAATATTATGCCCACGACCAGAAGGCAGGTGCTTTATTGGCCCGCTATATAAAACAACGTACCCAGAAAACCAAAATTCCACACATATTCCATCATAAAACGGGAAAGAAGCTAATGTCACCTAGAGCAGAGGTCCCCAACCGCCGGTCCGCGGACCAGGACCGGGCCGTTGGAGTTTATCAGCCGGTCCGCGCAGGGGCGCC
Source organism: Engystomops pustulosus (assembly GCF_040894005.1). NCBI lineage: Eukaryota > Metazoa > Chordata > Amphibia > Anura > Leptodactylidae > Engystomops > Engystomops pustulosus. The sequence goes on from NC_092417.1 coordinate 20,251,302, forward strand.
TCCTGCTCAACGAGGGGGCGGCACCGGCCAGCACTGAGCTCCCGCACTGGACGGCACCACGTTGCAGCCCTCCGTCTGGCACCTTGCGCCCACCCCCCCGACGCCGCTGGCACCTTACCACAGCCCCCAGACCCTGCTGGCACAAGCTTCTGCCCCCCTGCCGGCCTGCACCAAACTCCTGCCGGCCGGCCAGCACCACTTTCCAGTGCTCTGTCTGGCACCATGCTCCCGGCCGCCAATGTGCTGTCACCCCCCACTCCTCACATAACTTCGCTCTCGCCCATATCACCCAGCTCCCCCTCCACTCCCGTCTCAACCCTGCTCCGCTAACGCCCCCTCCAGGCTCTCGGCTCCCCCTGCCCCCGCTCAAGCTCCAGGCTCCTTTCCTGCTCCCTCCGCTAACGTCCCCCCTGCTCCCGGCTCTCCGCCCCCCGCTCCCAGCTCTCCGCTCCCTTCGGTTCCCGGCTCTCCGCTCCCTCCTCTCCACTCCTGTCTCAACCTGTCTCCGATAACGCCCCTGCTCCCTGGGGCTCCCTGCCCCTGCTCCATGCTCCCCTACCGTTCCCTCCGCTCTCGGCTCTCTGCTCCCTCTGCCCCCCCGCTCCCGGTTCTCAGCTCTTGAGCTACCCGCTTCCAGCTCTCCGCTCCTGGCTCCCCTTCCACCCCCCTCTCAACCCGGCTCCGCTAACGTCCCCCCCCCCCCCTTCCAGGCTCTCGGCTCCCTGCTCCCCCTGCCCCCGCTTAAGCTCCAGGCTCCCTAGCCACACGGCTCTCGGCTCTCACGACCTACCCGCTCCCGGCTACCTCACCGCGCCACCACCGCTGCAGGACAAGGCACGGAAATTTCCAAGAACACAATAGAGAGGTAAGGTTACTTTATCTTTGCATATATATGTGTAATATGTGTATATATGTGTAATATGTGTATATATGTGTAAATATATGTAATATGTGTGTATATACATATATATGTGTGTGTGTATATGTGTGTTTGTATATATGTATATGTGTGTGTATATATGTATGTGTATGTATGTGTGTATATGCTGTATCTACTGTTTGTTTATGTGTATATATGCTGCATGTATATGCAGCATTTGTGATATTTATCAGGGCTTCTATTTTTTACTTGGAAGTACTCGGTATGCATTTTACACTACTTGGCGGTACGTTGTATCTATTTTATAATACTTGGTGGCATGCTGTGTGCATTTTATTCTACTCGGTGGCACGCTGGATGCATTTTATACTACATGGTGATACGCTGTATGCATTTTATACTACATGGCGGTATTCTGTATGCATTTTATACTACATGGTGATACGCTGTATGCATTTTATACTACATGGCTGTACGCTGTATGCATTTTATACTACACGGTGATACGCTGTATGCATTTTATACTACATGGCGGTATTCTGTATGCATTTTATACTACATGGTGATACGCTGTATGCATTTTATACTACATGGTGATACGCTGTATGCATTTTATACTACATGGCGATACGCTGTATGCATTTTATACTACATGGCGATACGCTGTATGCATTTTATACTACATGGCGGTATTCTGTATGCATTTTATACTACATGGTGATACGCTGTATGCATTTTATACTACATGGCTGTACGCTGTATGCATTTTATACTACACGGTGATACGCTGTATGCATTTTATACTACATGGCGGTATTCTGTATGCATTTTATACTACATGGTGATACGCTGTATGCATTTTATACTACATGGTGATACGCTGTATGCATTTTATACTACATGGCGATACGCTGTATGCATTTTATACTACATGGCGATACGCTGTATGCATTTTATACTACATGGCGCTATTCTGTATGCATTTTATACTACATGGTGATACGCTGTATGCATTTTATACTACATGGCGGTATGCTGTATGCATTTTATACTACATGGCGGTATTCTGTATGCATTTTATACTACATGGTGATACGCTGTATGCATTTTATACTACATGGCGATACGCTGTATGCATTTTATACTACATGGCGATACGCTGTATGCATTTTATACTACATGGCGGTATGCTGTATGCATTTTATACTACATGGCGGTATTCTGTATGCATTTTATACTACATGGTGATACGCTGTATGCATTTTATACTACATGGCGATACGCTGTATGCATTTTATACTACATGGCGATATGCTGTATGCATTTTATACTACATGGTGATACGCTGTATGCATTTTATACTACATGGCGATACGCTGTATGCATTTTGCATTGCTTTATTTTTACACCAAACCAATATGATGGATCTGGTCCGGACACTCCCTGATATCTTATATTATGAGCTTCACCCCTCCATAATCCCACCCCATATGACCAAAGCCCGGCTCCCACCACCACCGGGCCATGGAAAACTGGTCTAGCTTAAAGCCGGTCCCTGGTGCAAAAAAGGTTGGGGACCTCTGACCTAGAGACATAGCAAATGGCTTTATGGAACACTACTCTGAACTTTATAATCTAGCGAACAATAACTTGTTACAGTCCCCCACAGCGGATCTGATATCAGGTTTCTTAGATAAACTTCATCTTCCTAAAATAATGAAAACACAATTAGTGCAACTAAACAAACCCATAACTACAGAAGAAATCAATAATACCATTAAAGCCGTCCCACTGAACAAAGCCCCAGACCCAGACGGACTTACAAGAGCGTACTATAAAAAATTTGCAAAAAAATCCTAACTCCTTACATGCTTAAATTATACTCCCTAGCTGCACAAAATGGGAATTTTCCCAAAGAATTTTTAGAAGCTATAATCATAACCCTTCCTAAACCAGGGAAATCACATGACCGCCCTGTCAACTTCCGTCCAATTTCCTTGTTGAATGAGGACACAAAAATATACGCCAAAATGATAAACCAATATTAAAAATACTCATAGGACCAGACCAAGCGGGGTTCATCCCCTCAAGACAAGCTCCCGATAACATCAGAAGGACTATAAACTTAATACAACATTGCGAGCTAAATAACATCCCAACTGCCTTTATTACTGTTGACGCCGAAAAGGCGTGCGACAGGGTAAACTGGGAATATTTATTTGCAGTACTCCAAAGGTATGGTCTGAAAGGCCATATTTTTATAGCAAAAAAGGCTCTCTACTCTTTCCCATCAGCCAAAGTACCGTATATACTCGAGTATTAGCCGAGTTTTGCAGCACAAAAAATGTGTTTTAAAACAAACTCGGCTTATACTCGAGTAAAATAAATAAATAAATAAATAAAAACTCACCTTTCCAGCGGCCCCCGCAGTGGCGGCAGGTCTGTACGACGTCACATGGTATTGTGTGTGCCGGCAGCCAGCACACACTCTTGATGTCAGCAGTGGCGGCTGACGTCAGAGCTGTGTGCTGCACGGACCTGTCGCCGGAAAGGTGAGTTTCGATTTATTTATTTTTTTAATCAACTGGCTGTACCACGGGCAACGGGGGAGCCGCTGCACGACGGGGCGGGGGAGCCGCTGCACAATGGGACAGGGGGTTGGCTATCTACTGGAGCAGGGGCTGCTTGCTATATTCTGGGGCAGGGGCTGCTAGCTATATACTGGGGCAGGGGATGCTGGCTATATACTGGGGGCAGGGGCTGCAGGCTGTATACTGGGGCAGGGAGCTGGCTATATAACTGGTTGATATGGGCTGGCAGGCTAAATACTGGGGGACAGGTGCTGGCTATATACTATGAGTGGGAGGTCCGAGGGGGTGGTCCGAGGCGCTGCCTCTTCCCCGGACTGCCCTGCTTGCTCCATAAGCTGGCGGTCACCGCCCTAAACCCACCCGCAATCACGCCACCGCTTTGAGAGCGGTCCGACGTTTCTATTGTACTCCGCAGCGGTGTTAGATAGCGTTATCGGAGGTTTCCAATAACGCCATCATTCTTTTTTTTAATTTGTTTTATTAAAAGCAGGAGCACAGAAAGAACATTAGGAACACAGTCCTTATCGCATTGTGATACATCAACCAGGAGTCACATAAGTTAATAATTGTAACATAACATTTCAAACAAATCTCCACAAACACATGTTCTATTTTCACCCGTGCCCCCACTAACTTTTAGTGAATTGAGAACGGAAGCTATGGTGGAGTCTCCAGGTTCCACAGGTGGTCCCTGAAGATCTCCTCAAGATAACACATAACTGCAACCAAAGGAAGGAGAAATGAGGCTAGTAGGGATGGTGGGTGACGGGGAATGCAGGGAAGGGCAGAGGGGTAGATAAGGAAAGGTGAGGTGTGGCAGCGTCCAGGTCAGGAGGCAAAAAAGTAGTCAAGATAGGTTGTATGTCAGATAGATTGTCTGTATTCAGTAGATTGTTGGAAGAGGATCCATGGCTGCCAGGTTTTGTTGAATTTAACGTATGTGCCGTGTATAGAGGAAGTAAGGTCTTCCATGCGCATGATATCGTTAACCTTAGCAATCCATATTGTGACCTTCGGAGGAGAAGTCTGTTTCCAGAGTACTGGGATGCAAGACCGGGACGCAATTATTAGAAAGCGTAGTAGAGATCTCTTGTATGCCCGCGTGGAAACGCCGCAATGGTGGAGGATGAGGAGAGGAGGATCTAGTGCCACAGAATTCCCACAGTTTGAGGAGATTAAAGGAAACCTACCATTTCAAATGGTAGGTTTAAGCTGTAAACACCGAGCACCTGCCGGTGCTTAGTTTCGTTAGTGTTAAAACCGCGGTATCGCGGTTTTAACACTTTTTAAACTTTATAGCAGAAGCCGCTTCGGCGCTGCTGCGCGACCGTGCGCGCGCAACGCCTGCGGCATTTCCTATGTAGGCGCGCGCACGATCGTGCGCACGCAGCGCCGAAGCAGTTTATGCTATAAAGTTTAAAAAGTGTTAAAACCGCGATACCGCGGTTTTAACACTAACGAAACTAAGCACCGGCACCAGCTCACCCTGAGCTGGTGCTCGGTGTTTACAGCTTACACCTACCATTTGAAATGGTAGGTTTCCTTTAAGCGTTTCAAGCTTTCCCAAAAGGGGGCGAGGATCCGACAGGACCAGAACATGTGCAGAAAGGTCCTCAGCATGTTGAGGGTGCCAGCGGGAAGATAGTATGTAGCCTAGTAGGAACTCTATACCATCTGGACATGAGTTTGTATCCTGCTTCTTGGTATCTGGAGCTCACCGAGGTGCTATGACATAATTCAAAGATGCACGTTTTCTGTTCAGGTGTAAGTGAAATGTTTAAGTCAGTTTCCCATTGCGTCAGGTATTGAGGGCCAGGGTCGTCAGGGACGGATAGAAGACATGAATACGAGAAAGAGAGCGTGTGGCAAACTGTGCCAGTGCTGGAGCAAAGGCATTCAAATGAGGTTTTATTTTTGGAGAATTGAGAACATGGAGGGAGGTCAAATAGTGTCATAGTTGTTGAGCTTTCCACGCTCCCAATGGACAAGGGTCTGTCAGTTCCGTAAGCTGTTGAGTAGTCAACCATGCTGAGTCCCTACTAAAATGTTCTGCCCTAAACTTGCCCGCCCGTCTCCATTGCTTAAATACTGTATCTTCGCATCCTGGGGAAAAATCAGGATGCCCCAAAATTGGCGTCATCGGGGACTGTTCGGGTAAAAACCTTTCCCTAATTGTTTCCAGTTGGCAATGGTTGATAGTTGAACCTATCGTGGGGTGCGATTTTAAGGCTGTTGTTCTCTCAGTGTGCAGCCACGGCATTGCCTGTAGCGGGATTGTCGTAAAGGACTGCTCCAGAGCCACCCAGGGCTTCAGGCTGGATTTACAGCACCAGTCTAGGGTTCTGGCTAGGTGGGCTGCCGTGTGGTATCCTTTGAAATCTGGTAGTCCAATACCCCCCCGCGATCTTAGAGTGATACAAAGTAGTGCGTTTGATTCTGACAGGTTTGCCAGCCCAGACGAATTTGTGTTGGATGGCATTTGGGGAGCGAAAATATGCTTTTGGTATCTTAATAGGGAGTGCTTGAAAATGATACAAGAAGAGTGGAAGTATATTCATTTTGAATATAGCACATCTCCCAAACCATGAAAAAATGCCCTTGGTCCATCTGGAGCAGTCCTCTCGTACTTTGTTAAGTATCGGAAGAAAATTGAGGGTGTAAAGCCTAGATAAGTCAGGTGGTAATTGTGTCCCTAAGTAAGTGATACTCTGGGATGCCCACTTAAAGTTGAATGACTCTCTCAGTGTTTCCTGAAGATGGTCCGGGAGAGAAATATTTAGAGCTTCCGACTTGGACCAATTAACACGGAAGTGAGATAGTTGGGCAAACGTGTGTATCTCGTTCATTAAGTTAGGGAGAGAGATCTGTGGATTGGTCAAGAAAAAGAGAAGATCATCCGAGTAGGCTGCTATTTTGTATGTGATCCCCTGCACTCTTATCCCGGAAATGTCTTGATTAGATCGTATTCGACAGAGAAAGGGTTCTCTGGACAAAGAGTAGGGGCGAAAGTGGACAGCCCTGCCTAGTACCATTTTGTATCTCAAAACTATCTGAGGGAGTACCATTCACTCGGATAGACGCTGAGGGGCAGGAGTATAGAGACATAATCCAATAAAACATTTTGGTCCGAATACCAAACACCCGAAGGACCTTGGACATGTAGGGCCAACTCACTCTATCAAAGGCTTTTTCTGCATCCGTTGATAGAAGTATGAGCGGTATATGTTCCATCTGTGCTTTGTATATCAGATTAATGGCCTTGGTAGTATTGTCCCTGGCTTCCCTTCCCAGCAAAAACTTGGCCTGGTCCGAGTGGATGGCATTTAATAGGAGGGGAGCAAGTCTCATCGCTATGATTTTGGCAAATAACTTGAGGTCCTGAATTAACAATGAAATTGGGGCGATAATTTGTGCATTGGGTAGCATCCTTTCCAGGTTTAGGTATGACAGCTATAGTTGCTCTCAACGTATCTCTGGGAAGAGAGGCCTCCCTTTCTCTTTCCCTTTTTCGTTGGGAGCCATGGGTAATCAGTATACTTCGAATGATATGCTTGTGACTTTCCCATTCAATACATGGGTCGATCCCCTCCTCCGTGGTTCTAGCGTAGGGATTCCCGAATTTCGTCCGCACTAACCGTGTCATCTAAGAGGGACGTGTTTAGTTTCCACTGCCACTGGAAGTCAGACGTGTCATTAAGGTTAATTGTCATGGAGACCATCGCATAGTCCGAGAAGGTTATATTATCTATTGTAGCACATATTATGTGCCGTAGAATAAAACGTGAAGTCTTTATCTCCCGGTCACAATAGTCTCCATGTATCAGTTGATGCTCGTGGAAAAGTCCCTTTAATCTGCGCAGGCTGTGCAGTGGTACAGAGGAGGAGCCAGAGGAGGTATGTAAACTAGGATCCAAGGCAACATTAAAATCTCCTCCGATAACTAGGTGTCCCTCAGCGAAATCCTCTATGAGGTCTAAGAAAGCGGACAGAGCTTGGACTTGACCTGAGTTGGGAAGGTATAAGGAGGCAAACGTGTGCATGCTATCATCTATTTTACCTTTGACAATTATCATTCTCCCTCCCAAGTCACCTTCTGTCTGTAAGGTTATATGGCCTGGTTTCACTAAGATGGGTTTCCTGAATGAAGGCAACCTGGATCTTCCTTCCCCTAAGCATATTAAATAGAATGGACCTCTTTTCAGGGCTGTGGAGCCCCTACACATTGAGGGAGCCAATTGTTAGTTTGTCTGGTTGTCCCCCTGACCTAAACGCCCGCCACGCCCGCCATGGTATGGGGGGGGGGGCACTAGTGGGGGGGTGAGAGAGAACACGAAGGGGAAAGGAACAGCGGGGAGAAGGAAATCATGTGGGCTGGACGGGGACGACCTGCGAACCCTAGTCCAATGGGAGAGAGGTGGGGAAGAAAGATAGAAAATGAGAACGAAATAAATAGAAAAGGTTAAGCCCTAAGTCCCTGGAAATAAGAGAAAGAAAAAGAGAAAACCAGGGAAACAATATCCCCTATCATGGGGGAAAAAGCGGGGAACGCAGAAGGCAATAGAGCGGAGCTCCAGCCCAACCAGGCATATTAACAATTATGTCAAAAGACTATTAGAGCGGTTAACTCCCCCCATGCACCCCCTGGTGTCACATTAGCTCGAATAGTAAGCCAGGTGAACCACGGGTCGATGAGGGAGGCATAGTGCTGAAGTGCTACAAATATTCTTAGTAACCCATATAAACAAATAATTAACTGAGGAACAAGAGCATGTCCCACACTGGAGGGTAACATTATCAAATCACGGATCACAAAAGACCTAAGGCCTTTGGCTCCCTCCAGTCGCCGGTCTTAATAAGCGTCGTTCTGGAGGTCTGGTTAGCATGCATCCACTGTACAAAATATAAAGAGTAGTCCTCCAGTGTGGAAAATATTTCTCAATGTAAACAGACAGTGTAACATCATACTATATGCAATTATCTGTTAATTTGTTATGTCGCCCAATAGCCTTATATATCGAGTGAAGCAAGTACAAAGCATTGCAAATATTAGTCACTAGATGGCGGTGTTTCCTAACTATGAGCGACCGACCCAATAGCATTATCACAATCAAATGTCTTATTGGTTGCAGTAAAAGATCAGGCCACCAAATTTAAAAAAATAAAACAAAGAAGAAAAAAAAAATGATGCATAGTCACTGTGCTAACTTTTTCTTCTCTATGAGGAAGAGAAATAGAATGGTTAAACACAAAGTTTACTTTGGAGGGTAAGTGTAAATACTTCTCCAGATCCTGGCACCTGGTGCCGGTATCTGAGTCCTGTGTAGCAAGGTTACTGTGAGATCTTCAGGCCTCCATAGGAAGATCTACGGATAGGTCCGGACCCAGTGGACCAACTTCAGGAGGTTGCGGTGACAAATTCGGTGGTGGAGTGTCCTCGATGGAGGGCCGTCTCCTATACTCAGGGATGCTTAGTCGGCGGGGCTGCGACAAGCCAGTTAGGGACGGGAATTGGAGGGATATTCAGGAAGCGGAAAAGGCCAGGGAGGTCATTAGGTCTCCTCAGAAAGAACGGGGATCCGTTGTGTCGGATAATAAGGTGAAAGGGATGGCCCCACCGATAAGAAGCGCCGGTTTCGTTTATGCCATGCAGAAGGGGTTGTAATAGGCGCCTCAGGCTCAGGGTGCGGGTTGAGACATCCGGATAAATGTGCACATCAGAGCCCTCAGCTTGTAAAGTTGCCCGGTTCCAGGCCGCACGCATTATCTTTTCTTTATCTGTAAAGTAGTGAAGACGGCATAGGACGTCTCTGGGGGCCCCAGATTTGTTTGGAGACATTCTGGAAACTCTATGGATCCTATCAAACAAGAGCTCAGAATCTGCAGGACGGAGCAGAATGTCATTAAATAGATGCGTTACTCTCTCAGATAGGTTGTCATCTGACCGGCGTTCAGGCAGGCCTTTTATGCGTATATTGTTACGCCTGCCGCGGTTTTCCTGGTCGTCTAGCATAAGCGTCACGTGTTGGATATGTGCTCTGGACTGAGTCATCTCAACCTCCATAGCCGTGACCCGTGCATCTAACACAGTGGACGCGTTTTCAAAACTCAGAGTGCGAGCAGACACTTCTTCTAGCTCCTCTTTAACCTCCTCTAGGGCCTGCTGTGGTGAAAGCTTAAGCCTCTGAATAGCAGAGTCCAGATCTTGCCTGGTGGGGAGGGCCCGGAGCAGTTCTATTAAGATTTGAAACTCAGCCTGCATAGTGTTAACTCTGGGCTCCTGTAGCTGTGTGGGGGCCTGCGCTGCAGTTCCCTCTGACAGGGAGGCTTGAGTCTGGTGCCATGTGCCATGTGTTGCACCGTACCGCTCCCGTAGGGCGCCGCAAGACCATTGAAATGTATGGGGGACGTATACCGGCCGTATATACGCCCCCCCATACGTTTGTGTGAATGTAGCCTAAGTCAGTCTCAGGTCGTTGTTTGAACTGGTTGTTTAAAAAATGTTCGTGACTGTTCTTTGTTCATGTACCTTGTACTAATTCTAGTCATGTTAAACATGACTTTTGGATATGGGATGGACCCTCACTTCATCATAACAGCTCAAAAGAAAAGGGGGGACACGGTGTCCGGTATAAATAAACACAAAACGCTTTATTTAATGGTGTCAAATAGGCCACAGCTTTATTTAAATCACAAGACTAAAATAGTTAGAGGAAGAGTTGGGTGAATTGCTAGGAATGGGATTCACCTATACTGTGAGATCCCCAGCTGCCTGACATACAGCCCACCGGCCAGGCAGCAATAAAGGGGCGGCACGCTCTGCACCGCCATTCTAGTAGAGCCAGTCCACTTTATGGGCACCAATGACCCTTGTGAAGATCCTCACTCCTGTGCTTCACCACCGTGCCCGCCCCTGGATGACATTACCATTAAGACATCCTTCAGGAGGCCACTTCCAAAGCTCAGCCTGTTCACCACCATGAGGTTTAACATCCTCTATGAGTTAAAAATTAGTCCACCTGCAACTTCCACCCAACTCCTCCACCGCCAACTCCAAAGCTGTGACAGATAGCAAAACCTGCTATTCTATATTACTTTAATAATTTAATATCCAAGGATGAGTATAAATATATGTTTAACAAAAAACCCACCCTGTCAACCTTTTATGCACTGCCACAAGTTCACAAAAAGACCACCCCAATCCCAGGAAGACCAATTGTATCTTGGACAGACAACCTAACACAAGGTATTAGCAATTATGTGGACCACATTTTAAGACCATTCGTCACTTCACTCCCTTCTTATATTAGAGACACCAAAGATCTTATCACGAAATTGCAAGACATTCGTGTCCCCACGGGTACTCACCTGGCAAGTTTAGACGTTGAAGGTCTTTACTCTAACATTAGACACGATTTGGGACTTTGTGCGATAAAAAGCTTTTTGGACACCAAGGGCCCACAATTCAAAGGCCACAACCACTTCACTCTTACCTTACTTGATTTTCTACTTTTTCAACTACTTTTTGTTTGGCGGTACCTTTTACCATCAGGTGAAAGGTACCGCCATGGGCACTATCTGCGCACTTACTTATGCAAATCTATTTCTTGGGTGGTGGGAAGCTAATTTTGTTTTTTGTGACACTCTGACTTTATTTACAGATCACATTCTTTTCTGGGGCAGATATATGGACGATGTCCTCATCCTGTGGCAGGGGGATGAGGACATCTTCAACCGCTTTGTCTTCACACTCAACCACAACACGATTTGTATGAAGTTTACCCCCGAATTTCACTCCACTATGATATACTTTTTAGATCTTACGGTCTACATTGATCCAAAGGGGGATTTGGGCTTCAAAATTTTCCGAAAAACAACGGCCACTAACAGTTTACTTAATTGGGAAAGCTGCCACCCAAGACCCCTTAAACAAGGTATCCCAGAGCCGGAATACCTCAGAGCCAGAAGGAATTGTTCAAATGAAAGTGATTTCGAGAGAGAATGTTATACACTCTTTAATCGCTTCAAAGCAAGAGGGTATCCAAAAAGAGTATTGAAACGCACGTACAAACGTGCAAAAACAACTGATAGAGGAATCCTTATAAATAGAGGAGAAAGAAATAAGGATAAAAAGATAGTACGGTGCATTGGTACTTTTGATGCCCACGCGGAAAACATCAAGAGCATCATGCACAGGTTCGGGCCCTTACTCCAGGCAGACACGGACCTTACTAAAGTGATAGGCAGTGGACCCTCGATTACCTACCGGCAGGGCAGAAATATGAAAGATAGGCTGGTACATAGCCACTTCGATGTAAGCACTCCCGCGAAGAAGACCTGGCTGTCATCGCCCATTACCGGCTCTTTCCCAAGTGGAAATTGTAACTTCTGCAGATATATGCCAAAAATAAAACAATTTGAGGCAAATGGCAACACGTATACGATCCGCAAATTTATGTACTGCAAAAGTACTTGTGTCATATATATCGCTCAATGCGCGTGCCCGAAGACCTATGTCGGCAAAACAGTCCAAGAACTTAGGAGACGAATATCTTGCCATTTAAGTTCAGTCTGCACGGACAAGGACACGTCATTGGCAAGACATGTCAGATCATTCCATGAGGGCAGGATGGACCATCTAAAATTTTGGGCCATTTACCAACTTAAACTAGGCCCCCAAAAAGGAAATATTGATAAAAAAACTCTTGCAACTGGAGGCTCGATGGATAGACCGTCTGGAAAGTCTAAGTCCAAACGGTCTAAATGAGGGCTTTACGTTCGCCGCATTTCTTTAGACGAGCAAGAAACAGAACCGCCGTTTATAGAATAACAACTATCAATATTCTCCTATAGAACCACCACTACCTTAAGTAACTAAAAAATTCTAATTTAAGAATTTTAGGTCAAAAATATTGCCTCCCCAAACTAAACTTGATATCTCAATAACCTATAAGGTTGTTCCTCAAAAATGAATAGAAAAAAATATATATTTTGAGACTTCTCATAATCTTTACTCAGTGGTATTGTCAGGTTCGCTGGAGAGAATGCTGGTACTTCTGGTTCTTCTGGTGGTGCTAGCAGTGTTCTCCAACCTCCAGCGCGTGTCCGCGCAAACTCCTCCTCTCGTCCCGGGCAGCGGCTGCTAAGATCTCGCGCTGTCTAGGAGTTGTGTTCTGAACTGCTGACTTGTGGTACCTCTGCATGGTGCCTGCTATTGTGCTTGGTTATTCTGCACCATGAGGGGTTAATTCTCAGTAGTTCTGGAGGTGGGGTTCTGGCTGCATAAATTGCAGCCTCACTAGTCACCTGTGCCAGTGTTTGAAATCCCCTCGCTCAGCATTAGGTTTGACTTGCTCTGTATCTGTATCGTTGTTGACCTCGGCTCGTTTTTGACATTGACTCTTTGCCTACTGATTTTGCTATTGACGTACCCTCTCATTGTGACTCCGGCTAGTTAACCATTCTTTTGTGTTTTATGTTTGTCAGTCTGTTCGTGTTTCCCTTCCCACAATTAGCAGTGTATTTCAAGTCTTCAAGTAGTTGCCCCACGGTTTAGCGTGGGGGGGCTATAGGAAGGGACAGAGGTTGGGGCAAGCTCAGGGCACACTATCCCCTGTCTTTTGTGTTACCCAATCCCAACAGAAACACTGGCCACACATAGGTCTGCATCCTGTATCCGACCTGCTACATTCTCTCCTCCCATGGAGCCTTTGTCAGCTGTGGTCGCTCAGGTCCAGACCCTAACTCAGCTTGTTCAGGATCTAGCTTCCCGTCTCCAAATTCAGGAATCTATGCAGGTTCCACGGCAGACACCACCGCAGGATCCACTGCCACCCATGCCTGAACCTAAGGTTCCTCTCCCTGACTTGTTTTTTGGTGACCGTAAGAAATTTTTTTCATTTCGGGAGGGCTGTAAACTTTATTTTTCTTTACGTCCTCGTTCTTCGGGCACAGAGACTCAAAGGGTGGGCGTGGTAATTTCCCTGTTGTGGATCCGCAAAATTGGGCCTTTTCTCTCCCACCTGACTCTCCATCCCGTTCTTCTCTTGACGCTTTTTTTTCTGCTTTAGGCCAGATTTATGATGAACCTGACCGCCAAGCACTGGCAGTTTCCCACCTTAGATCTCTGTGTCAGGGAAAACGGACAGCAGAAGATTATTGTGCCCAGTTCAGACAGTATGTGACTGACTCGCAATGGAATGACTGCGCCCTAAAAGACCAATTTATGTCCGGACTGTCAGACCGAGTACAGGACTTAGTCTTAGCTTATGCCGAGCCTCAGACATTAGATGATGCTATGACTCTGGTCATCCGAGTTGATCGTCGCCTAAGATCCAGGCGATCACCTCGGGTGTCCTCTGACTGTCAGCCAGCGGCCAATCTGTCTCCGGGTAGTCCAGAATGGGAATCCATGGAGCTGGATAGCATCTCTCCTGCACAGCAGAAGCAACATCGAATAAGACGCCATCTTTGTTTCTGCTGTGGAAGTCCTGATCATCAGATACACACCTGTTCCAAGAGGCAGCAGCAGGAAAACTTCCGCTCCTAAGCAGTAGTCGGGGGGACTGCTTAGGAGCTCAGGTACTCCCAGTTGTGTCTAGAATGTATTTACCTTGTACGGTTAAGTTTCAGTCTGTTTCCTGCACTGGTCGCGCCTTTTTGGATTCAGGTGCTGCGTCTAATTTAATCGATTATAATTTTGTCTCTCAGTTTTGCATGTCATTGATTCCTTTGTCCACTCCTATCCAGATGTCGGGTGCGGATTTGACCCCTCTACAGGCAGGGTTGATTAAATTCCGAACCCCGCAGATAAAGCTTATGGTAGGAGCTATGCATGAAGAGTGGTGTTCTTTCCTAGTTATGGAAAACTTGTCTGAAAATGTCATTCTTGGTCTACCCTGGCTCTGGATCCATAATCCGGTAATTAATTGGGAAACTCTGGAGCTGGTTCATTGGGGTCCTCACTGTAAGGATCACCTGACCAGAGTTTCATTATGTACAGTAGTGGCGGAAGATCAGAGTCTTCCAGGTTTTCTCTCTCAGATGTGTTTTCAAAACCCTTGTCCCAAGTCCTTCCTCCTCACAGGGAGTTTGATTGTAAAATTGACCTTCTTCCTGATGCTAGATTGCCAAAGGGTCGTATATATAACCTGTCAGTACCAGAACGGGAGGCACTGAAGAGTTATATTGATGAGAGTTTGGCAATCGGACATATCCGTCCCTCTGAGTCGCCCACTGGGGCCGGGTTCTTTTTTGTTGAGAAGAAAGATGGTGGTTTACGGCCGTGTATTGATTATCGAGAATTAAATAAGATAACGGTAAAAAACTCAGGTCCTCTCCACTTGATCCCGGATCTCTTAAATCATGTTTCTGGGGCCCAAGTTTTCTCTAAATTAGATCTCAGAGGGGCTTATAACCTGATTCGGATCTGAGAAGGGGATGAGTGGAAAACCGCATTTAATACACCTTTGGGACACTTTGAATACCTGGTTATGCCCTTTGGTTTGAGTAATGCCCCAGCGGTTTTTCAAGGGTTTATGAACTCCATTTTTCATGATTACATCGGTGTGTTTATGGTGGTTTATCTAGACGATATCTTGATTTTCTCTCCTGATATGGTTTCTCACCAGCAACATCTCCGCCAAGTACTTACCAGGTTACGCAAAAACCATCTCTTCGCTAAACAGGAAAAGTGTGTCTTTTGTGTCCAAAAAGTTTCCTTTTTAGGTTATGTTGTTACTCCCTCTGATGTACAGATGGATCCGAGTAAGGTTCAGGCGCTCACGGACTGGGTTCGGCCTACTAATCTTAAGGCCTTACAACGTTTTTTGGGTTTCGCTAACTATTATCGGAACTTTATTAAGAACTTTTCCGTGATCGCCAAACCCCTCACGGATCTGACCCGTAAGGGTGCTGATCCAAACAATTGGTCCCCTGCCGCTTGCTCTGCGTTTGAAACTTTAAAAGCGGCATTCTCGTCAGCCCCAGTTTTGGTTCAACCTGACCTCTCTCTACCGTTTGTTGTGGAGGTTGATGCCTCCGAGGTAGGAGTAGGTGCAGTGTTGTCTCAGGGGTCCTCCACTCTCACCAGACTCAGACCCTGTGCATATTTCTCTAGAAAGTTTTCGTCATGTGAGAGGAATTATGATATTGGTAATTGAGAGCTCCTTGCCATTAAGTGGGCATTTGAAGTCTGGCGACACTTTTTGGAGGGAGCTCTTCATCCGATAACTGTGCTCATGGATCATAAGAACTTAGTATATTTGGATACTGCTAAGCGCTTGAACTCGCGTCAGGCTAGGTGGGCCTTGTTTTTCTCTCGCTTTAATTTTGTGGTCACCTACCGACCGGGGTCAAAAAATGTGAAGGCTGATGCCTTGTCCGTAGCTTCGGGACTCCTGAGCTTCCAGAGACTACGGACAGTAATATTTTGTCTCCAGGTGTTGTGTTGGCAGCTGTCTCCTCCCACCTCTCCTCTCAAATTTTAGCAGGACAAAAATCTGCACCCAAAGACCTTCCGGAAGGCAAATTATTTGTTCCTCTTTCTTGTCGCTTGAGAGTGTTGGAGGAGACGCATTGCTCAGTATTGGCAGGTCATCCGGGAATGCGGAGCACCTTGGATCTCTTAAAGAGAAGTTACTGGTGGCCTCACATGACTAATGATGTGCACGCATGTGTCCAAGCCTGTCAGGTCTGTGCGCGAGGAAAGACTCCCAGGAGACGTCCTGAGGGGCCTCTTCTTCCGCTTCCAGTTCCCACCAGGCCATGGTCTAACGTGTCTATGGATTTTGTCACTGATCTGCCAGTATCTCAAGGGTATACTGTGATTTGGGTGGTAGTGGACCGTTTCTCTAAGATGGGACACTTTGTTCCATTAAAAAAGTTACCTTCAGCTGAGGAGTTGGCTGAATTGTTTATACAGAATATTGTACGCCTCCATGGTATACCAGATGATATTGTGTCAGATAGGGGCGTACAATTTGTTTCCAAATTTTGGCGAGCATTTTGTTCTAAACTGGAAGTTAATTTGTCATTCTCGTCGGCATTTCACCCTGAGACTAATGGTCAGTCCGAGAGAATGAATCAGGAGATGATTCAATATCTGCGACTCTTTGTCTCGGACAGTCAGGACCAGTGGGTGAAATTCCTTCCGTTGGCAGAATTTGCTATTAATAACCACTGTAGTTCTTCCACTCAGGTTTCTCCCTTTTTCCGCAATTATGGTTTTCATCCTCGTTTCTCCTTTTCATCTGTGCCTGTCTCTAATATTCCTCGAGCGGAAGCTATTACATCCAAGTTGCGCACGCTCTGGTCACAAGTTCAGCAAAATATTCAGAGGGCACAAAATTCTATGGTCCAACAGGCTCAGAGAAGGCGCACTAACTCTGATACGTTTGTGGTGGGGGATAAAGTATGGTTATCCACAAAAACTCTTAAATTGAAGGTCCCCTCTTTGAAGTTTGCGCCCAGGTTCGTTGGTCCTTTTGTTGTTACTCAAATTGTTAACCCGGTTTCCTTCAAGGTTACTCTTCCAGCAGGGTGGCGGGTTCATAACACCTTCCATAAGAGTCTTCTGAAGCGCTATGTTGAGCCTGTTTTGCCTCTTCCTGACCCTCCTCCTCCATCTAGTGTGGAGGGGAATCTGGAGTTTGAGGTGGAAAAGGTTTTGAATTTCAGATGGGTAGGTAACTCCCTGCAGTACCTGGTCCACTGGAAAGGTTTTGGTCCTGAGGATAGGTCTTGGGTTCCGGCTAGAGATGTTCATGCTCCGCGGTTGCTATTGACGTACCCTCTCGTTGTGACTCCGGCTAGTTGACCATTCTTTTGTGTTTTATGTTTGTCAGTCTGTTCGTGTTTCCCTTCCCACACATAGCAGTGTATTTCGAGTCTTCAAGTAGTTGCCCCACGGTTTAGCGTGGGGGGACTATAGGAAGGGACAGAGGTTGGGGCAAGCTCAGGGCACACTATCCCCCGTCTTTTGTGTTACCCAATCCCAACAGGTATATTCAAGCACTACACATTTTTTACTTATTTTGCTGACAGATGGAATATATAGCTACCCCTCATTAACAATAGAAAAAACAACAAAGATACTCTACCTTTAACTTGAATAATCATATCTCCATCGGCTATATGCATTGGTACGATCCTCCGTTTTGGTGAACATATTATGAAAGCCAACTATACACTATAACTTTGCATATTATTATATGTCGATACAGGCCAAGATTTTTTAAGTCCGCGCGTCTGCGCAGACATCACGTCAGCCAAAAGTCCTCCGTATCTGGACGCATGCGCCTAACAGGCTTTTCAGTACACAGAAAATAGAGGTTAGGGCGCGTGCGCCACTTTCTGACGCATGCGCCGTATACCCTCCGTAACTCGACTCAATCATTTAGAACTAAAAAGTTTTTTCGCATGCGCATACTCACCGGAGTGATCGGAATATCGACCAATGGAGCATAGGTACGTAACCTCTTTTTCCAACTCTCAATGAATCGCGTTATGCCCTTTCTGTAAGGATCTGACGTCAATAAGACAGCCCAAAACAAAGGTTATATCTGTCAGCATACTACGGTCCGCACTCACACTTAGCCCCGGCACCCCTGAGGACGCCACTAAGGTGGCGAAAAATGTCAGGGGGGGGGGGGGCTGTAGTGTCCTTGATTTTTATAATTATAATAATTATAGATACTTTTTGCCACTGTTGCTAAGCTACGTGAGAGTGTGTGTATGTTTAATGGAGACTGGTATGTGCCCTGTCACATATACAACAAAACATTGGCAGTGAGTGAAGCAAAAAGAGTGTTGTGATGAATCTATATTTAAAAAAAGAATGATTAACCCCTTAAGGACGCAGCCTGTTTGCAGGTTAAGGCTCGCAACTTTTTTTTGAAATTTGACCAGTGTCTCTTCCTGTGGTAATAACTTTTGAACACTGTTACTTATCAAAGCGATTCTGAGATTGTTTTTTCCCCACATGTTGTACTTCCTTTTAGTGGTAAATTTTGGCTGATAAGTTTTGCGTTTATTTACAAAAAAAAGAAAAAAATGGTGAATTTTTAGAAAAATTTGCCATTTTCGAAATTCAAAATCACCGCGTTTTCAGGTAGATAGATTTACCACCTAAATAACTTGCAGAATAACATTTCCCATTTGTCTACTTTACATTTTCATAATTTTTGAAATGTTTGGATAATTTATTTTGACGTCACGCGGCCTACAAATCGAATAGCGATTTTCCGTATTTTCGGAATTGACTATTTTGGGGATAAATACTGTTTGAAATCAAATTTTACATATTTAGCAACAAAACCCCCTATATAACCAACCCATTTTCAAATCTGCACCCCACAAACTATCAGAAGCAGCATTTACAAAGATTGTTAACCCCTTGAGATCTTCATAGTAATTGAATCAAAATGGCGGTGAAATTTAGAATGGTCAAATTTTGTCGGTTATACGTTCATCTAGCCCTAAAATTTACACATTTCCAAAAGATAAAAAGAGAAAACTCACCATAAAATTTGTTCTACAATTTCTCCTGAGTGCAGCGACCCCCCACATGTGGACATTACTTGTGTTATGGGGGCACAGCAAGGCGCAGAAGGGAAGGAGCACCCTACAGCTGCCAGGATTTTAGTTTTCTGGTTGCCCCCTTTTGAAGGCTATAAAATTTTCGCTTTTTCGTTATTTGGGTCATGTGATGGCATTTTTTTTGCGGGACGAGATGCTTTTTCCAGTGTTACCATTTTGGGGTTGGTATCACTTATTGTTGAAAATTTGGGAACTTTTTTTGAGGTCATGAGTAGAAAAGCATCAATTCTGTACTGGATTTTTTACTTTTTTTTTTTTTCGTGTTCACCATTTAGCCTAATAATCCTGTTATCTTTATTCTATGGGTCGATACGATTACGGGGATACCAGACATGAATATTTTTTCTTATGTTTTACTAAATTTGCCAAATAAAACCCTAATGTGGGGAAAAATCTATCATTTTTTCATCGCCGTCTTCTAAGTGGCATAACATTGTTACATTTTTGGCAACAGAGCTGGTTGATGGCTTGTTTTTTGTGGGACATGTTGTTCTTTGCAACAATATCATTCTGGAGTACATATGTTTTGTTGCTCACTTTTTATTGCATTTTTAGTGGGATATAATAGGTAAAAATCATAATTTTTGGTGGGTTTTTGGCGTTTTTTTTTTTACGGCGTTCATCATATGGGTTCAATAGTTATTTAGTTTTATTCTATGGATTGTTACGGACACGGTGATATTATATATGTGGGGTTTGTGTTATGATTTAGACTTTTTTGAGCGTTATATGTCTCTTTATATGTTTTGGGGCTTATGGGCATTTTTAGTGATTTATAAAGTAATTTTTTATTGAAAAACATTTTTTTTTACATTTTTTACATGATCCACCATGGGATATGAACAAGCAATCATCTGATTGCTTGTTCTTGATAATACTCTGCAATACTAATGTATTGCAGGGTATTATCAGTGCCAGCCTATGCAGATGCATAGGCTGACACTTTGCCTTTAAGATGACGTCACAGACGCCATCTTAAAGGTAAACCCTCCAGGCTTCTCTGGGGTCCCGATCGGGCCCCAGAGGAGCCAAAACAGCGATCGGCCCCCCCGAAAACGGTGCGGGGGGGCCGATCGTGGGGTAAAGACCCCCAGAAGGCATGTTAAATGTCGCGGCTGCTATACAGAGCTGAACCGGCATCGGCTCTGCGCAGTAGCTGTACTGCGCTGAGCGCTAATCGCGGGACTCAGCGCAGTACAGCTACGGCGCAGAGCGCTAAGGGGTTAATCATCTCTACTGGACGGACACATGCACAGTATCATCTTACTAATTAGACACTTTTGTACAAGGATACTAAGGGTGCGTTCACACGTTGCAGTTACAACTGTATCGCAATCAGCTTTGAGGTGGTTTTAGGTGCAGTTTTGTCAATTTCCCAGGTGAAAGACATGAACTGAACGGGTGAATTTGATTTTGAAGGGGAAACCTGCTCCACAAATGTCATTCACCCGTTCAGTTCATGTCTTTCACCTGTTCAGTTCATGTCTTTCACCTGTTCGATTAACAAAACTGCACCTAAAACCTCCTCAGAGCTGATTGTGATGCAGTTGTAACTGCAACGAGTGAACGCACCCTTAGGGTGCGGTCACACGTCGCGTTTAACGCATGCGTTTAAAAAACGCATTGGAATAGCTGAAGAGTGATTTGCCTAATTAAACACCTCTTAACACTTGTGTTTACAAAACGCATGTGTTAACCGCGATGTTAACGCATGCGTTAACAATGCGCTAACAACAGCATGCGTTAACCGCGATGTTAACGCATGCGTTAACAATGCGTTAACAGTTGCGTTTTGTAAACACAGGTGTTAGCAGCTGTTTAATTAGGCAAATCACTCTCCAGCTATTTTAAACGCATGCGTTAAACGCGACGTGTGACCGCACCCTTAGGCTTCACCTACAGCTCTTTAAATTGATACTATCACTGACACCTAGTGTCCCTAATGAAAAGTGTCCTTATTTCCAATTCAGAGTGAATGGTAACTTTGATTCTAAACTAGCACCACCTCATTCCTGTTGCCTATTAACCCCTACGGGACTCGGCCTCTTTTGGCCTTAAGGACGCGGCCCCATTTTTCAAATCTGCCCTGTGTCACTATAAGTGGTTATAGCGCGGGAACGCTATGAGATATCCAGGGGATTTTGAGATTGTTTTCTCGTGACACATTGTACTTCAAATTAGTTTAAAAATTTGGATGAAATCTTTTGCGTTTAGGTATGAAAAAAAACAAAATTTGGAAAAAATTTGGAAAAATTCTTTATTTTCAACATTCTAAATTCTCTACTTTTGATGCAGAAAGTCATAGCTCCCAAATAAATTCATAACTTACATTTCCCCAATGTTGTGCTTGATGTTGGATGGTTTTTTAAGATTCCACATATTTTACTAGAATGTTATGAGGCTCAGAATTTAGGGGTCATTTTTCACATTTTTTGCAAAATCACCAAAACCCGTATTTAGATGGACCTGCTCAACTTCTAATTGACACTGAGAGGCCTAAATAATAGCGAGACTCGTAAATTACCCCATTGTGGAAACTACACCCCTCAACGTATGAAAAACCACTTTTAAGAAGTTTGTTAACCCTTTAGGTGTTTTATAGGGGTTAAAACAAAATGGAGGTGCAGTCTGCAAATTGTAATATTTTTTCACAATACACTCATTTTGGGTGGAAAATGAAACATTTACAATGGATTAAATGAATAAAGGCTCCACAAAGTTTGTTACCCAATCTCTCCCGAGTACACGGATACCCTATATGTGGTGGTGACTGCTGTATGGGCGCACGGCCGGGCATAGAAGGGAAGGAGGCGCCATCCAGATCAGATTTTCTATGTCACATTGTACAGGCTATAATTTTTTTCTTTTTTTATCTGGACCTATAGGGGCTTATTTCTTTTGCCACATGAGATGCACTTTTCTGGTACGTAATTTGGGGGAATCTATAGGCTAATTGGTGAGATTTTATTAACTCTTTGTTGGTGGAGGAAATGAAAATCATCACTTTTTAGGAAGATTTTTATGGGTTTTTTTTGGCCGGTAACCATACCATAAAAATAGTATATTATTTTTATTCTATGGGTCGCCACGATTACAAAAAGACCTCATTTATATAGATTTTTTATTTTTTCCCCATTTTTACTGCATAAAAAGTAATTTGGCAAAAATGTTGTTAATTTTAGCATCACCGTCTTTCATATGCATAACTTTTTTATTTTTCGCCTCACAAATCTGTTTAAGGGCTTATTTTTTGCAAGAAGGATTGTTCTTTTTAGTGGTCTTACTTTAGAGTGCATAACATTTTTTAAATCCCTTTTTAGAGCATTTTTATAGGGTATTAATTGAAAATGATCTTTTTTATGGAGCTTTTTTTTGTTTTGTTTTTTACGGGGTTCACTTTGCGGATCTAATAACGATTCTGTTTTATTATGCAGATTGTTACGGACGCAGGGATACCAAATATGTGGGGGTTTTGTGTATTTTATTCAATTGTACTGAATAAAAACCAATTTGGAGAAAATCTTGTTTATTTTAGCATCACCATCTTTTTATATACATAACTTTTTTATTTTTCGGCTGACAAATCTGGTTAGGGGCTTATTTTTTACGAGAAGAGTTGTTCTTTTTAGTGGGCTTATTTTGGAGTGCATAACATTTTTTTAATTACTTTTTAGAGCATTTTTTTTATAGGGTATTAATTAAAAATGATCTTTTTTCGGAACGTTTTTGCGTTTTTTTTTCTACGGCGTGTACCGTGCGGGTCCAGTAACGATTCTGTTTTATTATACAGATTGTTACGGACGCGGCAATACCAAATATGCGGGGTTTTTTTGTGTTTTTGTGTTTTTTATACTTTATTAAGTTTTTTTATGGGAAAGTGACATTTTAGGGGCTTATATTTTTATGTATTTATTTTTTATTTATTATAATGTGTAGTGTTAAGTGTTTTTGCATATTTTTACTTATACATACTTGAACTGCACTGCAAGTTCAAGTTTTATTGTAGAGCAGTGTAAACTGTCTGAGCAAGCTTGCGCATGCTCAGACAGTTTACAGCCAGACCCGGAAGGGGTCTGGCTGCCATGGAGACCGGGCAGCTCCGGGGCACATGCCAGTCCTCTGAGCTGCCCAGAAGTGGATCGGATCCCCCGGTAAGCGGCACGGGGGATCCGATCCACAGCGCAAACACCCTTACACGCCGCGGTCATGTTTGACCGCGGCGTGTAAGGGGTTAACACCCGCGATCGGAGCCGGCTCCGATCGCGGGTGTTAGCGCAGGCTGTCAGCTGTACTAGACAGCTGACAGCCGCTGCTTCTGGTACCGGCTCCGTTCGTGAGCCGGTGCCAGAAGCAGGACGTTATAGAACGTCCCCGTGCGCTAAGCATCTAGCCCCGGGGACGTACTATAACGTCCTGGTGCGCCTAGGGGTTAAGATATTCTTCATAAAAAAAGAGTCAATGTCCAACATTCTAAATTATGGCGAATGGTCAAACACGAAGGGGGAAGACAGGAGAAGTTATTCAGTTATTCCAATATTTTCATCTTCAATAAATAGTGTTGAGCTGTAAAATATAAAGGAAAAAAAAACACAATATTTCACATATGATCAAGGATAATGGACATCTAGCTCCACATCACTTTTGAAAGCTAAGAAAAAAACCATATATACTCGAGTATAAGCCTAGTTTTTCAGCACAAAAAAATTTGCTGAAAACCCAAACTCGACTTATACTCGAGTAAAAAATATATCAAAACTCACCTTTATGGCTTCTTCCGCTGCTGGCTATATACTGGGGCAAGGGACTGGCTATATACTGGGGCAGGGAGCTGGCTATATACTGGGGGATATGGGCTGGCAGGCTATATACTGGGGGGCAGGTGCTGGCTATATACTATGGGGCAGGGTCCGGCAGGCTATATACTGGGGAGGCTGTGACCAATGCATTTCCCACCCTCAGCTTATACTCAAGTCAATAGGTTTTCCCAGCTTTTGTGTTAAAATTAGGGGCCTCGGCTTATACTTGGGTTGGCTTATACTCAAGTATATACGGTACTTTTGCTAGATGATTGGACAGAGTATGGGGGGATGGTAATAGCATCTATAACAGGGTCGGGGAGCCTTTTTGGCTGAAAGAGCCGTGAACTGAACATATTTTAAAATTTTATTCCATGATAGCCATACAATATGCCCATGCCCCCCAGTAGATAGGCAGCCACAGCTAGATAGGAAGACTCCGGTGCCCTGTGTAGGTTGGACGTGGTATCTCTACCTCGTTGTAGGTCCTTACTGCAACAAAAGAACATTATAGAATTGTCATCTATCCATACATTAAGTATTTCTATAAAGTTCAAAATGGCTGACGATGATTACAAGCATCTACATTGTGCTTATTGTATGGTTGTTTCGTACAATGTGGTGCATGTTGGATGTGGTATTGATAGTCCTACCTCATTGTAAGGCATTACTACAGAAAAATAAAATAAATAATAAAAAATAAATAAAATAAGGAAAGCTTGTTAATGATAGAAAGACAACTCTATAAAGTTCAAAATGGCTGACAATTGATTTAACCCTCTGTCTCCAGTGCTAGTAAAAAGAGCAGCAAAGAAAATAGTAGAGCAGATATTTGGCTTCACACAGTAAGTGGACTTGATCTAAGTAACTTACCTACTCATAGCTGGTTTATACCTGAATGAAGAGAGAAGAATGAATAAGAAAGGAGAATGAATAAGAGAGAAGAATGAATAAGAGAGAAGAATGAATGGATATTTGCAACAATCCTAAACTTACAAGAGAAAATGATTACATTTCGCACGTGATTCTTCCACGAGAAATTTTGATAAATATAGAGACTGTTAAGAAGAAAAGAACCACAATTCTGTGACACATTTAGAGATATTTTGTAAGTTGTATTTGGTTACCCAAACTGGCCAACACCTCAGTGAATAGGTCTTTACATATCCCTCCCAAATAATTGCCTGGGAGTCCATCTACTGATACTGTGGGGCAGATTTACTTACCCGGTCCATTCGCGATTCAGCGGCGGGTTCTCCGACGCTGATTCGGGTCTTCTGGCGTTTCACTAAGGTCGAGCGCCCGATGTCCACCTGGTGTCGCTGCTGTGCTGAAGTCCATCGGAGTTCACTGGAGTTCACCAAGCTAGCCTGGGTGCAGGTAAGTGCGTGTCATGCGACACATTTTAAAAAAAAAAATCTGTGGTTTGTCCAAATCCGTTGGGTTTTCCGATGGCCACGCCCCCGATTTCCATCATGTGCATGCCGGCGTCGATCGCGTGTGCCAAAAACCTGGGGCAATTCGGCGCGAAAGCGGTAATTTTCGGGAAACCCGACGAAAAAACGTGATTCGGCCCCTTAGTCAATGACCCCCTGTATCTCTAAACTATGGGTGGTAATAGATGCAACATGTCCCTATTACCAGCTGATGACCACTTGCACATCTGGCATGAGGTGTGCGGGTGGGGGGGGGGATACTAAGACTCTAGCTCAGGGCAACAGTCGTAATAGGTTCCCCCTATATATCGAGTAAGCAGGGATTGTGGAAACATCTAATTTACCATTTGTCAGAAGCCACTAAATGGATTCTGGCTGCTGACTTTGAGCTTGTAACCATACCCCAGGCTGCCTTGCTGGGATCTGTGATTGATAGCTGCCCTGTAGTATCCCTTCCCTGAAAACTGGAAGGTTGTTTTCTAGGGCTCAGTGCTGGTCTCAACTGTGGGTTCATTGATAATTGGCTTTTTATCAAGCCTTTTTTCCCTTGTTTTTAGGAAAAAAGGTTTTAAAAACTAGGCAAATGAGCAACAGGGGCTCCAAGCTCCTTTGGCACCTATATAGGCTCAGGCTCATTTGTATAATTTTTAAAACCTTTTTTTCCCTAAAGACAAGGACATAATAAGCTAAAAAAAGAGCAGATCCTGACAGAGGGCACACACTATCATGTCAGTGCTAGGTTTACAATCCTTCATTGTAAAGCCTGTGTCCTGACTAAAATCCACAACCCTGAACTCCAAGATGATTTGAAAACCCAAACCCGTACCTGAGCCTCGTAATAGTCTGAACCCTGATCTTGTGCCTCTGGCCGGATTTTCTTGTTCCTGTACATTTATCCGTCTCTCTCTCGCTCTGTTCATTTTCCTGCTGCTCGAAGCCCAGACTCAGAGTAGGGTTTGCCGACCAGTAGTCCCTTACTAGGGATTGTGAGCATATTAGGTAGGGTTTAGGGGTTTACCTGAATCTTTCACAGCGGAGGTCAAGGTTTTTTTTTTTTAGCATCATTACTCTGGTTACTTGGAAGTAATATATGATGACTATAATATATACTAGCTTGCTGCCTGCTCAGTTTCATTGCTGTTTATAAACTCAAGTCTACCACAGACTTAGAAGAAACTTCAATGAGCTACAATGGATCCAATAAAGCCCAAGTAGTACAATTCGACTTCCGTGCACATGTTCTGGACCTACCTTCAAGGGACCTCAAGCTTACATTTTCAGCAGCATTACCCGGGATATCTGGAAATAACATAATATGAATACAGAATTTTGAATCCAGCTCTGGAGTATAATACAGGATGCATGCTCTATCTTTTTGCAGTGTGCGGCCCAAACCGGTGCCACACATGTGTGGCACCATATCCCCGCCGTGCCGCTACTGCCGTCCATGGGGACGTACATGCGGCCGCAAATTTGCAGCTGCATGTACGTCCCCGCAAACGGCCATGTGAATGAACCCTTAATAGAAGATGTACAGGATGTAACTGAGGTTCAGAACAAGACAAGTCACGCTTTGTGCATTGTAGTTATTGGACCTGCTGCCTCCTGTCACTGTTGTGTATTAATTCCAGTCTATCCCAGACATAGAAGGACTTTGCCCGGGATGTACAACACCACGTTCACTTAATGACCATGTACAATCACTGGATGTAGGTAAGTAGAAATGTTTTTATATTTTTGTTATTGTAGCCTTGGACAGCGATCTACAGTAGTAACATTTGGGACACTAAACTACCTGTCCATAAGGACCTGTGGCTGGTTTAGTGTCCCAAATGGATCTGACAAGTTCCCCTTAATGTTTTTGCTACTCAAAGCTGAGTTTCTTGAATATGGTCAGATTTTCAAATTCACACTTTTTAGAAATTTTTCCCCATAAAAGGTTTGGAATAGGGTGAAGTATAGAATGATGATTGTGTAAGCCGTTCAGATATATAACCTCTTGGGTGGACGTACCTTGTCTACATTTGTTGTAAATACTTGGAAATACTTTCCAAATCGCCACCGTCAAAATCACCACCACCACCACCGGCACTACAGCTTTAATAATAATGCTTTGGTTTGGCACCTCATCTGTAATGAGTAAGAAAGGAATGAGAAATTAGATTAGCACAATGGAGCACATTTACTAAGGGTCCGTCTGACGCATTTCCGCCGGGTTTCGCGAATTTTTCCGTTTTGCACAGAGGTTTTTGGCACACGAGATCGGATTCTGCCGGCTTGCATGCGACAAATCAAGGGGCGTGGACGTCGGACAACCCGAATGATTCGGACAAACCGCGGAATTTAAAAACCAAATTGTGTCGCAAGATCAGCACTCACATGCACCGAGAAGAAGAGGGTGAACTCTGGCGGACCTCAGCGGGGAAGCGACACATGCAGGAAATTGGATGCACAATTTTAGTGAATCGGGGCAGCTCCGAATCCTCGTCGGACATTCCGGATCGGCTGTGTCAACAGGACGGGTAAGTAAATGTGCCCCATAGTATCTTAAAGCCTGATCCAATTTCCAAATAGCTTCAGAATTTTCCAAAAAAAAACAATCTCCTCTCTGATCTTGGAAGAAAGAGGAACCTTCCACCATCTGTCACATGGATGTCTACATGGCTCAATTTTGTAGAATGGGCCCAAGCTAGAAAATATTATATCCAAATACACTGTCACTTCCCCAATAATGCTATCCACAAGGCCCCATCAGGCAGAGTCTGCTGACACACAAGGCTATAACCAATCCCTGACACACTAGTCTATGGAGAAGGGGAACTTATTGGGTTTTAGGTCTTCAGACCAAATTGATATCTAGAACACAGACCGGCTTGTATCTCGTGAAATCGCAGTCTGACGGAATAAGAATTTTAGCCAAAGAAACCTCTTGATGCAAATTAATTTCTGGTTATGACTATTATTTTTAAGATTTAAACTTTAAGTTTTTTTTTAATTTTTCATTGTTACCTTCACAATCTTTGATATGGGTAGTGGCATTTTTCTGATCAGCCGGATTATGGGCCGTACACATGAATTTCATGTCCAAGTGGTCGATTGGCACCGTCATCCGGATTGTGCCCCCCGTATCATTCAGTTTTTGATACTCCTTGTCCGCATGTCTGTATTTCCAGGTATAGTAGATGTCTGATCTATTTGATGGGACAGAACACTGGACAGCAACATGACACTTATCCCCTATTCTCTTCACTTGAGGGATGACATCTGGGATCGGGACCGGATCTGAAACCAGAGAGAAATCTTATTGATTACTAGTGTAACAATTTATAGAAATCCATGGTTGAATGTGATCTAAAGGGGATCCAATCAGGCTTATCTATGCAAAGATGCTCTTAGTGTTTGCGTTCCTCAAAGGTTATTTTATTAGTTCCTCTATTGGGAACAACTAGAGTGGTTTATTTCTTATGCACAATCCTTGTCTTCCTCAAATTTGGCCTATAACAATGACTACACATGACGTTTCTGGACCCTGGAAGGGTAGTGGGTTAAAGTTGTCGCAACAACGTTCGCTCAGGCATAACAGTGGCCCACAGCCTGTAGAGTAAGCTGCCACCAACTCTCATTTGATATAACCCTGGTACATAACAGGATTATATTGAGCTGCACGGTAGCTCAGTAGCACTACAGCCTTTCAGCGCTGGGGTCCTGGGTTGAAGTCCCATCCAGGTCAACATCTGCAAAGAGTTTGTATCATAGTATATGAGGCTGGAAAAAGACACAAGTCCATCAAGTCCAACCTTTAAGAATTAAATAAATGTCTTATCCCCATAGCCCGTGATATTTTCTCTCTCCAGAAAGGCATCCAGGCCTCTCTGTACATAGAGTCCGCCATAACAACCTCCTGCGGCAGAGAGTTCCATAGTCTCACTGCTCGTACAGTAAAGAACCCTGTCTATGGTGATGGTAGATCCTCCTCTCCTCTAGGTGTAGAGGATGCCCCCTGTCTATGTTGATGGTAGAACTGCCTCTCCTCTAGGTGTAGAGGATGCCCCTGTCTATGTTGAAAGTAGAACCGCCTCTCCTCTAGGCGTAGAGGATGCCCCCTTGTCCTGGTCACAGGCTTAGGTATAAAAAGATCTTTGGAGAGATCCTTGTACTGTCCGTTCAGGTATTTGTACATTGTAATGAGGTCTCCCCTCAGCCGTCTTTTTTCTAAACTGAATAATCCCAAATTTTGTAATCTGTCAGTGTAATCTAATCCCCCCATTCCCCTAATAATCCTGGTTGCTCTCCTCTGCACCCGTTCCAGCTCTACTATATCCTTTTTATACACTGGTGCCCAAAACTGTACACAATATTCCATGTGTGGTCTGACCAGGGTTTTGTATAAGGGCAAAACTATGTCTTTATCATGAGAATCTATTCCTCTCTTGATACATCCCATAATTTTATTTGCTTTAGCAGCAGCCGCCTGGCTCTGGTCACTAAAATGAAGTTTACCATTCACCAATACCCCCAAGTCCTTTTCAGCTCCAGTTTTACTAAGTAATTGACTGTTTAGCACATAATTATACTTTTTGTTTCCATGGCCCAAGTGCATAACTTTACATTTATCTACATTAAACCTCATCAACCATTTCTCTGCTCACTCCTCAAGCTTCCACAAATCCCTCTGTAATGCTAAGCTATCGACCTCAGTATTTATTACTTTACACAGCTTAGTATCATCTGCAAATATTGAAACTTGACTGTGTAAACCCACTTCAAGGTCATTAATAAAAATATTAAAAAGAAGTGGCCCCAATACTGACCCCTGTGGCACTCCATTGGTAACGTCAACCCAATCTGAGAATGTGCCATTAATGACGACCCTCTGTTTTCTATCACTAAGCCAATTACTTACCCAAATACACAGATTTTCTCCTATTCCCAGCAGTCTCATTTTATATACCAACCTTTTATGTGGCACGGTGTCAAATGCCTTTGAAAAGTCCAGATATACAACATCCACAGCGTCCCCCAGATCCAATCTTGAACTTACCTCCTCGTAGAAACCAATCAGATTAGTCTGACAGGACCGATCTCTCATAAACCCATGCTGACGCTGGGTTATAAGGTTGTGCACAGTGAGATACTCCAGGATAGCATCTCTAATAAACCCCTCAAATATTTTCCCCACCACAGCAGTTAGACTCACGGGTCTGTAGTTTCCAGGATCGCTTTTTGATCCTTTTTTGTATATTGGTACCACATTTGCTATGCGCCAGTGGAACATAACCAGTCCTCAGTGAATCTTCAAATATTAAAAATAACGGTCTGTCTATCACAGTACATAATTCATGCAGAACCCGGGGGTGTATGCCATCTGGCCCAGGTGATTTATCTATCTTAGTGGTTGCGAGGCGGCGCCGTACCTCTTCCTGGGTTAAACTGTTGAAATTCCAAAAAGAATTTGCATTATTCCTCATTGTGTCTTCCACCAGGGGATTTTCCTGGGTGAAGACAGTTGAGAAGGCGACATTCAGTAGATTGGCCATTTCCTCATCTCCTTCCACCATGACCCCCATATATTTGTATGTTCTCTCCGTGTTTGTGTGGGTTCACACACATATATATATATATATATATATATATACACTCATCGGCCACTTTATTAGGTACACCATGCTAGTAACGGGTTGGACCCCCTTTTGCCTTCAGAACTGCCTCAATTCTTCGTGGCATAGATACAACAAGGTGCTGGAAGCTCCTCAGAGATTTTGGTCCATATTGACATGATGGCATCACACAGTTGCCGCAGATTTGTCGGTTGCACATCCATGATGCGAATCTCCCGTTCCACCACATCCCAAAGATGCTCTTTTGGATTGAGATCTGGTGACTGTGGAGGCCATTTGAGTACAGTGACCTCATTGTCATGTTCAAGAAACCAGTCTGAGATGATTCCAGCTTTATGACATGGCGCATTATCCTGCTGAAAGTAGCCATCAGATGTTACAGGGTAAAGGGATGGACATGGTCAGCAACAATACTCAGGTAGGCTGTGTCGTTGCAACGATGCTCAATTGGTACCAAGGGGCCCAAAGAGTGCCAAGAAAATATTCCCCACACCATGACACCACCAGCCTGAACCGCTGATACAAGGCAGGATGGATCCATGCTTTCATGTTGTTGACGCCAAATTCTGACCCTACCATCTGAATGTCGCAGCAGAAATCGAGACTCATCAGACCAGGCAACGTTTTTCCAATCTTCTACTGTCCAATTTCGATGAGCTTGTGCAAATTGTAGCCTCAGTTTCCTGTTCTTAGCTGAAAGGAGTGGCACCCGGTGTGGTCTTCTGCTGCTGTAGCCCATCTGCCTCAAAGTTCGAGGTACTGTGCATTCAGAGATGCTCTTCTGCCTACCTTGGTTGTAACGGGTGGCGATTTGAGTCACTGTTGCCTTTCTATCAGCTCGAACCAGTCTGCCCATTCTCCTCTGACCTCTGGCATCAACAAGGCATTTCCGCCCACAGAACTGCCGCTCACTGGATGTTTTTTCTTTTTCGGACCATTCTCTGTAAACCCTAGAGATGGTTGTGTGTGAAAATCCCAGTAGATCAGCAGTTTCTGAAATACTCAGACCAGCCCTTCTGGCACCAACAACCATGCCACGTTCAAAGGCCTCAAATCACCTTTCTTCCCCATACTGATGCTCCGTTTGAACTGCAGGAGATTGTCTTGACCATGTCTACATGCCTAAATGCACTGAGTTACCGCCATGTCATTGGCCGATTAGAAATTAAGTGTTAACGAGCAGTTGGACAGGTGTACCTAATAAAGTGGCCGTTGAGTGTATATAGTTTAGCAGAGTACAACATACATGGGGAGGACTACAAGTAAAGCAATTTGTGGGTCAGTTACCTTTGTGGGACTTATGGGGAAAGGTTAGTCCACACTTAAAGATCCTTCCTGTGCTTGGTGATGCTAAAAAGTTCCTCCAGGCATAGACAATGGACACAAGGGGGCACATTTACTTACCTGGTCCCGTCGCAATCCCGCGGTGCGTTGTCCGACGAGGATTCGGGTCCGGTGAGATTCACAAAGCCTGTGCGCCTGAGTTCCTGCATCCGTTGCTGCTGCGCCAAGGTCCACCGGAGTTCACCTGCTTCTTCCTGGTGCATGTAAGTGCATGTTTTGCGGCACAAATCCTTTTTTAAATTCCGTGGTTTGTCTGAATCCGTCGGGTTGTCCGATGGCCACTCCCCCCGATTTCAGTCGCATGCAAGCCGACACCGATACGACACTATCCGATCACGTGCGCCAAAATCCCACGGCAATATGGCGCAAAAGGGAAAGAAACCGCGAAACTCCATGAAAATGCGGCGTTCGGACCCTTAGTAAATGAGCCCCAATATGTGCCCTGATTATATTAGGTGCAGACACACCCCTTCACACCCATAGGGGGGCTAGGAACTCTCCTACCTTGGATCAGATCTAGGACCTTGGAGAAGTCTTGTGACTTCTAGTCTGTGATTCTAGTCCCATTGAATCCCTGGATTACATTGAGACCAGACATGACTAATCTACTTTGTTCCCATTGAGAGTTATTTAGATCTCTGTGCCCAAGAATGCTAGAACAAATTGGTACACAGGTATGTTTTACCTTGGCTACCCAGATTTCAAATATGAAATTGGGCTGGGTGGATCTTAACTCCATAACTGTCCATAACTGACATATTGGTCATACAACACATTGGGGCAGATTTACTTAACCGGTCCATTCGCGATCCAGCGGCGGGTTCTCTGCGGAGGATTCGGGTCCGGCCGGGATTCACAAAGATAGTTCCCCTGATGTCCACTAGGTGTTGCCGATGCGCTGAAGTTCGTCGGATTGCACTGAAGTTCACCGTCCTCCGCTGGGTGCAGGTAAGTGCGTGTCAAGCGGCACTTTTTTTTTAAAAATGCGGTGGTTTTTCCGAATCCGTCGGGTTTTTTTATGGCCACGCCCCCTGATTTCCATCACGTGCATGCCGGCACTGATGCGCCACAATCCGATCGCGTGCACCAAAATCCCGGGGCAATTCAGGGAAAATCGGCATAAATCGGAAATATTCGGATAACCCGTCGGAAAAACGTGAATCAGGCCCTTAGTAAATGACCCCCATTATTTTTATTTTCTTCTAAAAGTGGAGGGAACTCTAATAAAAGCCTGATTTTGGAGGTGTTGGTTGATGGCTACCCCCAACAGAGCCAGAGACCCTCTCCAGGCTTTAAAGTGGGGTCCTCCACTTGGGATGCCCTGATGAACAAGACAAAACCTGGCATGTAAACCTCTCTTGTGTATGTTTATTCCATTATTTCATCACATACATCTTATCCTGTTTCGTTCTGTTTAAACTAGTCAGCTATAACAATCCTAAGGCTCCATCGAGAGGTAGGTTCCTTTTGGTTCTGTTGTAGTAGTACTAAGGTCTACTGAGGTTTATCGAGGATCTACTGCAAGTTCCCTCCTGTAATTCTGCATTATTATCAGTAGCATCCGCACCACCTCAATAGTTTAACCATAATTTTTAAATTTGTCTTCAATTTACCCCCTAATCTTAATAATCATAATAATAACTAATACATACCATAAACTGTAAGGTATAAGACGTCATCTACTAATCCACCTCCTTGCAAAGTAGCTTCATCCTTATAGACTCCATTATCGTTCTTAGACCCATTTTGGATCTTCAAGACTCTTCCTCCGTCTTCCACCATATATCTGCTGCTCAGTCTGTCAATGACGCGGCCATCTTGAAACTTGGCAAGTAGAACTTCATTCCCATCTGTGGTCTTATGATACCACATGACTTCAATAACCGGTACTGGAGATGATGGAAATAGTGCTCTCAAATTGATGTAGGAGTTTGAAAGTCCGGATATGTTTCTATAACTTAGAGCTTCTCCTAAAATAAGACAGAAGAAAAATTGTTTTCTATTGACATTGTAATTAAAGGGAACCTGTCACCACATTTTACACAAATACAGCTAGTGACAGGTTCCCATAGAGCCCCATTAACTAAATGGCAACCATCTTTTAGCTAAAAATTGTTTCCCTCATATCCCCATAAAATTCAGTGCAGAATTTAGTGTTGTGTCAGGTATAATGCAGCCGTGATAGAAATATGTCGCAGACACTCAATAAATGCACGTACAAGCAATTTGCACTGAAAAGAATGTGCAAAATCAGACAAAAAACTGGTGCAGGGGCTTTAATAAATGTAGGCCACTACCTGTAAGGTCCTGTCACAAACAGGACATTACAGGCATTTAGCATGGACAGCCCTTGGATGGGCAGCCCTTGGGACAGCCCATAGTGCTGATCGGAGCCCCCTGAAAATGCTTCAGGCGCGCTGATCCTCCCTGCAGGCATTTAAATGCTGCAGTAATTAGTATAAGTAGAAAAGGTGAGTCAGCTGGTCTATTAGGCAGGAGCCTCCAACCAAAAACAAGAGGAGGTACCAATCTTCTCATAAATACCTTTAAAACAATGTACAACTTGGTCTAGGCTCAACTTCTTCTAATGCTCAATTCACACAGAAGAAAAACAGCACCAGCTCCGGAGGTTTCTCTACTTTGCAGATATCACGGAAAATAGTAAGAATATGCAGATCTCCCTATGGTCGTACTCCTATATCTGCCACCTAATGGCTTGCACTCAGAGGAAGCACAAAAATTCTACGATCTGTATCCAACATCCCCCACCGGGGCCTTTTCTTGGCGCCTGGAGGCAGCCGGGGCCCAGAATACCGGAGTGGCTGGCGGTTGCGGCCTAGGGCACGCTGTGGTCACGGTGCTTGGTATGGGGACCGGAGGGCTGACCTACAGCCTGGCAGGTCTCCAGCAGGTGGTGTGTGCATGAAATATGGAGGGAGAGGCTGATGTACTGGTTCTCCCTGGGGCAACCAGGGAGTGTCTGTAGGATAAGTCCCTGGGTAATAGATGGGGGAGCCCGTGGTGGTAAGCAGCCATATCCAGGGATCCGACGGAGGCAACGTTGTGCAAATCAACTCATGGTTCTTTATTAAACAGAAGGCAATGGCCAGAAACGGGTAACAGCAGATTTCAGCAAACTGGTGAGCTGGTGGGAGATAGCTGGTCAGCTGGAAGGTTACTCTCAGCCTGGTAGAAACTGTAGGCTGGGCTGGTAGTGATGGAGCTCAGATGGGGGACCTCTGCTCTGGGGCTTAAGTCTCCTGACTTGCCCTTAGGTATCAGGCAGCGGCCAAGAGAGACTTTGAGCGGCTAGAGAAAGGGATACCCTGATTCCTTCCATACTTAAAGAGTCAGCCTTGAAAAGTAGTTGGTATATCGTAATTCGCTTGAGTAAAAGGATACTGAGTTTTCACAGTCACACTTTAAAAAGGGATGGTGAGGCTAGCAGTTTATCTTGACAGGCAGTTGTAGATAGTGAACACTGCCCTAGGGGGGGATAGACTGCGTGTGTGCGGCATACGAGATATATATAGAGAACCATTGTGAATTTACTAGGTATGGTAGGATGTTCCAGAGGGAACAAAGAGGCTGGTTGCAGTGAAATGATGGAAATGGAAAAGTGACAGAGAAAGGTTGTTAATGCATTGAACAACAGCAGGCAACCAACAACTATAGGAAAGAGTATGCTGAATGAGTGTTACGATGACGGACAAGGACCTAACACTGGACAGACAAAAGATAAAGACAAAATTCAGGGAAAAGTTCTACACCCCATCCTATAATAGCCCTGGTGGATGGGTTTGCAGAGTGTATGGAAACAAAGATTCAGACTGGTGGAGACATGTGCAGTGTGGCACCTAGACCCAACCAACACACTGGAATATATCCGGTCATGACTAGAACAGAAAAAGTGCGGGCTCTGTAATGTCTGCTTGGACCTCCGGAACAAAGGAATAGTGTTAATACTCCATTTACAGCTTCAGCTGGTTCTCCTGTAGGGGCCATCCCAACTTGATATACTTTAGTAGACCAGTGTATGGAGAATGATGTATTGTCTAAAGATCTTTGGATTTGCACCCACAGTCCGCTCAGCTGTGTTTAGCTGTATTTGGCTATTGCTGTAACTTTAAAGGACAACTAGGATATAGTACCCAGGGAATAAATGTGGGAGACTGTGACTGCTTATCTAAGAGTCACCTCTCAGAACTTCAGAGTCCAAAAACCCGGGTAGTAACATATTTGTTACAGATCTGTGGGGTACACCTGACTGTTTAAGGAAGGTACCCCTAGACTGGGGGCTGATGTTATTAGATGCAAAGGGGTAAAAGTTTGGGTACTATTGCACTTTAATAGAGGGTTGGTGATCTGTGCCTTTAAGATGTGCTCTCACTCCTCCCCTGTTGCTTACCTCATAATGTCCTCCCCTCCTACAGGACCAGAGGGTATATATATGACTGATCACTCAAGGATATCTCCCTCTTTTAGGCGACACTCAAGCTGTCCCTCCCTCCCTCCCTATGTTATTAAGATGTTGTGTAATTTTGTAATATTTTACCTTTGTATTTTTAGTTAATTTCAAGTCACAGCAGGCAGAATGGTGGAAGATTTGAGATGGCGATTGCTCGGTTGGCCGACTTGGCAGCTGGGAGTCCAGCTGGATACAGCTTCCAGAGCTCAAAGATCTGATTTCAAGTCACAGCAGGCAGAATGGTGGAAGATTTGAGATGGTGATTGCTCGGTTGGCCGATTTGGCAGCTGGGAGTCCAGCTGGCATACAGCTTCCAGAGCTCAAAAATGTGTGATTCTATTCCAAGTGCCTGATTTTGGATATTACTGGTTAATATATAAAATAAATAAAGCTGTGACCTAATTTTCCACCCAGCAAGAAGTGTCTGTCATATTTTGGAAGTTACGGTTTACTGATATTTGTGTTATGGTTAAACAATTAAAGTGCCCTTACAGGTGGTTTACCTAAGGTGTTCTGTTGCATGCCCTCCAGTCTTAGTCTTCTGTGGGGAGAGCTCCTGGACAGTTGTGCAGTCCCAATTGGGTTCCCTGAGCTGACCCTTGCCAGATACTGTAGATGTTCTATGAGTTTATTCCATTATACAGTCCTGCAGATTATGGCAAAAATATAAATATGTGTTTTGTCTATATCATGTATAGTGTTAATGGTATTTCATCAGAGTTACCAGATGTGAGGAAAGTCCATCAGAAATGTAGTGTAAAACTTTATAAATACACCTAAAGTTTCAAGGGTGTGGTCAAAAGTTTTAGCAATCTGTGTAGGATGAAGGAGTGAACTTCGATGTTACAATGGTATGTTAGATTCCTCCTTTGTTATCCTGGTATGCTGGGACACGTAGTACTACAAACACCACAGGGAGAAGGAGGGGGCTGCCCCTGTCTAGTCCTGTCTAAGACTGGTGAACGCAGGAGAGGGGGGAGGACAAGTGATGGAATGTTAAGATGCATGAAAGGAACAATGAGAATTGTTCTGATAACCCTGAGGACTGATAACCCTGAAGGCCCAAAGCAGATTTTGGTTTGATTACCTGAAACTCCTGTAATTGTAATGTTTTAACCAGGAGTAAAACCTTCCCATGATCCCATACTATTAGTCCTATTCAGCAGCTATGACGGAGATTATTATTAGGAGCTTTTTAGGCAGAAGCTATAACACCCCTAGAAGCCTCCTACGTCACTGGCTCTAGTGATGCTTCTGCTCAGTAACGCTGTTCCCAAAGCATGTGCCACCAGTATGACTGTATAGGTTATAATAAAATCTAAGGTATTTGTATGCTGTATGTCTCCTATTATACAGCATTGATACATCGGCATTGGTCCCAAAACTGTGTTTTTCTGGAATATATTGCTCACTTTCTATTGTTCTCATTTAAGTTTAAGCCAAGCCCCTCAGAGGAGAGGACACAGGCCGGAAGCTCTGCTGATTGTGTGTAACAGGACAACCTGGACCCTTCTTGGTTTTGTATCCTACTGCTGCCTGTGTATATAAAGCTTCTGTAGTAGTTTTGGACTATCCTGTTACTATTTCACCGCTTCATAACTAGAAACCTCGGTTACAATGTGCCCTCTTTATGATGTATTACATTGAATCCAGCTCCACTACTTTCGCTAGATTCAAAGGGGGGAGACATGAGGTAGACGGGGGGGGGGGGAGACATGAGGTAGACGGGGGGGAGACATGAGGTAGACGGGGGGGGGAGACATGAGGTAGACGGGTTGTATCTAAAATTTTCTATTAACTTAATGATTAATGAACCAGTTACCTTTTAATATGTCGAAACTGAATATCTCATTAATCTGCATTTTGAGTATTTTGTAGATGGCTTTAGAAACCAGGAATGAGGTTAATTCTACATCAGATGTGCAGTGGTCACACAACATGAGGTGACAGCAGCAGAACCACTCCTAACCTACCTGTCTGTACAGGAGGCGGTGGTGAAGGCACTGATGGAGGGGTGTAAAGTGGCAGAGGGGAAGAATGTGATTCCTTATGATTCCTGACCTGACATATCTGGGCTCATTTACTAAGGGTCCACGGGACCGTGATTCCGTCAGGTTTCCCGAATATTTCCATTGTGCGCCGAATTGCCCCGGGTTTTTGGTGCACGTGATCAGATTGTGGTGCATCGGCGCCGGCTTGCACGATACAGAAATCGGGGGCATGGCCGTCGGACAACCCGACAGATTCGGATGCCACGAGACATGCACTCACATGCACCAGGAAGAAGAAGGTGAATTCCGGCGGACCTTGGCACAGAAGCGACGGATGCAGGAACTCGGGCACACGATCTTCATGAATCCTGGCAGACCCGAATCCTCTTCGGACAACACACCGCAGGATCGCGACAGGACCGGGTAAGTAAATCTGCCCCAGTAAGTTTATCAACAATTATGAGACTTTATCTAACACCAAGGCCTCTATCAGCTATTTTAAAGGTCCATACTAGAAGGTAAAACCGATACAGCTCTAATACATGAAGTGACCATACTGGTTACTAGAAAGCCTAGGGGAAAGGAGCCCGGATCAGTACAGTCCGTGACCCTCGCTGGTCCAGTAGGGCTATCTATACTTCTGTCTTTATAGATACCGTCTTCACTGGTGAGGAAGCAAGACTGGAGTAACACTGGGACCCCATGGATGGAGGGTGGACTATGACAAAGAGGTGACAAGCAATGTCTGCCAAGGGCCCTTTACCCTATGATGGTTCAGTGCACCCACAGGGTGAGACACCAATCTAAGACTCTATATGCTCCATGGTGGATAAGTATTGAGTATCACTTAGATTCACTTTTGCTACTGTCCATTTACACAAGTTTATATATACCTAGTACAATGTAGGGAGAGTAGTGAAGACCCTCATATATACACTCCGAAGCCGCTTTACCCCTTCCAGAGGTTGTAGATTGGCTAAGTACAGCTACAAAAGGTAAGTAGCTATGAACATGTCCTTGCTTGTGTGGACCTCTTTTCTGGGTAATCTGAACCCTATCCTCTAACTAAAGCAACTGTAAAGACCACAGCCAGGGATCGAGCAATATGTTAGTGCACTTATTCTAGAGACTATAACGAGGGATAAAGTAAAAATCTCTATTGGGGTATGAATAATATAGTTGATGACAGCTCTAGGGATTAAATAGGCTTTTCACCTACTGAGGTTGGTTTTAGAATTGCCCCATGGATGAACACATACTTCCCTAAGGTTGTCCAGAGGTGTCATAGAGAATTGGTGGGTGTCCAAAACCTGCAGAAACATTTTTCTTAGGTGCATAACCAAGTATCTGTTTTAGTTCCAGAGTCTGATAAAGTAGAACACAGGACCTGCAACCATGTGATTAGGTGGTTCCAAAGTGACACATCCACGTGTAGAACAGTTGAAGAAGAAGAGCGCAGGACCCAGAGACTGCGGAACATGAACCTGTGTATCTCGATGCTGCTATGGACATTGTTACTCTTACCACTTGCTGCATCACTGGGGAAAGATTGTGATCATATTGGGGGTCATTTACTAAGGGCCCGATTCGCATTTTCTTGATGTGTTACCCGAATATTTCTGATTTGCACCGATTTCCCCTGAATTGCCCCGGACTTTTTGGCGCACGCGATCGGATTTTGGCGCATCGGCATGAACGCGATGGAAATCGGGGGCGTGGCCGAACGATAAAAATATGTTGCGAAAATTGCACTTACCTTCACTCAGCCCGGCTCGGTGTATTCCAGTGCTTTCCGATGCTCTTCAGTGCAGCAGCACCACCTGGTGGACGGCGGAGGAACTACCTTAATAAATCCCGGCCGGACCCGAATCCAGCGCAAAGAACGCGCCACTGGATCGCGAATGGACCGGGTAAGTAAATATGCCCCAATGTCTTTCATGTGTGTGCTCTATACTATGTCTAATAGTACTCAGAGGTTGGTAGGGTGACATGTATAAGGATATACACCAATAGGATGTAGAGATTCTGCCCTTTACAGTGGATTTACATGGGTTGTATTGTGATGTAATGTTCAGGATGCTCAGGAGAGAAGCAGATGAAGTGTTCAGATAAGTCCTCGATGTGTGATAAGCACATGTCAATAGACCATAACAGAACTGATGCTTCCCCCTCCCTCCCCCAAAAAATTAGTCAATCATTTTGATGAAGAGGGTTTAGCCATTCATCTCAATCCGCAAAATATAAGCCCTCACATGGTCTCATTAATGGAAAAACAAATATTTAGAAGCTTGGTAAAAACCATTAATTCCTATAGGGAAAAAGTAACAAGTGCCAGGGATGTGGGATGCTGCTGCTCTGCACATAATGACACTGTGCACATTTTCTCCCATAGAGATCATGGCAGAGGCAGACAAGTCAAATATTGATTCAGATAAAGAATTTTTTTCTTTTCATAAAAAAGTATCATATCGGTATTGAGTATCGCAATACTTTTCCAGGGAGGGCCGGCTCCAGGTTTTAGTGGGCCCCTGGGCGATAGAGCCTTAGTGGGCCCCTTTGTGGGCCACCCTCCAGTGGCCACACTTTCCTCCCTCCCCCGGCGGATGCACTGACCCCCCCTCCCCTGCAGAATACACTGACCCCCCACTTCCCCTGCGGACACTGACCCTGCAGACACACTAACACACACTCCCCTTGCGGAATACACTGACCCCCCACTCCCCCTGTGGACACTGGCCCTGCGGACACACTGCCCCCCCCTCCCCCTGCAGACACACTGACCCCCCCCCCCCTGCGGACACACTGACCCCTCCTCATCCTGCCCCTCATCCACCCCTCTGGAAAAAAACCCTCACCTTTTCTGGTTCCCCATGAGCAACGCCTGCAGCTGCCTTCTTTCTTCGGCCTGGGCCTCCCGTACGCACCAGCCCTGAAGCCGGCACACGTGATCTGTTGACGTCACCGTGTGCGCCAGCTTCAGAGCCTCTTTCATGCCTCCTAGGGGAGGTGCCTGACAGAGCTCCAGTAATATAACATAACTGAGGGGCCAGGGCACGCTGCGGGCAGAGAGGGCTCCGCCTTCTAGGGGAGGTGCCTGGCCAGAGCTCCAGTAATATAACATAATTGAGGGGCCAGGGCATGCTGCGGGCAGAGAGGGCTCCTCCTCCTAGGGGAGGTGCCTGACAGAGCTCCAGTAATATAACATAACTGAGGGGCCAGGGCACGCTGCGGGCAGAGAGGGCTCCGCCTTCTAGGGGAGGTGCCTGGCCAGAGCTCCAGTAATATAACATAACTGAGGGGCCAGGGAAAGCTGCAGGCAGAGAGGGCTCCGCCTTCTAGGGGAGGTGCCTGGCCAGAGCTCCAGTAATATAACATAATTGAGGGGCCAGGGCATGCTGCGGGCAGAGAGGGCTCCTCCTCCTAGGGGAGGTGCCTGGCCAGAGCTCCAGTAATATAACATAACTGAGGGGCCAGGGCACGCTGTGGGCAAAGAGGGCTCCACCTACTAGGGGAGGTGCCTGGCCAGAGCTCCAGTAATATAACATAACTGAGGGGCCAGGGAAAGCTGCGGGCAGAGAGGGCTCCGCCTTCTAGGGGAGGTGCCTGGCCAGAGCTCCAGTAATGTAACATAATTGAGGGGCCAGGGCATGCTGCGGGCAGAGAGGGCTCCTCCTCCTAGGGGAGGTGCCTGGCCAGAGCTCCAGTAATATAACATAACTGAGGGGCCAGGGCACGCTGCGGGCAGAGAGGGCTCCGCCTTCTAGGGGAGGTGCCTGGCCAGAGCTCCAGTAATATAACATAACTGAGGGGCCAGGGCACGCTGCGGGCAGAGAGGGCTCCGCCTTCTAGGGGAGGTGCCTGGCCAGAGCTCCAGTAATATAACATAATTGAGGGGCCAGGGCATGCTGCGGGCAGAGAGGGCTCCTCCTCCTAGGGGAGGTGCCTGGCCAGAGCTCCAGTAATATAACATAACTGAGGGGCCAGGGCACGCTGTGGGCAGAGAGGGCTCCACCTACTAGGGGAGGTGCCTGGCCAGAGCTCCAGTAATATAACATAACTGAGGGGCCAGGGAAAGCTGCGGGCAGAGAGGGCTCCGCCTTCTAGGGGAGGTGCCTGGCCAGAGCTCCAGTAATGTAACATAATTGAGGGGCCAGGGCATGCTGCGGGCAGAGAGGGCTCCTCCTCCTAGGGGAGGTGCCTGGCCAGAGCTCCAGTAATATAACATAACTGAGGGGCCAGGGCACGCTGCGGGCAGAGAGGGCTCCGCCTTCTAGGGGAGGTGCCTGGCCAGAGCTCCAGTAATATAACATAACTGAGGGGCCAGGGCACGCTGCGGGCAGAGAGGGCTCCGCCTTCTAGGGGAGGTGCCTGGCCAGAGCTCCAGTAATATAACATAACTGAGGGGCCAGGGCACGCTGCAGGCAGAGAGGGCTCCGCCTTCTAGGGGAGGTGCCTGGCCAGACCTCCAGTAATATAACATAACTGAGGGGCCAGGGCACGCTGCAGGCAGAGAGGGCTAGGTAGCACAGTCCGTGGTGAAGATATCATTACTCCTCCTCCCGGCTTCACTTTGATTGACTATGGTGACCAAGACGGAGGCTGAACTCGGAGGCGGTATTAGAGTTACACCGATTCCAGAATTTTGAGTGTGAAAAGTATTATGATACTCAATGCGATACTTTCAAGAAAAGAAAAGAAGTATTATCTGAATGTTTAGGGTGCGGTCACATGGGGCGTTAACATTGCATTTAGAAATGCAATGCAACCGTCTGGGGGCGGGGCTCAGTCTGATCGCATTTGCATTTCCATTGAAAGACATGCGATCATTAACGGTCCCCAGT
Organism: Engystomops pustulosus; assembly: GCF_040894005.1. Classification (NCBI taxonomy): domain Eukaryota; kingdom Metazoa; phylum Chordata; class Amphibia; order Anura; family Leptodactylidae; genus Engystomops; species Engystomops pustulosus. Next base: position 20,294,861 of record NC_092417.1, read on the forward strand.
GATTGGCCATGAGAAGCTTTAGTGCTTTATGACAGTGTAGTACAAGTATTGTAAAGGTTGTCCTAGTAATGTTAATATAAAATACTATACTAAGTAGTATAATTTAGGGCTCATGTAGAAAATCCTTTTTTTGCAGATAGCAAACAGACCCACTGCTTCCTAGGGGTCTGTTCATATGTCCATTTTTTGATGTGCAGGTAGTGACAAAAAACTGCAGCATGCAGACCACGTATCAATGGGTCCGCAAACAAAAATGGACGGCACAGACAAGACATCGGTATGCAGAGTGTTATTTCTTCATATGTTGCAACCAACTGGGAAGGACAAGATGTAGGAAACCCATCAGCTTTTTTTTAGGGCACCAATACAATAGAAAGAAGATGGAGAAATTTGGATTTTAGCTTCCTTCCAGGGTCCCCTGAAGAGGAAGAATCAGGAGACCCAGAGCAGGAGCTCCTATGATAATCCATCTCTGTCCACACCTTCTCGCTTCTCTCTTGTATAGTCCTGGCAGCCAAGGAGGCGTCTCTGATGTCTCTGATGCGCTGATCATAGCACGTCCTGGGCTGTCTTGGACCATAGGATGAAGCTTGAGTCATGTCTAGCAAATTCTGTGTTGGGGTGAAGGCCTGGTTGCCCACAGAAAGGGCTCTGAGTGCCACCTCTGCCACATGTGCCATAGGTTCGCCACCACTGCTATAGTCACTGTGACAGAGGCTCCATGCACTGATATATAGAGGTAAATCTTATCTGGTATATAAGATAAATCTATCTGGTATATAGAGATTATTATTGTAATTATTGAGACGACTATTATTATTATTTTACTTATTATTAATATCATGGAGACGATCATTATTATTATTTTAATAATAATACAATAATTTCAATAATAATAATCTTGATAATAATCTCAATAATATCAATAATAATCTCAATAATAATAATAATCATCTCAATAAATAATAATAATAATAATAATAATAATAATATTAATAACCTCAATAATAATCTCAATAATAATAATAATAATTTAAATAATAATCATCTCAGGCTCTCTATCTCTTTTGCAGGTGGAGTGTGGAGGTTGTTGATTCAAATCCCGGGCTGGGCAAAAATGTATTTCATTGAATTAAATAGATCCTCGTGTCTGGGGAAGGCCTGGGAGATGTGGAGACCATATATGGACAGATGGCGATGTCTCTCTGATGAAGTGGTCCCTGCTCTGCGCTAACCCGACACATCTCTGATCCCTGCATAATGTCTGTAGAAGTCATTCAGTACCACAAGTTCTGGCTTTGAAAGTATTTGCTAGGCAGGACACAGAGCCGGGACAACCCCAGCAAGTGCGGGACCTGGAGTGAATATCCGGGACAAACTCCCAGCTCTCACCGGGACTGTCCCACCAAATCCGAGAGGGAGCTATGAACATGTAGCACCTATAGTCATTAACAGGATCTACCTATATCAGGCATAATTAGACTATGTGCAAAGAATTTTAATCTGATCCATAATCACAGACCCTGTTGACGTGACCAGAGATCTCCATCTCCATATATCTCCATAGAGTTGTGCCTTTGTCTGTGCCTGGCTGCAGGGTATGGGCATCGCACTGGCAGTGGCCCCCATCAATGCACCTATTTCAGAGCTTGTATGCTAGATTTGTACAAGCCCTGATAAATGTGGCCCTATGTTTTCTATGATTTAAATATGGTCTATATAATATACATGTCAAGCTCAAGGGTTGTGAATCCTCTGGACCACTGCAGCCAATGACACAAGCCACTACCTGGGTCTAAGTGGTACCCGGTTTTCACCAGAGCTCGCCGCAAAGTGGGTTGGACAAGCTGCGGCGTGACTTGTCTGCAGTGGCGGCCAAGGTCGAGGTACAGGAACGGCAGACAATCTTGAGGTCAGGTCCAGGCACAGGGTCAGGGCAGGCGGTAGAGATGCAACGTCAGAGTCCAATCCAGGGTCAGCAACAGGAGGTCCAAGCAGATGGGTAAGGGAACACAGCACACAGGACAGCAGCACGGAGGAACACTGGTACGCAGGAACAAAGAGAGACTCAGGTAGACGCGGGAACGCAGGAGACACTGGAACGCAGGAGACACTGGAACGCAGGAGACACTGGAACGCAGGTAAATCGCAACAGAACTTTCTCTCAGGCTGTGAGGCACAAAGATCCAGCAGGGTGTAATGGGAAAGGCAGGTTTAAATAGCCTTATGGGAAAATGACCAGCGCCAATCAATGGTGCGCTGGCCCTTTAAATTTTCTGAGGTTGACGTGCGCGCCCTAGGACACGGGGACGCGCACACATGGAGTGAGGATGGGACTCAGGAGCGGGGACACGTATGTGGTGCTGGCGCTGCACCTGTGGGGAGCGAGGGGCACAGGTGAGCCCGCGATATGGGCCGCGGGACCACCTGTGACAGTACCCCCCCCCCTCTCTTCCAGGCCCGAACCCCTTCCAGTCAACCAAGAAGAACCGCCTCCCTCTTACCGTCTTCATGTCAAGGATGTCCTTTACCTCATAGGTCAAGAATCGAGGACCAAGCTTGTACCCGGGTATCTTCAGCCGGATGTACCTGGAGGATTACCAGACCTTGTCCTCAGGAGGGAAGATGGGAGGAGGCCTGCGTCTCTTGTCGGTCTGGATTTTGGTGTGGACAGACACCCGAAGTAGAGATTGACGAGTCTGTTCCCAGACGGAACTGAGGTCCTGCACCAATTCTTCCACCGCAGGAACATCCGAGGGAACTAAGAGAGGTAGCGGTGGGCGTGGAATTCTTCCGTAGACAACAAAGAATGGGGCTGCACCAGCAGATTCCGAGTCTAGAGAGTTGTAAGAGAACTCTGCCCAAGGTAATAAAGTGGACCAGTCGTCCTGACGGGCAGAGACAAAATGACAAAGGTAGCAGCCCGGAGTCTGGTTTACCCTCTCCACTTGTCCATTTAACTGAGGATGGTAACCTGAAGAGAAATCCAACTTTACCTGCAGTTGGCTGTAGAGAGAAAGCCAAAAGTGGGAAACAAACTGAACTCCACGATCAGAGACGATGTGCAGAGAACCATGTAGCCTTAAGATATGTTGGAGGAAGAGGCTGGCAAGACGTGGAGCAAACGGTAGACCTGGAAGAGGGGCAAAATGAGACATCTTTGAAAACCGGTCTGTCACCACCCAGATGACGGTATTGCTTGAGGAGGTCCATGACAAAGTCCATAGCCATGTGTGACCACGGGCGACTGGGTATAGGCAACGGAAGCAAGAGACCAGCCGGTTTTAGACGAGGCTTATTAGGGGCACAGGAGGTGCAGGATCCCACAAAGTCCTGAACATCTTTGACCAAGTCAGGCCACCAGTAGTAGCAAGAAATGAGGGCGACAGAGCATTGCACCCCAGGGTGCCCAGCCAGGCGTGAAGAATGTCCCCATAACAAAATCCTCTTCCGCAGAGCAGGTCGGACATACGTCTTGCCAGGGGAAGCTGCCGAAGATCCACTGTAGCAGTAGCAACCAACTGTTCCGGAGAGATGATATGCTGAGGAACTGGCTCTTCTCCAATGACATCTGAGACACGGAAAAGGGCATCCGCCTTGATATTCTTCTCCGCAGGTTAGGGCTTGCCTGGGATTAAGACGTTGAGCTGTCTGGAGGTATGTGAGGTTGTTATGATCTGTGTAAACACAGACTGGATAGCGAGCCAAGTATGACTGGATCTCCAAAAGATATAGCCATTCTTCCAGGGCAATTTTGATAGCCAAAAGTTCTTTATCTCCAATAGAGTAGTTCTTCTCCGCGGGAGAAAAAGTTTTGGAAAAGAAGACGCACGTGAGCGTTCGGCCCCAAGGCCACTTCTGGGTAAGCACAGCCCCTGCACCGACAGAACATGCGTCCGCCTCTAGGATAAAATTCTTCCCTGTATCGGGTCTAGAGAGAACTGGTGCAGTGGCAAAGGCTTCTTCAGCCACTGAGGGCCAAAGGCGTGGATTAGCGCCCTTCCTGGTGAGTGTCACGATAGGAACGGCTAGAGTAAAAAAATGTTTGACAAACTGCCGGTAGTAGTTCGCAAAGCCCAGGAACCTCTGAATGGCTCGAAGACCTTCTGGACGCGGCCACTGCAGAACTGCAGACAGTTTAGCAGGATTCATCTGGAGACCTTTGTCGGAGATGATGTAGCCAAGAAAAGTTGGTGTTACAGACACTTCTCGAGCTTGGCGTAGAGACGATTAGCCCAAAGGCAGCCAAGGACTTGCCGTACATGAGACTGGTGGGTCTTGAGGTCTGGATGGACTTGGGGTTGCAAGAGGCGTGACTCCTCAGCATACTCCCTAAACTGCATGTCAATCCAGGTGGCCAAGGTGATGAGACCACTGAGAGTAGACGGCAGATCACGAGAGGCAAGAGCGTCCTTAATATGAGAGGCAAGACCCTTTTTGAAAGCTGCGGAAAGGGCCGCTTCATTCCAGGAGAGTTCCGAGGCCAGGGTACAGAACTGGACAGCATATTCTCCCATGGATGAGTTCCCCTGGTGTAAGTTCAACAGCGCGGTCTCAACAGAAGACGCCTGTGCTGGTTCTTCAAAGTCGGACCGGAATTCCGCCAGAAATGCTATGAGATTAGCCATGACTGGGTCGTCTTTATCCCAAAGAGGAGTAAGCCAGGGCTTTCCCGGAGAGAAGGCTGAGGATAAATGCCACCTTGTAACGCTCCGTGACAAATTGTGACGGCATGAGTTCTATGTGCAGAGAGCACTGGGTTATAAAGCCCCTGCACATCTTGGGATCCCCGTCATACTTGGCGGGCATTGAAAGACGTAACCTAGTTTCAGCGGCAGGAAGACAAGCCGGGGTAGCAGGAGTTGCAGGAGCAGCCTCAGGATCCTGTTGCTGATACTGGGTAGCTAGCAGCTGTTGCGGCATGGCGGTGACTTGCTCCAGCTGTTCGCAATCTGCCGAGATTGGTGGATCACGATAGTAGCAAGATCAGGCCGACTGGGAGGCGGAACCTCGGCGGGATCCATGGCCGGATCTTACTGTCAGGCTCGAGGGTTGTGGATCCTCTGGACCACTGCAGACGATGACACAAGCCACTACCTGGGACCGGAGTCTAAGTGGTACCCGGTTTTTACCAGAGCCTGCCGCGGGCTGGACTAGTTGCGGTGTGGTACCTCCAGGTCGCTCCACATGCATGACTTGTCTGCAGTGGCGGCCAAGGTCGAGGTACAGGAACGGCAGACAATCTCGAGGTCAGGTCCAGGCACAGGGAAGGCGGAAAAGATGCAATGTCAGAGTCCAATCCGGGGTCAGCAACAGAAGTTCCAAGCAGATGGGTACGGGAACACGGCACACAGGACAGCAGCACGGAGGAACACTGGTACGCAGGAACATGGAGGGACTCAGGTAGACACAGGAACACAGAGGGACTCAGGAACGCAGGAGACACGGGAACATAAAAGACACTGGAACGCAGGTAAATCGCAATAGAGCTTTCTCTCAGGCTCTGAGGCACAAAGATCCGGCAGGGTGTGATGGGAGAGACAGGTTTAAATAGCCTTATGGTAAAATGGCCAGCGCCAATTAATGGTGCGCTGGCCCTTTAAATTTTCTGAGGCTGCCGCGCGCATCCCCGTGAGAGAGGCCGGGACTTGGGAGCGGTGACAGGTATGTGGCGCTGGCGCTGCGCCTGCGGGGAGCGAGGGGCACGGGTGAGCCCGCAATATGGGTCGCGGGACCACCTGTGACAATACACTTCTGATATGTTATGTATATACACTGTGTTGAGATCATGTTTTTCGGTGATGCCATTCAGAAAAACTCTTGTATGTATTAAACATTACCTTGTCTGATAAAGGTTACCAGAAGAAACAATGGGTCTCATTTACTAAGAACACTGCCTGTGTAGTGTGCAGGGGGCTCCAGATTCAGGATTTCTGGTGCCCGTTCCTCATGAATCTGGCACCCCCTGCACTGCTCCGACTTCCGTGCGTCTCAAGATGACTAGTGCAGCCAGGGCCAGTTCTAGACAAAGTGGGGCCCTGGGCAAAACTAAAAGCGGGGCCCCAAAATAAAACTATTTTATGACCAGTGACAGTCAGTAAGAGGCTCCTTTAGTATGGTAAAACAAACTGTTATATGGGAGAATTTTATAGAAGATAGATAGATGATAGGGAGATTGATGGGCAGCACGGTGGCTCAGTGGTCAGCACTACAGCTTTGCAGCGCTGGTCACCATCTGTAAAGAGTTTGTATTTTTTCTCTGTGTTTGCATGGGTTTCCTCCGGGTCCTCCGGTTTCCCCCAACACTCCAAAAACATACTGGTAGGCTGATAAGATTGTGAGCCCCATGGGGAAAGGGACTGATGTGACAAGCTCTGTGCAGCGCTGCGTAATCTGTGTGCACTATTTAAAGGAATTAATTATAATTATTATGATAGAAGATAAATATGAAAGATGATAGAGATTTCTAGATGTATAACTATAAAGTAGATGATATATACAGGAGATGGATATGAGAGATAAATACAGGAGGAGAGAAATAGAAGATTGATTGAAAAATAGAGAAAAAGTGATATATATAAATGGTCATATTATAGGAGATAGATAACTAGAGAGGTAGATATATAGACAGGATATAGATAATAAGCATCTTCACCTGGGAATTGAACCAAGGGGTATTAACCCTTTCACTGCCCGGCATTTCTGTATATTTTGTCGCGTTATTGGCCAGAGCAATTTTTACAACTTTGACATTTACAGCAAAAAGAATTAATGTAAACCGCAGCAAACCACATATTTTCTGAAAGCAGACACTTGCCCCATTATTAAAATTGCATTAAAGAGTTTATAGACACAGACGCCTTCATGCAATTTTGATTCAAACTAAAAATTTTTACAAAAAATACTTAAAATTTGACTCCAAACACTTAAAATGTGCTCCAAACAGAAAATATTTACCTTCACATTTCCTAAATGTAATAAATGGACATGTGTAGAGTTCACAAATGTCCCATATTGATATATTCACATGAATAAATCCACATAATATCACTAAAACTGAAATAACTAGATATCTGCTTTTCAGCTAGGAATTTTAAGACAGTCACAACCTGCAAAATATATCAATAAAACAGAATAAAAAGTAAAGGTGCCATAAAACCTATATACTGAAAGCAGACAACCAGGCGATGGATTTGGCAATTAACATTTGACCACCCTCATTTAACTTTGTGACAAACACAAATTATTAAACAAAAAGTGCATTGAAAATGTCTTGTTAATGTAGGTTTTTACATAAAACTCACATCGAAGTGGAGGTTTACTCACAAATAGGGATTTAAAAATAATAAAGTGAGCAGATTTATGTATACCACAATACACAACATCAAGAATTTACACTCCCAAAAATGCTAAAACAAAAACCGTGACATATTTGTTTGCTTCTCAAAATGTAGTAACTTATGAAGTGAATATTTCCATTATCTGTGAGGTGCAGCAGCAAATTCTCCCTGTAGCTGATGGCTAAGAATCTGGAGGGGTCTACACTTCAGGGGGCTGTATCTCTGACTCTGTGACACCTAGAACCGCACTTTTTTTTCTTATGAAAGAAGAGAATCTCCTCTTTTATATGAATATGTGTTTCTAAGTGTCAGGAAAACAGAGATATTAACTGTTAAAGTGCCGTCAGGGGAATTTTTTAAATATAAAAATGGCACCTGAATTTCTCACTTTAAACCTGAATATCTCTGGATCCCTGGCACCTAGAAACACAATTTGATTCATTTGAAAGAAGAGATTCTCCTCTTTCAGGGGGCTATAGCGCCGGCCCTGAGTGCAGCCATGCCACAAAAGGGTTGAGTGAGACACATATGTGGTGCGGACACTTGTTAAATACCTGTGCAAACAGTTTGCACCTAAAAAAAGCATGCAAAGTCCAACAGAAAACTGGAAAACTGGCTCCTTTTCAGTGACCCCGAAAAACGTATCTACAGAGGAATAATCTATACAGAACGTACCGGAAAAAAACTGCATCAGAGCAATAAGACAGAGAAATATCCCGAGCTTCATAATGATGACAGCAGCGGCGAGGCACAGGACCCGAGAGCTGAGATGTGGAGGAGAGAGGAGGCGGGGGAGATGTGGAGCATGGGTGGAGGAGGCGGGGGAGATGTGGAGCACGGGTGGAGGAGTCTACATCCATAACACAGCCCGTGCAACCACAGCCCAGCAGATCCTCCTCCTCCTCTCGCCTCCCTTCCTACAATATATATAAATACCAACAAGATCCCCGATATCAACATAACTCCAATCTCTATGAAATATGAAATATGAATGGGCTCTAGAAAATTGGCCCACCCTCCCGTAGTTTTGTTTTGTATTAGGGTCACTTATGTGATTTTGGGAGTCGGGATACAAGTACTTATTTCCTTTGTCAGGTGGGTAGTGGCTTGGTTAGCATAGGATGCCAGGGCGGGACGGGGTTCTTGGCAACAGCAAATACAATTTTTAAAGTTGATAATAAGTTGATGATAAAATATGGTGGTGGATGTTCAAGTCCGGAAGTTAAGAGTTGATTTATGCCAGGATCCTTCATGGGGTGGCCTCCCTTTTAGGACCTAATTGGTTTTTTACTAAGTTGAATGGTTAGTCACCTCTGCTCTCGCCACTGGCTAGGAGGTTGGGTGCCAGGGGTTTTGGTAATTGTGGCACAGCACGCCGAGCCTGTTTTCGGAGTATCCAAAATTGAAGAAAAGGACCGGATTAAAAAAATTCTTGTAGAACCTATCGGTGACAATTATTGGGTCCTGTCAGGCTTGCGGGTTGTGGATCCTCTGGACGATGACACAAGCCACTACCTGGGATCGGAGTCTAAGTGGTACCCGGTTTTCACCAGAGCCCGCCGCAAAGCGGGTTAGAGAAGCTGCGGCGTGGTACCACCAGGTCGTTCCTCAGGTGTGACTTGTCTGCAGCGGCGGCCATGGTCGAGGTACAGAGACAGCAGACAATCTCGTGGTCAAAGTCCAGGCACAAGGTCAGGGCAGGCACAAGGTCCAGGCACAAGGTCAAGGTCAGTAGAGATGCAATGTCAGAGTCCAATCCGGGGTCAGTATGGGAACACAGCACACAGGACAGCAGCACAGAGGGACTCAGGTAACACTGGAGCACGGAGGGACTCAGGAACGCAGGAGACACAGGAACGCAGGAGGCACTGGAACGCAGGAGACACTGGAACGCAGGAAAATCGCAATAGAGCTTTCTCTTAGGCTGTGAGGGACAAAGACCCAGCAGGGGGAGATGGGAGAGGCAGGTATAAATAGCCTCATGGGAAATGGCCAGCGCCAATTAATTATCCAAGGCTGCCGCGCGTGCGCCCTAAGACACGGGGATGCGCTCACACGGAGCGAGGCTGGAACTCGGGAGCGGGGACAGGTATGAGGCGCTGGCGCTGCGCCTGTGGGGAGCGAGAGGCACGGGTGAGCCCGCTGTCAAGAACTCTGCTCACCCATCATTTTAACTCATACAAATTGTTCCATTATTTGTGTATTAATAAAGTTTTGTCTCTTTCAGATTGTAAACATTTCAATAAAGGCTGTGACCAATCACCTTCCAACTTATACAAAGTTGTCTGTATGGTTATTTTAGTTAGGGGGTTTGTCAGGCAGATTCTTTTCCTTTCCTTTTGTCCCAATTTTTCCAGAGTCAGCAATTGCCTGGGTCATGTATACCTCCAATACTCATTTTCCCCGCTTCCCTAAAATTACAGCTGTCTTCTTCTTTACTCCAGTGTGTGGCAGCTGTATGCATCGGGTCTGAAGCCGGAAGGACCCTGGCCAAAATGGGGCCCCAAACCATGAAAAACTCTATGTGCAATACAGTGACACCAAATAATAAAGGTAATCAATGGGGGTCATTTACTAAGGGCCCGATTCCCGGTTTCCCGACGTGTTACCCGATTATTTCGATTTGCGGCGATTTTTCCTGAATTGCCCCGGGATTTTGGCGCACGCGATGGTATTGTGGCGCATCGGCGCCAGCATGCGTGCAGCGGAAATCAGGGGAGCGTGGCCGAACGAAAACCCGACGGATTCTGAAAAACCGCCGTATTTTTTTAAAAAAAGGGTCACTGGACACGCGCTTACCTTCACCAAGAATAGGATCGTGAACTCGACGGACCTCGGCGGACTCCAGTGCAGCAGCGACACCTGGTTGACGTTGGAGGAACTGCATCAGTGAATAGCAGGAAGACCCGAATCCACCGCAGAGAACGTGCCGCTGGATCGCGAATGGACCGGGTAAGTAAATCTGCCCCAATAAGTCCTTTGTATCCAAAAATATCACCCTGTATAAAAGTTATGGGTGAGAGGGATAAACTCAAATGGCAACTTCAGTAACAGTCCAGGTAAATGTTTTATTTCTTTACAAAACAGTTTAACAGAAGAGAATCTCTTGCTTCAGCATATAACAGACTAACACAGTCCATAAACACCGGCCAGACTTACAACCTACAAAGGACCCATAACTTACTGTGTCTCCATCCAGCAGCATAAGCAGACAATGTCACTATTGTGATCCTGGGTTGTGTAACACCACCAGCTCTGCACCTGGTATAGCAGACTCCTAGACAGGAAAAAAATATTCTGACCAAACATTAACCGGTTCACTTCACATATAATGGGGCAGATTTACTTACCCGGTCTGTTCGCGATCCAGCGGCGCGTTCTATGCGGTGGATTCGGGTCCGGCCGGGATTCACTAAGGCAGTTCCTCCGCCGTCCACCAGGTGGCGCTGCTGCGCTGAAGTTCCCCAGAGGCGCGCTGGAATGCCCTGAAATTCATATACACACACTGCATATACATAGAGCATATACACATACATACACATATATACACATATATACATACACGCCATATACACTCCTAGAGCATTTGTATATATGCTTATTTTGGTCCTGATCTTCTTCAAGATCGGCGGGCTATGTTGTCCGGTGGGGAAGGGGTGGGGAGCTGGTGTGATGAAGGGGGAGAGGGGGTGTTGAGGGGGAAGAGAAGGGGAGCTGGGGTGTTGAGGGGGGGAGATGGGGTGCTGGTGGGGGGAGAAGGGGTGTTGGGGGGGAACAGGCAGGTACAGGGCAGGGTGCTGTACTTTGGGCTGGGAAGGTGCAGGTGGGTGTGCCAGCCGGCAGGAGAGGGGACATACCAGCTGACGTGAGGTCTGGCCAGACTTACAACCTACAAAGGACCCATAACCTACTGTGTCTCCATCCAGCAGCATGAGCAGACAATGTCACTATTGTGATCCTGGGTTGTGTAACACCGCCAGCTCTGCACCTGGTATAGCAGACTCCTAGACAGGAAAAAAATATTCTGACCAAACATTAACCGGTTCACTTCCCTGAGGCCAGGCACCTTGGTGCCACATATTTGCCATCAATAATGGCCCCTTGTACCTTCTCATGTACCCCCTTCATTTGCCCAAAGCTGGGGGTTTTGGCACCTCCAGCCACCAGACTGCGCACTCTTGACAAGGCCAGTGGCGTAACAACAACCGTAGAGGCCGTAGCGGCTGCTACGGGGCCCAAGCTGCACAGGGGCCCGGAATGGACGGCAAAACCAAATTTTATTATTGCCGTTCTCCTGGGCCCTTCACTCCCTGATAACAGCACAGCAGAACGAGGCCCTGCCTGCCCGCCCCAAACTCTTCTCTCCCGTCCTCTTCATCCTCCCTCCCAGCGGCACGTCTTCCCTCTTGCTGGCCGGCACCTCTTTCCATCCGCCGGCACGTCCTCCCTCCAGCCCGCTGGCACGTCCTCCCTCCTGCCAGCCGGAACGTCCTCCCTCCTGCCAGCCGGAACGTCCTCCTTCCAGCAGGCCGGCACGTCTTCCCGCCCGCCGGCACATTCACCCACTCTGGCACCTCCTGCTAACTGACACGTCTTCCCACCCGCTGGCCAGCATGTTCTTCTTCCCGCTGGCCGGCACATCCTCCCTCACGTCAGCTGGTATGTCCCCTCTCCTGCCGGCTGGCACACCCACCTGCACCTTCCCAGCCCAAAGTACAGTACCCTGCCCTGTACCTGCCTGTTCCCCCCCCAACACCCCTTCTCCCCCCACCAGCATCCCATCTCCCCCCTCAACACCCCAGCTCCCCTTCTCTTCCCCCTCAACACCCCCTCTCCCCCTTCATCACACCAGCTCCCCACCCCTTCCCCACCGGACAACATAGCCCGCCGATCTTGAAGAAGATCAGGACCAAAATAAGCATATATACAAATGCTCTAGGAGTGTATATGGCGTGTATGTATATATGTGTATATATGTGTATGTATGTGTATATGCTCTATGTATATGCAGTGTGTGTATATGAATTTCAGGGCATTCCAGCGCGCCTCTGGGGAACTTCAGCGCAGCAGCGCCACCTGGTGGACGGCGGAGGAACTGCCTTAGTGAATCCCGGCCGGACCCGAATCCACCGCATAGAACGCTGCGCTGGATCGCGAACGGACCGGGTAAGTAAATCTGCCCCATTATATGTGTAGATGCTGTATATACTGTATGTATGTGTATATATGCTGTAGGATCAGACAGTAGGTGTTCTCCTACTGACAATGCCAATTAAGGCCACCAAATCAGTTCCCTACGCTGTACTGAGGAGACCCAACCAGGTCGAAACATTGTACAGCGCTGTCTACAGTTGGGAGTCTGTTCCTTATGGAATAGATATACTGCATTGGCTTAATCCCACATCATGCTATTAGGCTTCTTGTAGGTCATACTTGGTGTTAAGGGGGCTGCCTTTCAAGGTAGCAAAAGGAGGCATTGTTTTCCATGTAACACCTTGGAAAACTTATTTGCATTCTTCCCTATATATGCTGTAGGTATACGCAGCATTGGAGGCGTAGAAGCCCTGAAAAAAAAAATCGCAAATGCGACCTTATTTTCCCCAATTCGCCACTTTCACGCTTCAGTGGGGCGTGGCCAACAAGAAATGGGCGGGTACGAGGCGTTCCTGTCTCAGCGCCTGTGCAATCCCTGCAGCCAATCACATCACATTTGAAAATTTGCCTGCTGCGTTTACATCTACGTAAAGCCCTGCCCAGGACCCGCCGCTTGATGTATCCAGCTGACCCGGAGCCGCGGTGGGTCTGTCATACACTGGCGCACACAAGCACTGGCATATAATAAATGACCCTATATGTGTGTATATGGTGTGTTTTATACTACATGTATGTGTATAAACGGTGAGTGTACATTATATGTATTAGTATATGATGTATAAATACTATATGTATGTATTATATGTATATGTATGTATTATACAGGAGGTGTGCAAATTTGATGTGTAGAAATGTTTGGATGTGTAAATACTGTATATGTGTATATACTGCATGAGTTTATATATACTGTATGCATTAGTGTATAAATGTATATATGAGCACATAAATGTGTGCGTATAAGTGTATATGAGTATATAAAAATGAGTGTATGAGTTTAAAACTTTATGGGGCAGATTTACTTACCCGGCCCATTCGCGATCCAGCGGCGCGTTCTCTGCACTGGATTCGGGTCCGGCCGGGATTTATGATGGTAGTTCCTCCGCCGTCCACCAGGTGGCGCTGCTGCGCTGAAGTCCGCTGGAATGCCTCGAAATACACCGGCCTATCCTGGATGATGGTGAGTGAAATTTTAGCGACACAATTTTTTAAAAAATGCGGCGTTTTTTCCGAATCCGTCGGGTTTTCGTTCGGCCGTGCCCCTCGATTTCCGTCGCGCGCATGCCGGCGCCGATGCGCCACAATCTGATCACGTGCGCCAAAATCCCGGGGCAATTCAGGTACAATCGGTGCAAATCGGAAATATTCGGGTAACACGTCGGGAAAACGCGAATCGGGCCCTTAGTAAATGACCCCCTATGTGTGTGTATGTAATATAAATGTGTGTATAGGAGTGTGGAAATGTGTGTGATTGTATAAACGTGTCTGTACCAATATGTATGATTTTTTTTTTTTAACTCCTTTATTCTTAACCCCTTCAGGACTCGGCTTCTTTTGGCCTTAAGGACGCAGCCCCCTTTTTCAAATCAGCCCTGTGTCACTATAAGTGGTTATAGCTTTGGAACGCTATGAGATATCCGGGGGATTTTGAGAATGTTTTCTCGTGACACATTGTACTTAAAATTAGTTTGAAAATTTGGATGAAATCTTTTGTGTTTAGTTATGAAAAATAAAACAAAATTTGGAAAAATTCTTTATTTTCAAAGTTCTAAAGTACTTTTGATGCAGATAGTCATAGCTCCCAAATAAATTCATAACTTGCATTTCCTAAATGTCTGCTTTATGTTGGCATGGTTTTTTAAGATTCCACATATTTTACTAGAATGTTATGAGGCTCAGAATTTAGGTGGCATTTTTAAAATTTTGGGGAGACTCGTAATTTACCCCATTGTGGAAACTACACACCTCAACGTACGAAAAACCACTTTTAAGAAGTTTGTTAACCCTTTAGGTGTTTTATAGGGGTTAAAAAGAAATGGAGGTGGAGTCTGCAAATTGTAATATTTTTTCACAATACACTCATTTTGGGTGGAAAATTAAACATTTACAATGGATTAAATGATAAAAGGCTCCACAAAGTTTGATACCCAATTCCTCCCGAGTACACGGATACTCTATATGTGGTGGTGACTGCTGTATAGGCGCACGGCCGGGCATAGAAGGGAAGGAGGCGCCATCCAGAGCAAATTTGCTTTGTCAAATTGTACAGGCTATAATTTTTTTTCTTTTTTTAATGTGGACTTATAGGAGATTATTTTTTTGCCACATGAGATGCACTTTTCTGGTACATAATTTTGAGGCATCTATAGCTAATTGGTTTTATTAACTCTTTCTTGGTGGAGGAAATGAAAATCCTTAATATTTAGGAAGATTTTTTCGGGGGTTTTTTGGGCCGTTTACCGTACCATAAAAATAGTATAGATTTTTACATTTTTACCCCATTTTTACTGAATAAAAAGTAATTTGGCGGGGGCGGTGCTAGCCGATGCACTGAATAGCAGCTTAGATCGTGAGCTCTGTGCGTGAGAGGCTGGAAACAGGCAGCTACTGGGGCAAAACAGCCGAAACATGGTAAAATACAGTGGCAGCGGCAAGGGGAACAAGTATAGCCCCCTGCAAGCGGAGAAAACCGGGGGTTTAAGCAAGAAATCCCAGGGGAATTTGGACTATACTTACACCGCGCCGAAACCCAAGATGGCGCCAATGGAGCTGGTACACACTGACACAGCTGGGGATGCATCCTCTGAGAGAAGTGCGACAGGTCGAGACTTGCTCAGTATCTTACAGTCAGCCCTAAGCCTGTCATGAAGGAGCTGAACGAAATAAGGATTGCATTTCGTGAAAGGTACGCAGCAAGTGACCATACAACATCCAAGACACCTACACAAGGCACGGAGAAGTCCTATTTGTCATGTTTTGAGTCCCTGCGTCCTCCCCTCCCCTTGATTTGTAATGAACACTTCTTGTCTTTTTGTGAGTATGCACAAAAAAATTTGCATTGGAAGGAGACAACGCGGTGAGTGCCATTCCATTACTTGTTTATCTACATTTTGGATGTCTTCACGCTAGGAATTTAGAGCACCATAGCGCTCCTATTTACGTCCCTTAATCCATGACCCACATGTCATTTGCTGGGATCTCCTCGCAGAGACTATATTGAAATATTAAGACCAGCATTCAGTATATCCGATGTATACTCAGTAGTGCCACCCAGACTTCACGTTCTACATGTACAAACATACCAGTGATTGGACTATATATTCACCCAATCTTCGTGCATACAACAGGTTGTAGCAGCTGACATAGGTGTGATGTCCATATCGGACCCTGCCCCTGTCATAACGGAGTTTAAACCAGCTCACCTACCTATAAGAGACTGGACTTGGAGACTAAACGATACTTTATTAGAAGACGCATCCCTACTGGACGAACTTACCATCCTTTGCTGACAATAAAGATTTAGTTAAGGACCCACTAGTTCTATGGGAGGGACAAAACGTCCTTGCTAGAGGGTATTTAATGGAGATGGGAGCCTACACGGGACTCTATAACCTCCACAGTATTGATTCTCCCCAACAACTGGTGGAGAGGACAAGAGATATCGAAAATTTTCTCCAGGCACTCAACTTGCCACATTTGGACACTGAGCAAGCTAATTCCCTCATATAAGAAATTAGGTGAGTTGCTGCTTACACACTTCGCCAATGTCTGTAACGCGTTACTACAAGGAGCTCCAATCTATGCTTCTAGCCCATATTACTATATTGCATAAAGAGGGTAGAGACCCGGAAATGGTGGGGAAATACCGTCCGATATCTCCACTGAATGTAGATTTGAAAATCTGGGCAAAATTACTGGCGTCGCGAATAGCTCCCCTCCTCCCCCGTCTAGTATCACCAGAACAAGCAGGATTTATAAGGGGTAGGGAGGGTAGGGACAACTCCTATAAACTGACCCACACCACTAGCTACGCCCGCAGTCACAAGATCCCTCTAATCCTTCTTGGCACAGATGCCGAGAGGACATTTGATAGAGTGGATTGGCACTTTATGAGAGGGAAATTTGGTTTTCCCCCACTATAACAAACGGCACCCGTCAGGGCTCTCCCCTATCCCCCACCTTGTTTATTCTCTGCTTGGAAGCCTTGGTGCAATATGTACGTCAGGATACTCGTATACAACCTCTGTCACTAGGGGGGACAAAATTACACCTAACAGCTTTTGCAGACGACTTTGTCTTTCTAATGACGAACCCCCAATCATCTCTCACGGTCTTTTTGAGCGGTTTGACTACTTGGCTAACTTTAAGGTGAATTTAAATAAGTTGGAAATTTTAAATATTACCCTCCAACAACATCTAGCGGTCAAATTAAAGCCCGCATCCCCATTTACATGGAGAGATGACCATATAAAATACTTAGGCATTAAGCTACCCAGCGACATCAAAAAACTATACGAATTGAATTTTTCCCCACTGGTAGTTGAGATAAAACGGCTACTCGATACGTACAATCTCCCCCACATTTCATGGATGTCCTTAAAGCATACATACTCCCAAAAATCCTATATCCCATACTGATGCTACCAACTATTATTCCCAATAGATTTTTCTCAGAAATGAGGAAACTGTTTTCGCAGTTTCTGTGGAAAGGGAAGCTACTCAGACAAGCATATGCGCTTCTCAACCGCAAAAAGTGGAGAGGCGGTCCGGGCCTACCAGACGTACAAATGTACTACTGGGCAGCACATGCAGCAAGGGTGTACAGACCCAGGCAGCGAACAGGCGAGGTGAAGGCATTAGCTACAGCCTGGGGAATCCCCAAGAGGCACCACCAAGGCAGAGCATGGATACCACACTCTTGGCAAGGTCACTCGGACTGTACGAGTGAAATAGTTCTCTCCATGTTTAAAGTGTGGCACAACCTCAACCAAAAATTTAGATTTTCTCTATACCCCTCACCATTAATGACATTGACGGACAAATGAACAAACACCCCAATGTGGTGGACTAAATTTGAAGACATGACAGCTAGGGAACTCCTACAGAAAGTAGACTTAATCACAGAAGACAAAATCAAGGACAGAACGCAGGGGCACAGCCACCCATAAAACTACTACAATCAGCTTGTGGCGTCTTTGCCATTCCAGAAACCACCTCCTGTAGATGTCGCGGTGGCAGTAGGGGCAAAAAAGCTACAACAATATCTTAAATTTATGATAGTATAGATGCGGCTAATACACCAGATCATCCATTATATATCCCGTCCTGGGAGCAGGAGCTGGGCCTGTCACTGAATGAGAAGGAAAAAAACTTGGGTATTGCAACACCCCTACAGTTTTTCCGGATGTGTGCGTCTTCAGGAAAACCATTTTAAGCTACTAGCAAGATGGTACAAGACACAGATGGGGTTTACATGAACTGGGCGCTGCTGGAGATGTGAACATATCTGGTGGACGTGTTCGGAAATTCAGAATTTTTGGAAAGGGGGCAAGACGTTATTAACATCACATGTTCCACCACTACACGGCTATCTTTCCCCTTGGTATGCCTGGGGCTGGAGCCAGGCGGTACTCGCTTGTCATCAACGCACTTAATTACATATCTAATTGCAGCAGCAAAGGCCCTTATCCCCCTCTACTGGAGGCAAACCGTGGCCCCACCTATATCCGCGTGGGAAGGGAAAGTCTCTCAAATATGCAGAATGGAGGAAGTCTCTAGCTGGTCTTCCCATACCCACTCACAATTCAGTAAGATATGGGGGCACATTTACTTACCCGGTCCAGTCGCGATCCAGCGCCGTGTTCTCTGACGAGGATTTACTAAGGTTCGTGCGCCCGATATCCACCAGGTGTCGCTGCTGCGCTGAGGTCCGCCAGAGTTCACCTACTTCTTCCTGGAGGGCTGATCTTGTGACACAAATTCGTTTTTAAATTCCGTGGTTTTTCCAAATCCGTCGGGTTGTCCACGGCCACGCCCCCGTCGTGTGAAAGCCGGCGCTGATGCGCCACAATCTGATCGTGTGCAATTATCCCACTGCAATTATCTAACTATATCATGTCTCGAACAGGATGCTCTGGTTGTGATGTCATGATATTGTGTGCCTGTACCACGCACTGTTTGTATCTCATTTGTTTATTCCAAAATAAAAAACAGAATTCTAAAAAAAAAAAAAAGTCATTTGGCGAAAATGTTGTTAATTTTAGCATCACCGTCTTTCATATGCATAACTTTTTTATTTCTGGCTGACAAATCTTGTTAAGGGATTATTTTTTGCGAGATGAGTCTTATTTTAGATTACTTTTTTATCACTTTTTAGAGCATTTTAGAGTATTACCGTATATATTCGAGTATAAGCTGACCCGAGTATAAGCCGAGGCCTCAAATTTTACTACCAAAAACTGGGAAAACCTATTGACTCGAGTATAAGCCGAGGGTCGGAAATGCATTGGTCACAGACCCCCCCAATATATAGCCAACAAGCCCCCAGTAGTATATAGTCAGCCAGCTCCCAGTAGTATACAGCCAGCCTGCCCCCTGTAGTATATAGCCAGCCTGCCCCATGTAGTATATAGCCAGCCTGCCCCCAGTAGTATACAGTCAGCCTGCCCCCTGTAGTATATAGCCTGCCAGCCCCTGTAGTAAAGGTTATTTACAACATGGAATTATTCATATTATGCATTAATGTGTAATGTAGTATACAGCCAGCCTAGCCTGCCCCCTGAAGTATACAGCCAGCCTCCAGTAGTATACAGCCAGCCAGCCCCAGTAGTATACAGCCAGCCTCCCGTAGTATACAGCCAGCCAGCTCCCAGTAGTATACAGCCAGCCTCCAGTAGTATACAGCCAGCCAGCCCCAGTAGTATATAGCCAGCCAGCTCCCAACTTTACGAATTGAATTTTTCCCCACTGGGAAAACCTATTGACTTGAGTATAAGCCGAGGGTCGGAAATGCATTGGTCACAGACCCCCCCAATATATAGCCAACAAGCCCCCAGTAGTATATAGTCAGCCAGCTCCCAGTAGTATACAGCCTGCCTGCCCCCTGTAGTATATAGCCAGCCTGCCCCATGTAGTATATAGCCAGCCTGCCCCCAGTAGTATACAGTCAGCCTGCCCCCTGTAGTATAAAGCCTGCCAGCCCCCTGTAGTAAAGGTTATTTACAACATGGAATTATTCATATTATGGATTAATGTGTAATGTAGTATACAGCCAGCCTAGCCTGCCCCCTGAAGTATACAGCCAGCCTCCAGTAGTATACAGCCAGCCAGCCCCAGTAGTATACAGCCAGCCTCCAATAGTATACAGCCAGCCAGCTCCCAGTAGTATACAGCCAGCCTCCAGTAGTATACAGCCAGCCAGCCCCAGTAGTATATAGCCAGCCAGCCCCAGTAGTATATAGCCAGCCAGCTCCCAACTTTACGAATTGAATTTTTCCCCACTGGAAAAACCTATTGACTCGAGTATAAGCCGAGGGTCGGAAATGCATTGGTCACAGACCCCCCCAATATATAACCAACAAGCCCCCAGTAGTATATAGTCAGCCAGCTCCCAGTAGTATACAGCCAGCCTGCCCCCTGTAGTATATAGCCAGCCTGCCCCATGTAGTATATAGCCAGCCTGCCCCCAGTAGTATACAGTCAGCCTGCCCCCTGTAGTATAAAGCCTGCCAGCCCCCTGTAGTAAAGGTTATTTACAACATGGAATTATTCATATTATGGATTAATGTGTAATGTAGTATACAGCCAGCCCAGCCTGCCCCCTGTAGTATACAGCCAGCCTCCAGTAGTATACAGCCAGCCAGCCCCAGTAGTATAAAGCCAGCCTCCAGTAGTATACAGCCAGCCAGCTCCCAGTAGTATACAGCCAGCCTCCAGTAGTATACAGCCAGCCAGCCCCAGTAGTATAGCCAGCCAGCTCCCAGTAGTATACAGCCAGCCTGCCCTCTGTAGTATACAGCCAGCTTGTCCCTAGGTAGTATATAGCCAGCCCCCATGTAGTATACAGCCAGCCCCCATGTAGAATACAACCAGTCAGCCCCCATGTAGTTTACAACCAGCCTGCCCTCATGTAGTATACAGCCAGCCTGCCCCCATGTAGTATACAGCCAGCCAGCTGCCAGTAGTATGTAGCCAGCAAGCTCCCAGTAGTATACAGCCAGCCAGCTCCCAGTAGTATACAGCCAGCCCCTAGTAGTATACAGCCAGCCAGCTGCCAGTAGTATATAGCCAGTAAGCTCCCAGTAGTATATAGCCAGCCAGCTCCCAGTAGTATACAGCCAGCCAGCTGCCAGTAGTATATAGCCATAAAGCTCCCAGAAGCATATGGCCAGCCATCTTCCAGTAGTATACAGCCAGCCAGCTCCCAGTAGTATACAGCCAGACCCTAGTAGTATATAGCCTGCAGCCCCCATGTAGTATATAGGTTCACTGTGAATGGAGGTATTATTTCATAGAAATTAAAACGTAGCTTTTATTTCACATATGTAAAAAATAGTGGACAAAACTTGTGAATACAGACATACAACATATATGTGATTGCTTTATTTTTATCCTCAGTAGATATAGCCACAATGCATGCTCAGTAGGTGCATCCGCAATGCATGCTCTTCTATTCTACTCAGAATATTGCCTTATTGTCAGCAAACATTTCCAGCAAACTAATTTAAAGCTATTATTCACACTGTAATGGTGTGGGTACGGTGATCTCATGGTCAGCCCCCATGTAGTATACAGCCAGCCTGCCCCCTGTAGTATACAGCCAGCCCCCATGTAGTATACAGCCCGCCCCCATGTAGTATATAGCCTGCCAGCCCCCATGCAGTATACAGCCTGCCAGCCCCCCTTGTAGTATACAGCCAGCCCCCATGTAGTATACAGCCAGCCTGCCCCCGTGTAGTATACAGCCAGCCTGTCCCCATGTAGTATACAGCCAGCCTGCCCCCTGTAGAATACAGGCAGCCCCATGTAGTATACAGCCAGCCTGCCCCCATGTAGTATACAGCCAGCCTGCCCCCATGTAGTATACAGCCAGCCCCCATGTAGTATACAGCCAGCCCCATGTAGTATACAGCCAGCCCAGCCTGCCCCCATGTAGTATACAGCCAGCCTGCCCCCATGTAGTATACAGCCAGCCTGCCCCCATGTAGTATACAGCCAGCCCCCATGTAGTATACAGCCAGCCTTCCCCCATGTAGTATACAGCCAGCCTGCCCCATGTAGTATACAGCCCGCCCAGCCAGCCTCCATGTAGTATACAGCCAGCACCCATGTAGTATACAGCCAGCCTGCCCCCATGTAGTATACAGCCAGCCTGCCCCCATGTAGTATATAGCCAGCACCCATGGAGTATATAGCCAGCACCCATGTAGTATACAGCCAGCCAGCCCCCATGTAGTATACAGCCAGCCTGCCCCCATGTAGTATACAGCCAACCTGCCCCCATGTAGAATACAGCCAGCCTGTCCCCATGTAGTATACAGCCAGCCCTCATGTAGTATACAGCCAGCCAGCCCCCATGTAGTATACAACCAGCCAGCCCCATTTAGTATACAGCCAGCACCCATGTAGTATACAGCCAGCCAGGCAGCCCCCATGTAGTATACAGCCAGCCTGCCCCAATGTAGTATACAGCCAGCCCCCTTGTAGTATACAGCCAGCCTGCCCCGTGTAGTATACAGCCAGCCTGACCCATGTAGTATACAGCCAGCTAGCCCCCATGTAGTATACAGCCAGCCAGCCCCCATGTAGTATACAGCCAGCCAGCCTCCATGTAGTATACAGCCAGCACCCATGTAGTATACAGCCAGCCTGCCCCCATGTAGTATACAGCCAGCCTGCCCCCATGTAGTATACAGCCAGCCCCCATGTAGTATACAGCCAGCCTGCCCCCATGTAGTATACAGCCAGCCGGCCCCATGTAGTATACAGCCCGCCCAGCCAGCCTCCATGTAGTATACAGCCAGCACCCATGTAGTATACAGCCAGCCTGCCCCCATGTAGTATACAGCCAGCCTGCCCCCATGTAGTATACAGCCAGCCTGCCCCCATGTAGTATATAGCCAGCACCCATGGAGTATATAGCCAGCACCCATGGAGTATACAGCCAGCCAGCCCCCATGTAGTATACAGCCAGCCTGCCCCCATGTAGTATACAGCCAACCTGCCCCCATGTAGAATACAGCCAGCCTGCCCCCATGTAGTATACAGCCAGCCCTCATGTAGTATACAGCCAGCCAGCCCCCATGTAGTATACAACCAGCCAGCCCCATTTAGTATACAGCCAGCACCCATGTAGTATACAGCCAGCCAGGCAGCCCCCATGTAGTATACAGCCAGCCTGCCCCAATGTAGTATACAGCCAGCCCCCTTGTAGTATACAGCCAGCCTGCCCCATGTAGTATACAGCCAGCCTGACCCATGTAGTATACAGCCAGCTAGCCCCCATGTAGTATACAGCCAGCCAGCCCCCATGTAGTATACAGCCAGCCAGCCCCATGTAGTATATAGCCTGCCAGCCCCCTTGTAGTATACAGCCTGCCCCCATGTAGTATACAGCCAGCCTGCCCCCATGTAGTATACAGCCAGCCTGTCCCCATGTAGTATACAGCCAGCCCCAATGTAGTATACAGCCAGCCTGCCCCATGTAGTATACAGCCCGCCCAGCCAGCCTCCATGTAGTATACAGCCAGCACCCATGTAGTATACAGCCAGCCAGCCCCCATGTAGTATACAGCCAGCCTGCCCCCATGTAGTATACAGCCAGCCTGCCCCAATGTAGTATATAGCCAGCACCCATGGAGTATATAGCCAGCACCCATGTAGTATACAGCCAGCCAGCCCCCATGTAGTATACAGCCAACCTGCCCCCATGTAGAATACAACCAGCCCCCATGTAGTATACAGCCAGCCCCCATGTAGTATACAGCCAGCCAGCCCCCATGTAGTATACAACCAGCCAGCCCCATTTAGTATACAGCCAGCACCCATGTAGTATACAGCCAGCCAGGCAGCCCCCATGTAGTATACAGCCAGCCTGTCCCAATGTAGTATACAGCCAGCCCCCATGTAGTATACAGCCAGCCTGCCCCATGTAGTATACAGCCAGCCTGACCCATGTACTATACAGCCAGCTAGCCCCCATGTAGTATACAGCCAGTCAGCCCCCATGTAGTATACAGCCAGCCAGCCCCATGTAGTATATAGCCTGCCAGCCCCCTTGTAGTATACAGCCTGCCTCCATGTAGTATACAGGCAGCCTGCCCCCATGTAGTATACAGGCAGCCTGCCCCCAAGCAGGGCCGGTTCTAGACAAAGTGGGGCCCTGGGCAAAACTAAAAGTGGGGCCCCAAGATAAATCTATTTAATGACCAGTCACAGTCAGTAAGAGGCTCCTTGTTTTACCATACTAAATCTGTAATATGGGAGAATTGTATAGGAGATAGTTAGATAATAGGGAGATTGATGGGCAGCTTGGTGGCTCAGTGGTTAGCACTACAGCCTTGCAGCGCTGGTCAACATCTGCAAAGAGTTTGTATGTTCTCTCTGTGTTTGCGTGGGTTTCCTCCAGGTCCTACAGTTTCCTCCCACACTCCATAACATACTGGTAGGTTGATTAGATTGTGAGTCCCATTGGGGACAGGGACCGACGTGGCAAGCTCTGTGCAGCGATGCGTAATCATAAATACAGGAATTATTAATTATAATTATTATGATAGAAGATAAATATGAAAGCTGATAGAAGAATAGAAGATTTATTGAAAAATAGAGAAAAAGTGAGATATATAAATGGTCAGATTATATGAGAAAGATAACCAGACAGATAGATTTATAGACAGGAGATGGATGATAAGCATCTTCACCCGGGAATTAAACCAAGCTGTATTAACCATTTCACTTCCAGGCATTTCTGGATATTTTGTCACATTATTGACCAGAGCAATTTTTACAATTTTGACATTTACAAATAAAATCGAAATCACAGCAAAAAGAATAAAAGTAAATCACAGCAAACCAAATATTTTCTGAAAGCAGACACTTGCCCCTATTTTCAAAATTGCATTAAAGAGTTTATAGACATAGGCGCCTTCATGCAATTTTGATTAAAAATGACACATGTTATAAAAAATACTTAAAATTTGACTTTGATGGCAAAAATGTGCTCCAAACAGTAAATATTTCCCTTCACATCTCCTAAATGTAATAGAGGGACATGTGTAGAGTTCACAAATGCCTCATATTGATATGTTCACATGAATAAATCCACATAATATCACTAAAACTGAAATAACTAAATATCTGCTTTTCAGCTAGAAATTTTAAGACAGTCACAGCCTGCAAAATATAGCAATAAAACAGATTAAAATGTAAAGGCGCCATAAAACCTATAGAATTTTGAAAGCAGACAACCAGGCGATGCATTTGGCAAATGACATTTGACCACCCTCATGTAACTTTGTGACAAACACAAATTATTAAACAAAAAGTGCACTGAAAATGTCTTGGTGGGGCCGGCCCTGGACTCATCCTCCTGGATGTGACCTTCACAGAATTACGATGGTGGCTGATACTTCTGTAGAGGCTTGTGCACCTAATTAATACTCACTCTCGGGCATGAGATCTCCACTATTTACTTTTGGGTGTGTGCAGAGCTGATAGACTTTTGGATACCAGAATCGTGTGTTATGCTCATTAACCCTGTGACTGTCAGATCCAGGAGGGTGAGCCGCTGACACTTTTTTACATTGTTTCTTGGGATTTTTCGACACTATTTGATCTGCCCTATCAAGCATCCAAAAGGGATACTGAGGCAGATTTACTTACCCAGTCCATTCGCGATCCAGCGGTGTGTTCTCCAACGAGTCGTGTGCGCCCGATGTCCACCAGGTGTCGCTGCTGCGGTGAAGTCCGCCAAGGTTTTTCCGAATCCGTCAGGTTTTCCGACGGCCACGCCCGGATTTACGTCGCGTGCATGATGATGCGCCACAATCCGATCGCGTGTGCCAAAAACCCGGGGCAATTCAGGGAAAAACGGTAATATTCAGGAAACACGCCGGAAAATCGTGATTCGGGCCCTTAGTAAATGACCCCCACTGTCTTTTTGTTAGTTTATTAAAAACTTTGCTTTTTTCCTTTTTGGAAAACGTCTTCATTGGTGCAATTTCTTTTATAACGTATTAATTTTTGCCAGTTGGTATATTTTTAATTACATGTTTAAGATGGCAGGAGTCTGCTCTGAAAAAGGAGTTAGTGGCAGTGGGTTTAACATATGGACTGATATGGACAGCATTACATGTATGAACACGATAATGTTTATACTGCATTGTCATAGGAAAACTTGTGTTCATATGTTTTTTTTTTAACTGTTTTATTGAAAAAATAATTATACAATAAGCATCGAGCACTGCCTGCAAGCGGGATACAGTATACAATTACAAGAAAAGTAAGTAATCGTCATCATAGTCAACAGTATGTCATATTCAGTTGAGTTCTCATGGTGCTCATTAAGAGTACATACTAACATATTACACATTGAAATACATCCTAACACCAAAACCTAACCAATTAACAGACTGATCTATCCACCAGCTAAGGAAACACATGACATCTTTTGTTACATGGGGTGTATTTCTGGAGCAAGGAGGGAGGGGGGGGGGTTTATAATGAGGGTAGACATCATACATCAAACAAAACACTAGCCACTTATAGAGGTTGTCTGCGTAAATTTGCCTCCATTTCATCTGGGGTGAAAGAAGTATGTGGAGAGTCACACCATGTCTTCCATACATGGAACATCCCCTGCGTTTGTAAAGCACCCGTTCATATGGAATAATTTGGTTAACTAATTGTTTCCATTGTGAGAGAGAGGGCTCAGAGTCGCCCATCCAGCGTAGGGCAATGGCTTTCCTGGCTAAAAATAGAGATTCCCGAAGGAGGATCCTTTCGCGATGAGACCAGCTCTCTTCATCTAGGATGCCAAACAGGCATATCAATGGCGTGGTAGAGAGAGGTTTTGTCAGGAGAATAGAGAGGAGGTCTGTTATAGAGGACCAGAATGTTGTAATATTTGGGCATTCCCAGTACATGTGCCAGAAATCAGCTGGGCTATGTGTACAACGTAGGCACTGGGGTGAGGACAACCTGCCCATTTTATGGAGTCGCAGCGGGGTAAGATAGCTCTGATGAATAATGTATAGCTGTGTCATTTTGTTATTGACTGCTGGCGAAACATGAAGGTGTGACTCTAAAATCTCCTCCACTACCTCATCATCTATTTCTGGAATGAGACTCTTCCATTTCTGGAGGGCTGGTAGTTGCTGGCTGGTGGCTAAACTGCTTATAAGATGTGAGTAGATGGTAGAAATTATTCCTCCTGGTCCCTGCGATCTGACTACCCCTATAAATGGATATGAGGATATCATGAGATTAGAATCAGGGAATTGAGTTTGTAATGCATGGCGTAACTGTAAATACTTATAAAAGTGGGTACGTTGTACCTGGTACTGTTCTTTTATCTGATCGAAAGAGACGAGGACATAATCCTTATATAGAGCTGCTAACGTGTGTATAACAAGGGATTCCCACCATTCCCTGTCCTGCAAGCGCGCCAGGTGTGGCAACTCATCATTATGCCATAGTGGGGTTTCTGATGGAGTGGCGGTAAAGGGGCAGATAAGTACAGCCTCTCTCCACACTGTCTTGGCTACCCTGAAGATAGGCAATGGACCCTTGGTGCCTTTGTTGTCCCTCAGTATTGACCATAGGCTCACAACCTTACCATACTCTGCTAGTCGTTTTTCTGGGTATTGGAGAGGTTGATGTGAAATCCAGGAGCTTAGGAACTTTAACTGTCCAGCTAGATAATAAAGGAAAATGTTAGGTAGGGCCATACCCGCCTGGGATTTAGGTCTCTGCAATTTAGCGAGATGCAATTTTGATCTAAAGGATCTCCAGATAAAGGTGATTATCATGGAGTCCAGGGTGCGAAAGAAGTGTTTGGGGATCGGGTAAAAAAACGTGTTGGATCACATACAGACATTTTGGCAGAACCACCATTTTGACTAGGCTGATCCTGCCTGCCACTGATAAAGGAAGGGCGGCCCATGTTTTGAATTTATCCCTGAAATATCCCAATAAAGGGAAGACATTGAGATCAATAGCTATCTTGGGTTGTCTTGTTAAAGTCACTCCTAGGTATTTAAATTTATCCATGACCACTAGATCAGACACTGTTTCAGGGGGGTTGTTGGCCCTGTCAGGGGATAAGTACAAAAGACAAGATTTGCCCCAGTTTATACGTAGTCCTGAATACAGACTAAAATCATTTATTAAGTCAATTGCTCTGGGCAGGGAAGTGTCTGGTTGTGACATGAGAAGGAGAAGGTCATCCGCGTAAAGGGCAAGACGATCCTGTCCCGTCACGTGGGGCACCCACGTAAATATTGTATCCTTACGGATTTTGATCGCCAGTGGTTCAATTGCTAAGGCAAATAAAAGGGGCGAAAGGGGACACCCTTGAAGAGTGCCTCTTGCGAGTGGGAATGAATCAGATAATAAACCATTTACAGATATAGAGGCTCGTGGATTCTTGTAGAGAATTGACACCCACTTACAAAAGTTAGGTCCAAAATGGAACCTACGCAGCACAGCCTGTAGATACTGCCACTCCACAGAGTCAAAGGCTTTGGCCGTGTCTAGTGAAGCCAAAGCCCAGTCCTCTTTCTTCTCTACACCTATTTGCATAATGATTTGTGACCTTCTCAGATTTTCAGAGGTGGACCTCCCAAGCATGAAGCCTGATTGGTCTTCATGAACCAGAGATGTAATGACTTTGTTCAGTCTACATGCCAATATCTTGGTTAGTATTTTATAGTCGTAATTCAACAAAGAAATGGGCCTGTAAGAGCCACATTCCTTTGGATTTTTGTCAGGCTTAAGAATAACCACAGTATTAGCCATGTAGAGCGATTCCGGGAGGTACCCTCTATCAAATGAGGAGTTAAACATTTGCAACATAAGGGGTAGAAGGGAGTCCTGATATTTAAGCCACATTCCTAAGGGGAGGCCGTCGGGCCCTGAAGCCTTACCCCTTGCCATCAATTTTAGCGCCTCTTGGAGCTCCTCGTGTGTCAATGGGGCATCTAGCATTTCCCGTTGAGATTGACTAAGTGTAGGACAATCCACTCCCGTGAGGTAATCATTAGTAGCGGTCACAGAGCAGTCTGTTTGAGAGGAGTATAAATCCCTATAGAACTCCGCAAAGGCCGTTAATCTGTCATCATTAGATGTAATAGCAGTTCCTCCAGCAGAGGTTAGCTGCAGCACCGTGGGAGACGCTTTATTCTGATGTATTAATTGTGCTAATAAGCTACTAGACTGGTTGCCCAGCTCAAAATATTTCTGGTGCGCAAAGAAGGAACGCCTCTTTTCTTTTTCATAAAGGCAATGCAAGTATTGCTGGCCTGTAGATAACCATTTATCCTTATTTATGGTAGAAGGATCTGCAATGTAGGCTGCCTCTAACTGGGCATAAGTAGCGGCTAGTTCGGCTTCTTCCCTACGAGCCTCTTTCTTAACATCCGATATTGCAGATTGTAAACATCCCCGTATGTAGGTTTTAAGAGCATCCCACATGGGAACCTGGGGGTCCATCATGTCATTATGTGCCAGGTAGTCAGCTATTTGAGCCGGAGTGCAGTCAGTGGCAGGCAGGAGAGAAAACCAGAAGGGGTGGGTTTTCCCTGGTTTTTGTGGTACAATTAGGGGCCTCGGCTTATACTTGGTTCGGCTTATACTCGAGTATATACAGTAATTCCTTTACTGTATCAAAGGGAATTAACCTAGCTATAAAAATTTGTGAGATAAAATGTATTCCTTTATTTTCCCAAAAGAAAACTCCTTCAACCTCTGATTCTGCCATAATGCGAAAATGTTGTGCTATTATTTATTTTGAAGATTTCAAAATTCTTTTTAACCCATTCCCAAACTTTCCAAAAACAATGACATAGTGGTAAACTTCTAACTATAAAGAGGTCCAATCGACCTGATTCTAATAAAACTATCCCATTACTAGTGTCTATTCCTACTGAATGTTATTTATTAACATTAAAGGGGTGTTCTCATCTCGTCTCGGCAGTCACAGTCAATTTTATTTATCTGCCATATATATATATATAAACATTTCTTCAATTAGATATTATTTTAAAACATTTTCCTGTGTGAAGATAATTTTTCATAAATGTAGTGATATGGTCCCTTAGAAACAAGATTGTGTCCTTGGATGCGACCACCTCTGCTGGAGTGATTGCACAAAGAAATAAAAGGTTTTTGTATATGAAATGTCCGGGAGTTACTACATGTACCACAGCCGTCCTGTGGTATTGATTGCTGAATCCAGGTGGTCAGGCAGTACTGAATGAGTGTGAGGTGGTCGTATCCAAGGAAGCCATCTAGTTTCTAAGAGACAACATGGCTGCATTAATGAGAAATTATCTTCACAAAAGAACATTTTTTTTAATCAAAATCCAATTGAAGAAATGTTTACATATGGCAAATTAATTAAATTAAATGTAAATGCCCAGATGGGAAATACCCCTTTAATGTTTTGTTTTCCTAATTTTAGTTGTCTATGTTTTTGAGAAGATCTTTATTCCAACTTTGGGCCTATGCATTCTCACATCCTGCTCCACCTATTGTGGGTCCATTTCTGTCATAATTAATGATGATGATACAAATATACAGTGTACAGCTCTCATTATTGGTATATGACAGTGAATGTATTTGGGCTGTCTAACATCTCTACAATAGGTTTCCTTGATAAATAGCTGTTATGGGGTATAATCCCAATAAGATGTATTTGTTATATATATGCAGTCCCTGGGTTAAGTACAAGATAGGTTCTGCAGGTTTGTTCTTAAGTTGAATTTGTATGTAAGTCGGAACTGTATATTTTATAATTGTAACCTGAGCCAGAATTTTTTTGATCTCTGACAATTTGGTTGTAAAAATGTTGGGTTATAATAAGAACCAGGATTATCACTAAATCTTCATTACAGACACCTGTGATACCTGTTACAGCTGATTATTGCAGCCTAGGACTAAAGTACAATAAATTACCAACATCCAGAGGTCTGTTTGTAATTAGGGGTCGTCTGTAAGTCGGGTGTTCTTAAGTAGGGGACCGTATGTAATGTATGTATGTGTGTGTGTATATATATATATATATTATGCACTGGCACTATATACATTGATGTAGGTATAGTGATATAGACATGTATTGTATGACTGTCGCGATTGCACTTTTATGTTCGTGCACCTCGCACTACGGCATCTTTTAGCACCTTGCACTTTTTCATATTTCTAGAAGTTTTATGATTGTCCATTTTTACAATTATTTGTGTGTTTTATTGTGAATTTGTTGAAAATAATACATTTCCATTGTTTATGTCCATTTAACTACCATGTACAAAGGCTATTATTCACATGTTATGGTATTTCTGCACACAATAGACGTGTTAAAGATATTACACTGGACTCAGACGCCATCTTACGTATTGTCGGACATTTTAAAGATTCAGCATTCATTTCATATAACTTTGTGTAGTGATAACTAAGTTTGGGTGTTTCCCTCTCTGAACAAAGACTTAGTGCTCACTAGCACCACCTAGTGGAAGGTATCCAGGTGGACATCTGGACATTTGGTTTATGTGAAGTTTCAGTATTTGCATGTAGCCAATAGTATTAGACTCCTTTGTGTGCTTACATCCAATAGTGTTACATTTCCTGGGTGAGAACACCCAATTATAGTTGCTGCTTTCCTAATTACACGCCTTATGTAAAGTGCCTTATGGTTTTCTATAAATGTGTCAGCCCCACAATAAAGTAGCAGTCTTGTTGCTAACTTCCTGCAAGGACAGGTCTTGTCTTTTCATTCAAGTTAGTCAATTCCAGCGCTGGACACAGACTCATTTAATTTGAAAGTCACCTTACAATGATTAGGGGTTTGAGCCCCAGATATAAATCTATAAGAAACGGCGTCTCCTGGTTGGGCATACTTTTATGGACATCTAACCATCGAGGTGACCTCCGCAAGAGTCCAGGCGGCCAGTGACCAGAACTGACAATGACCGCTCGTCGGGGAAAGTCAAGCCTATTTTTGTCTACCTTGACTGTAGTTCTGTTTCACTGGCTGAAAGGGACTGGGTAAGGTCACCTTCTTGTGTGATATTATGTACTTTGCCTTACATGTCCATATATAATAGTATGTGCACGATGATTTCGGCAAAGGATCACTTGTACGGTGACCGACAGAGACTGGACGTGACAATGTATGTTGTAGAAAAAGGTCTGCAGTGCCCTCTTGTGGATTGTTGAGATAGTTCAGAAAGTTTGTGATGGTGTTGAGATTTTTGTTCATGTAAGCGCGGATAGAATCTGGAAGTTTGCAGAGACAAATTCTGGCCAAATTTACGTATCATTCCTTCGGGATTGATGCGGCCCCGTGATGCGGAAAATACAGTAGAGGCAGGAAGGACACTGACGGGAATTTTACAGTTGAGCGTAATCTCCTTGATTTCTGAAATATTGTGTGAAGGTCTCTAATTTGTACTTACTGATAGTTAGCGGGGTAGTCTGGAGCTGTATGTATGGAGGATATCTATAGCCCTTGAACAAAATCAGGTATTCCACAGATTCCACAAAATGGGTAGTGAGCAAAGTAAGACTGTAGCTGGACACTGCAGACCTAAAAAGGCAACTGACATAGTGTAACACAGGAAAGGTAAAGAGTGGGTAAAAGGAAGTTATGAGGTATTGAAGTTTTTGGGTATGTTAGATGGTCCCCTGAGTGTGCAGAGGTAGGAGACAGCACTTGATGTAAATGGTGGCTGGCTCAAAGACAAAAGTGGCACACCCAGGCAGAAGGTTGTTTTGATGTAAGTAGAGAGTTAATGACAAAGGAAAGTGGATGGGGTTGATTACTGGAGACTTAGACCAGTGACTACGGACGGACCAGGGCAGAGGGACAGGAATCCTAGAGAGTGCTCATTTAAAAAAAAAAAGAAAAATCTTTTGGAATGCAACCAGCACCCTCTTAGACTCCACCCCCGTATATGGGGGTTAGAGAAGATGACACGCCCTACCATCTTTTAGTGGTGGCCATCTTAAGACAGTATATTCCCTTCAAGTCCCTGAAAGTTAATTGCCTATAACTCTACACTGTAGGCTGGTTGTAGGATAGCAGCCGAGTCACCCTTGAGGTGTCCTGGCGGATGTTTGAAATAAATGCCGGCAGGTGAATATTTTCATCAATTTTAAACATTTGCTAAGAGTCTTGAGTGTGCAACGCTGTTTGTTTATTTTGTTTATTTTATTTTTAAAACTTATTTGATTCTGACAATTGCAGAAAAATTACTAGAAAAAGTGTTGCAATGTCTCTGGTACCTGCTTTCTGGAGTTGAAAGAGTTAATCAGGGGGAGATCTCTGTGCAGCTGTGCAGCTGGGCTTTGTCTTATCTATGTCTGTGAGAAGTGGCCTTGAAGCACACAGAAAGCATCTGTGTTGAGTGGGGGAAACAGAGCTGACAATCTAAAAGACGTAAAGGAATTTGCTTGTGATAAGAATACAAAGAGACACACTCTAGGAAACGTAGACGGCCCCAACAGGGCGGGACAAGGGGGGTGGTAATGGACAAGGATGTCAGCAAGAACAGTCCCCCTCTTCTGAAAGCCCCCCCAAATAGAGTTAGTGCCTTTCATTGTAGAACTCTTCCCTGTTGGCAAATGTTTTCCTCTCTGTGCCCCTACATGAGGATTGCCAGTACCTATTTGCCTTTACCAGTGTAGTATTTCAGTATATCTGATGCAGATTCCCACAAGGGGGGTAAAACTCCCCCAGCCAGTACTCCATACTACACGGCCCTACAGGGAGTAGACTGGCAGACTAGCCCCTTACTGGATGTTCTCCTTTCAGTATGCGGAGGACCTACTGTTTTTGTTTGCCAGAATGCATTTATTGACCTTATGTGTTTTCTGTTCCAGAAGGGTTGCAAAGTTTCCTGAGACAAGCTCCAGTACCGCCAGGAGAAGGTGGTCTTCCTAGGCCACTGCTTCTCAGCCACAGGCAGACACCTGACAGAGGAAAGAAAGCTGGCAGTCCAGAATATGCCCCTGCTCTGAGGCCCTAAGCCTCTGCACATGTTTCTAGGACTGGCCAGCTCCTAGAGGCTTAGGATAAGGTCTGCTGCCCCCAGCCTGATGCTGCCCCTTTCTGACTGAATTGCCTCTTCCCCATTTGCCCTTAGTCAAGAGGCAATTGATGCATTCTATAGCCTTAAGGTAGCAAATCCTGTCTGCACCGGCCCTAGGCACATCCCACTGGATCAAACTTTTGTTTTATTTTGCACTGAGTATGTAGGCCACAGGTGTCGAGTCCAGGAACGTGGTGGCCTTACCAGTGGCCCATTATTAGGCCAGGTTAGACTCAGTCGTGAGGCGAACGCCCCTCATGTGTCAGTAGCTGCAGCAGCAAGGCCAGATCCCAGATCCTAGATTACTCAGTTACAGTGCAAACCCCACATACCTCGCACAGTGTCCTCACCCAAGTACAGCCCAAACATCTGAGCAAAGGCCAGACAGCTCAGACTCCAGTGTGCACTCCTGATCCCCCGTCACACTGATAAGGTGCACAGCTCTGAATCCTTCATTCTGTCGCCAGTCTTCCAGGATTCAGAGAGGGGGGAGAGAAGGGTGAGTAACCCAGATGTTGAGTTTTTTCTCATAGATGGCTCCAGGTCTGCAGGAGAGGACAGACGGTTCTATGCTGGATATACAGTGGTCAGTGGCGCACATAAGGTAGTACAAGCAGAACCACTCCCTCCACACAGGTCAGCGCAGGAGGTGAAGTGATGGCACTCAGGGAAGTGCTACAGCTGGTGGAAGGTAAAAGGGTGAACATCTATACTCAAGGTATAGTTCTGGGGTCTAAACACGACTATAAACCCATATGGAAGGCTAGAGATTTCCTCACCTCTGCAGGGACCCCCTCTAAGCATGGCACGCTGGTTAAAGAGCTCATGGATGCTATCTTACTTCCAAAAGAGGTGGGGATAGTAAAACTAAAAGCACACACAATTTGGTAACTCCACAAGCCAAGGGCAAGTATGTGGCTGACGGGATGGCGAAGGCAGCTGCACAGATGGAGCCCGGAGACTGTCCTGTCTCAGCGGTGAGTTCTGAGCAAAAAGTTTGATCCACAGGTGTTCCAGTCCCTGGTGGCCCGAGAGTCATCAGAAGTGAAGGGAGTGTGGAGGAAAGCTGGAGCCCAGATGCCTATGGGACCTGGATGCTGGGAGAGAGGGTGTGCCTGCCCAGAGCCCTGCACCCGACAGTAAGTCAAGTAGCCTACGGACACATACACATCCAAAATGGCCATGCTAGTGCTCATAAACCATAAGTGGTTTGCCCGGGCATTACTACCCCTGTCACTAGACTAGTGAAAGCCTTTATAGTCTGTGCCCGCCACAACCCGGGTAAGGTGGTAAAGACCCCACAGAATGTGACACCCAAGCTGCTGTATCCCTTCCAGAGACTGCAGATGGATTTTATCCAGCTACCAATAAGTGGCACATAGGAGTACGTGCCTGTGTGCATTGATCTCTTTCCAGGGTGGCCAGAAGCTTCTCCCATGACCAAGGCTACTGCCAGAGCTGCAGCCAAGAAGTTGGTGAGTGAGATTTTTCTGCAGGTTTGGACTTCCGGAGACCATAGAGTCCAGTCGCAGAACCCACTTCACTGGACAGGTAAAGACCTAAAGCCTTGTCCCTCCTGGGTGTAGAACAGGCCCTGCACACCCCTTCCCGAATTAGTTGTGGGTTTGAGAGAATAAACGGCACTCTTAAGTTAGAGATCTGGGAGGCCATGGAAGAAACAGGGAAACCATGGAGCGAATGCTTTCCTGCTGCCCACCATTCAGTTAGGACCACACCCAACAGAAAGATGGGATTGTTCCCCTTTGAAGTATTTTTTGGCTGTGCACCCAGACTAGACCCCTACTAGGAAACCAAGTGGAATATGCCATACAGTTGAGCCAGGCCTTGGAAAAGGTCCGCAAAAGTGTTTCTGATTACTTTTTTTTAGATCCAGTCAGAGACCTCAGGATACATAACCTGAAGCCTGGAGACTACGTGGTGGTAAAGAGACGCACCAGAGAGACAGTCTGGAGCCTCGCAACGACGGTCCTTTCCAAGTCCTGCTGACCAGTGCCACGTCTGTGAAGCTAGAGGGAAGTCAGCACGCTTCCACGCTTTCTATTCCATGCTTACTTACTCTGACTGACTGGTCTCTTCTGACTGACTGTATGCTCAGGGACACCCCAACTATGACTATCACTGTATCTATAGGGGTGACCCGGATACCCCCAGGGTAGGAGACTTTACCTACGGTTGGTGCAACAAGACAATGACCTTCTTTAACATTGACAGCACAGGTAACCCTGTATTAGCAGTGTCTGATGTGTACAGGATTTGTGGGGATAAGAGAGTCAGGTCAGGCCTAGAGGCTGGGAAAGTGAGTGCACTGTGATAACACTTGTGTATTCCTTCCTCGTGATCCCCAGGGATAAGGTTGATCAGACACATAAGAAAAGGTAGAGAATCCCAAAGGATTCTGGAGGTCTGAGAGAGAAGCGCCTAGATGACAACGTTTATATAGATACAGTGGGAGCACCAAGGGGGGGTCCCAGATGAGTACAAGGCCCACAATCAGATATGGGCAGGTCTAGAGTCCATTATTCCCCAGAGAGCTATGAGCAAAGATGTTGGTTGGGTTAACTGGTTGTATTGGGAATTATATCCGAGATGCTTCCCAGAACCGCACGGCTTTGGACATGATCCTTGCTGAGAAGGGAGGAGTCTGTAAGATGGTGGGAGTGGCTTGTCGCATGTACATCCCGGATGACATCGCCCCCTATGGATCCATTACCCATGCACTTGAAGAGATTGAAGGACTGTCCAGGGAACTCGAGAGAAACTCTTGGGTGGACACTTTGTCCTTCACTTTGTGGTTGGGGGATTGGAAGGGTTTCCTTTAAGTGGGGGTGATATTGGGGATTGTGATTTTGCTCTCGTCACTTATTGTGTGTTGTGTGGTCCCCCTCATCAAGTCCACCATGTCCCAGATGTCCATCCAGGTGGTAAGAACCATGACAGGAGAAGTCCCGGTGTGGAGGATACCGTCTTGTTGAAGAACCAGCCTGTTAATAAACCCATAAACTATGGAAACACAATTATGTAATTTGAGTATGCAGGCCTGTAACCCCCGAGTGACTGGCCTCCAGGGGATCTGGTGAAGAGTTAACAAGTCCAGTAGGTAAGGGCTTAGCCTACCTGTGGGTACCTGGAGTTTGAGGAGGTCGCTCAGGACAAAAGTTACAGGCCATGCAGAGCTCAAAAGGGGGGAATTGTTAAAGATATTACACTGGACTCAGACGCCATCTTACGTATTGTCGGACATTTTAAAGATTCAGCATTCATTTCATATAACTTTGTGTAGTGATAACTAAGTTTGGGTGTGCCCCTCAGCACACAAAGACTTAGTGTTCACTAGCACCACCTAGAGGAAGGTATCCAGGTGGACATCTGGACATTTGGTTTATGTGAAGTTTCAGTATTTGCATGTAGCCAATAGTATCAGACTCCTTTGTGTGCTTACATCCAATAGTGTTACATTTCCTGGGTGAGAACACCCAATTATAGTTGCTGCTTTCCTAATTACACGCCTTATGTAAAGTGCCTTATAGTTTTCTATAAATGTGTCAGCCCCACAATAAACTTATCAGTCTTGTTGCTAACTTCCTGCAAGGACAGGTCTTGTCTTTTCATTCAAGTTAGTCAATTCCAGCGCTGGACACAGACTCATTTAATTTGAAAGTCACCTTACAATGATTAGGGGTTTGAGCCCCAGATATAAATCTATAAGAGACGCTTACACATACATAGAGTATTTTTATATTTTTCATGTATAGGTATATATTGTTCACTACACAGGTGCAGAGATTTGCTATAAGCAATGTACAATATTGGATTAGGGAGGTACTGTAATAACGACAGCTCGATCACCAGGTATAATAATTAGTGGTATTCTGTATGTACACTGTACAAATGAGATAAGTGTGAGCAGAGCCGGCGCTTCCACCGGCTCCATAGACTCGGCTGTCACATGACCATGGGGTATGAAGGGGTTAATCAGAGCTGCTGGGACCCAGTACAGCTCTGATCACAATCCCCAGTGACAGGTGGTCATTTCTCCTGTAACTTATAGATGCCCCAGTAAAAGGGGAAAACTTGTAAAAGAGAAAAAATAAAGTAAAAAAAAAATGTGAGAATGTCCCCCAGGGGTCTTTTATGACCTCATGGAGAGCATAGAAAGTAAAAATACACACAAAATATTAGTAAATATTCAGAAAAATAAAAAATCCCAGCTACACTACAAAAATTATTGGCATAGTCGTCCCGTTTGCCCGACGAAAAACAAGGAGAAAAAGACAAAAATGCAGCACAATGCAAACAAACATATTAAAACCATGTAAAATGTAACCATCCAGGAGGACCTTGCATAGATCCAAATATACACCAGCGCCCCCTGCTTGAAAAACCCCTCATATAAATAAATTATATGATGAAATGAGACAATAATAAAGCAGGCAGCGAATAAGCAAACCAATATAATATATGAAATATACAAATATCATCAGAATCAGTCAGGGGCTGTAATTCCCATAGATAACTACCTGCAATGGCGACTGATGACACAAAATGAGTGGTAGGGGGAGCTGGAGACCAAACCCCACGTGTATCGCCACCCAACTGGCTTCCTCAGGGGTCCCCCGTTTGCCCGAGACTATACATATTACATATTACATATCAAAATGACTAAAACAAAATAGGGAATTCGTTAATAATGTTAAATTTGAGTTAGTTTGACATTTAAAAAAAAAAAAAAAAAAGCCTTTTTTTCCACCCAAATAAAAATAAAGAAAATGTTTAAACTTTTATTACCTTTTTAACTATCTGTCCCAAAAAAGCACCACAAAGGGGCTCATTTACTAAGGGGCCGAATCGCCGGGTTTCCCGAATATTACGATCACGAATGGACTGGATAAATAAATGTGCCCCAAAATGTTTTAAGGTAGCACGAAAATTTTTGGCCCTTAAACCAGCGCTTACGAAAATTCGCTAAAAATGCCGGGTCACTGGAGCTTTTTCAGGTCACGTCACCAAGGGGTTAAAAGCTACACCGGCAAGTGTTTCCTTATACCTCAGAAGAAGGCTGGAGTAGCTGAAATGTCGGGGGCAGGCACTGCACAGGCAGCTGATTTAATACCATGACATGTTTGTTAGGATAACCCTGCATAATTCTACCCGAGAGGGGGGTCACAGGAGCACGCGTGACAGTACCCCCCCCCCCTCTCTTTGACCTCCTCCTCCTCTTACTATTACCATTGGTGCTCATTTTCTTTCCTCCTTTGGTATTGCTCCCCCTCCTCTTGGTCTGAAGGAACCTTTGCTGGAGAGTAGGAGAGTGACAAATCTGTGCACCCCAGGGTGCCCAGCCACACGACAGTAATGTCCCTAAGTTAGTATCCTCTTCATGGATTCTCCCCCAATTTAATCAGAGGCACGAGAGAGGGCATCAGCAGGACGGAACGTATTATGAAACTGAAGTAGGAGAAGAAGAGGGACCAGCGAGCTTGTCGAGGGTTGAGATGCTGAGCAGTATGGAGATATAGGAGATTCTTGTGGTCGGATGACGAGCTCCCTCCAGAAGATAGCGCCATTCTTCCAAGACTAGCTTTGGGTAGAAGCTCCCGATCACCTATGAAATAATTCCTCTCTGCAGCTGAGAAAGTCTTAGAGAAAAAGCCGCAGGTGAGGGTTCGACCTTTGGGCCCTTTCTGGGTGAGAACGGCTCCAGCACCAACGGATGAGATGTCAACTTCTAGCAGGAACGGTTTCTCAGTATCAGGCTGGGTGAGAACGGAAGCAGAGGCAAAGGTGGACTTCAGCTTCTTTAGCCGCCGGAGGCCACAGTTTAGGATTCATGTTCTTCTTGGTCAGCAGCACAGTGACAGAGACGAGGGAGGAGAAATGTGGGATAAACTGGCGGTAGTAATTAGCGAAGCCCAGGAATCTCTGGATAGCAAAAAGTCCTACTGGGCGCGGCCACTGAAGTACTGCAGACAACCTGGCAGGATCCATCTGCAGTCCCAGATGTCTGAGATAATGGGGCACATTTACGTACCCGGTTCTGTCGCAATCCCGCGATGCGTTGTCCGACAAGGATTCGGGTCTGCCACAATACACTAAGGTCGTCCGCCGATATCCAGTAGGTGTCGATACTGCGCCGGTGTCCGCCAGAGTTCACCTGCTTCATCTCGGTGCATGTAAGTGCTTGATCTTTCCGAATCCGTCGGGTTGTCCATGCCCCCGATTTCGCGTGATAGCCAGCGTGATTGTGCCAAATTCCGATTGCGTCCGCCAAAATCCCGGCAGAATTCGGTGCAAAATGGAAAAATTTGGGAAACCCGACGAAAGTGCGGCCGCAGAGCCCTTAGTAAATGAGCCCCAATATATCCTAGGAATCGGAGACTCATCTGATGGAATTTTCCCCTTAGGTTCTTCACGGACCTAGAGTCCCATGTACAGCAAGTCCTCAGGCACCTAAGGCAATATGTCAGGAACGTAATCGACGTCACAACGGGAGATCACTATAAAAGCACAGGACATAGGGAACAAGCTTTGTCTAAGGCAGGAGGCTCAAAGATCTGGCGGGGTTTGCAGGAAGATGCCGGCTATCTATAAAAAGCTGGAATGGCCAGGACCAATCAGCGGTGCGCTGGCCCTTTAAATTGTGAATAGGGCGCAGACACGCCCTAGGAGGCGGGGACATGAACACCGGATCGAGGGAGACAATGCTGGAGCGCAGATAGGTGAGTGAGCATGCCGCACAGATGTGGTGGCACAGGGACGCACATCAGTGCATCTGCGATCCGAGAGGGCACCCATGACATTTAGTGAGTGGGCCATAACCTATAGAGGAACTGGTGAAGGGATGTAGAGTCTCTCTTCCCCACCCCATTGATTTTATGAGGGGGGTCTGCCTATGTTTTATTTCCCTGACCTCAACCTGTGTTTATCAGAATATTAGAAGAATTTTAGTCTCATAATTTAGATCTCATCACCACAGTATACTTTGTATCAATTGCCGCTAGTAGTTTGTGTGATGTACACAGGGCCGTATTACAGTTGGTGTAGCTCCCACTGAATATAGCCCAAACAGTGGTACACAATACTGTACTAAATTATGTTTAATATTCAAACCTTTCTCCTACTCACTTGTTAGCTAGCTAGGCCAGCAGCTAGTCTAAGTGCCGGTGACAGAAGTGACTACTAGTCTTAGTCTCCTCTCTTGTCCCACTGCTTCTCTCCTCCTCTCACAGATTGGGATAACTAATCTGAGAGGAAGTAATCCTAACATTGATTGATTGACTAGGACGTGTCTGGCAACTAGTTTAGCCGAAAGGAGGGGATCGGGTGTCACTCCTCATCCAGCGAGGCTCCTGAAAAGTATGCAGAATGGAATTGAGTATGACTGGGCAGGCACGCTCCTTCTAAAAGAGGCAGTGAGTCACAGCTTGGAGGCAGAGGCACATGCAGGTGGGGGCCTTCAGCTCTGACTGTCAGACATTGCTGGTGGGGAGCCCTCGGCGCACGTCTTTAGAGCCCTCCCTATAATCCGCCACTGAATGTACAGAAATTAAGCCATAAAGAGGAAGTCATGTTATTGAAAGATGTTAGGCTACATTCATACGATGTATGCCCGTTGTACCATAGTAGGGCGGGCATACATCGGCGCCGGGGAGAGGAGGAGGGGAGGAGCACTGCTCACCCGCGCCCCTCTCCATAGGGTAACATAGGGCCCGGCGCTGTATTCGTTCAAAAGATAGGACATGTCCTATCTTTCCAGGGGCTAAGGAACGGTACAATGCCGCATGTGTGCTGCACCATACTGCTCCCGTACGGCGCCGTGAGGCCATTGAAGTGTATGGGGGACGTATATATGCCGTATATATTCCCCCCATATGTTTGTGTGAATGTATACATGTATTTATGTGCAGTCTACAGCAGAATTCTGGCGCAGACTAAATGTAGGCCACAGGGTTCAGCGTCCAGACTTGTTCGTTATGCCTGATGTAGGTGGAGGTGACAACCAATATTCCTTGGGCTTCGTTGTTTAGTGGTGCCAGATATACATTGATGGGCTAATTGCTGAACAAGGAAACTTGTGACCTAATTTTCACTGAATGCAGGTTGTAAAAGCCCATTACACCTGCAGAGCAGATCTGTCTTTCTGCCTTTACTAAGCATTTGCATTACAATATAATTGTGTGTTATAACTTACCTTGCATCAATGAACAGTGTCCTATAGAATGACCATTTGAGACTGTAGTATGCTTTTTCAAATTTTACTTCATTATCATATATACAAGTATTTACATTTTTTCAAATTCATATTCTTTTATCTTCAATACATTTTCATGCAATACGTTTTTTGCTTATTACTGCGGCTAGCAAAATAGGTAATCGTGTGAGTGTGCTAACGTATAAGAAAGTCAGAAGGTTCACCTCTCTTGGCGTTTCAACGGTGTCTTCACACTACTCACTTGTTCAAAGACCCCAGGGCTGAGCCATAACTCTAACTGTTGGACAGAGTGGTATCGACCACCTGTTGTGACGTTTCAAGGGACACGCCCTCTTCCTCAGACACGTGTCAGAGGGCGTGTCCCTCGAAACGTCACAACAGGTGGACGATACCACTCTGTCCAACAGTTAGAGTACAACAGGTGGACGATACCACTCTGTCCAACAGTTAGAGTTATGGCTCAGCCCTGGGGTCTTTGAACAAGTGAGTAGTGTGAAGACACCGTTGAAACGCCAAGAGAGGTGAACCTTCTGACTTTCTTATACGTTAGCACACTCACACGATTACCTATTTTGCTAGCCGCAGTAATAAGCAAAAAACGTATTGCATGAAAATGTATTGAAGATAAAAGAATATGAATGTGAAAAAATGTAAATACTTGTATATATGATAATGAAGTAAAATTTGCAAAAGCATACTACAGTCTCAAATGGTCATTCTATAGGACACTGTTCATTGATGCGATTTGTTGGAGGATGTGGAGATCCTACCTAGTCCTTGACCAATGATAAAAAAGATACCTCTGTATTGTTATCAATATCTCTACATAACTTACCTTGCACCCTGACAGAATCCTCTGTTAAGTCACAGGAGTTGGGCTTTGGTTTGGGTGCATTTCAAAAAACAACACGTGACTTGTCTGTGCTGCAGACTTATCAGCTCTCAGCCCCCACCTTTGTGCTCCTGTATAATCGCCGGCACCTGCAGAGTAAGCATGAGCTGCAGTGGCCGAGGCACCAAAAAAGTACCACTACCGCCGCTTTCCAAATAACAATGCCACCTGTCTCCCCACGAAGGGAAGATGTGACATCAGCACCACTGCCACCACCACTGTCACCAACACCAACTGATCAGCTTTCCACCCCCCAAATAATGGAGATAAAATTTGGTCCATCGCTTACACAAGCTCAGGTTCTGAATAGAAGCATTTTCAAATTGCAGGTTAACATTTAGACTGGTGGAGATGTACAGCTTTGACCATCTGAATCACAAGGGTGTAATGGAATGCCCCGGGAGCAATGATGACGCGTTACCCAATCTCCACTCTCAGAAGTCAGATGTGGGGAGCCCAGAGCTGTGGTACAGCTGCCGCCACAAAGCGACTTTAAAAAAGCATTAAAACGCATCAAGAGCAAGCAAAATTCCCAATAACATCGGGGCATAGCCTGGCAGAAAGTGGGGGGCGAAAGAGCAGCCCAGCAAGCCGACCCCTCAACATCTCGGCTCAGACCCGTCTAAAAATCAAGATGGTGCCGAACACATGCTGCATAACCCAAGCACACGCTGGAGAGGAGAGTTAGATCCCCTTACCTTCAGCAGGCAGCCAGGGAAGAACG
The DNA here is from genome assembly GCF_040894005.1 of Engystomops pustulosus. Classification (NCBI taxonomy): domain Eukaryota; kingdom Metazoa; phylum Chordata; class Amphibia; order Anura; family Leptodactylidae; genus Engystomops; species Engystomops pustulosus. The sequence goes on from NC_092417.1 coordinate 20,338,500, forward strand.
GAGGCTCCCCTCTACTCCAGACCACGCAGGGGGGTAAAAGTAAGTGCCCACATCAGCTACCTACACCAAAAGCACTACCGTTCCCTGCACTCAGTGTGCCCCCACTGCTATGATCTCACAGCAGCAGCAGCTCCTCTCCCTTGGCATCCTGCCGCTCAGCTCCAACAGCCTGGGTAGTGGGGGCAGTGTGGGCTCCTTATGATCCTTATGAACAAGAGGTCAGCAACTCAGCACAGTTTAATATAACTACTGAAGAGGAGACAGACACGTTTGCTCCTCTGCAAGCTTCAGGCAAATATATATCTGAGAATATGCTTAAAGGGAACCTACCACCACGAATCTACCTATAAAGGTAGATCGGGTGGTAGGTGGATCAATAGGACGTGAGGATAGCCTCACGTCCACACACGGTTTTGATAACTTTATATTCAAATTTCTTTTTGCGGCTACTGGGGCGTGGAGTAGCAGCATCTGAGGTTACACGAGGCGGCTACTCCACGCCCCGGTAGCCTCTTTTCTCCTCCTACCGAAAAACTTTGGCGCGCAGCTCCTCGCATGCGCAGAACAGCAGGCCCGCGCCTGCTCGGTCACTGCTCCGAAGCCGGAGCTGCACAGGCACGGGCCTGCTGTTCTGCGCATTTTTGGTAGGAGGAGAAAAGAGGCTACCGGGGCGTGGAGTAGCCGCCTCGTGTAACCTCAGATGCTGCTACTCCAAGCCCCAGTAGCCGCATAAGGAAATTTGAATATAAAGATAATAAAAGTTATCGAAACCGTGTGTGGACGTGAGGATTAGCCCTTAAAAGGGCTATCCTCACGTCCTATTGATCCACCCAACACCCGATCTACCTTTATAGGTAGATTCTTGGTGGTAGGTTCCCTTTAAAGCTATGCTGGCAGTCTTACGTTCCTCATTGCACAAAGATATCTCCACTTTAAGAAAACCATGGGTGGGGGACACCGATGTGGAGAACAAACTGGTGGAATACGCCAAGGCTTTTAATAAGTTAGACTCCCATAACTCACTGGGAGATTCCGTCCTATTAATCCAAGCCAAACTAATAGATACAGAAGACCGGGACAGGCAGAATAATATTAAATTAAGAGGAATACTAGAAGCAGTACCCAACCCTCAACTTCATACATATGGGCAGCAGTTTACAAAAACAATACTCCCGCATTTAGCCGAACACGAGCTCAGGATTGACAGAGCGCATGGCGTACCTAAGCCTGGCCACCTTCCAGACATTATACCGTGAGGCATGGTAGCCAGATTTACAAGAAAGTTACCAAAACTACCAACTCCAAACGTCAAAATCGAATTGTATGTGGACCGCTTTGGTCCTATAACCTCTCTCCTAAAGGATCATGAAATTCAATATAGATGGGGATTCCCCACAAAAATATTGGTAAAACATCAAAACAACATCACACCAATAAAGTCACTTTAGGAAGGTTTCGGGATACGGGAAACTTGGGGCCTATCAAGAGAAACCAATAGAACTGGCAAAAACAAGAAATCAACACAAATAAATCCGGAATGGCATACTAACTCTAGAAGAAAATATTGATTCCAAACACAAGTTCTATGGCGGTTTTGGGGCGGTATCCTCTGGTTACTCATGTTTCCACAGCGGCAGTTCATACCCTCACTTCTACACCAGTACTAAACAGGTAATACTAGAACTATTCTGTTTACTGTGTTTTTAACAAAACGTTAGGCACAGTTGTTGTGTTTAACCTGAGACCACAAACCTTGGTTTATCAACCACATCTTTTAGGGCTAATAGCACTTATTAGACACCGTGATTTATTAACACTGTTATATTGCATGAAACATTTCTTACCGCCATGAGTATTACACTACTCTCCCTGAATGCTAAGGGACTTAATGGCCCCTTTAAAAGATCAATGCTATGGAAAGCAAGGGAGATGTCATTTCAGGAGACCCATGTGTGCGTCAAAAACCCTCCAAAAATAAAGCATGCAAGGTTCCCTGAGATCATTATGTCATCATTTGATAGAAAAAGAGGGGTCTTAGTCGCATTTAACCCCTTAAGGACGCAGCCATTTTGTAGCTTAAGGCTCAGCCCCATTTTTTGGATTCTGACCTGCGTCGCTTTATATGGTTTTAATTTTTGAACTCTGTTACTTATCAAAGCGATTCTGAGATTGTTTTTTCCCCACATGTTGTACTTCATTTTAGTGGGAAATTTTGGCTGATAAGTTTTGCGTTTATTTACAAAAAAAAGAAAAAATGATTTTTTTGAAAAAGTTGCCATTTTCGAAATTCAAAATAAGTTGCTGAATAACATTTCCCTTTTGTCTACTTTACATTTTGATCATTTTTGAAATGTCTGGATAATATATTTTGAACTCACGCGGCTTACAAATCGAATATCGCTATTCAGAATTTTCAGAATTTACTCTTTTACGGATAAATACTGTTTTGAATGAAATTTTACATTTTTGGCATCAAAACCCCCCTATATAACCAACCCATTTACAAATCTGCACCCCTCAACCTATCAGAAACAGCTTTTAGGGAGATTTTTAACCCCTTGAGATCTTCATAGTAATTGAATCAAAATGGAGGTGAAATTTAGAATGGTCAAATTGTTCCGGTTATACTTTCATTTAGCCCTAAAATTTACACATTTCCAAAAGATAAAAATAGAAAACCCACCATACAATTTGTTCTGCAGTTTCTCCCGAGTACAGAGACCCCCCACATGTGGCCGTGACTTGTTTAATGGGTGCACGGCGAGGCGCAGAACTCCTCACAGACGCCATCTTACAGGCAGTTCTTACAGGCAACTCTGGTGTCCAGATCGGACCCCAGAGTTGCCATAGCAACGATCGGCGACCCCCCAAAAACAGCTGGGAGGGGGGCGATCGTGGGGGAAAGACCCACCAGAGGCAAATTAGAGGCTGTCATGGCGACGGATCGCCATCTTTTTGAAGCCGCAAGCAGCATTGCCGGTGGCGATCGCTGGGATAACACCCGTGATCAGTCCTAGCAATAAGCAGCAAAGACTTAGCACGTGAGCCCTCTCCATGCATAGGGACCTGATGCGCGCCATTAATACACGGCGGGCGGTCGTGAACCGGTTAATGAAATGCTTACCAAATGGAAAAATCTCTCCCTACAATATTCTCATGGAAAAAAAATTTCTCCCCAATGCTGATTTTTTTCAAAATACATGACAATACTCAGCTTTTTAAACACTATTCCCACCCCCCATCCAGTGGTAAACTCTAAGATTATACAAAAACTACAAACTTCACTAGGCATAAAGAAAGGAATATCATTTTTCTATAATCTATTGGAAACAAAAAAAAACCTTCTCTAAACTTCCTTACATGCTCAAATGGGAAAGAAGAAGGACGGACCCACGTGTTGGGGGAGGCCGGCATGACGCGGCATGTTGTGACGTCAGCCTAACTAGTGGGAGGGGTTTATCCGGCGGGAGTAGTTAGGAGGGGAGAATTCAAATTAACGGTAAGGGAGAATAGCGGTGGCCATTTTGGTTAACCACCGAAATGAGTAGACGTGCATAGGAGGGTGAGAAGAAGAATGGCGGAAGCGGCAGCGTTGATAACAGTTGCGGGCGTTAGTGGAGGCGGAAGGTGGAGCGGGGCTGAGGGCACAAGTTATGGAGGCGGTTAGCTCCGGAGGTGAGGTGGGAGCAGTGGCGGGTGCGGAGCAACAGACGGGGCAGCGCTCTAGACGTACACGGCCGCCCGCCTGCTTAAGTCCAGAGCATACCCGAGGACACGCCGTCGGGTCCGGAGCCCCTCTAGGGACCCTCCGGTGGCGAGAGTGTGGACTAGCCAGGAAGGCAGGCAGTCTCGGACCGGGAGGAATCCAACTGCCTGGGCGTGTCCAGCGAAGGGCGCCGTGCAGCCAACGACTCATCGGGGGCAGCAGGCACTACCATCCAGACAACTGAGGCAGTCGCCTACCAGGAGTGCGGGGCTCGTTGCTGGCGATGTACCTGTCGCAGCGGGTGCCTTTTGGATCTTCAGAAACGGTATCCGAGCCGGGATCTTCTCGCGGGAGTTGTTGTGAAACAGAGAATCCAGGGCCTGAGCTCAGAAGCAGAACAGGAGCAGAGCATAGCGGCTCCAGCAGAAGGGAGGCAGCAACATCGGTGGCCGGTTCAGAAGGCTCAGCATGCTTGGCTTGCGGTGGTTGCAGGGCAGCTGGCAGAGAAACTTCGGGGGCCAGCGCAGAGGCAAGCAGAGCCGGTCAGAGCACACAGCAAATGGAAATCGACTTGGTCGCTGGTGGGGTCACAGCACCCATGCAGCTCGGTGAGTCTACCTCTATGTGTGTTGAGTCTGAATTGGGGTTTTCACCAGGGGGGGGGTGAGTGTGGGGGGTGACGGGGGGGGGGCATTAGAAGAATTGAGGTCATTAGCGGGTAGTGTGAGGGAACTTTTGTCAAGATGGGAAGGGGTGGGAGCAAGCATTTCCCCGGCGGTGGCTTGGATGCCATGGGTGGGGGCGGCTCCAGGAGCAATTGTACGCAGGGAAACGGGGGTCACGGTTTCGGTACAGACAGAGAAGGAAAAAGAAGAAAGGGAGAGATTAGCTGATAGGGCAAAAGGCGAGGTATACGTGTGTTTTGAGGGCCCATTAGGTGATCATTTAAAGAAAGAGGTAAAGGAGAAGATCTGGAAAGACGAATACGTCGAGATCTTCTCCTTCTTACCCTTAAAAAAATTTAACCTGGAAAAGGGAAAAAAGGACGACTTAAAAAAGGAAGAGGAGGAGAAGAAGAGGTGGCAAATGATTCCACAGACATTCCAAAACTGGTTCCAGGCTTTTTCCATTTTGGCTAGTGTGATTGGGGAAAAGGCACCAGAGAACTGTTCGGGCTTATTTTGCTACCAATACTCAATAGGTGAGGCATATAGGACGTATGGGGGCCAAACATGGCTGCCGTACGATGAAGATTTTCGGCAGAGGAAGGCAGCGCGCCCGAGTATCAGATGGGATCATAAGGACATAGGGTTATGGCCCCGGTGCGTTATGGGCAGTCCTTTCGGACCGGGTGAGATGGAGCAGGGAGCAGCAGTCATGAGGCACAACAAAAAGAGAGCGGGGGAGGAGGCAGCAAGGTGGGAGTGTGCTGGCAGTTTAATGATGGGCTCTGTAAATATGGAGGAAGTTGTACGTTTACACACATATGTTCCACATGCGGAGGTATGTCACATGGGGCGACAAAATGCTTCAGAAAAAACAAAGGGAAGGGAGCTGGAGGGGCTGGGCATGATCCTTATCTAAAGAGCCTTATCTAAATAGATATCCGGACAAAGAAAAGGCAGATTTATTGAGAAGGGGTTTCAGGGAGGGGTTTTGGATACCGCCCCAAGCCATGCGGTTCCATTTACGACCAAGAATTTAATGTCAGCATACCGTTATCCTCAGGTGGTAAGGGAAAAGTTAAAAAAAGAGGTGGAATTGGGAAGGATGGCAGGACCGTTCGAGACTTTACCAATGGCAGACTTGATAATTTCCCCGTTAGGAGTGGTCCCTAAATGGAAGCAAATAAATTTTGTTTGATTCAGCATTTGTCATATCCAAAAGGGATGTCTGTCAATGACGGGATATCACAAGAACTGAGTTCAGTGGTGTACACGTCATTTGACAAAGCGGTCGAGTGGGTTCGGGCATACGGGAGGGGGGCATTGTTAGCAAAAACTGACATAGAAGCAGCGTTTAGGCTCCTTCCGGTACATAAGGAAAGCTTGAGGTTACTTGGATGCAATTGGGAAGGGGCTTTCTATGTGGATAGATGTTCGCCAATGGGATGTTCACTGTCTTGCGCATACTTTGAAGCTTTCTGTTAAGATTGGGTAACATAGAAGACAGGGGATAGTGTGCCCTGAGCTTGCCCCAACCTCTGTCCCTTCCTATAGCCCCCCCACGCTAAACCGTGGGGCGACTACTTGAAGACTCGAAATACACTGGATAAGTGTGGGAAGGGAAACACAAACAGACTGACAAACATAAAACACAAAAGAATGGTTAACTAGCCGGAATCACAACGAGAGGGTACGTCAATAGCAAAATCAGTAAGCAAAGAGTCAATGTCAAAAACTAGCCGAGGTCACAACAAATACAGATACAGAGCAAGTCAAACCTAATGCTGAGAGCGAGTGAAGAAGGGATATCAAACACTGGCACAGGTGACTAGTGAAGCTGCAATTTATGCAGCCAGAACCCCACCTCCAGAACCTGATAGGAGCTGGACAACTTCTGGGAATTAACCCCTCATGCTGCAGAATAATAAAGCACAATAGGGGCACCATGGAGAGGTACCACAAGTCCCAGCAGTTCCGAACACAACTCCTAGACAGCGCCGCTGCCCGGGACGAGAGGTGGAGTTTGCGCGGATACACGCCGGGGGTCGGAGAACGCTGCTCGCACCACCAGAAGAACCAGAAGTACCAGCATTCTCTCCAGTGAACCTGACACTTTCAGTTCTTTTTTGGAGTGGGTATTTAAGGAAGAAGCAGGAGTTCAATCGCTGATTCATTACCTTGATGATTTCCTTTGCATTGGGCCAGAAGGGTCATCAGTATGCCGGGCTTTACTGTCAACTATTGAGTGGGTGGCTAAAAAGTTTGGGGTGCCACTGGCGAAGGAAAAAACCGAAGGCCCTTCATCTTGCCTAGTGTTTTTGGGGATAACTTTGGACTCAGACAGGATGGAGTGCAGGCTACCTGAGGATAAGTTAACGGCATTAAACGAGGAATTTCGTCGGGCTGGGAGGCTAAAAAAAATAACGTTAAAAGAATTGCAGTCATTGTTAGGCAAGCTTAACTTCGCTTGCAGGATTATTCCAATGGGGCGGGTGTTTTGTCTACGTTTGGCTGGAGCAACAGCAGGAGTTCAGGCAGCCCATCACTTTGTTAGGCTAGGAAAAGACTTAAAAGATGATTTGCGGGTATAGGAACAATTTTTGGAAACATATAATGGGAGGTCTCTGATGTTAGAGGAGATGGTCGACGACTATGATTGCGATTTGTATACGGACGCGGCTGGGGGGGTGGGTTTTGGAGCTTTTCACGGGGGGAAATGGTGTACGGAGCGTTGGCCAGATTCTTGGGTGACGGGGGGTTTAACGAAAAATTTGGCGTGCTTAGAGTTGTACCCAATCCTGGTGGCGGTACAGATCTGGGTAGATAGTTTTAGGAATAAGAAGATACGTTTTCACTGCGATAACCAGGCTGTGGTTTGGGCAGTTAATAACTTGACGGCGTCGTCACCTCTAGTGGTAAGATTGTTAAGGCAACTGGTATTGCTTTGTTTATCACTGAATACGTGGGTGGGTGGCGGTTCATGTTCCGGGCGTTAGTAACCATATTGCTGACGCCTTATCTCGTCTGCAGTGGGATCGGTTTCGGCAACTGGCTCCAACAGCAGAGGAAGAGGGGATTCCTTGTCCACCACATCTATGGGAAATTGTCTTCGAACGGCGGGGGTGTTAATCCGGGCGTCCCTGGCTGAAGGCACATGGTCAGCTTATGGCACGGCGATCAAAAGCTGGGAAGCATTGATAGCGGAATTGGGGGGAGTTTCTTTGGACGAAGATAGGGCTATGGCCTTGTTGATTTGGTTGGGAAAAGCTAATATAGAGGGTTGGACGGTGACGAGGGTTAAAAAAGGGGTGGCTGCGTTGGCATTCGCTTTTAAAGTACAAGGGGTAAAAGATGTGACTAAGGATTTCTTGTTTAAACAAGCAATGCAGGGTTTTCAAAGAAGAAAAAGGAAAGAAAAGAACAGAAGGAAGCCGGTTTCGTTTTTATTGCTAGAAAAGTTGGGAGAACAGTTGGAAGGGGTATGTATCTCAGAGTTTGAGAAAAAAGTTTTTAAGTTAGCTTTTTCTTGGGCATTTTTTGGAGCCCTCAGGGTGGGGGAACTAGTAACTCCTAGTAAGAAGGAGATAGGAGGAATATTAAGGGAGGATGTATTGTTGGGAGATGAAGAAATTGAGTTTAGGCTTAGGAGATCGAAAACAGACATTTTTGGGAAAGGTAAGTTATTGAAGGGAGTTAGAGGTAGCAAGATGTGCATATGTCTCGCGTTTTCAATTCACAGCAATATTTAGGAAGTATTTGAATAAGCTAGGGTTGGTTGAGAAAGAGTTTGCACCTCATTCCTTTAGAATTGGAGCAGCGACAGAAGCGGTAAACTGGGGTCTTGGGCCAGAGGTAGTGAAACGAATAGGTAGATGGGAATCAAATCGATATTGGTCATACGTACGGCCAAAGTTACTGGATGAGCAAGAGGGCAATTAAGGAAAAGGGGAGGGAGGGGCACAAAAGACGTGGACAGGCTGATTGTGCTTTAATCTAATTTTTCAGGAGACAGAACAAAATTGGCGTGGATTTTTGGGCATTCTTACGTTTTTTGGGGGGCGCAGAGAGCAGCGATGTGTCCCTAAGGAAAACAGTTGAATTTCAACAGGAATCAGGTAATGGTGCGCAGGCTAGGTCTCAGGGGGATGAATTGGGGGAAAGTTTATGGAGAGTTTGGACCGGTGCCCGGACATAGTTGTTTTTCACGTTGGAGGTAACGATTTGGGAGTACGACCAGTCAGGGAGTTGATACGGGACATTTAATAATAATAATAATACTTTATTATCCCAAACGGGTACTTAAAGTGTCACCTCCGCAGTACATCAAATTGAGAAGACATCACATATATAAAAAAACTCACATAAAAAGAACACATATACAATAAAACAGAGTAAAAAAACCAATACACATAAGTAAATTTCACCCGATATTCAATAAATAATTACTTAAATAGATTATAAAAGTAATAAAATAGTACCCATTTTTCCAATAGTCTTATTTTCTAAAACATTCCTATTTTACCCCTGATTGCGGTATTTGATAGCTCGAGAGCGGCCGGTATAAAAGTCTTTTTAAATCTCTCTGACCTGCAGCGCAAGAGAATAAAACGGGAGCTAAAACCACTGACCTGTGCCTGCAGCACGCTATACATCGGATGGTCACTATTATTTCAAATTTTTTCCAATTTCCTTATTATCCCGCACTGTACAAGTTTCTCCCATCTATCAAATTGCAAACCCACTATCGAGGAGGCTTTCTTAATTATTTTATCCATCTTTTGACAGTCCCTACTAGAAATACAGTTGCCCCAAGCCACTAGGGCAAATGCAAATGCGCTCACCATAACCGTATTATAGAAACCGACCAACATAGTCCTCGGGATGTCAAATGCCCTTAGCCTACGTAAAAAGAATAGATTACTATTAGCACGTCTAGAGACCTTATCAATATGCTCATGCCAGCTTAATTTATTATCAATAATTACGCCCAAATATTTATAGCTACCAACCTGCTCCACTTCTGTCCCTGCTATAGTGAGCGGTTTAGGCGTAACGCCCTTTTTCCTTGAAAAATCTATAACCAATTCTTTCGTCTTATTTACATTTAGTACGAGACCATTTGAGCTACACCATTCAGTAAATGTATTCACTGACTCTCGATATTCACTGTCATCCCCCTCGGTGATACAGCCCACCATTACCGAATCATCCGAGTATTTCTGAAGAAAACAAGCCGGATCATTTTTCCTAAAATCCGAAGTGTATAAAATAAACAAAAAAGGAGCTAACACAGTGCCCTGGGGGCCCCCGTACTGCACACCACCTCATCAGACCGTGTGTCACCCAGCCTAACCCTCTGTGGTCTGCAGCGCAGATAAGTCATCAGCCATTTGATCATGGTCGGTTCTATCTGCATAACCTGCAGCTTAGACTCTAGCAATGCTGGAACGATCGTATTAAATGCGCTGCTAAAGTCGAAAAAAGTCAAACGTACTTCTGTTTTGGGGGATTCAAGATGAGCACATACTCTATGTAACAGGTTAATTAATGCATCATCTACTCCCAGCCCACACCGATATGCAAATTGTAATGGGTCTACAAAGTCCTTCACTGCACTAGATAAGTGCCGCATAACCAGTCTTTCTAAGATTTTCATGACCACCGAGGTCAACGCTATTGGTCTGTAATCGGCAGCAACAGCGCCCGGACCGCGACGGCACCCGAAGGTGAGCAGGAGCAGAGTGACGTGCAGCCGCTTCCGGCGCAGAGATCTGAAAACTTAGGTTTAGATTCAACAGGATATGTTAAAGCTGAGAGTAGAGTTCCCGTCGATATTGATAATCTGGTCTGACGTGGTACGACGGAGGGTGTGGCGTCATGCTAGGTCAGTGAACAGAGTGAACAGGGCAAGAGTTAAGCTGAATCGAGCAGTGGGGGTTTGTAGCAAGGAATGGTGGATTGGTGGTTAGGCACCCAGAGTTAGAGAATGGAACGGGTGAATACTGGTTGGGGGACGGGTTCCACCTGAACGCGGTGAGCATTGACCTATGGGCACTAGATATACAGGGAGGCCTGGAGAGTGGCGGTGGTGGGGGGCACGCATGTTTGAGTAGGTCAAGACATTTTTTATTTGTGTGCGAGTTTAATTTCTCAGGGGAAGAAAATGATTTTAGGAGGGGGCACAAATGGTCTGGCAAGCAGTCTATGAAGAAGCAGAGGAGTCAACAATGCCGTGTCATGAGATCTTAACGCAGCCTTCTCAGAGGAGCAATTGACGAAGGCTATTCAGTAGCAAATACACTCCTTCCCGCTTAAACAAGATATACCCCTCAACATCACCGCTATGTAGGAGGAGATGAGGAAGTAGAGGATCATTAGTACATATATTGGGGCACATTTACTTACCTGGTCCTGTCGAGATCCCGTGGTGCATTGTCCGACGAGGATTCGGGTCTGCCGCGATTCACTAAGGTTGTGCTCCCGATATCCAGCAGTTGTCGCTTCTGCGCCGTGGTCCGCCGGAGTTTACCTTCTTCTTCCTGATGCATGTGAGTGCTGATCTTGCGACACAATTTTGTTTTTAAATTCCGCGGTTTGTCCGAATCCGTTGAGTTGTCCGACGACCATGCCCCCCGATTTCTGTTGCATGCAAGCCGGTGGCGATGCGCCACAATCCAATCGTGTGTGCCAAAAACCGGGGCAATTCGACGCAGAACGGAAATAAATTTGGAAAACCCGATGGAATCGTGGTCCGCGGACCCTTAGTAAATGTGCCCCATTATGGCCATGCCCAGTAATTAAACTGGTAATTAAAAGAAATATTTCAGATCCTATCAAATATATTCAACCACAACATAACACCTTCACCAGCCACAGCACTACTGCTGATGGGGATAGAGAAATTTCCAGTTGGTCACAGAACAATTATCACCCACTCATTAATAGCCACCAAGCTTGTCATCACCAGACATTGAAAAGAAATCCACTGCCCTAGGGCAGTGAAGGCAAACCTTTTAGAGACCGAGTGCCCAAACTACAACCAAAATCCACTTATTTACCATGACGTGCCAATGTGGCATTTCTAGCAGTAACTTATTGCTACCTGTTTTTCAACATCATTCAATGTATTGGCTCTCCTAAGGCCACCAATAGAGTTGAAAGAAGGTGGGCAAATAAAGAATGGTGGGTCCAGCATGATGACCTCCAAAGACAATGCACTTCTGTTAATCCCTTTTCACTTTTCCTGCAGTTCAAACAGCCAATGAAATGTCGCTTTAAAATGGCTCTGAGAGCAGTATCTCTTAATTTGCTTGGGACTGCAGGATTGGTGGATTTGGTCCTGTTTGGTGAAATTGGGATAATGGCCTAAGTGCCCACAGAAAGGGCTCTGAGTGCCACCTCTGGCACCCGTGCCATAGGTTAGCCACCACTGCCCTAGGGTGAGTGAAATTATTAACCAGGAGAATACCAATTGTGTATACGAAAAACACATTTCTATACAAGAAAACAAATACTTTAAAGAGGACCGGTCACCCATAAATTCGGCACTAGGAGATGTTACTAAAGTAAGCAGCTCCTAGTGCTAAAATTAATGCAGCAGTGTTACAATGATAGTGTTATTGGAAACCTCTGATAACGCTATCTAACACTGCTGCAGAGTACAATAGAAACGCCGAGCCGCTCTCAAAGCATTCCGGGGTATTCATGAGGGGGTGGTCCGAGGCGCTGCCTCTTCCCTGGACCGCCCCGCTCGCTCCATAGGCTCACCTCTCCTAAACCCGCCCACAATGCCGCCCCCTCATGAATATTGTACTCCGCAGCAGTGTTAGATAGCGTTATCGGAGGTTTCCAATAACGCTATCATTGTAACACTGCGGCGTTTGTTTTTGCACTAGGAGCTGCTTACTTTAGTAACAACTTCTCCTAGTGCCAAATTTGTGGGTGACAGGTCCTCTTTAAATACAAAACAGCATGGGAAAATGGATCATAGAATCATAGATATACCTTGGGCTACATTCACACGACCGTTGCCCGTACGGCAGGCACACTGCGGCGCCGGGGAGAGGAGGAGGAGGTGAGCGCCGCTCACCCCTGCCCCTCTCCATAGGGATATATTGCGCATGGTGCCGTATTCCGAAAAAAGATAGGACATTTGTGTTGCACCGTACCGCTCCTGTAGGGTGCCGCAAGGCCATTGAAATGTATGGGGGGACGTATACCGGCTGTATATACGCCCCCCATACGTTCGTGTGAATGTAGCCTAAGTCAGTCTCAGGTCGTTGTTTGAACTGGTTGTTTAAAAATGTTCGTGACTAGAGATGAGCGAACATACTCGTCCGAGCTTGGTGCTCGTTCGAGCATTAGCGTACTCGAAACTGCTCGTTGCTCGGACGAATACTTCGCCCGCTCGAGAAAATGGCATCTCCCGCCGTTTTGCTTTTTGGCGGCCAGAAACAGAGCCAATCACAAGCCAGGAGACTCTGCACTCCACCCAGCATGACGTGGTACCCTTACACGTCGATAGCAGTGGTTGGCTGGCCAGATCAGGTGACCCTGGAATAGACTAGCCGCTGCCCGCGCTGCTCGGATCATTCTGTGTCTGGATGCCGCTAGGGAGAGAGCTGCTGCTGCTGCAGGGATAGCGTTAAGGTGTTATATTAGAATAGTGTTAGGCAGGAGTGATTCTACAAGAACCCAACAGCCCTTCTTAGGGCTACAATAACGTTTTATTTTACTTTTTTTTGTTTGCTTGTGGCTGGGCTTGCTGGCATTAGTAGTGCAGCTAGCACCATATTGTGAGTAATTTGCAGGGAGACTTGCTACCGTTGTGTTTAGCTCTTAGTGACACACATATCCACCTCAAACACCGAAGTGGGACAATTTATTAGGGGTTTGATTAGAATTAGGCAGAGTCTGCTGATTTACTTTTTTTACCTTTATTTCTTTTTATAGCTCAAACTCATCTTGCAAAGCAGTGTGCTCTCTTTGTAGGCTACAAAATAGCCATAGGAGAACCCCAACGGCTTACTTAGGCCTACAATAGCGTTATAATTTCCTTTTTTAGGTTTGCTTGTGGCTGGGCTTGCTGGCACTAGTAGTGCAGCTAGTACCATATTGTGAGGAATTTGCTGGGAGACCTGCGACCGTTGTGTTTAGCTCTTAGTGACACGCATATCCACCTCAAACACCGAAGTGGGACAATTTATTAGGGGTTTGATTAGAATTAGGCAGAGTCTGCTGATTTATTTTTTTTCCCTTTATTTCTTTTTATAGCTCAAACTCATCAGGCACAGCACAAAATCCATAAACACCAACAGGAAGGGAGGGGATGTGATCAGTGGGCCGCTGATCACAAATCACCCAGAGAGACAACTCACATACTGAAATGGCCAGAAAGAAGAAATTTTGAGAGACAACCTTGTGGTAAAAAATTCATTACATTTTATTATTATTATACACATATATTAAATGACAAACAGAAATAGGGCAACACACAGAAAAGAAGATTGCACAAAACCCAGTAGTAAACTATAGTATATAGCAGCAAGGGTTCCCTAACATGCCAGAATAAGGCAGATACTGATAATACAAAGGTGCTTAGTAAAAATTACATTCCCCCAGACGAAGCCGTTTCCGGGCGAAACACGTGTCGGGGTCTTTGCACACTGCCAAACGGTCTGTATGTGATTCATTTACCTATATGCATACTATGTGGTTTTTCCCCTTACTTAGTGCAATATATATTTTTGTAATTTTTACTAAGCACCTTTGTATTATCAGTATCTGCCTTATTCTGGCATGTTAGGGAACCCTTGCTGCTATATACTATAGTTTACTACTGGGTTTTGTGCAATCTTCTTTTCTGTGTGTTGCCCTATTTCTGTTTGTCATTTAATATATGTGTATAATAATAATAAAATGTAATGAATTTTTTACCACAAGGTTGTCTCTCAAAATTTCTTCTTTCTGGCCATTACAGCACAAAATCCAGTTGTGTGCTGTCAGTGTAGGTTAGAAACTAGCCATAGCAATAGGATAGCATCGTTTTGTTTAAAAAAAAATAAATAAAAAACACACAAAAAAAAAATAATTAAAGTTTACACTTTAATTTGGAAAATGTTTAACCCGAGGGCTAGGGGTAGAGGACGAGGGCGTGGACGTGGGCGTCCAACTACTGCAGGGGTCAGAGGCCGTGGTCCTGGGCGGGGTGAGACACCACCTGCTGATGAGGAAGCAGGGGAACGCCGCAGAGCTACACTCCCTAGGTTCATGTCTGAAGTTACTGGGACTCGTGGTAGAGCACTGTTGAGGCCAGAACAGCGCAAAGAGGTGATGTCATGGATTGCGGACAATACTTCTAGCCATTTGTCCACCAGTCAGTCTTCCACGCAGTCCACCCATGTCACCTAAATCGGCACTCCTCCAGCTCCTCCACCTCAGCCTCCTTCCCCCCAGTCTGCCCCCTCCCAGCAAAATTTGGCATTTGAACCGGCATACTCTGAGGAACTGTTTTCTGGACCCTTCCCACAGTCACAAACCACTTGTCCGGTTGCTGCTGAGCAATTTTCCGATGCCCAGGTTTTCCATCGGTCGCAGTCTGTGGGTGATGATGACTGTGATAATAGTATTACTCCTCCACAGTTTGTTTGTTATATATATATTTTTTTATTTTTCT
Organism: Engystomops pustulosus; assembly: GCF_040894005.1. Classification (NCBI taxonomy): domain Eukaryota; kingdom Metazoa; phylum Chordata; class Amphibia; order Anura; family Leptodactylidae; genus Engystomops; species Engystomops pustulosus. The sequence continues at coordinate 20,353,546 of NC_092417.1, forward strand.
TTCTTTGTGTTTCATTCTGCCTGTTATAAATCATTAGGCTCCATTTGTTTAAGACCAGCCAGGAAGATGAGCCTGGCAGGGTGGTTATAACACCCCAGGGAGTCTATGTTTGATCAGAGAAGCATGGTCTTCCTAAGTGGTAAAATTAACACCTTTCGGCCAGAGTAGTCTAGCTAGTGGGGGATGAAAAGAAGCCACAGACTGCATGTTCTTCCCTCCAAATTCAGACAAAGGGGAATATCATAGCTGTCCATAACTGGGACATAATTCATAATTATAGGTCCCAAGTTACACCGGACAGTTATGGGGTCTAGACACACTTCTGGACCGAAAATCAGAACATTAGCTGCAATGGAAGGCAGCCAATAGCAGAACACCCCTGATATTAGGCTAAGACACCCCGAGTTTGGTATGGGGTTAATGGGAATAACATGCCCGTTTGGTTGGAAGCCATGGCACAATTGTGCCATCTTCCAATCAAAAGTTATGGGGTTCTGATAAAAACCCAGACCCAAAAAGTAGCTCACTGATGGGAGGGGGATAGAAAAATTCCCCCTCACAGTGACATCACAGCCAGGAGTGGGGGTAAAAAAATCACCTGGGCTTAAATTAATGAAGCAGCCACATAGTAGTGTTCAGTCTGAGTGACTCTATCACAATAGAAGGCTGGATCGATGCTTATGCCCTGTCCTCGGGCCAAAGAATTTCTTCCTATTCCACTAGCAAGAATTTTTTGTTTCTTCTTCCATAACTGTTTGTAAGTATTGTATGTGTATTGTTTTTAATCCTTTTTTCATTTTATCTGACAATTTAATTCTTTGAGTGTACTGCATTTTTATGTAAATTAAAACTTTTTAATAAGCCTCTGCTTGTAGCCTTAAAGAATCTGAGTCTCTGAAGGGAATCCCGTTACCAGAGGTCATTATTAGCATAGTCCATGTAGTAAGCGATTGCATGTTCTGTGTGAATTTATAATTGTAATATCGTGTAAGTAGTGAGTGCATGTGCTGAGTTATCATCAGGGTGCATTGTCTGTGTGGTTGAGGTGCCTACGGCCTTCTTTGCGTAAGTAACTCGTGGGTGGTGGCAGTGTGGATTCTGTGGAGTAAATTTAGCGTAAGGACGCCATTTTGTGGAAGTGGGCGGAGCTTAAGGGCTAAATTCTGGGACTCCATAGAGTAGTTATCCCAGTGTGTGAACTCCGGTGAGTCGGGTTCGTGACAGATTGGTGGCATAGCGTTGGGATAGTGTATAATTTTTTATTACACTGTTAAGGCTTTAAGTGTTTGGTTTAAGCAATTAACCCTTTCACTTAAGGGCTGGAGTATTCCTAATACTACAGTCCACAAGCAAGAGACTCAGTGCACTCAAAAACTTGTCAGTCAATATGCATACGTGCAAAACAGTCCCCCCCCCCTCTTTTCTATCTTTTGTTTCTCTGTTTTGAGACCACTGCTACAATGGCAGAGGTATACAGAAACAGATCCAAGGCTGATCTGCTGACTCTCTGTGCGGAGAGAGGGCTAATAACAACGGGCCAGAACAAGGCGGAGATAATTCAAACGCTGGTGGCGTTTGATTTGCAGTCCCATCCTTCTGCGGAACCGGACCAGGGACCTCCAGCCTCAGAGGAACCGATAGGAGATGTCTCGCAACCGGCTGGGCATGGCAGCGCCAGCGGTATGGACACTTCTTTTTCTCTAATTCTCCAGCAGATCGGTGACTGTGATACTAGCCTTAGGATGCAGCTGTATATGCAACAACTGGAGAGACAGGCAGCCCGAGAAGCTGCCCGAGAAGCAGCCCAGCAGCGCAAAGCAGAGCGTGAGTTTGCGGAACAACAACGCCAAGCGGAGCGGGAGCATGAGCTGCAGATGGCCCAGATACAGCTCCAACAACAGCAAAGAGCTTCAACATCAGCACAGAGTGAGTCCATGGACAGTGTTTCTTTTAGGCCCTGCCTGGATCGTTTTCCTGTCCTGGAGAATGATGGGGACCTGGATGTCTTTTTGCAAGGATTTGAGAGGGTCTACAGGCAATTTCGCCTGCCGCCTGCTGAATGGGCCCGATACCTTACCCCTGGACTTAAAGGCAAAGCACTGGAGGCGTTTGTAGCCTTACCTGCCTCTGTGGAGCATGATTATGAGGCTATCAAAAGGGCTCTGATACAGCGTTTTAACCTCACTCCAGAGGTATACAGGGAGCGTTTCCGTACTGTCAGGCGGACAGATACGGATAGCTATGCCGAGTTTGCCAGGAAACTGCTAAACCTGGTGAAACAATGGTCCAGAGGATGGGGTGTGACCACTCTAGAGGAGATGGATGACCTGATCGCCATGGACCAATTTATTCACACCTGTACAGCGGAGGTGCGACAGTTCATACGAGAACGGGAGCCAAAATCTTTGGAAAAGGCTGCCCAGCTGGCAGATGTGTTTGCTACCAGCAGAGTGCCCGAGGCACGGAAACCTGCAGCTGCAGGATGGAAGGGGGGTAAGCCCCCTGTTAACTCTTCTACAGTTTCCCACAAAGCTTTTGGGGCATCCCCTTCTTCGTCATTTAAGCCAGCGGGAGACCAACGCAGGTGTTTTGTTTGCAACCGATCGGGGCACATCAGCATTACATGCCCAGAGAAGAGGAAGACCACCCCTTTGACCAAACCAACATTGTCTTCACCATCTGTTTTGTTTGTGGGTGGGAGTAAGCAGGTGGTTGGTGACAACCTACAGGAGGTTACTGTGGGTGACAATGTCACAATGGGGTTGAGGGATACCGGTGCAGAGATGACCCTTGTGCACCCCTCACTTGTCAAACCGGAGGATCTCATCCCAGGACGGACTCTTACAGTTGCTGGAGTTGGAGGCCTCACCCCTGCATTGCCCATGGCCCGGGTGTACCTGGATTGGGGGGCGGGGAGAGGGATGTCAGACGTGGGTGTAACGGATAAAATTCCCACCAATGTGTTGCTGGGGACCGACCTGGGCGTCTGGTCTCTAGATATGTATTCCAGGATGCCGATGAGGACACAGGCATCCCTGGTGCCCCACGTGAGTTAACATCTGATATTGTTGGGACTATGCCTACTGTAGACTGTGACGATGATGCATCATGTGATATTGTTGAAATGTGTAGTAACCATTTACCTGTTTCTAATCTAGCTTTTAATGCCCTAGACCATGAATGTGAACATAGTAATGATGTAGAGTTTAACTGTGTTAATAATGTGGCTAAAAGTGGTAGTATGTTAACACCCACAGCTCTGCGCCAAAAGCTGGAGTGTGGTGTGTCCGTGTCCGCAGTAACTCGCAGTCAGAGTCTTCAGGAAGCTCACCGTTGCCTGAGTCCTGAACCTCCTGCTGTCCGGGTTACAGAGGAACAGGAGCAGACTGACAGCCTGTCACCAGTGGCTGAGACCAGTCAAAGGGTTAAACTATTAACCAGTACAGAGTCAGAGCGTCGCCAGTTTCTGGACGCCCTGCACTCAGATGAGAGTCTACACAAGCTACGTGAGAGGGCTGGTCAGACCCCTGAGGAGGGGGACAAGGAATGTATTACATGGGACCAGGGTAGGCTATATAGACAGAGCCTTCACACTGACCCCCAGCAGGATGTATCCCTTGATAGGCAACTGGTGGTACCTCGCCCTTTCCGGGAGTAGTTTTTGAGAGTTGCCCACGAGATACCACTAGCAGGCCATCTGGGGATAAGTAAAACCAAAAGTCGACTCAAGCAGAATTTCTATTGGCCCAATATGGGGAATGATGTGGCGGAATATTGCCGTTCCTGTATAGTATGTCAAAGGGTGGGGAAGGCCGGCCAGGTCCAGCGAGCACCCCTCATCCCTTTACCCATAATTGAGGAGCCTTTCCAGAGAATTGCTGTTGACATTGTAGGCCCTGTGAATGTCAAAAGCAGCTCAGGTAAACGCTTCATCCTGACGGTTGTGGATTATGCCACACGTTACCCAGAGGCCGTGGCATTGTCATCCATCCGGGCTGACAAGGTGGCAGATGCGCTCCTCACTATATTCTCTCGTGTAGGGTTCCCCAGAGAGATGCTCACAGATCAGGGGACCCAGTTTATGTCTCACCTTATGCAGTGCTTCTGTAAGAAAATAAAGGTGCAGCACTTGGTAGCCAGTCCTTATCACCCGCAGACCAATGGACTCTGCGAGCGGTTTAATGGGACCCTCAAACAGATGCTCTGGACGTTTGCGGATACCCATGGGAAGGACTAGGATCGCTATCTACCACACCTGCTATTCGCTTACAGAGAGGTACCGCAGGCATCGACTGGATTCTCTCCCTTTGAGCTTCTCTATGGCAGGAAGGTACGGGGCCCACTAGATCTCATGAAGGAGTCATGGGAGGGAGAATTGGGGTCACCAGAGGTCTCTGTAGTTGACTATGTTCTGAAGTTCAGGGACAGACTGCAGGCATTGACAGGGATGGTGCAGGAGAACCTGACTCAAGCCCAGGCCGACCAGAAACGGTGGTATGACAGGAACGCCAGGGAGAGAGTGTATGAGGTGGGCCAGAAGGTGTGGGTCCTGATCCCCACTACCCAAAACAAACTCCAAGCTGCGTGGGAAGGCCCGTATCCCATTCATCAACGCCTAAATGACGTGAACTATGTAGTCACGATCGACCATGTTCGCAAGAAGCACAAGATTTTTCATGTGAACATGATCAAGGCTCATCATGATAGGGATACGTGCGTCCTGCCAGTTTGCAGTATACCAGAGGAGGGAGAAAGGGAGGCCTTGCCTGACTTAGTGGCATCCGCACAGGAGGGTGCAATAGTCAGCACCCAGCTGTCTGGATCTCAGAAATTCCAGCTGAGAGAGACACTCAACCCATACCTTGACATTTTCACCGGTAAACCAGGAAAAACCCCACTAGCCTCTCATCATGTAGACACGGGGGAACACCCACCAGTCAGACAGGGTGCATATCGGGTTTCTACAGAAGTAAGGGCTGACATTAAGAGGGAGGTGGAGGAAATGCTGGGACTGGGGGTGATCCAAGAGTCTCAAAGTGCGTGGGCATCACCTGTGGTGCTTGTCCCCAAAAAGGACAAGACCACACGCTTCTGTGTGGACTACAGGAAGCTGAACAGCATCACAGTTTTTGACGCTTACCCAATGCCCCGCATAGATGAACTTTTGGATCAACTCGCCGGCGCCCAGTATATCACCATCATGGATTTAAGTAGGGGGTATTGGCAGATTCCCATGACAGTGGAGGCGCAGGAAAAGTCCGCCTTCATCACCCCCTTTGGACTATATGAGTTTAAAGTCATGCCCTTTGGCATGAAGAATGTCCCTGCCACATTCCAGCGCTTGGTGAACAAACTGCTAAGTAAGTCTGAAAAGTTTGCTGTGGCATACCTGGATGATATTGCAGTGTTTAGCCAGACATGGGAGGAGCACTTGACACACCTGTCACAGGTGCTCAAGCGCCTCTGGGAAGCCGGTCTCACCATCAAGCCTGGGAAGTGTCAGATAGGCATGTCTGAGGTGCAATACCTAGGACACCTGGTAGGTGGGGGGACACTTAAGCCCGAGCCAGGGAAAGTAGAGGCCATTGCAAATTGGCCTACCCCCAAAACGAAGAAACAGGTGATGTCATTTTTAGGAACAGCTGGGTACTACCGTAAGTTCGTCCCTAACTACAGTACCCTGGCCAAGCCCCTCACAGACCTCACAAAGAAGAAACTACCACAGGTAGTCAGCTGGACTGCCGATTGTGAGCGGTCCATGGCGGCTCTGAAATTGGCTCCTGAAATTGAGTCCAGATTTCAGCCGCAAGTTCGTAGTCCAGACTGACACCAGCGCCTAGGCTCGGGTGCGGTACTCAGCCAGGTCAACCCAGAGGGAGATGAGCACCCCATCCTATACCTAAGCAGGAAACTCTTACCCAGGGAGGTGGCCTATGCCACCATAGAAAAAGAATGCCTTGCCATTGTGTGGGCCCTACAGAAACTACAGCCCTACTTATATGGCCGAAAGTTCACCGTGGTAACGGACCACAACCCTCTCAGTTGGCTTCACCAGGTATCTGGGGATAACGGAAAGCTGCTGAGATGGAGTCTAGGCCTACAGCAATATGACTTTACCATTCAACACAAGAAGGCCAGTGACCATGGGAATGCGGACGGGTTGTCACGGCAGGGAGAGCCGGTGGACAATGGCTTGGGATATTGATTAGAATATCCAAATCCCATGCCATATCTCTGGAGGGAGGTGTGATAATAATATTACTCCTCCACAGTTTGTTTGTTATATATATATATTTTTTTTCTTTCTTTGTGTTTCATTCTGCCTGTTATAAATCATTAGGCTCCATTTGTTTAAGACCAGCCAGGAAGATGAGCCTGGCAGGGTGGTTATAACACCCCAGGGAGTCTATGTTTGATCAGAGAAGCATGGTCTTCCTAAGTGGTAAAATTAACACCTTTCGGCCAGAGTAGTCTAGCTAGTGGGGGATGAAAAGAAGCCACAGACTGCATGTTCTTCCCTCCAAATTCAGACAAAGGGGAATATCATAGCTGTCCATAACTGGAACATAATTCATAATTATAGGTCCCAAGTTACACCGGACAGTTATGGGGTCTAGACACACTTCTGGACCGAAAATCAGAACATTAGCTGCAATGGAAGGCAGCCAATAGCAGAACACCCCTGATATTAGGCTAAGACACCCCGAGTTTGGTATGGGGTTAATGGGAATAACATGCCCGTTTGGTTGGAAGCCATGGCACAATTGTGCCATCTTCCAATCAAAAGTTATGGGGTTCTGATAAAAACTCAGACCCAAAAAGTAGCTCACTGATGGGAGGGGGATAGAAAAATTCCCCCTCACAGTGACATCACAGCCAGGAGTGGGGGTAAAAAAATCACCTGGGCTTAAATTAATGAAGCAGCCACATAGTAGTGTTCAGTCTGAGTGACTCTATCACAATAGAAGGCTGGATCGATGCTTATGCCCTGTCCTCGGGCCAAAGAATTTCTTCCTATTCCACTAGTAAGAATTTTTTGTTTCTTCTTCCATAACTGTTTGTAAGTATTGTATGTGTATTGCTTTTAATCCTTTTTTCATTTTATCTGACAATTTAATTCTTTGAGTGTACTGCATTTTTATGTAAATTAAAACTTTTTAATAAGCCTCTGCTTGTAGCCTTAAAGAATCTGAGTCTCTGAAGGGAATCACATTACCAGAGGTCATTATTAGCATAGTCCATGTAGTAAGCGATTGCATGTTCTGTGTGAGTTTATAATTGTAATATAGTGTAAGTAGTGAGTGCATGTGCTGAGTTATCATCAGGGTGCATTGTCTGTGTGGTTGAGGTGCCTACGGCCTTCTTTGCGTTGTGGGTGGTGGCAGTGTGGATTCTGTGGAGTAAATTTAGCGTAAGGACGCCATTTTGTGGAAGTGGGCGGAGCTTAAGGGCTAAATTCTGGGACTCCATAGAGTAGTTATCCCAGTGTGTGAACTCCGGTGAGTCGGGTTCGTGACAATGACATTATTGACGTAGTGGAAGAAGTGTGTAAAGAGGTGTCGGACGATGAGGAGACACAGTTGTCAGACAGTGGTGAAGTTGTTGTCAGGGCAGGAAGTCCGAGGGGGGAGCAGACTGAGGGATCGGAGGATGATGAGGTGACAGACCCAAGCTGGGTTGAGAGGCCGGGTGAACACAGTGCTTCTGAGACGGAGGCGAGTCCTATAGCAGAACAGGTTGGAAGAGGCAGTGGTGGGGCCAGATGGAGAGGCAGGGCCAGAGCTGGTGCATCAGCGCCAAATGTTGCCCGTAGTCAAGCTCCCGTGGCGAGGGCTAGATTTTCAGAAGTCTGGAGGTTCTTTAAAGAAACACTGTATGACCGACGGACTGTGGTGTGCAACCTTTGCCAAACCAGGATCAGCAGGGGTTCCACCACTACTAGCTTAACTACCACCAGTATGCGCAGGCATATGAATGCTAAACACCCCACTCAGTGGCACCAAGCCCGTTCACCTCCGGCCGTGCACACCACTGCTCCTTCCCCTGTATCAGCTGATAGTCAGCCCCCTGCCCAGGACCCTGGCACAAAAACCCCATCGTCGCCTCCACGATCCTCCACAGCATCCACCAGCGTTCAGCTCTCCATACCCCAGACGCTGGAGCGGAAACGGAAATATAGTGCAACCCACCCGCACGCCCAAGCCCTTAATGTCCACATCTCCAGATTGCTTAGCCTGGAGATGCTGCCCTATAGGCTAGTAGAGACTGAGGCCTTTCGCAACCTCATGGCGGCGGCCGCCCCTCGGTATTCGGTCCCCAGCCGCCACTACTTTTCCCGATGTGCCGTCCCAGCCCTGCACCAGCACGTGTCAGACAACATCATCCGTGCCCTGACCAACGCCGTTTCTGACAAGGTCCACCTGACCACGGACACGTGGACGAGTGCTGCCGGGCAGGGCCACTATATATCGCTGACGGCACATTGGGTTAACTTGGTGGAGGCTGGGACCGAGTCTGACCCTGCGGCTGGTCATATACTGCCGACGCCGAGGATTGCGGGGCCTACCTCGGTCCAGGTCTTTCAGGCCTACTATGCCTCCTCCTCCTCCCACCCCTCCTCCACCTCCTCCTCCGAACTACCATCCGTGGGCATGGCGCCATCAGTCGCTAGCTCTAGGCACAGCTAAGCGACAGCAGGCGGTGCTCAAACTGCTGAGCCTAGGCGATAAAAGGCACACCGCCCAAGAACTATTACAGGGCATCACGGCGCAGACTGATCTGTGGCTGGCACCGCTGAACCTGAAGCCAGGCATGGTTGTGTGTGACAACGGCCGTAACCTGGTGGCGGCTCTGCAACTCGGCAGACTGACACATGTGCCATGCCTGGCCCATGTGTTAAATCTGATAGTTCAGCGTTTCCTCAAGACATACCCCAATCTGTCTGATTTGCTCACGAAGGTGCGCCGCATCTGTGCGCATTTCAGGAAGTCCAGCACAGATGCTGCCACTCTCAGGGCAGCGCCGCCTCCAACTGCCCGCTCACCGACTGTTGTGCGACGTGCCCACGAGGTGGAATTCAACATTAACCATGTTATCCAGAGTTTACCAGCAGCGCAGAGCGATTGTAGACTGCCAGATGTCAACTTCCACCAGAACTGGTAGTCAGGTCAGTGAGCTTCCTCAAGTCTACAATGAGGAGTGGACGTGGATGTCTGATATCTGTCAGGTGCTGAGTAACTTTGAGGAGTCAACACAGATGGTCAGTGGCGATGCCGCCATCATCAGCCTCACCATCCCGCTGCTTGGCCTGTTGAAAAACTCTCTGATCAGCATGAAGTCGGAAGCTTTGCGCTCGTCACAAGAGATGGGGGAAGAAGATTCCCTTGTTGATAGCCAAAGCACCCTCAGGTCTGTTTCTCAGCGCATATCGGAGGAGGTGGAGGAGGATGCGGAGGAAGAGGAGGAGAATGTTGGCGAGACACAAGAGGGGAGCATTGCTCAGTCCTTCACTGTTCAGCGTGTATGGGCAGAAGAAGAGGAGTTGGAGGAGTTGGAGGAGGAGGAGATGGACAGTCAGGCCAGTGATGGGAGTGAATTCTTGAGAGTTGGGACTCTGGCGCATATGGCAGATTTCATGCTAGGCTGCCTATCCCGTGACCCTCGCGTTCAAAGAATTTATTCCAGCACCGATTACTGGGTATTCACTCTCCTGGACCCATGGTACAAGCAAAATCTTTCCACTCTCACCCCTGGAGAGGAAAGGAGTGTGAGAATCCATGAATACCAGCAGGCCCTGGTGCACAAGCTGAAACAGTATTTCCCTTCTGACAGTACTAGCGGCAGAGTGCGTAGTTCTGCGGGACAAGTAGCGAGGGAGAGTAGGCGAGCAGGCAGCTTGTCCAGCACTGGCAAGGGTACGCTTTACAAAGCTTTTGCCAGCTTTATGTCACCCCAGCAAGACACTGTCACCTGTCCCCAGTCTCGGCAGAGTAGGGCTGATCTTTACAGAAAGATGGTGAGGGAGTACGTAGCTGACCATACCATCGTCCTAAATGATCACACAGCTCCCTACAACTACTGGGTTTCAAAGCTGGACATGTGGCACGAACTGGCGCTGTACGCCTTGGAGGTTCTTGCCTGCCCTGCCGCTAGCGTGTTGTCCGAGCGGGTTTTCAGTGCAGCTGGTGGCATCATCACCGATAAGCGTACACGCCTGTCGACTGACAGCGCTGACAGGCTGACGCTTATTAAGATGAATAAAGCCTGGATTTCTCATAATTTCCAATCTCCACCAGGTGAAGGAAGCTCAACCTGAATAATTTATGCACTCCTCCTCCTCATTTTCCTCCTTCTCCTCCTCTTTGTACACTAAAGCAGAGGAAACTGGCTATTTTTTGACAGGGCCCACTGGCTCTAGCTATAGTACTTTATGTATTTAATTTTTCTGGAGGGCCACCTACCCGGTCCTCTGTTTTAAACAATTTTTGGGACTGCCACATACAGGCACTCAATCTATTCAATTTTTCTGGAGGGCCACCTACCTGCTCCTCTGGTTTGAAAACTTTTTTGGACTGCCACATACAGGCACTCAATCTATTTGATTTTTCTGGAGGGCCACCTACCTGCTCCTCTGGTTTGAAAACTTTTTTGGACTGCCACATACAGGCACTATCCAAATTAAATTGTCTCCATAGCAGCCTCCACACGTTGTCTCTATTGCTGCCTCCATACATCGTCCCCTTATCAAACGAGGTGTGTCAGGCAGAAACTTGGGTTGCTTTCATGGATTCCACATCAAAGTTGTTAACTTTGTCGCCACCCTGCTGTGTTATCCACAAAATATACTGGCAAACTTTTATGATTAACCGATAATATTTCAGCGCTTCTTGCGCATCTGTTGATTACACTGCTGTGTAATCCACAAAATATACTGCCAAACTTTTACCATTTACGGATATTTTTTCAGCGCTTCTTGCGCATCTGTTTACATTTCCCTCACCCGCCATATCCCAAACTTATAAGAACGCTACTACACTTAACTTGGTGGAGGCTGGGACCGAGTCTGACCCTGGGGCTGGTCATATACTGCCGACGCCGAGGATTGCGGGGCCTACCTCGGTCCAGGTCTCAAAGGCCTACTATACCTCCTCCTCCTCCCACCCCTCCTCCACCTCCTCCTCCTCCGAATTACCATCCGTGGGCATGGCGCCATCAGTCGGTAGCTCTAGGCACAGCAGCAGTGCCGTCGCTAAGCGACAGCAGGCGGTGCTCAAACTGCTGAGCCTAGGCGATAAAAGGCACACCGCCCAAGAGCTATTACAGGGCATTCCACATCAAACTTGTTAACTTTGTCGCCACCCTGCTGTGTAATCCACAAAATATACTGGCAAACTTTTATCATTTACCAATATTATTTCAGCGCTTCTTGCGCATCTGTTTACATTCCCCTCACCCGCCATATCCTAAACTTATAAGAACGCTACTACACTTGATCTTATACAAAAGGTTCTTAGAAGTGCTGTTTGGGAAGTAGCCTAGAGACAGGGGCTTGGATTGGCGAAAGCTCGCCTGGCAGCGAGCTCGCCTGGCAGCGGAGCTCGCCTGGATCTCAAGATCCAACTAACATAGTTTTAACTGCAGCACCTTTAATCTACTACTAGTTCACTGCCTCCATACATCGTCCCCTTATCAAACGAGCTGTGTCAGGCAGAATTTTCAGGTGTTTCACCAGATACATAGTGGAACGCGGCCCATCTGTCGCCGCCATGCTGGAGACCTGAAGTTGCAATCATAGCAGCGCAATATGAATGCCCCATACTGTCGCTCTTAATCATGGAAGTCGTCTCCATGGCTGCCTCCACATGTCGTCCCCTTATCAAAAGAGCTGTGTCAGGCTCATTTTTCGGGTGTTTCACCAGATACGTTATGGAACTTGGTCACTATGTCGCCACCCTTTTGTTCACATAGGAAATCATTTCACCTCCTTTGGTGAAACCTGAGTCCATTTAGGGTATGTCGCCATGACACTCTCTAGCCTTCCGCTGCTGCCGCTGCCTCTGCATGCCGTCCCCTATAGTGTCAGGGTCAATTATTGGATGTTTTAGATGCTATCTAGCTTCATTCGGTCACTCTGTCATGGCCATGCTGTTGCCCATAATTTTGGCATAATGGTGCGATTAAGCAGCCTCAGAGGCATCCATGCATGCTGCCCCTGCTGTTTCCTGTCCATTTCCGTGGTGTTTCCATCCTTTTCTGAGGTTCCCAGGTGTTTGGCCAAGCTTCCCTGTGCAGAGCCCTGGTCCCCTTGAAAAATGCTCGAGTCTCCCATTGACTTCAATGGGGCTCGTTATTCGAGACGAGCACTCGAGCATCGGGAAAAGTTCGTCTCGAATAACGAGTACCCGAGCATTTTAGTGCTCGCTCATCTCTAGTAAAGATTCATTAAAGAAGAATGTAACTTTTTGAATAAAATATCTGACAACGTTTATAGTTATCCCCCGACTCTAAAAACACAAGTTTACAAAGTTTAGTTTCTCTATAAAGTGATTGACCTTTTCAGTGACCCCCATAAACTTATCTACAGAGGAATAATCTATACAGAACGTACCTGATAAAACCTGCATCAGAGCAATTAAACCGAGAAATATCCTGAGCTTCATGATGATAACAGCAGCAGCTAAAAACATGACAATCCTAGAGCACAGGAGCCAAGCCCAGCAGCAGCTCCTCCTCCTCCTCATCTCACCTTCCTTCCTACAATACACTGAGTACTAACAAGATTCCTGATATGAACGTAACTCCAATCTCTATGAAATATGAATGGACTTGGATGAATAGTTACTGTCTTGATATGTAATTGTTCTCTTCATAAGATTCCTGCACTGAGTTTACCTGTTGTGGCAGGGCAGCTGCCACTGAAGTAGAGTTTGGGCATGAAAGGCGGATTGTGCCTAAGGAAAAGCTGAGCAGATGGCAGTCCTGGGAAAGTTGGGTCTGTCTGATCAAGTTTAATCCCTCAGGGCGCGTTCACACGTTGCGCTTTGGTTGCGTTTTCATTGCGTTTTAATACACATTATAACAGCTGAGGAGAGGTGATTCGCCTAATTACATTACTGTTAACGTTTCCATTTCCAAAACGCATTGTAAACGTGATGTTAACACGCATGTAAACAATAATGTAATTAGGCAAATCACCTCTCTTCAGCTGTTGTAATGCGTTTTAAAACGCAATGAAAACGCAACCAAAGCACAACGTGTGAACGCGCCCTTAGGTTGGTGGCAAACGTGGCGTTTTTAACGCGTTTTTCGGCCGCTTTAAGCAGTCCATTAAAAACGCCTCTGTTTTTGTCCATTTTTTAATTGCGCAAATTTGGAAAACCGGACAAAAACAGGTGCGTTTTCAAGCGCGTTTTTAATGGACTGCTTAAAAACAGCCCAAAAATGCGTCAAAGTGTGCCACCACCCTGAGGCTGGTGCCACACGTAGCGCTTTGTCTGTGCTTGCAAACGCAAACACAGACAAAGCCGTGCCCACCGGGCCTGGCCTCAGCCCGATCGCATCGGCGATCAGACAAAGCGCTACGTGTGGCACAGGCCCGGCGCCAGCACCCGGCCAACCCGGGCAAGTGCCGGGGCCCCGGGGTACTGGAGGGACCCACTCGGGCCCCCGGATCAATTGTACCAGTGTCGCTATAAGACACTGGTACAATTGATCACCATCGGGATCGATCACTTTTCTGCCTCTATGCTGCGCTGGTCGGGAGCGCAGCATAGAGGCAGAATCTAAAACTCACCTGTCCCGGTTCCAACGATGCAGCGCTCCGCAGGGCATGCGACGGCTTTGAAGCCGGCGCACATGATGACGTCATCGGATCACGTGTGCCGGCTTCAGAGCCGGCGCGTACGGGAGGCCCAGGCCGATGACAGCTGCAGGCGCTGCTCCGGGGGAACCAGGACAGGTAAATTCTTTCTTTTTTCTTTTCCGAGGGGAGTCAGGGTGTCCGTGGGGGGCGGGGGGGTCAGTGTGTATACAGGGGGAGAGGGAGGGGGGGGGTTAGTGTGTCAGCAGGGGGGTCATTGTGTCCACAGGGGGAGGGGGGGAGGTTCAATGTGTCTGGAGGGGGTAATTGTGTCAGCAGGGGGGTTCAGTGTGTCCGCAGGGGAGCGGGGGGGTTCAGTGTGTCCGCAGGGGAGGGGGAGCGGGGGGGTTCAGTGTGTCCGCAGGGGAGGGGGGGGGGTTCAGTGTGTCCCTGGGGGGGGGGGATCAGTGTGTCCCCGGGGGGGGGGGCGCAGTGTGGCCACTGGAGGGCGGTCCACGGAGGGGCCCACTAAGGCTCTGTCGCCCAGGGGCCCACTAGAACCTGGAGCCGGCCCTGGTGTGGCACCAGCCTTAGCGCTCAGCAGCAGATATATCCGCCGCTGAGGGCGCATTCACACATTCCGCTAGCGCCGCGTTCATAACGCGACAATAGCGCACAGGGCGCGGAGTTTGGGGCGATCGCATATGCGTTTCCAGAGAAACGCATGCGATCGGGTTATCAATCGCATGCGTTTCCCAGGAAACGCATATGCGATAGGCCCGAGCCCCACCCACTGTGCGCTAGCGTCGCGTTATGAACGCGGCACTAGCGGAACGTGTGAACGCGCCCTGAGGTATTGCCGGCTCAGCTCTGGATTGGAGCCGAACCGGCATTGAGAAACACGGGGTTCCGGCTGTGATTAATAGCCAACACCCCAGTGTAACACCCGCCGTCGGAGTGAGCTCCGATTGCCGGTGTTTAAGGGTGCGGTCACACGTCGCGTTTAAAAACGCATTGCAACAGCTGCAGAAAGATGTGCCTAATTATAAAGCTGTCGACACTTGCATTTACAAAACGCGACTGTTAACGCATTGTTAACACATGCGTTAACATTGCATCAATGCATGTGTCTGTTAACACAATGTTAACACAATATTAACACATGCGTTAACACAAGCGTTAATGCATGCGTTTTGTAAATGCAAGGGTTAACAGCTGTTTAACCCCTTGATGACAACCCTATCGGGTTTTTACGGCGGTCATTAAGGGTACTTCTTCTGACGCGCCACCTTTGTACAGCGGCAGAAGAAGTACAACTCTTTTCACAAAAAATAAGCCCTCCAAGAGGTCTGACAACAGAAAAATACAGAAGTTATGGCCCTAAAAAGTTGTCGATAGTAAAAACAATGTGATTTTCTCCGATATTGGTTTTGCTCAGGAAAATTGAGCAAAGATAAGAAAAACGATATAAATGAGGCATCACCACAATCGTAGTGAACCAGAGAATAAAGATAAAATATTATTTTTACGTTACGGTGAGCGGGGAGGGGGAAGTGCTAAAGGCCGCTAGACGTCCGTTCATAACGCGACGCTAGCGCACAGGGGGAGGTCCTCGGCCCGAACGCACATGCCCAGGGAAACGCATGCGATTGTTAAGCCGATCGCATGCGTATCTCTGGAAACGCATGTGCGTTCGGGCCAAGGACCTCCCCCTGTGCGCTAGCGTCGCGTTATGAACGGACGTCTAGCGGTACGTGTGACCGAGGCCAAAAATCCAAAATAAAAATTGATGATTTTGTTTGTGTCCCCCTTGAAATAGTTAATAAATCTCATGAATAAGCTACAGATCCCCAAAATGAATTATCTATACATTGTATCTCATCCCGTACATAAAAAGCCTCATATGTTCACATTACTAAAAAAATTAAAGTTTATAGCTTGTACAATGTGACAATACAAATCTGCTGTGAATAGCGCTGCTTTGATCCTATGCTCGGCCGTGCACCCGTACAGAAGTTTTCCACCACATATGGGGTATCGGCACTTGGGAGGAATTGGGCATCTAACGTTGCAGTGCGTTTCATCATTTAATTTATTCTGAAACTGTCAGTTTTGGCCTAAATGAATGTATTTTCCAAAAAAAATCTAAAGTTTCTAAATCGCAGGTCCATATTGTTTTAACCCATGTGAAACACTTAAAGGGTTAATGGACTTAATAGAAGTTGTTTTACATACGTTGAGGGGTGAACTTTCTATAGGGGGGTAATTTATGGGGTGTATAAAGGCTGGGATGGGATCCTTGTGAGCTGCTCCAACAGGTAGAGGTGACAGGACTAGTGACACAGACCTGATGACAGGTGTCCTTTAAGTAAATATAGTTTGTTTAACCCCGTGTTATCTAAGAAAGAGGAATCTATTGAGCTGCTATGGGAATCCCTGGTAGAGCAGGCAAGTTCTTATGATAAGTTGCATATTGCTAAGCGCAGTGTACTGAACCAGACATCTAAGAGGCTCCATATGATGGCGAAGCTTGTGTGTGTTTTTGAGGAGGCCATTAGTAAGCTGGAGAAGGTAGATGAAGACAAAGTACAACACCCCTGCCAATGTGCAAGGCAGAGGAGTGGTTGCGAATAAGCCCCTTGCACCATTGAGTACATTCAGAGGAAATTAGCAGCGGTAGTCCCTGCCTGAACAGGCAAGGGTTGATCTTGTTTACTAATGTTATTAGCCAGCGATGTTCCACCTTTGTAACTGGAGTGTAATTGGAGAATGAGCCATCACCTGACCAGAGGAGGATAAAACCTCTGGACAGGAAGATCTCTTACTGAGCAATCCTCTTAGTCCCCAGCTCCTGACTTACGAGCATCTCTTGGGATCCAGCTCTCCTAGAGAGCACATCTACATCATCCTTCAGAGCTTATAGTAAGAGAGCGTGTGGCGCACACCTCTAGTGCCCACACACAGAACATCAAGGATAAAAGCTGCAGCTTCCAGCATTGGACACAGCTACATCCCAGCCTGCATCTGAAACCAGGCTGGTGACCCAACTCCTGAGTTCACTTTCTATGACCACTTCCAGACATCCGGACTTCCCAGTAATCCGGCAATTGTACAAGATCGTTTGGCTCGTTGCCTGCTGTTGTTTGAATAAAGAACTGTTAGTTATTTTTGCACAACGCTGCCTCCATCTGATCCCTGGATACGGCTGTCTACCACCACGGGCTTCCCCATCCATCACCCAGGGACTCATCTTACAGATACTCAGGGGTTTCCCCAGGGTGAACCAGTACATCAGCCTCTCCCTCATCATTTCTTGCCAACACCACCCTGCTGGAGAGCTGCCAGGCTGTAGGACAGCCCTCCGGTTCCCATACCAAGCACCGTGACCACAGCGTGCCTCGGCCGCAACCGCCAGCCACTCCGGTATCCTGGGCCCCGGCTGCCTCCAGGCCACAAGAAAAAGCCAAGTCCCTGATGGGGGATATTGCAAAAGGATCAAAGGTTCCTAAAGATTTGCATTGCAAGTGTTGTAAGGAAGGGGTTAAACAGCGGTGCAGCCTAGAGACACAACTGAAAGAGCAAATGGAGGCTATAAAAGAGAGGGACAGCCGGATACACACCCTGCAGTCTCAGGTCGCTGAGAAGGAGAAGTATTATGCAGATGTGGATAAGGTGTTTATACAGTTATACATGGAAATAACCGAATATAAGCAAAAAGCAGCAAATAGCAAAAAGGGATGAGATCATCTGTAGCCTGCAGACGTCCATCAAAGAGTCTTTGCCCACGAAACAAGTTTGTGTTTTGTGTGCAAACAGGGGGAGAGATGAGACTGAACCTGCGGCTGCTACAGATCACTCCACACCCCGGCTTGTTACTAGGCCTGGACTAGTGGGCAGTGTAGTAGATGGAGGGACAAGCATTGCTGGTGGGATAGATGGAGGATTAGAGGGCGACTCAGAGACGTCAGTAATCAGCCATAACCTGCATGTGTGTGACAGTAATGTACAGGAATCGCAATCTTCCCATAAGATGGAGAGGATGCAATATCTGTTGAATATATGTAAATATATCCCAAGCTATGATGAAAATTTAGATCCTTTCACTTCATGTGACACTTTTGAGGGATATTTTAAGAAATTTTCTGTTCCAATAGAACATCGCATGGAGCTGTTCAAGCTATGGCTACCAGCACATCTTTATCAAAGATATGAGGCCATAGGGAAAGCAGCCCCCAGTAACGGCCAATTTCATGATGAGGGAGACAGACTTTCCATCCTCATGAGATTAGTAACAGGGCATTTGGATGTCACCCCAGACATACTGGTTAACTTCAGACCAACCATCTATGATGAGCCCTTGTCTCTGTGTGGGAGGTTTGAAGTTATGTATAGGAAGGTGACTAAGAATTATAGTCCAGGAACCCCACAAGGCATGATCCGGATGTTTGTGGAGAAGTTTCCATACATCTGCAATGTGTTCTTCACACATATTGTTCTTCACATACTATTGTGAAGAACAACGTTTGGCATGCGTGTCTTCGGAAAAGTTGTACGGAAACATCTGCAATGTGTTCTTCACTGTTTTTTTCACTTAAATGATCCTGTGTTCACTGTTTTCATTGTATTCTTCACTGTTCTTCACTGTCTTTTCTAAAGTAAATGCTCGATCTCGAGCAGGCGAGATACTCGTCCGAGCAACGAGCCATTTCGAGTACTCTAATACTCGAATGCGCATTAAGCTCAGACAAGTATACTCGCTCATCTCTACTCCCAACCAAATACTGAGGAAGTGGGGGAATGTTTGGTGTTTTGACCGTTTACAGTATGGACATATAAAAGGTTCTGTCCACAAAGGGTTCACCTGTATGAAAGGGGGATGGTATTACAAAATCAGGAGCACAAATGTGTGGCTACACATGGAACAGGACCACACAACTGTACAACAGTCAGCCCTACTGGAAATCTGTTGCAATAGGCTTTTGGTTGGGGATCCATAATATACTTGGCCACAATTTGTAAAATCATGGATTCCCATATAATGGCCAGGATGTGTATTGTTGTAAACCTAAATAACTCTCCCTCCCTAGAAGGGGGGAGGGATGAGGTATACTGTTACTGTTACCTGTATGTTTGACTGTTTGCAACCAAGCCTAAATGAGCTCCAATTCTTTTGTTTGTTTTCAGCAACGAAGACTAACAGAAGTACAAGGGAAGTGTATAGAGGAAATGTCCTGGAGCCATGCCTCTGCTTGCAAAGACAAAGGTGTTAATCATAAAAAACAGATTTGGGCTTTTCTTTATGTTTGCATATTTGTGTTGGCAATATGATGGTTCTTAACCCCTTAACGCTCTGCGCCGTAGCTCTACGGCGCAGAGGTACAGGGAATGTATGAAGAGGGCTCACGGAGTCCTCTTCATACAAGGTGGGGTTTTTTGCATATTGCAGAAAACCCCCACCGCTAATAACCGCGGCTATTAACCCCTCCGTTGCCGCCAGCAAAGTCGCCGACGGCATTTTAAAAAAGGCGCGCCGCCATCTTTGTTGCGATCGCCGCACCCCCGAACGTCATCGGGGTGGCGGAGATCGGTTGCCCTGGTAGCCTCGGGTCTTCGTTTGACCCGAGACTATCTGGCATCTGCAGATTCGTTACAATGAGCCAGTGGCTCATTGTAATGAATGAGCTGCAAAAATGCCATATATTGCAATACAGAAGTATTGCAGTATATGGTAGCAGCGATCTGACCATCTAGGGTTAATGTATCCTAGATGGTCTAAAAGATAGTGAAAAAAAAAAGAAAAAAAAAAGTTTAAAAAATAAAAAAAATTGATAAAATATTAAAAATTCAAATCACCCCCCTTTCCCTAGATCTGATATAAAACATAATAAACAGTAAAAATCACAGACACATTAGGTATCGCCGCGTCCCGAAATGCCCGATCTATCAAAATATAAAAACGGTTACGGCCGGCGGTGACCTCCGAGGCGGGAAATGGCGCCCAAATGTCCGAAATGCGACTTTTACACCTTTTTACATCACATAAAAAATGAAATAAAAAATTATCAAAATGTCGCACAGACCTCAAAATGGAAGCAATGAAAATGTCGCCTCATTTCGCAAAAAATGACCCCTCACACATTTCCGTGCATCAAAGTATGAAAAAGTTATTAGCGACAGAAGATGGCAAAAAATTTTTTTTCTTTTTTGTACACATTCGTTTAATTTTTGAAAATGTATTAAAACACAATAAAACCTGTATAAATTTGGTATCACCGCGATCGCACCGAACCAAAGAATAAAGTAGACATGTTATTTGGAGTGAAGAGTGAAAGTCGTAAAAACTGAACCCACAAGAACGTGACGCTTCCACATTTGGAATTTTTTTTCAGCTTCCCAGTACACGGCATGTTAAAATAAATAACATTACGGGAAAGTAAAATTTGTTACACACAAAATAAGCCCTCACACAGGTCTGTACACGTAAAAATGAAAAAGTTATGGATTTTTGAAGTTGGAGAGCGAGAAATGAGCCGAAAAACCCTCCGTCCTTAAGGGGTTAAAGGGAACCTACCACCACAAATCTACCTATAAAGGTAGATCGGGTGGTAGGTGGATCAATAGGACGTGAGGATAGCCCTTTTAAGGGCTAATCCTCACGTCCCCGCACTTTTTTGGTAACTTTTATGAAACTTGTATGCAAATTTTGTTATGCGGCTACTGGGGCGTGGAGTAGCGCATCTGAGGTTACATGGCTCGGCTACTCCACGCCCCGGTAGCCTCTTTTCTCCTTCTACTCACAATCTTAGGTGCGCAGCTCCTCGTAGCTGTGCGCCCTCATCCGACGATCCTGCCGTCTGCTCCGAAGCCGGAGCTGCACAGGCGCGGGGCTGCTGTTCTGCGCATGCGCAGACGGCAGGATCATCGGACGAGGATTGTGAGTAGGAGGAGAAAGTAAGAGGGGTGATTACCTGCCCCTGTCTAAGTACAATAGGTCTCAGGAAAGGTGGTGGGTAACTATCTCTGTGCAATTCATCAGCAAAGTCCGCGGCGCAGCCTACAGGCCTTGGCGAATAGCTCTCGCTATTGGGGATTCTGCAGATGATTTTTGGTTGTATTTGTCTTTATTTTGTAATGTGAAGCACCAACACACAGAAGAGCAGACCTCCAGCATAGTGTGTTGGGTTTCCGACAACAGGGGGATATGTTACAGGAGAACATTGTTCCTAACTGAACACTTTGCTCTATGATAATATATATATATATATGTAGCCCAGTGAAAACAGGGGTATCATCATCTCTAGATCCCTGCCTCACAAACACAGCTAAACTGTGCACATACACCTGTGTATCACACTACTACACAGCAACTATAGAGTTAACTAAACAAAGCTGCTGTAGTGACATCACACAATATGGTTACATTTCCTGAGACCAGTGCAGAGCAGCTCCTGTGTCTGAGTCAGTGCAGAGCATGTCCAGTGTCTGAGTTGTTGTAGTGCAGAGCATGTCCAGTGTCTGAGTTGTTGTAGTGCAGAGCAGGTCCAGTGTCTGGGTCGTTGTAGTGCAGAGCAGGTCCAGTGTCTGGGTCGTTGTAGTGCAGAGCAGGCCCAGTGTCTGAGTGGTAGTGCAGAGCAGGCCCAGTGTCTGAGTGGTAGTGCAGAGCAGGCCCAGTGTCTGAGTGGTAGTGCAGAGCAGGCCCAGTGTCTGAGTGGTAGTGCAGAGCAGGCCCAGTGTCTGAGTGGTAGTGCAGAGCAGGCCCAGTGTCTGAGTGGTAGTGCAGAGCAGCTCCAGTGTCTGAGTGGTAGTGCAGAGCAGCTCCAGTGTCTGAGTGGTAGTGCAGAGCAGGTCCAGTGTCTGAGTGGTAGTGCAGAGCAGGTCCAGTGTCTGAGTGGTAGTGCAGAGCAGGTCCAGTGTCTGAGTGGTAGTGCAGAGCAGGCCCAGTGTCTGAGTTGTTGTAGTGCAGAGCAGGCCCAGTGTCTGAGTGGTAGTGCAGAGCAGGCCCAGTGTCTGAGTGGTAGTGCAGAGCAGGCCCAGTGTCTGAGTTGTTGTAGTGCAGAGCAGGCCCAGTGTCTGAGTTGTTGTAGTGCAGAGCAGGCCCAGTGTCTGAGTTGTTGTAGTGCAGAGCAGGCCCAGTGTCTGAGTGGTAGTGCAGAGCAGGCCCAGTGTCTGAGTGGTAGTGCAGAGCAGGCCCAGTGTCTGAGTGGTAGTGCAGAGCAGGTCCAGTGTCTGAGTGGTAGTGCAGAGCAGGTCCAGTGTCTGAGTGGTAGTGCAGAGCAGGTCCAGTGTCTGAGTGGTAGTGCAGAGCAGGCCCAGTGTCTGAGTTGTTGTAGTGCAGAGCAGGCCCAGTGTCTGAGTGGTAGTGCAGAGCAGGCCCAGTGTCTGAGTGGTAGTGCAGAGCAGGCCCAGTGTCTGAGTGGTAGTGCAGAGCAGGCCCAGTGTCTGAGTTGTTGTAGTGCAGAGCAGGCCCAGTGTCTGAGTTGTTGTAGTGCAGAGCAGGCCCAGTGTCTGAGTTGTTGTAGTGCAGAGCAGGCCCAGTGTCTGAGTTGTTGTAGTGCAGAGCAGGCCCAGTGTCTGAGTTGTTGTAGTGCAGAGCAGGCCCAGTGTCTGAGTTGTTGTAGTGCAGAGCAGGCCCAGTGTCTGAGTGGTAGTGCAGAGCAGGCCCAGTGTCTGAGTGGTAGTGCAGAGCAGGCCCAGTGTCTGGGTCGTTGTAATGCAGAGCAGGCCCAGTGTCTGGGTCGTTGTAGTGCAGAGCAGGCCCAGTGTTCATTAGCCCCAAATCGCATAGAGAAGGGGCTGGGGACTGTAGGGGATTTCTGGTGATGGTGCAGAAGGCGGCTTAAAAGGCGATTGGCCCCTTCTTTAGGCGGTCCCAAAAAGAGGCTGGATTGGGCGGGCTTATTGTGGCCCGCCCTGTGGTTTAAAAGCATTGGGGGCACGTGGCGGGGCCTCTTTTAATTAATTAATTGTTTCTCTAAAAATAAATGCTGTGGCCCCCCCACATACCCACAAGAAGAAACATGGTGTGGTGTCCATTGATGGCTGGTTTAATTTTGGAGGATTTAAAATTTCCAGGTCAAGAGCCTGAATATTTTGGGCTAAGTTTACAAGTCCCTACAGTCCTGAGTGGTAGTGCAGAGCAGGCCCAGTGTCTGAGTTGTAGTAGTGCAGAGCCGGCCCAGTGTCTGAGTTGTTGTAGTGCAGAGCCGGCCCAGTGTCTAAGTTGTTGTAGTGCAGAGCCGGCCCAGTGTCTGAGTTGTTGTAGTGCAGAGCCGGCCCAGTGTCTGAGTTGTTGTAGTGCAGAGCCGGCCCAGTGTCTGAGTTGTTGTAGTGCAGAGCAGGCCCAGTGTCTGAGTTGTTGTAGTGCAGACCAGGCCTAGTGTCTGAGTTGTTGTAGTGCAGAGCAGGCCCAGTGTCTGAGTTGTTGTAGTGCAGAGCAGGCCCAGTGTCTGAGTTGTTGTAGTGCAGAGCCGGCCCAGTGTCTGAGTTGTTGTAGTGCAGAGCCGGCCCAGTGTCTGAGTTGTTGTAGTGCAGAGCCGGCCCAGTGTCTGAGTTGTTGTAGTGCAGAGCCGGCCCAGTGTCTGAGTTGTTGTAGTGCAGAGCCGGCCCAGTGTCTGAGTTGTTGTAGTGCAGAGCCGGCCCAGTGTCTGAGTTGTTGTAGTGCAGAGCAGGCCCAGTGTCTGAGTTGTTGTAGTGCAGAGCCGGCCCAGTGTCTGAGTTGTTGTAGTGCAGAGCAGGCCCAGTGTCTGAGTTGTTGTAGTGCAGAGCAGGCCCAGTGTCTGAGTTGTTGTAGTGCAGAGCCGGCCCAGTGTCTGAGTTGTTGTAGTGCAGAGCAGGCCCAGTGTCTGAGTTGTTGTAGTGCAGAGCCGGCCCAGTGTCTGAGTTGTTGTAGTGCAGAGCAGGCCCAGTGTCTGAGTTGTTGTAGTGCAGAGCAGGCCCAGTGTCTGAGTTGTTGTAGTGCAGAGCAGGCCCAGTGTCTGAGTTGTTGTAGTGCAGAGCAGGCCCAGTGTCTGAGTTGTTGTAGTGCAGAGCAGGCCCAGTGTCTGAGTTGTTGTAGTGCAGAGCAGGCCCAGTGTCTGAGTTGTTGTAGTGCAGAGCAGGCCCAGTGTCTGAGTTGTTGTAGTGCAGAGCAGGCCCAGTGTCTGAGTTGTTGTAGTGCAGAGCAGGCCCAGTGTCTGAGTTGTTGTAGTGCAGAGCAGGCCCAGTGTCTGAGTTGTTGTAGTGCAGAGCAGGCCCAGTGTCTGAGTTGTTGTAGTGCAGAGCAGGCCCAGTGTCTGAGTTGTTGTAGTGCAGAGCAGGCCCAGTGTCTGAGTTGTTGTAGTGCAGAGCAGGCCCAGTGTCTGGGTCGTTGTAGTGCAGAGCAGGCCCAGTGTCTGAGTGGTAGTGCAGAGCAGGCCCAGTGTCTGGGTCGTTGTAGTGCAGAGCAGGCCCAGTGTCTGAGTTGTTGTAGTGCAGAGCAGGCCCAGTGTCTGGGTCGTTGTAGTGCAGAGCAGGCCCAGTGTCTGAGTTGTTGTAGTGCAGAGCAGGCCCAGTGTCTGAGTTGTTGTAGTGCAGAGCAGGCCCAGTGTCTGAGTTGTTGTAGTGCAGAGCAGGCCCAGTGTCTGAGTTGTGGTAGTGCAGAGCAGGCCCAGTGTCTGAGTTGTGGTAGTGCAGAGCAGGCCCAGTGTCTGAGTTGTGGTAGTGCAGAGCAGGCCCAGTGTCTGGGTGGTAGTGCAGAGCAGGCCCAGTGTCTGAGTGGTAGTGCAGAGCAGGCCCAGTGTCTGAGTGGTAGTGCAGAGCAGGTCCAGTGTCTGAGTGGTAGTGCAGAGCAGGTCCAGTGTCTGAGTGGTAGTGCAGAGCAGGTCCAGTGTCTGAGTGGTAGTGCAGAGCAGGCCCAGTGTCTGAGTTGTTGTAGTGCAGAGCAGGCCCAGTGTCTGAGTGGTAGTGCAGAGCAGGCCCAGTGTCTGAGTGGTAGTGCAGAGCAGGCCCAGTGTCTGAGTGGTAGTGCAGAGCAGGCCCAGTGTCTGAGTTGTTGTAGTGCAGAGCAGGCCCAGTGTCTGAGTTGTTGTAGTGCAGAGCAGGCCCAGTGTCTGAGTTGTTGTAGTGCAGAGCAGGCCCAGTGTCTGAGTTGTTGTAGTGCAGAGCAGGCCCAGTGTCTGAGTTGTTGTAGTGCAGAGCAGGCCCAGTGTCTGAGTTGTTGTAGTGCAGAGCAGGCCCAGTGTCTGAGTGGTAGTGCAGAGCAGGCCCAGTGTCTGAGTGGTAGTGCAGAGCAGGCCCAGTGTCTGGGTCGTTGTAATGCAGAGCAGGCCCAGTGTCTGGGTCGTTGTAGTGCAGAGCAGGCCCAGTGTTCATTAGCCCCAAATCGCATAGAGAAGGGGCTGGGGACTGTAGGGGATTTCTGGTGATGGTGCAGAAGGCGGCTTAAAAGGCGATTGGCCCCTTCTTTAGGCGGTCCCAAAAAGAGGCTGGATTGGGCGGGCTTATTGTGGCCCGCCCTGTGGTTTAAAAGCATTGGGGGCACGTGGCGGGGCCTCTTTTAATTAATTAATTGTTTCTCTAAAAATAAATGCTGTGGCCCCCCCACATACCCACAAGAAGAAACATGGTGTGGTGTCCATTGATGGCTGGTTTAATTTTGGAGGATTTAAAATTTCCAGGTCAAGAGCCTGAATATTTTGGGCTAAGTTTACAAGTCCCTACAGTCCTGAGTGGTAGTGCAGAGCAGGCCCAGTGTCTGAGTTGTAGTAGTGCAGAGCCGGCCCAGTGTCTGAGTTGTTGTAGTGCAGAGCCGGCCCAGTGTCTAAGTTGTTGTAGTGCAGAGCCGGCCCAGTGTCTGAGTTGTTGTAGTGCAGAGCCGGCCCAGTGTCTGAGTTGTTGTAGTGCAGAGCCGGCCCAGTGTCTGAGTTGTTGTAGTGCAGAGCAGGCCCAGTGTCTGAGTTGTTGTAGTGCAGACCAGGCCTAGTGTCTGAGTTGTTGTAGTGCAGAGCAGGCCCAGTGTCTGAGTTGTTGTAGTGCAGAGCAGGCCCAGTGTCTGAGTTGTTGTAGTGCAGAGCCGGCCCAGTGTCTGAGTTGTTGTAGTGCAGAGCCGGCCCAGTGTCTGAGTTGTTGTAGTGCAGAGCCGGCCCAGTGTCTGAGTTGTTGTAGTGCAGAGCCGGCCCAGTGTCTGAGTTGTTGTAGTGCAGAGCCGGCCCAGTGTCTGAGTTGTTGTAGTGCAGAGCAGGCCCAGTGTCTGAGTTGTTGTAGTGCAGAGCCGGCCCAGTGTCTGAGTTGTTGTAGTGCAGAGCAGGCCCAGTGTCTGAGTTGTTGTAGTGCAGAGCAGGCCCAGTGTCTGAGTTGTTGTAGTGCAGAGCCGGCCCAGTGTCTGAGTTGTTGTAGTGCAGAGCAGGCCCAGTGTCTGAGTTGTTGTAGTGCAGAGCCGGCCCAGTGTCTGAGTTGTTGTAGTGCAGAGCAGGCCCAGTGTCTGAGTTGTTGTAGTGCAGAGCAGGCCCAGTGTCTGAGTTGTTGTAGTGCAGAGCAGGCCCAGTGTCTGAGTTGTTGTAGTGCAGAGCAGGCCCAGTGTCTGAGTTGTTGTAGTGCAGAGCAGGCCCAGTGTCTGAGTTGTTGTAGTGCAGAGCAGGCCCAGTGTCTGAGTTGTTGTAGTGCAGAGCAGGCCCAGTGTCTGAGTTGTTGTAGTGCAGAGCAGGCCCAGTGTCTGAGTTGTTGTAGTGCAGAGCAGGCCCAGTGTCTGAGTTGTTGTAGTGCAGAGCAGGCCCAGTGTCTGAGTTGTTGTAGTGCAGAGCAGGCCCAGTGTCTGAGTTGTTGTAGTGCAGAGCAGGCCCAGTGTCTGAGTTGTTGTAGTGCAGAGCAGGCCCAGTGTCTGAGTTGTTGTAGTGCAGAGCAGGCCCAGTGTCTGGGTCGTTGTAGTGCAGA
Organism: Engystomops pustulosus; assembly: GCF_040894005.1. Taxonomy (NCBI): domain Eukaryota; kingdom Metazoa; phylum Chordata; class Amphibia; order Anura; family Leptodactylidae; genus Engystomops; species Engystomops pustulosus. Next base: position 20,380,229 of record NC_092417.1, read on the forward strand.
GCAGGCCCAGTGTCTGAGTGGTAGTGCAGAGCAGGCCCAGTGTCTGGGTCGTTGTAGTGCAGAGCAGGCCCAGTGTCTGAGTTGTTGTAGTGCAGAGCAGGCCCAGTGTCTGGGTCGTTGTAGTGCAGAGCAGGCCCAGTGTCTGAGTTGTTGTAGTGCAGAGCAGGCCCAGTGTCTGAGTTGTTGTAGTGCAGAGCAGGCCCAGTGTCTGAGTTGTTGTAGTGCAGAGCAGGCCCAGTGTCTGAGTTGTGGTAGTGCAGAGCAGGCCCAGTGTCTGAGTTGTGGTAGTGCAGAGCAGGCCCAGTGTCTGAGTTGTGGTAGTGCAGAGCAGGCCCAGTGTCTGGGTGGTAGTGCAGAGCAGGCCCAGTGTCTGAGTGGTAGTGCAGAGCAGGCCCAGTGTCTGGGTCGTTGTAGTGCAGAGCAGGCCCAGTGTCTGAGTGGTAGTGCAGAGCAGGCCCAGTGTCTGGGTCGTTGTAGTGCAGAGCAGGCCCAGTGTCTGGGTCGTTGTAGTGCAGAGCAGGCCCAGTGTCTGGGTCGTTGTAGTGCAGAGCAGGCCCAGTGTTCATTAGCCCCAAATCGCATAGAGAAGGGGCTGGGGAATGTAGGGGATTTCTGGTGATGGTGCAGAAGGCGGCTTAAAAGGCGATTGGCTCCTTCTTTAGGCGGTCCCAAAAAGAGGTTGGATTGGGCGGGCTTATTGTGGCCCGCCCTGTGGTTTAAAAGCATTGGGGGCACGTGGCGGGGCCTCTTTTAATTAATTAATTGTTTCTCTAAAAATAAATGCTGTGGCCCCCCCACATACCCACAAGAAGAAACATGGTGTGGTGTCCATTGATGGCTGGTTTAATTTTGGAGGATTTAAAATTTCCAGGTCAAGAGCCTGAATATTTTGGGCTAAGTTTACAAGTCCCTACAGTCCTGAGTGGTAGTGCAGAGCAGGTCCAGTGTCTGGGTTGTTGTAGTGCAGAGCAGGCCCAGTGTCTGAGTTGTTGTAGTGCAGAGCAGGCCCAGTGTCTGGGTGGTAGTGCAGAGCAGGCCCAGTGTCTGGGTGGTAGTGCAGAGCAGGCCCAGTGTCTGAGTGGTAGTGCAGAGCAGGCCCAGTGTCTGAGTGGTAGTGCAGAGCAGGCCCAGTGTCTGAGTTGTTGTAGTGCAGAGCAGGCCCAGTGTCTGAGTTGTTGTAGTGCAGAGCAGGCCCAGTGTCTGAGTTGTTGTAGTGCAGAGCAGGCCCAGTGTCTGAGTTGTTGTAGTGCAGAGCAGGCCCAGTGTCTGAGTTGTTGTAGTGCAGAGCAGGCCCAGTGTCTGGGTCGTTGTAGTGCAGAGCAGGCCCAGTGTCTGGGTCGTTGTAGTGCAGAGCAGGCCCAGTGTCTGGGTCGTTGTAGTGCAGAGCAGGCCCAGTGTCTGGGTCGTTGTAGTGCAGAGCAGGCCCAGTGTCTGGGTCGTTGTAGTGCAGAGCAGGCCCAGTGTCTGGGTCGTTGTAGTGCAGAGCAGGCCCAGTGTCTGAGTGGTAGTGCAGAGCAGGCCCAGTGTCTGAGTGGTAGTGCAGAGCAGGCCCAGTGTCTGAGTGGTAGTGCAGAGCAGGCCCAGTGTCTGAGTGGTAGTGCAGAGCAGGCCCAGTGTCTGAGTGGTAGTGCAGAGCAGGCCCAGTGTCTGAGTGGTAGTGCAGAGCAGGCCCAGTGTCTGAGTGGTAGTGCAGAGCAGGCCCAGTGTCTGAGTGGTAGTGCAGAGCATGTCCAGTGTCTGAGTTGTTGTAGTGCAGACCAGGCCCAGTGTCTGAGTGGTAGTGCAAGAATCTGCAGCAAGAAACACCTCAGCAAAAGCTGCACAGAGCTGCGCGCCGAAGATAGTGAGTAAGAGGAGAAAAGAGGCTACCGGGGCGTTGAGTAGCCGCCTCGTGTAACCTTAGATGCGGCTACTCCACGCCCCAGTAGCCGCATAACAAAATTCGCATACTAGTTTAATAAAAGTTACCAAAAAAGTGCGGGGACGTGAGGATTAGCCCTTAAAAGGGATATCCTCACGTCCTATTGATCTACCTACCACCCGATCTACCTTTATAGCTAGATTTGTGGTGGTAGGTTCCCTTTAAGATCTAAATTTTGCTTACCTGAAAATTTCTTTTCCTCGAAGTCCAAAGGCAGCACTGATGGGTAAGAGTCTGGAGTCCTAATTATGACAGAAGAACACAATAACAATGTTAATTAACAATAAATCAATTAACCGACTGCCCTATAAGTATCCTAGGAGTCAAGGAAGAGGCGTGTTTTATGCAGCAAAAAAATTATTTTATTGGGAGGGAATATAATAGTGCTGCCTTTGGACTTCGAGGAAAAGAAATTTTCAGGTAAGCAAAATTTAGATCTTCCTCTCGTCCTACAGGCAGCACTGATGGGATTTAGGTAGCAAATCAAAGGGGGGGACAAATTTTCGAAGCCACTGTAGATAGCACCGATACGCCAAAGGCTGAGCCAGCTAAGGAGACATCCAGCCTGTAATGTTTAGCAAAAGTATTAGAAGAAGTCCAAGAAGCTGCTTGACAGATCTGATCTTAGAGAGCATTGCATACTCTGCCCAGGAAGTAGCAGTAGATCTTGTAGAATGAGCCCTAATCTGTAAAGGTGAAGGTTGTCCCAAGGCTTTGTAAGCCATAGAAATACTCTCTCTGCTTTATCCATCGAGAGAGAGAGGCTGCAGAGACCTTCATCCCTTTTCTTGGACCTTGAAATTGGAGAAACAGAGATTCAGATTTTCTAAAAGATTTTGTCTTCTCTAGATAAGTCAAGACGGATCTTCTAACATCCAGAAGATGCAGAACTTGCTGATGAGCATTAGCAGGAGTTGGACACAAAGCTGGAAGATAAAATTAGAAACTGAGGCCACTTTAGGAAGAAACGATGGAACGGTTCTTAGTATGATGCAGTCTGGTCTTATCTGTAAGTATGGCTCTTTGCAGGATAAGGCTTGCAGCTCTAAAATTCTTCTAGCAGTGGAAACGGCAACTAAAAAGAATGTCTTCCACGATAAACATTTGAGAGAAGCTTCCTGTATAGGCTCAAAGGGAGGTTCTGTGAGATGATGTAGGACCAAGGCAAGATCCCACTGTGGACATGGTGGCCTAATAGGAGGTTTGATGTTCCTTAAAGCCTTGAAGAATCTCCGTACTAAATGATTAGATGAGAATCTATTGTTATTTAAAGCATTGATTGCAGCAAACTGAAGCTTCAAGGTAGCAGGTTTTAAACCTTTATCAAGGCCATCCTGTAGAAAAGTAAGAATATCTGAGACTGAAGGTTCAGATACAGAATTATCTGAACACCAGGATGTGAAGACTTTCCAAACTCTACCATAGGACTTAATGGTCGCTGGTCTTCTAGCTGACAACAATGTCTTTATAACTCTGGATGAAAGACCTAGACCTGTTAGGGTCTTCTTCTCAATCTCCAGGCCGTAAGCTGTAGCTTCTGTGGTGATGGATGGAAAAACCCCATCTGTTCCAAGAGATGTGGAACTGCAGGAAGTTTCCAATATTCGCCCTTGGACAACCTCATTACAAGAGGAAACCATACTCTGCGTGGCCAAAATGGTAGGATCAGAATTGCATTCGGTTTCTCTTCTTTGAATTTGTAAAGTATCCTCTGAATGAGCGGTATTGGAGGAAATATGTAAATGAACAGGTTGGTCCAGGGAAGAGACAGGGCATCCACTGCATAGGGTTGGTCTGACCTGTAAAGAGAGCAAAACATTGGCAACTTCGAGTTCTGTTTGGTCGCCATCATGTCCATTTGTGGACAACCGAACCGACTAACAATCTGTTGGAAGATAACACTGTTCAGGGACCATTCCCCTGGTCTTAGTTGAGAGCGGCTTAAAATGTCTGCCTGAGTGTTCAGAGACCCTCGAATGTGGACTGCTGACAGACTCTGAAGGTTTTCCTCGGCCCAGGAGATAATCTTTTGACACAGTTTGATGAGGGGTGTGCTCCTGGTACCCCCTTGCTTGTTTATGTAATAAACACATGACAGATTGTTGGTCTGTACCTTCACATGCTGTTTTTTTCAGCTAGGTCTGAAAGAATTTCAGGGCTAAATAAATGGCTTTCAATTCTCTTTGATTTGAGGACAGAGTCCTGTCTGTGTAATTCCATTTGTCCTGAACCCAGAGATTGCCGAGGTGGGCCCCCCAACCTGAGGATGAGGCATCGGTTGTCAGGATCTGGGGTTGAACAAAACGTAAAGATCTGCCGGACGCCAAATTCTTCCTCAACCACCAACCGAGGCTCACTCTGGTCTGAGGAGTTAGTACAATCGGTTTGTCGAATCCTGCTGGAGATTTGTTCCAAACAGCCAGAATGTTGAGTTGTAGCTGTCTGAAATGTGCCTTTGCCCAAGGAACTGCTTCTATTATTGAAGTCATCAGACCCAGGACCCTCATGGCTGTTCTGACCGTTGTGCATCTTGTCTTGATAAGGTAGTGCACGGACTGCTTGATTTTCAAGATTCTCTCCTGAGGAAGATGAATAGTCATACTGCACGAGTCGAGAATATACCCCAGGAACTGAATTCTGGTTGTTGGAATAAGAAGGGATTTTTCCCAATTGATTAGGAAACCCAGTTGTTGTAGAAGATCGATTGTCATCTGAAGATGAAGTTTCAAGAGAGATTGATTCTCTGCTATGATCAGCCAGTCGTCCAAATAGGGCACGATCTGTATCCCCCGAAGTCTCAGTGCAGCCGCCAGAACTATGGTGGTCTTGGTGAAGACGCGAGGGGCTGATGTAATGCCGAATGGCAGACAGGTGAACTGGTAGTGAAGAGTTCTTGAATTGGTCACAATTGCTATTCTCAGATATTTTCTGTGACCTCTCCTGATGGGAATGTGGAGATAAGCATCGGCCAGGTCTATTTTGGCCATGTAGTTGCTTTGCTGTAGAATGGCGGTGGCCGATTTTATGGAGTCCATCTTGAATGCAATTTTGGTCAAGAATTTGTTTAGATAGCGGAGGTCTATAATTAATCTCCACCTGTTGTTTGGCTTTGGTACAGCAAATATGGCGGAGTACACTCCTTTTCCTCTTTCTGACAAAGGGACTTCTTCTAGAGCTCTTTTTTGGATAAATTCGTGCAACAAGGGAAGGATCTGAGATTTCTCGATTTTTGTACTCAAAAATCTTTCTGGCGGAATCTTGTCGAATTCCAAAGCGTATCCGTTTTTTACTGTGGACAGTACCCAAGCATCGGATGTGATGTCTGTCCATAAGTGAGCGAAGTCTGCCACCCTTGCACCTACTGGAGACAGACCTGGCATGGCGTCAGAAGTCAGGCTTCTCGTTTTTTTTACTGTGGAAGACAGTTCTGTCTTTAGACTTCTGAACTCCTCTACGTCGGTTACGAAATGCACAAAAAGGTCTTTCCGGTCTTGCTTTTCTAGGTGGAAAGCTCGGTTTTTTGGAGGTACTGGCTATTCTTAGATGCAAGTTTTAAAGAGTCAAGAGAAAAATCACACAGAAAATCGCCTGCAAGTTTAACAGAAGACAAATTCTCATAAATTTCTTCTCTAGGGACTCCATCCAAAATTTCCCGACCAATCTGGCTTAGCCATAATCTTAAGGCTCGTGCAACAGGCACAGTAGCAAGAGATGCCTTAGCCATGGCTGCTGAGAGTTGATAGCTTCTGTGGAGCATAGCGTCAGCTTTCCTGTCAAGAGGGTCTTTAAGTAAAGAAGATTCATCTGCAGGAAAAATAGATTTTTTTAGATAGTTTAGCCACTGGGATATCAATCTTGGGAGGCAATTCCCATTCTTCAGATTCTTTAGGGTCGATTTTGTATACTGCTCGAAAACGAGACCCCAAATCAAATCTTTTTTCAGGCTTAGACCAACCCTGTTCAAAGAGGACTTTAAGATCAGGATGACTAGGCAATACTTTGGCTTTTTTTTCTGGGAAAATAAAAAAGTGCATCTTGGTTAACAGAGTCATTATGAGACTCATCTGTCTCCATTACACTTTTAACCGCCTTGATCAATTTAGAGGTTTTATCTTTGTGAAACAGAAAAAAATCCTCAGATACATCTGGCCCAGAACCTTCCGATTCAGGGCTATCCCCAGAAATTATCTGGGCTTCTGAGCAGCTACTAGAAGGTAAAGATATAGAAGATGATTGCCTATGATGTTTTCTACGTTTATGATGTCTTTTAGACTTCTTTTTCTTTGAACTCATCTCATCAAATACAGCAGACATTTTTTCCTTCATCCACTGAAAAAATACGTCTCCTCCTGAAGTCTGAGCAGGAGCTGCACAAGGGGCACAAACATCATCAGGGCAATCATCCGGTATAGGCTGCTCACAGCTAATACAGTCTCTATGATGAGACTTTCTCTTCCTTTTACCAAGGCTGGACATCTGTAACACAAACAACAAGTGTTAGGACATGCCAAATGAAGGAACAAGGGCACTCATGAAAGGAACAAACCTTAAGCTCAGACTGACTCTGCTGCCTGGCAGGTGCAGAGAGCATACCTCAACAGTACAGCCTTAAAACATTCCCAACAGGAAATGCAATGCACCTGGTCAGAGGCGACACCCGGGCTAACAACCAAATCCTTCTAACATAAGAAAAGGATGCAGGGGACGCGCTGAGCCCTAAGGTTAGCAAGAGCTTTGTTCACAACAATATAGAAACCACCTTACGGTACATTGTAGATGGTGGCTTCAGGAAGGGGGAGATGCGGCAAAACAGCAGCTATACCCCAAAGTATTGAGTGCAACACAAATCTGACCTCCACTTCTCTGCTTATTCAAAAGCCGTACCTGAGAATACAGCGGTTCCCACTTCCAATGGGAGACGCAGTAGTAGGGGAGTTTATCCAGAAACTCCGAAAATACTGGACTTCCGCCACCACGGGGGGAAGGACAGCCTCAGAATGTAGTTTCACCAAGATTGCCACTGGTAAGACATTTGCTTCTACCCTGCTGGACGTGCACCACAGCCCAGGCCTCAGGGGAGCAAGAGGATACTGGCAGTAAACCTAATTAGGACAGAAGAAAAAAACACGCCTCTTCCTTGACTCCTAGGATACTTATAGGGCAGTCGGTTAATTGATTTATTGTTAATTAACATTGTTATTGTGTTCTTCTGTCATAATTAGGACTCCAGACTCTTACCCATCAGTGCTGCCTGTAGGACGAGAGGAAACTGCAATTGTCACTGGGGCCAAATTTTTTTTGTCTGGATCGACAATTATAAAATATACAGTTTCGACTTACATACAAATTCAACTTAAGAACAAACCTCCAGACCCTATCTTGTATGTAACCCGGGGACTGCCTGTATACATAACTAAGTGTCTGCAGTGAGTGTATATATTAGTGGATCTGTGTCCTGCATGTGTATTGGAGTAGATATATAGATGCTATTGTGCATGAGTCTCTATATGTACATGTATATGGTCAGGTACTGGATGTGACTCCTGCTTCAGGGCGCTTTCACACGTTGCATTTTGACCTGCGTTTTCATTGCGTTTGAAACGCATATACAACAGCTGAGGAGAGGGGATTTGCCTAATTGCATCACTGTTAACATTTCCGTTTACAAAACGCATCGTAAACGTTAACACATGCGTTTTGTTAACACACATTGCGTTTACAAGCGTAAACGGTAATGTAATTAGGCAAATTACCTCACATCAGCTGTTGTATATGGGTTTCCAACGCAATGAAAACGCAACCAAAACGCAACGTGTGAACGCGCCCTCAGGGTATATCCAGGAGCTGCGGTAGTAATAGAATATATTGTATATACATACACATTACTGGGGTCCAGGAGGGGGCAGGAAACGAGGTTTGTGTGTAGTTGTGTTCTCTATGTATTTTGTATTGTATTTTATGTAGTTACTTTGTCACATGTATGTTGTTAGTAAAGTCTTTTTATATATAAGTATCTGCGAGGGTTGTATGTTACTCCTGTGATGTATGAAGGACTGGAGTAGATGCTTATGGAAATAGCACAGACTAAGGGGCTGGATAAAACCACGGAAACCTATAGGATCTGAGTAAAAAGAACCCAACCCCCAAATCCCCCTTTATCAGTTTCCATGAGTGTAATATAATTATGGTGCCCCAGAAGTTTACCAAAAATCTGACCTGGCTGAAACCTGATCAGTGTGAACATGTCTGTAAACCTCACATAATGCATGATCACATCAAGTGGGAGTATGGCTTTCAAGTTGTTCAAAGTCATGCAGATAATGATGGGAAGCTTGATGGATCAGAGGGAGTAGAGGAAAAAAAGGATGAACCAAAAGTGGAGACAACAGTAGTCACTGTGTGAATCTGAACATCCACTGACTACACTCCAGTCCGTTCCTTCAAATAAGCCCAAAGGTAAGCGATTAGTAGACCCTAATCTGCCAAACCCCACTGTTGCTGGTAACCCAGTGTATGATCCAGGTACAGGAGTAAACTCCAAACTCCAGGTGATGAGTGGCTTTATTACCAATCTCCTACGAGCCGATGGCAAGGAAGATGGTTTGTGAAAAGCCGTATGAAGGATCCTGAAAAACCTAAAATTCAAAGTGAGGTGGTGGATGGTGGTCACCAAGAAGGTGATTGAGAGGTGCCAATGAGAACCCTGCAAGTACCCATTAGGGAGGAACGGCGGACTGATGTGGAAGAACTCCAGATCCTAAGGGCACATTCACACGTTGCGTTTTGACCTGCGTTTTCATTGCGTTAGAAACGCATATACAACAGCTGAGGAGAGGTGATTTGCCTAATTACATCACTGTTCACGTTCGCGTTTACAAAACGCATCGTAAACGCGATGTTAACGCACTAGTTAACAAAGTGTTAACACATGTGTTTTGTTAACACATGCGTTAACATTGCGTTTCCAAACGTAAACAGTAATGTAATTAGGCAAATTATCTCACATCAGCTGTTGTATATGCGTTTCAAACGCAATGAAAACACAACCAAAACGCAACGTGTGAACGCGCCCTAAAGGTACATGTGGCTGTTACCTGTAGAGGTTAGTTTCACTTGTATGAGGTGACAGAAGAGGAAAATCTGCTAGATCACACATTACCTCTGAGACAGAGACGTACCAGACATTTCAAGACAGAAGTGGTGAGATGGAAACTTGGGCTGTCTTGTGCTTTACAATGACACCAAGGGGAAAGAATCCAGTCTGTGCACCAGGAATGAAGAAGAAATCAAGATTTAAAGTAAACTACAAAGGGAGGAAAATGGTTTGTGCTCCAAATTTCAAGATGGATGTACAAAAGTCCTGCAGTAGGGCAGTCTAGACCAGTGTATGATACACATGTGGAGAGTAACTACCATCTGATGTGTTATACCCCAATGTAGGAGCTTTGACCCAGGAGGAAGGGTTGTTCCTAGTGATAAGGCCTTTATCACAGGGGGAGTATATGTGGCAGGGTAGCTGCCACTACAGTAGATTTTGGGTATATGATGAATATGTTGCTGGATGGATGTGGGAAAGCTGGGTGTTTTTCCACTAATGAGGATTAATTTGCATCCAGCCGGAAGTCCTGCATAACTACCTGGTGCAGACTTCCCACAATGGCTCCACCCTGGGGAAGAGACAGGCCGTGCCAAAGGCCTGTGGAGCTGTGGCAGTGAACTGTTACTGAGTTTTTGGGGTGCCTGGCAGTAGGGAACCTCAATGTATAGTTAGTGCCGGAGAGGCTTGTGATTTATTTTTGCTGTTTTGTTTACTTTGTTTTACTGATGAATAAAACTGGCTGCAGTCCGTTGTACCCAGATCGCACAGTGTGGACAGTGACTTACTCATTTGCTGGTGAATTGTGCCCGTCTTCCCCAGGAGACGACGATCCCGGACCTAATCCCTTACACTATGTAGTTTATGGATATTTAGTCATATATAATAACGTTTCCTAGAAACATAGTAAGGAACAGTATTGTGGAGCTCCAAAGGACTTTCCATTGCACAAAACCTCCAATGTTTCTCAACAGATTTTGTGATCTGTTAGCATAAAATTAGATTTTGTCTCAAATTCATGCCGGATGGCTTAGTGGTTTTTAGAACGAACATCCAAAATGTTTCTCTATTCCTTAGCTTTTTGCTATGATCTCCTCCTCTTACCGGTCTCTTCACCTTCTCTATTCCCTGCCAAATAAAGGAATCACAATCTCCATCATGTATTTCCCGGAAATGCCTCGAAGTAGCAGATTATATTATTATTAGTATAATTAGTATTTTTGACATCTGACAAATGCTTTCTAATTCGAGTCTTCAGGGAGTTGGTTGTACACCCCACATACTGGGGCTCATTTACTAAGGGTCCGCAGAGCGCATTTTCGTCGGGGTTTCCCGTCAATTTCCGTTTTGCGCCGCATTTAACAGGAGATTGGTGCACGTGATCGGATTTTGGCGCATCGGCGCCGGTTTGCACTGGCCGTCGGACAACCCGATGGATTCGGACGACACGCAGGATTTAACATTTAGAATTGTGTTGCAAAACACGCACTTCCAAGTACCGGGAAGAAGAAGGTGAACTCCAGCGGACCTCGGCGGGGAAGCGACGGATGCAGGAACTCGGCGCATGATCTTCATGGATCGAGCCGGACTTCTTCCTCGTCGGACCGTCCAAATCGGGGATCGCGACAGGACCGGGTAAGTAAATTTGCCTCACTGTTTTTTGCACTCAGGGTACATTCACATGCGCCGTGCGGGCATACCGCCGTGTGCTGAATAGCGCAATAGCGCATAGCCATAGAGAATAGCGGGATACGGCCGCACACACGCCGAAAGATAGAGTGCATCTGCGCCGTGCCGCTAGTGCTGTCTATGGGGACGTACATGCGGCCGCAAATTTGCGGCTGCTTGTACGTCCCCGCAGCCGGCCATGTGAATAAGCCCTTAGTGCAAGTTATCAAATACACTGCATAGGTGGTGTTACAGTTAATATATGTGGTTATGTCATAATTTTTGTTGTACATGAAGAAAATTGATTGGTGGCGGATAAAAACCGACACACCAAACATCTAAGATTCCCGCATTTGTGATTACCTGGATAGTGTAACCAGGTGTAATTGGTTTGATTCCTGGTCCTACTTGTAAATAAACTGGGGGAAAGTAAAGATCCAATGGTGGGTGCTTTTTTGAAAATGTATCTAACCCCTTTGGGGAAAGATGTTTTAAATCTTAGTTTTGCTCTAAAATCGGTAGATACTTATTGATAATTTTTTTGATGTGGTGAAATTGATTACTGTACGTAGTGACAAATGAGATTGGCTCAATGCTAGTATTGGTATCGCTACTGACCTCCCTTTTCATTAATTCTCTCGCAATGTATTTCTCCTAATTTTTGCAATTCTCTTTTTTGCGGTTGGACAAAACCCTGTGATTATATTTTCTCCTTCTAAGTCTGCTTTCCCAATCCACAATATGTTTGTTGAATACTGTGTCCGTGGAGCTATTTCTACGGAGACAAATCAGTTCTCCATATGGGATATTATCCACAACCTGCCTTGGATGGCAAGACGTGGATAATGGAATCATGTTGCCCGCTACCGATTTACGTAAAGGTGACGCTACAATGACTTTGTTCTGTTCTCTTAAGGTGACATCCAAATAGTCTATGCTTTCTCCCCCGAAATGGTGGGTGAACCTCAGGTTCATATAATTAGTATTTAAATAGCTTACAACACTATCAAAATGTGTATGAGTGCCGCTCCATACCCACAACAGGTCATCTATATAGCGCCTGAACCACTCTATACACAAGCTGTGTGGGTTACTGTCCGTAAAAACATACGTTCGTACGTAGTACGTTCAACTAAAGGTTCCATCCCGTACTACTGTATGACAGTATGTGGGGATTTTGCAAAACACAAACGAAAAAGAGTGTCAGCTCACCCAGTCAGTAGCTCCATGTAAGAGGCCGCGCAACGATGGGAAACCCGGTCCAAACCCGGGGACTAGTGGTAATGGCAAAAAAAGGAGGATTCCATTGGCATCAGGCAAAAGTAGGTAAAATGAGCAAATATTGGATATGAGAGATAAATACAGTAGAAGAGAAATAGAAGATTGATTGAAAAATAGAGAAAAAGCGATATATATAAATGGTCAGATCATAGGAGATAACCAGACAGATAGATGATAGACATGTTCACCCGGGAATTCAACCAAGGGGTATTAACCCTTTCACTTCCAGACATTTCTGCATATTTTGTCGCGTTATTGACCAGAGCAATTTTGACCGTTTACAAATAAAATCGAAATTACAGCAAAAAGAATAAAAGTAAACCACAGCAAACCACAGATTTTCAGAAAGCAGACACTTGCCCCTATTTTCAAAATTGCATCAGAGTTCACAGACATAGGCGCCTTCATGCAATTTTGATTCAAACTGAAACATTTTATAAAATAATACTTAAAATTTGACTTTGATGGCAAAAAATGTGCTCCAAACAGAAAATATTTCCCTTCACATCTCCTAAATGTAATAGATGGACATGTGTAGAGTTCACAAATGCCTCTTATTGATATGTTCACATAAATAAATCCTCATAATGTCACTAAAACTGTAATAACTAGATATCTGCTTTTCAACTAGAAATTTTAAGACAGTCACAACCTGCAAAATATATCAATAAAACAGAATAAAAAGTAAAGGCGCCATAAAACCTATAGAATTTTGAAAGCAGACAACCAGGCGATGCATTTGGCAATTGACATTTGACCACCCTCATTTCACTTTGTGACAAACACAAATTATTAAACAAAAAGTGCATTGAAAATGCCTTGGGGGGGCCGGCCCTGGACTCATCCTCCTGGATGTGACCTTCACAGAATTACGATGGTGGCTGATACTTCTGTAGAGGCTTGTGCACCTAATAAATACTCACTCTCGGGCATGAGATCTCCACTATTTACCTTTTGGGTGTGTGCAGAACTGATAGACTTTTGGATACCAGCATCGTGTGTTATGCTCATTAACCCTGTGAATGTCAGATCCAGGAGGGTGAGCCGCTGGTACTTTTTTACCTTGTTTCTTGGGATTTTTGACACTGTTTTATCTGCCCCTATCAAGCATCCAAAAGGGGATACTGTCTTTTTGTTAGTTTATTAAAAACTTAGCTTTTTTTCTTTTTGGAAAACCCGACGGATTCGGAAAACCTTTGTATTTAAAAAAAAGAAAAGTGTCGGTTGACACGCGCTTACCTGCACTCACGATAGCTTGGTGAACTCCGGCGGACTTCAGCGCAGCAGCATCACCTAGTTGACATCGGGCGCACTACCTTAGTGAATCGCCGGAAGACCCGAATCCTCCACAGAGAACGTGCCGCTGGATCGCGAATGGGCCGGGTAAGTAAATCTGCCCCATAGACTGATATGGACAGCATTACATGTATGAATACAATCATGTTTATACTGCATTGTCATAGGGAAACTTGTGTTCATATGTTAATTAACATAATGGTGTCAGTGGGATCCACAGAAGTTGATCCACAGGAAGCCGAGAGTTGGTGAACGTTGTGAGTGGGTCTGCTAGGAGAGATGCACGCCAAGCCATGTTTAAGATACTTTTATCGAAACGCGTAGGCTAGCAGTGGTCGTGCGCATTCTATTTAGTTATGATTTCTCTACTTTCTGCCTAAACCGTTTATGCTTTTTAATCGAAAAATAAAGCTGGAAGATTAGTATTTTTACCTATGCGGGAGCATAAATAATATTATTTATTAAGATTTTTTTTTTAAATTTCTTTATTCAAATATTATTGAATAATAGTGAATAATGTACGATTGAGTAAAAGTACAAAAAACAAAATACAGGAAGAAAAAACAAGTTATTCATTATTAGTATACACTCACCGGCCACTTTATTCGGTACACCATGCTAGTAACGGGTTGGACCCCTTTTTGCCTTCAGAACTGCCTCAATTCTTCGTGGCATAGATACAACAAGGTGCTGGAAGCTCCTCAGAGATTTTGGTCCATATTGACATTGGCATCACACAGTTGCCGCAGATTTGTCGGCTGCACATCCATGATGCGAATCTCCTGTTCCACCACATCCCAAAGATGCTCTATTGGATTGAGATCTGGTGACTGTGGAGGCCATTTGAGTCCAGTGACCTCATTGTCATGTTCAAGAAACCAGTCTGAGATGATTCCAGCTTTATGACATGGCGCATTATCCTGCTGAAAGTAGCCATCAGATGTTACAGGGTACATTGTGCTCATAAAGGGATGGACATGGTCAGCAACAATACTCAGGTAGGCTGCGGCGTTGTACCAAGGGGCCCAAAGAGTGCCAAGAAAATATTCCCCACACCATGACACCACCACCACCAGCCTGAACCGTTGATACAAGGCAGGATGGATCCATGCTTTCATGTTGTTGACGCCAAATTCTGATCTGATCCGAATGTCGCAGCAGAAATCGAGACTCATCAGACCAGGCAACAATCTTCTACTGTCCAATTTCGATGAGCTTGTGCAAATTGTAGCCTCAGTTTCCTGTTCTTAGCTGAAGGGAGTGGCACCCGGTGTGGTCTTCTGCTGCTGTAGCCCATCTGCCTCAAAGTTCGACGTACTGTGCATTCAGAGATGCTCTTCTGCCTACCTTGGTTATAACGGGTGGCGATTTGAGTCACTGTTGCCTTTCTATCAGCTCGAACCAGTCTGCCCATTCTCCTCTGACCTCTGGCATCAACAAGGCATTTCCGCCCACAGAACTGCTGCTCACTGGATGTTTTTTCTTTTTCGGACCATTCTCTGTAAACCCTAGAGATGGTTGTGCGTGAAAATCCCAGTAGATCAGCAGTTTCTGAAATACTCAGACCAGCCCTTCTGGCACCAACAACCATGCCACGTTCAAAGGCATCAAATCACCTTTCTTCCCCATACTGATGCTCGGTTTGAACTGCAGGAGATTGTCCTGACCATGTCTACATGCCTAAATGCACTGAGTTGTCGCCATGTGATTGGCTGATTAGAAGTTAAGTGTTAACGAGCAGTTGGACAGGTGTACCTAATAAAGTGGCCGGTGAGTTTATATACACTATAGTAGGCATAAAATGCATCAAAGAAAGATCACTATGCATTATTCTAGAGATACATGCGATCGATGTTCTATATCAGTGATGGCGAACCTTTTAGCGGCCGAGTGCCCAAACTGCAACCCAAAACCCCCCTTATTTATCGTGAGGTGCCAACCAAAAATTAAAGCAGTAACTTATTGCTCCCTGTTCAACAACTTTCAATCATATTGGCCTCCTGAGGACAGCAACACAGTAGAAAGATGGAAAATTTTCATAATTTTAGCTTCTTTCCAGTGAGGGCCAGCAGTAGGTCCTCCAAAGATAATTCAGCCCTGTTTACTCTTTCTCCCTCTTCCTACAGTCCCAAGTAGTAAGTATCAAAATAGGACTGAAAGCAGCATCTTTTAAGTTGCTTGGAACTGCAGGAAGATTCTTTGAGTCCTGTCTGGTGCGCTGGGGTGATGGCCCGGGTGCCCACAGAAAGGGCTCTGAGTGCCGCCTCTGGCACCCGTGCCATAGGTTAGCCATCACTGTTCTATATTCTTCTTAATTAATGTACAAAGCTTAGGTATAAATCACTCTTTATCACATAGTAATGGAAGTAAATACAGTATTTATATAATATAGAATGCATATTATTTATCCCTTTTAATCAAAGATACATATAATCCTTTAGCACAAAAAAAGTTAATGGATAACTTGGCCTATACAGGCAGTCCCAGGGTTATGTACAAGATAGGGTCCGGAGGTTTGTTCTTAAGTCGAATTTGTATGTAAGTCGAAACTGTATATTTTATGATTGTAGCTCCAGACAAAAAAAAATTTTGGCCCCAGTGACAATTGGAGTTTAAACATTTTTTGCTGTAATGGGACCAAGGATTATCAATAAAGCTGCATTACAGACACCTTACAGCTGATCATTGCAGGCTGGGACTATAGTAACATCCAGAGACTTCACCAGAGGTCACAGTGGACAGAGGGGTCCGTCTGTAACTAGGGGTTGTCTGTAAGTCGGGTGTCCATATATATATATAATATATATACATAATAAACACTTTTTTTCTTTTGCCTTTCCCTCTCCTTTTGTCTCCTTTACCCTCCTTCCCCTCAGTCAGCGGAAAAAAAATAAAAATAATAATTATTTAAATGCACTACATCAGTCACGGACTATGTCTCATTATTACATGACCATCTCTTGTGCCATATTGCCTTTCCCTAGTTCTACAAATTTAAATTTTTTCAAAGTTTTTCACTCTATTTAATCTCTTGTCCCATTCTTACCTGGATAACTTTTTGGGGGACTTCCAGGCATATATAAGCATGCAAAGGGCCACCTGTAAGGCTATCCCCAACCATTTCATCTGGTATGAGGTATGATACCACACGCGTTCCCAAGTACCAGAACGTCTGGGGTCCTGGCAGTGTCGGACTGGGTTTCCTTAGGCCCACCAGAGAAAATCAATTATGTGGCCCACTCTTCATTTTACCCCAGGAAATATACTCTAGCAGTCTCCAAATTGTGGTGTTTTTTGATGGACCTCTGGGGTTCAGAATTGAGTTAAGCAAGGGGCCCACCGGAGGGTCCTTAGGTACTCTGGTGGGCCAGCCCGACACTGGGTCCTGGGAACATTCAAGCGTGACGCCCGGCAAACTTCTATATGGACTATGGAGAAAATCAGCATTTTTTTCTTGGGCTTTCACACATTTTTCTGTATGTACCCTCTTGAAATGGCTTATAATTTTTGGGGTATAGTATAATCTATTTACAGGCAGTCCCCGGGTTACGTACAAGATAGGGTCCGGAGGTTCGTTCTTAAGTTGAATTTCTATGTAAGTCGAAACTGTATATTTTAGAATTGTAGATGAGGACAAAATTTTCTTTTGCCCCAGTGACAATTAGAGTTTCAAAATTTTTTGCTGTAATGGGACCAAGAATTATCAATAAAGCTTCATTACAGACGCCTTACAGCTGATCATTGCAGCCTGGGACTATAGTAACATCCAGAGAGGTCACCAGAGGTTACAGGGGGCAGAGGGGTTAGTCTGTAACTATAGGTCGTCTGTAAGTCGGGTGTCCTTAAGTAGGGGACCGCCTGTACTATTTTAAGCTGGATTAGTATTGGTAGCTCACCACGTTGATATTTTGTTTTTCAGACAGTGCCCCAATGTCTCTCTCCCATTTTCTTTTACTGACATGTTGCCACAAATCACTTACCCTGGTAATAATACATTTATACATCTTAGATGCCATTTTTTTCCTCCCCCTAATTTTCTCAAAAAAAATCTGTTACATAGTGATTATTTACTTTTTGGGCCTATTTTCCCCCTAAATTCCTAACTTTGTGAACTAACTGGAAATAGTGGAAGTAGTTTTTATCATTAATATTATAGAATTCCTTCACTGTATCAAAGGGAATTAACCGACCTTTTATAAAAATGTGTGAGATAAACTGTATCCCTTTATTTTCCCAAAAGAATCTACCGTAAACGTGCTCTAACTCCTTCAACCTCTGATTCTGCCATAATAGCGGCATTTTGTGCTATTATTTATTTCAAAATTCTTTTTAACCCATTCCCATACTTTCCAAAAACAACGACATAGTGGTAAACCTGATTCTAATAAAACTATCCCATTACTACTGTCAATTCCTACTGGATATTATTTATTAACATTAAAGGGGTTTTCTCTCGTCTCGGCAGTCACATTCAATTTCATTTATCTGCCACATATAAACATTTCTTCAATTGGAACATTTTTTAAAATAATATCTAGTTTGAAGATAATATCTCATAAATGTAGTTATATGGTCCCTTAGAAACAAGACTGTGTCCTTGGATACGACCACCTCTGCTGGAGGGATTGTACAGAGACACAAAGGGCGTTTGTATATGAAATGTCAGGGAGTTACTGAATGTCCCACGGCCACCCTGTGGTAATGATTGCTCAAGCCAAGTGGTCAGGCAAGACTCAATAGCGTATGTCTGGCCACCGCTGCCAAAATATGAGGTGGTCGTATCCAAGGAAGCTATCTTGTTTCTAAGGGTCAACATAAAGACATTTATACAAAATTATCTTCACACAGGAACATTTTTTTTTTATCAACATCCAATTGAAGAAATGTTTACATATGGCAAATTAATTAAATTAAATGTAAATGCCCAGATCGGAAAACCCCTTTAATGTTTTGTTTTCCTAATTTTAGTTGTCTATGTTTTTGAGAAGATCTTTATTCCAACTTTGAGATTGAAGAACCTCTTCTGTCCTAGTGAATTTTGGGCCTATGTATTCTCACGTCCTGCTCCACTTATTGTGGGTCCATTTCTGTCATAATTAATGATGATGATACAAATATACAGTTTGTATTGGTATATGACAGTGAATGTATTTGGGCTGTCTAACATCTCTACAATAGGTTTCCTTGATAAATAGCTGCTGTGGGGTATAATCCCAATAAGATGTATTTGTTATATACAGGCAGTCCCTGGGTTAAGTACAGGATAGGTTCTGCAGGTTTGTTCTTAAGTTGAATTTGTATGTAAGTCGGAACTGTATATTTTATCATTGTAATCCCAGCCATAACTTTTTTGGTCTCTGTGACAATTTGGTTGTAAAAATGTTGGGTTGTCATCAGAACCAGGATAAACAATAAATCTTCATTGCAGACACCGGTGATAACTGTTACAGCTGATTATTGTAGCCCAGGGCTAAAGTACAGTACATTACTAACACCCAGAGGTCCGTTTGTAACTAGGGGTCATCTGTAAGTCAGGTGTTCTTAAGTAGGGGACCGCCTGTGTTTATAATGCATTGGCACTTTATACATTGATGTAGGTATAGTGATATAGACATATTGTATGACTGTCGTGATTGCACTTTTATGTTCGCGCACCTCGCACTACGACGCCTTTTAGCACATTGCACTTTTTCATATTTCTAGAAGTTTTATGATTGTCCATTTTTACAATTATTTGTGTGTTTTATTGTGAATTTGTTGAAAATAATACATTTCCATTGTTTATGGCCATTTAACTACCATGTACAAAGGCTATTATTCACATGTTATGGTATTTCTGCACACAATAGACGCTTACACGTATATAGAGTATTTTTATATTTTTCATGTATAGGTATATATTGTTCACTACACAGGTGCAGAGATTTGCTATAAGCAATGTACAATATTGGATTAGGGAGGTACTGTAATAACGACAGCTCGATCACCAGGTATAATTAGTGGTATTCTGTATGTACACTGTACAAATGAGATAAGTGTGAGCAGAGCCGGCGCTTCCACCGGCTCCATAGACTCGGGTGTCACGTGACCATGGGGTATGAAGGGGTTAATCAGAGCTGCTGGGACCCAGTACAGCTCTGATCACAATCCCCAGTGACAGGTGGTCATTTCTCCTGTAACTTATAGATGCCCCAGTAACAGGGGAAAACTTGTAAAAGAGAAAAAAATTATGTAAAAAAAAAGGGAAAATGTCCCCCAGGGGAGCATAGAAAGTAAAATTACACACAAAATATTAGTAAATATTCAGAAAAATAAAAAATCCCAGCTACACTACAAAAAGTATTGCCATAGTTTGCCCGACGAAAAACAAGGAGAAAAAGACAAAAATGCAGCACAACGCAAACAAACCTATTAAAACCATGTAAAAGTATGAACCCAACACAGAAATGTAACCATCCAGGAGGACCTTTCATATCCAAATATACACCAGCGCCCCCTGCTGGAAAAACCCCTCATAAATAAATAATACGATGAAATGAGACAATAATAAAGCAGGCAGCGAATAAGCAAACCAATATAATATATGAAATATACAAATACCATCAGAATCAGTCAGGGGCTGTAAGTCCCATAGATAACTACCTGCAATGGCGACTGATGACACAAAATGAGTGGTAGGGGGAGCTGGAGACCAAACCCCACGTGTATCGCCACCCAACTGGCTTCCTCAGGGGTCCCCCGTTTGCCCGAGACTATACATATTACATATTACATATCAAAATGACCGAAACAAAATAGGGAATTCATTAATAATGTTCAATTTGAGTTAGCTTGAAATTTTTTCTTTAAAAAAGCCTTTTTTTCCACCCAAATAAAAATAAAGAAAATGTTTAAACTTTTATTACCTTTTTAACTAGCTCTACGTGTCCTGAAAAAGCACCACAAAGGGGCTCATTTACTAAGAGGCCGAATTGCCGGGTTTCCCGAATATTGCCGCCTTGCGCCATTTGTCTCTAAATTGCCCCGGGTTTTTGGCGCACGCGATCGGATTGTGTCGCATCGGTGCCGGCTTGCATGCAACGGAACTCAGGGGGCGTGGCTGTAAGAAAACCCGACGCATTTGGAAAAAAAAATTAGTCTTTAAAAAAGAATTTGTGTCGCTTGACATGCACCGGGACGAAGAAGGTGCACTCCGGCGGACCTCGGCGCAGCAGCGACACCTGGTGGACGACCTTAGTGAATCCCGGGAGACGTGAATCCACGTCGGACAACACGCCGCGTGATCGCGAATGGACTGGATAAATAAATGTGCCCCAAAATGTTTTAAGGTAGCGCGGAAAAAAAAAAAAGTTATGGCCCTTAAACCAGCGCTTACAAAATTCGCTAAAAATGCTGTGTCACTGGAGCTTTTTCAGGTCACGTCACTAAGGGGTTAAAAGCTACACCGGCCAGTGTATCATTATACCTCAGAAGAAGGCTGGAATGTGAGTCGGGGGCAGGCTCTGCACAGGCAGCTGATTTAATACCATGACATGTTTGTTAGGATAACCCTGCATAATTGTACCCGAGAGGGGTTTCGCAGGAGCACCCGTGACAGTACCCCCCCCCCCTCTCTTTGACCTCCTCCTCCTCTTACTATTACCATTGGTGCTCATTTTCTTTCCTCCTTCGGTATTGCTCCCCCTCCTCTTGGTCTGAAGGAACCTTTGCTGGAGAGTAGGAGAGTGACAAATCTCTGAACCCCAGGGTGCCCAGCCACACGACAGTAATGTCCCTAAGTTAGTATCCTCTTCATGGATTCTTCCCCATTAAGTCAGAGGCACGAGAGAGGGCATCAGCCTTAACATTCTTCTCTGCAGGACGGAATGTATTATGAAACTGAAGTAGGAGAAGAAGAGGGACCAGCGAGCTTGTCGAGGGTTGAGATGCTGAGCAGTATGGAGATATAGGAGATTCTTGTGGTCGGATGACGAGCTCCCTCCAGAAGATAGCGCCATTCTTCCAAGACTAGCTTTGGGTAGAAGCTCCAGATCACCTATGAAATAATTCCTCTCTGCAGCTGAGAAAGTCTTAGAGAAAAAGCCGCAGGTGAGGGTTCGACCTTTGGGCCCTTTCTGGGTGAGAACGGCTCCAGCACCAACGGATGAGATGTCAACTTCTAGCAGGAACGGTTTCTCAGTATCAGGCTGGGTGAGAACGGAATCAGAGGCAAAGGTGGACTTCAGCTTCTTTAGCCGCCGGAGGCCACAGTTTAGGATTCATGTTCTTCTTGGTCAGCAGCACAGTGACAGAGACGAGGGAGGAGAAATGTGGGATAAACTGCCAGTAGTAATTAGCGAAGCCCAGGAATCTCTGGATAGCAAAAAGTCCTACTGGGCGCGGCCACTGAAGTACTGCAGACAACCTGGCAGGATCCATCTGCAGTCCCAGATGTCTGAGATAATGGGGCACATTTACGTACCCGGTTCTGTCGCAATCCCGCGATGCGTTGTCCGACAAGGATTCGGGTCTGCCACAATACACTAAGGTCGTCCGCCGATATCCAGTAGGTGTCGATACTGCGCCGGTGTCCGCCAGAGTTCACCTGCTTCATCTCGGTGCATGTAAGTGCTTGATCTTTCCGAATCCGTCGGGTTGTCCATGCCCCCGATTTCGCGTGATAGCCAGCGTGATTGTGCCAAATTCCGATTGCGTCCGCCAAAATCCCGGCAGAATTCGGTGCAAAATGGAAAAATTTGGGAAACCCGACGAAAGTGCGGCCGCAGAGCCCTTAGTAAATGAGCCCCAATATATCCTAGGAATCGGAGACTCATCTGATGGAATTTTCCCCTTAGGTTCTTCACGGACCTAGAGTCCCATGTACAGCAAGTCCTCAGGCACCTAAGGCAATATGTCAGGAACGTAATCGACGTCACAACGGGAGATCACTATAAAAGCACAGGACATAGGGAACAAGCTTTGTCTAAGGCAGGAGGCTCAAAGATCTGGCGGGGTTTGCAGGAAGATGCCAGCTATCTATAAAAAGCTGGAATGGCCAGGACCAATCAGCGGTGCGCTGGCCCTTTAAATTGTGAATAGGGCGCAGACACGCCCTAGGAGGCGGGGACATGAACACCGGATCGAGGGAGACAATGCTGGAGCGCAGATAGGTGAGTGAGCATGCCGCACAGATGTGGTGGCACAGGGACGCACATCAGTGCATCTGCGATCCGAGAGGGCACCCATGACATTTAGTGAGTGGGCCATAACCTATAGAGGAACTGGTGAAGGGATGTAGAGTCTCTCTTCCCCACCCCATTGATTTTATGAGGGGGGTCTGCCTATGTTTTATTTCCCTGACCTCAACCTGTGTTTATCAGAATATTAGAAGAATTTTAGTCTCATAATTTAGATCTCATCACCACAGTATACTTTGTATCAATTGCCGCTAGTAGTTTGTGTGATGTACACAGGGCCGTATTACAGTTGGTGTAGCTCCCACTGAATATAGCCCAAACAGTGGTACACAATACTGTACTAAATTATGTTTAATATTCAAACCTTTCTCCTACTCACTTGTTAGCTAGCTAGGCCAGCAGCTAGTCTAAGTGCCGGTGACAGAAGTGACTACTAGTCTTAGTCTCCTCTCTTGTCCCACTGCTTCTCTCCTCCTCTCACAGATTGGGATAACTAATCTGAGAGGAAGTAATCCTAACATTGATTGATTGACTAGGACGTGTCTGGCAACTAGTTTAGCCGAAAGGAGGGGATCGGGTGTCACTCCTCATCCAGCGAGGCTCCTGAAAAGTATGCAGAATGGAATTGAGTATGACTGGGCAGGCACGCTCCTTCTAAAAGAGGCAGTGAGTCACAGCTTGGAGGCAGAGGCACATGCAGGTGGGGGCCTTCAGCTCTGACTGTCAGACATTGCTGGTGGGGAGCCCTCGGCGCACGTCTTTAGAGCCCTCCCTATAATCCGCCACTGAATGTACAGAAATTAAGCCATAAAGAGGAAGTCATGTTATTGAAAGATGTTAGGCTACATTCATACGATGTATGCCCGTTGTACCATAGTAGGGCGGGCATACATCGGCGCCGGGGAGAGGAGGAGGGGAGGAGCACTGCTCACCCGCGCCCCTCTCCATAGGGTAACATAGGGCCCGGCGCTGTATTCGTTCAAAAGATAGGACATGTCCTATCTTTCCAGGGGCTAAGGAACGGTACAATGCCGCATGTGTGCTGCACCATACTGCTCCCGTACGGCGCCGTGAGGCCATTGAAGTGTATGGGGGACGTATATATGCCGTATATATTCCCCCCATATGTTTGTGTGAATGTATACATGTATTTATGTGCAGTCTACAGCAGAATTCTGGCGCAGACTAAATGTAGGCCACAGGGTTCAGCGTCCAGACTTGTTCGTTATGCCTGATGTAGGTGGAGGTGACAACCAATATTCCTTGGGCTTCGTTGTTTAGTGGTGCCAGATATACATTGATGGGCTAATTGCTGAACAAGGAAACTTGTGACCTAATTTTCACTGAATGCAGGTTGTAAAAGCCCATTACACCTGCAGAGCAGATCTGTCTTTCTGCCTTTACTAAGCATTTGCATTACAATATAATTGTGTGTTATAACTTACCTTGCATCAATGAACAGTGTCCTATAGAATGACCATTTGAGACTGTAGTATGCTTTTTCAAATTTTACTTCATTATCATATATACAAGTATTTACATTTTTTCAAATTCATATTCTTTTATCTTCAATACATTTTCATGCAATACGTTTTTTGCTTATTACTGCGGCTAGCAAAATAGGTAATCGTGTGAGTGTGCTAACGTATAAGAAAGTCAGAAGGTTCACCTCTCTTGGCGTTTCAACGGTGTCTTCACACTACTCACTTGTTCAAAGACCCCAGGGCTGAGCCATAACTCTAACTGTTGGACAGAGTGGTATCGTCCACCTGTTGTGACGTTTCAAGGGACACGCCCTCTTCCTCAGACACGTGTCAGAGGGCGTGTCCCTCGAAACGTCACAACAGGTGGACGATACCACTCTGTCCAACAGTTAGAGTACAACAGGTGGACGATACCACTCTGTCCAACAGTTAGAGTTATGGCTCAGCCCTGGGGTCTTTGAACAAGTGAGTAGTGTGAAGACACCGTTGAAACGCCAAGAGAGGTGAACCTTCTGACTTTCTTATACGTTAGCACACTCACACGATTACCTATTTTGCTAGCCGCAGTAATAAGCAAAAAACGTATTGCATGAAAATGTATTGAAGATAAAAGAATATGAATGTGAAAAAATGTAAATACTTGTATATATGATAATGAAGTAAAATTTGCAAAAGCATACTACAGTCTCAAATGGTCATTCTATAGGACACTGTTCATTGATGCGATTTGTTGGAGGATGTGGAGATCCTACCTAGTCCTTGACCAATGATAAAAAAGATACCTCTGTATTGTTATCAATATCTCTACATAACTTACCTTGCACCCTGACAGAATCCTCTGTTAAGTCACAGGAGTTGGGCTTTGGTTTGGGTGCATTTCAAAAAACAACACGTGACTTGTCTGTGCTGCAGACTTATCAGCTCTCAGCCCCCACCTTTGTGCTCCTGTATAATCGCCGGCACCTGCAGAGTAAGCATGAGCTGCAGTGGCCGAGGCACCAAAAAAGTACCACTACCGCCGCTTTCCAAATAACAATGCCACCTGTCTCCCCACGAAGGGAAGATGTGACATCAGCACCACTGCCACCACCACTGTCACCAACACCAACTGATCAGCTTTCCACCCCCCAAATAATGGAGATAAAATTTGGTCCATCGCTTACACAAGCTCAGGTTCTGAATAGAAGCATTTTCAAATTGCAGGTTAACATTTAGACTGGTGGAGATGTACAGCTTTGACCATCTGAATCACAAGGGTGTAATGGAATGCCCCGGGAGCAATGATGACGCGTAACCCAATCTCCACTCTCAGAAGTCAGATGTGGGGAGCCCAGAGCTCTGGTACAGCTGCCGCCACAAAGCGACTTTAAAAAAGCATTAAAACGCATCAAGAGCAAGCAAAATTCCCAATGACATCGGGGCATAGCCTGGCAGAAAGTGGGGGGCGAAAGAGCAGCCCAGCAAGTCGACCCAGCAACATCTCGGCTCAGACCCCTCTAAAAATCAAGATGGTGCCGAACACATGCTGCATAACCCAAGCACACGCTGGAGAGGAGAGTTAGATCCCCTTACCTTCAGCAGGCAGCCAGGGAAGAACGGAGGCTCCCCTCTACTCCAGACCACGCAGGGGGGTAAAAGTAAGTGCCCACATCAGCTACCTACACCAAAAGCACTACCACCCCCTGCACTCAGTGTGCCCCCACTGCTATGATCTCACAGCAGCAGCAGCTCCTCTCCCGTGGCATCCTGCCGCTCAGCTCCAAACAGCCTGGGTAGTGGGGGTAGTGTGGGCTCCTTATGATCCTTATGAACAAGAGGTCAGCAACTCAGCACAGTTTAATATAACTACTGAAGAGGAGACGGACACGTTTGCTACTCTGCAAGCTTCAGGCAAATATATATCTGAGAATATGCTTAAAGGGAACCTACCACCACGTATCTACCTATAAAGGTAGATCGGGTGGTAGGTGGATCAATAGGACGTGAGGATAGCCTCACGTCCACACACGGTTTTGATAACTTTATATTCAAATTTCTTTTTGCGGCTACTGGGGCGTGGAGTAGCAGCATCTGAGGTTACACGAGGCGGCTACTCCACGCCCCGGTAGCCTCTTTTCTCCTCCTACCGAAAAACTTTGGCGCGCAGCTCCTCGCATGCGCAGAACAGCAGGCCAGCGCCTGCTCGGTCACTGCTCCGAAGCCGGAGCTGCACAGGCACGGGCCTGCTGTTCTGCGCATTTTTGGTAGGAGGAGAAAAGAGGCTACCGGGGCGTGGAGTAGCCGCCTCGTGTAACCTCAGATGCTGCTACTCCAAGCCCCAGTAGCCGCATAAGGAAATTTGAATATAAAGATAATAAAAGTTATCGAAACCGTGTGTGGACGTGAGGATTAGCCCTTAAA
Organism: Engystomops pustulosus; assembly: GCF_040894005.1. Classification (NCBI taxonomy): domain Eukaryota; kingdom Metazoa; phylum Chordata; class Amphibia; order Anura; family Leptodactylidae; genus Engystomops; species Engystomops pustulosus. The sequence continues at coordinate 20,406,551 of NC_092417.1, forward strand.
AGGGCTATCCTCACGTCCTATTGATCCACCCAACACCCGATCTACCTTTATAGGTAGATTCTTGGTGGTAGGTTCCCTTTAAAGCTATGCTGGCAGTCTTACGTTCCTCATTGCACAAAGATATCTCCACTTTAAGAAAACCATGGGTGGGGGACACCGATGTGGAGAGCAAACTGGTGGAATACGCCAAGGCTTTTAATAAGTTAGACTCCCATAACTCACTGGGAGATTCCGTCCTATTAATCCAAGCCAAACTAATAGATACAGAAGACCGGGACAGACGGAATAATATTAAATTAAGAGGAATACTAGAAGCAGTACCCAACCCTCAACTTCATACATATGGGCAGCAGTTTACAAAAACAATACTCCCGCATTTAGCCGAACACGAGCTCAGGATTGACAGAGCGCATGGCGTACCTAAGCCTGGCCACCTTCCAGACATTATACCGTGAGGCATGGTAGCCAGATTTACAAGAAAGTTACCAAAACTACCAACTCCAAACGTCAAAATCGAATTGTATGTGGACCGCTTTGGTCCTATAACCTCTCTCCTAAAGGATCATGAAATTCAATATAGATGGGGATTCCCCACAAAAATATTGGTAAAACATCAAAACAACATCACACCAATAAAGTCACTTTAGGAAGGTTTCGGGATACGGGAAACTTGGGGCCTATCAAGAGAAACCAATAGAACTGGCAAAAACAAGAAATCAACACAAATAAATCCGGAATGGCTTACTAACTCTAGAAGAAAATATTGATTCCAAACGCAAGTTCTATGGCGGTTTTGGGGCGGTATCCTCTGGTTACTCATGTTTCCACAGCGGCAGTTCATACCCTCACTTCTACACCAGTACTAAACAGGTAATACTAGAACTATTCTGTTTACTGTGTTTTTAACAAAACGTTAGGCACAGTTGTTGTGTTTAACCTGAGACCACAAACCTTGGTTTATCAACCACATCTTTTAGGGCTAATAGCACTTATTAGACACCGTGATTTATTAACACTGTTATATTGCATGAAACATTTCTTACCGCCATGAGTATTACACTACTCTCCCTGAATGCTAAGGGACTTAATGCTATGGAAAGCAAGGGAGATATCATTTCAGGAGACCCATGTGTGCGTCAAAAACCCTCCAAAAATAAAGCATGCAAGGTTCCCTGAGATCATTATGTCATCATTTGATAGAAAAAGAGGGGTCTTAGTCGCATTTAACCCCTTAAGGACGCAGCCATTTTGTAGCTTAAGGCTCAGCCCCATTTTTTGGATTCTGACCTGCGTCGCTTTATATGGTTTTAATTTTTGAACACTGTTACTTATCAAAGCGATTCTGAGATTGTTTTTTCCCCACATGTTGTACTTCATTTTAGTGGTAAATTTTGGCTGATAAGTTTTGCGTTTATTTACAAAAAAAAGAAAAAATGATTTTTTTGAAAAAGTTGCCATTTTCGAAATTCAAAATAAGTTGCTGAATAACATTTCCCTTTTGTCTACTTTACATTTTGATCATTTTTGAAATGTCTGGATAATATATTTTGACCTCACGCTTTTCAGAATTTTCAGAATTTACTCTTTTACGGATAAATACTGTTTTGAATGAAATTTTACATATTTGGCATCAAAACCCCCCTATATAACCAACCCATTTACAAATCTGCACCCCTCAACCTATCAGAAACAGCTTTTAGGGAGATTTTTAACCCCTTGAGATCTTCATAGTAATTGAATCAAAATGGAGGTGAAATTTAGAATGGTCAAATTGTTCCGGTTATACTTTCATTTAGCCCTAAAATTTACACATTTCCAAAAGATAAAAATAGAAAACCCACCATACAATTTGTTCTGCAGTTTCTCCCGAGTACAGAGACCCCCCACATGTGGCCGTGACTTGTTTAATGGGTGCACGGCGAGGCGCAGAACGCCTCACAGACGCCATCTTACAGGCAGTTCTTACAGGCAACTCTGGTGTCCAGATCGGACCCCAGAGTTGCCATAGCAACGATCGGCGACCCCCCAAAAACAGCTGGGAGGGGGGCGATCGTGGGGGAAAGACCCACCAGAGGCAAATTAGAGGCTGTCATGGCGACGGATCGCCATCTTTTTGAAGCCGCAAGCAGCATTGCCGGTGGCGATCGCTGGGATAACACCCGTGATCAGTCCTAGCAATAAGCAGCAAAGACTTAGCACGTGAGCCCTCTCCATGCATAGGGACCTGATGCGCGCCATTAATACACGGCGGGCGGTCGTGAACCGGTTAATGAAATGCTTACCAAATGGAAAAATCTCTCCCTACAATATTCTCATGGAAAAAAAATTTCTCCCCAATGCTGATTTTTTTCAAAATACATGACAATACTCAGCTTTTTAAACACTATTCCCACCCCCCATCCAGTGGTAAACTCTAAGATTATACAAAAACTACAAACTTCACTAGGCATAAAGAAAGGAATATCATTTTTCTATAATCTATTGGAAACAAAAAAAAACCTTCTCTAAACTTCCTTACATGCTCAAATGGGAAAGAAGAAGGACGGACCCACGTGTTGGGGGAGGCCGGCATGACGCGGCATGTTGTGACGTCAGCCTAACTAGTGGGAGGGGTTTATCCGGCGGGAGTAGTTAGGAGGGGAGAATTCAAATTAACGGTAAGGGAGAATAGCGGTGGCCATTTTGGTTAACCACCGAAATGAGTAGACGTGCATAGGAGGGTGAGAAGAAGAATGGCGGAAGCGGCAGCGTTGATAACAGTTGCGGGCGTTAGTGGAGGTGGAAGGTGGAGCGGGGCTGAGGGCACAAGTTATGGAGGCGGTTAGCTCCGGAGGTGAGGTGGGAGCAGTGGCGGGTGCGGAGCAACAGACGGGGCGGCGCTCTAGACGTACACGGCCGCCCGCCTGCTTAAGTCCAGAGCATACCCGAGGACACGCCGTCGGGTCCGGAGCCCCTCTAGGGACCCTCCGGTGGCGAGAGTGTGGACTAGCCAGGAAGGCAGGCAGTCTCGGACCGGGAGGTATCCAACTGCCTGGGCGTGTCCAGCGAAGGGCGCCGTGCAGCCAACGACTCATCGGGGGCAGCAGGCACTACCATCCAGACAACTGAGGCAGTCGCCTACCAGGAGTGCGGGGCTCGTTGCTGGCGATGTACCTGTCGCAGCGGGTGCCTTTTGGATCTTCAGAAACGGTATCCGAGCCGGGATCTTCTCGCGGGAGTTGTTGTGAAACAGAGAATCCAGGGCCTGAGCTCAGAAGCAGAACAGGAGCAGAGCATAGCGGCTCCAGCAGAAGGGAGGCAGCAACATCGGTGGCCGGTTCAGAAGGCTCAGCATGCTTGGCTTGCGGTGGTTGCAGGGCAGCTGGCAGAGAAACTTTGGGGGCCAGCGCAGAGGCAAGCAGAGCCGGTCAGAGCACACAGCAAATGGAAATCGACTTGGTCGCTGGTGGGGTCACAGCACCCATGCAGCTCGGTGAGTCTACCTCTATGTGTGTTGAGTCTGAATTGGGGTTTTCACCAGGGGGGGGGTGAGTGTGGGGGGTGACGGGGGGGGGGCATTAGAAGAATTGAGGTCATTAGCGGGTAGTGTGAGGGAACTTTTGTCAAGATGTGAAGGGGTGGGAGCAAGCATTTCCCCGGCGGTGGCTTGGATGCCATGGGTGGGGGCGGCTCCAGGAGCAATTGTACGCAGGGAAACGGGGGTCACGGTTTCGGTACAGACAGAGAAGGAAAAAGAAGAAAGGGAGAGATTAGCTGATAGGGCAAAAGGCGAGGTATACGTGTGTTTTGAGGGCCCATTAGGTGATCATTTAAAGAAAGAGGTAAAGGAGAAGATCTGGAAAGACGAATACGTCGAGATCTTCTCCTTCTTACCCTTAAAAAAATTTAACCTGGAAAAGGGAAAAAAGGACGACTTAAAAAAGGAAGAGGAGGAGAAGAAGAGGTGGCAAATGATTCCACAGACATTCCAAAACTGGTTCCAGGCTTTTTCCATTTTGGCTAGTGTGATTGGGGAAAAGGCACCAGAGAACTGTTCGGGCTTATTTTGCTACCAATACTCAATAGGTGAGGCATATAGGACGTATGGGGGCCAAACATGGCTGCCGTACGATGAAGATTTTCGGCAGAGGAAGGCAGCGCGCCCGAGTATCAGATGGGATCATAAGGACATAGGGTTATGGCCCCGGTGCGTTATGGGCAGTCCTTTCGGACCGGGTGAGATGGAGCAGGGAGCAGCAGTCATGAGGCACAACAAAAAGAGAGCGGGGGAGGAGGCAGCAAGGTGGGAGTGTGCTGGCAGTTTAATGATGGGCTCTGTAAATATGGAGGAAGTTGTAAGTTTACACACATATGTTCCACATGCGGAGGTATGTCACATGGGGCGACAAAATGCTTCAGAAAAAACAAAGGGAAGGGAGCTGGAGGGGCTGGGCATGATCCTTATCTAAAGAGCCTTATCTAAATAGATATCCGGACAAAGAAAAGGCAGATTTATTGAGAAGGGGTTTCAGGGAGGGGTTTTGGATACCGCCCCAAGCCATGCGGTTCCATTTACGACCAAGAATTTAATGTCAGCATACCGTTATCCTCAGGTGGTAAGGGAAAAGTTAAAAAAAGAGGTGGAATTGGGAAGGATGGCAGGACCGTTCGAGACTTTACCAATGGCAGACTTGATAATTTCCCCGTTAGGAGTGGTCCCTAAATGGAAGCAAATAAATTTTGTTTGATTCAGCATTTGTCATATCCAAAAGGGATGTCTGTCAATGACGGGATATCACAAGAACTGAGTTCAGTGGTGTACACGTCATTTGACAAAGCGGTCGAGTGGGTTCGGGCATACGGGAGGGGGGCATTGTTAGCAAAAACTGACATAGAAGCAGCGTTTAGGCTCCTTCCGGTACATAAGGAAAGCTTGAGGTTACTTGGATGCAATTGGGAAGGGGCTTTCTATGTGGATAGATGTTCGCCAATGGGATGTTCACTGTCTTGCGCATACTTTGAAGCTTTCTGTTAAGATTGGGTAACATAGAAGACAGGGGATAGTGTGCCCTGAGCTTGCCCCAACCTCTGTCCCTTCCTATAGCCCCCCCACGCTAAACCGTGGGGCGACTACTTGAAGACTCGAAATACACTGGATAAGTGTGGGAAGGGAAACACAAACAGACTGACAAACATAAAACACAAAAGAATGGTTAACTAGCCGGAATCACAACGAGAGGGTACGTCAATAGCAAAATCAGTAAGCAAAGAGTCAATGTCAAAAACTAGCCGAGGTCACAACAAATACAGATACAGAGCAAGTCAAACCTAATGCTGAGAGCGAGTGAAGAAGGGATATCAAACACTGGCACAGGTGACTAGTGAAGCTGCAATTTATGCAGCCAGAACCCCACCTCCAGAACCTGATAGGAGCTGGACAACTTCTGGGAATTAACCCCTCATGCTGCAGAATAATAAAGCACAATAGGGGCACCATGGAGAGGTACCACAAGTCCCAGCAGTTCCGAACACAACTCCTAGACAGCGCGAGATCTTAGCAGCCGCTGCCCGGGACGAGAGGTGGAGTTTGCGCGGATACACGCCGTGGGTCGGAGAACGCTGCTCGCACCACCAGAAGAACCAGAAGTACCAGCATTCTCTCCAGTGAACCTGACACTTTCAGTTCTTTTTTGGAGTGGGTATTTAAGGAAGAAGCAGGAGTTCAATCGCTGATTCATTACCTTGATGATTTCCTTTGCATTGGGCCAGAAGGGTCATCAGTATGCCGGGCTTTACTGTCAACTGTTGAGTGGGTGGCTAAAAAGTTTGGGGTGCCACTGGCGAAGGAAAAAACCGAAGGCCCTTCATCTTGCCTAGTGTTTTTGGGGATAACTTTGGACTCAGACAGGATGGAGTGCAGGCTACCTGAGGATAAGTTAACGGCATTAAACGAGGAATTTCGTCGGGCTGGGAGGCTAAAAAAGATAACGTTAAAAGAATTGCAGTCATTGTTAGGCAAGCTTAACTTCGCTTGCAGGATTATTCCAATGGGGCGGGTGTTTTGTCTACGTTTGGCTGGAGCAACAGCAGGAGTTCAGGCAGCCCATCACTTTGTTAGGCTAGGAAAAGACTTAAAAGATGATTTGCGGGTATAGGAACAATTTTTGGAAACATATAATGGGAGGTCTCTGATGTTAGAGGAGATGGTCGACGACTATGATTGCGATTTGTATACGGACGCGGCTGGGGGGGTGGGTTTTGGAGCTTTTCACGGGGGGAAATGGTGTACGGAGCGTTGGCCAGATTCTTGGGTGACGGGGGGTTTAACGAAAAATTTGGCGTGCTTAGAGTTGTACCCAATCCTGGTGGCGGTACAGATCTGGGTAGATAGTTTTAGGAATAAGAAGATTTGTTTTCACTGCGATAACCAGGCTGTGGTTTGGGCAGTTAATAACTTGACGGCGTCGTCACCTCTAGTGGTAAGATTGTTAAGGCAACTGGTATTGCTTTGTTTATCACTGAATACGTGGGTGGGTGGCGGTTCATGTTCCGGGCGTTAGTAACCATATTGCTGACGCCTTATCTCGTCTGCAGTGGGATCGGTTTCGGCAACTGGCTCCAACAGCAGAGGAAGAGGGGATTCCTTGTCCACCACATCTATGGGAAATTGTCTTCGAACGGCGGGATTGTTAATCCGGGCGTCCCTGGCTGAAGACACATGGTCAGCTTATGGCACGGCGATCAAAAGCTGGGAAGCATTGATAGCGGAATTGGGGGGAGTTTCTTTGGACGAAGATAGGGCTATGGCCTTGTTGATTTGGTTGGGAAAAGCGAATATAGAGGGTTGGACGGTGACGAGGGTTAAAAAAGGGGTGGCTGCGTTGGCATTCGCTTTTAAAGTACAAGGGGTAAAAGATGTGACTAAGGATTTCTTGTTTAAACAAGCAATGCAGGGTTTTCAAAGAAGAAAAAGGAAAGAAAAGAACAGAAGGAAGCCGGTTTCGTTTTTATTGCTAGAAAAGTTGGGAGAACAGTTGGAAGGGGTATGTATCTCAGAGTTTGAGAAAAAAGTTTTTAAGTTAGCTTTTTCTTGGGCATTTTTTGGAGCCCTCAGGGTGGGGGAACTAGTAACTCCTAGTAAGAAGGAGATAGGAAGAATATTAAGGGAGGATGTATTGTTGGGAGATGAAGAAATTGAGTTTAGGCTTAGGAGATCGAAAACAGACATTTTTGGGAAAGGTAAGTTATTGAAGGGAGTTAGAGGTAGCAAGATGTGCATATGTCTCGCGTTTTCAATTCACAGCAATATTTAGGAAGTATTTGAATAAGCTAGGGTTGGTTGAGAAAGAGTTTGCACCTCATTCCTTTAGAATTGGAGCAGCGACAGAAGCGGTAAACTGGGGTCTTGGGCCAGAGGTAGTGAAACGAATAGGTAGATGGGAATCAAATCGATATTGGTCATACGTACGGCCAAAGTTACTGGATGAGCAAGAGGGCAATTAAGGAAAAGGGGAGGGAGGGGCACAAAAGACGTGGACAGGCTGATTGTGCTTTAATCTAATTTTTCAGGAGACAGAACAAAATTGGCGTGGATTTTTGGGCATTCTTACGTTTTTTGGGGGGCGCAGAGAGCAGCGATGTGTCCCTAAGGAAAACAGTTGAATTTCAACAGGAATCAGGTAATGGTGCGCAGGCTAGGTCTCAGGGGGATGAATTGGGGGAAAGTTTTAGGAGAGTTTGGACCGGTGCCCGGACATAGTTGTTTTTCACGTTGGAGGTAACGATTTGGGAGTACGACCAGTCAGGGAGTTGATACGGGACATTTAATAATAATAATAATACTTTATTATCCCAAACGGGTACTTAAAGTGTCACCTCCGCAGTACATCAAATTGAGAAGACATCACATATATAAAAAAAACTCACATAAAAAGAACACATATACAATAAAACAGAGTAAAAAAACCAATACACATAAGTAAATTTCACCCGATATTCAATAAATAATTACTTAAATAGATTATAAAAGTAATAAAATAGTACCCATTTTTCCAATAGTCTTATTTTCTAAAACATTCCTATTTTACCCCTGATTGCGGTATTTGATAGCTCGAGAGCGGCCGGTATAAAAGTCTTTTTAAATCTCTCTGACCTGCAGCGCAAGAGAATAAAACGGGAGCTAAAACCACTGACCTGTGCCTGCAGCACGCTATACATCGGATGGTCACTATTATTTCTAATTTTTTCCAATTTCCTTATTATCCCGCACTGTACAAGTTTCTCCCATCTATCAAATTGCAAACCCACTATCGAGGAGGCTTTCTTAATTATTTTATCCATCTTTTGACAGTCCCTACTAGAAATACAGTTGCCCCAAGCCACTAGGGCAAATGCAAATGCGCTCACCATAACCGTATTATAGAAACCGACCAACATAGTCCTCGGGATGTCAAATGCCCTTAGCCTACGTAAAAAGAATAGATTACTATTAGCACGTCTAGAGACCTTATCAATATGCTCATGCCAGCTTAATTTATTATCAATAATCACGCCCAAATATTTATAGCTACCAACCTGCTCCACTTCTGTCCCTGCTATAGTGAGCGGTTTAGGCGTAACGCCCTTTTTCCTTGAAAAATCTATAACCAATTCTTTCGTCTTATTTACATTTAGTACGAGACCATTTGAGCTACACCATTCAGTAAATGTATTCACTGACTCTCGATATTCACTGTCATCCCCCTCGGTGATACAGCCCACCATTACCGAATCATCCGAGTATTTCTGAAGAAAACAAGCCGGATCATTTTTCCTAAAATCCGAAGTGTATAAAATAAACAAAAAAGGAGCTAACACAGTGCCCTGGGGGCCCCCGTACTGCACACCACCTCATCAGACCGTGTGTCACCCAGCCTAACCCTCTGTGGTCTGCAGCGCAGATAAGTCATCAGCCATTTGATCATGGTCGGTTCTATCTGCATAACCTGCAGCTTAGACTCTAGCAATGCTGGAACGATCGTATTAAATGCGCTGCTAAAGTCGAAAAAAGTCAAACGTACTTCTGTTTTGGGGGATTCAAGATGAGCACATACTCTATGTAACAGGTTAATTAATGCATCATCTACTCCCAGCCCACACCGATATGCAAATTGTAATGGGTCTACAAAGTCCTTCACTGCACTAGATAAGTGCCGCATAACCAGTCTTTCTAAGATTTTCATGACCACCGAGGTCAACGCTATTGGTCTGTAATCGTTTAACGTTTTCGGTCGAGGGACTTTATTCACAGGAACTATGACCGAAGTTTTCCATAAAGTCGGCACTATTCCACATTGTAAGCTCATATTAAATAAATGTGTAAAAATCTCACCTAGCTCTCTACAACACGTTTTCAGAGCCCTATTATCCAACATATCTGGGCCTCCAGCTTTACTAGATTTTATCCGTCCTAATTCTAGTACCACATCCTCAACTTTAATCGGCGACATCATCTCCTGTTTTCCTCCCTCGTAGTGTTCCCCCACCATATTTAAATTTACACCATCCCATACATTACTTCCCGACACTATGGAATTACTCATATCATCAAAACGATTAAAGAAATTATTCAATTCGTTGGCCTTCTCTATATCCCCTACTGCCCCTTCAGTTCGCGTTGGTACACCGGTGATTAGTTTTAGACCCTTCCAGACCTCCTTTGTTTTCTGCTCAGACAGCTTATTTTCTAATCTCTTTTTATATGTAGCTTTGCACTCTCGGATTTTATGTTTAACATCCTTCAATAGGCTTCTATAGGAGTCCTCATCCCCAGCCAAGAAAGGCCACCTCTTCAACTCCAACAATTTCTTAAGTTCTCCGGTCATCCAAGGTTTATTATTTGCAAATATTTTGACCCTTTTTTCTGGCACTATACTATCTACGCAGAACCTGATATAATCAGTGACCAAATTAACACCCAGGTTTACATCACCCTGAGCTTCACCACATAGGAACTCCCAGTCCGTAGTTGCAAAACAACATTGCAATTCCTCTTCCACCGACCCTGACCATTTACGTACCATTATCTCCTTGGGAGGAAGTCTTTTTAGGACCGGGCGATATCGCGGTTTAAGAAAAATCAAATTATGGTCAGAATTTCCCAGGTGTGGCAATGTCACAGATTTGTAAGCATCAGTAATGTTAGCATAGAATAAATCAAGTATATGTTCTCCTCTAGTTGGCCTAGTCACATACTGTGTTAGGTTTGACCATATACCCACTTTCCTGACGTGGTTGAAGTCCCCAGTTATGATTAGTAAAGTATCACTATATCTACCTTGTAGTTCACCAACCACATCCTGAATTACTGCAAGTGCCGTATCATAATTGGCCGATGGTGGAATATATATACCAACCAAGATTACGGCCGAGAACTCCCTCGGAAGATAGAAGGGCCTCATCACCAGTGCTAAGATCTCCACATCTCCACAGCAATGTTTAATTGTAATACTGTAATATGTTCGGCTAGACACCATCCCTGATTTACATAAATAATAATACCTCCTCCTTTTATCTTCCCACTACTTCTACAGTCCCTATCTCCCCTAACCAGGGAGAAACCTGGTACACTAATCAGGCTATCCAGGATCATATCATGCAGCCATGACTCAGTGAAACACATAATACAGCACTTCAACATTTCATTGTTATTCATGACCATAGAATGTAGCTCGTCCATTTTGTTACTTAGAGATCTTACATTTCCAATTAACACCGAAGGGACAAATGGTCTCTTCCTCCTCTTCTTCTGTTTACACTTAAAGCCTGCCCTTGTTCCCCGAAACGGTCTCCTAATTTCTTTTGGTATATCTTTACAATTCATATTCCTCCTAGGTATAGATTTCTTAATCTCTAAGAGTACATGACGCGTAAACCTAATTCTGCTGTTCTCCTTAGAATGCATATATTAATTTTTCCTTTCCTCCCCATATTTATAAAAACCGGGGTTGGGATTCCCTAATCTCAAACCCATATTCAGTCCTCCACCAGATTTCCTACTTCCATTGGACATAAATTGGTGGTACAGACAAAGAGGGGGGGGGGGGGGGTAGTTCAACTCTTGGCGGTAGTCCAAAATAATAGGGTCCCGATGTTATAGCAGTCAAAAATACAGACGGTGGGCACAGAGGGACCTCCAGCCACCCAAGTAGTGGCAGCAAACACAGGCAATCCCCAGCAATCCCAGCAATGGCGGCAGGGACGGAGGCCCCCAGGCAATCCAGACAGGGGCGACAGAAGATCCCCAGGCAGCAGCAACACAGGACCCAGGATCCTCAGCAGTCCAGGCAGCAGCGGTGTAGGTAAGGAATCCCCAGCGATCCAAATCCACATAAAGTACAGGACAGGACAGATGAACAGGAACGGGCAGACAGGGGGGGGGACGGACGGACAAACAAGTCTCCTCACTCCAGAGCCGGGGACACGGGCCGCCGCACCCGCAGCACGCGGACCGCAGCCGCAACCAGCCCCGGGCAGACCACACCGACCGGAACGGACACCAGAGAACAGGCACCGCGCCGGCCATAGCGCACGTGGCAATCCCGGCAGGGCGACCCCAGACAGGTCAGAAACAGGTCACACCGGGGGGCGAGGAGGGAGGACGGGGATGTCGGGGAGCCGGCGCCCGAGCAGCAACAGCGCCCGGACCGCGACGGCACCCGAAGGTGAGCAGGAGCAGAGTGACGTGCAGCCGCTTCCGGCGCAGAGATCTGAAAACTTAGGTTTAGATTCAACAGGATATGTTAAAGCTGAGAGTAGAGTTCCCGTCGATATTGATAATCTGGTCTGACGTGGTACGACGGAGGGTGTGGCGTCATGCTAGGTCAGTGAACAGAGTGAACAGGGCAAGAGTTAAGCTGAATCGAGCAGTGGGGGTTTGTAGCAAGGAATGGTGGATTGGTGGTTAGGCACCCAGAGTTAGAGAATGGAACGGGTGAATACTGGTTGGGGGACGGGTTCCACCTGAACGCGGTGAGCATTGACCTATGGGCACTAGATATACAGGGAGGCCTGGAGAGTGGCGGTGGTGGGGGGCACGCATGTTTGAGTAGGTCAAGACATTTTTTATTTGTGTGCGAGTTTAATTTCTCAGGGGAAGAAAATGATTTTAGGAGGGGACACAAATGGTCTGGCAAGCAGTCTATGAAGAAGCAGAGGAGTCAACAATGCCGTGTCATGAGATCTTAACGCAGCCTTCTCAGAGGAGCAATTGACGAAGGCTATTCAGTAGCAAATACACTCCTTCCCGCTTAAACAAGATATACCCCTCAACATCACCGCTATGTAGGAGGAGATGAGGAAGTAGAGGATCATTAGTACATATATTGGGGCACATTTACTTACCTGGTCCTGTCGAGATCCCGTGGTGCATTGTCCGACGAGGATTCGGGTCTGCCGCGATTCACTAAGGTTGTGCTCCCGATATCCAGCAGTTGTCGCTTCTGCGCCGTGGTCCGCCGGAGTTTACCTTCTTCTTCCTGATGCATGTGAGTGCTGATCTTGCGACACAATTTTGTTTTTAAATTCCGCGGTTTGTCCGAATCCGTTGAGTTGTCCGACGACCATGCCCCCCGATTTCTGTTGCATGCAAGCCGGTGGCGATGCGCTACAATCCAATCGTATGTGCCAAAAACCGGGGCAATTCGACGCAGAACGGAAATAAATTTGGAAAACCCGATGGAATCGTGGTCCGCGGACCCTTAGTAAATGTGCCCCATTATGGCCATGCCCAGTAATTAAACTGGTAATTAAAAGAAATATTTCAGATCCTATCAAATATATTCAACCACAACATAACACCTTCACCAGCCACAGCACTACTGCTGATGGGGATAGAGAAATTTCCAGTTGGTCACAGAACAATTATCACCCACTCATTAATAGCCACCAAGCTTGTCATCACCAGACATTGAAAAGAAATCCACTGCCCTAGGGCAGTGAAGGCAAACCTTTTAGAGACCGAGTGCCCAAACTACAACCAAAATCCACTTATTTACCATGACGTGCCAATGTGGCATTTCTAGCAGTAACTTATTGCTACCTGTTTTTCAACATCATTCAATGTATTGGCTCTCCTAAGGCCACCAATAGAGTTGAAAGAAGGTGGGCAAATAAAAGAGTTGAAAGAAGGTGGGCAAATAAAGAATGGTGGGTCCAGCATGATGACCTCCAAAGACAATGCACTTCTGTTAATCCCTTTTCACTTTTCCTGCAGTTCAAACAGCCAATGAAATGTCGCTTTAAAATGGCTCTGAGAGCAGTATCTCTTAATTTGCTTGGGACTGCAGGATTGGTGGATTTGGTCCTGTTTGGTGAAATTGGGATAATGGCCTAAGTGCCCACAGAAAGGGCTCTGAGTGCCACCTCTGGCACCAGTGCCATAGGTTAGCCACCACTGCCCTAGGGTGAGTGAAATTATTAACCAGGAGAATACCAATTGTGTATACGAAAAACACATTTCTATACAAGAAAACAAATACTTTAAAGAGGACCGGTCACCCATAAATTCGGCACTAGGAGATGTTACTAAAGTAAGCAGCTCCTAGTGCTAAAATTAATGCAGCAGTGTTACAATGATAGTGTTATTGGAAACCTCTGATAACGCTATCTAACACTGCTGCAGAGTACAATAGAAACGCCGAGCCGCTCTCAAAGCATTCCGGTGTATTCATGAGGGGGTGGTCCGAGGCGCTGCCTCTTCCCTGGACCGCCCCGCTCGCTCCATAGGCTCACCTCTCCTAAACCCGCCCACAATGCCGCCCCCTCATGAATATTGTACTCCGCAGCAGTGTTAGATAGCGTTATCGGAGGTTTCCAATAACGCTATCATTGTAACACTGCGGCGTTTGTTTTTGCACTAGGAGCTGCTTACTTTAGTAACAACTTCTCCTAGTGCCAAATTTGTGGGTGACAGGTCCTCTTTAAATACAAAACAGCATGGGAAAATGGATCATAGAATCATAGATATACCTTGGGCTACATTCACACGACCGTTGCCCGTACGGCAGGCACACTGCGGCGCCGGGGAGAGGAGGAGGAGGTGAGCGCCGCTCACCCCTGCCCCTCTCCATAGGGATATATTGCGCATGGTGCCGTATTCCGAAAAAAGATAGGACATTTGTGTTGCACCGTACCGCTCCTGTAGGGTGCCGCAAGGCCATTGAAATGTATGGGGGGACGTATACCGGCTGTATATACGCCCCCCATACGTTCGTGTGAATGTAGCCTAAGTCAGTCTCAGGTCGTTGTTTGAACTGGTTGTTTAAAAATGTTCGTGACTAGAGATGAGCGAACATACTCGTCCGAGCTTGGTGCTCGTTCGAGCATTAGCGTACTCGAAACTGCTCGTTGCTCGGACGAATACTTCGCCCGCTCGAGAAAATGGCATCTCCCGCCGTTTTGCTTTTTGGCGGCCAGAAACAGAGCCAATCACAAGCCAGGAGACTCTGCACTCCACCCAGCATGACGTGGTACCCTTACATGTCGATAGCAGTGGTTGGCTGGCCAGATCAGGTGACCCTGGAATAGACTAGCCGCTGCCCGCGCTGCTCGGATCATTCTGTGTCTGGATGCCGCTAGGGAGAGAGCTGCTGCTGCTGCAGGGAAAGCGTTAAGGTGTTATATTAGAATAGTGTTAGGCAGGAGTGATTCTACAAGAACCCAACAGCCCTTCTTAGGGCTACAATAACGTTTTATTTTACTTTTTTAGGTTTGCTTGTGGCTGGGCTTGCTGGCATTAGTAGTGCAGCTAGCACCATATTGTGAGTAATTTGCAGGGAGACTTGCTACCGTTGTGTTTAGCTCTTAGTGACACACATATCCACCTCAAACACCGAAGTGGGACAATTTATTAGGGGTTTGATTAGAATTAGGCAGAGTCTGCTGATTTACTTTTTTTACCTTTATTTCTTTTTATAGCTCAAACTCATCTTGCAAAGCAGTGTGCTCTCATTGTAGGCTACAAAATAGCCATAGGAGAACCCCAACGGCTTACTTAGGCCTACAATAGCGTTATATTTTCCTTTTTTAGGTTTGCTTGTGGCTGGGCTTGCTGGCACTAGTAGTGCAGCTAGTACCATATTGTGAGGAATTTGCTGGGAGACCTGCGACCGTTGTGTTTAGCTCTTAGTGACACGCATATCCACCTCAAACACCGAAGTGGGACAATTTATTAGGGGTTTGATTAGAATTAGGCAGAGTCTGCTGATTTATTTTTTTTCCCTTTATTTCTTTTTATAGCTCAAACTCATCAGGCACAGCACAAAATCCATAAACACCAACAGGAAGGGAGGGGATGTGATCAGTGGGCCGCTGATCACAAATCACCCAGAGAGACAACTCACATACTGAAATGGCCAGAAAGAAGAAATTTTGAGAGACAACCTTGTGGTAAAAAATTCATTACATTTTATTATTATTATACACATATATTAAATGACAAACAGAAATAGGGCAACACACAGAAAAGAAGATTGCACAAAACCCAGTAGTAAACTATAGTATATAGCAGCAAGGGTTCCCTAACATGCCAGAATAAGGCAGATACTGATAATACAAAGGTGCTAAGTAAAAATTACATTCCCCCAGACGAAGCCGTTTCCGGGCGAAACACGTGTCGGGGTCTTTGCACACTGCCAAACGGTCTGTATGTGATTCATTTACCTATATGCATACTATGTGGTTTTTCCCCTTACTTAGTGCAATATATATTTTTGTAATTTTTACTAAGCACCTTTGTATTATCAGTATCTGCCTTATTCTGGCATGTTAGGGAACCCTTGCTGCTATATACTATAGTTTACTACTGGGTTTTGTGCAATCTTCTTTTCTGTGTGTTGCCCTATTTCTGTTTGTCATTTAATATATGTGTATAATAATAATAAAATGTAATGAATTTTTTACCACAAGGTTGTCTCTCAAAATTTCTTCTTTCTGGCCATTACAGCACAAAATCCAGTTGTGTGCTGTCAGTGTAGGTTAGAAACTAGCCATAGCAATAGGATAGCATCGTTTTGTTTAAAAAAAAATAAATAAAAAACACACAAAAAAAAAATAATTAAAGTTTACACTTTAATTTGGAAAATGTTTAACCCGAGGGCTAGGGGTAGAGGACGAGGGCGTGGACGTGGGCGTCCAACTACTGCAGGGGTCAGAGGCCGTGGTCCTGGGCGGGGTGAGACACCACCTGCTGATGAGGGAGCAGGGGAACGCCGCAGAGCTACACTCCCTAGGTTCATGTCTGAAGTTACTGGGACTCGTGGTAGAGCACTGTTGAGGCCAGAACAGCGCAAAGAGGTGATGTCATGGATTGCGGACAATACTTCTAGCCATTTGTCCACCAGTCAGTCTTCCACGCAGTCCACCCATGTCACCTAAATCGGCACTCCTCCAGCTCCTCCACCTCAGCCTCCTTCCCCCCAGTCTGCCCCCTCCCAGCAAAATTTGGCATTTGAACCGGCATACTCTGAGGAACTGTTTTCTGGACCCTTCCCACAGTCACAAACCACTTGTCCGGTTGCTGCTGAGCAATTTTCCGATGCCCAGGTTTTCCATCGGTCGCAGTCTGTGGGTGATGATGACTGTGATAATAGTATTACTCCTCCACAGTTTGTTTGTTATATATATATTTTTTTATTTTTCTTTCTTTGTGTTTCATTCTGCCTGTTATAAATCATTAGGCTCCATTTGTTTAAGACCAGCCAGGAAGATGAGCCTGGCAGGGTGGTTATAACACCCCAGGGAGTCTATGTTTGATCAGAGAAGCATGGTCTTCCTAAGTGGTAAAATTAACACCTTTCGGCCAGAGTAGTCTAGCTAGTGGGGGATGAAAAGAAGCCACAGACTGCATGTTCTTCCCTCCAAATTCAGACAAAGGGGAATATCATAGCTGTCCATAACTGGGACATAATTCATAATTATAGGTCCCAAGTTACACCGGACAGTTATGGGGTCTAGACACACTTCTGGACCGAAAATCAGAACATTAGCTGCAATGGAAGGCAGCCAATAGCAGAACACCCCTGATATTAGGCTAAGACACCCCGAGTTTGGTATGGGGTTAATGGGAATAACATGCCCGTTTGGTTGGAAGCCATGGCACAATTGTGCCATCTTCCAATCAAAAGTTATGGGGTTCTGATAAAAACCCAGACCCAAAAAGTAGCTCACTGATGGGAGGGGGATAGAAAAATTCCCCCTCACAGTGACATCACAGCCAGGAGTGGGGGTAAAAAAATCACCTGGGCTTAAATTAATGAAGCAGCCACATAGTAGTGTTCAGTCTGAGTGACTCTATCACAATAGAAGGCTGGATCGATGCTTATGCCCTGTCCTCGGGCCAAAGAATTTCTTCCTATTCCACTAGCAAGAATTTTTTGTTTCTTCTTCCATAACTGTTTGTAAGTATTGTATGTGTATTGCTTTTAATCCTTTTTTCATTTTATCTGACAATTTAATTCTTTGAGTGTACTGCATTTTTATGTAAATTAAAACTTTTTAATAAGCCTCTGCTTGTAGCCTTAAAGAATCTGAGTCTCTGAAGGGAATCACGTTACCAGAGGTCATTATTAGCATAGTCCATGTAGTAAGCGATTGCATGTTCTGTGTGAATTTATAATTGTAATATCGTGTAAGTAGTGAGTGCATGTGCTGAGTTATCATCAGGGTGCATTGTCTGTGTGGTTGAGGTGCCTACGGCCTTCTTTGCGTAAGTAACTCGTGGGTGGTGGCAGTGTGGATTCTGTGGAGTAAATTTAGCGTAAGGACGCCATTTTGTGGAAGTGGGCGGAGCTTAAGGGCTAAATTCTGGGACTCCATAGAGTAGTTATCCCAGTGTGTGAACTCCGGTGAGTCGGGTTCGTGACAGATTGGTGGCATAGCGTTGGGATAGTGTATAATTTTTTATTACACTGTTAAGGCTTTAAGTGTTTGGTTTAAGCAATTAACCCTTTCACTTAAGGGCTGGAGTATTCCTAATACTACAGTCCACAAGCAAGAGACTCAGTGCACTCAAAACTTGTCAGTCAATATACATACGTGCAAAACAGTTCCCCTCCCCCTCTTTTCTTTTCTATCTGTTGTTTGCTAACTTGAGACCACTGCTAAGATGGCAGAGGTATACAGAAACAGATCCAAGGCTGATCTGCTGACTCTCTGTGCGGAGAGAGGGCTAATAACAACGGGCCAGAACAAGGCGGAGATAATTCAAACGCTGGTGGCGTTTGATTTGCAGTCCCATCCTTCTGCGGAACCGGACCAGGGACCTCCAGCCTCAGAGGAACCGATAGGAGATGTCCTGCAGCAACCGGCTGGGCATGGCAGTGCCAGCGGTATGGACACTTCTTTTTCTCTAATTCTCCAGCAGATCGGTGACTGTGATCCTAGCCTTAGGATGCAGCTGTATATGCAACAACTGGAGAGACAGGCAGCCCGAGAAGCTGCCCGAGAAGCAGCCCAGCAGCGCAAAGCAGAGCGGGAGCATGAGCTGCAGATGGCCCAGATACAGCTCCAACAACAGCAAAGAGCTTCACCATCAGCACAGAGTGAGTCCATGGACAGTGTTTCTTTTAGGCCCCGCCTGGATCGTTTTCCTGTCCTGGAGAATGATGGGGACCTGGATGTCTTTTTGCAAGGATTTGAGAGGGTCTGCAGGCAATTTCAACTGCCGCCTGCTGAATGGGCCCGATACCTTACCCCTGGACTTAAAGGCAAAGCACTGGAGGCGTTTGTAGTCTTACCTGCCTCTGTGGAGCACGATTATGAGGCTATCAAAAGGGCTCTGATACAGCGTTTTAACCTCACTCCAGAGGTATACAGGGAGCGTTTCCGTACTGTCAGGCGGACAGATACGGATAGCTATGCCGAGTTTGCCAGGAAACTGCTAAACCTGGTGAAACAATGGTCCAGAGGATGGGGTGTGACCACTCTAGAGGAGATGGATGACCTGATCGCCATGGACCAATTTATTCACACCTGTACAGCGGAGGTGCGACAGTTCATACGAGAACGGGAGCCAAAATCCTTGGAAAAGGCTGCCCAGCTGGCAGATGTGTTTGCTGCCAGCAGAGTGCCCGAGGCACGGAAACCTGCAGCTGCAGGATGGAAGGGGGGTAAGCCCCCTGTTAACTCTTCTACAGTTGCCCACAAAGCTTCTGGGGCATCCCCTTCTTCATCATTTAAGCCAGCAGGAGACCAACGCAGGTGTTTTGTTTGCAACAGATCGGGGCACATCAGCATTACATGCCCTGAGAAGAGGAAGACCACCCCTTTGACCAAACCAACATTGTCTTCACCATCTGTTTTGTTTGTGGGTGGGAGTAAGCGGGTGGTTGGTGACAACCTACAGGAGGTTACTGTGGGTGACAATGTCACAATGGGGTTGAGGGACACTGGTGCAGAGATGACCCTTGTGCACCCCTCACTTGTCAAGCCGGAGGATCTCATCCCAGGACGGACTCTTACAGTTGCTGGAGTTGGAGGCCTCACCCCTGCATTGCCCATGGCCCGGGTGTACCTGGATTGGGGGGCGGGGAGAGGGATGACAGACGTGGGTGTAACGGATAAAATTCCCACCAATGTGTTGCTGGGGACCGACCTGGGGCGTCTGGTCTCTAGATATGTAATCCAGGATGCCGATGAGGACACAGGCATCCCTGGTGCCCCACGTGAGTTAACATCTGATATTGTTGGGACTATGCCTCCTGTAGACTGTGACAATGAGGCATCAGGTGATATTGTTGAAATGTGTAGTAACCATTTACCTGTTTCTAACCTAGCTTCTAATGCCATAGACCATGAATGTGAACATAGTAATGATGTAGAGTTTAACTGTGTTAATAATGTGGCTAAGAGTGGTAGTATGTTAACACCCACAGCTCTGCGCCAAAAGCTGGAGTGTGGTGTGTCCGTGTCCGCTGTAACTCGCAGTCGGAGTCTTCAGGAAGCTCACCGTTGCCTGAGTCCTGAACCTCCTGCTGTCCGGGTTACAGAGGAACAGGAGCAGACTGACAGCCTGTCACCAGTGGCTGAGACCAGTCAAGGGATTAAACTATTAACCAGTACAGAGTCAGAGCGTCGCCAGTTTCTGGACGCCCTGCACTCAGATGAGAGTCTACACAAGCTACGTGAGAGGGCTGGTCAGACCCCTGAGGAGGGGGACAAGGAATGTATTACATGGGACCAGGGTAGGCTGTATAGACAGAGCCTTCACACTGACCCCCAGCAGGATGTATCCCTTGATAGGCAACTGGTGGTACCTCGCCCTTTCCGGGAGCAGCTTTTTAGAGTTGCCCACGAGATACCACTAGCAGGCCATCTGGCCAAAAGTCGACTCAAGCAGAATTTCTTTTGGCCCAATATGGGGAATGATGTGGCGGAATATTGCCGTTCCTGTATAGTATGTCAAAGGGTGGGGAAGGCCGGCCAGGTACAGCGAGCACCCCTCATCCCTTTACCCATAATTGAAGAGCCTTTCCAGAGAATTGCTGTTGACATTGTAGGCCCTGTGAATGTCACCAGCAGCTCAGGTAAACGCTTCATCCTGACGGTTGTGGATTATGCCACACGTTACCCAGAGGCCGTGGCATTGTCATCCATCCGGGCTGACAAGGTGGCAGATGCGCTCCTCACTATATTCTCTCGTGTAGGGTTCCCCAGAGAGATGCTCACAGATCAGGGGACCCAGTTTGTCTCACCTTATGCAGTGCCTCTGTAAGAAAATACAGGTGCAGCACTTGGTAGCCAGTCCTTATCACCCGCAGACCAATGGACTCTGCGAGCGGTTTAATGGGACCCTCAAACAGATGCTCCGGACGTTTGCGGATACCCATGGGAAGGACTGGGATCGTTATCTACCACACCTGCTATTCGCTTACAGAGAGGTACCGCAGGCATCGACTGGATTCTCTCCCTTTGAGCTTCTCTATGGCAGGAAGGTACGGGGCCCACTAGATCTCATGAAGGAGTCATGGGAGGGAGAATTAGGGTCACCAGAGGTCTCTGTAGTTGACTATGTTCTGAAGTTCAGGGACAGACTGCAGGCATTGACAGGGATGGTGCAGGAGAACCTGACTCAAGCCCAGGCCGACCAGAAACGGTGGTATGACAGGAACGCCAGGGAGAGAGTGTATGAGGTGGGCCAGAAGGTGTGGGTCCTGATCCCCACTACTCAAAACAAACTCCAAGCTGCGTGGGAAGGCCCGTATCCCATTCA
Organism: Engystomops pustulosus; assembly: GCF_040894005.1. NCBI lineage: Eukaryota > Metazoa > Chordata > Amphibia > Anura > Leptodactylidae > Engystomops > Engystomops pustulosus. Next base: position 20,427,777 of record NC_092417.1, read on the forward strand.
TCAACGCCTAAATGACGTGAACTATGTAGTCATGATCGACCATGTTCTCAAGAAGCACAAGGTTTTTCATGTCAACATGATCAAGGCTCATCATGATAGGGATACGTGCGTCCTGCCAGTTTGCAGTATACCAGAGGAGGGAGAAAGGGAGGCCTTGCCTGACTTAGTGGCATCCGCACAGGAGGGAGGGTCCATTGAGGATGCAATAGTCAGCGCCCAGCTGTCTGGATCTCAGAAATCCCAGCTGAGAGAGACACTCAACCCATACCTTGACATTTTCACCGGTAAACCAGGTAAAACCCCACTAGCCTCTCATCATGTAGACACGGGGGAACACCCACCAGTCAGACAGGGTGCATATCGGGTTTCTACAGAAGTAAGGGCTGACATTAAGAGGGAGGTGGAGGAAATGCTGGGACTGGGGGTGATCCAAGAGTCTCAAAGTGCGTGGGCATCACCTGTGGTGCTTGTCCCCAAAAAGGACAAGACCACACGCTTCTGTGTGGACTACAGGAAGCTGAACAGCATCACAGTTTTTGACGCTTACCCAATGCCCCGCATAGATGAGCTTTCGGATCAACTCGCCAGCGCCCAGTATATCACCATCATGGATTTAAGTAGGGGGTATTGGCAGATTCCCATGACAGTGGAGGCGCAGGAAAAGTCCGCCTTCATCACCCCCTTTGGACTATATGAGTTTAAAGTCATGCCCTTTGGCATGAAGAATGCCCCTGCCACATTCCAGCGCTTGGTGAACAAACTGCTAAGTAAGTCTGAAGGGTTTGCTGTGGCATACCTGGATGATATTGCAGTGTTTAGCCAGACTTGGGAGGAGCACTTGACACACCTGTCACAGGTGCTCAAGCGCCTCCGGGAAGCCGGTCTCACCATCAAGCCTGGGAAGTGTCAGATAGGCATGTCTGAGGTGCAATTCCTAGGACACCTGGTAGGTGGGGGGCCACTTAAGCCCGAGCCAGGGAAAGTAGAGGCCATTGCAAATTGGCCTACCCCCAAAACGAAGAAACAGGTGATGTCATTTCTAGGAACAGCTGGGTACTACCGTAAGTTCGTCCCTAACTACAGTACCCTGGCCAAGCCCCTCACAGACCTCACAAAGAAGAAACTACCACAGGTAGTCAGCTGGACTGCCGATTGTGAGCGGTCCATGGCGGCTCTGAAATTGGCTCTGACTAGCTCTCCAGTCTTACAGAGTCCAGATTTCAGCCGCAAGTTCGTAGTCCAGACTGACGCCAGCGCCTATGGCTTGGGTGCGGTACTCAGCCAGGTCAACCCAGAGGGAGATGAGCACCCCATCCTATACCTAAGCAGGAAACTCTTACCCAGGGAGGTGGCCTATGCCACCATAGAAAAGAATGCCTTGCCATTGTGTGGGCCCTACAGAAACTACAGCCCTACTTATATGGCCGAAAGTTCACCGTGGTAACGGACCACAACCCTCTCAGTTGGCTTCACCGGGTATCTGGGGATAACGGAAAGCTGCTGAGATGGAGTCTAGGCCTACAGCAATATGACTTTACCATTCAACACAAGAAGGGCAGTGAACATGGGAATGCGGACGGGTTGTCACGGCAGGGAGAGCCGGCAGACAATGGCTTGGGATATTGATTAGAACATCAAAATCCCATGCCATATCTCTGGAGGGAGGTGTGATAATAATATTACTCCTCCACAGTTTGTTTGTTATATATATATATATTTTTTCTTTCTTTGTGTTTCATTCTGCCTGTTATAAATCATTAGGCTCCATTTGTTTAAGATCAGCCAGGAAGGTGAGCCTGGCAGAGTGGTTATAAAACCCCAGGGAGTCTATGCTTGATCAGAGAAGCATGGTCTTCCTAAGTGGTAAAATTAACACCTCTCGGCCAGAGTAGTCTAGTTAGTGGGGGATGAAAAGAAGCCACAGACTGCATGTTTTTCCCTCCAAATTCAGACAAAGGGGAATATCATAGCTGCCCATAACTGGGACATAATTCATAATTATAGGTCCCAAGTTACACAGGACAGTTATGGGGTCTAGACACACTCCTGGTCCGAAAATCAGAACATTAGCTGCAATGGAAGGCAGCCAATAGCAGAACACCCCTGATATTAGGCTAAGACACCCCGAGTTTGGTATGGGGTTAATGGGAATAACATGCCCGTTTGGTTGGAAGCCATGGCACAATTGTGCCATCTCCCAATCAAAAGTTATGGGGTTCTGATAAAAACCCAGACCCAAAAAGTAGCTCACTGATGGGAGGGGGATAGAAAAATCCCCCTCACAGTGACATCACAGCCAGGGGTGGGGGTCAAAAATCACCTGGGCTTAAATTAATGAAGCAGCCACATAGTAGTGTTCAGTCTGGGTGACTCTATGACAATAGGAGGCTGGATCGATGCTTATGCCCTGTCCTCGGGCCAAAGAATTTCTTCCTATTTCACTAGCAAGAACTTTTTTGTTTCCTCTTCTTCCATAACTGTTTGTAAGTATTGTATGTGTATTGTTTTAATCCTTTTTCATTTTATCTGACAATTGAATTCTTTGAGTGTACTGCATTTTTATGTAAATTAAAACTTTTTAATAAGCCTCTGCTTGTAGCCTTAAAGAATCTGAGTCTCTGAAGGGAATCACGTTACCAGAGGTCGTTATTAGCATAGTCCATGTAGTAAGCGATTGCATGTTCTGTGTGAATTTATAATTGTAATATCGTGTAAGTAGTGAGTGCATGTGCTGAGTTATCATCAGTGTGCATTGTCTGTGTGGTTGAGGTGCCTACGGCCTTCTTTGCATAAGTAACTCGTGGGTGGTGGCAGTGGATTGGCTGGGGCGGAAATTCTGTGGAGTAAATTTAGCGTAAGGACGCCATTTTGTGGAAGTGGGCGGAGCTTAAGGGCTAAATTCTGGGACTCCATAGAGTAGTTATCCCAGTGTGTGAACGCCGGTGAGTCGGGTTCGTGACAATTATTATTATTATTATTATTATTCCCTGTATTCTTCAGAGAAAGGGTTAATATATCTGCCAGTTTCCCCTAGAGAGAGTAAATGGATTGAGTTTCAGTTCCTGGTAGTTCATTATTGTGGGAACAGGGAAGAACAGGCAGTGCCAGAACATCACGTCACTGGGTGACGGTCCCATTCTAAGGGAAAATGCCCCCAGTTAGTGTGATATGGGGGGATATAGACATGGCTTGGGTAGCCCAACAGAGCTGCGGGGGTAAGTTCACAGAAATATCTACCTATCTCTAAGGAGCTGACCGAGATCGGTGAGCGCAGCACTCGGCAATTTCCGTCAGCTCCAACAGAAGGGCCTGACAGAGGTATGTGGGTCCCCATCGGGAAAACCCCTCGTTTTCGGGATCTGTGGGGATCTGTAGGTTTGTTCTTAAAGTTAATCTACCATTTGATTTGATGCATTATGAAGCAAACATACCTTGAGAATGCTGTAGCTACACGGATACAGGATTGTATCTTATTTAATCCTTGAACTAAGTGGTTTTGCTGAAAAAACAATGATAAAATTATGATAATGAGGCTCTGTTGCTCCTATACCTGGCTCGGAGCTTCTCCTCTTGCCCTAATTATACACTGCTCCATAGGATGATGTAATCACTGGGTTGTGCCTGACAGGCAGAAGTAATCAATTGCTGCACCATCCCCCAGCTGCTGTGTATGAGTCACCCAGTTTAGGTTGGACATCTGGACAGTTCAGGAAGCTCCGTGTGTAATGTGTTTATGCAGGCACCCAGCTTTCCCAAGGTCCTGAATTTTGTAATAGTTTAAACGAGGGATTAACAAGATATGTTCTTGCATCAGTGTAACTACGGCATTCTCAAGGTATGTTTGGTTCACAATGCATAAAAGCAAATGGTAGATTTCCTTTAAGTTGAATTTGTGTGTAAGTCGGAACTGTTTATTTTATTATTGTAACCCCAGACAAAATGTTTTTGGTCTTTGTGATTTTAAAAATGTTGGGTTGTCATAAGAACCAGGATTAACAATAAAGCTTCATTACAGACACCTGTGATAACTGTCTCCATAGGGTCTCAGGCCGTGTCTCCATAGGGTTCCCGGCGGTGTCTCCATAGGGTCTCAGGCGGTGTCTCCATAGGGTTCCCGGCGGCGTCTCCATAGGGTCTCAGGCAGTGTCTCCATAGGGTCTCAGGCGGTGTCTCCATAGGGTTTCAGGCGGTGTCTCCATAGGGTTCCCGGCGGTGTCTCCATAGGGTCTCAGGCGGTGTCTCCATAGGGTCTCAGGCGGTGTCTCCATAGGGTCTCAGGCGGTGTCTCCATAGGGTTCCCGGCAGTGTCTCCATAGGGTCTCAGGCGGTGTCTCCATAGGGTTCCCGGCGGCGTCTCCATAGGGTCTCAGGCAGTGTCTCCATAGGGTTCCCAGCTGTGTCTCCATAGGGTCTCAGGCAGTGTCTCCATAGGGTTCCTAGCTGTGTCTCCATAGGGTCTCAGGCAGTGTCTCCATAGGGTTCCTAGCTGTGTCTCCATAGGGTCTCAGGCAGTGTCTCCATTTGTCAGTGGTTAAGGAAAAGAAAAAGGGAGGTTTTTACAGCTCACCCACTGTGTGCAGTCATATGTAGATCGCCGGGGCACGGATAAAACTGAGCCGGATCAGTGCTTGTAGGAAGAATGCGAACGGTAATCCAGCAGCCAGGCAGGTATGAAGACAAAATTATGAATAAAAAAGTTGAAGTTTATTTCATCCTTTAAAAATATTAAAACGGTACCATGGTGAAAAAAAACTGACGCGTTTCGAACTAAATGTAGTTCTTAATCATAGTCTGACCCTCACCGTGTGAGTCTGAGCTTTATGTGAATACAAGCGGAAGTGGGCGGCAGGAGAGTCCCTAATTACATCACAGGTGAGAAATCAAACACAGAAAATTCATTATATAAATCGAAACAGAAAAAGTTAGAAAATAACACACTAAATATATATATACATTAGGTCGTATCTTGAATTCAGGCCGTGAGGGGCTCTGGTATTCATTGTCATGATCCAGAATGCCTCTCTGTTGCGGAGGGCTTTGACCCAGTCCCCGCCTCTTTTGGGACGTGTGACTCGTTCAATAGGTGTGACTGTAAGTTGCGAAGTTTCTCCCTCATGTGAGTCCCTACAATGTTTAGACACAGAAGATATGTTGCGGGTGTATGTGTGTGTGCAGGAGGATTGTGTGCGGGCTCCAGATAGTTGTTCCGCAATTCTTTGTTTCAAAGTGCGCTTAGTGCTTCCTATATATTGGACACAACATGTAGTGCAGGTGATAGAGTACACTACATAAGTGGTGTTGCAGTTTATAAATGAGTGTATTTTATAGTGTCTATTATTGTATATAGAAAAGGCAACTTTTGTCTTCACTATATATTCACATAAACCGCAACGAGATTGGGCGCACTTGTAGCTACCTGCACTCTTTAACCAAGATTGATCATTGTGGATAGATACGTATAGATTCCAAAGTAGCAGAGTTTCCCGCCGAGAAACGACATCCCGATGCAAGGATCTTGTGTAGAGTGGGATCCTGATACAATATTGGTATATGTTTTTTAATTATTTGGGTAACCTGGTTGTATTGACATGTGTACTCTGTAGAAAAAGTGATAGAATTATTGTTTTTTTTTTTGTTTTTTTTTTTGGTCTTGGTGTGTGGCTGTATATAACGTTTGTGTCCTAGATTTATCTTCTAGACTCTCTCTGGTACGTGTAACATGTGTTTTGTTATAGCCTCTTTCATGCAAAAGTTTGGTGATTTCAGTTGAAGTTTGTACATAATGGGGCAGATTTACTTACCCGGTCCATTCGCGATCCAGCGGCGCGTTCTCTGCGGTGGATTCGGGTCCGGCCGGGATTCACTAAGGCAGTTCGTCCGCCGTCCACCAGGTGGTGCTGCTGCACTGAAGTTCCCCGGAGGCGCGCTGGAATGCCCTGAAATTCACCGGCCTATACCTGGTGAAGGTAAGTGTAATTTTCGCAACACATTTGTTGCGAATCCCGTCGGGTTTTCGTTCGGCCACGCCCCCCGATTTCCGTCGCGTGCATGCCAGCGCCGATGCGCCATAATCCGATCACGTGCGCCAAAATCCCGGGGCAATTCAGGGGAAATCGGCGCAAATCGTTAATATTCGGGTAACACGTCGGGAAAACGCGAATCGGGCCCTTAGTAAATGACCCCCAATGTTCCTCTTGTGTGCATATACGTTTAGCCCTAATGAATTCTCCCTTGGGCAGATTTTTAATTACATGGGGCGGATGACAACTGCTGGCGTGCAAGAGGGTATTGCCTGCAGAGGGTTTACGATATAAGTCACATATGACTTTGTGGTTGGATGGATTTCCTGTTAAACGTAAGTCCAGAAAAGAAATAGAAGTGGGGGAAGAAGAATATGTGAATTGAATATTGTAGTTATTGTTGTTGAGATAAGTAATAAAAGTTTTGATTTGTCCTTCAGCCCCCGTCCAAACCATAAGACAATCATCTATGAAACGACCATAGTATTTAATGTTACTGAGAAATGGATTGTCTAAAGTAAAAATGAATTCCTCCTCCAACCAAGTCATGAATAAATTGGCTAGTGAAGGTGAGAATCTGGATCCCATTGGGCAACCTTGTTTCTGTCAAAAAAATTCATTGTCAAAGGAAAAATAATTGTTGGTTAGTAAGAATAGCAAAAACATCGAGAATAAAACATATACTGTAAAAGATAGTGGTCAGTGGTTGGTCGGGATTTAGTTACCTGACATAATAATCTGCAGGACTCTTTCTTCATTACACCATCACTCAAGACACCTTCTTCAGCACCACAGGTAGGTCTCGCTGTCACTCTTTTTCACAGCAAACTATGGCCCAAGTAATTTCTGATGGAAGTCCAGGCAACCCCCGTGACCACACTGATATTTGGATACAACCTTTGACTCCCTATGGATACTGCACATGTCAGTGATAATTAACTTACTCAAGTACCTAACGAACGTCTACATCACAAGCTCATCACAAGACGTCGCCTTCAGCAAGTTCTGTGTGACTCTCACGAGCCTCATGTTTACTCAACAGAACTGAAAAAAACAGGTCATGTGTGCAGTGCAAACACATATTGGAGCACATTTAGTCACCCGGTCTGCGGAATTCACCGAAAGTGCACTGTCTGACGATAATGCACTGTTCCGCTATTCACTAATATCGTGCGCCCGATATCCTGTACGCGTAGCTTCCCCGCTCAGGTCCGACAGAGTTCACCTTCTTCTTCCTGGTGCATGTAAGTGCCACAATTATAAGTGCCACAATTTGAAAGTTGAATCCCACTAATCAGTCCGAGCGTCCGACGGCCAAAAAACTGATAGTGTGCGACACAATCCCAACACGGACACCTGTCAAAGCCGCGCAATCTCCAAAAATGGCGAACAGTCTGACGGAAGTGCGATCTGTGACCCTTAGTGAATGTGCCCCATAGTGCCGATACTCAGGGCAGATGTACCCATAAGCCTATCCATGTAATTTCTTTTGGTCCAAGAGTGAAGGTTGGACCCCACCGACGTCTTCATGACACCAATACAGCTCAATGTTACGGCAGCACAAGGAGTGATAGATACTATCATTGGTCCTACCATTGGTGTAGAGCAATGCATTCTGGGTACCAGACAAAGCACTGTCCCATAAAATCACAAAAAAATTTAAGAAGGTTTATTTGGAATTATCAGCCATACAGATGACAGGATTGGCCAAATTATCCCCAAGCACAGCTGATTCTTGAGTCGTCACAAACATACAATAATTATAGGGAGCAGGGAAATGGGTCAATAACGCAGGGTCAGAAGAAACAAATCCACTTTAGGGCGCTCAAACGATCATGATGACATAAATTCACAACTACATTTTAAGGGCATCTACCACCAAGATAAAGGGTGGTATGTAAACATGTATATAATGGTGCACAGCCTCCATTCTTTCGTGTGTCAGGTTGCATGATGGGGCCCCCTGACACAGCGGGCCCTAAAGCAGCTGCTATGGCTTCTACCCCTGTAGTAACGCCCCTGTGACTGATGACTAATATCCAAACCCATCTTGCCCTAATTGTATCATCAGTTTTTATGTGTAAATCCACGGGCTCATGGTGAATTACTCTTTTAAATGTACTTCATATCTTAATAATTCCTACTCACCTTGATCTGAGAAGAACCACAAAATGGATTTTAGTCTGCTCTGAAGACCCATTTCACTGTAAAACTACTTCCCGGACACCCAGGATAGGATTATGAAACCCCAGTGGCTGCACCCTGGAGGATAGGACGTTAGTCCTTACAATGAGCTATGTGTGTGGTTGGGACCTTTTCACAACCCAAAAAGGTTGAGAACTGAAATATAAGATTTCTTAGAGTTTCGCTATACAGGCGGTCCTGTTCATGTCCTACCCTGGGACAAAGTTAAACAGTTTTAAAAAGGTTTTTTAAAAAGTCCAAAAAATGCCCTAATGCCCAGGGATTTTGGCACACGCGATCGGATTGTGGCGTATCGGCGCCGGCATGCACGCAACGGAAATCGGGGGGCGTGACCGTAAAAAAACCCGACAGATTCGGAGAAAAAGCCGCATTTAAAAAAAAAAAGTGGCGCTCGACACGCGCTTACCTGCACTCAGCGGAGGACGGTGAAGTTCAGTGCAATCCGATGAACTACAGCGCAGCAGCGACACCTGGTGGATGTCGGAGGAACTGCCTTAGTGAATCCTGGACGGACCCGAATCCTCCGCAGAGAACGTGCCGCTGGATCGCGAATGGACCGGGTAAGTAAATCTGAACCAAAGAGTTTCTAGCTGCATTCTCACAGCACGGATATCTGCAACTATTTTATTGATAAGGATATTAGTTTTAATCCAATTTTATTTTTAAAACTCTTTGTGTATTTTGTGTATATTGTATTATAGCTTTTTTATTTGACAATTGTATGGTTTTTATGTATGCACTGTACATTTGTATATAAAATTTTAAAATTTAATATTTCTCTGCTTGGAGCCTTAGAGAACCTAGAATCCATTTTCTAGATATCACAGTGATGCCCCCCAGTGGCAAGCAGTCAAAAGTACTTATCTGCCCACGCTCCCGTAGGCTCTCTGGTTTTCTCCAGGTCTCTTTTGTTTGGATGATGGCAGCCCAGCGTGTGATTCCAATGAGATGGCGCGCGGAGATGTAACTGTTCAGTGCCATTTTCCTTATCAAATGTGCATGCATCTATGATTATCTCTGTCCCTGACACCATCGATAGACATATTTACGTCTCAGGCGGCCGCTGTGAAATGGTCGTTCGACCCCTATGGGGTCACGTCCCACAACTCATGATCCAATGATCTAGAGATTACTTTATTTTGTAAAGTGTAATGAAAGTTGAGGTACTATGTAGAAGCACTTATATTGGCAATGACAAGTATATTGGTCTCTATGAGGTTTGCACATCTAGAGGCTGGAATTTCCCCCCAATGATGGGTCAGTGTCATCTATATAGAGGACATTGTACAGGGAGGAGGAGGAGATAAGCTGTGACATCATCTATTGTCAGTAGTGATGTAATGATGGGTCAGTGTTATCTATATAGAGGTCATTGTACAGGGAGGGGGAGGGGATAACCTGTGACATCATCTATTGTCAGTAGTGATGTAATGATGGGTCAGTGTTATCTATATAGAGGTGATTGTACAGGGCGGGGAGGAGATAAGCTGTGACATCATCTATTGTCAGTAGTGATGTAATGATGGGTCAGTGTTATCTATATAGAGGACATTGTACAGGGAGGAGGAGGAGATAAGCTGTGACATCATCTATTGTCAGTAGTGATGTAATGATGGGTCAGTGTTATCTATATAGAGGTCATTGTACAGGGAGGAGGAGGAGATAAGCTGTGACATCATCTATTGTCAGTAGTGATGTAATGATGGGTCAGTATTATCTATATAGAGGACATTGTACAGGGAGGGGAGGAGATAAGCTGTGGCATCATCTATTGTCAGTAGTGATGTAATGATGGGTCAGTGTTATCTATATAGAGGTCATTGTACAGGGAGGGGGAGGAGATAAGCTGTGACATCATCTATTGTCAGTAGTGATGTAATGATGGGTCAGTGTTATCTATATAGACGTGATTGTACAGGGCGGGGAGGAGATAAGCTGTGACATCATCTATTGTCAGTAGTGATGTAATGATGGGTCAGTGTTATCTATATAGAGGTCATTGAACAGGAAGGAGGAGGAGAGAAGCTGTGACATCATCTATTGTCAGTAGTGATGTAATGATGGGTCAGTGTTATCTATATAGAGGTCATTATACAGGGAGGGGGAGGAGATAAGCTGTGACATCATCTATTGTCAGTAGTGATGTAATGATGGGTCAGTATTATCTATATAGAGGACATTGTACAGGGAGGGGAGGAGATAAGCTGTGGCATCATCTATTGTCAGTAGTGATGTAATGATGGGTCAGTGTTATCTATATAGAGGTCATTGTACAGGGAGGGGGAGGAGATAAGCTGTGACATCATCTATTGTCAGTAGTGATGTAATGATGGGTCAGTGTTATCTATATAGAGGTCATTGTACAGGGAGGGGGAGGAGATAAGCTGTGACATAATCTATTGTCAGTAGTGATGTAATGATGGGTCAGTGTTATCTATATAGAGGTCATTGTACAGGGAGGGGGAGGAGATAAGCTGTGACATAATCTATTGTCAGTAGTGATGTAATGATGGGTCAGTGTTATCTATATAGAGGTCATTGTACAGGGAGGGGGAGGAGATATGCTGTGACATCATCTATTGTCAGTAGTGATGTAATGATGGGTCAGTGTTATCTATATAGAGGTCATTGTACAGGGAGGGGGAGGAGATAAGCTGTGACATCATCTATTGTCAGTAGTGATGTAATGATGGGTCATAATCTATTGTCAGTAGTGATGTAATGATGGGTCAGTGTTATCTATATAGAGGTCATTGTACAGGGAGGGGGGAGGAGATAAGCTGTGACATAATCTATTGTCAGTAGTGATGTAATGATGGGTCAGTGTTATCTATATAGAGGTCATTGTACAGGGAGGGGGAGGAGATATGCTGTGACATCATCTATTGTCAGTAGTGATGTAATGATGGGTCAGTGTTATCTATATAGAGGTCATTGTACAGGGAGGGGGAGGAGATAAGCTGTGACATCATCTATTGTCAGTAGTGATGTAATGATGGGTCAGTGTTATCTATATAGAGGTCATTGTATAAGGAGGGGGAGGAGATAAGCTGTGACATCATCTATTGTCAGTAGTGATGTAATGATGGGTCAGTGTTATCTATGTAGAGGTCATTGTACAGGGAGGGGAGGAGATAAGCTGTGACATCATCTATTGTCAGTAGTGATGTAATGATGGGTCAGTGTTATCTATATAGAGGTCATTGTACAGGAAGGGGAGGCGATAAGCTGTGACATCATCTATTGTCTGTAGTGATGTAATGATGGGTCAGTGTTATCTATATAGAGGTGATTGTACAGGGAGGAGGAGGAGATAAGCTGTGACATCATCTATTGTCAGTAGTGATGTAATGATGGGTCAGTGTTATCTATGTAGAGGTCATTGTACAGGGAGGGGAGGAGATAAGCTGTGACATCATCTATTGTCAGTAGTGATGTAATGATGGGTCAGTGTTATCTATATAGAGGTGATTGTACAGGGAGGAGGAGGAGATAAGCTGTGACATCATCTATTCTCAGTAGTGATGTAATGATGGGTCAGTGTTATCTATATAGAGGTCATTGTACAGGGAGGGGGAGGAGATAAGCTGTGACATCATCTATTGTCAGTAGTGATGTAATGATGGGTCAGTGTTATCTATATAGAGGTCATTGTATAGGGAGGGGGAGGAGATAAGCTGTGACATCATCTATTGTCAGTAGTGATGTAATGATGGGTCAGTGTTATCTATATAGAGGTCATTGTACAGGGAGGGGGAGGAGATAAGCTGTGACATTATCTATTGTCAGTAGTGATGTAATGATGGGTCAGTGTTATCTATATAGAGGTCATTGTACAGGGAGGAGGAGATAAGCTGTGACATCATCTATTGTCAGTAGTGATGTAATGATGGGTCAGTGTTATCTATATAGAGTTCATTGTACAGGGAGGGGGAGGAGATAAGCTGTGACATCATCTATTGTTAGTAGTGATGTAATGATGGGTCAGTGCTATGTATATAGAGGTCATTGTACAGGGAGGGGGAGGGGATAAGCTGTGACATCATCTATTGTCAGTAGTGATGTAATGATGGGTCAGTGTTATCTATATAGAGGTCATTGTACAGGGAGGAGGAGGAGATAAGCTGTGACATCATCTTTTGTCAGTAGTGATGTAATGATGGGTCAGTGTCTATATAAATCAGGGTGATATCTGTAAGATATAGTAATTTTTATTAAATAAAGATAGTGACATGCCACTTTTGTTTGAAATTTTTTTATATAGAAAAAAATAAAATGTTAAGCGTAAAAAATTTTTTTTTCCGGTGACACGTTCTCTATAAATGAATCAGTCCTTTGCCTGGATGTTGTTATATATGGGTTATGGCGCCTCCTGTTGTTCAGTTCTAAACCTTTTGCCATATGCTTGCAGTTCTACAAAGCCGCACTCGCTCAATTTCGATGATGAATGAAGCTGTTATTATCATATATACGGGATTAGCTTTTTTATGAGAAAGCCTTAGAAAACGAGTCTGTGAGATGACATGGTTTGAGGTCCTCAGGCTGCAGCTGTTACTTGTGTCTCTCGTTGTGTCGGGGGGTGAGGTTTTCCCATGGACGTATTGGAGGCCAATCATCTTCTGGAAGATACACATCTCAGTAGCGTCAGTGCCCGCTGGTCTGCAGAGCTTGTGCCAGGCTGGAGAGGTCTACTCAATGAATGGAGACGTGGACCCTCAGGCCATCAGAATGGTAGCGGGAGATCTGCACATTGTTAGTAATGTGTTAGCATGTTGAGACTTTGTGCGATTCAACGTTCATGTTTGTGGAGGACCCTAAGAAAAAAGAGAAAAGTATCAAAGAAATATGAAGACTCATCGTCCAATCGGATTTAGTGACGATGAGTCTTCCACCAACCCAACCACCAAAGAGGTCTCAGCACCCAGAGGGAGTCATAACAGCAAATCACCCCCACCAATCCCATACTGATGACCTATGTAGCAGGAAGGTCCTCAGTATGAAGAATTACTGAAGGACTGTGAAGACGTTGAGGGGGTCTAGCTCTATGAACCCACCTTTTTTCTCATCGGCTCTTATACTGAGATACATTATTAGCGGCACCAGGAACAGGACACATTGTAGAGGCTTTATGATCAGTAGATGAAGAGATCTCCCACCTGGAAAGAAAAATAACATTTTTAAAAAACAATTAAAAATGAACGGACATCTCCACTGAAACACTCCCCCCCCCCCCCATTACACAGGGAGGACAATGACGTGATGGTTACCCCTGTGTCCTTTGCTTGACAAAGGTCGTAACATTGCTGGAGGTGGAATAGACGCCATTTTTTTTCACTATATTGGAGTGCTGCCATTTTCCTTTTGGATATATAATATATATACAGGCAGCCCCCGGGTTACGAACAAGATCAAAACTGTATATTTTAGAATTGTAGATCCAGAGAAAAATTTTATTTGCCCCAGTGACAATTGGATTTTCAAATTTTTTGCTGTAATTGTCACCGAGGATTATCAATAAAGCTTCATTACAGACACCTTTCATTGCAGCCTGGGACTAAAGAAAAGCATCCAGAGAGGTCACCAGAGGTCACAGTGGGCAGAGGGGTCCGTCTGTAACTAGGGGTCGTCTATAAGTCGGGTGTCCGCCTGTATATATATATATATTTCTTGAAAAAAATTGTACTTGGTCTGATTTTCGGGGGTCCTGTTTTCAGGAAAATAGGGTATAACATAAATCCAGGGAAGTATTGGCAGTGCAATATAGACATAAATTTGGGAGAGCGCTATAACAAATATATACGGATAGGAGGAAGCTATAAATACAAAATGAGGGGTTTTATGTATCTATATAATGCAATAAGAGATTTCTGCTTCGAGATAAATAAGTGATAGAGATGCCAGTGGATACAGACGGCGCCAGGGGATAGTAGATAATTGTTTGGATGCTCCACACTGCATCTTGCTCAAATAACATAAATTTTTATGAAGATTACACGTTTCAGAGGAAACTGCCCCTTCATCAGATGTAATAATACAGAACATAGTACATAGTGGGGGTCATTTACTAAGGGCCTGAATCGCGTTTTTTCCGATGGGTTATCCGAATATTTCTGATTTGCGCCGATTTTCCCTGAATTGCCCCGGGATTTTGGCGCACGCGATCGGATTGTGGCGCATCGGCGCTGGCATGCACGCGATGGAAGTTGGGGGGCGTGGCCGTAAGAAAACCCGACTGATTCGGAAAAACCAGTGCACTCCGAGGGAATTCAGCGCAGCAGCAACACCTGGTGGACATCGGGCGCATTGCCTTAGTGAATCGCCGGAAGACCCGAATCCTCCGCAGAGAACGCGCCGCTGGATCGTGAATGAACCGTAAGTAAATCTACTCCAGTGTGTTTGGGGTTACACTAAAGAGAACAATTGTTACATTACTTTTTATCACTATATAATATCACACACTTATACACAGCCACACACACACACACTTATACACAGCCACACACACACACACACACACTTATACACAGCCACACACACACACACTTATACACAGCCACACACACACACTTATACACAGCCACACACACACATATACACAGCCACACACACACACTTATACACAGCCACACACACACATATACACAGCCACAAACACTTACACACCGCTACACACACATATACACAGCCACACACACATATACAGGCATACACACAGGGGTGTACCAAGCCTGTCTGCTGCCTGAGGCGAGCCATAGAGAGACGCCCCCCCCCCCCCCCCCCGCCCATATATGTAATATTTCAGGGAGTGTCAGGACCAGATTACAGAGTACCGCCCTGTAGTATTTAATGCATACAGCATGCCGCCATGTAGTATAAAATGCATACAGCATACCACCATGTAGTATAAAATGCATACAGCATACCACCATGTAGTATAAAATGCATACAGCATACCGCCATGTAGTATTAAATGCATACAGAATATTGCCATGTGGTATAAAATACATACAGCGTCCCCCCATGTAGTATAAAATGCATACAGCATCCCCCCCATGTAGTATAAAATACATACATCATATTGCTATGTAGTGTAAAATGCATACAGCGTATACGGCATGTAGTAAAAAATACATACAGAATATTGCCATGTAGTATAAAATGCATACAGCGTATCGCCATGTAGTGTAAAATACATACAGCATATCGCCATGTGGTATAAAATGCATACAGAATATCGCCATGTACTATATAATGCATACAGAATATCGCCATGTAGTATAAAATGTATACAGCATATCGCCATGTAGTATAAAATGAATACAGAATATTGCCATGTGGTATATAATGCATACAGCATATCGCCATGTAGTATAAAATGAATACAGAATATTGCCATGTGGTATATAATGCATACAGCATATCGCCATGTAGTATAAAATGAATACAGAATATTGCCATGTGGTATATAATACATACAGCATATCGCCATGTAGTATAAAATGGATACAACGTACCACCATGTAGAATAAAATGGATACAGCTTACTACCATGTAGTATATAATACATACAGCATATCGCCACATAGTATAAAATGCATGTAGTGTATCGCCATGTAGAATAAACCGCATACAACGTGCCACCATGTAGTATAAAATGCATACGGAATACATATATACACAAATAAACACGTACATATACACATACACATCACATACATATACACATTACATACACAAATCACATACATATACACATTACATACACAAATCACATACATGTACACATATACACACATACATGTACACAAACATATACATATATACATTACATAGACACATCACATACATATACACATGTACACACATACATAGACACATCACATACATAGACACATATATATACATTACATACACACATCACATACATATAAACAGATAAACTTACTTTATTTTCTTGTATTTTCCAGGAAGGTTCTCCAGGAGCGGGGGAGGGGGGGCTTGGGCGTACAAGGGGGGGGGGAGCCGAGCGGAGGAGGGGGGGAGCCGAGCGGAGGAGGGGGGGGGGGAGCCGAGCGGAGGAGGGGGGGGGAGCCGAGCGGAGGAGGGGGGGGGGAGCGGAGCGGAGTGGAGGAGAAGGGGGGGCCGAGCGGAGGAGGGGGGGAGCGGAGCAGAGTGGAGGAGAAGGGGGGGCCGAGCGGAGGAGGCCGGGAGCGGAGCAGAGTGGAGGAGAAGGGGGGGCCGAGCGGAGGAGGCCTGGAGCGGAGCAGAGTGGAGGAGAAGGGGGGGCCGAGCGGAGGAGGGGGGCCGAGCGGAGCGGAGGAGGCCGGGAGCGGAGCAGAGTGGAGGAGAAGGGGGGGCCGAGCGGAGGAGGGGGGCCGAGCGGAGCGGAGGAGGCCGGGAGCGGAGCAGAGTGGAGGAGAAGGGGGGGCCGAGCGGAGGAGGGGGGCCGAGCGGAGCGGAGGAGGCCGGGAGCGGAGCAGAGTGGAGGAGAAGGGGGGGCCGAGCGGAGGAGGGGGGCCGAGCGGAGCGGAGGAGGCCGGGAGCGGAGCAGAGTGGAGGAGAAGGGGGGGCCGAGCGGAGGAGGCCTGGAGCGGAGCAGAGTGGAGGAGAAGGGGGGGCCGAGCGGAGGAGGGGGGCCGAGCGGAGCGGAGGAGGCCGGGAGCTGAGCAGAGTGGAGGAGAAGGGGGGGCCGAGCGGAGGAGGGGGGCCGAGCGGATTGGAGGAGGCCGGGAGCGGAGCAGAGTGGAGGAGAAGGGGGGGCCGAGCGGAGGAGGCCGGGAGCGGAGCAGAGTGGAGGAGAGGGGGAGGACTGAGCGGAGGAGGACGGAGCGGAGCATAGTGGAGGAAGCGGAGATGAAAGGGACAGAAGGAGCGGAGCAGAGTGGAGGAGAGGGGGGGCGGAGCAGAGGAGGGGGAGAGCGGATATGAACGGGACAGAGGGAGCGGAACGGAGCAGAGTGGAGGAGAGGTGGGGAGCGGCGCGGAACAGAGCAGAGGAGGGGGAGAGCGGGGGGGGGTGTCAGCCTGGGATGGTGGTCAGGTGGACGGCAGGACAGGCCGGCGGGCGGCAGCAAGGTCCGGTTGGCGGCAGCACGGGTGGGGGTTCCAGCGGCAGCATAGGCAGACTGGCGGGTGGTAGCATGGACGGCCGGGCGCACAATGCCGCCCCTCGTCCAGCAGGTGGCGCGCCGCCTGAGGCGAGATTCTCAACTCGCCTCATGGCAGGTGCGCCCCTGCATACACACTTATACACAGCTACACACATATTGTAGGAGATTAGCTCCGGGGATCGTCGTCTCCTAAGCAGACGACCAGCACACACAGGGAATTCACACAATGTGAGTAAGGTTAAGACTGGCCTCAGCCAGCTTTATTTGGCAGTACACAAACTCAAAACTCCCCAGGGTGGATCCCAGTGTGAAGTCTGCCCCATGTATTAGTGAAGCCCCTCCAGCTGAAAACTAATCAACTTAATTAGACAGACCCAACTTTTACAGGCCTGTCTTCTACTCAGCTTTTCATAAGGCAAAATGCACATTTTATGTCCAAAAGCTTCTCTAGTGGCAGCCACCCTGCCACAATATATACAGGCATACACACTTATACACAGCTACACACACTTATACACAGCCACACACACTTATACACAGCCACACATACTTATACACAGCCACACACACACTTATACACAGCCACACACACATATACACAGCCACACACACATGTACACAGCCACACACACTTATACACAGCCACACACATATATACACAGCCACACACATATATACACAGCCACACACATATATACACAGCCACACACACTTATACACAGCCACACACATATATACACAGCCACAAACACTTACACACCGCTACACACACTTATACACAGCCACACACATATATACACAGCCACACACACTTATACACAGCCACACACATATATACACAGCCACAAACACTTACACACCGCTACACACACATATACACAGCCACACACACATATCCACAGCCGAACACACTTATACACAGCTACACACACTTATACACAGCCACACACACTTATACACAGCCACACACATATATACACAGCCACACACACTTATACACAGCCACACACACTTATACACAGCCACACACTCTTATACACAGCCACACACACATATATACACAGCCACACACACTTATACAGAGCCACACACACTTATACACAGCCACACACATATATACACAGCTACACACACTTATACACAGCCACACACACTTATACACAGCCACACACACTTATACACAGCCACACACTCTTATACACAGCCACACACACATATATACACAGCCACACACACTTATACAGAGCCACACACACTTATACACAGCCACACACATATATACACAGCTACACACACTTATACACAGCCACACACACTTATACACAGCCACACACACTTACACACAGCTACACACACATATACACAGCTACACACACTTATACACAGCCACACACACTGTTACACAGTAGGCCTCACCTCTCTCGCCTGCAGCTGCACATATGTCCTTCACCTGGATGGAGACGTTCTTGCCCTCGACCGGGTTCCAGACTATACAGTGGATTGTCATGGCCCGGGAGTCGCTCTTTACTGCCGTCTGCAAGTATTCTTCCTGTACATTTAGTCCATATAATACTCCAGCGTCTGATAATAGCCACGTCAGGGGGAGATGTGATTGGCTTGTACTGGATGGTGTGGTACAATGGAGAGTGAAGTTACAGAGGTCCGCGGTGTCCTCCATCACCTCAGCGCTTATGTGTGGGCGAGGAACAGGTTCTATAGACATAAAGCACAGAAATAAGATGGTATATAAACCATAGCTGCAGTACTAGCCCCCAGTACTAGTGATAGGAGGACACACTTCCCCCTGCTGGTGTGATGATGTGAGGGCCATGGTACAGGACAGTCACCCCTAGTAGTGATAGGAGGACACACTGCCCCCTGCTGGTGTGATGATGTGGGGGCCATGGTATAGGACAGTCACCTCTAGTAATGATAGGAGGACACACTGCCCCCTGCTGGTGTGATGATGTGGGGGCCATGGTATAGGACAGTCACCCCTAGAAGTGATAGGAGGACACACTGCCCCCTGCTGGTGTGATGATGTGGGGGCCATGGTATAGGATAGTCACCCCTAGTAGTGATTGGAGGACACACTGCCCCCTGCTGGTGTGATGATGTGGGGGCCATGGTATAGGACAGTCACTACTAGTAGTGATAGGAGGACACACTGCCCCCTGCTGGTGTGATGATGTGGGGGCCATGGTATAGGATAGTCACCCCTAGTAGTGATTGGAGGACACACAGCCCCCTGCTGGTGTGATGATGTGGGGGCCATGGTATAGGACAGTCATCCCTAGTAGTGATAGGAGGACACACTGCCCCCGGCTGGTGTGATGATGTGGGGGCCATGGTGTAGGACAGTCACCCCTAGTAGTGATAGGAGGACACACTGCCCCCTGCTGGTGTGATGATGTGGGGGCGATGGTATAGGATAGTCACCCCTAGTAGTGATAGGAGGACACACTGCCCCCTGCTGGTGTGATGATGTGGGGGCCATGGTATAGGACAGTCACCCCTAGAAGTGATAGGAGGACACACTGCCCACTGCTGGTGTGATGATGTGGGGGCCATGGTATAGGACAGTCACCCCTAGTAGTGATAGGAGGACACACTGCCCCCTGCTGGTGTGATGATGTGGGGGCCATGGTATAGGACTGTCACCCCTAGTAGTGATAGTAGAACACTGCCCCCTGCTGGTGTGATGATGTGGGGCCATGGTATAGGACAGTCACCCCTAGAAGTGATAGGAGGACACACTGCCCCCTGCTGGTGTGATGATGTGGGGCCATGGTATAGGACAGTCACCCCTAGTAGTAATAGGAGGACACACTGCCCCCTGCTGGTGTGATGATGTGAACATTACATTTGTTACTGGAATTATTAATGCAACTATTATATTTTACTAAGTCATTATATTTTCATTATAGGAGACACCCCACATTATAGAGACACCACGCACCATAGAGTGTGACATTCCATGAATAGTTTTCTGGTATTCTATTTTCTTGTACAACGTCAATCCTGTAAATCCCGGCGTCCTCCATAGTCAGGTTCCTTATGGTCAATGTAAGAGGGTCTTCAGACTTTTGTAGACGCCCAGTGAACTGAGTGTGAGGTGAATGATGGTTATCCCCAGCAATGAGCATTATCAAGACACCTCCTCCGCTCCCATCAAACCACCATCTTACTACACTTATTGTGGCCGTCTTCTCTGTAGGAACATATGAGAAAGTGACCTCCTCGTGTAGTAGAGCCGGTGTATGCTCCACTGCTTCACCTCCTACAGACACAGAACATAACAAATAATTATAAGATATATAATAATAAGATATATCCGCTGGGCACTGATAGGTCGTCAGCCTGGAGTCTTATAGAAACTCCTGGGCCCAACATAAAGCCAGATCTGTAAAGATCAGTTGTAAATTTACAATATGCTACAATATAATTGTATTACAGTACATTGTAAGTGCAATCAGACCCCCTTGGGTTAAAGTACCTTAAGGGGCCTGAAATAATACAAATTCTGCATTGGTGAGTTCTCTCAATTAAAACATAACTTTTATTCCAAACATCTAAAATTAAAATATGCTGAACAAACAACTCGAATGCTCGGGTAGTATACCTAATAAAACTACAAAATTGAGCCCAAATGACTGAATTCAGCTCACACTTTAAAACCAATGTTACCAATGCTACTATACAGTATGGAACGGACCATTGCTGGAGGTGATTGTGGAGAGGCCAGGATATATGAAACCCACCTCATTTCCTGACTGTCCAAGGTCCAAGTTCATGTGATAGGATGATTTCGGTCACATGGTAAAAAAGACCCTAGTTCATCCCTATTACCTCCTGGCCCCAGAGTTTTATTGCTCCCGCCCTTACAAGGGCAGTCCCATTATTGACCTATTAGGTGCTCTATCCTCGCCCTACACGTTTCATCCTATTTTCTGCATAGTCAACCATCAGGAGCTTCACTGAGGTGATTAGAGCCAAGGGGTGTCCCACAAGACTGGTAATGTCTATGGGGTAAAAAATATCCCACTGCTGGGACATGGGAACAGAGGGGTTCTCCATTCACATTTGGAGCCTCTGCTGCGGAGCACTGATTCGGCTCCATATCCGCCTCCTCCTGGATGTTTCTGGGGTTTTTTGGGGTCTGTACATGGGGGAGAAAAAGTTATGGCTTTTTGAATGTAGAGAGGAGAAACAAAAAGGTAAAAATGGAAAAAGGCCAGATCTTGTAGGGGATTGAGGATGGTCTATAAGCTCACGAATCACAGGCAGGTAACACAGGGCTCTTTAAAAGTATCGAGAGAAAATATAGATGCGTTTTTGATATTGCTCACCCTACTCATTCGACCACGGCTGCACGACACGGATTCCGCACGGACCTCTGCGTGAAGAAATACTTGAGAAGAAAATAATCCAGCGTGCTGCATCCAGGTGAAAACAAAAATCTTGATAGCTTTATTATGGACTCGTAGTCCGGATAAAAATTGGATAATAAAATTACAGAGACTACCGCCGTAGTCACAGCACAGCGACAATGCAGATGGTATGGGTTAGCCTACTCCGGCCAACGCGTTTCCAGTGTCATCCGACACTCTTAGTCATGGCAAAGGCTTTGAACGCTGGGTGAATGTTAAATGTGAAAATGACCGGAAGCAGAGAACCACTTCAGGCAAAATGGAAAAGGCGGGATAGACTCACGCAGCGTTCAAAGACATGGAGTAATGGAATCTAAATATCCAGTTGTGAACATAGACAGAATGGTGATAAACAGGTAAGCACGTTTAAGACAATAAAAAAAGCATATATAACACATCACTTTAACATTTCAATGCTGAATTAGCGTAGTGGTTAGTTGTGTCATTGCAGCGATGGTCATATAAGAAAACGATTTGCTTACATTATTTTAATATGGTATAATGTCACGATAGGAAATTCAAATCTTGAATCTGTCATAATGGATAAAAACAATTTTACAAAGGAAAGGATTCATTGACTGATGTTGCAATGTTAATGATCACGAAGATACCCGTGTGGAATGGTGGATAGCTATTCATGTTTTGTCATGTACAATATAGCTATTGTTTGTATTTACTGCCTGGTAATGCTATGATGGAGGATATCACTATATACCTGATGAGAAGCATGAAGGAAATGATGGGACTAAATTGATTAGTCCCTATAATGAAACATGAATTCGTTTCTGTAGTTAAGGCCAGACGGAAATCTGGAGTTCAGGTGGAAGATCCAATACGCTTCGCGATCCACGAGGCGTTTTTGGATGCTGCCTCCTCTTTTGTTTGGATAGATTTTCTCAATGGCATAGCCTCTCAGAGAATCAGTTTTGCCCCCATGGATATCCATGAAATGCCTGGATGCTCCTGATATTGCCTTTTTGTGTTCGAAGGGAGCTGTTTTCCTATTGATGTCTCCCAGGTGTTCCAGGAATCTAACCTTGAACTTTCTTTTAGTGGCCCCCACATATTTTTTATTACATTGTGTGCATTCTATGATATATATAACATTGTCGCTATTGCAATTGATGTATGATGTAATAGGATGTTCTTGTGTATTGTCATGGTTGAAGAAGTTTTTGGTAGGTGAAACATATTTGCAAGTTTTGCAGGGATGTGAGCCGCAGTTGAAAAAACCTTTGTGCCTCAACCAGTTTTGTCTCTTGTTATCTCGAATGGGAAAACTGGGTGAGATGATGTTGCCTATTGTGGTGGCCCGACGAGACACTACACTGCAGCCCTCTGACAGAATTTGCGCCAGTGTTTCATCTTGCGTTAATATGGGTAAGTTTTTCTGAATGATGTGTTTAATTGTATTAAATTGAGGGCTGTATCGAATCACCACTGTGGGTTTGTTCCTGACATTTCGTTTCTTTTTTGAGATAGAGGTTTTCAAAAGTGAATTTCTGTCTTTACAAGACACTATTCTTTCTGCTCTTTGTAATTGCCACTGGGAATAACCTCTGTGTTTCAATCTGTTTTTGATATTGGTGACTTCATGATAGTAGTCCGATGTCTTACTGCAATTTCTTTTGGCTCTTGTGAGTTCTCCAACCGGGATTGACGTAATGGTATGTTTGGGGTGTGAGCTGTGAGCATGTAAAATGGTATTTCCTGAGATGTCTTTGCGATGAGTGTTAGTATGAATTTGTTGGTTGTACACAAAAATGTTTAAATCCAGAAACGTTACTTGTGTGTTACTGATGTGATGGGTGAAACGCAGATTGAAGGCATTAGTGTTCATGCAGTCGATGAAATTAGGTATGGCAGACACATCGCCCGACCAAATGAAAAGCAGGTCGTCGATGTATCTGCCATACCAAAGAATCGACCGCATGAATGGATTGGTGTCACTGTAGAGATGGATTTCTTCCCACCACGCCATGACAAGGTTGGCGAGGGAAGGGGAATATTTGGCTCCCATAGGGACTCCTTTGAGTTGTAAATAAAACACATCGTTAAAAAGAAAAAAATTATGTTTTAACAAGTACCATAATGTTTCTTTGATGAAATTCTTTAAATTGTCACTGTATGTGCTGTATTTGTTCATGTGATATTCTATTGCTGATAATGCAACATTGTGAGGTATACATGTGTACAGGGAGATCACATCACAGCTTAGCCAGCTGTAAGAATCATCCCATGTGACAGTTTGTAAGGCTCTTAGAACATCTCCGGTGTCTTTAAGATAACCGGGGGTTCTAGTTGCTAGAGGTTGCAATAGGGAGTCGAGCCATTCGCTGAGATGTTCAGTAAGGGAACCGATGCCAGATACTATGGGGCGCATAGGTGGCGGGTGTTGGCCCTTATGTACTTTCGGTAATGCATGTAGGAACGGTACTTGTGGTTCATTAACATTAATATAATCAAATTGTTTTTTGCTAAATATCCCCTGGGCATAACCATCAGTAATGATGTTAAGAAAAATCTGTTGAAATTTATTAGTAGGGTTGGTGGATAAAACCCTGTAAGTCTCTGTGTCGGTAAGAAGTTCTTGTGTCCATTGGATGTAAGAACAAGTGTCCATGACTACAATACAACCACCTTTGTCCGCCATTTTGACGGTAAGTTCATGGTTATTTTTCAATTCGTTCAGAGCTTTATGTTGGTTGTGGTTGAAATTAGCCGGTTTTCCTTTTTTGGAGATGTCAAATAATTTTTTTAAATCTTTTTCCACGGCTTCTTGAAAAGCGTCCATGGTTGGTACCCTGGCTTGTTTCGGATAGAATGTTGGATTTTTTGTCGCAAGGGATGATGTACCAATCTCTTCTTTATCTGCCGTTTGGTCATCGAGATCAACAAGATCGATTAATGTTTTTTGTTCCATAAAATTAAATCCTTGAAATATGTTGATGTCAGTATGTGAGGATGTCATATCGATAGATTGCGATTCTTGGCTGAAAAAATGTTTTCTGATTGTAAGATTTCTGATGAATTTGTTAATGTCCAATAATGTCGTGAAGAGATCAAAAGTTTTCTCGGGGACAAAATTGAAGCCAAGTTTAAGCAAACTTATTTGATCTTCATTAAGTTCCACTTTAGAGAGGTTTAAGACATCTATATTGTTTGAATGTACCTCTAGAGTGTCTATTTGGGTTGACTCCTCGTTTTTCGATCTTGTTGTATTGGTTTTTTTCTTGTGCTTTCTGCCACCTCTCCTTTTGCGTTTTTTGCCTGTGTAGTAGAAGTCTTATTATTATGGTAATATGTTAACTGTTTGGGCATATGTTCGTATCTTTCCGTGTCAGAAGTTTCAGGGTTTGTATCGGATTGTTCTGCTTCCGAAGAACTGAAACCAACTCTGGGTTTTTTCACATATGTGCGTTTACCACGTTTTTTCTTGAGTATGGATTTAGGTGTATGTGGTAGGTTCCAAGGTTGTTCTCGTCTGCCCCATTCATAGACCTGGTCATGTTGATAATCAAATAGGTCTCTTTGGAATTTACTTTTTTTGAGTTCCATTATGGATTCCTCTGTATCGTTTATGAGTTGATTTATGTGATCTTCTGTGGTTTTCCATGCTTCTAGATCCAATTTGGATTTGATATCTTGTTTCAGGTTGGTAAGTTCCGAGTCAATTTCCTCCAATTTGACTTGTTCACAAGAGATTATTAATTGCATAAGTTCTAGTGAGCATTTACTCAGTGCATCATTCCACGCTTTGACAAATTCTTCAGTATATATATACGAGGGTATCTTTTTGATTCTGAGACCACGTGGGATCATTTGTTTGGATAAATAATTTTGTAATGTGGTACAGTCCCACCATGTGCGTACCTCCCGTAGTGCCTGGCTTTCCCACTCTCTTATTTTAGATTGTATGTCGATGTTGGGAGCACTTTCTTGATTGTTATCACCAAACACTTGTGCTAATCGCTTTTGTCTATTGTTGGCTTCACCTGTCGCCATTATAGCAGTGTTTGGGATGGGAGGTGGAAGGTCTCAGAAGCTTGTGCTGTGACTACAAGATGTTATTGGCGGTGTCTGAGTGTTACATCATGTATGATGCAGGCATTTCTTGTGGGTATGCAAAGAAAAAAACAGTCCGTATTCAAATACCGAGAGAAAATATAGATGCGTTTTTGATATTGCTCACCCTACTCATTCGACCACGGCTGCACGACACGGATTCCGCACGGACCTCTGCGTGAAGAAATACTTGAGAAGAAAATAATCCAGCGTGCTGCATCCAGGTGAAAACAAAAATCTTGATAGCTTTATTATGGACTCGTAGTCCGGATAAAAATTGGATAATAAAATTACAGAGACTACCGCCGTAGTCACAGCACAGCGACAATGCAGATGGTATGGGTTAGCCTACTCCGGCCAACGCGTTTCCAGTGTCATCCGACACTCTTAGTCATGGCAAAGGCTTTGAACGCTGGGTGAATGTTAAATGTGAAAATGACCGGAAGCAGAGAACCACTTCAGGCAAAATGGAAAAGGCGGGATAGACTCACGCAGCGTTCAAAGACATGGAGTAATGGAATCTAAATATCCAGTTGTGAACATAGACAGAATGGTGATAAACAGGTAAGCACGTTTAAGACAATAAAAAAAGCATATATAACATATATATATAACATATATATATAAAAGTATTCCAGATGCTTCCTGTTTCCATCATTTTGGAAAAAAAATTATCTCCGTGCACCATGGGCGGGGCCATGCACCATGGGCGGGGCCGTGCGCCTTTTTTTTCATTCTAAATTGCCCGGCACCACTTTGAAGCCCCTTCATCCTTTGCATAAAGAATGTGTGTAAAGAATAATAGGAATCTCAGGAGCAGTTGGAGTTCTGGAAGGAGATTGTCTCCGGTGTCTGAGAACAGCTTCCAGTCAAGAAAAGAAGCACAAAAAAGTCCCGTAAGATGTTCACTAGTGATGAACGCACCCAAACCGCAAAGTCCGGGATCGTACAGAACTTCATTATCGAACTTCATCGTACCGAACTTATTAAGTGCCACATTAATGCCAGTGGCATTTAAACAGTAAGCAACCACAACTGGTGCCAGTACTGATTGTGGGTGTTACTGGTGGGGGTTCGGTACCTGGATGTGTATTTTGATGGGTCTGCTCATCACTAATGCTTACTATAATTTAACTATAATGGGGCTCATTTACTAAGGGTCAAGCTGCTCATTTGTCCGACTTTGTACCTTTTTCGGGGATTACAAGGCATGGACAGGTATTTAACAGGGGTCTGCGTTGGGATTGTGTTGCACCCGATCGTTCTTTGGCGCAGCTGCGCTGGCTTCTATGCGACAGAAAATAGGGGGGCGGGCCGTCGGACGATCCGACTGATTCGGACTGAGCGCAGGATTTAACTTTCAAATTGTGTCGCAAGATCAAGCAGTTACATGCACCAGGAAGAAGAAGGTGAACTCCGGTGCACCTGAGCGGGGAAGCGACACATGCAGGATATCGGGCGCACTGTGAATAGTGCCAGAGTGCCTTATCGTTGGACAACGCACTTTCGGGGAACGCGTCAGGATGGATAAGTAAATGTGCCCCAATATTTCAAGTTATATCCAGCAGTGTTGCTCTCATTCTGCAAGGACTTGCCTCTCTGGGGCAAATTTACTTACCCGGTCCATTCGCGTTCCAGCGGCGGCTTCTCCGCTCTGGATTCGGGTCCGGCCGGGATTTAATAAGGTAGTTCTTCCGCCGTCCACCAGGTGGCGCTGCTGCGCTGAAAGTAAACTCATCGCGCCGGAATGCACCGAGCTGGACCAGGTGAAGGTAAGCGGTCCTTATGCGACACATTTTCGGTTTTTAAATGCGGCGGTTTTTCCGAATACGTCGGGTTTTCGTTCGGCCACGCCCCCCGATTTCCGTCGCGCGCATGCCAGCGCCGATGCGCCACAATCCGATCGCGTGCGCCAAAATCCCGGGGCAATTTAAGTACAAGCGGCGCAAAACGGAAATATTCGGGTAACACGTCGGGAAAACGCGAATCGGGCCCTTAATAAATGACCCCCTCTGTGTCTAGAAGAGAGGCAAGCCCCCGCCCAGAACTTTACATTGTAAAGGGTTAATGTTTCCATGTTCCTCTCCATTCCCACCAGCATTACTGTATATTTAGCTGGTGATTTCAGCTACAGAGACGGCATGTTAAAGGGCGACACAAGTTTACAACAAAATTTGAAGTTCTCTTTTAATTTTTGCAAAGCAGATGTGGACATATAAGGGAGGCCGTTTGCACAATAAACCACATTACTCGATAGAACGTTGCTAAATAAGTCCGGAAAAATCTGATGTATTCAGAACTAATGTATGTGGAAGATCATGACACTAGGATATCAGAGATGTAGGAACTGCTCGCTCTTATAGTGACATTGCCACCAGATTTTACCCCATTAAACTAGCAGCCCCCTCGGGCAGTGATGGCGAACCTTTAAGAGACCGAGTGCCCAAACTGCAAACCAAAATCCACTTAATTACAGTTACGTGCCAACATGGCATTTTAAGCCGCAACTTATTGCTACCAGTTCTTCCAAATCATGTAATCGTATCGGCCCCCTGAGGCCACCAATACAGTTGAAGGAAGGAGGACAAATTCTCTCCAGGGTCTCTCTGTACAGGAAGAATGGTGGGTCCAGCAGGATGGCTTCCAAAGATAATGCACTTCTTTCAACACCTGGGGTGATGGCCTGGGTGCCCACAGAAAGGGCTCTGAGTGCCACCTCTGGCACCCGTGCCATAGGTTCGCCACCACTGCCCTAGGGAAAGGTAAGAAATGTCCTTTCTAAAAATCCCACTCCTCAGAGTCCTAAAAATGCCCCATCCATTGCCCATTGCCTCTTCATCCACAACATCTCCATCAGACTCCATCACTAAGGTCCAGAGCTGAGTTTTTCGGCAGCATGTTCTCCATTATTTGGTTTACTTAGTCCTACATAATACCACCATCTACTATATAGGGTTCCATCAGCCCTTGATGGATCGTCTCATTCTACTGATTGTCTGAGGTCACCAGTGATGACCTTATCTCCTGGGATGTCTCTCGGATGGATGGCATTCTATAAATTATTTAGGAAAAACTCCAGACTCACCTGGAACAAGCAGGATCAGGACTGTTAATAGAGCGTAGAAACCTTTCACGGATTCCTGGGGCTTCATGTTGAAGATGATGAGTGCGGTGGTGGAGAAAGAGGAAACGAACGAGGGACGTGGATGTTGTAAGGGAAATGACACAATCTTACAGGTCAGAGAAGGAAGGGGATGACGTCAACAAAAAAATAAAAAATATAGATATTTTTTGACACTCACGTATCTGTCTCAGTCTTGCCCTTTGGATGTATCTGATGTAAATGAGGAGTTGCAGAACAAGACGCAGCAAATGACACTTTTTTCTTGGAAACGTTGCAGTATTTCTTCATTTTGGACGACCCAATCAGAGGTTTCAAAGGAATTTTTGACAGTTTGGGGTTAGACAGATTTAGTATTATTTATATACATATGCAACACCCTCGCCGATGCAATGGCGAGGGAGTGTTTGCGAATACGTCCCACCTGCATGTACCCACATCACACTACATGGTCCTGATAGGACATAGGGGATATTGCAGTGGTGAATCCTGCCTGGCAAGGCAGAAGTTAAGTATTTTGTATGATGCAAGATGCTATTGTCCAATGATCTGTGTTACATCCTGTCCTTTGTAAGCTGAGATGTGATTGCAGGAGCAGCCACCACCTGACCAAAGGGAGGTAATAAAACCCCCTGGCCAGGAATGTTCTGGGGTTAGTCAAAAGATCTTCTAGAAGAGAGATTCCAGTGTAGGAGAATCCTAGAGATCAGTGAGTGAGTGAGCAATCTCTGTCTAGCCCATACCAGAGCAGGAAGAGCCTAGCCCCTGCCTCTGAAGAGTGGAGTCTAAGACTAGAGTTAGTGTAGTGAGGAAAAGGGGTATCATCTTACCTTTAGAGGTGATACCTGAAGCCCTACAGGACAAGCTGAAGCTTCCTACCAGGACACAGCTGCCTTCCCAGCCTGCCCTCTACATCCAGGCTGGTGAACTATCTCCTGAGGCTCCCTCCAAAAGCATCTCAGCACTCCATCTACCTGTTAAAGGCACGTTGCTGCTGTTCCTGCCGGTTCAAATAAAGAACTGTAAGTTGTTTTCTTCAACTTCTGTCTCCGTCTGGTCCCTGCTAATACGGCTGCCTTCATCACCGGGCACCCTGTCCATCACCCAGAGACTCACACTCGGGACATTAAAGGGGTTGCCCCAGGGAGATCCGCTATAGCAGCCTCTCCCTCATCATTTCTTGCCAACACCACCCTGCTGGAGACCTGCCAGGCTGTAGGACAGCCCTCCGGTTCCCCCGTACCAAGCACCGTGACAATAGCGTGCTTAGGCCGCAACCGCCAGCCACTCCGGTACCGCGGGCCCCGGCTGTCTCCAGGCCTCACCTCAAGGGCTAGGCCCCGGTGGGGGATGTTGCAAGTGGCGTCACGAACAGGATTGATACTTCTGTGCCTTATTACGGCATTAAAGACTTTCCTTTATTAAAAAGACTGTGCTGCCTAACCCTGCTGCCATCCGGGTTTAGGCCCAAGTAATTGTGTGTTTCTGGATTGAACTGTGTTAATGCTGCCACGTGCTGTCGAGCGCCGCTCCAGCACTCAAGAGGTTAATCCCTGCAAGAACTGTACCAGCTCTGCTACATCCGGCGCTGCCGCGCCTGAAGATTTTTACCTCAGAAACTGTGGCGCAGCAAGTAATTCCAGCCCGCCAAAACCCTTACTGGCGGGAAACCCAGACGACACCCCAAGCTCCACCCACGCACGAAGGGCGCGAACCCCGCCTCCTGTGGCGCAGGCGCAGGAAAAATTAGAGCCCGCCACAGCTCTTGGCGGTAAGGACTTGGACTCCTCCCACTGGCTCGGGGCGGACTTCCTGCCCCGCCTCAGAGAAACGCCAGAACTCGTGCGGATTTTGGACAGTGAGGACAGCATCATGTGGGGTCCTCCGCCATTCCCTCCTGTGGAGCGTACCGAGTTCTTTGAAGTGTTGGAGACTATGGTCGTGGTCTCTGCCCAGCCGGTCCGGAGACCCTCCGCTGGACACCGGCTGCACCGAGGACTGACCCGGGCCTTCGTCACCAGGACGTATTTCCAAACGGTGACGGAGCACCAGGTACCACCCGGGCGTTTCCTCGTGCCTCTCCCGGCTACCATGCTGGTACCGCGGACCCACGTGGAGGCGCCACGTGGGGAGGCCCCGACTCCTGTCGAGCCAACGCCTGGGCCTATTGCTGCTGCTCCACCTGCTCCGAGGCCTACCATTCCCGCTGTGCGGCCTGCCAGCCCCGCTGTGACGGTTCCTGATACTCCGGCGGTTCCCGATCCTCCGGCACCTACCTGTCGCCCAAGGAGATCCGAGCCTGCACCGGAGCCACGAGCCCCAGCACCGGCACCTCCGCAGCCTCAAGGCCGAGGTGAGGCCGCCCGCCGGCGACTCTGAGACGCTGTCTCGGAACAGCGACGCCGAGAGAAGGAGGCCCAACGGTATATGGTCGGCCGGTCTACAGCTG
Organism: Engystomops pustulosus; assembly: GCF_040894005.1. Lineage (NCBI taxonomy): Eukaryota > Metazoa > Chordata > Amphibia > Anura > Leptodactylidae > Engystomops > Engystomops pustulosus. The sequence continues at coordinate 20,459,177 of NC_092417.1, forward strand.
GAGCTTGGGTGGAAAAGAACCGCACCACTGGCATGGTCCGGTTCTTCGACAAGCAACGTGGCTATGGCTTCGCCACCCAGGACTAGACCGGACGGGAGGTATTTATTCCCCGCCGGTCTGTCAAGAGGCCTGACTTGCCGGAGAGACTGCACAATCTGAAGCCAGGAGAGTGCATCGAGTTCTCCCTGCAGGAGGGGCCCCAAGGACCACGGGCGGCTGGTGTGATCCGGATCCCGGACTCCGATGAGGACCGCTACCCATCGTACGACGAGCTGTATGAGGACGACGAGTGGCCGGAATCCCCGAACACTTCTTCTTCCTCGGCTGCGAGTCCCCGGGCGGTGACCCACGTGAATGCCCCATCCACGGTAATCGTGAGTACGGGTCCCATTGCCATCCATGGGCCGGGCATGATTCAGGGCGCCACCCCCACCGTCTCCCCTGCCGGGAGCATTGCCAGGTCCCGCGGCTCTTCTGTGGGAGATGACATCCCGGCTAGTGAACCTTGTCCGGAGGTTCCAACGAGGCCCACTTCTCCGCTTGCCGGTTACCAATGGGGTGATGTCCCGGCCCCAGAAGAACCGGAGCTGGAAGGAGCTGCGGCGCTGCCGCAGGTCCCTGTTTATTTCTTCCTGGACCCCTCCGTGGTCCCTGGCTCAGTTGAGCCCCCGGCTGGAACAGCCGACACCCCGGGCGACAGTGTTCCTCCCCCTGAAGGTCCGGAGGATGTTGCTGCACCTGCAGTACCCGCTACTGCCACCGGGTGTCCCCAGCCGGCACCTACTCCCGCTGAGGATGCACAGGATTCCTTGCTGGAGCTGGATCCTGTCTCTGCTGAACCCAGCGATGCAGAATAACCCCTGAAGGGCTGTAGCCCACTTCAGGTACTGTACATATTGTGTATTTATCTCCATTTTCCCTAAAGAGCCAGAGACTTTCCTGAGACTCTCATCCCTATTTATCTCAGTCAAGAGACATACCTTGAACTGATTATTGTCCTGTGCTATGATAGCACCCCTTCCTCTGCCACAGCAGAGATTCTTTCTTCAAAGGACTCTGTCCCTCTACACAAAGAGGAGACCCTTTGCTTCTCAGTGCACTTTTCCCCACATCAAGGGCTGTACCCAGAAGATGGACTTTGTCATTAGAGACCTTCTGTGAGACTTTTGCCAGATACTACAAGGAAAAGTTGCCATTTAATTTATTATCATTTTGCACTTAATGCCTTCCTTTTTAGGTACGGACATTCTGCTTGCACTTTTTATGCCTTTCCTTTGCAGGAAAAGAGACATTTGCTATCTTGCTACCCTGAGTAGCCTATCTACCTCTGTAACGTTTGTAACGTTCAAGATGTGTACCCATTGGGCTGCTAAGCCAATGAGAATTTACCAAATGTTTGCACACTGTCATATATGCCAGTAGTCTGCATTAACCCTTTCATAGGCTTTACAGGTTGTAGTGTGGCTGTGTCGGACCGTCTTTTTGTGTAAAACACTGACCGCTACCTGATCCCTCAAACCGAGGTTTGCACATGGGGGTAGTCCGTAAACTGCGGGTCCTACGGGGACCGGGGGTGTTACACAGTTAGCACCTGGATGCCACCCATACATGGGTAAGGATGCCAGTCAGGAGGTACTCGTGTCGCATATGCTAACGCAATGCAGATATACACACACTATATAATTGCCTTGGTGCAAGGAGTGGATTACAGGACATGACACCACACCTTTCCTACTGTACAGTTCGGTTTAATGGCGTCAGCGACCAACTGTCATACAGCTATATGTTTTTGTCTTTGTCCGACACCAACCCAGGTGCCTGTCTCCAGGACCATGGGCGGTTTGTCCCTACACCTCACATAGCCTGCACTTCCCAGAAGTGCCTTTATCCACCTCTGCCCCCTCAAACCATCTGTAGTCGAGCCGAGGGCGGCTCTTTCAATTGCCCCCGGGGTATGCAACACCCTCGCCGATGCAATGGCGAGGGAGTGTTTGCGAATACGTCCCACCTGCATGTACCCACATCACACTACATGGTCCTGATAGGACATAGGGGATATTGCAGTGGTGAATCCTGCCTGGCAAGGCAGAAGTTAAGTATTTTGTATGATGCTAGATGCTATTGTCCAATGATCTGTGTTACATCCTGTCCTTTGTAAGCTGAGATGTGATTGGAGGAGCAGCCACCACCTGACCAAAGGGAGGTAATAAAACCCCCTGGCCAGGAATGTTCTGGGGTTAGTCAAAAGATCTTCTAGAAGAGAGATTCCAGTGTAGGAGAATCCTAGAGATCAGTGAGTGAGTGAGCAATCTCTGTCTAGCCCATACCAGAGCAGGAAGAGCCTAGCCCCTGCCTCTGAAGAGTGGAGTCTAAGACTAGAGTTAGTGTAGTGAGGAAAAGGGTATCATCTTACCTTTAAATGTGATACCTGAAGCCCTACAGGACAAGCTGAAGCTTCCTACCAGGACACAGCTGCCTCCCAGCCTGCCCTCTACTTCCAGGCTGGTGAACTATCTCCTGAGGCTCCCTCCAAAAGCATCTCAGCACTCCATCTACCTGTTAAAGGCACGTTGCTGCTGTTCCTGCCGGTTCAAATAAAGAACTGTAAGTTGTTTTCTTCAACTTCTGTCTCCGTCTGGTCCCTGCTAATACGGCTGCCTTCATCACCGGCACCCTGTCCATCACACAGAGACCCACACTCGGGACATTAAGGGGTTGCCCCAGGGAGATCCGCTATAGCAGCCTCTCCCTCATCATTTCTTGCCAACACCACCCTGCTGGAGACCTGCCAGGCTGTAGGACAGCCCTCCGGTTCCCCCGTACCAAGCACCGTGACAATAGCGTGCTTAGGCCGCAACCGCCAGCCACTCCGGTACCGCGGGCCCCGGCTGTCTCCAGGCCTCACCTCAAGGGCTAGGCCCCGGTGGGGGATGTTGCACATACTATATCCTGTGTTAGGTATCCGCTTATCAAAAATCCCAGGAAAACCGTGGTCCTCAGGTGATCATGTGATCTCTGTGAACGAGATTTAGTACCATGAAAGTCATCGCTTCCACCTGGTGAGTGGATGTCGGAGACTGTGGTATAAGGCAGAACCGTTGCAATCTAAAAGTAGAAACTTAACCCCTTAGTGACGCAGCCTGAAAAGGCTCTAGTGACAGGGGCATTTATAGTACTTTTTTTTTTAATTATTCTTAAATTGACTCAAAATGAGCATTATTAATGAACCCCCTATTATATTTTGGTTGTTTTGATACATAATGGGGCAGATTTACTTACCCGGTCCATTCGCGATCCAGCGGCGCCTTCTCTGCGGTGGATTCGGGTCCGGCCGGGATTCACTAAGGCAGTTCCTCTGCCGTCCACCAGGTGGCTCTGCTGCGCTGAAAAGCATCTGAACGCACTTGAATACACCGAGGCCGGCTGATTGAAGGTAAGTGCAAGCTCTGCGACACATTTTCCGTTTTTAAATGCGGCGGTTTTTCCGAATCCATCGGGTTATCGTTCAGCCACGCCCACCGATTTCCGTCGCGCGCATGCTGGATTCGATGCGCCACAATCCGATCGCGTGCACCAAAATCCCGGGGCACTTCAGGGGAAATCGGCGCAAATCGGAAATATTCGGGTAACACGTCTGGTAACCGCCAATCGGGCCCTTAGTAAATGACCCCCAATATGTATAGTCTCGGACTATGGCAGTGTTTTATGTAGTGTAGCGGGGGATTATTTTTATATGGGGAAATGCAAGTGTATTTTTTATGAATATCTATTAATATTGTGTGTTTATACTTTATATGTCCCCCATGAGGTCATAAAATACCCCTGGGGGACATTTTTCCAGTTTTTTATTTTTTTTTATTTTTTTGCATCGACCCCCTGTGACTTCTGATGTTAATCACAGCAGTATTGGGTCTGGTGAGACATGACCGCCGAGTATATAGAGTGGGCGGCAGTGTCGGCTCTCCTCCTCTATGCATTGCGCTCCTTCAGCGCGATGCACGGAGAAGGGAGAAGCGGTAATAAACCACATCCTGCTATTTGTCTTTCTTAAAAAAATATTTTGACTTTTTTCTTTTTCTAACAATTTTATACGTTTTTAGAATGCTCCTCCCCCCCAGACAAAGGCATCTTTTCATGTAGGATGTAGTAGTGCTCCTCCTCCACGTTGTGCGCCTGAAGTTATTTACGTGAGGGTTATTTCCGTACGGTAACAGAAGAGTCCGATACATAGATAAATACGAAGAGCGGCATGAAATTCAGTGAATGTATATATATATATATATAGTTCTATAGTATTTTGTGCTATTACACGTTTTGGGTTTATTTATATGAATTTGTAGAAATGTGTGTTGTTGGGTTTATAATTTGGACCTTATGATGTATTTGTTTTTTGTAGTCAATTACAGTATTTATTATTGTATCTTATATATTTGCATTATTTGTATTGACATTTTATTACACTTGTTGTCTGAAATGATTTTCCTTACACCTTCACTATCAGATCTTTTCAACAAGCATTAAAAAAAAAAATTGGATTATAAATCATGCACAATAGTTTGGGAGTCATTGGGTCGTTTTGCTCCTTAGGGGCCGTCTTTAGGGAGGTCATGTGACCTACCCGGACACTATGATGCAATAATAATAATAGTGATAATGATAACTTTATTGTACTCAAAGAGGAAATACAGTTGTTGCTTCTACTCCATAAAAAAATAATACAATAATAAATCAGACATTAATACACATGCGCCAGCGTATGATAGCCCCACCGCTGCAAATTCGTAGCCCGATACATCAAGAGGCTTCCGCCTCTAGATGAAGCGGGGCGGGAGGCTGCGAAGCGTTTATCCTACGCCAGGCAGCAGCAAGTGCGCAGGCGCGGGGACAGTAACGCCCCATGCCGGCTCACTCCCGTCTGGCCACGCCCCCCCTTCATGCCCCTTCACGCCCCACTGGCGTGAAGGTGGCGGATCGGGGCAAATAATCGCAAAAGCTAGCAATAAGCTGGCATTTGCGATTATTTAAGGGCCACTGGCGTTGCGCAGAGGTCCTGATAAATATGCCCCAATGGGGCACATTTACTTACCCGTCCTGACGCATTCCCCAAAAGGGCATTGTTCAACCAGAATGCACTGTGCCACGATTCACTAAGATTCTGCGCCCGATATCCTGCATCTGTCGCTTCCCCGCTCAGGTCCGCCGGAGTTCACCTTCTTCTTCCCGGTGCATGTAAGTGCTTGATCTTGCGACACAATTTGAAAGTTAAATCCTGCGCTCAGTCCGGATCAGTCGGATCGTCACGCCCCCGGATTTCTGTCACATGAAAGCAGCGCAGCTGTGCCAAAATCCGATCACGTGCAACATAATCCCCTGCTAAATACCTGTCACAGCTGTGCGAATCCCAAAAAGTGTGACGAAAGTGCGTCCCTTAGTAAATAAACCCCAATCTCTTAACCCCTTATCGCTCTGCTCCGTAGCTCTACGATCGCGATCGCACGGAAGCAAAGAATAAAGTAGGCGTGTTATTTGGAGCGAAGAGTGAAAGTCGTAAAAACTGAGCCCACATGCGTTTTTTTTTCAATTTTTCCACATTTGGAATTTTTTTTCAGCTTCGCAGTACACGGCATGTTAAAATAAATAACATTTCGGGAAAGTAAAATTTGTTACGCACAAAATAAGCCCTCACACAGGTCTGTACATGTAAAAATGAAAAAGTTATGGATTTTTGAAGTTGGAGAGCGAGAAATGAGACGAAAAACCCTGCGTTCTTAAGGGGTTAAAACATAAAGATATAGTAATAATCAAAACCTTTAAAAAAACCATAACCCCATAATAATAACGGTCATTATATCTCTGCACAGGTGGAGAACGCCTTTTGATAATTTCTTTGAATGTATCTACTTCCCTTCTATCTATATAATATCACACATCACCTGATGAAGCCGCAGGGTAAAACGTACGTCGCAGTGGTTCCCTTCCTCCGCGTGTACCGTCAGTTTGACACAAAGTATATACAAGATGTGATCTTACTGTTCTATCGTATTCACTTTATGAGCTATTTTTTGGGTATTTAGGGAGGTATAATTTCAGCACTTGGGATTTAACTTTCAAATTGTGTCGCAAGCCCAAGCACTTACATCCAACAGGAAGAAGAAGGTGAACTCCGGTGGACCTGAGCGGGGAAGCCACACATGCAGGATCTTAGTGAATCGACGCACAATGGATACAATTGTTGCACGGACAATGCACTTTCGTTAACTCCTCCGGACGGGTAAGTACATGTGCCCCATTATCTTTCATAAATCCAGCAGATAATAAAACCTATGAAGTTAGGAAATTCATAAATTGTAAAACAACTGGGGTGATCTATATACACTAGTACAATGCAGCTACCCAAAATTATATGTAGGTAAGTCTATTCAAGATTTCAGGAGAAGGATCTCTTTGTACCTTAGTACCAGGAAACCTCCCTGGCAAAACACGTTCACTAGGGACATAATGAAGATATGACGTGACAGAGGAGCATTGAACTTTGTGGACATTAAAATATTTCCCCTAGACACAGTTAGTTCCTCTTACTTTATTTCACATAAATCTATAGCCTACTATGTAGACCTGTAGCAAGGGTTACATATCTCTAATTAAAGAGAACCCAGTCATTTTAGACAGCTATAGAAGAAATAGTTTTAGAGTAGTCTCGTTTACTACAAATGACAGTCTGACAGGTGCTGTTTGGAAACTTGTTTACCACTTTAGAAACTTGCTGCCATAGAATATTATGGGGACCCAATGTAAGTCTATGGGAGAATGCTTTGTCATTGTTTGTGCTGCTCCTCAGTATTAGGTATATAAATAGAACAGGTGCAGTCCCTACTGTCCTGCAGTTAGGGAGCAGAGTTTGGAAGAGGACACTGCCTGAGTGACCAGAAGATGAAGGTAAGACAGGTTTGGATCAGTGTTATCTATACAGAGGTCATTGTGCAGAGAGGAAGAGGAGATGAGCTGTGATATCATCTATTGTCAGGGGCAAAGTAATGATGAGTCATAATGGGAGGAGATAAACAGAGACAATAGCAAAAGAGAAACATAGTCGGGTGGACACTGCTCGTTATGGATTCTTTATGTTCTCCAACGGCCAATAGGCATTCTCCTGATTAATCGGGCTGGGATTAAGTGTGTATACCTGTATAAGGTCCAGTGTGGTGCTCTATTCCAAAGAAGCCACCGGATACATATTGTAAACAAAAAGAGGATATAGAACGGTAACCGGATGAAGGGCCGAGAGCGCGAAATGGCCATGTTATACTTGTAACTATGTGATGTCCTGCAACATGTCCTTCCCTCCCCTGTGCATTTTTCCCTACTTTTGTCTGCTACATGTGAGTATTTCCAATAAATGGATCGTCTAGAAGATTCCATGGGATCAGTGCCGTTCCTTATCCTCTTTTTGTTTACGATAAATGGAGACATCATCTATTTTCAGTGGCAAGGAATCATTTTTGTCTAAATCTTCAATAACCAATAATAATGTCTTTAATATAGAGACTTGGTTTTTAAAAAAATGGTCATTTCTAGTGGGAATTCCCCCTTGTGGTGGGAAACCATTGGTTGAGGCCCCCAGGCTGCGGCTGTCGCTTGCGTCTCTAGGAATGTTGGGAGATGACGTTTTACCAGGGACTTGGCATCTTCTGGTAGGTACACGTCTTCCTTACATGACGTAATGGCACAGTCTGCGCTGACTTGTCTGAAGAGCTTGCGCCAGGCTGGGATGGAAGCCACAATGTCCCCTCAGGCCTTCAAATAAATGGTGATGGAGAACCTCCAGATTGTACATATTGGGTTAACATGTTGTCACTTCATGTGATTCAATGCTCATATTCCTGGTGGATTCTGAGGAGAAATAGAAGAAAATGGCCCATCCTCAAACTTTTACACCCCCCACCCATCAACTAATAAAGTGGTAGACTGACCCATACACATTGGCCGCAGGCTTTTTGCTCTGGACCCATCCACCACTGGGGTTCTAGAACTCAGGGGCATTGGACCGCCACCAATCACATACTGATGACCTATCTAGGTCACTAGGTCATCAGTATGGAAGGCGGAATATGGGCAAGATGTTGAGGTGGGTCTAGAGCAGTGATGGTGAACCTTTTGGAGACAGAGTGCCCAAGCTACAACCAAAACCCACTTATATGTCACAAAGTGCCAACATGACAAATTAATCAGTAACTTATTGATCCCTGCTGTATCACAGGTTTTTATCGTATTGGCCTCCTGAGTTCACCATACAATAGAAAGATGATGGAGAAATTTGGATTATAGCTTCCCTCCAGGGTCCCCTGAAGAGGAAGAATCAGGGGACCCAGATCAGGAGCTCCAATGACAATCCATCTCTATCCAACCCTTCCTGCTCCTCCTGTAGTCCTGGCAGCCAAGGATGTTGCTTTAAAATAGCACTGAGCATGGCACGTCCTGGGCTGTATTGGATCACAGGGGCAAGCCTTGAGTCCTAGCTGGCAAATTCTGTGTTGGGGTGAAGGCCTGGGTGCCCACAGAAAGGGCTCCGAGTGCCACCTCTGGCACCCGTGCCATAGGTGCGCCACCACTGATCTAGTGTATATGAATATTTATATGTACCCACCTTTTCTCTCATCGGCTCTTATCCTGAGATACATTATAAGCGGCACCAGGAAGAGGACACATTGTAGAGGCTTTATGATCAGAAGATAAAGCGATCTCCCACCTGGTAAGAAAATAATTGTGATTAAAACAAAATCTTAATGGGCATCTCTAAGGAACCTTTGCTTTTCACCCCGTACAGGAGCCAAGGAGAAGAGGGAGCCGTCCAGGATCACTACACATTTTGTGATGGCCACAGATTTGAGATTAGGGGAAGAGAATGCTACATATAGTGGGTGCAGAAAGTATTCAGACCCCTTAAAATGTTTCACTCTTTGTTTCAGCTCAAGGTGAGTACAATGTTATTATTTTACATGGAGCTGTATTACTGGGGGGAGGTGCTGTGTACAGTGGGCATGGAAAGTGTTCAGACCCCTCAACATTTTTCTCTCTTCGTTTCTTTGCAGCCAATTGTTCAAAAATTTCTTTTGTTGCTCATTGATATACACTCTGCCCCCATCATGACAGAAAAATACCAGAAATGTAGATATTTTTGCTAATTTATTAAACAAGACAAAATGAAATATCACATGGCCCCTTTGCTGTGACACTCATATTTAACTCACATGCTGTCCATTTGCTTCTGATCTTCCTTGAAATGGTTCTACTCCTTCATTGGAGTCCGGATGTGTTTAATTAACCCCTTCCTGTCATTTGACGTAATAGTACTGCATGGTGGGAGGCGAGTTCCAGCATTATGCAGTATTATTACGTCAAGCTCCTGGAACGGAGCTAGTACCCGAAGTTGACCGGGCATGACCGCAGCATGCAAGGGGCTTCTAAAAGGGATTTGACACCTGGGAGGGGGGGGTGCCTGGGGTCTGCCAGTGCACCGGGGCTGCGCAATGTATTCCGGTAACACACTGAGCAAGCTAACCTGTAAAAAAAAAACACCTACTGTATAAGCCAAAACCTCGGCTAATACTTAAGTTTATAAAATAACAAACTCTGTACTTACCTTTCCGCAAAACCGCAGGTCCTCCGTATAGCCAATAAATTGTAACAATGCATAATCTGCTCTGATTGGCGCAGCTTCCCTTCATTGCCCTGGCGTGTGCCCATACAGCAGTCACCAACACATATGGGGGATTGTTATACTCAGGAGGGATTGGGAAGCATTTCGGTATTTTATCCACTGAGAATGTGTACATTTAAAAAAAAAAACACATTGGGGCACATTTACTAAGGGTCGCGCTGTGCACTTTTGTCGCACTATGCACGCTCTTCAAGGCTAAAATGGCCTGCACAGGTATTTCATAGTTGTGTGCCCTGCGATTGTGTCGCATGGGACCGTTTGTGGTGCAGCTGCGCTGCCTCCATTATCCTGTCCTCTCCTGCATTTGTCTCTTCTCGCCCAACCTTCTTGGGGGACTTGAATGAGTTTGTGATTTTGTAAAGATGCAGCATTCTAGAAATCACAGACTTGGAGCAACCAACTTCTCTTACTCCCCCAGTCCCCACAGAGCATAGTACATACTCTGCCAAAGTGTCTTTGTATAAAAAATAGGTTTTACAGAAAAAAAGATATGTTATATTGTACCTTTCATTAGCATCTGCTGTGTGACTAGGCAGTCGTCCCCTGGGAGTGGCTATAAAGGAGCACCCCCCTTCCCGGGAAGCAGCTCCTCCATGCGTCCTTCTTTTTCAAATAAATTAATAACTCCCATCACTAGGGATTGGCTGTAGAGGAGTAGGGGGCGTTGCTAAGCCAAGTGATGGGGGTTTTCATATATTTGAAAAGGACACATGGAGGAGTGGTCCTCTATAGCCACTCCCAGGGGACGAGTGCCTAGTCACACAGCAGATGCTAATGAAAGGTTATAAAATATCTTTTTTTCTGTAAAAACAATTTTTTATACAAAAACTCTTTGGCAGTGTATGTACTATGCTCTGTGGGGAGTGGGGGAGTGCTAAAAATGGCTCTCCTGGTGACAGGTTCCCTTTAACACCAATAACCTGCAAGTATCTAAAAGTGTTCTCGAATTTTGATCACAGTCTTTTACAATTATCTCATTTACATTTTATTCTTTAGAATTTATAACTTATAAAATAAGCCTAAAATACTTGTATTTTACTCCTGTAAGGACATAGACACATAGAACTGCCCAATGACCTGGACATTTAGGAAATTGTGTGTTGTATATTAGGCCTCATGGACGCGAATGCATATCCGTTCTGGAGACGTGCATGAGAGGTACGAATGAAGGGAGAGGTTAATCTAACATCACCGGCAGATTGAAGAGCACGGGTGCAGCAATAAGTGCATATGCAGGGAGCGCCTACTAGTGGTGGCTGCTGTTAGTACACTGAGATATGTCCCTTATTGTACAGTATTGCAGGTACAGTAAAAGCTTATGTTGTAAATAATTGATAATAGCCGCCCCACAAACTTACAAGATCTCTTTATATATAATATACATATATAATGGTTATATCTATAGTATTTATACTTACAGACGACCCCTCTCTCACCTGCATCTGCACATATGTCCTGCAGCTGGATGGAGACCTTCTTCTGGTCCACCGGGTTTTGGACTGTACACTGGATTTTCATGGTCCTGTCATTTTTATTCATTGCCGTCTGTAAATTATTTCCATCAGCTCTCAAACTATATTGTATGACGGGTAATGTCCATGTGTAGGACAGATGTGATGCATCGGGTGGTACAATACAATGGAGAGTGAAGTTACACAAGTCCGGGGTGTTCTCCATCACCTCCGCGCGTACATATGGAACAGGAACGGGTTCTGTAAAACACAAAATAGTCGTAAGATAACCAGAGATCTTAAAGGGGTTGTCTGGGAATTAAAATTGGGGCCATCAATGTCTGATGTCAGCGCTTGACCCGTTTAGCTATCAACTTCTAGGTCCAGAGTCGGAGGCAGTTGGCTTTGTGCTCCATATTGGGGCCAGAAGACGTAACTACTGTATAGCCACGACTGCCACTTGTTTATATAGGATCTGTGGCTGCAGTTATGGCTTCTGACCAGTACAAGGAGCACGGAGACAACAACATGCGCCTCCATTCTCTATGTTTATGATGTTGGGCTCCACAGATCAGACATGGATAGACCATCATCTATGATTCCAGGACCACCCATTAAGGTGACTGTATATAAGCTTAGAGTGGTCTCCAGTGATACGCAGTAACCTAGTGGATATGACCCAAAACAAATGACTTGTTTGGTCCCACAAATTTGTGGAAATTTTGTAGACGTACCATAGACTGTGACATTGCATGAATAGGATTCTGTTCTTCTATTGGTTTGTACAACGTTAATCGTGTAAATCCCGGCGTCCTCCATAGTCAGGTCCCTTATGGTCAATGTAAATGAGTCTTCAGACTTTTGTACACGCCCAGTGAACTGAGAGCCATAGGAAGAATAGGGATGCTCAGCGATAGCCAGGATGTCGACAAGTCGTCCATTCCCACTAAACCTCCAGGTAATTGCACTTATTGTGCCCATCTTCTCTGTAGGAACATATGAGATGGTGACATCTCCGTGTAGTAGAACCTGCTTATAGTCCTGGGTGATGGCTTCACCTCCTGCAGGTACAGAACATAAGAGATAATTACTTGTTGTGAAGGTTTTTAGATTTTACACCACACATTTTATTTTTCAGCATTTACTAGATTATTGGTTGCAGATTACAGGGAAGGGGGTGTCTCTTGATACACAAGGGAAGACAGGGCTCGGGAATTTAGGAGGACTTTGTGCATTTGAAGGCTTATTGGTTGATTTGCACAGCATTGGCTGACATCTTTGGCGGCTCTGAGATAAACAATAAAAAAATATAGACCCAACATTGGACGCTATTTTGGAAACTACACCACGGGCGCTAGCAAAAATTTAGTGGGAAATGACAGTTGCAAAGTAAAAATGACTATATTTTTTATAATACATAATTTCAGCATCCAATATGTTATTCCCAGGTCATGTAACTGTAAGAAGTCATCTCTTACAGGGACTTTGCCAATTAAGGTCGCCTTGCAGGCATGTGAAGACTTATAGCCATTGATGCTCCACTAGGGGATTCAGGGAAATATTCAGTTTTTCCAGGATTGGATAAGGAAAACAATGCGTCTTTTAGCTACATTGTTAGGTGGCTCCCTTAACATCAAGCATGACTTTCAGGAAGCCTAATGACATGATGTCGGATTACAACCAAACCAGTGTATCTATTCCAGAAGGAAGAGATTCCCAACTCTAGACAGCACTGTTTTGTGCAATGTAGGGAACTCTTTTAACTGAGTGAGAGGCTTTAGACCAAGGTCAGGCAGTAAAAGTTATCCTTACGAGATGCAACCATCGAAACAGTGCTGTCTAAAGTTGGATCTGTTCTTTCTGCCTTCTGCTTTAGCTTTAATATCTTTAATTAGCTTTAAATATGACTAATGGTTACACCTTTCTAAGATATAGATCATGCTTCTCCATGCATCCTATGAATATAGTACTCTCCTTGGGAGAATTACGCATATTTTAGGGAATCTATATTAGGTTTATATTTGGAGAGGTACATGTACCCACTACAGTTCATCCCCTAATATTTTAAAGTAAGCGAGGTCCATTGTCACCCCAGAGTTTTTGGTGACCATTGACATTGACTGGGAATTAAATTTGGATGGTTTACCGGTCAGTGGATCCATAAAATATCCATTGACCTCCGATAATTACATGGCAAACGGATCCTCGTTATAATACAGAAGTTTTGAATAAAGCTATTTTCTTTAAGTTCCAACAACGTCCTATTCTTTGCCCATTTCTTTCTCATTGGCAACTTCTCCATCAGACTTTAAGTCACCATCAATAAGGTCAAAAACAACATTTTTTGGCTACATGTCCATAAGATCCATAAATGGACATCTGAGTCTAGTCGAAGGGGCAAAGTACCTGGTAGACCTTCTCATTCTTCTGATTGCTTGAGGTCTTCTCTGATGATGTCCCAGTGACGGATAATATTATATCAATTATTTAGAAATGAATGGAGACTCACCTAGAACCAGCAGGATCACAACTGTTAACAGAGCGTAGAAGCTTCTAGTAAATCCTTTGAGCTTCATCTTGAAGATGATGAGAGCAGCAGTGGAGTCTGAAGAAACTATTTAGGGACTTGGATGATATAAGGGAAATGACTGTAACAACCACAAAAACTTACAGGTCTGAGAAGAAAGGGGAGGAGACAGACAACACAAATCCAAAAGGCTTTTTTGTCATTAAAAAAGTTCTGACGTATTTGTCGTCCTTATTTTGGAATCACTGGTCTGGGTGTTGCCGTCTCACTGAGATCTCTGTCTCACTCTTGCCCAGTGGTGTAACTAGAAGCTTGGGCCCGGTTGTGCCCGCATCCTCTGCACCCCCTAAAGTTACCCCCCTGCTCTTGCCTTTATAATGTTTTTGATGTTGCAATTTATTCTCATCCACTTCAATGAGGTTGAGTTGCAATACAAGACACAAGGGCTCATTTACTAAGAGCTCCGCAGCCACACTTTCGTCGAGTTTCCCAAATTTTTGGCGCACGCGTTTGGATTTTGGCGCAATTACGCTGGCTTTCACGAGACAGAAATCGGCGGGTGTGGTTGTCGGACAACCCGACGGATCCGGAAAAAACGGGAAATTTAAAAAACAAAATGTGTCGCAAGATCAAGCACTTACATCCACCGGGAAGAAGCAGGTGAACTCCGGCGGACCTGCTGGATATCGGGCGCACAACCTTAGTGAATCCCTGCAGAACCCGAATCCACATTGGACAACGCTCCGCGGGATTGCGACAGGACCAGGTAAGTAAATGAGCCCCAAAGTATCAGGACCTGACGTGGTGCAGAGGCCTTGACATAATCGCAAATGTTAGCCTATTGCCAGCACTTGCGATTATTTGCCCCATTCTGCCCCCTCCACGCCAGTGGGGTGTTAATGGGGGGGGCGCAGCCGTCTGAGCGGAGGGAACGACCAGCTGGGAATAGGCCGGCACGGGGTGTCACTGTCCCCATGCCGGCGCAGTCGCTGCTGCCGGCGACTTTTCGCATTCCCGACGTAGAATAAACGCTGCGCAGCAGCCTGCCCGATACATCAAGAGGCGTATCCTGGGCATATCATACACTGGTGCGCAAGAGCTGGCGTATGATAAATATCTCCCAGTGCGTGACCATGTTTTTTGGAAACAAAGCAATATTTTCTTAATTTGGACAACCCGTTTTAATCATATGATGACATAGGATTGGAATAGAGGTATTTGGGCTTTTGACAGTTTAGGATTAGACAGATTTAGCCCTCTCTGAGATTCAGCACTATGAAAGTCAATCGCTTCCACCTAGTAGACGGATGTGGGGAGAGTGTGGTATGAGACGCCACCATTGTAATCTATAAGTAGATACTCACTGTTTTATCACAGTTTAGTTGGGTCACATCCCATGTTGTCTGTATCTCATGTATCATCACTGGTCATATCACAGTATGAGAAAGAACGAAACTATGGAACTCAGCAATAACAACCATCACTTCTTATTTTTAACAAATTGTGGTCACGGAATACTAAGAAGTGAGGCTACAGATGTTCTTCATGTTCTCACACTCCATCGAGGTTCGTGACAGAAAATATGAACCCTTATTCACCTTGACTTACCATTTGATTCATGTTGAAGTGAAACCATTGAGATGACTTACGATGATCTAAAGATGATTATTGGTGGGTATTGTACATAGATCTGTCAATGGTAGGTCATCCTATGGGCAGTTTAGGTGGTCATCAAGAGCCTAAGGCTTTCAGATGGTTACTGGAAACCTACATTACTACTAAACTGCAGCTTGATATGTGTTAAGTATGTATTAACTTTATTCATGTTGATATATTAATTGTAAGTATGTATCAAATTGTGACACTATGTTATATATGGTGGCAATGCATTGTTCGTATATAATGGTTTGCATTATTTGGGACTTTTGACTTTGACTTGTTTGACTTTTAAATATACCTACCTTTAGATGGGTTTTCCTTGGTATATAACTATTAGCTCTTTACGCCTCTTCATTTAGTCTTTGGCACTTTATGAGATCTGATGATGATACAGTTCCATTCCCTGGAGACAATGGGGCTTATACGGTTTTTGGGTTTTGCAAGGCTGTGACAGGTATTTAACAGGGGTTTGCGCTGGGATTGAGTAGCACGTGATCTGATTGTGGTGCAGCTGCGCTGACTTCCATGCGACAGAAATCGGGGGGCGGCCGTTGGACGATCCAACTGATTCGGACTGAGCGCAGGATTTAACTTTCAAATTGTGTCACAAGACAATGCACTGGGAAGAAGAAGGTGAACTCCGGCGGACCTGAGCGGGGAAGCGACACATGCAGGATATCGGGCAGACAATCTTAGTGAATCGCGGCACAGGGCATTATCAATGCACTTTTGTGAACTCTGCGGGATCCGGTAAGTAAATGTGCCCCAATGTCCACAACTCTGTTTGCTTAGCCCATTATGACGTAAGATTGGAAGAGATGTTCTGAAGATGCGTCCCGGCTCGTTCAGGCATCATCATTCCTATTACACTTGTATCATACAATAGAAACCCCGCAGACTTTACAGTCATGTGATCACTGTCTATTGATATAGCTGATGGAAAGGATATTGTGGCTCGATGCCCTAATGACTCCACCCCCAGACGAAGGCTTTAAACAGCCAAAACGCTCGTCGGGGCTCCTGTCATCCCGACCCCAGAGATCATTTATTAAGGATGAGTGCTATTGTCACCATATACATACCTTACCTGTGTGGCTTCAGTGCTAATGGCCACTAATTACTGTATATGATTTCCGATATGAATTGCTCTTGTGTTCCTTTCCCTGGGACAGTATTATTTTAACTGGTGTACACAATTGTTATGTAACTCCTTATTACCGACGCTTGTTTTCAACTCAATGACCAGGCTCGATTTTTCGATTCTGACATGTGTCAGGGTAATTGGCTATAACTTCGGAACGCTTTAACATATCTCGGTGATTTTGAGATTGTTGTAAAATTTAAGTGATACGTTTTTCTTTTCATTCCGAAAAAAAAAAAATTGGAAAAATTTTGGAAAAAATTCTTTATTTTCAAAATTTTAAAAGTTCCGGATTCCAGACAGGAAGTAAAACTACCCAAAAAGCTTGATTATTAACATTTATGGAAAGTCTGCTTTATGTTGTAATGATATTTTATATGTCCTCTCATTTTTCTAGGATGTTATGTTAATTGCAGAACTTCAGGTTCAGGTTTTCAAATTTTCATGAAAATTGCCAAAACTCACATTTTGAGGGACAACTCAGCTTTCAAGTGATTTTGAAAAACCTAAATAATATTAAAACCTCATTAAAAAACTAGAGGCAGTCCTTGTAAATATATAAGTTATCTACCCACCCTTTCGCACCCATTACCAGGCACCGGTGGGAGAAAGGGGAGAATAAAAAGCCAGAATTACCAAAAGTCCTCCTTCTCCCTTTCTTGACTGCACCCCCCACCCCACCCCGTGACTCTCGTCAACACCAGCCTCCCATTGAACAATAACCTATACAACAGCGACCATCTATGTCTCTAAAGTGAGTATAAGCTACAGAATTGAAACTGTAATATCAAAAACAGGTTAAATTTTCAAATTTTTCAAAATACAATGACATTTCTCAACCATGAGATGTGATTTTTGGACAGTTCCACAAAATACGAGTACAGTAATGTCATTTACAGAGACACTTTTGGCCTACCACCCAACGCCTCATATGTGATGTACCTGCCAGCTGGAATTCCATTTTGCATATGCTGGAAATGGTTTGGGAGAAGCAGCAGCCAATAGTGGAATTATAGCTTCAGAATACCTGGGTGAGTCAAAGTACTGACCATCGACACCCACAACTGGGCCTCCATGAGGGGTATTTGTGCTGTGCTCTTCCAAAATGCCACGAATATGGTCGACACCATTATCTGCACCCTTCAGGCCATGATGGAGGATGTATTGGTAGCACATGAGGCGGCAGATGGGAAAGAGCTGTCAGTCCAGTCCACATCTAGCTGGCAGGGTTGGTTTCTGATCTCTAGGTAGTCCACTGTCATGTCTGGGGACAGTTTTGGAGGAGGAGCTCACGGGCGTCTCTGGAGTGTGGCTGGGGTGACCTTCTACCTAAGGCAGATTGTCCATGTCCCATGTCCATACAAAGACTGACTCATATGAGCCACTACATAAACTTGTGCCTGCGCATCAACACTTGAGATGCCCGGATAGTCACCAGGTCCAATTACTGGGTGGCCACCCTACTGGATCCACATTATAAGCATCAGATGGCATCCTTGAGTCTACAAATGGACACTTCTGTACACCATGGCATCTCTGCCTGAATGTTCATGTATGGAAAAAGGTGAGCAACTCATCATAATCTGATCACAAATCGTAGATGTTGCACACCCAATTCACAGCCCGTAGTGGTGAGAGGTACCACGGGTCACGTTTCTCTGGATAGGGAGCATCGTCAAGTCACACTGTCTGTGTAGCAGTCTTGTTTCCAACTACTTGCACATAGAGGACCACAGTCATGGTCTCCAAAGCGTCTTTAAGCATGAATATGCACCCAAATCAATCCCTCCTATGTATCCTAAGAGCCAATTCACACAGTCCAGGCAAAACTACATGCACTGATCACACATCCCCAGACACATGGTAACAGCTCCTCCTCATTGTTCAACAAATTCTTAGTGAACACCCCTGAGGAACTTCAATTTAAGGTACACTGGAAAACACAACACTGGAAACCAGTTGTTTTTCTCTTAACCATTTTTATTTTAAGCTTCATACACATGCAGATACTGAGCCATCTGGAATCTTACAAATAGACAAGTCATTAACACATAAAACTAAAACATCCTATAGTCAGATAAATGATAAAAAACTAAAGCTAAAAATTGTTTCATCAATCAAAATTGTAATAAAAGTTCATATTAGCATAAAGCACAAAAGCTCAAATGACCTAAACACTAAAGGATAGAGCCTGAGTTGCTGATTAGTGGGTGTCTCAGAGATGAGCCCTCCACAGATCACAAGAACGAGGGGTCTGATGGGTCCTAGATACCTCTGTCGGACCCCTCGTCATTCTCTGAGATTAATGGAGCGGACGGCCGCACATGACCGCTCTGCTCCATTCATCTCTATGAAGTCGATGGAAATCTCTGTCATGTGTATTGAACAAATGTACGAGGATTTCATGGGTGAAGGTCCTTCTCAGTATAAAATGGTGGGTGGTTTGGGTGGCCACGGGCCCCTTAGAAGGCTTGAGCCCTTGGCTACCACCCAAACCTCATGTATTATAATCCACTACTGGTTGTTAGATATATCATGTTTTCGCAGAAGCATTTAAAAGAAAAAAGTTTGCTGCACTGACTAAATCGAACAAGGGTGGCCTTCAAAATGTTTGTACTTTTGACCATAGACCAGAAGAACGTGTTCCAGAGGAAAAAAGCCAACGGAACTATAAATAGTAGGGTCTTCTATCCTCAGCTTCACATCGAAGGTCATTGTTTTCAAAGAAGCTTAGCCAACCAGTTTCTTCAATCCCATCAGCGATCTGCAAAATACAGGATTATACAGGTTGGAGACATCAGGGCACCTCATACCCGTTAGATCCAAATTGTTCACGTAGGTCAATATGTCAAGGTTCGGTTGGTTCGTCTTTTACATTTTGGAGCTTCCCAACTCTCCTCTGATGCTGGATGTCAGGAGAGATAAGGATGGAATGGATTGGAGAGTTGATTTCCAAATTGCCCAATCCCTTTTTATTTTTTAGGAATAAAGGTTGGTTCTATCCACTCATTACTCACATTTTTATCTACTGTTGCAGGATTTAATTGCCAATTAAAACTAGTCCATCGCTCTCATTTGAGTGAAGTTCTCCCTAAATATCATAAATGTGGTTGTAGACCGTTCAGTAGTATTTGTGGCCTTCATATTGGATCGATAGAAAAATCTGCTACCAGTGCCAGAAGAAGTTCCCTCTTAGTAGCTCCTTACATCTGCTTGTTTCAGTGTCAGTAGTGAATGTTCTAACCCTAAATCACAGGACACAAAATACCTCACTTCTTCATTGTTGTCTTCACCTCTTCAGAAAGGATAAAACTGCCACCAGTAATGAGAGAATGGCCAGAAGTGGGAGGTAGATGTACATCTTTATCCAGCAAGTATCACCTGTAAAAGAGAAGATTGTGCACTGATTCGGTGCATCAGGTGGAGCTTGTAGTCCTATCTACTGTCATGGATTACACGTTCTATATGTTTCAGGTAATAAAGATGACCATAAAGATAGTATAGGCACAACAATGGGATGATATGACTAAGCGGAAGAATGGAGACCAGCAAATAAATTGTTGATCCAGAGAAGTGGGTTCCAAAAACAAATTGTTATCAATCCAATTTGACCCATAGAATTGCAACAAACAGCAGTGGCCCCAATGAACCAATCAAAATTGTTTACCGACCTGTTGTGGCTATTGGACAGATCCCTGGAATACATTGGGGGTCATTTACTAAGGGCCCGATTCGCGTTTTCCCGACGTGCTACCCAAATATTTCCGATTTTCCCTGAATTGCCCTGGGATTTTGGCACACGCGATCGGATTGTGGTGCATCGGCGCCGGCATGCACGCGACGGAAATTGGGGCGCGTGGCCGAACGGAAACCCGACGGATTCGGAAAAACCGCCGCATTTAAAACAAAAAATGTGTAGCGAAAATTACACTTACCTTCACTAGGTATTGGCCGGTGAATTTCAGGGCATTCCAGCGCGCCTCCGGGGAACTTCAGCGCAGCAGCGACACCTGGTGGACGGCAGAGGAACTACCTTAGTGAATCCCGGCCGGACCCGAATCCACCGCAGAGAATGCGCCGCTGGATTGCGAACGGACCGGGTAAGTAAATCTGCCCCATTCTTTTAAAGAAGATATGACAAGTCATCAGCATTCTCTTCGTAGGTTTTTTTGTGCCTTCTTGTACACCTATGTACGATTTTAAAGAATGAAGAATAAAGTGTTTTTAATTTCGTTGGATGTGCTACGACTTTCTCTTTTTCATGTAGTTCTAATAATCTTTCTTCATAACTAGGACCTTCCATACCATGGCCTGATGTGGTTGTTCTTCTTAGGATGTTCTTTAAATCACTGAAGGCTTTTGATTCAGCAGCCTGGCATTGAGCGCTATACTAAAAATGACTCCCAATACCTTCTCCATTGTAGACCCATTGGGGCTCATTTACTAAGGGTCAGTAGGACGCATTTTCGTCAGGTGTCCCAACGATTTCCATTTTGCGCTGAATTGCCCCAGGATTTTGGTGCACGCGATGCGCCGGCTTGCACGCGACAGAACTCAGGAGCCGTGGCCATCAGACGATCCGACGGATTCGGACAACAATTAGTCAGATTTAACAATTACAAATGTGTCGCCAGACATGCACATACAAGCAGCGGGAAGAAGAAGGGGAACTCCGGCGGACCTCAGCGCAGAAGCGACGGATGCAGGAACTCGGGGCACAAGCTAAATGAATCGCGTCGGACCCGAATCCTCGTCAGACAACGCACCGCGGGATCACAACAGGATCGGGTAAGTAAATTTCCCCCATTGTATACCTATAGTCATCAATTCAGGGTTTTTATAACCTTGGTCCTCATCTGCCCTCTAGCTGCCCATGTATCCAGTCTATCCCGGGCATCCAGTTGGGGCATAGATATTGTGTAGTGTATCTACAATACACCAGAGCTTTGCTAATAATGAGAATGTGCTATTAAGGACAATTTTAAAATAATTTATATACAGGTAAAATAGTAATGATCCCAGTACAGACCCCCGGGGGTTCTCCAAACCCGTAGAATATATGACTAGTCTTTGGATCCAATCTTTTAGCCACTTCTGGATCCAATAACTTGTGTCACTATCTAAAGAATTGGACCTAAACTCATACTGAACACCCCATTGTATATAATGAATTCCCACATACAGTAGGTTATCCGCTCCTTATACTTACCTCTCCTGCTGTGTAGCCTTGGACGCTCATCATGGCAGAGATCCTTCATCTGGACGGAGACGTTCTTGTGGTCGGCCGGGTTGTGGACTATACACAGGATCTCCATGTCCTGGTGGTCCGGTGCTAGTGATATCTGGGTGGTGCTGCCGCTATCATACGGCTGATACTCCTGGTCCTGGTGTCTGTATTTCCAGGTATAAGACAGATGTGATGGATGTGATGGGACAGAGCACTGGAGGGTGACATTACATCCGTCTGTCCTATATCCTGTCACTTCAGTCTGTATATCCAGAGAGGGAACACAATCTACAGAATAAACACATCAGCCATAAGATATACATCACATACATGTTATAGCGCATGTTCCCCCTCCACCTGCTATGGTTACAGTCATACAATACACATACATACTGTACCATATAGAGCAGAATTATCAGCGTCATACAGTATAGCGCCATCTATTGGCTTGCTGTAAGGGGAACCTAAGGGCACAGACAGGGACAGGGAGCCCTAAACTGAGCCCCCAAAGCTGTCACCTGCCTACTTGCCTTAAGTATGCTAGGGTAATACAGGACAACCGAAAGAACAGTCCCCCCCTAAGCCACAGATACCACCATTCAGTGCTCTAATAATACCAACATATATTGCTTAAATAATGCTGTCATACTGTGCAGAGATAATACCCACATACTGCGCCCTACATACATTATATAAAATATTATTACATCAGCACATGTATCTCTTCTACTATAAGGATATTACAGGACTTAGTAGGACTTGGGACAGATCTCCTGGAGGAGTTGGACTGATGGGGGACACGTATATGTTATATATGACCCGGGGTACAGAGAGGTCAATGTGAAGACGTACCATAGACTGTGACATTACAGGAATAGGATACTGTTCTTCTCTTGGTTTGTACAACTTCAACCCTGTAAATCCCGGCGTCCTCCATAGTCAGGTTCCTTATGGTCAATGTAAAAGAGTCTTCAGATTTTTGTAGACGCCCCTTGAACTTAGACTCATATATATACTCAGAATTCCCATTAATAGTCAGTATGGTGATCTGTTCTCCATTCCTATCAAACTTCCAGGTTGAACTTGCTGGGTCCATCTTCTCTGTGGGAACATATGAGATAGCGACATCTCCGTGTAGTAGAGCCGGCTTATGGTCCTGAATGATGGCTTCACCTCCTGCAGATACAGAACATAAGAGATAATTAGTGACACACATTATAGGAGTATTATGTTATGGCTGGGCATGGAGGAGCATTTCAGGGTACTAGCACCCACGCAGCTGCTCCATCACATATAGGGTTGGCAGCCAGGTTACAATCCATATGAAGCCATAATAGCTCCCCCTAGTGGCCGCTCGTTGTGGAAAAAACTTCACTTCTTTTTCATCCAACTGTACAAGTGATGACAGGAAAGTGGCTCCTTCTCCTCTTACTTTGTCTCTTATCATCCTCCTCGATCAAACCCCTCCCTGTATAGTGATCAGGTGCCATAAATCTGGGAGTCATTCCCTATTATACCCTCGGTAATCACACCCCAGGGGGCCTATAAAATATTGAAAACAATGAACCACACTTAAAAATTGAATAAAAAGATTGTACAGCACCCAAAATGGCAAAAATGAAAACATCAGATGGTCCTGCAAAAAAATTACACCTTTAACGTAAAGACGTAAAAAAAACCTGCCTTTTTATTTAGTCAATTTTACCACATTTAGAAATTTTTTTCCCGACATCCAAATACATTGTATAGAAAATATATGGTGCCACTTGGATGTACAATTTCATAATAAGCCTTTGTACATATCTATGAATCCAAAAATACCAAAAAATCTTATGGTCTATTAAAGGTGAAGAGTTTAAATGGAGACCAGGAGAAAGACATTGGTGTCAATGGGTTGTATAGTCTCATTTTATGCCTCAAATGCCCCTGGACCTGCCCCACACATTATTAAAAACTGGAGTGGTTGTTGCAAATGGTGGTTGTGTCAAAAACAACTTTTTGAAGCCCAAACAAGGGCTTGATAAATCTCTACCCCCAACCTTTGTTGTCTGGAAACCTGACCTGTTGAGATGGAGAAGTATCACTTGTATACAATATTTCAACCTAGAGACCCTTTGAAGCCTTATTAGTGCCCCACACATTCCCCCTGTGCCCGGTCATGGTCACCTTCATGTTCTGTGGACATCTGTTCTCCTCCATCTCTAATAAGACCATCACTAAGGTCCACATCTTATTGTGCAGCCTACAGAAGAAGGATAAGAGGAGATACACAGACCCCCGGTATAGACCCTCAATGGTATAATACAGGAGCAGTGGAGTCCTCTGAAGGGCCATCAGAAATAACTTAGAGTTCATCAATGGACTTTTTAGTTTAGGTGGAGCAGCACAATGAAAGTAGATCTCAACTGCCCATTCTATAGATGGCCCAAGGTCTTACCATCTGAGATGCCTCACAGACAGGTGGTATATAATCTCCTGACCCTCCATTATAATAAAATAAACAAGACCCACCGAGGACGAGCAGGAGCACAGCTGTAACCGCAGCGTGGAGGCTTCTCCTCAGCTTCATAGTGATGTATGAGTATGGAGTGGAGACCAAGGAAGTGAGTTAAAGTTTTATGACTGTACCAACCGCAGGACGGAGAGGTTCTTGTGAGCTTCACCTTGAGACACAGGAAGGGGCAAGAACATCCTCTACGAAGAATATGTAAAATATTGTATAAAATGTCTCATTTCCTATATTATAGCTCTGCTCTAATAAAGTAAATGCCTGATGATGTGTTTTGAAGAGACCAGTCATCTTTTTATAATCCTGGACATCTTCTGGAGGATTGCTGAAGGCCCACATAGAAGAACCAGGCTGAAGATCAGTTTTTAGGCTTCCTATACGGCAATGTAATGTAGTAAACCAATTGGGAAATAATGAGGGTAGGTACAAGGAGCTTAACCACAAGGGTGTTTACCGTGTTGTTGAACTGTATTGGACTTTACCAACAGGAGATTGGACTTTGTAGACCATAGGACGGGGTCTGACTCTTATTTTTCTGTTTGTTGTCTAAAAATAAGTTAAGTCATCATTACATTTTCAACAAAATTTGTATACACGATGGCACAAGTGGTCACAGGAAAATGCTTCCTTCTCCACTTACTTTGGCTCTTATCATCCTCCCTCCTTCACTCTCATTGTGATTTTCACTCATCATCTGCTGAATTCTGTCTTAAACTCACACACTGGGCACATTTACTAAGGTGCTTGCGCCATTTCTCTGTTGGACTTTCCATGTTATTTCTAGTGTAAACTGGAACTGGAACCGGAGTGTAAGTGGCACCTGGTCTTCACCAGAGCCCGCCGCAAAGAGGGTTGGACTTGCTGCGGCAGGATACCACCAGGTCGTTCCACATTTGCGACTTTGTCAGCCGAGGTCGAGGTACCTTAGGAGGAGACGGTCTAGTGGTCAGGTCCAGGCTCAGGGTCAGGGCAGGCAGCAGAGATGCAACGTCAAGGTCCAGTCCGAGATCAGCAATGGGAGGTCCAGGAAGATGGTAACAGGAAAACAGACACACAGGACACAGGACAGGGGAACTCAGAAGCAGGAACACATGGGAGCAGGAACGCAGGATACACAGGAACACACAGGAACACAGGAGAATCGCTAGGGAGCTTTTCCTAAGGCTGTGAGGCACAAAGATCCAGCAGGGTGTGATGGAAAAGACAGGTTTAAATAGCCTTCTGGGAAAATTACCACCGCCAATTAATGGTGCGCTGGCCCTTTAAATTTCCTAAAGCCAGAGTGCGCATGCCCTAGGACATGGGGACGCATGCGCACGGAGCAAGGCGGGGACTCGGAAGTGGGGACAGGTGAGAGGCGCTGGCGCTGCGCCTGCGGGGAGCGAGGGGCACGGGTGGGTCCGCAACCCGTGATATGGGTTGCGGGAACACCTGTGACAAGTCTGACTTTGTTCCAGATTTAACGTGCAAAGTCTGACAGAAATGTGTCACATGCCCAATGTTAAAGGTGCACCAAAAAAAAGTGTCTGTTGAGGCAGATCCCATGAAGAACATGTGCCACAAAGCCTGAATCTGGCGCCCCCTGCACCATACACAGGACACTGCACATAGTACACACTGCACTGGTCTCAGTAAATGTGCCCCGTAGACTGGACACAGTGTTACCCCTCATGTACACACACTGGACTAATGACTGCTGCAAAGTGTTTTTACGAAACTAAAAGTTCAAATAACTCCTCTTTCCCTAGGACAGATCTGAATATCGATAGACATGTTCAGAGCCCTAATCCATCAAACCCCTTCTGTGGTGGAGCCAAGTCATTATTTTAGTAATAATGATCCTCTCTGTACTCAACTGAATATTAGAGGAGTAGCAGAGTCCCCTGAGGTGTCATCAGAAATAACTTTGAGATACTCTATGGACATCTTGGTCTGGGTGGAGCAGCACAATGAAACTGGCACTCAGACCCCCATTCTATAGATGGCCCAAGGTCTTATCATCTGAGATGTCTCTTTGACATGTGTCATATAATCTCCTGCCCCCCCCCCCATTATAATAAAATAAACAAAATCCACCAAGCACGAGCAGGATCACAGCTGTAAATGCATTGTGGAGGCTTCTCCTGAGGTTCACATTGATGGAAAGATGATCACCGAGGGTGAAGACTGAGGAAATAAGTGAGACAATGGAGAAATATGACTGTAGAAGCCAGAGGACTCATATCTTGTGAGCGGAAGGGGCAAGAACACCCTCTCCAAAGAATGGGGCTCATTTACTAAGGGTCCGAATGGCGCATTTTCGCCGGGTTTCCCAAATATTTTCCGATTTGCTCTGAATTGCCCCGGGATTTTGGCGCACGTGATCGGATTGCGGCGCATCGGCGCCGGCTTTCACACGACAGAAATCGGGGGGCGTGGCCATCTGAAAACCCGACGGATTTGGAAAAACTGCGGAATTTAAAAAAGAATTTGTGTTGCAAGATCAGCACTTACTTGCATCGGGGCGAAGAAGGTGAACTCCGGCGCAGCAGCGAGACCTGCTGGATATCGGGCGCACGACCTTAGTGAATCCTGGCAGAACCCGAATCAGCGTTGGAGAACGCGCCGCTGGATCGCGGCTGGACCGGGTAAATAAATTCTGCCCCAATATGTTAAATATTTACGTAATTGAGCAAAGCCTAATTTATTATTCCAATTCAGGGGTCACCTTGTTCCTCCAGCTGATTTTCTCTCTGCAGTCCCTCATAGCGGTACATGAGGGGTCAGCCATACATCAGTCTTCTGCTGGGTCCATTATTGTCTAAGAATCTGGCCCAATGGAAAAATCTATTAGTGGTGGGCCAATAGCCAATTGGTGGAATCTGCCATTCAAACTTATGGTTGGTTAAATGGGGTAATATTCCCATGTAGGTGTAACTTATCCCTAGTATGAAGCTTCTCTTAGCCCACCATGGACGTGACCTGTAGGATACATGTTGTCTCTCCAATTCAATCCCCCTACTTACCATTTGATCAGCATAACCCTACTTTTACTACAAGTAGAGAGTCCATCATTCTCTATGAATCGAGTTGCCCGACGAGGATTCGGAGCTGCCGCGATTCACTAAGATCGTGCGTCCAATTTCCTGCATGTGTTGCTTCCCCCGCTGAGGTCCTCCGGAGTTCACCTTCTTCTCCCCGGTGCATGTGAGTGCTGATCTTGCAAGACAATTTGCTTTTTAAATTGCGGGGTTTGTCCGAATCAGCCCGACGTCCACGATCCGATCGCGTGCGCCAAAAACCCTGGGGCAATTCAGGGCAAAATGGAAAAAAAAAAAGTGAAACCCGACGAAAATGCAATGTTCGAATCCTTAGTAAATGTGCCCCATAGAGCCATTGGGTTCTGGGGCTTGGGTATAGTTGACTATATCCTAAGTGGTACTGATGTAGTTGTAGATAGTTGTTCTATTACAATTTTCCATATCCTTATTTGTATCGTTTCATAATTTATCTATTTACTAAGAGACTACAATAAGGTTATTATCTACTCCGCGGACCCTTCATACTCTATGAGCCGCCTGTGCCAGTATTTCCTTGGGATCCATGTGATAGATAATTGATAGGTCCAGGAAACAGGGGTACCGCACTCCTAGTAGAGTTTGGATGGTGCTTACGTCGGGTGCTCAGCCCCAATATACAGTAGGGAAGAACGTAGCATTCATACATCATACATTTTTCTTAGCGACGTTTCGGTCTAAATCGACCTTTGTCAAGCCCGGTCTGAAACTGTAGAAATGTATATGTGCCGGCTCAGGTGGAGCTGTAAATACTGATTGTATGAATTAAAAGATGAAAATATAAAAATCTACATTGGATGTGTGCTACGTTCTTCTCTACAGATAATTGATAGGTGTCCTCAGGTGTAGACTCTCTAAATACTATGTGCAAGTTACAAAGCTTATCTGAAGAAATACACTTTGCCCTGTGGTGTCCATCAGACGTGTCAGTGGTTTCCTGTGTCTTCTGTATTACCATCACCTCTGCTGCCCACAGAGCTTCCTTATCAATCTAGATGAGAGAGACGTCTCTTCAGAAGTAGTAATCAGAAAGTGACTATAAAAACATTACTGGGTTGCAAAAGTAATCAACTTTTCTTCACTTTTAAATATTTCAACCACAAACTTGATAGTTTTTTTTACTGATATTTTATGTAACAGAGCAACACAAAGTGTGAAGTATGTGTGAAGTGCAGTCTGTTGGGCAATGTCTCTCTCCTCTCTGCACACCCACTGGCTGCGAGTTTCACCCCCTTCTTCTTTGGGGCTCTACCTTGGTTGGAGAATGTGTGTGATCAGCAAGTTACACCACGTTGCTCACACATGATGTTAACCCTTCCATTGTTGCTGTATTTGCAGGGCAGTTGTCCTGCTGGAAGGTGAACTTCAAAGAAAAGAACCTGCAAACTCCTTGCACATGTATTTATGAAGTGTCTGGGAGAGCGGAGCCTGCGCAGCTGGGCGTAGAGCGGGCATGACAGGCTTGGCAGGGAGGGACATATAATACGTGGGTGGAATTCTATTGGGGGAGGAGAATAACAGCGTTAGGGATAGGGGGAATTTAAAATGGGGGGTGGAGTTAGAGGTTATTTAGGCATTGGCAGGAAGAGGTGGCCTCATTCTGGCCAGAAAAAATTGGTGGTCAGACTAGGGGGTATTGTGGGTCCTTCCCTGGGTGCCGAACTCGGCCATTGCCTGGTCATGTGCCAGTTTTGTGTTGTGGCTGCTCTGTGTCCAAATTTCTGCACCTAAGGGGAGTTCTGGTGCAGAGTCGGACCGTGCGCCTCCTTTATCACCATTATTCAGCAGAATTGTATGGCACGGCCTGTTAAAGGACACCCACCAGCAGATTATCGGTTGTAGACTGTCCCATAATAGATGCTCTTTACCTCTAGTCTCAAGCAAATAAGGTTTTAAAAATATGTAAATTAGCCTGAGACGCTTAGGCTCACGTCATCTGAGCGCCTTATGGCTCCTCCACTCCTAAACCCCTTCCCATCGGGGCCCTTTTTAATTTTTGCGTTTTCATTTATCACTCCCTACCTTCAAAAATCTATAACTTTTTTATTTTTCCATGTACAGAGCTGTGTCAGGGCTTGTTTTCTGTGTAACAAATTGCACTTCATAGTGATTGTATTGAATTTCCCTTGCCATGTACTGGGAAGCGGGAAAAAAATTCCAAATGCAGTGAAATTGGTGAAAAAAGCATTTGTGCCGTCTTCTTGTGGGCTTGGATTTTACGGATTTCACTGTACGTCCCCAAAAGACATGTGTACTTTATTCTTTAGTTTGGTACAATTACGGGGATAGAAAATTTGTATAGGTTTTATAATGTTTTCATATATTTACAAAAATTAAAACCTCCTGTACATGAAAAAAATTGGGGGGATTTTGCCATCTTCTATACTTTGGTGTACGGAGCTTTGGGAGATGTTGTTTTTTTGAGACTTTTGATGACGTTTTTAATGTTATCATTTTTAGGACTGTACGACCTTTTAATCACTTTTTATAGAATTTTTAAATATTTTTTAAAATGGCAAAAAAGTGACTTTTGCCGCTATTTTCCGTTACGGGGATAAATGCAGAGAAAAACCGTTATTATATTTGGATAGATTGGGCATTTACTGACGTGTCGATACCTAATGGGGGTCATTTACTAAGGGCCCGATTCGCGTTTTCCCGATGTGTTACCCTAATATTTCCGATTTGCGCCGATTGTACCTGAATTGCCCCGGGATTTTGGCGCACGTGATAGGATTGTGGCGCATCGGCGCTGGCATGCACGTGGCGGAAATCGGGGGGCGTGGCCGAACAAAAACCCGACGGATTCGGAAAAAACGCTGCATTTAAAAAAAAAAAAAAAAAGAACGCGCCGCGAACGGACCGGGTAAGTAAATCTGCCCCAATGTGTTTATAGTTTTTACTGTTTATTTACTGTTTGTTTATATCAGTTCTAGGGAAAAGGCGGTGATTTAAATTTTTATGTTTTTTTATTATAATTTTTTTTTTTTTTATTACTATTTTTCAGACTCCCTAGGTAACCCTAGGTTGTCTGATCGATCCTATCATATACTGACATACTACACTATGGCAGTATATGGGGATTTTCCTCCTCATTCATTACAAGTGTTGTACTATGATGTACTATCCCCACCATACACAACAAGGCTGGGTCAGTATCTGGTGCTATGAGCTCCTGTATATATTCTAATATGGTTGCACAGAACTAAATTATCCTCTTTGGCTAGAGCAGTTCTGAAAGCAAGATTTGCAAAACCTCGGACATCTGAAGATCCTGCCACAGCCCAACGTTGGCTAAAGAGTTTGTTAGGAGGTGACTTCCCTACTGAAAGGGCCGTAATGATCGCAGTCACAGGGGATGCGACTATGACCGGGCCCGCGGGGACAATGATGGGCCCGCACTCGCTCACCATGCTGTGTGGACCCGGTTGCATAGCTAGGAAAAAGAGGCCTCTCCCGGGCCCCCAGTCCTTAGCTCTGTGACTCGTCATTGCAAGGTCAGGCCGCATCAAGTACTTTATGTACTCAGTGTCGGACTGGGTTTCTTTACATTTAAAATCAATTTGGGGTCCCACTCTTCATTATTCCTCAGAAAATATACTCTAACAGCCTCCAAATTGTGGTGTTTTCTAATGGACCTCTGGGGTTCAGTATTGGGTTGAGCCAGGGGCCCACCGGAGGATCCTCTGGTACTCTGGTGGGCCAGTCCGACACTGGATGTACTGGTATCTATTAGATCGGTATTCAGTGAACACATTGGCCCAAATATATTCTTGTGTCTGCGCCATTTTAATGTCTACGTTTGCACGAGTTAGAGTGTCTTTGTATCTGGTACATGTAATGATGAAATGTTTGCGGCAGTTGTGTGTCGCAGCTCCACCACAGGCTGTTACTGCTTAGTTGGAGTTTGTGCGACATTTATAATTGTCATTCCCCACAATTGTGTCGCAACAGCATGAATCAAAGTGCACCAAAAAAAATAAAGGTCTCGCTGTGTCACATCCTAAAAACCTGACCAGATTTACCAAGATTATCTATTGGATTATCTGGCGCTACCTGCACATTACTGAAAAGTTATTAATTAGATGTCCTGTTATTTATAATATAATAACGAGGGGCACTGCATTAAATAAAAGGTTTTTTGGGGTCCAAAATATATTATAATTGATTGGAGGGCATGGTCAGTTGTAGTGTGAGGGGGAAGCATTATTTAGGGGCACAGTGTGGTCAGTTGTGGTGTGAGGGGGAAGCATTATTTAGGGGCACAGTGTGGTCAGTTGTGGTGTGACAGAGAAACATTATTTAGGAGCACAGTGTGGTCAGTTATGGTGTGAGGCAGAAGCATTATTTAGGTGCACAGTGTGGTCAGTTATGGTGTGAGGGAGAAGCATTATTTAGGTGCACAGTGTGGTCAGTTGTGGTGTGAGGGAGAAGCATTATTTAGGTGCACAGTGTGGTCAGTTGTGGTGTGAGGGGGAAGCATTATTTAGGTGTACAGTGTGGTCAATTGTGGTTTGAGGGGGAAGCATTATTTAGGTGCACAGTGTGGTCAGTTGTGGTGTGAGGGAGAAGCATTATTTAGGTGCACAGTGTGGTCAATTGTGGTGTGAGGGAGAAGCATTATTTAGGTGCACAGTGTGGTCAGTTGTGGTGTGAGGGGGAAGCATTATTTAGGTGCACAGTGTGGTCAGTTGTGGTGTGAGGGGGAAGCATTATTTAGGTGCGCAGTGTGGCGAGTTGTGGTGGGAGGGTGTGTGTTTTTTTAATTGGTTAATCCCCAAAGGGTTACAATTCTTGTAGACACTTCTAGAGCCTCATTTCTGTACCCCTATGAGGCGGCTTAGCTGGTAGGGGGTATGTCAGACAGGGATGGTCTGGTAGGGGAGTAGTGGGACGGTGGGGGTTAGATAGAGGTGGCCTCCTCTTGAGGTGGGCTGCCTCCAGGGAGTAATTTTGCCAGGAGATTCACCACCGTTTTGTTGCTAAAGGTCATGGAGCTGTTCCGGGAACTGTTGTAGCTACTTTGTTCCCAAGACTGTCCTGCTGGCACGCTCAATGTCTTCCATTGAATGGGACTGGAAAGGTAACACATCTTTCTTTTTTTCTTTTTACATTTTTATTCTTTTTAACTGTAAATTTTGTATTGAAAGATTTTTTTTTTTTATTTATTAAAAACCAAGAAAAACATTCATGACATTGTGAGGGAGGGAAAACCATGGTGTGACACGTCTCCTCATCGCTTACATTGGTATCAGCACATTCTTCTATACCGTTCATGTAAGATACAGTCCATCCATAATCAGTCCTTCTTCTTTATCCTCAGGTTTATTTTCTTGGTAACTTTTCTAGATCACTATTATACAATGGGCTTGCACTTAACTTAAATTATTCTCACAAAGAACACAAGGAGCGAACACATAAAACGAAGCCTTACTATAACTAACGGCATCACTATAGGCAGTAGGTCTGTGTCTTAGTATTGGCGATTTATCCAGCAATTCCAGTAGGTTATAAATTGGTGACCTTTTGGCAATGCCATTGCTCTCTCATATGCACAGTTAGAGTTCACTTGGTTAATGACTTCCTGTATAAGTGGCGAGGAAGGTGATTAAAAATCTACAAATCGATGGCGTTGTCTCCATATTCATAGTTAGTCGCCCTGTGCGGATAGGAGAGATTTCTTAGTGGATATTCCAGCGCACTACCGGGGGCAGCCATTAGGGGTCACCAGTGTTCTGTTTATGAATCAATAAATCAATTTCTTGTGCTTGTAACATTGTAACACTGTGGATATAACCATGTGATTAGCAACAATCACTCGCTGCTGCCGTAAGGCTTAGCTGCAAACACGCTGATTGATAAGGCAGTCCCTATATCTTCCGTGAGCTCACACTATGGGGCACATTAACTTACCTGGTCCCTGCACGATCCCCGATCCGGAATATCTGACGAGGATGAACTCTGCCGCGATTCACAAAGATTGTGCTCAGTCCGGATCAGTCGAATCGTCAGTCGGCCAGCCCCCCCTTCCTCCCCCCGATTTGTGTTACATGAAAGCCAGTGCAGCTGCGCCACTATCAGATCGCATGCCACACAATCCTCTTCTAAATGCGTCGCAAAACGAAAATCTTTGGACTATCCAACGAAAGTGCGGCCGCAGGACCCTTAGTAAATGCGCCCCTATATCTTCCAATATCCTAGAACAGTGGTGGCGAACCTATGGCACTGGTGCCGGAGGTGGCACTCAGACCCTTTTCTGTGGGCACCCAGGCCTTCACTCCAACACAGAGTTTGCCAGCTAGGACTTAAGCTTTTCTCCTGTGATCCAATACAGCCCAGGACGCGGCATGCTCAGCGCTATTTGGCTGTCAGGACTACAGGAGGAGCGAGAAGATGTGGATAGAGATGGATTGTCATTGGAGCTCCTGCTCAGGGTCCTCTGATTCTTCCTCTCCAGGGCACCCTGGAGGGAAGCTATAAACCAAATTTCTACATCATCTTTCTATTGTATTGGTAATCTCAGGACGCTAATATGATTAAAACCTGTGATACAGCAGGGATTAATTAAATTGTCATGTTGGCACTTTGTGGCATATAAGTGGGTTTTGGTTGTAGCTTGGGCACTGTGTCTCCAAAAGGTTCGCCATCACTGCCCTAGAATAACACTAAGGTGACTCAATGAACAGCACTCATCTCAATGCTAAATAAAATCTTCTCACTGAAGCGAGGAGAGCGTCGCTGGAGCGCGGCTGGGTAAGTGAGGCTGCCGGAAAGAGGGGGCATACGGAGGCACACGGGTGCCCCTGAGACCCGAAACATGGATCGCAGGAGCACCCCTGACAGCTGTTAATCACTTACTGGTTTAATTTGGGTCCAGGTACAGAACAGAAACAGGGTTTTAAAATTTGGGTTTGGACAAACTCAGTCGAACCCAAATTTTAGTCGTCTCTAATCTGTAGATATTCAGTCAGTGGATTGGCAGAAGGCTTGTTATTAGTCCTTAAAGAGGACCTGTCACCCAGAAATTCGACACTAGGAGATGTTACTAAAGTAAGCAGCTCCTAATGCTAAAACGAGTGCCGCAGTGTTACAATGATAGCGTTATCAGAAACCTTGGACCGCGGTTCAGCGTATTCATGAGGGGTGGTCCGAGGTGTTGCCTCTTCCCCGGACCGCCCTGCTTGCTCCATAGGCCGGCGGTGACTGCTGTACGTCATGTGGCAGTCACCGCCAACAATCCCACCCCCTCATGAATACAACGGAACGCTTTGAGATCGGTGTGGAGTTTCTATTGTACTCCACAGCGGTGTTAGATATCGGAGTTTTCTGATAACTCTATCATTGTAACACTGCGGCGTTTGTTTTAGCATTTTAGTAAGCAGCTCCTATGCCGAATTTCTGGATGACAGGTGCTCTTTAAGGGCATCAGTCTGCCCCAATGTGATAGAAGTGATGGAACCTCAGGCTACATTCACACACATGTATGGGGAACGTATATACGGCCGACGTATATATGGCCGATATACGTCCCCCATACACTTCTTTGGGCTCACTGCCCTGTACGGGAGCGGTACAGTGCAGCACACGTGCGGCACCGCTCGGTAGCCCAGGAAAAGATAGGACATGTCCTATCTTTTCCCGTATTACGGCGCCGTGCGCCATAACTTCCTATGGAGAGGGGCGGGGGTTAGCGGTGCTCACCGCCTCCTCCTCTCCCTGCGCTGCCGTGTGCCCGCCGTGCTACGGTGCGGTGGGCACACGGCAGTGTGCATGTAGCCTTACAGCGATATTCCCAGGCTTTGCTGAGAGATTGGCGTTTAGAGGACTCACTGATAACTCACTTTGCCCCAAACTCGCAGCTTTCTGATCCTTGTTGAATATAAGAAAATAATAATTACATTGTTTATTCGGTTGAAAAAAGACACAAGGGAGGGTAGGGATTGGATGAGGAAGGGATTTAGGGGAAACAATTCTATAAAACATTACATCAATGTTATTTAGGTAAAAGGCATCTAGCCCCTTCCTCAGGTCACATGTCATGGGTAACGGGTGGCACCTGAGGACTGTGTTATCGGTTACCTGTCAGGTTGGGCTTAGAAAATTCAATGAAAAACACTAAAGAAGAGTAAAATGTGTTAATATCCCACTTCTTGTACATCAGCAAAGGGGTTAATGCTCTGCTCCTTCTCGGCTTGGACACTGACATTACATATACATTGCATCCGCTATAAATTCTGTAGATCTGCTCTATGGGGCTTATTTACTAAGGCTCCACGGACGCACTTTCGTCCGATTTTCCCACGTTTTCGGGATTTGCGCCGCTGGGACAGGTATTTAACAGAGGATTGTGTGGTACACGATGGGATTTTGGCGTAGCTGCGCTGCTTTCATGCGACACAAATTAGGGGGACGGACTGTCGGACGATCTGACTGATTCGGACTGAGCGCGGGATTTAACTTATGTCGCAACCAATGCACTTACATGCACCAGGAAGAAGAAGGTGAACTCCGGCGGACCTGAGCGAGGTAGCGACACATGCAGGATATCGGGCGCACGATCTTAGTGAATTGCAGCACAGTGCATTATCGGACAATGCACTCCTCCGGACTGGTAAGTAAATGAGCCCCTATGTGTTGTCTGGATGGATCGGGGATGAAATGAAACAGAGGAGTTCATGAATATTGTGATATGAGGGGGAGGCGGCCCGGGATATATAATATTATACATGATTACTATTCCATTCTTGTGTCCGTTATGTACAGAAACTGCTAGTAAGTGTCTGTTATGTTACTGGAGACTTTTCTATGTATCTGTTACAATAACCAACACTTTTTGCCTTTGTCTGTTGCCTGTCAGCAGTTTATTCTGATGGTTTTTAGTTAATTTTATTAAGAATCAGTAGGTAGAAGATAAACCGTATAAAATCCTCCTCTTCTGTTATTATGACTGTTATGTTGTGAAAAAACACAAAATAAATAAATTTTATTGAAAATAGAATGTGACGGAATGTTGATCTCCTGGCTCCTCCCCCCACGTTATGACATCACGTGGGTATATAAGAAGCTGCGGAACTTAGAAGCCTCTGAGGGTTTGTTGTAGGAGATTGAGGTAAGTCCCCCGTGTCCTGAGCTCCTGTTGTGTCCTTCATTCTCTTCTATCTTTTCTCCTACTTATCAGTAATGGCCATTTCTTTACTTCTCCTCTGTTACAGATTTGGTGCTAGTGAGTGAGAGATTGAGTTTGTGGTAAGTAACAATCTGCCTCTTGCCATTAAGGGTTTTCCTACAGTCACCACCAGGGGGAGCTCAGTGTATACAGCTGCCATGTAGTATGATCATATCTGTATAACTCCATATGTACAGAGCGCCCCCTAGTGGTGACCACCAGATGTATATTGGGAATTATTCTGCTATAGGTTCCTATATATTAGTGATATATATGGAGAATGGAAGGGATAATGGGAAACAGAATGTCCCCCTATCATATATTGTATTATCGGTCTCCATGGTTACCTGTGTTAGATTTATCAGCTCATTACTGTGATATCTTTTCCATTAACCCCATATGTTATATGGTTTTCCAGGAAGAGTTGTCATAGTGTAGATGGGGACATTACTATGTGCATTATCCCTGTGCTCCTCATATAGTAAAGCGGCTTTTGGTCTGGATGGGACTGGGCCTTGTATAACAGGATGGATCTGGGGGGCACTTACATGGGGGGTGATACTGAGGGTCTCGGGTTCTGTGCAGGTCCATAGAGATGGCTATAGATTGGGATCTAGTACAGGTGTAGGAGGGGTAGTGAGAGAAGTAATGAGGAGGGATCTCCAGGTCTTCAGGTCCCGGGGATGAGATCTGGTTATAAAGGTTTAGTAACTGAGACTTTCCTTCTCTTGGCCACTAATGTCTGATGTCCATCATGTCTCCACCTGTAGAAACCATAGAGAAGGTCCTGGACACTCACTGTCTTATGTACTTATAGGATGGAGGACGAGGAAGAGGTGGAGGTGAGGGAGGAGGTGATGGAGGAGATGGAGGAGAACATCGAGCAGGAGATTGTGGAGGTGATGGAGGAGGAGGAGGATAACACCGAGGATGAAGGATGGGAGTCTGCAGAGATGAGGTAAGTTATCAGGGCACAGGTTACAGCATATGATGAGACAAGTCATTGGGGGGGATTTATCATACGATCAGGGGGGGTAAATAATCCTGAGTAATTGGGAGGGGGAAATAATCGTAACTACTGGGGGTTCACTAATAATTGTGAATATTTCAGGGCTTGTACACAAGAAAACTGCCCCCAGGCCCCGATACATCCCCCCATTTATTTTACTGATTTACCTAGAATGGAACAAATAAAGAAATGAAGCTGTTGCCCGTAGCAACCAATCAGATCACATTGTATATTGTCCAATCGGCTTTAGACTAATGGCGGCCTCCACCTTCACCTTCCTGTAGCTGTGACCAATCTTCTCATTATGTAGAGAAATGGGGAGGCCGAGGACATGGAGGACCCCGGGTCTTATACATGAGTGATGTGATTGGCTGCCTCTGTGCTCATGTATAATGACATCACATTGTATCCTGACCTGTATATATCACGTGTCCCATCATATTCTCCTAACAGGCGCTGGTGGTGGACGATCAGGGCATTAGGCGGCCCAATACGGTAATTATACCATACTATTATTCTATATACTGCTATAACCTTATAACCAGGGGGTAATGAGGAGGGGTAAGTACATGGGGGACACCAGACATACATAGAAGGGTGTATGGGGGGTATAAGGGGTATATGGGGGACACCAGAGATACATAGAAGGGTGTATGAGGGGTATAAGGGGTGTATGGGGGACACCAGAGATACATAGAAGGGTGTATAGGGGGTATAAGTGGTATATGGGGTCACCAGAGATACATAGAAGGGTGTATGGGGGGTATAAGTGGTATATGGGGTCACCAGAGATACATAGAAGGGTGTATGGGGGGTATAAGTGGTATATGGGGGACACCAGAGGTACATAGAAGGGGACGTATGGGGAGTATAAGGGGTATATGGGGGACACCAGAGATACATAGAAGGGTGTATGGGGGTATAAGGGGTATATGGGGGACACCAGAGATACATAGAAGGGAGTATGGGGGGCATAAGGGGTATATGGGGGACACCAGAGATACATAGAAGGGTGTATGGGGGGTATAAGTGGTATATGGGGGACACCAGAGGTACATAGAAGGGAGTATGGGGGGTATAAGGGGTATATGGGGGGCATCAGAGATACATAGAAGGGTGTATGGGGGGTATAAGTGGTATATGGGGTCACCAGAGATACATAGAAGGGTGTATGGGGAGTATAAGGGGTATATGGGGGACATGTCATGTAGGGTATATAGAAGACATGTGGGGTATATGGGGGGCATAAGGGGTATGTGGGGGACATGAGGGGTATATGGGGGACATGAGGGGTATATGGGGGACATGTGGGGTATATGGGGGACATAAGGGGTATATAGAGGACATAAGGGGTATATAGAGGACATAAGGGGTATATGGGGGACATGAGGGGTATATGGGGGACATGGGGGATATATGGAGAGCATTATGGGTATATAGGGGACATGTGGGGTAAATGGGGAACATAAGGGGCATCTGATGAACATAAGGGGTAGAAGAAGGACATAAGAGGTATATGGAGAAAATGAGGGGTATATAGGGGACATAAGGGGTATATGATGGACATAAGGGGTATATGGGGGACATGAGGGGTATATGGGGGACATGAGGGGTATATGGGGGACATGTGAGGTTATGGGGGACATAAGGGGTATATGGAGCACATGAGGGGTATATAGAGAACATAAGGGGTATATAGAGGACATGAGGGGTATATGATGGACCTAAGGGGTATATGAAGCACATAAGGGGTATATGGGGGACATGAGGGGTATATGGAGAACATGAGGGGTATATGGGGGACATGAGGGGTATATGATGGACATAAGGGGTATATGGGGGACATAAGGGGTATATGGAGAACATAAGGGGTATATAGAGGACATGAGGGGTATATGATGGGTATAAGGGGGGAATGTGTAGGGCAGTTCCAGTTACCAGCGCTGTGTTTCTCTTTTAGGATAACAACAGTACGAATGTTACGATTCTTTGACCTGTTTGATAACACGTGAGTATAGAACATTTCCTTTATCCCATGAAGTTCTAGAATAATCTAGAACAAGTGTCCTCCAATCCCTTCCCCCCAGTCTCCATATTATCTGCCCCCAGAATATAAGACTGATTTATCATAGAGATTTCATTCCTATTCTGTCTCATATAGCGAGGAGGGAGATGGAGCTGAAGAAGAGGAGGAGGAGGAATGGGAGGAGCTGAGAGTGCTGGAGGAGGAGGAGGAGGAGGAAGACCTGGAAGTGAAGGAGGAGGCGGAGGTGGAGGTAGAACAGCAGAGAGCAGAGGAGGATGCGGAGGGGAAAATCCTGGATGTGGAGGAGGAGGAGGAACATCTAGAGGATCAGGAGGAGGAGGAACATCTGGAGGATCAGGAGGAGGAGATCGGTGATGAGGATGTGGAGGAGATATATGTGGAGGAGAACATCATAGAGAGTCCTAGAAGGTAAATGTAGAGTGCGAATACAATCAGCAGATTCCACACAGACATTATGGATATATTCAGTCATCATCAGAGATTTTTACTTCTTATATTGATGTCAGTGTTTTCTTTTGTAGACCTTCAGGACTGGAGGTGATTGAGGCCTGGCCGAGCGAGGAGTCTCTACAGTAAGTATGAGGAATATATAGGACCACATTTACATTACTGGGGTCCACATGGGGGTCACATACTCTCATGCAGTGACCTCTGCCCCTACACATAACCCATATTAACCCCTAACCCTCCACATGAAGATTTATCTGCTTATTATTTCTTGTAGGCCAAGACGCAAATGGTGGAAACCAAAGTGTCTGAGCCGGGGGAGCAGCCGCAAGAGGTAAGTGGCCATTTACCTTCTGCCTACCCGTAGTGATCACTAGGGGGCGCTCATTAAAAATAGTGATGCACATCCCTGCATTCTGCATAACAAATTATACTTCATCGTGATTTATTATTCCAGGCCGTGTACTGGGAAGTGGCGAAAAAATTCCAAATGCAGAGAAAATGGTGAAAAAACACATTTGCGCCATTTTTTTGTAGGCTCTGATTTTATGGCTATCACTGTGCGCCCCTAATGACAGGTCTACTTTATTCTTTGGGTCAGTGAGATCACGGGGATAACAGATTTGTAAAGGTTTTATAATGTTTTCATACATTTACAAAAATTAAAACCTCCTGAACATAAAACTTTTTGGGGGATATTGCCATCTTCTGGCGCTAATACATTCTTTATACTTTGGTGTACGGAGCTGTGGGGGGTGTCAGTTTTTCTACTTTTGATGACGTTTTTAATGCTACCATTTGGGGACTGTCAGAACCTTTGATCACTTTTTATTGAATTTTTTATGTTTTTCAAAATGGCAAAAAAAGGGCCATTTACAACTTTGGGCGCTTTTTCCTGTTACAGGTTAAACGCAGTGAAAAACCGTTATTATATTGTGATAGATCGGGCATTTTCGGACGCGGCGATACCTAATGTGTTTTTTTTTAAGCTTTTTTTATTTTTACTTTTACTATTTTTCAGACCATTTAGGGTCCTTTAACCCTAGGTTGTCTGATTGATCCTACCATATACTACAGTATGGCAGTATATGGGGATTTTCTTCCTAATTCATTACAATGTGCAATTAGCACATTGTAATGAAATTCTTAAAACGAGACGGAAGACCCAAGGCTGTCATGACGCCCGATCGCCGCACCCCGATGACGTCACCAAGGGCATAACACTGCAATATGCAGTAAAGACTTACCGGCTTAGCCCGTGAGCCCTCTCCTCGTATCCGCACCCGGCGTGCGCCGTACTATTATGGCGCTTGTCATTAAGGGTCAAGGTTCTTCTTCAGATTTTCCGGCCTTGGGGATCACCTGTAATTCTGCATCACTGACATCAATAATAATAATAATTTTTATCTTTCTTCAGCAGAAGCAGCGGAGGGGACAGAAGACCCTCCAGGTAAGTACATGACATTTACCCTATGGGATGATGTAGACTCCGCAGTCTCTGACACAATCCTCCGGCTTATGTCTCCTGCAGGTTCCTCCGTTTTTTTCTTTGCTGCTTTGCTCCTAAGGCAATGGAGTAAATTACCATCAGTCCCAGGGGCGTAACAATTGGGCCCATTGGGGGGTGGGGGCCTGCACCGACACACTGCCGCGGAGGCATAACAACAACCGGCAGTGGGGTGTAGTAACACCCACCTCATCTGTGCCCATCTGCCCGCCCAATCTCCCTCATTCCTCCCTACCCACGTGCTGCTGCCGGCCAGGCTTCATCCGTGGCTGAGCAGCCAACCCCTGCAGGTCCTGACCTCTGCCCTTCCTCTACACATGCG
Source organism: Engystomops pustulosus (assembly GCF_040894005.1). Classification (NCBI taxonomy): domain Eukaryota; kingdom Metazoa; phylum Chordata; class Amphibia; order Anura; family Leptodactylidae; genus Engystomops; species Engystomops pustulosus. The sequence continues at coordinate 20,500,963 of NC_092417.1, forward strand.
GCCAATCTGTGGTCTTCAGCTCCGTGGATGGAGCAATGGCAGACTACCGCCTCATCCTTGGCCCGGTATGTGGCCGCTGGCCCGTCTCATTTGTTGCCCATTCCCCAGCCAACTGCCTGTCTTATTGGAGGCTTAATATGCAGCTGCTGGCCCAGCTCAACCGCGCCCTGTTCTGCAGCCGCCAGCCAGCCCACCTCAAGCGCGGTCCGGCTCATCCGTGGCCCGTTCCACAGCCGCCGGCCCGCCCGCCTCATTCATGGCCCGCCTCATCCGTCACCCGATCCGCAGCCGCCCTGCTCATCTGCAGCTACCAGCACAGCAGTATCTACAGCCAAGCCTCCCCTGCCTGCACGCCAGAAAATGTAAGTGTGTATATATGTATGTGTGTATGTATTTGTAAATGGAGAGAAGGTTGATACTCCGGCACTCACAAAATCTTGATAAAATCCAAAAATTCTTTATTCCATATTATTTAAAAATGCAGGTCACATATCGCACATCCATATCCACTAGATCTAGTGGATATGGATGTGCATATGTGACCCTGCATATATGTGTATTCATGTATATCACTGCATAATTGTGTACGTATCACTGAATATATGTATGTATGAGAGTAAAAGTGTATAAAAGGGTCTGTATGAGTGAAGTTTCTGATCAGTTTCTGAAAACATAGGGATTGGGCAATTTTGATAACAACTTTCCAATCCTATCGATCCTCATATCTCCCGACATGTAATAGACAGTCACCCGAGCCAGCCCGATACTGATATATGCAAACAAGTCTGATCTGTCATGTATGAGGCGCCTTCATCTGATGTCTCTTGTACTTTGCAGATCACTGATGAGGTGGAAGAACCTGGGATTGTATAACAATGGTCTTCTATGTGATGTAAGGATAGAAGACGCTGCTGTACGGAGTCCTCCCGGCTTTATCCCTCTGGAACACGTTCTCCATGTCTTCTCCTAAAAGGTTCAAAAACTTTGGAGGCCTCTGTGTCACCCCTGACATTGGGAAAGCCGGGAAGTGTAGATTTTGGCCGTGCAGAAAACTTCTCTCTGCTAAATTCTTCTGCAATGACGAAAAATCTCCATTTGTAGGATTCTAGATGGAGCGGTATCTACATGTATATGGAGAGGAGAAATAAAAACATGGATAAGAGGAAATAATCTCCAGTTTCCTGTGTTGTATTTTCCAGAGTAAAATGAGTGTAAGTCGCTCGGGGGTCGGTGTATAAGAGTTGGCTGCACATGAATGAGTTGCTGGTATCATGAGTCCGGTGGTTACGTGGAGTGTTACCTGGACTGTGTTATAGGACTCTGGGGATTACAAGGTTTGGAGGAGTTTGGCGCCTGTTCCCAGCAGTAAGGTCTACAAGGTAGTGTCACTAGAATTAGTCACCTTCCCCCATGGGGTGAGGCTGTTTTGGAGGACATGGAGATGGTCCTATGTGGGCACCAGTACAAAGGCAAGTATTCGCCATCAAGACTTCTCCACAGACAGTACGAGGATGGGGACCCCCATATTCTTATGGTAAACCCCCTTGTGGCTAGGCTCCTGGTGTCTACCCTCATCATTCCCCAATTGGTCTATGACATTACATTGTTATATAGGGCACCTACACACTGCTCTCCAGCCTGGCTCTTCTATATGGACCTACAGCAAATCCTACAGAACATCCCCAGAATTATCAGGACACGACATCATCAGTTTTCATCAGGATTTCCCTTCCCTAGAGCGGAGCTAGAATATCGGAGAACACACATGGACAGGGGCTTATGGAAGAAGCCGCCATTTGTCTTTGATTGTGGAACCTCTAAAAGAAATTTTGTTTTACCTATTTACATTTTTGAACATCAAATAGAAACATAAACACTTCAGGGTGTAATATTATACCCAAAACAGAACATACAGAGGCAAAACCCTGTGAGGGGCACAACAATAATAGTTATGGATTAGTGAGATGGGGGAGTAGAAGAGAGGGATAAAAAGGGAGCAGAGGAAGGAGAAGAGGGAAAGAGATAAATAAATGGGGAGGGGAGCACATGGGGTCGGCTCCGGGTATCAGTAGGCCCCGGGGTGACAGAGCCTCAGTAATACGCTTTGCAGGAAACCCCAGGTAGCGGCATTAAAATCCAGAAACTAAAAGTCTCCTGTTCCCCAAAATATTCCCTAGTTCATTCTACCAAACAGCCCCCTCATGGTTATTTTATAAAAAGCCCCCCTCACCCCCTATGGATTCCTTACGTACAGCCTTATGTGAGGCCCCCACAACTCTGGGCCCGGGCACTTGTCTGGGTCTGCCCAGTGCTGTCCCCGGCCCTGGTCGCAGTGTATCAGGCTCTCGGTATATATCACTGTAACTGTGAAGCCAGTGGCCACTGATGGAGGATCCATAGATCTCCAGCGAGCAAGGATACGTGCATGTTCAACGCCCCTGCCAAAGCATAAGCAAGCTGGTAGTTGCGAATAGCGCCCTCTCCAGGTCAGGAGCTGTTATGGGGAGTCATGAACCCTCTAGGATGTTTCTAGAACTTGGAATATTGTGTAATTGCAGCTGTAGATACTGCCTGGTAAGGTAACAGTTAATTGGTATATATAATTATCCAAAGATATGTCTGCTATACAAGCTGGAAGGTGATTGGAGAGGTGCTACCACCTGACCAGGGGGAGTATGAAAACGTCTGCTGGGTGAGAGCACAGGGTTTTAGTCTAGTCAGAGTGAGAGAATCCATCTTGGAGTCAGTCTGTCTGTCTGAGCAGTCCAAGGTCTTAGCAGACAGTCAGACTGCAGGGTCTTATCCCAGAGAGAGTGAGCAGCACACCTTCAGTGCTCCCACAGCCATCAATCCCAGGAGATTCTAGTGCCTCAGGCCTACTGCCTGGCACCCAGGGCAAGTCTGGAGACGTAAGCCCAGAACTGCAGCTTCCACCACTTGCACTCAGTTCCATCTGAACCAGCCCAGCATCTGCTTTCAGGCTGCGTGCACCTTTCCTGCGGACCGACTCTCCATGACCTTCCCAGCATAAGGAATCTGCTGTTATCTGTTTCTGGCCCATTGCCTGCTGTTCAATAAGGAACTGTAAGTAGATTTGCACAACGTTGCCTCCATCTGATCCCTGGATACGGCTACTTGTCACCACCACGGGCTTCCCCATCCATTACCCAGGGACTCATGTTACAGACACTCAGGGGCTGCCCCCGGGAGAACCAGTATATCAGCCTCTCCCTCCATATTTCTTGTACACACCACCTGCTGGAGACCTGCCAGGCTGTAGTACAGCCCTCCGGTCCCCATACCAAGCACCATGACACTAGCGTGCCTAGGCCACAATCGCCAGATACAACCTGGGATTGTATAACAATGGCCTTCTATGTGATGTAAGGATAGAAGACGCTACTGTACGTGGTGCTCCCGGCTTTATCCCTCTGGAACACGTTCTCCATGTCTTCTCCTAAAAAGTTCAAAAACTTTGGAGGCCTCTGTGTCACCCCTGACATTGGGAAAGCCGGGAAGTGTAGATTTTGGCCGTGCAGCGACTTCTCTCTGCTAAATTCTTCTGCAATAACGTAAAATCTCCATTTGTAGGATTCTAGATGGAGCGGTATCTACATGTATATGGAGAGGAGAAATAAAAACATGGATAAGAGGAAATAATCTCCAGTTTCCTGCGTTGTATTTTCCAGCGTAAAATGAGTGTAAGTCGCTCGGGGGTCGGTGTATAAGAGTTGGCTGCACATGAATGAGTTGCTGGTATCATGAGTCCGGTGGTTACGTGGAGTGTTACCTGGACTGTGTTATAGGACTCTGAGGATTACAAGGTTTGGAGGAGTTTGGCGCCTGTTCCCAGCAGTAAGGTCTACAAGGTAGTGTCACTAGAATTAGTCACCTTCCCCCATGGGGTGAGGCTGTTTTGGAGGACATGGAGATGGTCCTATGTGGGCACCAGTACAAAGGCAAGTATTCATCATCAAGACTTCTCCCCAGACAGTACGAGGATGTGGACCCCCATATTCTTACGGTAAACCCCCTTGTGGCTAGGCTCCTGGTGTCTACCCTCATCATTCCCCAATTGGTCTATGACATTACATTGTTATATAGGGCACCTACACACTGCTCTCCAGCCTGGTTCTTCTATATGGACCTACAGCAAATCCTACAGAACATCCCCAGAATTATCAGGACACGACATCATCAGTTTTCATAAGGATTTCACGTCACTAGAGCGGAGCTAGAATATCGGAGAACACACATGGACAGGGGCTTATGGAAGAAGCCGCCATTTGTCTTTGATTGTGGAACCTCTAAAAGAAATTTTGTTTTACCTATTTACATTTTTGAACATCAAATAGAAACATAAACACTTCAGGGTGTAATATTATACCCAAAACAGAACATACAGAGGCAAAACCCTGTGAGGGGCACAACAATAATAGCTATGGATTAGTGAGATGGGGGAGTAGAAGAGAGGGATAAAAAGGGAGCAGAGGAAGGAGAAGAGGGAAAGAGATAAATAAATGGGGAGGGGAGCACATGGGGTCGGCTCCAGGTATCAGTAGGCCCCGGGGTGACAGAGCCTCAGTAATACGCTTTGCAGGAAACCCCAGGTAGCGGCATTAAAATCCAGAAACTAAAAGTCTCTTGTTCCCCAAAATATTCCCTAGTTCATTCTACCAAACAGCCCCCTCATGGTTATTTTATAAAAAGCCCCCCTCACCCCCTATGGATTCCTTACGTACAGCCTTATGTGAGGCCCCCACAACTCTGGGCCCGGGCACTTGTCTGGGTCTGCCCAGTGCTGTCCCCGGCCCTGGTCGCAGTGTATCAGGCTCTCGGTATATATCACTGTAACTGTGAAGCCAGTGGCCACTGATGGAGGATCCATAGATCTCCAGCGAGCAAGGATACGTGCATGTTCAACGCCCCTGCCAAAGCATAAGCAAGCTGGTAGTTGCGAATAGCGCCCTCTCCAGGTCAGGAGCTGTTATGGGGAGTCATGAACCCTCTAGGATGTTTCTAGAACTTGGAATATTGTGTAATTGCAGCTGTAGATACTGCCTGGTAAGGTAACAGTTAATTGGTATATATAATTATCCAAAGATATGTCTGCTATACAAGCTGGAAGGTGATTGGAGAGGTGCTACCACCTGACCAGGGGGAGTATGAAAACGTCTGCTGGGTGGGAGCACAGGGTTTTAGTCTAGTCAGAGTGAGAGAATCCATCTTGGAGTCAGTCTGTCTGTCTGAGCAGTCCAAGGTCTTAGCAGACAGTCAGACTGCAGGGTCTTATCCCAGAGAGAGTGAGCAGCACACCTTCAGTGCTCCCACAGCCATCAATCCCAGGAGATTCTAGTGCCTCAGGCCTACTGCCTGGCACCCAGGGCAAGTCTGGAGACGTAAGCCCAGAACTGCAGCTTCCACCACTTGCACTCAGTTCCATCTGAACCAGCCCAGCATCTGCTTTCAGGCTGCGTGCACCTTTCCTGCGGACCGACTCTCCATGACCTTCCCAGCATAAGGAATCTGCTGTTATCTGTTTCTGGCCCATTGCCTGCTGTTCAATAAGGAACTGTAAGTAGATTTGCACAACGTTGCCTCCATCTGATCCCTGGATACGGCTACTTGTCACCACCACGGGCTTCCCCATCCATTACCCAGGGACTCATGTTACAGACACTCAGGGGCTGCCCCCGGGAGAACCAGTATATCAGCCTCTCCCTCCATATTTCTTGTACACACCACCTGCTGGAGACCTGCCAGGCTGTAGTACAGCCCTCCGGTCCCCATACCAAGCACCATGACACTAGCGTGCCTAGGCCACAATCGCCAGATACAACCTGGGATTGTATAACAATGGCCTTCTATGTGATGTAAGGATAGAAGACGCTACTGTACGTGGTGCTCCCGGCTTTATCCCTCTGGAACACGTTCTCCATGTCTTCTCCTAAAAAGTTCAAAAACTTTGGAGGCCTCTGTGTCACCCCTGACATTGGGAAAGCCGGGAAGTGTAGATTTTGGCCGTGCAGCGACTTCTCTCTGCTAAATTCTTCTGCAATAACATAAAATCTCCATTTGTAGGATTCTAGATGGAGCGGGATCTACATGTATATGGAGAGGAGAAATAAAAACATGGATAAGAGGAAATAATCTCCAGTTTCCTGCGTTGTATTTTCCAGCGTAAAATGAGTGTAAGTCGCTCGGGGGTCGGTGTATAAGAGTTGGCTGCACATGAATGAGTTGCTGGTATCATGAGTCCGGTGGTTACGTGGAGTGTTACCTGGACTGTGTTATAGGACTCTGAGGATTACAAGGTTTGGAGGAGTTTGGCGCCTGTTCCCAGCAGTAAGGTCTACAAGGTAGTGTCACTAGAATTAGTCACCTTCCCCCATGGGGTGAGGCTGTTTTGGAGGACATGGAGATGGTCCTATGTGGGCACCAGTACAAAGGCAAGTATTCATCATCAAGACTTCTCCCCAGACAGTACGAGGATGTGGACCCCCATATTCTTACGGTAAACCCCCTTGTGGCTAGGCTCCTGGTGTCTACCCTCATCATTCCCCAATTGGTCTATGACAGCGGTGGCGAACCTATGGCACGCGTGCCAGAGAGGGCACGCAGAGCCCTCACTGCTGGCACGCGCCCCATCCCCCCAACCACTGCCAGGTGCGGACAGGTAATGTGTCAGTGCCGACTGAACACTGGTCGCTAAGGCAGCTGTTCTTTCTGTCCCTAAGGTACCTGCTCTCTACCAAATTTACTGCAGGCTCCGGAGCGCTGCTGTCTTCTCACAGATTAACGCACATTACAAGAATTTATGCAGGCAGCAGCACGGAGCCCGTCACAGGTCAGAGGTTGTGTGGGAGGAATCACTGACGCTGGATACTCACCCAGCGTCTGCTTTATGGTTCCTTTCCACGTGCTGTCAGAACGATCTACAGATGATTTGAACTGCAGGACAGAGTTCTGGCTGTGAGAAGGTGAGCGGGTGAGCTTTCAGATCTGCTCAATCTCCTGTGTCCTGTTTGGCCATCTGTGTCACTCGACCCTACAATCTGCCCTGATCTCAGTCATTGAGTGTATAATGACTGCTGTAAACCAAGCTCAGACAGTCCTGTGTAAAACTTTACCTTATCATACTTGATTACACAGGACTACCTCCTTATGTGTAGGAAAAAGCACCAGTCCTATTCATACCTCCCAACTTTTGGGCAAGAGAAAGAGGGACACAAAGCCCCTCCCCCTTTTTCTAAACCACGCCCACTGTCCCACCCACAGGCATAGTATAATATCTACCTTGATGGTGCCCCCATGGTACAACACCCCTTAATTTGCCCCCATGGTACAACACCCCTTAATTTGCCCCCCCCCCCTTCCCGTGGACCAATATAATATCCCCTAATGCAACTCTGCAACATGTAAACCATATAAGACCCCTCTTTAATTTTATTCTGCCTTTACATTTGGTTTTGCACTTTTATTTATCTCCCCAAACTTACACATAATACTATCTGAACTCCTACACCTACCCCTTCTCACATGGTGTAGTCCCAGTTCTCTATCCTCCTCATTTTGTTCCCTTCTGTCCTCCATCCTCCTCCTGTAGCCCCCTTCCCTATATCCTTCTCCTGTTCTCTATCCTCCTCATTCTGTGGCCTCCTGTCCTCCAGCCTCCTCCTGTAGCCTCCTGTCCTCCAGTCTCCTCCTGTAGTCTCCTGGCCTCTATCCTCCTCCTGTAGCCTCCTGTCCTCCAGCCTCCTCCTGTAACTCCTGTCCTCCAGCCTCCTCCTGTAACCTCCTGTCCTCCATCCTCCTCCTGTAGCTCCTGTCCTCCATCCTAATCCTGTAGCCTCCTGTCCTCTACCCTTCTCCTGTAGCCTCCTGTCCTCTATCCTCCTCCTGTAGCCTCCTGTCCTCTATCCTCCTCCTGTAGCCTCCTGTCCTCTATCCTCCTCCTGTAGCCTCCTGTCCTCCATCCTCCTCCTGTAGCCTTCTGTCCTCTATCCTCTTCCTGTAGCTCCTGTCCTCTATCCTCCTCCTGTAGCTCCTGTCCTCCATCCTCCTCCTGTAACTCCTGTCCTCCATCCTCCTCCTGTAACCTCCTGTCCTCCATCCTCCTCCTGTAGCTCCTGTCCTCCATCCTCCTCCTGTAGCTCCTGTCCTCTACCCTCCTCCTGTAGCCTCCTGTCCTCTATCCTCCTCCTGTCCTCTATCCTCCTCCTGTAGACTCCTGTCCCCCAGCCTCCTCTAGCATCATCCTGTCCTCCAGCCTCCTGTCCCCCAACCTCCTCTAGCTTCATCCTGTCCTCCAGCCTCCTGTCCCCCAGCCTCCTCCAGCATCATCCTGTCCCCCAGCCTCCTCCTCCTGTACCCCAGCCTCCTCTAGCATCATCCTGTCCTCCAGCCTCCTGTCCCCCAGCCTCCTCTAGCATCATCCTGTCCTCCAGCCTCCTGTCCCCCAGCCTCCTCCAGCATCATCCTGTCCTCCAGCCTCCTGTCCCCCAGCCTCCTCCTCCTGTACCCCAGCCTCCTCTAGCATCATCCTGTCCTCCAGCCTCCTCTAGCATCATCCTGTCCTCCAGCCTCCTGTCCCCCAGCCTCCTCTAGCATCATCCTGTCCTCCAGCCTCCTGTCCCCCAGCCTCCTCTAGCATCATCCTGTCCTCCAGCCTCCTCCTCCTGTACCCCAGCCTCCTTCAGCATCATCCTGTCCTCCAGCCTCCTCCTCCTGTCCCCCAGCCTCCTCTAGCATCATCCTGTCCTCCAGCCTCCTGTCCCCCAGCCTCCTCTAGCATCATCCTGTCCTCCAGCCTCCTGTCCCCCAGCCTCCTCTAGCATCATCCTGTCCTCCAGCCTCCTCCTCCTGTACCCCAGCCTCCTTCAGCATCATCCTGTCCTCCAGCCTCCTCCTCCTGTACCCCAGCCTCCTATAGCACCATCCTGTCCTCCAGCCTCCTGTCCCCCAGCCTCCTCCAGCATCATCCTGTCCTCCATCCTCCTGTCCCCCAGCCTTCTCCTCCTGTCCCCCAGCCTCTTCCAGCATCATCGTGTCCCCCCAGCCTCCTTTCCCCCAGCCTCCTCCTCCTGTCCCCCAGCCTCTTCCAGCATCATCGTGTCCCCCCAGCCTCCTCCTCCTGTCCCCCACCCTCCTCCAGCATCATCCTGTCCCCCAGCCTCCTCCTCCTGTACCACAGCATCCATCATCCTGTCCTCCAGCCCCCTGTCCCCCAGCCTTCTCCTCCTGTCCTCCAGCCTCCTCCAGCATCATCGTGTCCCCCCAGCCTCCTTTCCCCCAGCCTTCTCCTCCTGTACCCCAGCCTCCTCCAGTTTCCTTCTCCTGTCCCCAAGGATACCAAAATTATAGGTTTTATAATGATTTTATACTTTAACAAAAATTAAAACCTCCTCTTCATATTGCCATCTTCTGATGCTAAGTTGTTCTTTTTAGTGGTCTTGTTTTAGAGTGCAGAACATTTTTTATATCACTTTTTAGAGCATTTTTTTAAAAGGTATTAATTAAAAATCTTTTTTTGGAAAGTTTTTTTGCGTTTTTTTCTCCGGCGTTTACCGTGCAGGTCCAGTAACGATTCTTTTTTACAGATTGTTACATACCAAAATACCGTATATATTCCGGCGTATAAGACGACTTTTGAAGACAGAAAAATCTTCTGTCTTGTCTGGGGTCGTCTTATACGCCAGTAATCCCGACCGCCCGCCGTGTATTCACGGGCTGAGCCCTCACCATAGCCGGTAAGTCTTTGCTGCATATTGCAGCGAAAACACCGGTTTTCACAGCGATGGCTGCCGGCAGCCTCAAAAATCTGCCGGCAGCCTCAAAAAGACATCGGGGCGCATACTCGCCCTCTGGTGGCCCCGATGTCTGCGCGGCTCGTCTTCAGCCTACCGCGCCGTCTTCTTTCTTCTGCCAGGCGCCGCCATGTTTTTCCCCGGGGCAGCGCCTAGTATGACGTCAGCAGCGGCGCATCATACTAGGCGCCTGCCGGGGAAGATCAATGGCGGCGCCCGGCAGAAGAAAGAAGACGGCGCGGAAGACTGAAGATGAGCCGCGCGGACATCAGGGGAGCAGCGCTGCACATTGGGGCCACCGGAGGGTGAGTATATAAGTTTTTTTTTTAATGCTGGGCTGTGCTGTATACTACTGGGGGCTGTGCTGTATACTACTGGGGGCAGTGCTGTATACTACTGGGGGCAGTGCTGTATACTACTGGGGGCTGTGCTGTATACTACTAGGGGCAGTGCTGTATACTACTGGGGGCAGTGCTGTATACTACTGGGGGCAGTGCTGTATACTACTGGGGGCTGTGCTGTATACTACTGGGGGCTGTGCTGTATACTACTGGGGGCAGTGCTGTATACTACTGGGGGCAGTGCTGTATACTACTGGGGGCAGTGCTGTATACTACTGGGGGCAGTGCTGTATACTACTGGGGGCTGTGCTGTATACTACTAGGGGCAGTGCTGTATACTACTGGGGGCAGTGCTGTATACTACTGGGGGCAGTGCTGTATACTACTGGGGGCTGTGCTGTATACTACTAGGGGCAGTGCTGTATACTACTGGGGGCTGTGCTGTATACTACTAGGGGCAGTGCTGTATACTACTGAGGGCTGTGCTGTATACTACTGGGGGCAGTGCTGTATACTACTGGGGGCAGTGCTGTATACTACTGGGGGCTGTGCTGTATACTACTAGGGGCAGTGCTGTATACTACTGGGGGCAGTGCTGTATACTACTGGGGGCAGTGCTGTATACTACTGGGGGCAGTGCTGTATACTACTGGGGGCAGTGCTGTATACTACTGGGGGCAGTGCTGTATACTACTGGGGGCTGTGCTGTATACTACTAGGGGCAGTGCTGTATACTACTGGGGGCAGTGCTGTATACTACTGGGGGCAGTGCTGTATACTACTGGGGGCTGTGCTGTATACTACTGGGGGCAGTGCTGTATACTACTGGGGGCAGTGCTGTATACTACTGGGGGCAGTGCTGTATACTACTGGGGGCTGTGCTGTATACTACTAGGGGCAGTGCTGTATACTACTGGGGGCAGTGCTGTATACTACTGGGGGCAGTGCTGTATACTACTGGGGGCTGTGCTGTATACTACTGGGGGCTGTGCTGTATACTACTGGGGGCAGTGCTGTATACTACTGGGGGCAGTGCTGTATACTACTGGGGGCAGTGCTGTATACTACTGGGGGCAGTGCTGTATACTACTGGGGGCTGTGCTGTATACTACTAGGGGCAGTGCTGTATACTACTGGGGGCAGTGCTGTATACTACTGGGGGCAGTGCTGTATACTACTGGGGGCTGTGCTGTATACTACTAGGGGCAGTGCTGTATACTACTGGGGGCTGTGCTGTATACTACTAGGGGCAGTGCTGTATACTACTGAGGGCTGTGCTGTATACTACTGGGGGCAGTGCTGTATACTACTGGGGGCAGTGCTGTATACTACTGGGGGCTGTGCTGTATACTACTGGGGGCTGTGCTGTATACTACTAGGGGCAGTGCTGTATACTACTGGGGGCAGTGCTGTATACTAATGGGGGCAGTGCTGTATACTACTGGGGGCAGTGCTGTATACTACTGGGGGCTGTGCTGTATACTACTGGGGGCTGTGCTGTATACTACTGGGGGCAGTGCTGTATACTACTGGGGGCTGTGCTGTATACTACTGGGGGCTGTGCTGTATACTACTAGGGGCAGTGCTGTATACTACTGGGGGCTGTGCTGTATACTACTGGGGGCTGTGCTGTATACTACTAGGGGCAGTGCTGTCTACTACGGGGGGCTGTGCTGTATACTACTGGGGGCTGTGCTGTATACTACTAGGGGCAGTGCTGTATACTACTGGGGGCTGTGCTGTATACTAATGGGGGCTGTGCTGTATACTACTGGGGGCTGTGCTGTATACTACTGGGGGCAGGCTGTATACTACTGGGGGCTGTATACTACTGGGGGCTGTGCTGTATACTACTGGGGGCTGTATACTACTGGGGGCTGTGCTGTATACTACTGGGGGCTGTGTACTACTGGGGGCTGTGCTGTATACTACTGGGGGCAGTGCTGCATACTACTGGGGGCAAGCTGCATACTACTGGGGGCAAGCTGCATACTACTGGGGGCAAGCTGCATACTACTGGGGGCAGTGCTGTATACTACTGGGGGCTGTGCTGTATACTACTGGGGGCTGTGCTGTATACTACTGGGGGCAGTGCTGTATACTACTGGGGGCTGTGCTGTATACTACTGGGGGCTGTGCTGTATGCTACTGGGGGCAGTGCTGTATACTACTGGGGGCAGTGCTGTATACTACTGGGGGCAGGCTGTATACTACTGGGGGCAGTGCTGTATACTACTGAGGGCTGTGCTGTATACTACTGGGGGCTGTGCTGTATACTACTGGGGGCAAGCTGCATACTACTGGGGGCAGTGCTGTATACTACTGGGGGCTGTGCTGTATGCTACTGGGGGCAGTGCTGTATACTACTGGGGGCAGTGCTGTATACTACTGGGGGCAGGCTGTATACTACTGGGGGCAGTGCTGTATACTACTGAGGGCTGTGCTGTATACTACTGGGGGCTGTGCTGTATACTACTGGGGGCAAGCTGCATACTACTGGGGGCAGTGCTGTATACTACTGGGGGCAGTGCTGTATACTACTGGGGGCTGTGCTGTATACTACTGGGGGCAAGCTGTATACTACTGGGGGCAGTGCTGTATACTACTGGGGGCAGTGCTGTATACTACTGGGGGCAGTGCTGTATACTACTGGGGGCTGTGCTGTATGCTACTGGGGGCAGTGCTGTATACTACTGGGGGCAGTGCTGTATACTACTGGGGGCAGGCTGTATACTACTGGGGGCAGTGCTGTATACTACTGAGGGCTGTGCTGTATACTACTGGGGGCAGTGCTGTATACTACTAGGGGCAGTGCTGTATACTACTGGGGGCAGTGCTGTATACTACTGGGGGCAGTGCTGTATACTACTGGGGGCAGTGCTGTATACTACTGGGGGCAGTGCTGTATACTACTGGGGGCTGTGCTGTATACTACTAGGGGCAGTGCTGTATACTACTGGGGGCAGTGCTGTATACTACTGGGGGCAGTGCTGTATACTACTGGGGGCTGTGCTGTATACTACTAGGGGCAGTGCTGTATACTACTGGGGGCTGTGCTGTATACTACTAGGGGCAGTGCTGTATACTACTGAGGGCTGTGCTGTATACTACTGGGGGCAGTGCTGTATACTACTGGGGGCAGTGCTGTATACTACTGGGGGCTGTGCTGTATACTACTGGGGGCTGTGCTGTATACTACTAGGGGCAGTGCTGTATACTACTGGGGGCAGTGCTGTATACTAATGGGGGCAGTGCTGTATACTACTGGGGGCAGTGCTGTATACTACTGGGGGCTGTGCTGTATACTACTGGGGGCTGTGCTGTATACTACTGGGGGCTGTGCTGTATACTACTGGGGGCAGTGCTGTATACTACTGGGGGCTGTGCTGTATACTACTGGGGGCTGTGCTGTATACTACTAGGGGCAGTGCTGTATACTACTGGGGGCTGTGCTGTATACTACTGGGGGCTGTGCTGTATACTACTAGGGGCAGTGCTGTCTACTACGGGGGGCTGTGCTGTATACTACTGGGGGCTGTGCTGTATACTACTAGGGGCAGTGCTGTATACTACTGGGGGCTGTGCTGTATACTAATGGGGGCTGTGCTGTATACTACTGGGGGCTGTGCTGTATACTACTGGGGGCAGGCTGTATACTACTGGGGGCTGTATACTACTGGGGGCTGTGCTGTATACTACTGGGGGCTGTATACTACTGGGGGCTGTGCTGTATACTACTGGGGGCTGTATACTACTGGGGGCTGTGCTGTATACTACTGGGGGCAGTGCTGCATACTACTGGGGGCAAGCTGCATACTACTGGGGGCAAGCTGCATACTACTGGGGGCAGTGCTGTATACTACTGGGGGCTGTGCTGTATACTACTGGGGGCTGTGCTGTATACTACTGGGGGCAGTGCTGTATACTACTGGGGGCTGTGCTGTATACTACTGGGGGCTGTGCTGTATGCTACTGGGGGCAGTGCTGTATACTACTGGGGGCAGTGCTGTATACTACTGGGGGCAGGCTGTATACTACTGGGGGCAGTGCTGTATACTACTGAGGGCTGTGCTGTATACTACTGGGGGCTGTGCTGTATACTACTGGGGGCAAGCTGCATACTACTGGGGGCAGTGCTGTATACTACTGGGGGCTGTGCTGTATGCTACTGGGGGCAGTGCTGTATACTACTGGGGGCAGTGCTGTATACTACTGGGGGCAGGCTGTATACTACTGGGGGCAGTGCTGTATACTACTGAGGGCTGTGCTGTATACTACTGGGGGCTGTGCTGTATACTACTGGGGGCAAGCTGCATACTACTGGGGGCAGTGCTGTATACTACTGGGGGCAGTGCTGTATACTACTGGGGGCTGTGCTGTATACTACTGGGGGCAAGCTGTATACTACTGGGGGCAGTGCTGTATACTACTGGGGGCAGTGCTGTATACTACTGGGGGCAGTGCTGTATACTACTGGGGGCTGTGCTGTATGCTACTGGGGGCAGTGCTGTATACTACTGGGGGCAGTGCTGTATACTACTGGGGGCAGGCTGTATACTACTGGGGGCAGTGCTGTATACTACTGAGGGCTGTGCTGTATACTACTGGGGGCAGTGCTGTATACTACTAGGGGCAGTGCTGTATACTACTGGGGGCAGTGCTGTATACTACTGGGGGCAGTGCTGTATACTACTGGGGGCTGTGCTGTAATGGTAATGTTGTTGTTGTTTGCCTTATGTTTATGAGCGACAGTTTTCCTGCTATATACCTGCATGTCATAAGAATTTACATTAAAAAAGGACCATGTTAAATTCAAATCAGTTTTTTTAAAAATTTTTATCTGTGTTTTGTATGCGTTGGAAAAGGGGTAGTCTTATACGGCGAATATATCTTAAACTCTATATTTTAAACAGGAAAGTAGGGGATCGTCTTATACGCCGGAATATACGGTATATGTATGTGTGTGGGGGTTGTGTTTTTGTGTGTTTTATACTTTATTAAGTGTTTTTATGGGAAAGTGACATTTTAGGGGCTTATAATTTCATGTATTTATTTTTTATTCAAGTCCAATACACTGCTCTACAATACTTCTTCATTGTAGAGCAGTGTAAACTGTCTTCCAGGGACATTGTGCAGCCCCAGGGCACTTGGCAGTCCTCGGGGCTGCCCAGAAGAGGAACAGCCTTACACGCCGTGATCATGCATGACCGCGGCGTGTAAGGGGTTAACACCCGCGATCGGAGTCAGCTCCGATCGCGGGTGTTACAGCGCGGTGTCAGCTGTGATAGACAGCTGCCAGCCGCGGCTTCTGGTGCCGGCTCTGTTCGTGAGCCGGTGCCAGAAGCGGGACGCTATACTACGTCCCGGTGCGCTAAGTATCTAGCCACAGGGACGTGGTATAAGGTCCAGGTGTGCCTAGGGGTTAATAGCTCACTGATGGCTATATCCCCCTTGGTGTGGAGAAGGGAAAAATAATCGCAATGTCTGGCGGTTCACAAGACATTGCGATTATTTCAGGGCTTGTATGTCACAAAGCTGCCATACAAGCCCTGATAGAGGTGTCCTGTCACACAGCATACACAGCTACAGGTCAGTGTGGGGGTCAGGCTGTGTCCTACCTCATCCCTGCTGTGCAGATTCTCCTAATGGACGTCTGTAGACTCTGGAGGGGGGCACATCACACAGGCTGCCCCCTCCACCTCCACAGCTTCATGAGCAGAGGGTCTCCGGGTCACACAGCAGCAGACCCTCCTGTAGATTCATCCTCAGAGATCGTGGCAGCTCACACAGGGGGGGAAGAGGAGGAGGGACCCTGCTGTGCCATGTTCTGTGCTGGGAGCTCACGATCTCCAGGTGACACCCCCCCTCCTCCCTGTTGATTCCTCCTTAGACATCCCGCGGCAGCTCACACAGGGGGAGGGGGGCGGCCCGGGGGAGGAGAAGGAGGGGCCGTGCACTGCTGTGAGCTCTGCCTTCACAGCCTCCGCGCTGCCTCCTCTGTCTCTGCAGCCGGTGTGTCCCGGGACCAGGAGACGGGACAAAGTCTCTTGGCCCGGGACAATGCAGAGGAAAGCGTGATAACCTCTTAACCTCCCGGGGCGGCGGGACACAGCTGAAAAACCGTGACAGTCCCGCCGAAACCGGGACGGTTGGGAGGTATGCCTATGTAAGAACATAAAACTGCTGCCTCTTCCTACCATAAATGTCAGACAGTCCTGTTTAAGTAACACTGTCAAATTTTACACAGCACTGTGATTCAGGTAACTACAACAGTCCTTAGTAAGTGTGTGGTCACAAATACCACCAGGCTTTGGTCCGATTGCGCATGTGTTTCTATGGAAATGCAAGTGATCGGTAACCAAAACCCAGTGTAATGCATTGTTTTAATGGACGACACCATGTTCTGGTTACTGATTGCATGCGTTTCCATAGAAATGCATCTGGATCAGGCCAAAGCCTGCCCCCATACTGTAGTGCTGCGTTTGTATATGCAGCGCTAGCAGTCTGCATTAATAGGGCTGCTGCCTCTTCCTCAATGTCACACGTATGAAACAAATATAGGAGTTTTGAAATGCAAATAAAACGCAATGGGAGGGAACCTACCTCTGATTGGGAATGTATCATTTTATTGATTCTAAACTAAACCGTCAGTTTTCAGGTTAACTTGCCGTACTGGCACTTTGCGATAAGTAATTAGGTTTTGGGTTGCAGTTTGGGCACTCGGTCTCTAAAAGGTTCGCCATCACTGGTCTATGACATTACATTGTTATATAGGGCACCTACACACTGCTCTCCAGCCTGGCTCTTCTATATGGACCTACAGCAATCCTACAGAACATCCCAGAATTATCAGGAGACGACATCATCAGTTTTCATAAGGATTTCCCGTCACTAGAGCGGAGCTAGAATATCGGAGAACACACATGGACAGGGGTTTATGGAAGAAGCCGCCATTTGTCTTTGATTGTGGAACCTCTAAAAGAAATTTTGTTTTACCAATTATAATTTTTATTAGAAGTTTTTTGTGAACATGAAATAGAAACATAAACACTTCAGGGTGTAATATTATACCCAGAGCAGAACATACAGAGGCAAAACCCTGTGAGGGGCACAACAATAATAGCTATGGATTAGTGAGATGGGGGAGTAGAAGAGAGGGATAAAAAGGGGGCAGAGGAACGAGAAGAGGGAAAGAGATAAATAAATGGGGAGGGGAGCACATGGGGTCGGCTCCAGGTATCAGTAGGCCCCGGGGTGACAGAGCCTCAGTAATACGCTTTGCAGGAAACCCCAGGTAGCGGCATTAAAATCCAGAAACTAAAAGTCTCTTGTTCCCCAAAATATTCCCTAGTTCATTCTACCAAACAGTCCCCTCATGGTTATTTTATAAAAAGCCCCCCTCACCCCCTATGGATTCCTTACGTACAGCCTTATGTGAGGACCCCACAACCCTGGGCCCCGGCACTTGTCTGGGTCTGCCCAGTGCTGTCCCCGGCCCTGGTCGCAGTGTATCAGGCTCTCGGTATATATTATTGATCCTGTAAAGCCAGTGGCCACTGATGGAGGATCCGTAGATCTCCAGCGAGCAAGGATATGTGCATGTGCAACGCCCCTGCCAAAGCATAGGCAGTCTGATAGTTGTGAATAGCGCCCTCTCCAGGTCAGGAGCTGTTATGGGGAGTCATGAACACTCTAAGATGTTTCTAGAACTTGGAATATTGTGTAATTGCAGCTGTAGATACTGCCTGGTAAGGCAACAGTTAATTGGTATATATAATTATCCAAAGATACTTCTGCTATACAAGCTGGAAGGTGATTGGAGAGGTGCTACCACCTGACCAGGGGGAGTATGAAAACGGCTGCTGGGTGAGAGCACAGGGTTTTAGTCTAGTCAGAGTGAGAGAATCCATCTTGGAGTCAGTCTGTCTGTCTCAGCAGTCCTAGGTCTTAGCAGTCAGTCAGACTGCAGGGTCTTATCCCAGAGAGAGAGAGCAGCACACCTTCAGTGCTCCCACAGCCATCAATCCCAGGAGATTCTAGTGCCTCAGGCCTACTGCCTGGCACCCAGGGCAAGTCCGGAGACTTAAGCCCAGAACTGCAGCTTCCACCACTTGCACTCATTTCCATCTGAACCAGCCCAGCCCAGTATCTACTATCAGGCTGCGTGCACCTTTCCTGCGGACCGACTCTCCATGACCATCCCAGCATAAGGAATCTGCTGTTATCTGTTTCTGGCCCATTGCCTGCTGTTCAATAAAGAGTTGTAAGTTGATTTGCACAACGTTGCCTCCATCTGATCCCTGGATACGGCTGTCACCACCACCATTACCCAGGGACTTATCTTACAGACACTCAGGGGTTGTCCCAGGGAGAACCTGTACATCTGCCTCTCCCTCCATATTTCTTGCACACACCACCTGCTGGAGACCTGCCAGGCTGTAGGACAGCCCTCCGGTCCCCATACAGCACCACCATGACACTAGCGTGCCTAGGCCGCAAACGCCAGACACTCCGGTATTCTGGGCCCCGGCTGACTCCAGGCCCCGAGAATAGGCTAGGCCCCGATGCGGGATGTAGCACACGTGCCTCGTTAAAGGGGTATTCCTCCCATGAAGAGAAGTTACTCAGCACAACAAAATAACACATTCTCTAATTCACTGTTATTAACAAATATGCCGCATTTCACAGATATAATTCCCACCTGTCTCTATCAGTCCTGCTGTACACAATTTCAGTTGCCCCTAGACACGACCCTGAAACTTCAAGCTTAGGATTGGCGGCATCTTGCATTTTTGTGTGAGATCGGGCGGATGAGATTTTGTGTCTCGTGGCTGTAGCCCCGCCCCCTGAAGCCCTAGCCCCGCCCCCTGCAGGGAGCTCACAGACACTGATCACTTTCTGGCAGGAGATTGTGAGAAGGGACAAGCTGCAAACTACAAGCTACAAGGAGATAAGTGATCCGGGGGAAGGCAGACAGGAACACAGATGTAACAGTGCCGTATGTGTAATTGCTAACTGAATTTAGGGACAGAAGTACTGGCAGGGTTAACAGATTTTACAGAATATTGCCAAAGGCAAATACGAATCATGCCATTTTCAAGTACTTGATAAAACATAACTTTTAATGTATCGTTAATAAAATACTTTTTTCTGTGTAAATAAAGATTTAAAAACCCAATATTTGTGTGGAATGGATTCAGTTGTTACTAGAAGGGTTTCATTTATTATGAGGGGTCTATATCAGGGTCTATTACTTTGGGTTATAGTGGTGCAGATCGTAACCATTGCACACATACAGGAGCCGCAGTGACCTTGTGTGCTCACTAGATGTCAGTATTGTTAATGGAGAAGTGAATGACCCTTTGGCCACTGTTTCCTGAGATTGATACATTGGGGCAGATTTACTTATCCAGTCCCATCGCGATCCCGCGGTGCGATGTCCGACGAGAATTCGGATCTGCCGCGATTCACGTAGCTCGTGCGTCCGAGATCCTGCATCCGTCGATTCCCCGCCGAAGTCCGCCGGAGTTCACCTGCTTCTTCCCGGTGATTGTAAGTGCCTGTCTTGTGACACAATTCTAAATGTTAAATCCTGCACGTTGTCCGAATCCATCGGGTTATCCAACGGCCCGCCCCCAGATTTCTGTTGCGTGCAAGCCGGCAGCCATGCGCCAAAATTAATCGCATGCGGCATAATCCCGGGGCAATTCGGTGCAAAGCAGAAATCATCGGCAACCCGGCGAAAATGCGTCCGACTGACCTTTAGTAAATGAGCCCCAATGTCTCACACGTATCCGCTGCCTATTATCACTAGTGGCTTGTGCTCTATCTAGTACACACCACGGTCTGGTCGCTATCCTGCAGCTTACTCTGACTGCAGTCCGGAGTGTTACATGGAGCAGCTGCTATGTCACTTCTCTTCCACACTCATATTGTACAATACAAAGCTTTATTATCCCCCAACATGTATCGCCATCTAATGGATCTCATGTATCGCCATCTAATGGATCTCATGTATCGCCATCTAATGGATCTCATGTATCGCCATCTAATGGATCTCATGTATCGCCATCTAATGGATCTCATGTATCGCCATCTAATGGATCTCATGTATCGCCATCTAATGCATCTCATGTATCGCCATCTAATGGATCTCATGTATCGCCATCTAATGGATCTCATGTATCGCCGTCTAATGGATCTCATGTATCGCCATGTAATGGATCTCATGTATCGCCATCTAATGGATCTCATGTATCGCCATCTAATGGATCTCATGTATCGCCATCTAATGGATCTCATGTATCTCTGATCTAATGCATCTCATGTATCGCCATCTAATGGATCTCATGTATCGCCATCTAATGCATCTCATGTATCGCCATCTCATGGATCTCATGTATCGCCATCTAATGGATCTCATGTATCGCCATCTAATGCATCTCATGTATCGCCATCTAATGGATCTCATGTATCGCCATCTAATGGATCTCATGTATCGCCGTCTAATGGATCTCATGTATCGCCATCTAATGGATCTCATGTATCGCCATCTAATGGATCTCATGTATCGCCATCTAATGGATCTCATGTATCGCCATCTAATGCATCTCATGTATCGCCATCTAATGGATCTCATGTATCGCCATCTAATGACTGGGAGGTAGTAAACATTACCCATTCTCTTTTCCGCCAGCTGTGACTTGAGATGATCACCGAAAACCATTATTACTTTAATATTCAAAATTAACCACAATCTCCGTCCGTCTCTTTGTAAACCATCGCTGCCCGAAGCGGTTTGCACAACCGGACTCTCGAATCAGCACTTCGACTTCCGGGCAAAATCCACATCAATTCACATTTTCCATCAGCTGTGACTTGAGATGATCACTGAAAACCAAAAACAACAAAAAACAAGTATCTATGGCCCTAAATCGCCTAGAGAAGGGGCCGGGGACTGTGGGGGATTTCGGTGGTTCGCCAGTTTAAAAAAGGCGGTTTCTGGCGATTGGCCCCCTCCTTTCTGGGCGGCCACCTAAGGGTGGGCTCAGCTAGGGGAAGAGGGCCGCCCTACGGCTATAAAAGTTTGAGGACACGTGGGGGGGGCCTCTTTCCTTCTACCTTCAGGATCAACAAGGTGTGAAGTCTAAGACCCCCCCTACGTGCCATCACTTACCCAGATTGTCGCCATGTCCCTCATTCTGGATGAGCAAGTGATGGACCGGATCGCCAGGGAAGGATCAGGCTGGCTGGATGTCCTCATCAAGCGCAGCGCTGCCCAGAAGGAACATAAGGGGGCCGGACCGGCGCCTGCATCACCCCCCCAGGTACCAGGCCTGCCGGATGCCTCTGCCTGTCAGGCAGAGGCCGAACGCGGCACCCGGCCACCGGCCGGCACGCCGCAACAGCGATCCCCCTGCTCCTCACCTCCTCCTCTGGGGACCCCCGATGTGCTCCCTGGCAGCGCGGCATCTGCGACTGCTCCTGAGCGGAGCGAAGAGAGAGGGCGGCCCGTGCACCGCATCAGGCCTCCAAACCGCCTCAGCCCCGGGTCCCCCCCCCCCAGCACCAGGAGACGCGGAGCGGCAGGGAAGAAGAATCCCTCGCCGCAGGTTATGGGCTCACCGGCACCCCGCAGCACAGCTGATCAGTGTGGGCTCCGGCCTGTCACTGCTCCTGGGGGTAAGAAGCGCGGTCTGCGCAAATCCCCCACCCCCCCCAACTCTGCCCCATCCCAGGTCCCTTATTGTAATCCTCCCCCCTCCTCCCCCAGGCCAAAAACCCCCCAGAGGCATGAAAAAAGCCTCCCCCTGTACCTCCATGCTGCTTCCACTCCTCCTCGGCACATGTCTCCGCAGTACAGGGCTTCCTCTGCTCCCTCCCCCTCAGGCAGTGAATCATGTAATGACACATTTCGGACACTAGATGTCGCCCCACCATCCTATCTTCCCCATCCCAGCCATGGTAGGAGGGATGCCAGACCCGCCACCTACCATCGCCATAGCTACAGCGGCGCTGACCTCCGAAAGTCGCGCCGCATTTTCGTTGCCGACTCGGGTTCTGAATATTCTCCAGCAGGTTTCATCAGTCGCAAGCATCAAAGGAACCGCCGCGACAGAGTTACGAGCTCCTCGTCCTCTGATTCAAGTGGCCGTCATGCGGCGCACTTTCACAGAAAAGGTTCCCGCCACGACTACCACCGATACCAGGAGCCGACCTGTCATCACTCAAAGAGGTCAAGAGCATCTTCCAGCTTCCCGCCACAGCGTTGCTACCTGCCACGCAGCAGACCGTCCAGCGGTGGTGCAGCAAGAAGATCGCCGCCACGCCAGTCTCCTGTTTCGCAGCAGTCGGCACCGCCACGTCAGTCTCCTGCTCCCCAGCAGTTGGCTCCCCAGGACCAGCCCACAGCGCAAGGACAGACAGCGCTCACCATTCCGGTTGATCTACCTTCTGCTGCGAACGGTGAGTTCAGTGGTCTTCCCTCGTGGTCGGCCATTACCTCTGCGCCGCAGAATACTAACACGGACACCACACACATGATATCATCCCATAAATCTGTTCTATCTCAATTAGAATCAAACCAGCAAGGGTTAGGGGTTAATGCACAAGCACAGCCCAATATTAACGTAGGGGCGGGTAATACATTTAGGGATACAATGTTTTGCGCGGTAGCCCCCTTAGGTAAATATGTCCCTGAGGAAGTGAAGAATAAAATTCAGAAGGGTGAATATGTTGATATTTGGTCCCTGCTCAATGTCGACCACATCTCGGTCGACAAGGAGAGAATTTTTGAAAAAGGTTCGGAAAAAAAGGTTAAGGCTTCAAAAACCCTACACAATTGGCTGCAGGCTTTTGCGGTGATGGCCTCCATTATCACCCAAAAATCTCCAGCCTCGGCCCCGGATTTATTCGTTTATATGGACACAATTCTAAATGCGTTTAAACTTCACGGGGGCACCGCTTGGTGGAGGTACGACGAGGAGTTTCATCGCAGCCTATCACTTAACCCCAGTATCGGCTGGGCGTCCAAGGCTACGGACGTCTGGTTACAACTGATACTGGCACAACGCTCACAACGGCCCTTTTCAGGGGCCACCGCAGGGCCAGCTCAGCAGTCTGCCCCTGCGGGTCACAAACCCACCGGAGCATGCTGGCTGTACAACGAGGGCCATTGCAGATTCTACAACTCATGCAGATTTAGGCACGAGTGTTCAATCTGCGGTGGTAATCACTCAGCCTTGCGTTGCTACCGCAAAAACAAAACAAACTCCTTCCCGTCCCAATCCACGAACCCCGGTGAACGTGCACAGGCTCGCTCACTGGCTAAAGTTATATCCCAAGAAACGGGAAGCAAGCCTTCTTGAAGGGGGTTTTCTTCTTGGTTTCTTTATCCCGCACCAACCTTCCACTACCCTTTTTATGTGCAGTAATTTGATATCTGTCCGGGAAAACCCCCTCTTGGCTCTTCAAAAAGTTTCAAAAGAGGTTCAATTAGGCAGAATGGCCGGCCCCTTTGTAGACCCCCCTTTTTTCAACTTCAGGGTTTCTCCTCTTGGCCTGGTCCCTAAAAAGGAAACGGGATCGTTTAGATTAATCCATCACTTATCTTTCCCCAAGGGTGCGTCGGTAAATGACGACATCTCAAAGGAGGATGCAGCTGTATCCTATGTTTCGTTCGACCAGGCCGTAAATTTGGTCAGGCAGGCGGGCGAAGGGGCCCTCTTAGCCAAATCTGACATAGAGTCTGCCTTTAGGTTGTTGCCAGTTCACCCGTCATGCTTCCATCTTTTAGGGTGCTATCTCGAGGGTCATTATTATTATGACATGTGTCTTCCCATGGGCTGCTCCATCTCATGTTACTATTTTTTTTTTTTAACTGCTTTATTGAATAGAATCATGAAATAAATGTACAGCTGCATTATACACAATTATTGGTACACAAAAAGAAAAGGATTGTGACAGTAATTGGAACACTTTCTTCCAGTAGTTGCTCAATCATTCTACCACCCGCCTACCCTACAGCATGTGTGTCTCCATAGCTGTGGTTTATTGTGTTACAGTAGTATCATATGTATACGCCATGTCATAATACAATGCAACCATATGAACATTGCAAAGCAAACAAAACATTACTTGCGGGTGATTCTGGTAACTCTGGATCTGTAGGTGCCGTTAAAGTACCCTTATCTTATGGCCGTTTAGTTAATAAGGTTTGAGCCCCTTGAGTGAGCTCTAGCCTGAGTGCCCCTGATCTATTCCCCAGGGTCCGGGGTGTAGCGGGCCCACACCTTTCGCTTCATGCCCAAGTAACTTATCAGCGATGGGATAGACATTGTCAACCTGCAGATTGTTCTTCTGCAAGTATTGCCCTGAGTCTATGAGGAGAATAGTGTGTCTCACCCGAGTCACACCAAGTACCCCAGATTTGGGCGAATTTATCTGGACAATTCCTGTGTTTGTATAAAACTGCCTCATAGGGAAGCATTTGATTGATTTGTGCTTTCCACATTCGTGTTGTCGGCGTGTTGGGGTCATACCACCGGAGCGCTATGCATTTTCTTGCTATGAATAATGTTTCCCGTAGGAAAATGCGGTGATAATGTGTCCAGTCTTCTTCTGATAAGACCCCTAAGAGGCACACCTCAGGTACACATGGGACCGTCAGGGTAATAAGTCTAGTGAGAAAATCTGTAACATGTTTCCAAAATCTTGCTATTGGGGTACATTCCCATATCATATGCATGAAGTCGGCTTCCAAGGAGCCACATCTAGGACAGGCAGTGGAATGTACCCGGCCCATTTTCTGCATGCGGACCGGAGTGAGGTATGCCTGATGGAAAATATATAATTGTGTCATACGGTTATTTATGGACGGGGACACTTTGGTGTGAGAAGATAATAATTCGGAGTCAATCTCCTCCGAGGATGATTGCATGAGTTGTTTCCATCTGTGCAAAGTGCGTGGTGGGCAATGCTCCGCCTTTTGCGTAATCAGATGGGTGTATAGAGCCGACACCAAACCCCGTGGACCCTGAGTTCTATATATAACTATGAGTGGATATTTAGATATCTGTGGTGGACCGTGTGGAAATTGTGATTCTAGGGCGTGCCGGAGTTGAAGGTACCTGTAGAACCTTCTCTGGTCCAGTTCAAATTTTGTTTTCAAGTCTGAGAAAGAAGCCAGCACCCCATCAGTGTATAAGTCTGCTAAAGTTTGTATTCCTGCTTGTCTCCACCCCTCTGTGTCTTCCAGAGATGTTAAATGTGATAGCGCAGAGTTCCCCCATAAAACCATTTCGGCTATGGTGTCATTAAAGTGTGTAAGTTGCCTTGCCCTTTTCCAGACTTGTGTGGCTAGCCTGTGGATGGGTAGTAGGGAAGTTTGTAATCTGGGAGTACCCTCCAATATAGACCAGAAGGAAGTGAGCCCTAAATAATGACTTAGATGATGTTCTGAATTGGGCAACGAGCCTGGGATTACCCAATGATATAGATATTGCAGTTGACCTGCTAAATAATAAAGATAAAAGTCAGGGAGCGCCATACCGGCCATCTCTTTAGGCCTTTGCAGTGTTTGTAAACTGAGTTTTGATCTGGAGTTCCCCCATATGAATTTGGCGGTGTTGGAGTGTAGTTCAGAGAAAAACCTCTTTGGAACTGGCACCGCAGCGTGCTGTAGGATATACAAACATTTTGGTAATATGATCATTTTCACTAAGTTTATGCGGCCAGCTACTGAGAGGGGTAAGGACTTCCACGCATTGTACTTCATTCTAATGAATGCCAGTAAGGGGTCAGTAATATGCCGGAGGGTGTGTTGGTGAATTTTAGTAACTATTATTCCTAGATATTTAAACTGGTTAACTACTTTGAGTCCTGACAGGGTTTCAGGTCCTCTCCAGGGGGAGGCACCCAGGGGCATGTACACTGATTTGGACCAGTTTATCTGTAGGCCGGAGTAGGAGCCAAAGGTGTTAATGATGTCCATTGCTCTAGGGAGCGAGGCTGTTGGGTTAGAAAGGAAGAGAACCATATCATCAGCGTAAAGGCCGACTCTATCTTCCCTGCTGCCTATTGTAATCCCTGTGTATTCCGGGTCTCTTCTTACATTGATAGCTAAAGCCTCCATCGCAAGAGCGAAGAGTAGAGGGGATAGCGGACAACCTTGGCGAGTCCCCCTATGCAGATAGAATTCTGGGGTGAGGGAGCCGTTCAGTAGTAGTTTACTCTTTGGCGTTTTATATAGGATGGAAATCCATTTGCGAAAATTTGGGCCAAAATTAAATCGATTTAGACACTCCATTAGGAATGGCCATTCTACAGAATCGAACGCTTTAGCTGTGTCTAATGATGCTAGTGCCCAGTCCTCTCCACATCTTTGCCCAATCTGAGCAATTACCTGCACCCTCCTTATATTGTCTGTAGTGGACCGTCCGGGCATGAAACCAGACTGATCATGATGGATAAGTGATGATATGACCTTATTCAATCTGGTCGCCAGGACCCGGGTGAGAATCTTGTAATCTGTGTTGAGTAATGCTATTGGTCTATACGACCCGCATTCTAAAGGGTCTTTGTCTGGTTTCAGTAATACTACCACAGTGGCCTCCGAAAGGGAGTCTGGTAGTTTCCCTGCCCTAAAGGATTCAGTATACATTTCTAGCAGTTTAGGATACAACAGCTCTTTGTACTTGCTGTACACTTCTTTTGGTAGGCCATCGGGACCTGGGGATTTATTGTTCTTTAGGCCGTCTACTGCCTCCTCCAATTCCTCTAGTGTAATGGGGCCCTCGAGACTTTGAGCCTGTTCGCTGGTTAGTTTAGGGAAGAGGGTACCTTCCAGGTAACTTTCTATTTCTCCCGGGGTCCTGTTCAGGGAAGATGCATACAGGTCAGAATAGAATTGGGTAAATCTGGATGCTATGTCAGTCTGGTTCTGCAATACTATTCCTGCCTCTGACCTGATTTGTAGAATGGGAGGGGAAGACGAGTTCTGCTTAGCTACATGGGCCAGGAGTTTGGCTGACTGGTTCCCATATTCAAATGCAGTCTGCTTATAATAGAATAATTTGGTGTTGGCTCTACTTGTTAATGCATTTATGTACAGACGCCCAGTATGTAACCACAGATCCCTGTTCTCATCTGAGGGGTGTGCAATGTAATTCTGCTCCAGTGATAGGCATTCTGCAGCTAGATCTGATACTTTGCGGACAGCCTCCCTTTTTATGTATTTAATAGAGGATTGCAGGCATCCCCATAGAAACACCTTCAGAGCTTCCCATTGCATTTCCCCAGACCCAGCCCCCTGGTGAGCTTCCAGGAAAGACTGCAGCTGTGCCGGTGTATTGTCATGTGGCCCAATTAGCCCTAACCAGAAGGCATGTATCCGGAGTTTATGGGCCGCTGAATGGTTTGTGCCATGGATGACACATAGCATAGGGGAGTGATCTGATGTCCCCCTGGGCAAGTATCTAATATCCTTTATACGAGTGGACAGTGCTGCCGTCCCTACAATGTAGTCTATGCGTGACAGGGAGTTGTAGGTTGCGCTGTGACACGAATATACTAGGTCTGTTGGGTGTAAGTGTCTCCAAAGGTCAACCCATCCCATTTCTTTAAGGAAGGGGTCTAAGATATTTGATGCAGGTGGTGGTTGTTGATTCTGCTGTGTGCGGTGCTTGTCTTGAGAGGGATGTAGTAACATATTAAAGTCCCCCATGCAAATAGATGTTGCGTGGGGGTATGATGCAGCGAATAAGGCCGCTTTTTGTAGAATGCCTCTAGAGGCCGGAGGTGGGTTATATATGCACAGGACATTATAAGGTGCGCCTTCAATGCGCGCATGAACAAATATATATCGGCCCTCGTCGTCTGCCTGAGAGGATAGAGTTTCCCATCGGAGGGATCTGTGTATTAGAAGGGATACCCCTCTGGAAGCAGTCGTATAGCAGGAATGCTGTGCCCATTGTACCCATGGTTTATTTAGTATGTGAGTCCTATTCTTCTCCAGGTGGGTCTCCTGGAGACCTATTATGTGGGGGTTTTGGATCCTAATCTGGTCAAACACCATCAGTCTCTTTCTAGGCGTGCCTAAGCCCCGGACATTCCAAGAGCAAATTCTGAGTTCACTCATATTCCTATGTAATTTAGTGGTGGAACAGGATTGCCCAATAGATATGTATGTGAGGCACCCTGAGGTGATAAGTGAGCGGTCTGTTTAGAAGTCATCGTGTTGCGGCCCTGCAGATCCAATGAATACACCCTACCATTAAATTGAAACATTTAACCTACAACAGACAGTAACTTGTGGAAATAAAGAACAACTGTCTTAGCGCCGGCGGCTATAAAGCCGTGGTGCTGTGTGGTCTAACCAAGTGGCTAGTGCCTTGGGGATACCCTCACCAATGAGTGGAACTAGTTGGTGATGGGTATATGCCCCTCCGTCCCTCTACCTTGTAGTCCATAGTATTATGGGAGTCATCCCACCTCTGCATGTTAATTTTGAAACCGCTCTCTACAGCCTGTGAAACATTTACTAAACATATAACTGAAAGTGCACAAAGTGATGTGTAATAGTGCAGGCCTAAGACCAAACTATAGTTAGACCTGTCCTGTAGTCTGTAATTTCTTCACTTTGCCATTTAACGGGGTGGTGATCCTCTCTTCTGCCGAAGCCACTGCTCTGCCTCTCCCGGGGATGTGAAGAACACAGCTCGGTCTCCGTCCGCCACTCGCAGTCTTGCGGGGTAGATCATGGAGTAGGGAATATGTTTGTCTCGTAGTTTGCGCTTCACCTCCGCGAAGGTAGCTCTCCGCTTTTGTAATTCCATGGAGAAGTCTGGGAAGATGGAGACTTTGGTGTTGTCCACTCTAATTTCTTGAAGGCGCCGGGCTAACTGCAGGATCCTATCCCGGTCTCTGCTATTCAGGAATCGTGCCAGGAAGGGGCGAGGTGGAGATCCGGGTTTCGGGGGGCCCGCAGGCACCCTGTGTGCTCTTTCTACAGAGAATGTAGAGGAAAACTCTGCATCGGGGAACAAATTTTTCATCCATCTCTCCACGAACATCTCTGGAGAGCGACCCTCTGCTCTCTCCGGGAGCCCAATTACTCTTATGTTGTTACGCCTCAGTCTATTTTCTAGGTCGTCTGCCTTTTGTTTCATCAGGTCCGAGGCTGTAGTGAGACCTGTAATGGCGTTGGAGAAAGGTGCTGTGCGATCCTCCACCTGGGAGATCCGCTCTTCTGCATGCTGTACTCTCTCTCGTAGGCTTTGCATATCTTGCCTGAGCAGGCTGACATCCATCCGCACTTCGTCTAACTTTCCCGTAAGGGAACTCTTGCAGGCATCGATAGCAGAAAGGACCTGGTCAGTCACTTGTTTCAAAGTAATCTCCTCCGTCAATTCCTCTGTGTCAGAGGAGGCATTAGAATTTTTAGTTGTTCTCTTCAGGCCACCACGTGGGGGCAGGGGCGACTTTGGGGGTTCTGTCATTTCAGTCCTGGCAAATTCTTTCAGTCTCTCCGCTGCACTGGTTTTGGGAGGACTCATGATGGGTGTTGCCTGTCTTGGCCCCCGGAGCTTGCAATGGCCCCTATGTTTAATTGAAAAATAAAGCAAGGATCGGATTGTCCTTTATTGTGAAGAGCTTTGATATGACTTCAGAGGAAAGTGGTTAATTGGGGATCCAAAGGTTAAAACTTATTCTATGACAGAAGGCTGTTCTTGCAGGATATAGCAGAACACATCATTCAGGAGCCTTTAGAGTGTGAAAGGGTGCAATTCTGCAATGTGACCACTAGATGGCGGTGTAGGATAAGAAATAATCGTGCTCTGTAGCTCCCGGAGCTCCGCAAGAATGCCGACTCACACAGGAGGCTGCGAGGTGTGTGGGGATTATGGCACCGCTTCACCAACCGTTCTAGCACTTTAGGGGTTATGTTCTTCTGTCCCTGGGGTGCTGCCCTGCTCCCCTTCACTGTCCCCCGGCCCCCTGTTATATATTTCTCTGGATGGAGGTGCCGGCTTGCATGCGGGAGGTGCGGTTATCTATTCTCCCTGACTCCCACCTGTGAAGCACATGTAGCGGTGCAGGTGCTGTTAATCGCTCTGCTAACGGTTGTCCTCCTCACTCCTCTGCTGGACCCTGCAGGTGGATGTCGGGAGGCTTCGGCTGCGCTCCGTGCAGCTGCTATATTATGTGCAGTGTCTGCACCTGCTGCTCCTCACCTCGTGGCGCGGTACCCGGGTGTAAGTCTGACCCAGACTTTTTGGCTCCAAAAGGTGTCCCTGGTGCACAGGGGACCACCTCTCCCACCAGTTGTGGCTGGAAAGGTAGGATGACCAGGATGGGTTCAGGATGGTGAGGGATCGGTGTGGAGCTCACTTAGATGCGTCTGGCCATGTTGGCTGCTAGCCACGCCCCCCCCATGTTACTATTTTGAAGTATTCAGCAGTTTCTTGGAGTGGATCTTGGGCTATGACACAGGTCTTTTTTCCATCACCCATTACCTGGACGATTTCTTATTTGTTGGCGAATGGGATTCTGAATCTTGCTCCTTTCTCTTGCGGAGGTTTACTTCGTTGATGGAGTACATCGGAGTTCCATTATCCGCGGATAAGACAGTCGGGCCGGTCACCAACCTTTCCTTCCTGGGAATTGAGTTGGATACAGTGGAGATGACATTTAGACTCCCAAGCGACAAGATATCTCGCTTGAGGCAAGAAATAAGCTTTCTCTTAGGCAAACGAAAGGCTACTCTGCGGCAATTCCAGGTCTTACTGGACCTGCTAAATTTTTC
Organism: Engystomops pustulosus; assembly: GCF_040894005.1. Lineage (NCBI taxonomy): Eukaryota > Metazoa > Chordata > Amphibia > Anura > Leptodactylidae > Engystomops > Engystomops pustulosus. The sequence goes on from NC_092417.1 coordinate 20,531,913, forward strand.
TTGCAGAGTCATCCCAATGGGCCGTGCTTTTTCCCGGCGGTTATCCCTGGCCACGAAAGGAGTAATACAACCAACTCACTTCATTAGAGTGACTAATCCCCTTAAGGAAGATTTGCGGGTTTGGCAAGTTTTTCTTCAGGTTTTTAATGGGTCTGGGATCCTTCAGGAAGCAGAAACCGACAGCGTTTCTTTAGGCTTGTCCATTTCCGCCACGGGTAGTGGCTTTGCCACTATCTTGGGCAATGAATGGTGCAGGGAGAATTGGCCATCTTTATGGTTAAGACAGGGCCTTTATAAAAACACCACCCTCACACACCTCTTTGCATTAGTGGTCGCCATAGAAACGTGGGCTTCGGTTTTGGCCAACCACAGAGTACGTTTGTGGTCCGAAGATCGCGGTTTAGTGCACGCAGTTAATAGCCTTTCTTCCCCTTCATACCCGGTACTCGCGTTGCTCCGACACTTAGTCCTGCGGTGCTTGCAATCCAACATCTGGCTTAGGGCTAGGCATGTCCCGGAATTTTCAAACGACTCGGCTAATGCCTTGTCTCGTTCACAATTTCAGAGCTTCAGAGAACTCCACGGGTACCCGGCAGAGAAGGGCATTGCTTGCCCCCAGTCCTTATGGAAGCTGGTCGAGAACAGCTTGTAGCCTTGTTAAAAGGATCGGTGTCGGCAGCCACTTGGCAAAAGTACTCCTCTACCTGGAAGCAGTGGCTAGCCATCTCCGGCGGCTCTATACCCGCAGAGAAGGACCAACTTTTAAGGCACTCACTAGATTATCTTTCACACATCAGGAGTCAAGGGGCGTCATTTTATAAGGCAAAGCACAGTTTAGCCGGACTGGCTTTTATGCTAAAAATTCACGACTGTCCTGATGTTACAAAGACATTTACCATAAAGCAAATTATGAAGGGCTGGAAAAAAGAAAAGTCTTTTCAAGATTCACGCAGACCGGTATCACTGCCTTTATTCTCTCGTATTATTTCCATCTTGCACTTAGTATGCAGTGATGACTATGAAGTTTCCTTGTTTAGTTCGGCCTTTGCTATAGCATTTTTCGGGGCGCTACGGATCGGGGAGCTAGTTCCCCTCAGCGCGGTAAAATCGGGTGGTTTGCTACAATCGGACGTGCTAGCCAGCGATACTGGGGTAAAAATTCGGATTCGTAAGTCAAAAACTGATGTGTTTGGTAGAGGAACATGGATTACAATACTTCCCATGTCTTCAAACCCATGCCCGGTTTCTTTGATTCGGAGATATGCCCATTTACGCCCAGCGGGACAGAATTTTTTACTGCACCTTTCAGGTTCCCCCTTATCCCGTTTCCAGTTTAGTGCGGTTTTTAAGAAAGCAATTCTTTTTTTGGGCCTAAACCCCAAAGAATTTGGCACTCACTCATTCCGCATTGGTGCGGCGACCACGGCGCACTCTTGTGGAATGAGTGAGGAAGCAATAAAAACACTAGGAAGATGGAAGTCGGAATGTTTTAAGTCATACATCCGACCAGATCTCAATCCCCTGTTTTAATTTACTGTAACGTTATCGTTTAATTCTAGATTATGCTATCCTTCGTTTTGTATTTTCAGGCCAGTTGACCCATGTATGGATTGTTGGAGACTCCTTCATCCACTGGGCACAGCGGAGGGCGGAAACTCGCCCATGCGGTGCGAATTTAGGTCTCAAGAATTCTAGTGTGCACCGGCGTGGCGTGCGCGGCATGCGCTGGACTCAGGTTCTACCGGAGGTAGTCGAGATAAGCAGGAGCTGTCGGGATAATGCGGTCCTCCTTTTCCACGCAGGCGGTAATGACTTGGCGCGTGTCAAGCTGGGCGAGCTCTTAGCCCTTATGAAAGAGGACCTTGCTCGTTTACCCTCCTTTTTTAGGAAAGTGACACTTGGCTGGTCCGAAATTGTCCCGCGTTGTCACTGGCGAGGAGCTCGCGATCACGAGGCAATTAATAGAACCAGGAAGATTCTAAATATTAGAATCTCCAAGCACGTCTCGGATCTGGGTGGTGTGGCTGTTCGTCATTTAGAATTGGAGGGGGACAACAGGCACTTACTGATAGGTGACGGGGTTCACTTGAATCCGATCGGTTTGGACATTTTTATTGCCGGTCTGCAGGAGTTGGCGGAGAAGGCGATCGCCTTGGGCAGTGGGGGGGGGGGGGGTCGCAGCCAGCGCCAGTGCGTATTGGCGGCTCCGTGGCGGAGGATATACATGCCCGAAGGCGAGGAAGACACCCACATGACGGCTGTCCGGCGGCAGCCGCCATCTCGGGAGAAGAGCTCCATACAATCAAGCCAGGCGGGCATTTAAATTATATTCTTTTGTTTATTGTTTACATGTTTACAAACTATACCCCTGTCCCATATACAGTGCCTTCTATATATAAACTATACCCCCTGTCCCATATGCAGTGCCTCCTCTATATATAATTTATACCCTCTGTCCCATATACAGTGCCTCCTCTATATATAAACTATGCCTCCTGTCCCATATACAGTGCCTCCTCTATATATAAACTATACCCCCTGTCCCATATGCATTGCCTCCTATATATATATAAACTATACCCCCTGTACCATATACAGTGCCTCCTCTATATATAAACTATACCTCCTGTCCCATATACAGTGCCTCCTCTATATATAAACTATACCTCCTGTCCCATATGCAGTACCTGCTCTATATATAAACTATACCCCCTGTCCCATATGCAGTACCTGCTCTATATATAAACTATACCTCCTGTCCCATATGCAGTGCCTCCTCTATATATAAATTATACCCCCTGTCCCTTATACAGTGCCTCCTCTATATATAAACTATACCCCCTGTCCCATATACAGTGCCTCCTATATATAAACTATACCCCCTGTTCCATATGCAGTGCCTGCTCTATATATAAACTATACCCCCTGTCCCATATACAGTGCCTCCTATATATATATATATAAACTATACCCCCTGTCCCATATACAGGGGCTTCTCTATATATAAACTATACCCCCTGTCCCATATACAGTGCCTCCTCTATATATAAACTATACCCCCTGTCCCATATACAGTGCCTCCTATATATAAACTATACCCCCTGTCCCATATGCAGTACCTGCTCTATATATAAACTATACCCCCTGTCCCATATACAGTGCCTTGTATATATAAACTATACCTCCTGCCCCATATACAGTGCCTCCTATATATAAACTATACCCCCTGTCCCATACACAGTGCCTCCTATATATAAACTATACCTCCTGTCCCATATGCAGTGCCTCCTCTATATATAAATTATACCCCCTGTCCCATATACAGTGCCTCCTCTATATATAAACTATACCCCCTGTCCCATATACAGTGCCTCCGATATATAAACTATACCTCTGTCCCATATACCATGCCTGCTCTATATATAAACTATACCCCCTGTCCCATATACAGTGCCTCCTATATATAAACTATACCCCTGTCCCATATACAGTGCCTCCTCTATATATAAACTATACCCCCTGTCCCATATGCAGTGCCTCCTCTATATATAAACTATACCCCCTGTCCCATATACAGTGCCTCCTATATATAAACTATACCCTGTCCCATATACCATGCCTGCTCTATATATAAACTATACCTCCTGTCCCATATACAGTGCCTCCTATATATAAACTATACCCCCTGTTCCATATACAGTGCCTCCTCTATATATTTACTATACCCCCTGTCCCATATACAGTGCCTTCTATATATAAACTATACCTCCTGTCCCATATGCAGTGCCTTCTATATATAAACTATGCCTCCTGTCCCATATACAGTGCATGCTCTATAAATTGCCCCCTTTAATATACATTTGTTCCTCAATCTATATAAACCCCCCCTCCCCCCCTATGTCTTCTCTGCTGGCCCCTTTAACAGTAAAATAACAAAAGTTGACTTACCTTTCCATTGCAGGACCAGATACTTACCTGTAGTATGTTTGGTCGAAAAGGAAACAACTATTTCCTTTTCGGCAAAATATATTCTCCCGGCTAACATCGAGTCATTACGTGCGCCCCAATATGGGAGAAACAGGAGGACATGGAATTCGGGGCACATTGGCTTGTGGAGAATGTAATGTATGCCAATACATGGCTAACAATGACTCCTTTACCAACCCTCTAAACAACAAAAAATACAAAGTGAAAGAATCTACAAATTGCAAAATTCAGAATGTAATTTACGCCATCCGCAGTCTGATCCGTGATATATGTCGGACAAACCCGACAATTAAGAAAACGTATCCAACAACACATGTCCACAATCGGAACAGCGCAACAACACTTCAAGCAAGATAAAAATGTTACATCTGTGGCCATGCATCATGCTGGCAGCTATCGAGGCTTACAAGTGACAGTGCTGGAGAAAATAGGCAGGAATACTAAGGCGGTCACTAAGATGAGCGAGCACTAGAGATGAGCCAGCACTAGAGATGAGCCAGCACTAGAGATGAGCGAGCACTAGAGATGAGCGAGCACTAGAGATGAGCCAGCACTAGAGATGAGCCAGCACTAGAGATGAGCCAGCACTAGAGATGAGCCAGCACTAGAGATGAGCCAGCACTAGAGATGAGCCAGCACTAGAGATGAGCGAGCACTAGAAATGAGCGAGCACTAGAGATGAGCCAGCACTAGAGATGAGCCAGCACTAGAGATGAGCGAGCACTAGAGATGAGCCAGCACTAGAGATGAGCGAGCACTAGAGATGAGCGAGCACTAGAGATGAGCGAGCACTAGAAATGAGCGAGCACTAGAGATGAGCGAGCACTAGAGATGAGCGAGCACTAGAGATGAGCCAGCACTAGAGATGAGCGAGCACTAGAGATGAGCCAGCACTAGAGATGAGCGAGCACTAGAGATGAGCCAGCACTAGAGATGAGCCAGCACTAGAGATGAGCCAGCACTAGAGATGAGCCAGCACTAGAGATGAGCGAGCACTAGAGATGAGCCAGCACTAGAGATGAGCCAGCACTAGAGATGAGCCAGCACTAGAGATGAGCCAGCACTAGAGATGAGCCAGCACTAGAGATGAGCGAGCACTAGAAATGAGCGAGCACTAGAGATGAGCCAGCACTAGAGATGAGCCAGCACTAGAGATGAGCGAGCACTAGAGATGAGCGAGCACTAGAGATGAGCGAGCACTAGAGATGAGCGAGCACTAGAGATGAGCCAGCACTAGAGATGAGCGAGCACTAGAGATGAGCGAGCACTAGAGATGAGCGAGCACTAGAGATGAGCCAGCACTAGAGATGAGCGAGCACTAGAGATGAGCGAGCACTAGAGATGAGCGAGCACTAGAAATGAGCGAGCACTAGAGATGAGCCAGCACTAGAGATGAGCCAGCACTAGAAATGAGCGAGCACTAGAGATGAGCCAGCACTAGAGATGAGCGAGCACTAGAGATGAGCGAGCACTAGAGATGAGCCAGCACTAGAGATGAGCGAGCACTAGAGATGAGCGAGCACTAGAGATGAGCGAGCACTAGAAATGAGCGAGCACTAGAGATGAGCGAGCACTAGAGATGAGCCAGCACTAGAGATGAGCCAGCACTAGAGATGAGCGAGCACTAGAGATGAGCGAGCACTAGAGATGAGCGAGCACTAGAGATGAGCGAGCACTAGAGATGAGCCAGCACTAGAGATGAGCGAGCACTAGAGATGAGCCAGCACTAGAGATGAGCCAGCACTAGAGATGAGCGAGCACTAGAGATGAGCCAGCACTAGAGATGAGCCAGCACTAGAGATGAGCCAGCACTAGAGATGAGCCAGCACTAGAGATGAGCGAGCACTAGAGATGAGCGAGCACTAGAGATGAGCGAGCACTAGAGATGAGCGAGCACTAGAGATGAGCCAGCACTAGAGATGAGCGAGCACTAGAGATGAGCCAGCACTAGAGATGAGCCAGCACTAGAGATGAGCGAGCACTAGAGATGAGCCAGCACTAGAGATGAGCCAGCACTAGAGATGAGCCAGCACTAGAGATGAGCCAGCACTAGAGATGAGCGAGCACTAGAGATGAGCCAGCACTAGAGATGAGCGAGCACTAGAAATGAGCGAGCACTAGAGATGAGCGAGCACTAGAGATGAGCCAGCACTAGAGATGAGCGAGCACTAGAGATGAGCCAGCACTAGAGATGAGCCAGCACTAGAGATGAGCCAGCACTAGAGATGAGCGAGCACTAGAGATGAGCGAGCACTAGAGATGAGCCAGCACTAGAGATGAGCCAGCACTAGAGATGAGCCAGCACTAGAGATGAGCCAGCACTAGAGATGAGCGAGCACTAGAGATGAGCCAGCACTAGAGATGAGCGAGCACTAGAAATGAGCGAGCACTAGAGATGAGCCAGCACTAGAGATGAGCCAGCACTAGAAATGAGCGAGCACTAGAGATGAGCCAGCACTAGAGATGAGCCAGCACTAGAGATGAGCGAGCACTAGAGATGAGCCAGCACTAGCGATGAGCGAGCACTAGAGATGAGCGAGCACTAGAGATGAGTGAGCACTAGAGATGAGCCAGCACTAGAGATGAGCCAGCACTAGAGATGAGTGAGCACTAGAGATGAGCCAGCACTAGAGATGAGCCAGCACTAGAGATGAGCGAGCACTAGAGATGAGCGAGCACTAGAGATGAGCCAGCACTAGAGATGAGCGAGCACTAGAGATGAGCCAGCACTAGAGATGAGCGAGCACTAGAGATGAGCCAGCACTAGAGATGAGCCAGCACTAGAGATGAGCGAGCACTAGAGATGAGCCAGCACTAGAGATGAGCGAGCACTAGAGATGAGCCAGCACTAGAGATGAGCGAGCACTAGACATGAGCCAGCACTAGAGATGAGCCAGCACTAGAGATGAGCGAGCACTAGAGATGAGCGAGCACTAGAGATGAGCCAGCACTAGAGATGAGCGAGCACTAGAGATGAGCCAACACTAGAGATGAGCCAGCACTAGAGATGAGCGAGCACAAGAGATGAGCCAGCACTAGAGATGAGCGAGTACTCGTTATTCGAGACAAACCTTTCCCGATGCTCGAGTGCTCGTCTCAAATAACGAGCCCCATTGAAGTCAATGGGAGACTCAAGCATTAGGGGACCAAGGCTCGGCAATAAAATGTGTCATTTATTGAGAAATATTGGGGCAGATTTACTTACCCGGTCCATTCGCGATCCAGCGGCGCGTTCTCTGCGGTGGATTCGGGTCCAGCCGGGATTCATTAAGGCAGTTCCTCCGACGTCCAGCAGGTGGCGCTGCTGCGCTGATGTTCCCCTGAATGCGCTCACTTACACCGGCCTATTCCTAGTGAAGGTAAGTGCAAGCTTCGCGACACTTTTTTTTTAAAATGCGGCGGTTTTTCTGAATCCGTCGGGTTTTTCGTTCACCCACGGCCCCCAATTTTTGTCGCATGCATGCCAGCGCCGATGTGCCACAATCCGATCGTGTGCGCCAAAATCCTGGGGCAATACAGGGAAAATCAGCGCAAATATCGGAAATATTCGGGTAACACATCGGGAAAACGCAAATCGGGCCCTTAGTAAATGACCCCCAATGTCTTTTCATAAGTTATCAGATGTATGGAAACATCTGCCATGTGTTCTTCACTGTGTTCTTTCAGTGAAAACATCTGCAAACATCTGCAATGTGTACTCACCTTCCCCAAACCCCTGCAGCTGCTTTCTCTTCTTTCATTCCCTTCTGCGATAATGCACAGCTCAGTCAGGAACACGGAGGAACACTGGAAACACAGGAACACGGAGGAACACTGGAAACACAGGAACACAGAGGAACACTGGAAACACAGGAACACGGAGGAACACTGGAAACACAGGAACACGGAGGAACACTGGAAACACAGCAACACGGAGGAACACTGGAAACACAGGAACACTGGAAACACAGGAACACGGAGGAACACTGGAAACACAGGAACACAGAGGAACACTGGAAACACAGGAACACTGGAAACACAGGAACACGGAGGAACACTGGAAACACAGGAACACAGAGGAACACTGGAAACACAGGAACACTGGAAACACAGGAACACAGAGGAACACTGGAAACACAGGAACACGGAGGAACACTGGAAACACAGGAACACTGGAAACACAGGAACACGGAGGAACACTGGAAACACAGGAACACAGAGGAACACTGGAAACACAGGAACACGGAGGAACACTGGAAACACAGGAACACGGAGGAACACTGGAAACACAGCAACACGGAGGAACACTGGAAACACAGGAACACTGGAAACACAGGAACACGGAGGAACACTGGAAACACAGGAACACAGAGGAACACAGGAACACTGGAAACACAGGAACACGGAGGAACACTGGAAACACAGTAACACAGAGGAACACTGGAAACACAGGAACACTGGAAACACAGGAACACAGAGGAACACTGGAAACACAGGAACACTGGAAACACAGGAACACGGAGGAACACTGGAAACACAGGAACACGGAGGAACACTGGAAACACAGGAACACGGAGGAATACTGGAAACACAGGAACACTGGAAACACAGGAACACGGAGGAACACTTGAAACACAGGAACACTGGAAACACAGGAACACGGAGGAACACTGGAAACAAAGGAACACAGAGGAACACTGGAAACACAGGAACTCTGGAGGAACACTGGAAACACAGGAACACAGAGGAACACTGGAAACACAGGAACACGGAGGAACACTGGAAACACAGGAACACTGGAAACACAGGAACACGGAGGAACACTGGAAACACAGGAACACAGAGGAACACTGGAAACACAGGAACACGGAGGAACACTGGAAACACAGCAACACGGAGGAACACTGGAAACACAGGAACACTGGAAACACAGGAACACGGAGGAACACTGGAAACACAGGAACACGGAGGAACACTGGAAACACAGGAACACTGGAAACACAGGAACACGGAGGAACACTGGAAACACAGGAACACGGAGGAACACTGGAAACACAGGAACACTGGAAACACAGGAACACGGAGGAACACTGGAAACACAGGAACACTGGAAACACAGGAACACGGAGGAACACTGGAAACACAGGAACACGGAGGAATACTGGAAACACAGGAACACAGAGGAACACTGGAAACACAGGAACACGGAGGAACACTGGAAACACAGGAACACAGAGGAACACTGGAAACACAGGAACACGGAGGAACACTGGAAACACAGGAACACGGAGGAACACTTGAAACACAGGAACACGGAGGAACACTGGAAACACAGGAACACTGGAAACACAGGAACACGGAGGAACACTGGAAACACAGGAACACAGAGGAACACTGGAAACACAGGAACACTGGAAACACAGGAACACGGAGGAACACTGGAAACACAGGAACACGGAGGAACACTGGAAACACAGGAACACGGAGGAACACTGGAAACACAGGAACACAGAGGAACACTGGAAACACAGGAACACGGAGGAACACTGGAAACACAGGAACACGGAGGAACACTTGAAACACAGGAACACGGAGGAACACTGGAAACACAGGAACACGGAGGAACACTGGAAACACAGGAACACGGAGGAACACTGGAAACACAGGAACACAGAGGAACACTGGAAACAAAGGAACACGGAGGAACACTGGAAACACAGGAACACTGGAAACACAGGAACACGGAGGAACACTGGAAACACAGGAACACAGAGGAACACTGGAAACACAGGAACACAGAGGAACACTGGAAACACAGGAACAGGGAGGAACACTGGAAACACAGGAACAGGGAGGAACACTGGAAACACGGAGGAACACTGGAAACACAGGAACAGGGAGGAACACTGGAAACGCAGGAACTCTGGAGGAATGATGGGAGCTGACGGATTATATAGCAGAGCCAGAAATACCAGCGCCAATCAGGATGACGCTGGCCCTTTAAATCCAGGAGAGGCGGCGTGCGCGCCCTAGGGTGCGGGGACACGTGCGCAGCCTTGTCAGGACCGGAGCCCGATCAGTAGCGTGGAGTCTGGGCCGGGGGGCGCCACGCCACACCGAGGGGCACAGGGGTGACCGCAATCCGTGACAATGAGGAATAACCATGTACCGTTCTCTTACACCAATCAGATGTCATTTTTTACATACAAAAAAATCGCAGATTCACCAATTTCTTAAAGGGGTTTTTCCCACAATAGAAAATTCTCACATTTCAATCTCCTCGTGATGTTAACACAATAAAGATCATTTTAACCCTTTACTTTACAATTTTACTCAGTTTTATTGCTGTTTTGGCTCCTATCACTCAGTAATGGTCAGTGTAAAATCCCAGGGTGTGGGCGGGGCCTCTCCAAGAAGACCCATTGGGGCAGATTTACTTACCCGGTCCATTCGCGATCCAGCAGCGCGTTCTCTGCGGTGGATTCGGGTCGTCCGGGATTAACTAAGGCAGTTCCTCCGACGTCCACCAGATGTCGCTGCTGCGCTGAAGTTCCCAGAGGTCCGCCAGAGTGCACCATCCTATACCTGGTGAAGGTAAGCGCGTGCAACACTTTTTTTTTTTAAATTCGACTGTTTTTCTGAATCCGTCTGGTCATCGCTTGGCCACGCCCCCCGGTTTCCGTCGCGTGCATGCCGGCGCCGATGCGCCACAATCCGATCGCGTGCGTCAAAAACCCGGGGCAATATAGGAAAAATCGGCGCAAATCGGAAATATTCGGGTAACACGTCGGGAAAACGCGAATCGGGCCCTTAGTAAATGAGCCCCATTGGGGCACATTTACTAAGGGTCTGCACAGCACATTTTCGTCGAGTTTCCAGGCTTTTTCCCTTTTGTGCTGCATTTAATTGGGGTTTTTGGTGCACGAGATCGGATTTTGCTGCCGACTTTCATGCGACACAAATCGGGCATGTGGCCGGTGGACAACCCGACTGATTCGGACTGAGCACTTGATTTAAAATTCAAATTGTGTCGCAAGACAATGCACTTACATACACCGGGAAGAAGAAGGTGAACTCCGGGGACCTCAGCAGGGGAAGCGACACATGCAGGAACTTGAAGAATCGCGCCACACTTCATCCTCCTCAAGCAAAGCACCTTGGGGATCGCGACAGGACCGGGTAAGTAAATGTGCCCCATTATGATCCATCCAGTTCTGTGGGGTGACAATGTGGATATATTATCAGGGTGCAGGTGTATATACACTTTCATCTGGCTTCTGACATTGTACTAACACACTGACACATAGGGGCGTATTTACCAAGACCGCTGCGCCACGTCAGTGCTAGCACTTGTGATTATTTGTCTCAATCCGCCAACTTCAGGCCAGTGTGGTGTGCAGGGGGGGGGGAGGGGAGTGGGCCAGTGCGGTGGCCTGCCCCACACATCCAGAGGCAGAAGCCTCATGCAAGCCGGCGCCTATGCGCCACAATCCTATCGCGTGAGCCATAAACCCAGGGCAATTCAGGGCAAAAGAGAAATATTTGGGAAACCGGACGAAAGTGCAGCGTTCGGACCCTTAGTGAATGAGCCCCAGGGTATCAATCTCAGGACATTAGAAACAGTGGCCAAAGGATGGTTCACTTCTCTAATAACAATACTGACATCTAGTGAGCACACAAGGTCACTGCGGCTCCTGTATGTGTGCAATGGTTACGATCTGCACCACTATAACCCAAAGTAATAGACCCTGATATAGACCCCTCATAATAAATGAAACCCTTCTAGTAACAACTGAATCCATTCCACACAAATATTGGGTTTTTAAATCTTTATTTACACAGAAAAAAGTATTTTATTAACGATGCATTAAAAGTTATGTTTTATCAAGTACTTGAAAATGGCATGATTCGTATTTGCCTTTGGCAATATTCTGTAAAATTTGTTAACCCTGCCAGTCCCTAAATTCTGTTAGCAATTACACATACGGCACTGCTACATCTGTGTTCCTGTCTGCCTTCCCCCGGATCACTTATCTCCCTGTAGCTTGTAGTTTGCAGCTTGTCTCTTCTCACAATCTCCTGCCAGGAAGTGATCAGTGTCTGTGAGCTCCGTGCTGTGGGCGGGGCTAGGGCTTCAGGGGGCGGGGCTACAGCCACAAGACACAAAAATCTCATCAAAACGCACACAAAAATCCAAGATGCCGCCAATCCTAAGCCTAAAGTTTCAGGTTCGTGTCTAGGGGCAACTGAAATTGTGTACAGCAGGACTGATAGAGACAGGTGGGAATTATATCTGTGAGATGCGGCATATATGTTAATAACAGTGAATTAGAGAATGTGTTATTTTGTTGTGCTGAGTAACTTGTATTCAGGGGAGGTATACCCCTTTAATGAGGCACATGTGCAACATCCCGCACCGGGGCATAGCCTATTCTTGGGGCCTGGAGGCAGCCGGGGCCCAGAATACCAGAGTGGTTGGCGGTTGTGGCCTTGGCACGCTGATGTCACGGTGCTTGGTATGGGGACCGGAGGGCTGTCCTACAGCCTGGCAGCTCTCCAGCAGGTGGTGTATGCAAGAAATGATGTAGAAGGAGAGGCTGCTGTACTGGTTCTCCCTGGGGCAACCCCTGAGTATCTGTAATATGAGTCCCTGGGTGATGGATGGGGAAGCCCGTGGTGACAAGTAGGCGTATCCAGGGATCAAATGTTTAGTGGCACTTATCACACTTATAAAACCGTTCTTATGTGCTACCACCTTAATCCTTAAACACCAGAAAAGGGAAAAGAGAAAATTGTTGGTTTGTGAAATTGGTGTATAGGTGGGCACTAATAAGGGCCGGTGCCAGATTTCTTAATATGAAAATTTTAATTTATGTAATCTAATTATATACAAATAAATACAAAGATAATGCAAAATCAGACCTACAGACGTCTGTACATAAAAGTTTGGTCTTATAACAAAAAACAACTGGTTTAAAATAAAGTTGAAAAAAAAAAAAAAAAGGACCCTTAACGGTTTAAGGATAAGTATTTTACTTACATTGTGAGGTAAATATTTTTATATAAAAACGTTCATATGCATATGATAAAAAAGTGGATATCCAGGAGGTATCTTTTGCAACTGGCAGGATATAGGGCCCTATATCTGCAGTATATGTGGCTAAAAAAATGGGATCGGCCCAATGATATGTTGCAATTAGCGTTATGTGGACAGGCACTCACGGTTCGTTGGTTCTGGCTTGTTCTCGTCACAGACCCCGGTTTCTCCGTATCGGAGGATAATAGAAGGTTGTATGAACAATGTCGTCTTCACCGCCACGTGTGTTGCGCAATGGCGTTCAAGGCGCCTGTTTTGGCGTGGATCTTGCGTCAGATGACAGAGTTTCTGCAGCTTTATAACTTCTTTGTCCTGAGGTCGTGTGAGTGTTTTGTTACAAGCAGCGGGATGCGTCCATCCCTAGGAGTTTGTGGATGGACGCATCCCGCTGCTTACCTCACAATATAAGTAAAATACTTATCCTTAAACCGTTAAGGGTCCTTTTTTTTTTTTTTTTTCAACTTTATTTTAAACCAGTTGTTTTTTGTTATAAAGACCAAACTTTTATGTACAGACGTCTTTTGCATTATCTTTGTATTTATTTGTATATAATTAGATTACATAAATTAAAATTTTCATATTAAGAAATCTGGCACCGGCCCTTATTAGTGCCCACCTATACACCAATTTCACAAACCAACAATATCCAGGGATCAGATGGAGGCAACGTTGTGCAAATCTACTTACAGTTCATTATTGAACAGCAGGCAATGGGCCAGAAACAGATAACAGCAGATTCCTTAAGCTGGGATGATCATGGAGAGTCCGTCTGCAGGAAAGGTGCACACAGCCTGATAGTAGATACGGGCTGGGCTGGTTCAGATGGAACTGACTGCAAGTGGTGGAAGCTGCAGTTCTGGGCTTAAGTCTCCAGATTTGCCCTGGGTGCCAGGTGGTAGGCCTAAGGCACTGGAATTGATGGCTGTGGCAGCACTGAAGGTGTGCTGCTCACTCTCTCTGGGATAAGACCCTGCAGTCTGACTGACTGCTAAGACCTAGGACTGCTGAGACAGACAGACTGACTCCAAGATGGATTCTCTCACTCTGACTAGACTAAAACCCTGTGCTCCCACCCAGCAGACGTTTTCATACTCCCCCCGGTCAGGTGGTAGCACCTCTCCAATCACCTTCCAGCTTGTATAGCAGACATATCTTTGGATAATTATATATACCAATTAACTGTTACCTTACCAGGCAGTATCTGGTAATACAGCTGCAATTACACAATATTCCAAGTTCTAGAAACATCCTGGAGGGTTCATGACTCCCCATAACAGCTCCTGACCTGGAGAGGGTGCTATTCACAACTATCAGATTGCCTATGCGTTGGCAGGGGTGTTGCACATGCACGTATCCTTGCTCGCTGGAGATCTATGGATCCTCCATCAGTGGCCACTGGCTTCACAGGAACAATGATATATACCGAGAGCCTGATACACTGCGACCAGGGCCGGGGACAGCACTGGGCAGACCCAGACAAGTGCCCGGGCCCAGAGTTGTGGGGGCCTCACATAAGGCTGTACGTAAGGAATCCATAGGGGGTGAGGGGGGCTTTTTATAAAATAACCATGAGGGGGCTGTTTGGTAGAATGAACTAGGGAATATTTTGGGGAACAGGAGACTTTTAGTTTCTGAATATTAATGCCGCTACGTCTGTTTCCTGCAAAGCGTATTACTGAGGCTCTGTCAACCCGGGGCCTACTGATACTCGGAGCCGACCCCATGTGCTCCTCTCCCCATTTATTTTTCTCTTTCCCTCTTCTCCTTCCTCTGCCCCCTTTTTATCCCTCTCTTCTACCCCCCATCTCACTAATCCATAACTATTATTGTTGTGCCCCTCACAGGGTTTTGCCTCTGTATCTTCTGTTTTGGGTATAATATTACACCCTGAAGTGTTTATGTTTCTATTTCATGTTCAAAAATGTAAATAGGTAAAACAAAATTTCCTTTAGAGGTTCCACAATCAAAGGAAAATGTCTGCTTCTTCCATAAGCCCCTGTCCATGTGTGTTCTCCGATATTCTAGCTCCGCTCTAGTGACGTGAAATCCTTATGAAAACTGATGATGTCGTGTCCTGATAATTCTGGGATGTTCTGTAGGATCGCTGTAGGTCCATATAGAAGAACCAGGCTGGAGAGCCGTGTGTAGGTGCCCTATATAACCATGTAATGTCATAGACCAATTGGGGAATGATGAGGGTAGACACCAGGAGCCTAACCACAAGGGGGTTTACCGTAAGAATATGGGGGTCCCCATCCTCGTACTGTCTGTGGAGAAGTCTTGATGATGAATACTTGCCTTTGTACTGGTGCCCACATAGGACCATCTCCATGTCCTCCACAACAGCCTCACCCCATGGGGGAAGGTGCCTAATTCTAGTGACACTACCTTGTAGACCTTACTGCGGGGAAAAGGCTCCAAACTCCTCCAAACCTTGTAATCCGGAGAGTCCTATAACACAGTCCAGGTAACACTCCACGTAACCACCGGACTCATGATACCAGCAACTCATTCATGTGCAGCCAACTCCGAGCGACTTACACTCATTTTACTCTGGAAAATACAACACAGGAAACTGGAGATTATTTCCTCTTATCCATGTTTTTATTTCTCCTCTCCATATACATGTAGATCCCGCTCCATCTAGAATCCTACAAATGGAGATTTTATGTTATTGCAGAAGAATTTAGCAGATAGAAGTTTTCTGCACGGCCAAAATTTACACTTCCCGGCTTTCCCAATGTCAGGGGTGACACAGAGGCCTCCAAAGTTTTTGAACCTTTTAGGAGAAGACATGGAGAACGTGTTCCAGAGGGATAAAGCCGGGAGGACTCCGTACAGCAGCGTCTTCTATCCTTACGTCACATAGAAGACCATTGTTATACAATCCCAGGTTCTTCATTCCCATCAGTGATCTGCAAAGTACAAGAGACATCAGATGAAGGCGCCTCATACATGACAGATCAGACTTGTTTTCATGTATCAGTATCGGGCTGGTTCGGGTGATTGTCTATTACACGTGTTACACTGTCTATTGCGTGTACACACATACACAATATACATACAACACACGCACAAAGCGGATACGAATACATACAGTATATACAGCATATAAACAGCTTATACACACAGATGCAGCAGATACACATCATAATGTGCTTATCTGCTGCATAGACACATATACACCGATGCATATAAACATACATACATACACACACACATACATACACACTCATACATATATACACACATAAATACATACACACATAAATACATACACATATACATACACACATATACATACATACACACACATGTAAAGATACTTACATTTTCTGGTGTGCAGGCAGGGGAGGCTTGGCTGTAGATAATGCTGTGCTGGTAGCTGCAGATGAGCAGGGCGGCTACAGATCTGGTGACGGATGAGGCGGGCCATGGTCAGATGAGCCGGGCCGTGAATGAGGCGGGTGGGCCGGCGGCCGTGGAACGGGCCACGGATGAGCCGGACCGCAGCTGCATATTGGGCCTCCGATAAAACAGGCAGGTAGCTGGGGAACGGGCCACAAATGACCTGGGCCGGCGGCCACATACCGGGCCTAGGATGAGGCAGTCGGCTGCCTTTGCTACATCCATGGAGCCGAAGACCACAGATTAGCCGCATGTTTTGATAAAGGGTGGGGTTGCTGCTCGGATTGGCTGCTCGGCCACGGATGAAGCCTGGTCGGCGGCAGCACGTGGGTAGGGAGTAATGAGGGAGATTGGCCGGCCAGATGGGCACAGATGAGGTGGGTGTTACTACACCCCACTGCCGGTTGTTGTTATGCCTCCGCGGCAGTGTGTCGGTGCAGGCCCCCACCCCCCAATGGGCCCGATTGTTACGCCCCGGGGGTAATTTACTCCATTGCCTTAGGAGCAAAGCAGCAAAGAAGGAAACGGAGGAACCTGCAGGAGACATAAGCCGGAGGATTGTGTCAGAGACTGCGGAGTCTACATCATCCCATAGGGTAAATGTCATGGAACTTACCTGGAGGGTCTTCTGTCACCTCCGCTGCTTCTGCTGAAGAAAGATAAAAATTATTATTATTATTGATGTCAGTGATGCAGAATTACAGGTGATCCCCAAGGTGTGAAAATCTCAAGAAGAACCTTGACCCCTTAATGACAATACTGCCATACTGTAGTATATGGTAGGATCAATCAGACAACCTAGGGTTAAAGTACCCTAGGGGGGTCTGAAAAATAGTAAAAGTAACTAAAAGAAGTTTAAAAAAAACAAAAATTCAAATCAAAGTAAAAATCATAAACACATTAGGTATCGACGCGTCTGAAAATGCCCGATCTATCACAATATAATAACGTTTTTTCACTGCGCTTAACCCCGTAACAGGAAATAGCGCCCAAAGTTGTAAATGGCCCTTTTTTGCAATTTTGAAAAATATAAATTCAATAAAAAGTGATGAAAGGTTCTGACAGTCCGCAAATGGTAGCATTAAAAACGTCATCAAAAGTAGAAAAACTGACACCACCCACAGCTCCGTACACCAAAGTATAAAGAATGTATTAGCGCCAGAAGATGGTAATATCCCCCAAAAAGTTTTTGTACAGGTTTTAATTTTTGTAAATGTATGAAAACATTATAAAACCTATATAAATCTGTTATCCCCGGGATCTCACCGACCCAAAGAATAAGGTAGACCTGTCATTAGGGGCGCACAGTGATAGCCATAAAATCCAAGCCCACAAAAAATATGGCGCAAATGTGTTTTTCACCATTTTCTCTGCATTTGCAATTTTTTCCCCCACTTCCCAGTACATGACATGGAATAATAAATACCATCACTATGAAGAGTAATTTGCTATACAGAAAACAAACCGTCACACAGCTCTTTACGTGTAAAAACAAAAAGTTATAGATTTTTGAAGGTGGGGAGTGAAAAATGGAAATGAAAAAACAAAAAAGGGCGAGGTCGTTAAGAGGTTGAAATACAAAATGGACCTATATATATATATATTAAAGGGATGTGCATCACTATTTTTAATGAGCGCCCCCTAGTGATCACTACGGGTAGGCAGAAGGTAAATGGCCACTTACCTCTTGCGGCTGCTCCCCCGGCTCAGACACTTCGGTTTCCACCATTTGCGTCTTGGCCTACAAGAAATAATAAGCAGATAAATCTTCATGTGGAGGGTTAGGGGTTAATAAGGGTTATGTGTAGGGGCAGAGGTCAATGCAGGAGAGTATGTGACCCCCATGTGGACCCCAGTAATGTAAATGTGGTCCTATATATTCCTCATACTTACTGTAGAGACTCCTCGCTCGGCCAGGCCTCAATCACCTCCAGTCCTGAAGGTCTACAAAAGAAAACACTGACATCAATATAAGAAGTAAAAATCTCTGATGATGACTGAATATATCCATAATGTCTGTGTGGAATCAGCTGATTGTATTCACACTCTACATTTACCTTCTAGGACTCTCTATGATGTTGTTTCCATCCAGTAATATTTCCTCCTCCACATCTTCTATCTCCTCCTCCTGATCTTCCAGATTTTTCACTTTCTCCTCCACATCCTCCTCCTCCTTCACATCCTCCTCCTCCTCCACTGCCAGGTCTTTCCCCTCCACCTCCTCCTCTGCTCTCTGATGTTCTACCTCCACCTCCGCCTCCTCCTCCACTTCCAGGTCTTTCCATTCGTCCTCCTCCTCCAGCACTCTCAGCTCCTCCCATTCCTCCTCCTCCTCTTCTTCAGCTCCATCTCCCTCCTCGCTGTATGAGACAGAATAGGAATGAAATGTCTATGATAAATCAGTCTTATATTCTGGGAGCAGATAATATGGAGACTGGGGGGAAGGGATTGGAGGACACTTGTTCTAGATTATTCTAGAACTTCATGGGATAAAGGAAATGTTCTATACTCACGTGTTATCAAACAGGTCAAAGAATCGTAACATTCTTACTGTTGTTATCCTAAAAGACAAACACAGCGCTGGTAACTGGAACTGCGCTACACGATCCCCCATATACCCCTCATATTCTCTATATACCCCTCATGGCCATCATATACCCCTCATGTCCCCCATATACCCCTCATGTCCCCCCATATACCCCTCATGTCCCCCCATATACCCCTCATGTCCCCCCATATACCCCTCATGTCCATCATATACCCCTCATGTCCCCCATATACCCCTCATGTCCCCCATATACCCCTCATGTCCCCCATATACCCCTTATGTCCATCATATACCCCTTATGTCCTTCTTCTACACCTTATGTCCATCAGATACCCCTTATGTCCCCCATACACCCCTCATGTCCATCATATACCCCTTATGTCCCCCATATACCCCTCATGTCCATCATATACCCCTTATGTTCTCCATATACCCCTTATGTTCTCCATATACCCCTTATGTCCCCCATATACCCATTATGTCCCCCATATACCCCTCATGTTCTCTATATACCCCTTATGTCCCCCATATACTCCTTATGTCCCCATATACCCCTCATGTCCTCTATATACCCCTCATGCCCCCCATATACCCCACATGTCTTCTATATACCCTACATGACATGTCCTCCATATACCCCTTATGTCCTTCTTCTACCCCTTATGTCCATCAGATACCCCTTATGTTCCCCATTTACCCCACATGTCCCCTATATACCCATAATGCTCTCCATATATCCCTCATGCCCCCTATATACCCCTTATGACACCCATATATCTCTCATTACTCCAATATACCCTTCAAATCTGCCATATACCCCTCATGTTCTCCATATAACCTGTATGCACCCTATATGCCCTTCATGTCTTCTTTATACCTATCATGCCTCCCATATACCTGTTATGCCCCCATATACCCCTCATGTCCCCCATATACCCCTCATGTCCCCCATATACCCCTCATGTCCCCCATATACCCCTTATGCGACCAATATACACCTCATGTTTTCTATACACCCTACATGTCCCAATATACCTCTCATGTCCCCCACACACCCCTCATTTCTTCTATATACTCTACATGTCCCCCATATATCCCTTATATCCAACATATACCCCTTATACCCCCCATACACCCTTCTATGTATCTCTGGTGTCCCCCATATACCACTTATACCCCCCATACACCTTTCTATGTATCTCTGGTGTCCCCCATATACCACTTATACCCCCCATACTCCCTTCTATGTATCTCTGGTGTCCCCCATACACCCCTTATACCCCCCATACTCCCTTCTATGTATCTCTGGTGTCCCCCATATACCACTTATACCCCCCATACTCCCTTCTATGTATCTCTGGTGTCCCCCATATACCACTTATACCCCCCATACACCCTTCTATGTATCTCTGATGCCCCCCATATACCACTTATACTCCCCATACACCCTTCTATGTATCTCTGGTGTCCCCCATGTACCCCTTATACCCCCATACTCCCTTCTATGTATCTCTGGTGTCCCCCATATACCCCTTATACCCCCATACACCCTTCTATGTACCTCTGGTGTCCCCCATGTACTTACCCCTCCTCATTACCCCCTGCTTATAAGGTTATAGCAGTATATAGAATAATAGTATGGTATAATTACCGTATTGGGCCGCCTAATGCCCTGATCGTCCACCACCAGCGCCTGTTAGGAGAATATGATGGGACACGTGATATATACAGGTCAGGATACAATGTGATGTCATTATACATGAGCACAGAGGCAGCCAATCACATCACTTATGTATAAGACCCCGGCTCCTCCATGTCCTCGGCCTCCCCATTTCTCTACATAATGAGAAGATTGATCAAAGCTACAGGAAGGTGAAGGTGGAGGCCGCCATTAGTCTAAAGCCGATTGGACAATATACAATGTGATCTGATTGGTTGCTACGGGCAACAGCTTCATTTCTTTATTTGTTCCATTCTAGGTAAATCAGTAAAATAAATGGGGGGATGTATCGGGCCTGGGGGCAGTTTTCTTGTGTACAAGCCCTGAAATAATCACAATTATTAGTGAACCCCCAGTAGTTACGATTATTTCCCCCTCTCATTTACTCAAGATTATTTACCCCCCCTGATCGTATGATAAATCCCCCCCAATGACTTGTCTCATCATATGCTGTAACCTGTGCACTGATAACTTACCTCATCTCTGCAGACTCCCATCCTTCATCCTCGGTGTTATCATCCTCCTCCTCCTCCATCACCTCCACAATCTCCTGCTCGATGTTCTCCTCCATCTCCTCCATCACCTCCTCCCTCACCTCCACCTCTTCCTCGTCCTCCATCCTATAAGTACATAAGACAGTGAGTGTCCAGGACCTTCTCTATGGTTTCTACAGGTGGAGACATGATGGACATCAGACATTAGTGGCCAAGAGAAGGAAAGTCTCAGTTACTAAACCTTTATAACCAGATCTCATCCCCGGGACCTGAAGACCTGGAGATCCCTCCTCATTACTTCTCTCACTACCCCTCCTACACCGGTACTAGATCCCAATCTATAGCCATCTCTATGGACCTGCACAGAACCCGAGACCCTCAGTATAACCCCCCATGTAAGTGCCCCCCAGATCCATCCTGTTATACAAGGTCCAGTACCATCCAGTCCAGAAGCCTCATCTATGGCTTATCCTATAACTGCATCATCTGTCTCCAACTGTCTCACAGGTTATGGGACCTTCTGGGACATCTATAGGATTATGGGAACTTCTGGGTAATCTATAGGATTATGGGAACTTCTGGGACATCTATAGGATTATGGGACCTTCTGGGAAATCTATAGGATTATGGGACCTTCTGGGACATCTATAGGATTATGGGAACTTCTGGGAAATCTATAGGATTATGGGACCTTCTGGGTAATCTATAGGATTATGGGACCTTCTGGGTAATCTATAGGATTATGGGAACTTCTGGGAATCCTATAGACATTGGCATCACCTATGAGACTGTAGGATATAACATGTAACCATGGGGCCCCCTCCAGCCTGACCCCCTACAGAAGCCACTTTACTATATGAGTAGCACAGGGATAATGCACATAGTAACGTCCCCATCTACACTATGACAACCCTTCTGGGGAAAACATATAATATACAGGGTTAATAGAAAAGATATTACAGTAATGAGCTGATAAACCTAACAAAGGTAACCATGGAGACCCATAATACAATATAGAATAGGGGGACATTCTGTTTCCCATTATTTCTTCCATTCTCCATATATATCAGTAACATATAGGAACCTATAGCAGAATAATTCCCAATATACATCTGGTGGTCACCACTAGGGGGCGCTCTGTACATATGGATTTATACAGATATGATCATACTACATGGCAGCTGTATACACTGAGCTCCCCCTGGTGGTGACTGTAGGAAAACCCTTAATGTAAAGAGACAGATTGTAACTTACCACCAACTCAATCTCACTCACTAGCACCAAATCTGTAACAGAGGAGAAGTAAAGAAATGGCCATTACTGATAAGTAGGAGACAAGATAGAAGAGAATGAAGGACACAACAGGAGCTCAGGACACGGGGGACTTACCTCAATCTCCTACAACAAACCCTCAGAGGCTTCTAAGTTCCGCAGCGTCTTATATACCCGCGTGATGTCATAACGCGGGGGGAGGAGCCAGGAGATCAACATTCCGTCACATTCTATTTTCAATAAACTTTATTTATTTTGTGTTTTTTCACAACATAAGAGTCATAATAACAGAAGAGAGGATTTTATACGGTTTATCTTCTTCCTACTGATTCTTTAAAAAATGAACTAAAAACCATCAGACTAAACTGCTGACAGGCAACAGACAAAGGCAAAGTGTTGGTTATTGTTACAGATACATAGAAAAGTCTCCAGTAACATAACAGACACTTACTATCAGTTTCTGTACATAAAGGACACAAGAATGAAATAGTAATCATGTATAATATTATATATACCGGGCCGCCTCCCCCTCATATCACAATATTCATGAACTCCTCTATCCATCCAGACAACACATAGGGGGTCATTTACTTACCAGTCCGGAGGAGTTCACAGAAAGTGCATTGTCCGATGATAGTGCTCTGTGCCGCGATTCACTAAGATCGTGCACCTGTTATCCTGCATGTGTCACTTCCCCGCTCAGGTCCCTGGAGTTCACCTCCTTTTCCCGGTGCAGGTAAGTGCTTAATCTTGCAACACAATTTGAAAGTTAAATACTGCGCTCAGTCCGAATCAGTCGGATAGTCCGAAGGCCCGCCCCCCTAATTTGTGTCGCATGAAAGCAGCGCAGCCACACCACAATCCAATCGCGTGCGCCAAAATCACGTTAAATACCTGTCACAGCTGCAAAATCCCTGAAAACAACGGAAAATCAGACAAAAGTGTGTTCTGCGACCCCATAGCCCCATGGAGCAGATCTACAGAGTTAATGGCGGATGCAATGTATATGTAATGTCAGCCGAGAAGGAGCAGAACATTAACCCCTCTGCTGATGTACAAGAACTGGGATATTAACACATTTTACTCTTCTTTAGTGTTTTTCCTTGAATTTTCTAAGCCCAACCTGACAGGTGACCGATACTATAACACAGTCCTCAGGTGCCACCCGTTACCCATGACATGTGACCTGAGGAAGGGGCTAGATGGCTTTTTACCTAAATAACATTGATGTAATGTTTTCCCTAAATCCCTTCCTCATCCAATCCCTTCCCTTCCTTGTGTGGACTTGTGTCTTTTTTCAAGCGAATAAACAATGTAATTATTATTTTCTTATGTTCAACAAGGATCAGAAAGCTGCGAGTTTGGGGCAAAGTGACTTATCAGTGAGTCCCCTAAACGCCAATCTCTCAGCAAAGCCTGGGAATATCGCTGTAAGGCTCCATCACTTCTATCACATTGGGGCCGACTGATGCCCTTAAAGAGGACCTGTCACCCAGAAATTCAGCACTAGGAGCTGCTTACTAAAATGCTAAAACAAACTCCGCAGTGTCACAATGATAGCGTTATCGGAAACCTGCCATAACGCTATCTAACACCGCTGCGGAGTACAATAGAAATGCCGGACCACTCTCAAAGTGCTCCGGTGTATTCATGAGGGGGCGGGGATTGTGGGCGGGATTAGAGGCAGTGACTGCCGCATGAAGCATAGCAGTCACCGCCGGCCTATGGAGCGAGCAGGGCGGTCCGGGGAAGAGGCAGCACCTCAGACCATTGTAACACTGCAGCGTGTGTTTTAGCATTAGGAGCTGATTACTTTAGTAACATCTCCTTGTGCATAATTTCTGGGTGACCGGTCCTCTTTAAGGACTAGTAACAAGCCTTCTGCCAATCCACTGACTGAATATCTACAGATTAGAGACGACTAAAATTTGGGTTCAACTGAGTTTGTCCAAACCCGAATTTTAAAAACCTATTTCTGTTCTGTACCTGGACCCAAATCCAAACCAGTAAGTGATTAACGGCTGCCAGGGGTGATCCTGCAACCAATGTTTCGGGTCTCAGGCGCACCCGTGTGCTTCCCTATGCCCCCTCTCGCCGGCAGCCTCACTTACCCAGCCGCGCTCCAGCGACGCTCTCCTCGCTTCAGTGAGAAGATGTTATTTAGCAATGAGATGAGTGCTGTACATTGGGTCACCTTAGTGTTATTCTAGGATATTAGGAGATATAGGGGCACATTTACTAAGGGTCCTGCGGCCGCACTTTCATTGGATATTCCATCGATTTCCATTTTGTGCCGCATTTAGAAGAGTATTGTGTCGCACGCAATCGGATTTTGGCGCAATTGCGTCGGCTTTTATGCAACACAAATCGGGGGGGGGGGGGGCGTTGGACGATCCGACTGATTCGGACTGAGCGCAGGATTTTACTTTGAAATTGTGTCCCAAGACAAGAACTTACATGCACCAGGAAGAGAAAGGTGAACTCCGGGGACTTGAGCGGGGAAGCGACACATGCAGGATATCGGGCGCACAATCTTTGTGAATTATGGCAGAGTTCATCCTCGTCGGATATTCTGGATCGGGGATAGTGCAGGGACCGGGTAAGTAAATGTGCCCCATAGTGTGAGCTCACGGAAGATATAGGGACTGCCTTATCAATCAGCGTGTTTGCAGCTAAGCCTTACGGCAGCAGAGAGTGAGTGTTACTATTCACATGGTTATATCCACAGTGTTACAATGTTACAAGCACAAGAAATTGATTTATTGATTCATAAACAAAAAACACTGTTGACCTCTAAAGGCGGCTCCCGGTAGTGCGCTGGAGAATCCACTAAGAAATCTCTCCTATCCGCACAGGGTGACTAACTATGAATATGTAGACAACGCCATCGATTTGTAAGTGTTGTGGTTTATAAATAGGAAAACAATCATTATATATACATTTTTATTGAGCGATATAAATAAAAGCAAAGTTTTAGACCAATGGGTTTCAGTGAGGTCCCCACGAACCTTTTTGTAAAAAATTGGTGAAAGCCGGGTACCACTTAGACTCCGGTCCCAGGTCTCGGTTTATGTCATCATCTGCGTTGGTCCAGAGAATCCACTACCACCGATCCTGACAACGGTTACTGGTCAATAGCGACATTTATATGACTACTGCTGCGGCTGGATTGTGCTTTGAAATGCATTTTAAACCCATCCGGAATAACTTCTTCCTAGAACGCTGATGTGTTTATACCAGAATGCTTGTGTACGGTAAGTAGCGCCATGTTTTGCTACTTACTGGATGCAAGTGTTTAGGTCTAGACACATCTGTGTTCGGGGAGGAGATATTCCCGGATGCACTTGATATGGATATTGCCGGATGCACTTGATGCAGATATTCCCGGATGCACTTGATGCGGATATTCCCGGATGCACTTGATGCGGATATTCCCGGATGCACTTGATATGGATATTGCTGGATGCACTTGATGCGGATATTCCCGGATGCACTTGATGCGGATATTCCCGGATGCACTTGATATGGATATTGCCGGATGCACTTGATGAGGATATTCCCGGATGCACTTGATGCGGATATTCCCGGATGCACTTGATGCAGATATTCCCGGATGCACTTGATGCGGATATTCCCGGATGCACTTGATATGGATATTGCCGGATGCACTTGATGCGGATATTCCAGGATGCACTTGATGCGGATATTCCCGGATGCACTTGATATGGATATTGCCGGATGCACTTGATGAGGATATTCCCGGATGCACTTGATGCGGATATTCCCGGATGCACTTGATGCGGATATTCCAGGATGCACTTGATGCAGATATTCCCGGATGCACTTGATGCAGATATTCCCGGATGCACTTGATATGGATATTGCCGGATGCACTTGATGCGGATATTCCCGGATTAACTTGATGCGGATATTCCCGGATGCACTTGATATGGATATTCCTGGATGCACTTGATATGGATATTCCCGAATGCACTTGAAATGTGTTTCAAAACGCAATTCCATTGAATTATATGAATAGTCCTTGGGCTACATTCCCATCAACCTCGGTCATAGCGTGTCCTAAAATTGTGCATGTAACATTCCCATGAAGCAGTAGGTTGGACCCCCAGCATCTATTACACTGGTGGGCCCTGGGTCCTCCAGTCCCACCCTGACTCCCAGGTAGGGAGTGGACCTTTCCTTCCATCAGTTATTATAGTGAGATAAATTATTAGCGGAAGCAGGAACAGGACACATTGTAGAGGTTTTACGATCAGAAGACGAAGAGATCTCCCACCTGGAAGAAGAACAAAGACGGAACTGAGAAATATTGTTATTACAAGTAAATATCTGTTTTACTTAACTTTGTGAGTACATACTCATACACAGTGCCAGCTCTTCATATACAGGGAGTGGAGAAGATTATGGGACTCTAGCGAGGTTGTGGGGGAAGGCAGAGCAGGACTACCATTGGCACCTGCCTCCTCTGAAAATAATCAATTGCATGTGTGTCTTTAAGACGCAGATATCCCAAAGTACCTCTTTATTGCAGGAACTGCTATATATGTTATGGAGCTGCTTTAAATAAATGAATAAGTTTGGTATATAGAAAATAGTATAATTATTTTGGTGAGGGACGCTGTATGTATTTATATTGGGAGACTAAAGATGCACTTACAGAACAAGGACCTAAATATCGGCAGGGTATGCTTCATAGTATATTTAGTTTTTGTTAGTTAGTATTTATTCAGCGGGTATTGTATAGTAATTTAATCAGGCAAAGTATATATTATAGTATTTTAAGGATTCACAGTCTGTTATTTGAAAGATGTGGGGAAATAGCATTGTCATTTGTGAGGGGTATATATTTTGGAGCACAGTGTGGGACATACCATAACTGTTATCCAAGGGACACAATAAATGACTGTTGTATTTATGGTGGCACAGTGTGGAGTGATGCAAGGAGTAATAGCCATCTGATAGCAAAATATGTAGTTCTTATTTATGGCTAGGATACGTCATCATAAAGTTCTAGACCTAAGACAGATCAGGATGGCCAGGATGAACCAGACCAGCACAGAAGGAAGGCAGTAGCTGTGACTGGTTTAAACAGTAAGTGAAGTCTTTGTTTCCCTGATGTGCTGCCCTAGTATGCATTACATTTATTGCTGCTATACATTTATATGTGAGGTATATTCACTGCATGTATGTATGTATTTATGTTTGTGGTATATTAACTGCTGGTATTTATTTTTGTGTAATGTATATTCACTGCTTGTATATCTTTATGTTTGTGGTATATTCACTGCTGGTACATATTTATGTTTGTGGTATATTCACTGCTGGTATATCTTTATGTTTGTGGTATATTCACTGCTGGTACATATTTATGTTTGTGGTATATTCACTGCTGGTATATATTTATGTTTGTGGTATATACACTGCTGGTGCATATTTATGCTTGTGGTATATTCATTGCTGATATACTTGAGGTATACTAACTGAAGGTTCATAGTGATGTGTGAGGCTGATTCAATAGCAGCTGACTACTATTTATTTCTAATGATTTTTGTCTGCGGAGGAGGCATTTCAGGCAATAGAAAGCCATAGCAGAGGCAGCCATGCAACTAAACTCTCTGGTGCCTGAGGGGAGAAATAATATAGCGTCCCCTCTGCCCTATCCAGTACTAATATATCAGGTTATTTTTGGTAGGTAGATTCTCCATGTAGTGTCACTAATGCTGACAAAGTATGAAGAAACAATATTATTAGAAGAATGTGCTGCTCTGTAATAGATAACTGCACCCCTGATGCCGCCCCCTTATCCTGCTGCAAATGGTGCTGCCTGAGGCAAGAGGCTCTACTCTCCTCATGGCCTCATCATACATAAATAAGCTCTAGTTGAGTGCCTCCTAAAAAAACAATGTTAGCAGAGTATCTCCTTATACGTGATGTACATAAGACCCCTTTACCTCTCGCACCTGTAGATGTACAAATATCTTGCACCTTGATAGAGACGCTCTTCTGTTCTGCTGGGTTCTGGACTGTACACAGGATTTCCACGTCCCTGCGGTCCGTCAGTGACATCTGCATGGTGCTGCCAGTTATATTCAGCTCATATATGTCTTCATACTTAGAGAATATCCACAAATAGGACAAATGTGATGTATATGATGGGACAGAACAATGCAGAACCACATTACATCGGTCCGTAGTGTTTTCCTTCACTTCAACCTCTATACCTGGATGAGGCACAGGCTCTGCAACAAAGAGTACAGTATATACAGTGTATATCAGACCGGAAGTGACCGTAGTGGTACATAGTAATCAGCAGTGTTCACTTGTATCCTGTACCGTCATATAGTGCACAGTGTATAATTGGTCATATAGTGTGGTAGCTACCAGTATCTTATGGTGACCTAATAATACTTCCATACAGTGTAATACAGAGCCCCAACCACCATACACTGCAGAGATAATGGACAATATATATATTTATAAAATTCTCTCTTAATTATCAAAAATAGATAAAATATACTAAATAAATGTTTTTAGACAACAATATAAGGGTTCCCACAATTTGCCACGATTCTAGGCAAGAATGCATTTATCAATATCCTTGTTTCTTTAATAATTCCTTTATTTATATAGAGCACACAGATTACACAGTGCTTGTCATATCAGTCCCTGTCCCCAATGGGGCTCACAATCTAATCATCCTACCAGTATGTTTTGGAGTGTGGGAGGAAACCAGAGGAAACCCACACAAACATGGAGAGAACATACAAACTCTTTGCAGTTGTTGACCCTGGGACTTGAACCCAGGTCCCCAGCGCTGCAAGGCTGTAATGCTAACCACTGAGCCACCGTGCTGCCCATTTACTTTATATTCTTGTGCTGCCTCTAGTGGCCATTGTTTGCTGTTTGCTCATAAACTTCCAGTTCCATTGATGTATAAAAACATTTATTTATTGTATTTCATCTATTTTTGATAATAAAGAGAGAATTTGTTAAATATATATTGTTGGCTTCTATCGATCCTTTTTTGTTTGAGGATTGACCCATTGTGGGTCATTTACTAAGGGCCCGAAACGCATTTTTCTGATTTGCGCCGATTTTATCTTAATTACCCCGCGATTTTGGTGCACACGATCAGATTGTGCCGCATCTGCACCGGCATGCACGCAACGGAAATCGGGGGCGTGGCCGTAAGAAAACCCGATGGATTCGGAAAAACCGCTGCATTTTTTAAAAAAAATGTCGCTTGACACGCACTTACCTGCACCCAGCGTAGGACAGTGAACTTCAGTGAACTCCGACGGAATTCAGCGTAGCAGTGACACCTGGTGGACATCGGGCGCACTACCTTAGTGAATCGCCGGAAGACCCGAATCCTCCACAGAGAACGCGCCGCTGGATTGCGAATGGACCGAGTAAGTAAATCTGCCCCAGTATGTGTTAAGGTACAATTATACTATTTGGGTGTCTCCTGATTTAATTTAATTATGAATGTGGACCATTATTGTTTTTGGCGATACTGCAGAGATAATGTCATGTAACATTATATAGTGTCCATATACCAGCTTCATACAAAGCTGTATAATAGAGGTCAAAACCCACCAGTTAGATTATTGGGAGGTCAATGTGAATACATACCGTAGACAGAGATGTTATATAGGCGGTATTTCATTCTTCCATACACATCCACAACCTCCGTTGTGTAGACCCCACTGTCCTCCATAGTCACATTCATTATAGTCAATGTAAATAAGTCCTCGGATGTTTGTAGACGATCCATGAACTGGGAGTCGTCTACCACATAATATTTCCCAGTGCCGCCCAGTATGGAGGTCCATTCTCCATTCTTATCAAACTTCCAGGTAATTGACTCTACTGTTTCCCCCTTGTCTGGAGGAGAATAAGAAATGGTGACAGAGCCATGTAGTGGAGCCGGCTTATGGACCTGGACACTTGCATCACCTCCTACAGACAGAGATCATAAGAGATTATTACTCATGTAATGTAACGCTGCTGGTCTTCCAACTGTAATGTTTTGCTTTTCGTTCAGGTAACGCGTCTCCTGTTCCCCCATCCTGCCCCTCCATGTAATCTTCCTGCTGTTTCCTCATGTAATATTTCTGTTGTCTTACAGTAATGTTCTAGTTGCCCCCAAAAATATTCCTGCTGTATCCCTGTAACATAATCTTCCTGCTGTTCCCTCATGTGATGTTCCTGCTGTTCCCTCATGTTTTATTCCTGTTGTTCCCTTGTTATATTCCTGCTGTTCCCTCACGTTATGTTCCTACTGTTTCCTCATGGTATATTCCTGCTGTTCCTTCATGTTATATTCCTGCTGTTCCTTCATGTTATATTCCTGCTGTTCCCTTGTGCTCTATTCCTGCTGTTCCTTCATGTTATATTCCTGCTGTTCCCTCATGTTATATTCCTGCTGTTCTCTCATGTTATATTTCTGCTGTTCCCTCGTGTTATATTCCTGCTGTTCCCTCATGTTATATTTCTGCTGTTCCCTCATGGGATGTTCCTGCTGTTCCCTCATGTTATATTCCTGCTGTTCCCTTGTGCTATATTCCTGCTGTTCCTTCATGTTATATTCCTGCTGTTCCCTCATGTTATATTCCTGCTGTTCCCTCATGTTATATTCCTGCTGTTCCCTCATGTGAAGTTCCTGCTGTTCCCTCATGTGAAGTTCCTGCTGTTCCCTCATGTTATATTCCTGCTGTTCTCTCATGTTATATTCCTGCTGTTCCCTCGTATTATATTCTTGCTGTTCCCTCGTGTTATATTCCTGCTTTTCCCTCATGTCATATTCCTGCTGTTCTCTCATGTTATATTTCTGCTGTTCCCTCGTGTTATATTCCTGCTGTTCCCTTATGTTATATTTCTGCTGTGCCCTCATGGGATGTTCCTTCTGATCCCTCATGTTATATTCCTGCTGTTTCCTTGTGTTATATTCCTGCTGTTCCCTCATGGGATGTTCCTGCTGCTCCTTCCTGTATTTTGCCTGAACACGTACCATAGACAGTGACATTAAATGAACGGTATTCAGTGCTTCCATTTGACTTCGCAACTTCAATAGTATAAATCCCACTGTCCTCCATAGTCAGATCCCTTATAGTTAATGTAAGAAGGTCATTAGATGTTTGTAGACGATCCATGAACTGTGAGGCATATACCACATGATACCTCTTGGTACCGGCCAGTATGGAGACCCGTTCTCCAGTCTTATCAAACTTCCAGGTAATTGACTCTACGGTTTCTGTCTTCTGTGGAGGAGGATAAGAAATGGTGACAGAGCCATGTAGTAGAGCCGGCTTATGGACCTGGACACTTGCATCACCTCCTGCAGACACAGAACACAGGAGATTATTACTAACTAGAGATGAGCGAGCACTAAAATGCTCGGGTACTCGTTATTCGAGACGAACTTTTCCCGATGCTCGAGTGCTCGTCTCGAATAACGAGACCCATTGAAGTCAATGGGAGACTCGAGCATTTTTCAAGGGGACCAAGGCTCTGCACAGGGAAGCTTGGCCAAACACCTGGGAACCTCAGAAAAGGATGGAAACACCACGGAAATGGACAGGAAACAGCAGGGGCAGCATGCATGGATGCCTCTGAGGCTGCTTAATCGCACCATTATGCCAAAACTATGGGCAACAGCATGGCCATGACAGAGTGACAGAATGAAGCTAGATAGCATGTAAAACATCCAATAATTGACCCTGACACTATAGGGGACGGCATGCAGAGGCAGCGGCAGCAGCGGCAGGCTAGAGAGTGGCATGGCGACATACTCTAAATGGACTCAGGCTTCAAACCAATGGGTGGCAGAGAGGAACCAAAGGAGGTGAGCAAGAAGCGCTCAAATAATATCGGTACATGATAAAAGTTTGCCAGTATATTTTGTGGATTACACAGCAGGGTGGCGACAAAGTTAACATGGAAGCCATGAAAACAACCCAAAATTCTGCCTGACACAGCTCGTTTGATAAGGGGACCATGTATGGAGGCAGTAAACTAGTAGTAGATTAAAGGTGCTGCAGTTAAAACTATGTTAGTTGGATCTTGGCATGGAGCTGGCGCTCCGCTGCCAGGCGAGCTTTCGCCAATCCAAGCCCCTGTCTCTAGGCTACTCCCCAAACAGCACTTCTAAGAACCTTTTGTATAAGATCAAGTGTAGTAGCGTTCTTATAAGTTTAGGATATGCCGGGTGAGGGGAATGTAAACAGATGCGCAAGAAGCGCTGAAATAATATTGGTAAATGATAAAAGTTTGCCAGTATATTTTGTGGATAACACAGCAGGGTGGCAACAAAGTTAACAACTTTGATGTGGAATCCATGAAAACAACTCAAATTTCTGCCTGACACACCTTGTTTGATAAAGGGACGATGTATGGAGGCAGCTATATGGACGACTTTTGGAGGTAGCAATGGAGACAACGTGTGGAGGCTGCTATGGAGACAATTCAATTTGGATAGTGCCTGTATGTGGCAGTCCAAAAAAGTTTTCAAACCAGAGGAGCGGGTAGGTGGCCCTCCAGAAAAATGAAATAGATTGAGTGCCTGTATGTGGCAGTCCAAAAAACTTTTCAAACCAGAGGAGCAGGTAGGTGGCCCTCCAGTAAAATGGAATAGATTGAGTGCCTGTATGTGGCAGTCCAAAAAAGTTTTCAAACCAGAGGACCGGGTAGGTGGCCCTCCAGAAAAATTGAATAGATTGAGTGCCTGTATGTGGCACTCCCAAAAATTGTTTAAAACAGAGGACCGGGTAGGTGGCCCTCCAGAAAAATTGAATAGATTGAGTGCCTGTATGTGGCACTCCCAAAAATTGTTTAAAACAGAGGACCGGGTAGGTGGCCCTCCAGAAAAAATAAATGCATAAAGTACTATAGCTAGAGCCAGTGGGCCCTGTCAAAAAACAGCCAGTTTCCTCTGCTTTACTGTACAAAGAGGAGGAGAAGGAGGAAAATGAGGAGGAGGAGGAGTGGATAAATTATTCAGGTTGAGCTTCCTTCACCTGGTGGAGATTTGAAATTATGAGAAATCCAGGCTTTATTCATCTTAATAAGCGTCAGCCTGTCAGCGCTGTCAGTCGACAGGCGTGTACGCTTATCGGTGATGATGCCACCAGCTGCACTGAAAACCCGCTCGGACAAGACGCTAGCGGCAGGGCAGGCAAGAACCTCCAAGGCGTACAGCGCCAGTTCGTGCCACTTGTCCAGCTTTGAAACCCAGTAGTTGTAGGGAGCTGTGTGATCATTTAGGACGATGGTATGGTCAGCTACGTACTCCCTCACCATCTTTCTGTAAAGATCAGCCCTACTCTGCCGAGACTGGGGACAGGTGACAGTGTCTTGCTGGGGTGACATAAAGCTGGCAAAAGCCTTGTAAAGCGTACCCTTGCCAGTGCTGGACAAGCTGCCTGCTCACCTACTCTCCCTCGCTACTTGTCCCGCAGAACTACGCACTCTGCCGCTAGCGCTGTCAGAAGGGAAATACTGTTTCAGCTTGTGCACCAGGGCCTGCTGATATTCATGCATTCTCACACTCCTTTCCTCTCCAGGGATGAGAGTGGAAAGATTTTGCTTGTACCGTGGGTCCAGGAGAGTGAACACCCAGTAATCGGTGCTGGAATAAATTCTTTGAACGCGAGGGTCACGGGATAGGCAGCCTAGCATGAAATCTGCCATATGCGCCAGAGTACCAACGCGTAAGAATTCACTCCCCTCACTGGCCTGACTGTCCATTTCCTCCTCCTCCAACTCCTCCAACTCCTCTTCTTCTGCCCATACACGCTGAACAGTGAAGGACTCAACAATGGTCCCCTCTTGTGTCTCGCCAACATTCTCCTCCTCTTCCTCCTCATCCTCCTCCACCTCCACCTCCTCCGATATGCGCTGAGAAACAGACCTAAGGGTGCTTTGGCTATCAACAAGGGAATCTTCTTCCCCCGTCTCTTGTGACGAGCGCAAAGCTTCCGACTTCATACTGATCAGAGAGTTTTTCAACAGGCCAAGCAGCGGGATGGTGAGGCTGATGATGGCGGCATCGCCACTGACCATCTGTGTTGACTCCTCAAAGTTACTCAGCACCTGACAGATATCAGACATCCACGTCCACTCCTCATTGTAGACTTGAGGAAGCTGACTGACCTGACTACCAGTTCTGGTGGAAGTTGACATCTGGCAGTCTACAATCGCTCGGCGCTGCTGATAAACTCTGGATAACATGGTCAGTGTTGAATTCCACCTCGTGGGCACGTCGCACAACAGTCGGTGAGCGGGCAGTTGGAGGCGGCGCTGCGCTGCCCTGAGAGTGGCAGCATCTGTGCTGGACTTCCTGAAATGCGCACAGATGCGGCGCACCTTCGTGAGCAAATCAGACAGATTGGGGTATGTCTTGAGGAAACGCTGAACTATCAGATTTAACACATGGGCCAGGCATGGCACATGTGTCAGTCTGCCGAGTTGCAGAGCCGCCACCAGGTTACGGCCGTTGTCACACACAACCATGCCTGGCTTCAGGTTCAGCGGTGCCAGCCACAGATCAGTCTGCGCCGTGATGCCCTGTAATAGCTCTTGGGCGGTGTGCCTTTTATCGCCTAGGCTCAGCAGTTTGAGCACCGCCTGCTGTCGCTTAGCGACGGCACTGCTGCTGTGCCTAGAGCTACCGACTGATGGCGCCATGCCCACGGATGGTAATTCGGAGGAGGAGGAGGTGAGGAGGGGTGGGAGGAGGAGGAGGCATAGTAGGCCTGAAACACCTGGACCGAGGTAGGCCCCGCAATCCTCGGCGTCGGCAGTATATGACCAGCCGCAGGGTCAGACTCGGTCCCAGCCTCCACCAAGTTAACCCAATGTGCCGTCAGCGATATATAGTGGCCCTGCCCGGCAGCACTCGTCCACGTGTCCGTGGTCAGGTGGACCTTGTCAGAAACGGCGTTGGTCAGGGCACGGATGATGTTGTCTGACACGTGCTGGTGCAGGGCTGGGACGGCACAAAAGTAGTGGCGGCTGGGGACCGAATACCGAGGGGCGGCCGCCGCCATGAGGTTGCGAAAGGCCTCGGTCTCTACTAGCCTATAGGGCAGCATCTCCAGGCTAAGCAATCTGGAGATGTGGACATTAAGGGCTTGGGCGTGCGGGTGGGTTGCACTATATTTGCGTTTCCGCTCCAGCGTCTGGGGTATGGAGAGCTGAACGCTGGTGGATGCTGTGGAGGATCGTGGAGGCGACGATGGGGTTTTTGTGGCAGGGTCCTGGGCAGGGGGCTGACTATCAGCTGACACAGGGGAAGGAGCAGTGGTGTGCACGGCCGGAGGTGAACGGGCTTGTTGCCACTGAGTGGGGTGTTTAGCATTCATATGCCTGCGCATACTGGTGGTAGTTAAGCTAGTAGTGGTGGAACCCCTGCTGATCCTGGTTTGGCAAATGTTGCACACCACAGTCCGTCGGTCATCCGGTGTTTCCTTAAAGAACCTCCAGACTTCTGAAAATCTAGCCCTCGCCGCGGGAGCCCTCGCCACGGGAGCTTCACTACGTGACACATTTGGCGCTGATGCACCTGCTCTGGCCCTGCCTCTCCGTCTGGCCCCACCACTGCCTCTTCCAACCTGTTCTGCTATAGGTCTCGCCTCCGTCTCAGAAGCACTGTGTTCACCCGGCCTGGGTCTGTCACCTCATCATCCTCCGATCCCTCAGTCTGCTCCCCCCTCGGACTTCCTGCCCTGACAACAACTTCACCACTGTCTGACAACCGTGTCTCCTCATCGTCGGACACCTCTTTAGACACTTCTTCCACTACGTCAAGAAGGTCATCATCACCCACAGACTGCGACTGGTGGAAAACCTGGGCATCGGAAAATTGCTCAGCAGCAACCGGACAAGTGGTTTGTGACTGTGGGAAGGGTCCAGAAAACAGTTCCTCAGAGTATGCCGGTTCAAATGCCAAATTTTCCTTGGAGGGGGCAGACTGGGGGGGAGGAGGCTGAGGTGCAGGAGCTGGAGGAGTGCCGATTTCGGTGACATGGGTGGACTGCGTGGAAGACTGACTGGTGGACAAATTGCTCGAAGCATTGTCGGCAATCCACGACATCACCTGTTCGCACTGTTCTGGCCTCAACAGTGCTCTACCACGAGTCCCAGTAACTTCAGACATGAACCTAGGGAGTGTAGCTCTGCGGCGTTGGACGCCCACGTCCCCGCCCTCGTCCTCTACCCCTAGCCCTCGGGTTAAACATTTTTAAAATGAGAGTTATAACTTTAATTTTTTTTAAACTTTTTTTTGTGTTTTTTTGTTTTTTTTGTGTTTTTTAGTTTTTAAAACCAAACGATGCTATCCTATTGCTATGGCTATTTTCTAGCCAAGTATGAAAGCACACTGCTATGCCAGATGAGATGACGCTGAGTTATGAAAAAATAAACGTAAAATAAAAAAGGAAATGGCAGACTGTGCCTAATTGAAATCCAACCCCTAATAAATTTTCCCACTTCGGTCTTTGCAATGGATATGTGCGTCACTAAGCGCAAAACACAGTGGTCGCAAGTCTCACTCCAAATTCCTCACAATTGGCTAGTAGATGCACTGCAGCAAGGACAGCCACCAGCAGATCAACCAGAAATCAAATATATATAACGCTACTGTAGGCGTAATTAAGCCGTTTGGATTCTCCTATGGCTATTTTCTAGCCAAGTATTAAAGCACACTACTATGCAAGATGAGATGACACTGAGTTATTAAAAAAATAAACGTAAAATAAAAAGTAAATGGCAGACTGTGCCTAATTGAAATCAAACCCCTACTAAATTTTCCCACTTTGGTGTTTGAGGTGGATATGTGTGCCACTAAGAGCTAAACACAACGGTAGCAAGTCCCCCTGCTAATTCCTCACAATATGGTACTAGCTGCAAATAAAAAAAAAAAAAGTATAACGTTATTGTAGCCCTAAGAAGGGCTGTTGGGTTCTTGTTGAATCACTCCTGCCTAACACTATTCTAATAGAACAGCCTAACGCTTTCCCTGACCAGCAGCAGCTCTCTCCCTAGCGGCATCCAGACACAGAATGATCCGAGCAGCGCGGGCAGCGGCTAGTCTATCCCAGGGTCACCTGATCTGGCCAGCCAACCACTGCTATCTACGTGTAAGGGTACCACGTCATGCTGGGTGGAGTGCAGAGTCTCCTGGCTTGTGATTGGCTCTGTTTCTGGCCGCCAAAAAGCAAAACGGCGGGAGCTGCCATTTTCTCGAGCGGGCGAAGTATTCGTCCGAGCAACGAGCAGTTTCGAGTACGCTAATGCTCGACCGAGCATCAAGCTCGGACGAGCATGTTCGCTCATCTCTATTACTAACACATGGATAAAATCTGTAATTTCCACAAGACTTTTTGAAGTGATGGCTTCTTCTCTGCATCATATATTTCATTAGTCCCTATAGCAAAAGATTCATAACCCATGAAAAATGTGACCGGCCTAGATACTTGCCAAAGATTCCTTCAAGGGTCATAGGAATTACCCTAGACTATTGTTGGACGAGCACCTGAAGCCCCTTTTCAATAATCATGGCCATAGTTTCCAAGAAACCAACTGCCCAGCTCAGAAGTCATTTCTGCTGTCGTGGACGCACGTGAGTCGACTCCACAGGACAATGACCACAAACAACGTACCGTGGATCGCAATGTCTACAATTTAAGAAATCTAGTCATATGCAAATCCAAATCATCACATATAAGAAAACAAAACCCTCTGGAGCTTTGGAGATGTCAATGACGGGTCAAGAAGTGTCCCCATTTATGATCTTACCATCTGAGGTCTCATTGACTGGTGATAAGTCATCTCCTGATTCCTATATGTTCTATTATAATAAAATAAAACAATACTCACCTAACACGAGCAGGATCACAGCTGTACATGGAGCAATGAGGCTTCTTACAAGTGTCATATCGATGAGAAGACCTCGGTGGTCTCTGAGGAAGGAGATTAGACCTGGATGGTGTGAGAAGACGACTGCAGCAACCACACAACCTCACAGAAGCTCGTGCTCAAGAGGGTTTGGTCTTGAGGGGGCGTATGGGAAGGAGAATTAAGACAAATGTACCGTATGAAGTTAGAAGGAAGTTACTGTGTGGTCAATACTTGAAGATCCTTTCCCTTGCCTTGTTGACCTTATCCCAATTATCTCACCTTGGCCGTACAAACCAGATGTGTATCGGGCATTAACAACTGATCTTTTACAGGTTTGGTCAACCCTCTAAGATGGTGGCTTACTGATTCTGGGCTTCACATCCGTCATCTAGAAAACAACAATAAGGGGATGAGTTTTCAAACTCTTTTTGATCTTGAGAAGATAAGATTCGGCCATGTTTGGTTTTGCTGGAAAACAGGGATAAATAAATATGAACCACCGATCTCAGGAAACATAAAATTCAGTATTGGATTATAACATAGGAAGTTTGGGGCGGTAGTCCGGGGCCCAAGCCTTCTGGGGGCCCATGGCCACCCAAACTATCCATCAAATGTTATACTCCGAAGGACCTTCACCCAAGAAATCTTTGTGCATCTGTTCATGCTCTCAATACACATGTAAACAAGAGCCATTTCAGGTCCTTTGAAAGTCCTCAAACTGCAGATTGAAAGCAGTAGAAGGGACACATCCTCCATTCCTCAAGACCCTTGATTCTAGTATCATATGTAGTAAGTCATTCCAGACTTGTAGGGGCCATAATATTCATACAGCCCATGGCCCGTATCTTAATCCACCCCTGCTAAAATTGCATGGACTGTACCACCGAGAAGAGGGGGGAAGAAACCAAAGAAGCTGACCAAAGCCTCTAATAATTATTATACAGGTTCCAGCCACACAGCTATAAATATGAAGAATCTCAGTTTATATCTGTAATATCTCAGCTCATTCAGGAAAATAATGAAGGAAATTATAATGACGGCCGGGATGGAGGGTTCGGTCCCAGGCTGGTCATGTGATAGTATGCGAGATCTACTATACGCAAGGTAAACATGAGATCGATAGCAAAACAGATGCAGAAAGAACTTACAACTAATACTGAGACTACAAAAATAGAAAATAGATAGAAAAATAGAAAGATAGAAAATAGAAAAATAGATTTTATAATGTGATGTTCAAAAAATGGAAAAAAAACTTGACATGTTCTGTATGTATTACCATGTTTTGATCTTGAAGGAGATGTCAAGTTTGATGGAGGAAGCCTCATGATATAAGGTTATTTCAAAAATATTGAATATGCTGCGCTATATGTGAGTTTCCTACAAGATGAGTATCTTCATACACCTGAGTACTATGGACAAGAAAAGGATGACATATGGTTCAAAGAAAACATTGCCTCTTATTAACCTTGTAAGGCAACATCAAGCATGACTTTCAGGAAGCCTATAAACATGATGCGGTATGTCTATTCCAGAAGGAACAGGTTCCCAACTGTAGACAGTGACTGTTTCCATGTTGTTGCATCTCCTCAGTACAGTGCAGGGAACTGGTTTAGCTGAGTGAGAGGCTTCTGAGGCTTCTGAATAGGGTCAGGAAGTAAGAGCTTTCCTTACGGAGACTTTTGCTATTTAAAGGAAATCAACCAATGCAAAAACATTAAAAACACTTCTGCTCCTCTTCATCTTGATCCTGGTGCTGGACGAGATGTCCGGTGCTCCGGGCTGCTAATTATGCACGTCCACTCACCACCCTCTCACATGATGGGAGCATGAGAGGTGATGTCACACAAGAGGCAGAAATTCATGCCCACCTCCCTCTTCCAGCATGTGACAGAAAGGTGCGGGTTTGTGCATTTTTATCAGCGCGGAGCAACGGACAACCTATCCCCACACTCCGTGCTGCTAATTATAAGTTTCTTTTCTAGGTGATCCTGGCGTTTCCAAACAAGCGACAGATAGTGCTGGGATCCAGATGAAGTGTAGTTGAGTATTTGTAGGTATTTTAAATTTTTTTGCAGTGGTTGATGTGCTTTAAGGCCTCCTTGCAGGCATCTGGATAGTTACAGCCATTGATGCTTTACTGGGGAATTCTGGAAAAAAAAACAAATATGTTTTCCAGGATGGAAATTTAAAACATTGCCTCTTAGCTACCTTGTAAGGCAGCCCACTTATCACCAAGCGTGACGTTTTTTTTCAGAAAGCCAAATAAAATAATGCGGTTCAAGCGGGACAATGACCTGCAGCAGACATCGAAATTGGTGGACATAGATGGTTCAGTGACAATGAAGGAGAGTTTCTGGCCACCACAGCCCCAGACCTCATTCCAATCAAACACTTGTGGCTAGATATGAAAAAACTGTTCATATCCAATAGAATAGACCAGAATCCACCTACATTTTGAACGTGTAGAAGAGACCTGGGACCTCAATTTGGTGGTGAAACTGATCGAGATCATGTCCAGAAGACTTTAGGCATTTTTTCTCCAAAACAATTGGTTCACCTAAACCGTGGATTGATGCAAATAAAATTTTTGAAGCCTTAATAAGATGTATTATAGGTATAACAGAAAAAAAAGAGACTTGCCTATACACTATATACATATGATGAATGACATGGGCACTTTCCATGGTCTCCAAGATGGTGGATGACGGAGGAGGAGAACCCTATAGAGATGCTTTGGTATGGGCTGACGAGAGGTGAGCACACAAGGCACCCCCGAAATATTGAGGAACTGAAACACTTGTGTAAGGAGTAAATGACTATTCCCAATATTTTTGAAGTATCCACAGTTTATGTTCTAAATATTTAATATAGGTTGTCCCTCACATTTCCGGAGATGAGATGAGATGTATGATGAGATACAAAGTCCTCTCAATGCAGGGACACCAAAATATACACCCAAACTAGATGTCCTGTTGTGTTGGTAAGATGCTCTCAATTGGACAACCCAAAAATGTATAATATTTGGCATCCCCTTGTGTGTTCTAATATAACTTCTGTGACCGCTTCTTCATAGCGGAAGTCAACCACAAGATGAGCCAAAGGAAGTCTAAATGTTGGTTCAACAACAGTTCTGACGCCTCATAGATGAGCTGTGGTTTCCTGTGTCTACCACATGGTCATCATCTCTGCTACCCCCCACCCCCAAGCTTCCATCTGTATCCTTCAGGTGCAGGTTAATTATGAGTAAACCCTTCTACACACGTAGTATTCAGAAAGTTACTACAAATATATTCTATGGTCATAACTAGATTGCGGACAAAGAGACCCCAATAATAACATTGCCAACTGTCCCAAGAAATGTACCCAAAATTAACTGAAAGGAGTATATCAGAATTTTTTTTAATTAACTCCTTCACACTCTGTGGGGTACATGTACGGCGCAGAGGTGCGGGGGCTATATGAAGCCTTCTTCACATTGTGGTGGGGTGTGATGCAGAGGCATATTCTTGCTTGTTTATGGATGATGGAGAGTTACTGAAACACCGTAGCGTCAGGAGGATGGTGGAGTCTATCGTGAGACCTCAGCTTTGTGGTGACTGAGATATCCGGCTTGTGTTTTCCACTAGGGGACACCTGCCGGATGTCTGGCC
Organism: Engystomops pustulosus; assembly: GCF_040894005.1. Lineage (NCBI taxonomy): Eukaryota > Metazoa > Chordata > Amphibia > Anura > Leptodactylidae > Engystomops > Engystomops pustulosus. The sequence goes on from NC_092417.1 coordinate 20,573,989, forward strand.
CAGTGGTCTACTGACCAAGTGTTGTGTGGTAGTATCTTCTCCTCTACATTATACAGTTTGAGACTTTTGCAAGGGACAATATCTATCGCTGACACTGGATTGGATCCTGGTTCTGACCAGAGCTGCCATGTTGGGACGTATCATAGAAACTCTGTCTATTCTCCTGGCAGCAAAACTCCTCATCTCCAAAGGTAAAGGTCCGGTGTAGTATCCTGATGGCAATGACTACGTAACATCTTCTGGGCAGATGGACACAACCTCTATGTCTCCCTATTTCAGCATGAGGTACATGTAGTCTAGGGGGGATTGTGGGGCAGAGATTGTGGGCGCTGATGTCCAGCCGTAGATGCCCAGTGCCAGTGTACTAGGTTACTGACCCAAGTTATAGTGCGTGGGTCATAATGCCATTACATTAGCCACACATTATCCAACGTGGGTTGTCGTATGGAAAATACTCTCCAGTAAAGTGGGACATTCTACAGTAAATAGATCAGAGTTGTTTTTTCTTGCCCCATTGTGTGTCTGGTGGTAGATATAACCAGATGATTGATGGGGGTCAATCTATATTACTAAACTGAAGATATCTTTAGTATCGGATTGATATACAGGCAGTCCCCGGGTTATGTACAAGATAGGGTCCGGAGGTTTGTTCATAAGTTGAATTTGTATGTAAGTCGAAACTGTATATTTTATAATTGAAGTTCTAGACAATTTTCTTTTTGTTCCAGTGACAATTGGAGTTTCAAAATTTTTTGCTGTAATGGGGCCAAGGATTATCAATAAAGCTTCATTACAGACACCTTACAGCTGGTCATTGCAGTCTGGGACTAAAGTAACATCCAGAGAGGTCACCAGAGGTCACCAGAGGTAACTAGGGGTTGTCTGTAAGTCGGGTGTCCTTAAGTAGGGGACCGCCTGTACTGGTAATTAATTTTATGAAGTAAAGGCCCCACACGCAGCTCCGACTTCAGGACCTCAGGGTCCTGCTCGTACCCTATTTTTGGGAAGTTCTCTGTAGCTTCATTGTGCACATTACAATGATCTGACACCACTAAGACTTCCAATGTGAAGACCGCTCCTGCAAAAAGTTCTTGTAGAAAATTGTAGACTGTCCTTCAAGGAGCAATGATGGCTTCTGGGAAGGTCGGGGGAAGATGCTGTAGGATTGGGGGTGTACGGAGGAAGAAAGGGAATAAACTGGATAATGGACATTCAATGAGAGGAATGAAGGGAAATGGGGATCAACTGAGCAATGGAGTAAAGGATGGATTGGGAAGAGACCAGAGAGGGAAAGCTGGGGTTGTCCTGTTTTTCATGGTGTGTCTGAACATTGGAGTGATCTGGGAATGATGAAGGTATAACCGGCATTCACCTAACACAAAAACCCAATATGGACTCTACCAATATCAAGACCCAAAGCTGAATCTTCTCTTGACCGCTCCGTCATGTATTTCCAGGACAGCGTCGTGTCCCTCTCCCAGTATACGGAGTAATAAACCAGTCGGTTGTTCTGAGGCTTCCTGTGGATCAGACTGGGTCAGGACTGGAGATGTACTGGACTTTTCAGGGCATTATTCTGGCTCTTTTCACCAATAATCAGCAGAAGATAATGAATAAGAAGTTTATGACCAGACTGGAGACGTCAGACAGCGGCACAACCCTGAGGATCCATAACCTGTCCATGGAAGATGCCGGGATCTACGCTGTGTCTGTACACACTACAGGCAGGAATATATATCAGACATCCTATAACCTGACTGTATACGGTGAGATTATCCTGGGGCAGGACGGGGACAGGTTTGGCCCTCAGGCACGATGTGTTGTTTCCATTTTTATAGCATCAAATACTTAAAGCTGTAACTTATTTCTTTTTACCTCAATGTTACTGGATGAGGCTTTTTTCTTCTTGAGGTTACTTTTTGGCAGTGTCTATCTCCGTCGTCTTTTTTTACTATTCAAAATTTTTTTTACTCTTTCTGGGGGAGATTTATCACAGTGTCGGTGAATACACCTGTGCAGCGTTAGACCACACAATGGGGGTCATTTACTAAGGGCCCGATTCGCGTTTTCCCAACATGTTACCCGAATATTTCCGATTTGCGCCGATTTCCCCTGAATTGCCCCGGGATTTTGGCGCACGCGATTGGATTGTGGCGCATCGGCGCTGGCATGCACGCGACGGAAATCGGGGGGCGTGGCCGAACGAAAACCCGACGGATTCAGAAAAACCGCCGCATTAAAAAAACAAAAATCTGTTGCGGAGCTTGCACTTACCTTCACTCAGCTCGCCCAGTGAACTCCAGCGCGTTCCGCTGGAGAACGCGCCGCTGGGTCGCGAATGGACCGAGCAAGTAAATCTGCCCCAATATCTACTGGAAGCTTACTGTGCAGTAGTAGAAAACTGTGGAGCCTACTTTACATCAGCTAATAGTTGGGCAATTAGGAATAATGGGGCAGATTTACTTACCCGGTCCATTTGCGATCCCGCGGCGCGTTGTCCAACGAGGATTCAAGTCCTGCCGGGATTCACTAAGGTCGTGCGCCCGATATCCACCAGGTGTCGCTGCTGTGCCGAGGTCCGCTGGAGTTCACCATCCTCTTCCTGGTGCATGTGAGTGCGTGTCAAGCGACACAAATTTTTTTTTAAATACCGCGGTTTTTCCGGATCTGTCGGGTTTTCCGACCGCCACGCCACCCAATTTCCGTCGCATACAATCCGATCGCGTGCGCCAAAAACGGTAAAATTCACAAAACCCGAAGGAAATGCACATTTCGGACCCTTAGTAAATGAGCCCCGTTCTGACTTTCAGAAAGCTCGATAAATCTGCCCCGATCTGTTTCTGTTGTATTTTACAAACTTACCTTAATATAGCACGGTTCCAGCGCCAAAATAAATAAATGCCCCAACACGTTTTTCCATCTTTCAGTGGATGTCCCCCATAATGTGTAACATGTTATTCTTCTATGGGGCTGGAATGTTCTGATAATAACTTATATACATTTATACCTTACACTTATAATTTGTATTTTTGAAAAAAACTGATTTTAAAAAATTATACATTTTTTGCGTCACCCTCTTTGTAAAGTCTAATGAGTTACCTGAGGGCTTTTTTTTTTTTTTTTGGTAGTTACCACTTTTGATCATTATTGTATATTTAATATTTCGTTGTTATTATTAGTATTTCTTAGAGCTTGGAAATAATTGATCGGTTACATTTATACAATACAAATATGTCATGTGCTTTACAAGGATCTTCTTTTCTCACATCACACATTGATGGATTCAAATATTTAACGGGAAATTTCTTATTATCTCATTTCAGAGCCGGTTCCCTCTCCGGATATACAGAGAGAAGTGACGGGATATAGGACAGACGGATGTAATGTCACCCTCCAGTGCTCTGTCCCATCACATCCATCACATCTGTCTTATACCTGGAAATACAGGGACCAGGACCAGGAGTATCAGCCGTATGATAGCGGCAGCACCACCCAGATATCACTAGCACCGGACCACCAGGACCTGGAGATCCTGTGTATAGTCCACAACCCGGCCGACCACAAGAACGTCTCCAGGAATATGTCACAGATCTGCCCCAAACCTGACATTACACATAAATGCACCGGGGGTAAGAGATCATGTGCTTTCTTCTTGGTGGGGATCATCCTGTGTAGCAGGAAAGACCAGATATTAGAGTTCAGCTACTTCCTATAACTCCAAATACTATGCATAGACCATGAGATAAATGATAAATCCCTACCAGCAGCCACCACTAGGGGGTGCTCAGGAGATTAGTGCATACTGTGTGATCCTTAGGCTCCTCTATACGTTCTCTGATCGGACCTTACATGTCCTGGTGTCATGTATGATGGATGTAACAGGGTTATATGCTTCTCATTACAGGAAGAGGACATCACTATTACATCATCTTCATAGTTGGCTTAGGAATCCAGGTAACAATCCTTGGGTGGATTCATCTTAAAACACGATAACAGAAGGAAAAAAGGAAAGAAAAAGGTAATTTTATTTTACAAAATCTCCTAAAAAGAGCAATGGGGATTCCTACATAATACATAGGCTCAGGGGAAAGAGTAAAGCAGTGTCCTATCTGCAGGCAGCATGTTATAGAGCAGGAGGAGCTGAGCAGATTGTATATAGTGTCCTATCTGCAGGCAGCATGTTATAGAGCAGGAGGAGCTGAGAAAATTGTACATAGTGTCCTATCTGCAGGCAGCATGTTATAGAGCAGGAGGAGCGGAGCAGATTGTACATAGTGTCCTATCTGCAGGCAGCATGTTATAGAGCAGGAGGAGCTGAGAAAATTGTACATAGTGTCCGATCTTGAGGCAGCGTGTTATAGAGCAGGAGGAGCTGAGCAGATTGTACATAGTGTCCTATCTGCAGGCAGCATGTTATAGAGCATAAGTAGCTCAGCGGATTGTACATAGTGTCCTATCTGCAGGCAGCATGATATAGAGAAGATAGAGCTGAGCAGATTATACATAGTGTCCTATCTGCAGGCAGCATGTTATAGAGCAGGAGGAGCTTAGCGGATTGTACATAGTGTCCTATGTGCAGGCAGCATGTTATAGAGCAGGAGGAGCTGAGCACATTGTACATAGTGTCCTATCTGCAGGCAGCAGGTTATAGAGCAGGAGGAGCGGAGCAGATTGTACATAGTGTCCTATCGGCAGACAGCATGTTATAGAGCAGGAGGAGCTAAGCAGATTGTACATAGTGACCTATCGGCAGACAGAATGTTATAGGGCAGGAGGAGCTGAGCAGATTGTACACAGTGTCCTATCTGCCGACAGCATGTTATAGAGCAGGAGAAGCTGAGCAGATTGTACATAGTGTCCTATCTGCAGGCAGCATGTTATAGAGCAAGAGGAGCTAAGCAGATTGTACATAGTGTCCTATCTGCAGGCAGCATGTTATAGAGCAGGAGGAGAGGAGAAGATTGCACATAGTGTCTGATCTCGAGGCAGCATGTTATAGAGTAGGAGGAGCTGAGCAGATTGTACATAGTGTCCTATCTGCAGGCAGCAGGTTATAGAGCTGGAGGAGCTGAGCAGATTGTACATAGTGTCATATCTGCAGGCAGCATGTTATAGAGCAGGAGGAGAGGAGAAGATTGTACATAGTGTCTGATCTCGAGGCAGCATGTTATAGAGCAGGAGGAACTGAGCATATTGTACATAGTGTCCTATCTGCAGGCAGCATGTTATAGAGCAGGAGAAGCTGAGCAGATTGTACACAGTGTCCTATCTGCAGGCAGCATGTTATAGAGCAGGGGGAGCTATGCAGATTGTACATAGTGTCCTATCTGCAGGCAGCATGTTAAAGAGCAGGAGGCGCATAGCAGATTGTACATAGTGTCCTATCTGCAGGCAGCATGTTATAGAGCAGGAGGAAAGGAGAAGATTGTACATAGTGTCCTATCTGCAGGCAGCATGTTATAGAGCAGGAGGAGCTGAGCAGATTGTACATGGTGTCCTATCTGCAGGCAGCATGTTATAGAGCAGAAGTAGCTCAGCGGATTGTACATAGTGTCCTATCTGCAGGCAGCATGTTATAGAGCAGGAGGAGCTGAGTAGATTGTACATAGTGTCCTATCTGCAGGCAGCATGTTATAGAGCAGGAGGAGCTGAGTAGATTGTACATAGTGTCCGATCTGCTGGCAGCATGTTATAGAGCAGGAGACGCTGAGCAGATTGTACATAGTGTCCTATCTGCAGGCAGCATATTATAGAACAGGAGGTGCTGAGCAGATTGTACATAGTGTCCTATCTGCAGGCAGCATGTTATCGAGCAGGAGGAGCTGAGCAGATTGTACATAGTGTCCTATCTGCAGACAGCATGTTATAGAGCAGGAGGAGCTGAGCAGATTGTAAATAGTGTCCTATTTGCCGACAGCATGTTATAGAGCAGGAGAAGCTGAGCAGATTGTACATAGTGTCCTATCTGCAGGCGGCATGTTATAGAGCAAGAGGAGCTAAGCAGATTGTACATAGTGTCCTATCTGCAGGCAGCATGTTAAAGAGCAGGAGGAGCTGAGCAGATTGTACATAGTGTCCTATCTGCAGGCAGCATGTTATAGAGCAGAAGTAGCTCAGCGGATTGTACATAGTGTCCTATCTGCAGGCAGCATGTTATAGAGCAGGAGGAGCTGAGTAGATTGTACATAGTGTCCGATCTGCAGGCAGCATGTTATATAGGAGGAGAAGCTGAGCAGATTGTACATAGTGTCCTATCTGCCGGCTGCATGTTATAGAGCAGGAGGAGATGAGCAGATTGTACATAGTGTCCTATCTGCCGGCAGCATGTTATAGAGCAGGAGGAGATGAGCAGATTGTACATAGTGTCCTATCTGCTGGCAGCATGTTATAGAGCAAAAGGAGCTGAGTAGATTGTACATAGTGTCCGATCTGCAGGCAGCATGTTATAGAGCAGGAGGAGCAGAGCAGATTGTACATAGTGTCCTATCTGCCGGCAGCATGTTATAGAGCAGGAGGAGATGAGCAGATTGTACATAGTGTCCTATCTGCCGGCAGCATGTTATAGAGCAGGAGGAGATGAGCAGATTGTACATAGTGTCCTATCTGCTGGCAGCATGTTATAGAGCAAAAGGAGCTGAGTAGATTGTACATAGTGTCCGATCTGCAGGCAGCATGTTATAGAGCAGGAGGAGATGAGCAGATTGTACATAGTGTCCTATCTGCCGGCAGCATGTTATAGAGCAGGAGGAGATGAGCAGATTGTACATAGTGTCCTATCTGCTGGCAGCATGTTATAGAGCAAAAGGAGCTGAGTAGATTGTACACAGTGTCCTATCTGCAGGCAGCATGTTATAGAGCAGCAGGAGGTGAGCATATTGTACATAGTGTCCTATCTGTAAGCAGCATGTTATAGAGCAGCAGGAGCTGAGCAGATTGTGCATAGTGTCCTATCTGTAAGCAGCATGTTATAGAGCAGGAAGAGCTGAGCACATTGTACATAGTTGTACATAGTGTCTTATCTGCATGCAGCATGTTATAGAGCAGGAAGAGCTGAGTAGATTGTACATAGTGTCCTATCTGCATGCAGCATGTTATAGAGCAGGAGGAGCTGAGTAGTTTGTACATAGTGTCCTATCTGCAGGCAGCATGTTATAGAGCAGGAGGAGCTGACCACATTGTAAATAGTGTCCTATCTGCAGGCAGCATGTTATAGAGCAGGAGGTGTTGAGCAGATTGTACACAGTGTCCTATCTGCAGGCAGCATGTTATAGAGCAGGAGGAGCTGAGTAGATTGTACGTAGTGTCCTATCTGCAGGCAGCATGTTATATGGGACATGGGGGGTGAAGCATGGGAGGGATAATCCCTGAGTTGAATGATGTCTGGGGATGGGAGTCATCTTATCTTTTGTAATCACATTTTCCTACGTTATGGACGGCTGAGCACTTATTGGAAGTAGATCTGATAGTCTCCATATTGCGGCTGTAGATATAATGACATAATTACTGTATCTCATCGATGTTTGTCTTGTAGGTGATTTAGTTTCCAGAGAAAACCTTCACAATGAGCGGTGACGCTGCCCCGGCTTCCATGGTGAATGTCCATCTATTACTGAATATCTGTGGCCTCTCTGTGGCGGTGTGATCCGCTTTTCCTTCTTCGCCTGCTCCCAGCGCTTATTCTTATTCTTACCCACGTTCCTCTTGCAATCCGTGTCTGAAGAAGATCCATTGTTGGGCCCAAACGTTACACACCTGTATGTTGGATCGCTTACATATCACAAATAAAGGATTCTCTTCTGATTTGCATAAATGGAGTGCCGAATATTTCTACAATCTGAGTACAAAGAGGCCAATATTCATAATTTGTGGCGCCCGTTCTTCTTGAATCTGGCGCCACCTGCACTGCAACTTTTTTTTGGTGCACCTTAAACATAGGGGGGGGGTTTACTAAGGGCCTGATTCGCGTTTACCTGACATGTTACCCGAATATTTCCGATTTGCGCCAATTTCCCCTGAATTGCCCCAGGATTTTGGCGCACGCGATCGGATTGTGGCGCATCGACGCCGGCATGAGCGCGACGGAAATCGGGGGGGCGTGGCCGAACGAAAACACGACGTATTCGGAAAAAATGCCGCATTTAAAAACGGAAAATGTGTCGCGGAGCTTGCACTTACCTTCACTCAGCCGGCCTCGGTGAACTCCAGTGCGTTCCGATGCTCTTCAGCGCAGCAGCGCCACCTGGTGGACGGCGGAGGAACTGCCTTAGTGAATCCCGGCCGGACCCAAATCCAGCGCAGAGAACGCGCCACTGGATCGCGAATGGGCCGGGTAAGTAAATCTGCCCCAGGGAGTGCGACACAATTCTGTCGGACTGAGTGGGAGCTGACCACATTGTAAATAGTGTCCTATCTGCAGGCAGCATGTTATAGAGCAGGAGGAGCAGTGCAGATTGTACATAGTGTCCTATCTGCTGGCAGCATGTTATAGAGCAGGAGGAGATGAGCAGATTGTACATAGTGTCCTATCTGCAGGCAGCATGTTATAGAGCAGGAGGCGCTGAGCAGATTGTACATAGTGTCCTATCTGCTGGCAGCATGTTATAGAGCAGTAGGAGCTGAGCAGATTGTACATAGTGTCCTATCTGCTGGCAGCATGTTATAGAGCAGGAGGAGCTGAGCAGTTTGTACATAGTGTCCTATCTGCAGGCAGCATGTTATAGAGCAGAAGGAGCTGAGCAGATTGTACATAGTGTCCTATCTGCAGGCAGCATGTTATAGAGCAGGAGGAGCTGAGCAGATTGTACATAGTGTCCTATCTGCAGGCAGCATGTTATAGAGCAGGAGGAGCTGAATAGTACAGTCGTGACACAAAAGGGTCACATGAGACACATAGATGGTGCATATTCTTCAGTTTGCACTAAAAAGAAAGTGCAAAGTCCGACAGAAAACCGGCGCAATGGGATTGTGGCGGATTGTGGCGCATCGGCCCAGGCATGCACACGACGGAAATCGGGGGGCATGGCCGTACGAAAACCCGACGGATTCTTAAAAAACGCTGCATTTTTTTTCAAAAAAAGTGTCGCTTGACACGCGCCTACCTTAACCCAAATTAGGCCGGTGCAATCCGATGAACTTCAGCGCAGCAGCGACAGCTGGTGGACGTCGGAGGAACTGCCTTAGTGAATCCCGGCAGAACCCGAATCCTCCGCAGAGAACGCGCCGCTGGATCGGGAATGGGCCGGGTAAGTAAATCTGCCCCAATTTTCTAGATCTCTGCTTGCTGTCATTCTATAGAAAGCTTCTAAGTTTACTAGCAGCGGCCATAAATCTGACCATGGTCACACAGGTGCATGGCTCGTTATATCCCTGATCACATGATGTCACACAGGTGCACAGCTCATTATAACACACAGGTCCACGGCTCGTTATAACACACAGGTCTGATTACTCTCTATGATCCTAATGAGCCGTGCTCCTGTGTGATCATGGTCAGATTTATGGCCGCTGCTAGTAAACTTAGAAGCTTTCTATTGAATGACAGCAAGCAGAGATCTAGAAAACCGCAAGGAATTGACACAGAAAGTATATTGGAAAATTGTACACTTTTTAGAATGCAAACAATAACATTAATTTGGTGTAATGGGAATATCCCTTTAACTAAAAAATCATAAACCACTGATACTCACCTTTCCATGTTCCCCAGCAGCTCTCCTCTCCTCTCCTCTTCTTCCTTGCTGTGTGCAGTGATGTCTGCAGACAAGATGATGTCATCACATCTCTACACACAGGGGCAGCAGGTGAATGGTGGTGGTGCAGAGAGAGTGGCGCTGGGGGCGGAGCTTTTGGGGGTTGGGATGGAGTTCTTGGGCCCATCGGTGTTTGTACCAGTACACTGGTGACCCAGTCCAGTCCTGTGATCTACTACATTGTGACTGCCAGATGATTCTCACAGGACTGCTCAAATAATAAACACTTACTAACCCGGAGCCGGATTGGCCCCTTTTATACCGCATACCCCAAATATAAATAACCACACAGAAACCATTGCTTAGCCATTCTCCATTGTGGGGGGACTCGGGGTCGGCCACAGCTTTATTGAAACCACAAGGTTTCAATAAAGGGTGGGAACGTAGTGGTGATGTCACGGGACTACTACTTGTCTGAAGCTAAACGACAACTTGAGGATGAGTGTACCTATAGATGTCTTGACCACCAGTTACCTCTCATGCCTCCAGACTCTACTTAGACGCAACGTAGAAAAAGGAGTCCTTTCCAAAAAGACAGCCGAACGCCTCCTTCCAAAAAATCCCGTATACCCTGTGTGGTATTTCCTCCCTAAGATCCATAAAACATTGTGCGAGCCACCAGGACGCCCTATTGTCGCCGGTATAGGGTCTGTCACAGAGCCCATTTCCCAATATCTGGACTGGCTATTACGACCCCTACTGACTGACATCCCGGCTTATCTCAAAGACACGACTGCTTTTTTAACAGCCATCGAAGATCTGGTGTGGCAGGACGGATTCAACCTTGTCTCCATCAACGTGGAAAGTCTTTATACCCGCATTCCGCAGGACCTGGGCGTTGACGCTGTCCGCGGAATGCGGGTAGAGACACCGAATACATCGATTTTGTGAGTGATGCATTGGAATTCGTATTGTCCCACAATGTGTTTATGTTTGGGGATCGTTGGTATGCACAGAGGGTGGGCACGGCCATGGGCACCCCAGTTGCCTGCACTTTGGCCAATATCTTTCTGGCGGTTTTTGAGTTCCGCTTTGCGCTTTGTCCACTCTCTGTGCAACCCTTTCGCCAAACATATACGCACATACCTTAGATATGGACGATATTTTTATTGTCTGGGACGGTTCACGTGACGAATTTCTACTGCTTACAGACTATCTTAATAGTGCCAACGACATGAACATGAGATTCACTGCTATGTTCGGAGGTGATTTCCTAGATGTAAGGGTTAAAGTAGTCAATGGGATGTTATCTACTGAAGGATACAGAAAACCCACAGCGATGAACGCACTTTTACATCATAATAGTTTCCACCCCTCGCATGTCAAACGCAGTGTTCCATTTAGTCAGTTTCTACGACTCAAAAGACTTAACAGTGACAGTCGAAGATTCGAACAACAAGCACATGCGTTGACTTTACGTTTTATACAACGGGGATATCCAAAAGAAGACGTCCTTACCGCATTCCATAAAGCCAACGGAATTCCTCGACGGAGTTTATTTTCCAGTGCAAAGAAACGTGGCAACCAAGGTGGCACAAGATTTGCTTTCTCTTTTGATTTTAGTCCTCATGATGGTGCCATTCGTGAGGCCATTAATAAACACCGGAACGTGCTCCGTCAGGAACCAAAACTGGCTGAAATTACAGCTTGTAGGCCCCTTGTGACCTTTAGACGTAGCCCCACAGTAGGCACTGAGCTAGTCCGGAGTAGGTACTCCGTCCCCAGACAAAGTTGGCTCAGCCAGGGTGCTCCTAGAGGTAATTACAAGTGTGGGCACTGCAATTTTTGTATGTATAACTCGCAAGCAAAAACTCTAAACCTAGGAGGCGTGAGAATTGATGTCAAACATTTTATTACCTGTAGGACCACCTATGTGGTGTATGTTCTCATATGTACATGTAACAAATTTTATATTGGAAAAACCATTCGGAACATGTTTACGAGATTTAGGGAACACCTACATTCGGTGTCCCCTGGTAATGGTTGTCCCAGACTGATTGAACACATGAGGCTGCACCATTTCTATGCTTCGCGGGCATAGAAAAAGTAGAGACTAACCCTAGGGGCGGCGATCGCCAGAGGCGAGGTGGATTCTAAGGTGCAGGGCCATGGGTTCTCTCGGTCTGAATGACCGAAACGATCTTAGTGTTTTTCTATGATCCCCTTAAAGATGGCGTTTTCAAATATCTACTTAGTTCCGCACAGTAACAGTGCTTTCCTCTTGTACTTTCTCATTTGCTATTGTTTTTAACACACTGCATGTCCTGGACAAGCGTCCAAGTTTTCACGTATTTATATGTGTTTTATTGTTGCTATATATCCATGACAACCTCTCGGAAGGATGACGTCAGAGGCTAGAGAAAGCACTATTCAGCGCGAAACGGCCCGTCGCCCAGCCGCATGTCGGCGTCCTGTATCACCTGTGCATTTTTGAATAAAGTTTGAAGACTTCATTGGTGAGTGCCGCGATCATCTTTCTTCTTCCGCACTTGTGATTACTCCTCTCCTGCGCTGAGCACCTCCGTGGTCTTCACGTCCCCGCAGTTAAACGCCAGCCATCAATACTCTAACCGTTCCTACCACGCTTAAGACTTTAACTCCTTAACGCTCTGCGCCGTAGCTCTACGGCGCAGAGGTATAAGGGAAGTATGAAGAGGGCTCACGGGCTGAGTCCTCTTCATACAGAGGTGGGGGTTTTTGCATTTTGCACAAAACCCCCACCGCTAATAACCGCGGTCGGTGCTTGCACCGATCGCGGCTATTAACCCTCTAAACGCCGCCCGCAAAGTCGCGGGCGGCGTTTAAAAGACGGCGGCGCGTGGGCGCCGCCATCTTTTTTTCGATCGCCACGCCCCCGAACGTCATCGGGGGGCGGCGATCGGTTACCATGGTAGCCTCGGGTCTTCTCTTGACACGAGGCTACATGGTTTATGCAGGTTCGTTACAATGAGCCAGTGGCTCATTGTAATGTAAGACCTGCAAAAACGCCATATATTGCAATACTGTAGTATTGCAGTATATGGTAGGAGCGATCTGACCATCTAGGGTTAATGTACCCTAGATGGTCTAAAAGATAGTGAAAAAAAAAAGAAAAAAAAAAGTTTAAAAAATAAAAAAAATTAATAAAATATTAAAAGTTCAAATCACCCCCCTTTCCCTAGAACGGATATAAAACATAACAAACAGTAAAAATCACAGACATATTAGGTATCGCCGCGTCCCAAAATGCCCGATCTATCAAAATATAAAAACGGTTACGGCCGGCGGTGACCTCCGAGGCGGGAAATGGCGCCCAAATGTCCGAAATGCGACTTTTACACCTTTTTACATAACATAAAAAATGAAATAAAAAATGATCAAAATGTCGCACAGACCTCAAAATGATAGCAATGAAAACGTCGCCTCATTTCGCAAAAAATGACCCCTCACACATCTCCGTGCGCCAAAGTATGAAAAAGTTATTAGCGTCAGAAGATGGCAAAAAATTTTTTTTCTTTTTTGTACACATTCGTTTAATTTTTGAAAATGTATTAAAACACAATAAAACCTATATAAATTTGGTATCACCGCGATCGCACCGAACCAAAGAATAAAGTAGGCGTGTTATTTGGAGCGAAGAGTGAAAGTCGTAAAAACTGAGCCCACAAGAACGTGACGCACGTGCGGTTTTTTTTCAATTTTTCCACATTTGGAATTTTTTTTCAGCTTCGCAGTACACGGCATGTTAAAATAAATAACATTACGGGAAAGTAAAATTTGTTACGCACAAAATAAGCCCTCACACAGGTCTGTACACGTAAAAATGAAAAAGTTATGGATTTTTGAAGTTGGAGAGCGAGAAATGAGCCGGAAAACCCTCCGTCCTTAAGGGGTTAAGGTGTATGAGAGTAGTGCCAGCACCGCGTCTACCCTATCGTGCATTGATAATTTAACCATTTCTTAGTTTGAATAAACAGACACATAACAGCAGATAACACCCTGTATGCCGCCATATGTAAGGGACATGTAGGGCAGTGTTACCCCTAAATAAACCGCCACGGAGGAGGTCATGTATCCACAACTACATGACACTCCGACCCCCAGCCAACCAAAAACCACACCATCTCCATTCCAACCTGGTGTCCGAAAGATGGACGCCAACAGGTAACAGCAAACAATCCCTGGTGCCCACCAGCTGATGTGATGCCACTCTTCCTCTGGCGCAAACACATGGCGACACCCGGGTATTGTCACATCCACTATTGCTGCATCACTAGCCCCGTACCATACTGCCCTCAGGATTATGTCCTACCACGCCAACTCCGGGTAGCAGAAGAAAGACGGGAATCGCTCCAGGCCGGGCTGGATTAGTGTAATCTGTCGCCTAATGTAGCAGATGACGACGCCCCTTAAAGGGGTATTTCAGGAATCAGCATAATTCATATACAAATGGGCACTCAAAATATAAGATAATGTGTAATTAGTTGTTATTTAAAATTTTGCTTCTCTTAGCAGAAGAATTAAAATGCTACTGGCCCTTTAATCAGTCCGTGGTGGATCAGACACAGGACAGAAGATGGCCGCTGGTCACATGTCCACATCACATGTCCTGCAGCTGCCTGGGCAGGTCATGTGATCACCACTATGTTTGGTTGCAGTGCATCCAGTATGGCCAGTGTTTTGGTGATGACAGTTACACATCATTACTATGGTAACAGAGCAAGAAAACCTGTTACATCATCACTGGGAGCAGCGCATATGAGGGAGGAGGAGTTACTGAGAACTAAAGGATCTTGGGACTTGTAGTTTCCAGTGGCGGCCATCTTAGTGATAACTCCACCTACTTTAGAGAGGCCATAAATTTTGTAAATCATAAAATCAAACTATTTAAGCTCCGTTTTGTGACTAATGACATTGAGTAATGTTGTACTCATTTATTTATAACATCATGGGTTTTTGTGTCAGACGTTCATATTCCCGGAATACCCCTTTAAGTGACGACTACTGAATAATGGCCGATTATCATAGCCTCAAGCTGTTTTTTGCAAGCAGTGCAGGACCCGGAGACCTCACCCACAGATGTTGGTACCATAGAAGCCCAAGGTCCCAGCACCCAGACGGATATTCACGCGCTGATCTGCCCAATAGTCACACAAGTGTCCTCGTACTCACATGCTGGAGTGACAACCTGAAAAAGATAATGATTAGCAAAGAAGCAAAAATAAAGTGATAAAACCTGCAAAACAATTAGAACGCCAGCACCTTATCCATCCCACCCCCAAATCTAAAAAGACCTTAAACACTGGGTGTATGTGCAGCGCCAATCATAAGAGAGAACTACATTCCTCAGAAGGAGCCCAAATTCACTAAAACCTTCATAAAACAGCAACAACTCGCAGGAAACTGAATTGCAGGAGCAAAACCAAGTCCCACACACACAAACTTAGAAATACAAGGAAACCTCAATTACATGACAAGTCTCACCCCCAAAAATGCCATGAGGCCAGCCCAATGCCCTTATCAAGTTACTTGGCACAATGTCATCTACATAAAGCCAGGGCCAGGCACAGGCATCAGCCCCTACGGCACATCTGTCCTCTATGATCCACAAATACAGCTCTAAAACCTCAATGGCGCTAATGATCCAAACCCTTCGATGCAGGGGGGAGTACACCCATTGCGGACATAGAGCCCCCACTAACAAACCCCCCCCCCCCCCCATCGTTATAACCTGACATACAGAAACCAGAAGGCCCAAGACTGAACGCGCTGCAAAAGCCACTCAGACACGCACAAACAGGAGAACAAGTCAGCGCAAGGCATTGTAACTGCTCCCCCCTCTCTGAGGCAAAATACCGTCCCCAAAATAAATTTCCAATACGACTAAAATAGGATTCTTTACTGAGGAGAGTCGCAAGGACCAACCAGTAACCAGAGAAGAGGACCCCTATCCCACCAGATCCACACCAAAAAGGAGCTAAAAACCACTTACCAACAAATGAAGCCGGCCACCGGTAAACCCGATCTAATAAGACATCATCCATCTGGCAGCCCAATCATTGGACACTTCAGGAACAGATAATAAGAATAACACAGATTCAGCCTCCGATTTGCCATAAGGGCCCCGGACTCGCCTTGTAAACCCCCTCAACACTCTAACAAGGGAGACATAAGACACCAATACCAGATCCTTCATAATGCTTTTAGGACCCGCACAGGTGATGGATGGTGGAGGGATCAACCTGAACTGCTCTACAAATCCTGAGAGCAACCTTCAAAAATTCTGTAAAAACTGAGAAATACACAAGAAACAAATGAGTCTGTGAGAAACCTGCCCTATGTATGAAATACTCCGCTTATTTGGGTACCCCACTCTGAGGGCAGGAAGGGGCAGCCACCGGACAGGGACACTGGATGGTGCAATGATTGCCCCAACTGTTGGACCATACACAACAGACTTACAGGCACCGAAAATAGACAGTGACCGTACAGCATGAAGCAGACCTGCGCACTGCCCCCTGAGGAACCCCAAGGTGGAAAAGCAAAAGGAAGATGCCCCCAACTAAGGGCATAGTGGTAATCGTGGCCCAAAGCCACACATCAGTCACCTCATAATCCAGAATAATCTACTTCATTATGTGATCTCATTAATGAATGGCTGGTCCATGGTACCAGTGCTGCCACCTCCTGTGTCCTACTCCTCATAGATTGTAAGCTCTTGTGTCCATTGTACCAGTGCTGCCACCTCCTGTGTCCTCCTCCTCATAGATTGTAAGCTCTTGTGTCCATTGTACCAGCACTGTCACCTCCTGTGTCCTACTCCTCATAGATTGTAAGCTCTTGTGACCATTGTACCAGTGCTGCCACCTCCTGTGTCCTACTCCTCATAGATTGTAAGCTCTTGTGTCCATTGTACCAGTGCTGCCACCTCCTGTGTCCTCCTCCTCATAGATTGTAAGCTCTTGTGTCCATTGTACCAGTGCTGCCACCTCCTGTGTCCTACTCCTCATAGATTGTAAGCTCTTGTGATTATTGTACCAGCACTGTCACCTCCTGTGTCCTACTCCTCATAGATTGTAAGCTCTTGTGTCCATTGTACCAGTGCTGCCACCTCCTGTGTCCTCCTCCTCATAGATTGTAAGCTCTTGTGTCCATTGTACCAGTGCTGCCACCTCCTGTGTCCTACTCCTCATAGATTGTAAGCTCTTGTGATTATTGTACCAGCACTGTCACCTCCTGTGTCCTACTCCTCATAGATTGTAAGCTCTTGTGTCCATTGTACTAGTGCTGCCACCTCCTGTGTCCTACTCCTCATAGATTGTAAGCTCTTGTGTCCATTGTACCAGTGCTGCCACCTCCTGTGTCCTCCTCCTCATAGATTGTAAGCTCTTGTGTCCATGGTACCAGTGCTGCCACCTCCTGTGTCCTACTCCTCATAGATTGTAAGCTCTTGTGTCCATTGTACCAGTGCTGCCACCTCCTGTGTCCTACTCCTCATAGATTGTAAGCTCTTGTGTCCATTGTACCAGTGCTGCCACCTCCTGTGTCCTCCTCCTCATAGATTGTAAGCTCTTGTGTCCATTGTACCAGTGCTGCCACCTCCCGTGTCCTACTCCTCATAGATTGTAAGCTCTTGTGTCCATTGTACCAGTGCTGCCACCTCCTGTGTCCTACTCCTCATAGATTGTAAGCTCTTGTGTCCATTGTACCAGTGCTGCCACCTCCTGTGTCCTACTCCTCATAGATTGTAAGCTCTTGTGTCCATTGTACCAGTGCTGCCACCTCCTGTGTCCTCCTCCTCATAGATTGTAAGCTCTTGTGACCATTGTACCAGTGCTGCCACCTCCCGTGTCCTACTCCTCATAGATTGTAAGCTCTTGTGTCCATTGTACCAGTGCTGCCACCTCCTGTGTCCTACTCCTCATAGATTGTAAGCTCTTGTGTCCATTGTACCAGTGCTGCCACCTCCTGTGTCCTCCTCCTCATAGATTGTAAGCTCTTGTGTCCATTGTACCAGTGCTGCCACCTCCCGTGTCCTACTCCTCATAGATTGTAAGCTCTTGTGTCCATTGTACCAGTGCTGCCACCTCCCGTGTCCTACTCCTCATAGATTGTAAGCTCCTGTGTCCATTGTACCAGTGCTGCCACCTCCTGTGTCCTCCTCCTCATAGATTGTAAGCTCTTGTGTCCATTGTACCAGTGCTGCCACCTCCTGTGTCCTACTCCTCATAGATTGTAAGCTCTTGTGTCCATTGTACCAGTGCTGCCACCTCCTGTGTCCTACTCCTCATAGATTGTAAGCTCTTGTGTCCATTGTACCAGTGCTGCCACCTCCTGTGTCCTACTCCTCATAGATTGTAAGCTCTTGTGTCCATTGTACCATTGCTGCCACCTCCTGTGTCCTCCTCCTCATAGATTGTAAGCTCTTGTGTCCATTGTACCAGTGCTGCCACCTCCTGTGTCCTACTCCTCATAGATTGTAAGCTCCTGTGACCATTGTACCAGTGCTGCCACCTCCTGTGTCCTACTCCTCATAGATTGTAAGCTCTTGTGTCCATTGTACCAGTGCTGCCACCTCCTGTGTCCTCCTCCTCATAGATTGTAAGCTCTTGTGACCATTGTACCAGTGCTGCCACCTCCTGTGTCCTACTCCTCATAGATTGTAAGCTCCTGTGACCATTGTACCAGTGCTGCCACCTCCTGTGTCCTCCTCCTCATAGATTGTAAGTTCTTGTGTCCATTGTACTAGTGCTGCCACCTCCTGTGTCCTACTCCTCATAGATTGTAAGCTCTTGTGATTATTGTACCAGTGCTGCCACCTCCTGTGTCCTACTCCTCATAGATTGTAAGCTCTTGTGTCCATTGTACCAGTGCTGCCACCTCCTGTGTTCTCCTCCTCATAGATTGTAAGCTCCTGTGACCATTGTACCAGTGCTGCCACCTCCTGTGTCCTACTCCTCATAGATTGTAAGCTCTTGTGTCCATTGTACCAGTGCTGCCACCTCCTGTGTCCTACTCCTCATAGATTGTAAGCTCTTGTGTCCATTGTACCAGCACTGTCACCTCCTGTGTCCTACTCCTCATAGATTGTAAGCTCTTGTGTCCATTGTACCAGTGCTGCCACCTCCTGTGTCCTACTCCTCATAGATTGTAAGCTCTTGTGACCATTGTACCAGTGCTGCCACCTCCTGTGTCCTACTCCTCATAGATTGTAAGCTATTGTGTCCATTGTACCAGTGCTGCCACCTCCTGTGTCCTACTCCTCATAGATTGTAAGCTCCTGTGTCCATTGTACCAGTGCTGCCACCTCCTGTGTCCTACTTCTCATAGATTGTAAGCTCTTGTGACCATTGTACCAGTGCTGCCACCTCCTGTGTCCTACTCCTCATAGATTGTAAGCTCTTGTGTCCATTGTACCAGTGCTGCCACCTCCTGTGTCCTCCTCCTCATAGATTGTAAGCTCTTGTGTCCATTGTACCAGTGCTGCCACCTCCTGTGTCCTACTCCTCATAGATTGTAAGCTCCTGTGACCATTGTACCAGTGCTGCCACCTCCTGTGTCCTACTCCTCATAGATTGTAAGCTCTTGTGTCCATTGTACCAGTGCTGCCACCTCCTGTGTCCTACTCCTCATAGATTGTAAGCTCTTGTGATTATTGTACCAGCACTGTCACCTCCTGTGTCCTACTCCTCATAGATTGTAAGCTCTTGTGTCCATTGTACCAGTGCTGCCACCTCCTGTGTCCTACTCCTCATAGATTGTAAGCTCTTGTGACCATTGTACCAGTGCTGCCACCTCCTGTGTCCTACTCCTCATAGATTGTAAGCTATTGTGTCCATTGTACCAGTGCTGCCACCTCCTGTGTCCTACTCCTCATAGATTGTAAGCTCTTGTGTCCATTGTACCAGTGCTGCCACCTCCTGTGTCCTACTCCTCATAGATTGTAAGCTCTTGTGTCCATTGTACCAGTGCTGCCACCTCCTGTGTCCTACTCCTCATAGATTGTAAGCTATTGTGTCCATTGTACCAGTGCTGCCACCTCCTGTGTCCTACTCCTCATAGATTGTAAGCTCTTGTGACCATTGTACCAGTGCTGCCACCTCCTGTGTCCTACTCCTCATAGATTGTAAGCTCTTGTGTCCATTGTACCAGTGCTGCCACCTCCTGTGTCCTCCTCCTCATAGATTGTAAGCTCTTGTGTCCATTGTACCAGTGCTGCCACCTCCTGTGTTCTACTCCTCATAGATTGTAAGCTCTTGTGTCCATTGTACCAGTGCTGCCACCTCCTGTGTCCTCCTCCTCATAGATTGTAAGCTCTTGTGATTATTGTACCAGTGCTGCCACCTCCTGTGTCCTACTCCTCATAGATTGTAAGCTCTTGTGATTATTGTACCAGCCCCATCACCATCTTCAACACCCCTTCTCCTCATAGACTAAGTTCTTGGGGGTCAGGCCCTCACTCATTGTATCACGTGGCTGCGATATTTCACTGTTATGTCTGAAGGGTAGAAAATACAATCTATGAAGTGTATTAGAAAGAGTGTAAGCTCTTGTGCGCAAGGTCCTTATTCCTATTGGTCCTTCTGACCCTGCAACGTCTTATTTTGTCCGCATAGGTAGGTAATGATCTGTAAGACGCTGTGGAATATGACAATGCGCTCTATAAATACGTATTATTAAGAACTTGTATATAGGCGCCATGAGTTGTACAGCGCTATGGAATATGATGCCGACATATATAAATACAGATTTATTATTAGTACTAATGTCCTAACCAACGCCAGGACTTCCACCTCCTCCTAAATCACATCTCAGCCAGTCACATCCCCGTGGGAAGGGGAGAAACTGATCAGGACATTTTCCGTGTAATATCACAACCAAAATCTGGTAAACATAATTTCGGGTTTTTTGATTTAATAAATGACACTGCACTCAGAATGGCGCCGCTTGTAAGCAATCACCAAATCCACAGACAACAAGGACCAAATGTCCAAGTGCTGGTTCTGTAGGATCTGGACCTGGTGTCATCAGTCAGGTTAGCGCTGAGAGGAGAAACATCACAGAAATAAGTATCACTAACGCCATGACTGGTAGGGGTGATAATAGATGTGACGATAATATATGTGACGCTTCAGCAAACTACCTCTCATACCCACGAACGCCATCCCCAAAGGTGAACTACAAGACACAACATTGCAGATTAACACAAAGATCCCCAATCCTGCAGCAGAGGAACTCACCCACAGGTGCGGGAGCTACTGGTGCTCTGATCACAGCCGTGTGGACCACGAGAGGCGCTGGAGGTATCGCAACGCCGCATGCGAGATCAGCGGCTATGTAGGCTGAGGGATTGACAGCGGGACGGAGCGCTGCCATCTTATTTTAAAGACCTATCCCCAGAATGCCATCGCCAGTGGGAGTGGGTTGCAGTACACATCCTAAAATTGCAAGAGTATATAACAGTGCCCCACATCACAGTTAGCATGGTGCACCCTGGGATGGAGGAGGTTGGGGAGCATAAGCTGCCCATAGGAAGGGGGGGGAGCAGGTCTTCATCAGGGACCTCAAAATCTATAGGGTATGCTGAGGAGGGGGGTATTCATAGCTGGAACAGGAGGCTAGAGACTCCTCACAGCAGCAGAAGCCCCTGCCCTGGACTGTAGGGATTAACAAACCCAAACCTTAAATTTGGTACTTGACCCTGTACCTTGATAAACTATCCAACCGTTTGGTACTTGACCTTGTACCTTGATCAACCATCCAACCGTTTGGTACTTGACCTTGTACCTTGATCAACCATCCAACCGTCTGGTACTTGACCTTGTACTTTGATAAATCATCCATCCGTCTGGTACTTGACCGTGTACCTAGACTAACCACCCAACCGTCTGGTACTTGACCGTGTACCTAGACTAACCACCCAACCGTCTGGTACTTGACCGTGTACCTAGACTAACCACCCATCAACAGACCGGGAAACTAAATGTTTGGGTAATGTGGGAAGGCCACAGCGTTTATTAACAACTAAGATAAATTATTAAATAATGTTATAAATTAAAACATTTCCCAACTTGCTAGGCCCGCTTGGCATCTTCAAAATCTTGAGAACCAACTTCGCCCGAAATGGCGGCTGCGGCCCTGCAGCCGGCATGTGGGCATCTTCCAGCGCCTTAGGGCCTGTGTAACTTCCGCCACGGAGCAGCCTCCTCCCTCCTACCACCGGCTGCGACCCCCCACACGGACCAAGGCCATGGACCTCTCAGCCTGCTCGTGCAGGCCGAGAAGGAAAATATTCGAAAATATTCACCTCAATGGAATTGAGATGGACCCCGTCGCATAATTAAAGATGGCGGTTATCCCCTGCAGATTCTCATAATAAGAGATGGCGGTTATCCCCTGCAGATTCTCATGCCTATACGCCACTCCTCCCAGGGACATCAGGTATTGTGATAATCAGGACTTCCTTGCTCTCTGTAAAGCAGCTGTGAATAGGATGCCTGACCCATTAACTGCTCGAAGACATACCTGCAAAACCCACAAGACTTCCTTCAAGGGACTAGTTATCCGGGGTGAGATGTGCCTTTTGTGCTACCCAGGATTATCCTTTACCGACTTTAAGTTACTGCATTTACCCAAAACCAGGGACCGAAACCGCAAAAGCTCGCAACTAGTTATGGAGAGTTTTGGACACTTCCATCTTTCTCTCTTACCGTGCACTAAATCAACCGCCCTATCAAAGGAGACGTACGTAACCGCCACAACCTCCTCCTATAAAGCGTCATTAACCGAGGGACCTTCGGGAAAAGACAGGTGAGCAATTAATCTAAACTTTCCGGGCTCCTTTTGGTAACCAAGCCTGGCAGTTCTATAAGGGACCGGCCATCCTACCTGGGAAACCTCATTCCCGACCTTCTCCAGTGCTAATACTGGATTGAATGAAATTAAACTGCCGCATTTAACCAACATTGCGGTGAGCTGGTGGCTAACCTGATGCAGAGGATGGGGTGAGAAGTGCCTTTTGTGCTGGCCAGGATTATCCTTTACTGACATTAACCCCTTAACGCCGAAGCCACTTTTCACCTTCCTGACACGGGCCATTTTTTGAAATCTGCCCTATGTCACTATAAGTGGTTATAACTTCGGAACGCTTTAACCTATCCAAGTGATTTTAAAATTGTTTTCTCGTGACACATTGTACTTCGTGCTAGTTACAAAATTTTGGTGGTATGTTTTGCATTTATTTAGGAGAAATTCAGATATTGGTGAAAATTTTGAAAAATTCTTGATTACCGGACTTCAAAATGTTCTACTTCATCCCATACATAGTCATAACCGCTAAAAATGTAATAACTAACATTCACCGAATGACTAATTTATGTGGACGTGATGTTTTATGCATATTTTAATTTTTACAGGATGTTATGGGGCTTTGAATGTTACGTGCGATTTTCCATATTTTCATAAAAAACGCAAAAACCTGCTATTGAGGGACCTGCTCAGGGTACAGGTTACTTTGAGAGGTCTAAATAAAAGAAAACCCCATAAATTACCCCATTATAGAAAGGACACCCCTCAATGTATGTGAAACAACTTTTGTGAAGTTTGTTAACCCTTTAACAGTTTTACAGGGGTTAAAACAAAAACGGATGCAATTGAAAGTACTTTTTTTTTTTTTTTTTTTTAATTATTTGGACAAATAAGGGCTTATTTTTTGCGACATGAGATGCACTTTACAAATACTTCATTTTAGTGGGTCATCAGCTTATTGATGAGATTTTATTAACTCTTGAATGTATGGGTGAAAGAAAAATTGTCAATTTTGGTTCCCTTTCTTTTTGTATTTTTTGGAGGTCGCACCGTACACTAAAAATACTATATTATCTTTATTCTATAGGTCACTACGATTACAGTGATACCTCATGTATATAGTTTTTTATTTTTTCAATTTTACTGAATAAACTAAAATAGAGGAAATCTCATTTGTTTTTGCATCGCCATCTTTTCGGAGATGTAACTTTAATATTTTTTGTTAACAGAGCGAGTTTAGGGCTTAATTTTACGTGTTGAGTTGTTCTTTTCAATTGATACCATTTTGACGCTCAATTTTTTTTTTTTTTTTTTTAATTAAAGTATGTTTTTATTAAATGTATTAACTCTTAACACTTTTACAGGTAAGTCTGATCAAGCGATCCTCTGATCGCTTGTTCAAGCTATTGTTCGCCACACACAGTGTAATACAGATGTATCACACTGCGCGGACCCGGCTCCTGGAAGGAGGATCGCACAGCCCTGGGCACTGGCATTCCCGGGGCTGCGATCCCTAAATGGGTTGCCCTGTCCTGCGCTAGCAAATTCCCTAAGCCCACAGGTGTATCCTGACTGGCTTGTAATTGTGTGAGTAGTGATCTAATGGACGTGATGACCTCTGTGTTCTTGTGTGATGAGGTAATGGACGTGATGACCTCTGTGTTCTTGTGTGATGACCTCTGTGTTCTTGTGTGATGAGATAATGGACGTGATGACCTCTGTGTTCTTGTGTGATGACCTCTGTGTTCTTGTATGATGAGATAATGGACGTGATGACCTCTGTGTTCTTGTGTGAGGAGGTAATGGCCGACCACGAGGGGAGGCCACTGAACTCACCGGATGAAGTCTTCGCTGGTGGAGCTGGCGTGTCCTGATGAGAAGACTGTGCTTTGTCCTGTTCAGATGGTTGGTGATGTTCGGAAGCTGAAGTGATGCGTTGAGGTGGTTTCTTGATGATGTCATAACTGCGAGGTGGAGCTTGAGAGCCTTGGCTGCCATGACGGGATGACCTCTGGGACTGCGGTGGCTGTAGAAGAGCTGAGGATCTGTTTTCGGATTCCTGGCGAGTTGTTGGATGCTCTGATGTCCGCCTGGAGCGCTTGGTCAGGCGGTGAGGGAAGTCTCTGCGGCGTTGTCGGGAGTCTCGGTGACGGGTGCGGGTGTGTGAGTGCGCCACCTTGCGGCCACTGGAACCCGGTGACGATGGGCTGTTGTAGTGTCTGTGACGTCCTCCGTGATGATGATGGCGGCTGCGGCCTGGTGAGAGGAGCTCAGAGCCAGTATCGGCAGCCCGCCTGCGGTATGGCCTCTGGGAGTCCATTCTGCTGATATGTTGCTGCTTGTAGGACGGGGATATGTGGCTCCTGTCTCTATGGTGCACCATGGACATAGAGGTCTCTACTGCATCAAGGGTATGCAGAGAGGACTCGGGAATAGGAGAGGAGGAGGGAAGGGGAGCTGCCCAGGGATCCAGGGCTGTGGTGTTGGCTGGGCCGGGGGGCATGGGGGGCCGGGGGGCATGGGGGGCCGGGGGGGGGGGGGCGGGAGGGCCGGGCCGCAGGCTGGAGATGACGCTGCTAGTCGCTGATGTGTGGGTGGAGGGTATGTGACAGGGAGAGAGAGAGCCTGGGGCTGGCTGGGGACTAGGCCCGAGGCCTAGGGCTGTCTGGGGAGTAGGCCCGAGGCCTGGGATGGGGCCTAGGGCTGTCTGGAGAGTAGGCCCGAGGCCTGGGATGGGGCCTGGGTCTGTCTGGGGAGTAGGCCCGAGGCCTGGGATGGGGCCTGGGGCTGTCTGGGGAGTAGGCCTGAGGCCTGGGATGGGGCCTGGGGCTGTCTGGACAGTAGGCCCGAGGCCTGGGATGGGGCCTAGGGCTGTCTGGGGAGTGGGCCGAGGCCTGGGGCTGGCAGAGGGGTAGGCCCGAGGCCTTCGGTCGGCTGTAGGGAAGGCCCGAGGCCTGGTGGCCGGCCCGGGGCTGGCTGGGGTACAGGCCCGAGGCCTGCCGGGAGGCCCTGGCTTGGGAGCCGAGGAGGCCTGAAGCCTGCCGCGTGGAGAAAGGGGGTCCGGAGAGCAGCCGGAATGGCTGGGGGAGGGCCGGCCCCGCGACTGAGAGGAGCAGGAGGAGGATAGGTGTCGGAGAGGGCGCCTGGGCTCGTAGTAGGCCCGAACCGTAGCGTGGCCGGGCGGGAAGGCCGCAGGCTCCGGCTGGTGCCGGAAGAGAGCTGAACGGCGGGGGGAGCGGGATCGCGTGCGGGGTGCGGAGCGCCTTGCTGGCCGCGTGCTGAGGAGGCCGCGCCACGGGGCTGGAAGCCACTTCAGGCTGGGGCCTGGTCTGAAGGTAAGTAAGGGGACCGGAACTGGGGGGGGCGCGCTGGCTGAGCGGGCCGCAGAGCTGGGGTGCCGGGCAGGTGAGCGGGCAGCAGCGCTGGGATGAAGGGTAGAGGAGCAGGCAGGAGCGTTGGGATGCTGGGCAGGGGATGCAACGCGCTTACCCTTTGCATACTTCTCAACAGGGATCCCACGACGATCCTCCGGTGCAGAAGGCGTCCCACGTGGTCTGGGCGACGCCATCTTCTTCTGGCCCGGGCCGCGCTTCCTGGCTGGTGCAGGTGATGATCTTCCTCAGGGGACGTCCTCCATCTTCATCCAGCTGCTCCTGTGGAGGAGGTGAGGAGCACTGGGTGGGTGGTGGTGACAGGGTGGCGGGCCGCCGGGCGGGGGTGGTGGCTGTACCCTCCAGGGTGGAAGCCACTGCAGGAGGATTCGGTCCTAGGAGATGGGTGTCCTTTTCAGGGACGTCCGCTTCTTGAACCGACCCCGCAGCAGGGCGCCGCAGGAGGGTATCCAGCATGGCTGAACCATCCAGGGCCACGCGTTGACGGATTTAATCTTCTAGGGAAGCCATGCTGGGTATTTGGAGAGGGGTCTCTGACTTCTCGCCTCTTCGGTCCAGGGGCAGAAGGAAAGAGGCCCCCCCCACGTGCTCTCGGACTTTATAAAACCACCGGGCGGGTCCTTACCCGCCCCCAAACACCACCTCCTGTGACCTCACACGGGAGGGGTAAAGGGGCAAGCCCCACCAGCCAACCAGAAGGCTTGAAACCACCCCCTACAGTCCTCAGCCCCTTCGCTATTTGCTTTGGGGCTTGTTAAGGGCACCACATGTGAGGGAAGTATCCAGCAGCCAGAGTAGGGAGCTGGGGATTCATAACTGCAGCTGAGCCTCTGCCCTGCAGCACTGCAAGGGTTAAATATGCTGCTAGAAGCAGAGGGCAGTGAGGGTGGGGGCGGTGTGCTGCTCAGGGCACTGTAAGTGATGGTGCCAGGGCAGGAGATGTACTATAGATAAGCCCTGGCAGCACTATGGGGGCCATGTGGTGGGTGCATGTACAGTAGTACAAGCAGCTGCTGGGGATGCACTAGAGCTACTCCCTGTCTGGCAGCACTATGGAGGTGATGTGGTGGGTGCATGTAAAGTAGTACAAGCAGCTGCTGGGGATGCACTAGAGCTACTCCCTGCCTGGCAGCACTATGGGGGCCATGTGGTGGGTGCATGTACAGTAGTACAAGGCGCTGCAGGGGAAGGGGACAGGCTCATTTCCGTTCCTGCGTTCCTGTTCCGTGTGCCTGCTCCCGGGTTCCTGCTGTGAGTTCCAGGGTTCTCTCCAGCGCTGTTCTCCCGCTGTCACCCCGGGCACGGACTGTGTTCTGCACTACTTACCTTGGCTGCCACTGCAGGCTAGTTGCACCTGTGGAACGACCTGGTGGTACCCCGCCACAGCAAGACCATCCAGCTTTGCGGCGGGCTCTGGTGAAGACCAGGTGCCACTTAGACTCCGGTCCCAGGTGTAGTACCATCTCCCGCGGTGGTCCAGAGGGTCCTCAGACTAGCGGCCACCTCTCCTGACCATCATGCTGTGGCTCGTCAGCTCATGGGCCCAGTGTTACACGTCCTCTGTCAGACTGGCGAAATCCATAACCACCTTCCCCTTACACTCCCGGGCACTTTCTTGAATAACCCACATAAAACACCATTTTCCCAATAGCTATAATGAAATAATTGACACTGAGGCTCATGTTGGCTGGTGGAAACCGGTCACAGCTTTACTATCACATATCTTGATATAAATATAAATTGTTATAAAACTCGAAAATCTCAGCATTATACACATTTTAATGTAAATCTCCACAGCAAAGAAAAACGGCTCGTACTGCACTATGGCCATCCGGACTCCCAGATGACAAGTCGACCAGACGAGCAAAGCAGTATTCCATCCTCTCTCCATTTCTCACCACCAGCTGTGACTTCGTTATGAAACCCGGAAATCTCATCATACACTTTCCAAAGTATATCTCCACAGTGACAAACATGACTCAAGTGCACATCTGGACTCCCAGATGACACCATTATTTATAAAAAGCGGTAATCTCAACATCAAACACATTTTTAGGTAAATCTCCATAAGAAAAACGGCTCGTACTGCACTATGCCCATCCGGACTCCCAGATGACAAGTCGGCCAGATGAGCTGCACATCCATCCTCTCTCCATTTCTTTCTGCCATCTGTGACATCAGGGCTATAAAACATAGAAAATGTTAACAGTACAACATAAAACTGAACCTTGTAGGGAGGGAGGGTGGGACTGCCCCAGCGTATGATGAATATCCCCCATAGAGAGAGATAAGACAGATCAGAGATGCGTCCTAGACTACAGAGCGGTGGTTCCGCTATCCCCACAAGCGCTAAATACCTGCATAGCAGCTCTAACAAATACTTCTTAACGCAAACGGTATCTGACGAAGGTCAGTGTTTGACCGAAACATTACTCATACTTATCTGTCCAAATAAACTATCCCTCGCTTAAGATTAACAATCAGTGTGACTGGATTCCATATTAGATCAGAGATGCATGAGATCCATTAGATGGCGATACATGAGATCCATTAGATGGCGATACATGAGATCCATTAGATGGCGATACATGAGATCCATTAGATGGCGATACATGAGATCCATTAGATGGCGATACATGAGATGCATTAGATGGCGATACATGAGATCCATTAGATGGCGATACATGAGATCCATTAGATGGCAATACATGAGATCCATTAGATGGCGATACATGAGATGCATTAGATGGCAATACATGAGATCCATTAGATGGCGATACATGAGATCCATTAGATGGCGATACATGAGATCCATTAGATGGCGATACATGAGATCCATTAGATGGCGATACATGAGATCCATTAGATGGCGATACATGAGATCCATTAGATGGCGATACATGAGATCCATTAGATGGCGATACATGAGATGCATTAGATGGCAATACATGAGATCCATTAGATGGCGATACATGAGATCCATTAGATGGCGATACATGAGATCCATTAGATGGCAATACATGAGATCCATTACATGGCGATACATGAGATCCATTACATGGCGATACATGAGATCCATTACATGGCGATACATGAGATCCATTAGATGGCGATACATGAGATCCATTAGATGGCGATACATGAGATCCATTAGATGGCTAGATTAGATTACCCGGTCCCGGGGCGATTCACTAAGATCGTGCGCCTGAGTTCCTGCAGGTGTCGCTTCTGTGCTGAGGTCCGCCGGATTTCACCTTCTTCTTCCCGGTGCATGTAAGTGCTGATCTTGCAACACATTTCCTTTTTCAAATTCTGTGGCTTTTCCAAAACCGTCGGGTTGTCTGACGGCCACACTACCCCCCCCCCCCCCCCGCCCAATTTCTGTCGATTGAAAGCCGGCGCCATTTAATCTAGTTTCCATGCTGGACTAACATCTAGGATACCAGCCATTGCTCGCTTCTGTCTCCATCTAGCTCCCTATCTAGCTCCCTATAGGAAATACAGCTTCAATATACAGATAGGGATTAAGACATATATTTCCCCTGATGATTGTATCTGATGATACATGAAACGTGTAGGGATTGCATAAACATTTTTGAGTAGGGACTAATAGCTGTAAGGGAAAGCTTGGGACTGTGTTTGTCAGGACTGGAGCACTTGGGTCACCAGACAGCCAGACTATTTTTAGGGTATAATAGGCCCTACGTACCTGTATTGTTTCCCAATCGGATCCGGAACCTACACACAGAAGAGCGGTGAGATCCAATCTGTTTTCCTTGCTGTTGATCCCCTGATAGGAGTTTGTGAATGTTTCCTTGTGATACTTTCAAGGTTTGCAACGAGGGGGAATATGTCACTTGCATATGTGACCCTGTAATCATCAGACAGTTGTGACTCTGAGTGACATGTGGCCTCTCTTTATCCAGTTCTGGTGACTGGTTATGTCCATATTGCACTTTATCTTGATATCTTTATATATGTTTAATGTGCACATCCTGCTTTACATCTATTCTAAGTTTGTGGATGTATTAATGGTCTGGTGAGCGTACCTGGCTGGAAAACAAAGAGTGCAGGTCTCACGAGCGTTTTTATTGTATTTGCCTTTGGCAATATTCTGTAAAATTTATTAACCCTGCCAGTCCCTAAATTCTGTTAGCAATTACACATACGGCACTGCTACATCTGTGTTCCTGTCGGCCTTCCCCCGGATCACTTATCTTCCTGTAGCTTGTAGTTTGCAGCTTGTCTCTTCTCACAATCTCCTGCCAGAAAGTGATCAGTGTCTGTGAGCTCCGTGCAGGGGGCGGGACTAGAGCTTCAGGGGGCGGGGCTACAGCCACAAGACACAAAAATCCAATCAAAACTCACACAAAAATCCAAGATGGCGCCAACCCTAAGCCTGAAGTTACAGGGTCGGGTCTAGGGGCAACTGAAGTTGTGTACAGCCGGACTGATAGAGACAGGTGGGAATTAAATCTGTGAGATGCGGCATATTTGTTAATAACAGTGAATTAGAGAATGTGTTATTTTGTTGTGCTGAGTAACTTCTCTTCATGGGAGGAATACCCCTTTAATGAGGCACATGTGCAACATCCCGCACCGGGGCATAGCCTATTCTTGGGGCCTGGAGGCAGCTGGGGCCCAGAATACCGGAGTGTCTGGCGGTTGCGACCTAGGCACGCTGTGGTCACGGTGCTTGGTATGGGGACCGGAGGGCTGTCCTACAGCCTGGCAGCTCTCCAGCAGGTGGTGTGTGCAAGAAATATGGAGGGAGTGGCAGATGTACAGGTTCTCCCTGGGACAACCCCTGAGGTGTAGGATGAGTCCCTGGGTAATGGATGGGGAAGCCCGTGGTGACAAGTAGGCGTATCCAGGGATCAGACGGAGGCGACGTTGTGCAAATCAACTTACAACTCTTTATTGAACAGCAGTCAACGGGCCAGAAACAGATAACAGCAGATTCCTTAAGCTGGAAAGGTCATGGAGAGTCGGTCCGCAGGAAAGGTGCACGCAGCCTGATAGTAGATGCTGGGCTGGTTCAGATGGAAATGAGTGCAAGTGGTGGAAGCTGCAGTTCTGGGCTTAGTCTCCAGACTTGCCCTGGGTGCCAGGTGGTAGGCCTAAGGCACTAGAATCTCCTGGAATTGATGGCTGTGGCAGCACTGAAGGTGTGCTGCTCACTCTCTCTGGGATAAGACGCTGCAGTCTGACTGACTGCTAAGACCTAGGACTGCTGAGACAGACAGACTGACTCCAAGATGGATTCTCTCACTCTGACTAGACTAAAACCCTGTGCTCTCACCCAGCAGACGTTTTCATACTCCCCCTGGTCAGGTGGTAGCACCTCTCCAATCACCTTCCAGCTTGTATAGCAGACATATTTTTGGATAATGATATATACCAATTAACTGTTACCTTACCAGGCAGTATCTGCAGCTGCAATTACACAATATTCCAAGTTCTAGAAACATCCTAGAGGGTTCATGACTCCCCATAACAGCTCCTGACCTAGAGAGGGCGCTATTCACAACTATCAGACTGCCTATGCTTTGGCAGGGGTGTTGCATGCCGGAGATCTACGGATCCTCCATCAGTGGCCACTGGCTTCACAGGAACAATGATATATACCGAGAGCCTGATACACTGCGACCAGGGCCGGGGACAGCACTGGGCAGACCCAGACAAGTGCCGGGGCCCAGGGTTGCTGGGGGCCTCACATAAGGCTGTACATAAGGAATCCATAGGGGGTGAGGGGGGCTTTTTATAAAATAACCATGAGGGGGCTGTTTGGTAGAATGAACTAGGGAATATTTTGGGGAACAGGATACTTTACGTTTCTGGATTTTAATGCCGCTACGTGTGTTTACTGCAAAGCGTATTACTGAGGCTCTGTCACCCCGGGGCCTACTGATACCCGGAGCCGACCCCATGTGCTCCCCTCCCCAGGGCGGGTCCTAGAAAAAGTGGGGCCCTGGGCAAAACTAAAAGTGGGGCCCCAAAATAAAACTATTTTATGACCAGTTACAGTCTGCAAGACTTGATTCAAACTGAAACATTTATAAAAAAAAAAACAGAAAATATTTACCTTCACATCTCCTAAATGTAATACAGGCGATCCCCTCGACTTACAGATGACCCCTAGTTACAAACGGACCTCTGAATATTGGTAATTTCCTGTACTTTAGTCCTAGGCTACAATAATCAGCTTTAACAGTTATCACAGGTGTCTGTAATGAAGCTTTATTGTTAATATTGATACTTGTGACAACTTAACATTTTTAAAATCAATTGTCACAGAGACCAAAAAAGTTCTGGCTGGGATTACAATGATAAAATATACAGTTCGGACTTACATACAAATTCAACTTAAGAACAAACCTACAGAACCTATCTTGTATGTAACCCGGGGACTGCCTGTATATGGACATGTGCAGAGTTCACAAATGTCCAATCTACTTTCCTAAATCAGTAAGATGTGAGGAGATCATACAGACCCCACATGTGTATATTCACCAAAATATGCAGCAAAGGGAACGTTACATCCACAGGAGACACCAAACTATTATTGCAGAATATTGCACTGAGCGTCACACAGATGTATCATTGTATCCTCCCTTACACAATGGTGATCCAAATACATAACTATATATCCATAAACCAAGCTAATGAGATAATAAAAGTCACATTTAGATGTCGCCATTGTATTAGCCGCACAATAACAGGACCTCCGCGCTTCATAAGAATGAGAGTGAGAACATAACATGGGTGTAAATAATGGAGGATGGTGGGAAATAAAAACTTAATTCCAGAACATGTGAGTGTTTTTGGCGTTACATATAACTTTATGGACATGTTCTGGGTCGCAGTGTTAATGTGTCGAATGTTCATTGTATCAATTTTCTCAAAAAAAAAAAAAGAAAAACACGAATCACAAAATAAAAGGTAATAAGAGAGAAAGTGTGTTCTTAGATAGTTCTGCAAAGAGAAGGGTAAAAACATTAATATTAGTTGATATTATCCCTTCTCAGAATGTAGTAACATATCTGTGAGGTGCAGCAGCTCCTGTGTGCAGCAAATTCTCCCTGTAGCCTGATGGCTAAGAATCTGGAGGGGGGGGGTTGGACAATTCAGAGGGCTGTATCTCTGGCTCTGTGACATAAATATGTGTTTCTAAGTGTCAGGGAAACGGAGATATTAACTGATAAACTGCCATTGGGAGTGATTTTCATATATAAAAATGGCACCTGATATTCTCACTTTAAACCTGAATATCTCTGGATCCCTGGCACCTAGAAACACAATTCAAGATTCATTTGAAAGAAGAGATTCTCTCCTTCCAGGGGGCCCTGGGCAACTGCCCACTTTGCCTACCCATAGCACCGGCCCTGCCCCTCCCCATTTATTCTGCCCCCTTTTTATCCCTCTCTTCTACCCCCCCATCTCACTAATCCATAGCTATTATTGTGGTGCCCCTCACAGGGTTTTGCCTCTGTATGTTCTCTTTTGGGTATAATATTACACCCTGAAGTGTTTATGTTTCTATTTCATGTTCAAAAATTTAAATAGGTAAAATAAGATTTCTTTTATTTCCACAATCCACAATCAAAGAATAATGTCTGCTTCTTCCATAAGCCCCAGTCCATATGTGTTCTCCGATATTCTAGCTCCGCTCTAGTGAAGGGAAATCCTGATGAAAACTGATGATGTCGTCTTTGGATAATTCTGGGATGTTCTGTAGGATTGCTGTAGGTCCATATAGAAGAACCAGGCTGGAGAGCAGTGTGTAGGTGCCCTATATAACAATGTAATGTCATAGACCAATTGGGGAATGATGAGGGTAGACACCAGGAGCCTAGCCACAAGGGGGTTTACCGTAAGGATATGGGGGGCCCCATCCTCGTACTGTCTGTGGAGAAGTCTTGATGATGAATACTTGCCTTTGTACTGGTGCCCACATAGGACCATCTCCATGTCCTCCACAACAGCCTCACCCCATGGGGGAAGGTGACTAATTCTAGTGACACTACCTTGTAGACCTTACTGCGGGGAACAGGCGCCAAACTCCTCCAAACCTTGTAATCCGGAGAGTCCTATAACACAGTCCAGGTAATACTCCACGTAACCACCGGACTCATGATACCAGCAACTCATTCATGTGCAACCAACTCTTAGACCCCGACCCCCGAGCGACTTACACTCATTTTACTCTGGAAAATACAACACAGGAAACTAGAGATTATTTCCTCTTATCCATGTTTTTATTTCTCCTCTCCATGTACATGTAGATCCCGCTCCATCTAGAATCCTACAAATGGAGATTTTACTGCACGGCCAAAATCTACACTTCCCGGCTCTCCCAATGTCAGGGGTGACACAGAGGCCTCCAAAGTTTTTGAACCTTTTAGGAGAAGACATGGAGAACGTGTTCCAGAGGGATAAAGCCGGGAGGACTCCGTACAGCAGCGTCTTCTATCCTTACGTCACATAGAAGACCATTGTTATACAATCCCAGGTTCTTCATTCCCATCAGTGATCTGCAAAGTACAAGAGACATCAGATGAAGGCGCCTCATACATGACAGATCAGACTTGTTTTCATATATCAGTATCGGGCTGGTTCGGGTGATTGTCTATTACACGTGTTACACTGTCTATTGCGTGTACACACATACACAATATACATACAACACACACACAAAGCGGATACGAATACATACAGTATATACAGCATATAAACAGCTTATACACACAGATGCAGCAGATACACATCATAATGTGCTTATCTGCTGCATAGACATATATACACTGATGCATATAGACATACATACATACACATATACATATATACACATATACATACACATATACATACATACACATATATACACATACATACATACACACACATGTAAAGATACTTACATTCTCTGGTGTGCAGGCAGGGGAGGCTTGGCTGTAGATACTGCTGTGCTGGTAGCTGCATATGAGCAGGGCGGCTGCGGATCGGGTGACGGATGAGGCGGGCCATGGTCAGATGAGCCGGGCCGTGAATGAGGCGGGTGGGCTGGCGGCCATGGAACGGGCCACGGATGAGCCGGACCGCGGTTGAGCTGGGCCGGCGGCTGCATATTGGGCCTCCGATAAAACAGGCAGGTAGCTGGAGAACGGGCCACAAATGAGCCGGGCCGGCGGCCACATACCGGGCCTAGGATGAGGCAGTCGGCTGCCTTTGCTACATCCATGGAGCTGAAGACCACAAATTAGCCGCATGTTTTGAGGAAGGGTGGGGTTGCTGCTCGGATTGGCTGCTCGGCCACGGATGAAGCCTGGTCGGCGGCAGCACGTGGGTAGGGAGGAATGAGGGAGATTGGCCGGGCAGATGGGCACAGATGGTAATTTACTCCATTGCCCTAGGAGCAAAGCAGCAAAGAAGAAACCTGAGGAACCTGCAGGAGACATAAGCAGGAGGATTGTGTCAGACACTGCGGAGTCTACATCATCCCATAGGGTAAATGTCATGTACTTACCTGGAGGGTCTTCTGTCCCCTCCGCTGCTTCTGCTGAAGAAAGATAAAAAATTATTATTATTATTGATGTCAGTGATGCAGAATTACAGGTGATCTCCAAGGCCGGAAAATCTCAAGAAGAACCTTGACCCCTTAATGACAATACTGCCGTACTGTAGTATATGGTAGGATCAATCAGACAACCTAGGGTTAAAGTACCCTAGGGGGGTCTGAAAAATAGTAAAAGTAACTAAAAGAAGTTTTAAAAAAATGATAATTAAAAAAAACAAAAATTCAAATCAAAGTAAAAATCATAAACACATTAGGTATCACCGCGTCTGAAAATGCCCGATCTATCAAAATATAATAACGGTTTTTCACTGCGTTTAACCTGTAACGGGAAATAGCGCCCAAAGTTGAAAATGGCCATTTTTTTGCAATTTTGAAAAATATAAATTCAATAAAAAGTGATTAAAGGTTCTGACATTCTGCAAATGGTAGCATTAAAAACGTCATCAAAAGTAAAAAAACTGACACCACCCACAGCTCCGTACACCAAAGTATAAAGAATGTATTAGCGCCAGTAGACGGCAATATCCCCCAAAAAGTTTTTGTACAGGTTTTAATTTTTGTAAATGTATGAAAACATTATAAAACCTTTAAAATTTTTTATCCCTGTGATCGCAGCATCCCAGAGAATGAAGTAGACGTGTCATTAGGGGCGCACAGTGATAGCCATGAAATCCAAGCCCACAACAAATATGGCGCAAATGTGTTTTTCACCATTTTCTCTGCATTTGCAATTTTTTCCCCACTTCCCAGCACACGACATGGAATAATAAATACTATCACGATGAAGTATAATTTGTTATGTAGAAAACAAGCCGTCACACAGCTCTTTATGTGTAAAAACAAAAAGTTATAGATTTTTGAAGGTGGGAAGTGAAAAATGGAAATGAAAAAACAAAAAAAGACCCGGTCGTTAAGGGTCCTATATATATATATATTAAAGGGATGTGCATCACTATTTTTAATGAGCGCCCCCTAGTGATCACTACAGGTAGGCAGAAGGTAAATGGTCACTTACCTCTGGCGGCTGCTCCCCCGGCTCAGACACTTAGGTCTCCACCATCTGCGTCTTGGCCTACAAGAAATAATAAGCAGATAAATCTTCATGTGGAGGGTTAGGGGTTAATAAGGGTTATGTGTAGGGGCAGAGGTCAATGCATGAGAGTATGTGACCCCCATGTGGACCCCAGTAATGTAAATGCGGTCCTATTTATTCCTCATACTTACTGTAGAGTCTCCTCGCTCGGCCAGGCCTCAATCACCTCCAGTCCTGAAGGTCTACAAAAGAAAACACTGACATCAATATAAGAAGTAAAAATCTCTGATGATGACTGAATATATCCATAATGTCTGTGTGGAATCAGCTGATTGTATTCCCACTCTACATTTACCTTCTAGGACTCTCTATGATGTTGTTTCCATCCAGTAATATTTCCTCCTCCACATCTTCTATCTCCTCCTCCTGATCTTCCAGATTTTTCACCTCCTCCTCCACATCCTCCTCCTCCTTCACATCCTCCTCCTCCTCCACTGCCAGGTCTTTCCCCTCCACCTCCTCCTCTTCTCTCTGATGTTCTACCTCCACCTCCGCCTCCTCCTCCACTTCCAGGTCTTTCCATTCGTCCTCCTCCTCCAGCACTCTCAGCTCCTCCCATTCCTCCTCCTCCTCTTCTTCAGCTCCATCTCCCTCCTCGCTGTATGAGACAGAATAGGAATGAAATCTCTATGATAAATCAGTCTTATATTCTGGGGGCAGATAATATGGAGACTGGGGGAAGGGATTGGAGGACACTTGTTCTAGATTATTCTAGAACTTCATGGGATAAAGGAAATGTTCTATACTCACGTGTTATCAAACAGGTCAAAGAATCGTAACATTCGTACTGTTGTTATCCTAAAAGAGAAACACAGCGCTGGTAACTGGAACTGCCCTACACGATCCCCCCATATACCCCTCATATTCTCTATATACCCCTCATGTCCCCCATATACCCCTCATGTCCCCCATATACCCCTCATGTCCCCCATATACCCCTCATGTCCCCCATATACCCCTCATGTCCCCCCATATTCCCCTCATGTCCCCCATATACCCCTTATGTCCCCCATATACTCCTTATGTCCATCATATACCCCTTATGTCCTTCTTCTACACCTTATGTCCATCAGATACCCCTTATGTCCCCCATATACCCCTCATGTCCATCATATACCCCTTATGTCCCCCATATACCCCTCATGTCCATCATATACCCCTTATGTCCCCGATATACCCCTTATGTTCTCCATATACCCCTTATGTTCTCCATATACCCCTTATGTTCTCCATATACCCCATATGTCCTTCATATACCCCTTATGTCCTCTATATACCCCTTATGTTCTCCATATACCCCTCATGTCCTCTATATACCCCTTATGTTCTCCATATACCCCTTATGTTCTCCATATACCCCTTATGTCCTTCATATACCCCTCATGTTCTCTATATACCCCTTATGTCCCCCATATACCCCTCATATCCCCCATATACTCCTTATGTCCCCATATACCCCTCATGTCCTCTATATACCCCTCATGCCCCCCATATACCCCTCATGTCTTCTATATACCCTACATGACATGTCCTCCATATACCCCTTATGTCCTTCTTCTACCCCTTATGTCCATCAGATACCCCTTATGTCCTTCTTCTACCCCTTATGTCCATCAGATACCCCTTATGTTCCCCATGTACCCCACATGTCCCCTATATACCCATAATGCTCTCCATATATCCCTCATGCCCCCTATATACCCCTTATGACACCCATATATCTCTCATTACTCCCATATACCCCTCATGTTCTCCATATAACCTGTATGCACCCTATATGCCCTTCATGTCTTCTTTATACCTATCATGCCTCCCATATACCTGTTATGCCCCCATATACCCCTCATGTCCCCCATATACCCCTCATGTCGCCTATATACCCCTCATGTCCCCCATATACTCCTCATGTCGCCCATATACCCCTCATGTCCCCCATATACCCCTTATGCGACCAATATACGCCTCATGTTTTCTATACACCCTACATGTCCCAATATACCTCTCATGTCCCCCACACACCCCTCATTTCTTCTATATACTCTACATGTCCCCCATATACCCCTTATACCCAACATATACCCCTTATACCCCCCCATACTCCCTTCTATGTATCTCTGGTGTCCCCCATATACCCCTTATACCCCTAATACACCCTTCTATGTATCTCTGGTGTCCCCCATATACCACTTATACCCCCCATACTCCCTCCTATGTATCTCTGGTGTCCCCCATATACCCCTTATACCCCCCATACACCCTTCTATGTATCTCTGGTGTCCCCCATATACCCCTTATACCCCCCATACTCCCTCCTATGTATCTCTGGTGTCCCCCATATACCCCTTATACCCCCCATACTCCCTCCTATGTATCTCTGGTGTCCCCCATATACCCCTTATACCCCCCATACACCCTTCTATGTATCTCTGATGCCCCCATATACCACTTATACCCCCCATACACCCTTCTATGTATCTCTGGTGTCCCCCATATACCCCTTATACCCCCCATACTCCCTTCTATGTACCTCTGGTGTCCCCCATATACCCCTTATACCCCCCATACACCCTTCTATGTATCTCTGGTGTCCCCCATACACCCCCCATACACCCTTCTATGTATCTCTGGTGTCCCCCATATATCCCTTATACCCCCCATACGTCCCCTTCTATGCATCTCTGGTGTCCCCCATGTACCCCTTATACCCCCCATACACCCTTCTATGTATCTCTGGTGTCCTCCATATACCCCTTTTACCCCCCATACACCCTTCTATGTATCTCTGGTGTCCCCCATACACCACTTATACCCCCCATACACCCTTCTATGTATCTCTGGTGTCCCCCATATACCCCTTATACCCCCCATACTCCCTTCTATGTACCTCTGGTGTCCCCCATATACCCCTTATACCCCCCATACATCCTTCTATGTATCTCTGGTGTCCCCCATATACCCCTTATACCCCCCATACGTCCCCTTCTATGTATCTCTGGTGTCCCCCATATATCCCTTATACCCCCCATACGTCCCCTTCTATGCATCTCTGGTGTCCCCCATGTACCCCTTATACCCCCCATACACCCTTCTATGTATCTCTGGTGTCCCCCATATACCCCTTATACCCCCCATACACCCTTCTATGTATCTCTGGTGTCCCCCATACACCCCTTATACCCCCCATACGTCCCCTTCTATGTATCTCTGGTGTCCCCCATATACCCCTTATACCCCCCATACACCCTTCTATGTATCTCTGGTGTCCCCCATATACCACTTATACCCCCCATACACCCTTCTATGTATCTCTGGTGTCCCCCATACACCCCTTATACCCCCCATACGTCCCCTTCTATGCATCTCTGGTGTCCCCCATACACCCCTTATACCCCCCATACTCCCTTCTATGTATCTCTGGTGTCCCCCATGTACCCCTTATACCCCTAATACTCCCTCCTATGTATCTCTGGTGTCCCCCATATACCCCTTATACCCCCCATACTCCCTCCTATGTATCTCTGGTGTCCCCCATATACCCCTTATACCCCCCATACACCCTTCTATGTATCTCTGGTGTCCCCCATACACCCCTTATACCCCCCATACGTCCCCTTCTATGTATCTCTGGTGTCCCCCATACACCCCTTATACCCCCCATACGTCCCCTTCTATGTATCTCTGGTGTCCCCCATGTACCCCTTATACCCCCATACACCCTTCTATGTATCTCTGGTGTCCCCCATATACCCCTTATACCCCCCATACACCCTTCTATGTATCTCTGGTGTCCCCCATATACCCCTTATACCCCCAAACACCCTTCTATGTATCTCTGATGCCCCCCATGTACTTACCCCTCCTCATTACCCCCTGGTTATAAGGTTATAGCAGTATATAGAATAATAGTATGGTATAATTACCGTATTGGGCCGCCTAATGCCCTGATCGTCCACCACCAGCGCCTGTTAGGAGAATATGATGGGACACGTGATATATACAGGTCAGGATACAATATGATGTCATTATACATGAGCACAGAGGCAGCCAATCAGATCACTTATGTACAAGACCCCGGGTCCTCCATGTCCTCGGCCTCCCCATTTCTCTACATAATGAGAAGATTGGTCACAGCTACAGGAAGGTGAAGGTGGAGGCCGCCATTAGTCTAAAGCCGATTGGACAATATACAATGTGATCTGATTGGTTGCTACGGGCAACAGCTTCATTCTAGGTAAATCAGTAAAATAAATGGGGGGATGTATCGGGCCTGGGGGCAGTTTTCTTGTGTACAAGCCCTGAAATAATCACAATTATTAGTGAACCCCCAGTAGTTACGATTATTTCCTCCTCTCATTTACTCCAGATTATTTCCCCCCCTGATGGTATGATAAATCCCCCCCAATGACTTGTCTCATCATATGCTGTGACCTGTGCCCTGATAACTTACCTCATCTCTGCAGACTCCCATCCTTCATCCTCGGTGTTATCCTCCTCCTCCTCCATCACCTCCACAATCTCCTGCTCGATGTTCTCCTCCATCTCCTCCATCACCTCCTCCCTCACCTCCACCTCTTCCTCGTCCTCCATCCTATAAGTACATAAGACAGTGAGTGTCCAGGACCTTCTCTATGGTTTCTACAGGTGGAGACATGATGGACATCAGACATTAGTGGCCAAGAGAAGGAAAGTCTCAGTTACTAAACCTTTATAACCAGATCTCATCCCCGGGACCTGAAGACCTGGAGATCCCTCTTCATTACTTCTCTCACTACCCCTCCTACACCGGTACTAGATCCCAATCTATAGCCATCTCTATGGACCTGCACAGAACCCGAGACCCTCAGTATCACCCCCCATGTAAGTGCCCCCCAGATCTATCCTGTTATACAAGGCCCAGTCCCATCCAGACCAGAAGCCTCATCTATAGCTTATCCTATAACTGCATCATATGTCTCCAACTGTCTCACAGGTAATGGGACCTTCTGGGACATCTATAGGATTATGGGAACTTCTGTGTAATCTATAGGATTATGGGAGCTTCTGGGTAATCTATAGGATTATGGGACCTTCTGGGCAATCTATAAGATTATGGGACCTTCTGGGTAATCTATAGGATTATGGGAACTTCTGGGTAATCTATAGGATTATGGGACCTTCTGGGTAATCTATAGGATTATGGGAACTCCTGGGAAATCTATAGGATTATGGGAACTTCTGGGAAATCTATAGGATTATGGGAACTTCTGGGTAATCTATAGGATTATGGGAACTTCTGGGAAATCTATAGGATTATGGGAACTTCTGGGAATCCTATAGACATTGGCATCACCTATGAGACTGTAGGATATAACATGTAACCATGGGGCCCCCTCCAGCCTGACCCCCTACAGAAGCCGCTTTACTATATGAGTAGCGCAGGGATAATGCACATAGTAATGTCCCCATCTACACTATGACAACTCTTCCGGCAAAACTATATAATATACAGGGTTAATGGAAAAGATATCACAGTAATGAGCTGATAAATCTAACAAAGGTAACCATGGAGACCGATAATACAATTTAGAGTAGGGGGACATTCTGTTTCCCATTATCCCTTCCATTCTCCATATATATAACTAATATATAGGAACCTATAGCAGAATAATTCCCAATATACATCTGGTGGTCACCACTAGGGGGCGCTCTGTACATATGGATTTATACAGATATGATCATACTACATGGCAGCTGTATACACTGAGCTCCCCCTGGTGGTGACTGTAGGAAAACCCTTAATGGCAAGAGGCAGATTGTTACTTACCACAAACTCAATCTCACTCACTAGCACCAAATCTGTAACAGAGGAGAAGTAAAGAAATGGCCATTACTGATCAGTAGGAGACAAGATAGAAGAGAATGAAGGACACAACAGGAGCTCAGGACACGGGGACTTA
This sequence comes from Engystomops pustulosus, assembly GCF_040894005.1. NCBI lineage: Eukaryota > Metazoa > Chordata > Amphibia > Anura > Leptodactylidae > Engystomops > Engystomops pustulosus. Next base: position 20,616,519 of record NC_092417.1, read on the forward strand.
CCTCAATCTCCTACAACAAACCCTCAGAGGCTTCTAAGTTCCGCAGCTTCTTATATACCCGCGTGATGTCATAACGCGGGGGGAGGAGCCAGGAGATCAACATTCCGTCACATTCTATATTCAATAAACTTTATTTATTTTGTGTTTTTTCACAACATAACAGTCATAATAACAGAAGAGAGGATTTTATACGGTTTATCTTCTTCCTACTGATTATTTAAAAAATTTACTAAAAACCATCAGAATAAACTGCTGACAGGCAACAGACAAAGGCAGAAAGTGTTGGTTATTGTTACAGATACGTAGAAAAATCTCCAGTAACATAACAGACACTTACTATCAGTTTCTGTACATAACGGACACAAGAATGGAATAGTAATCATGTATAATATTATATATCCCGGGCCGCCTCCCCCTCATATCACAATATTCATGAACTCCTCTATTTCATTTCATCCCCGATCCATCCAGACAACACATAGGGGCTCATTTACTTACCAGTCCGGAGGAGTTCACCGATTGTCTGACGATAATGCACTGTGCTGCAATTCACTAAAATCGTGCGCCCGATATCCGGCATGTGTCGCTTCCCCGCTCAGGTCCGACAGAGTTCACCTTCCTCTTCCTGGTGCATGTAAGTGCATTGATCTTGTGAGACAATTTGAAAGTTAAATCCTGCGCTCAGTCCGAATCAGTTGGATCGTCCGAACGCACGGACCCCAATTTCAGTCACATGAAAGCAGCTCCTCGGACCGCCCCTCATGAATATGCTGGTCTGAGGTTTCGAGGTTTGTGATAACGCTATCATTGAAACACTTCGGCGTATGTTTTAGCATTAGGAGCTGATTAGGGGAGCTCTGAGGCCCGTTCCACACTTGCAAGTATGATGCGATGAACTGCTGCCGGGATTTCCCGGCCCGAACTCTGCAAACCGGGAGTGAATTGACATGCTGAGTTCACTCCCGGTTTGCAGCGGTCGGACCGGGAGATCTCGGCAGCACGCGTTGCGAGTGTGATGCGAGTGTGAATACTGAGGGTCGGGCTGGGGCGGGCTAGTTAAACTTACCTCGTCCGGCGCTGCTGATGTCCCGCGCCATGGTCCGTCTCCCCTGTGCGCCCCTGTATACAAACCGGCGCACAGGGGAGACGGACCATGGCGCGGGACATCAGCAGCGCCGGACGAGGTAAGTTTAACTAGCCCGCCCCAGCCCGACCCTCAGTATTCACACTGGAAGCTCCCATCCGACACCATCTCCCAGCGCTTAAAATGCTGAGAGATAGGGACGGATGGGAGGAGCCGGCCACATCGCCGGCAGGAAGCTCCCTGTGCGCGGCTTCTGTGCCCCTGTAAACAAACAGGGGCACGGATCGAAGGGACCGCGGCGCGGGACATCGGCGGCGCTGAAGGAGGTAAGTACATGTTAATTATGTTTAACTAGCCCAGCCCGGCTCTCAGTAATTTTTAACAGCCGGATAACCCCTTTAAGGACTAATAACAAGCCTTTTGCCAATCCACTGACTGGATATCTACAGATTAGAGACGACTAAAATTTGGGTTCCACTGAGTTTGTCCAAACCCGGATTTTAAAAACCTGTTTCTGTTCTGTACCTGGACCCAAATCCAAACCAATAAGGAAGATTTAGGAACTGCCTTATCAATCAGCGTGTTTGCAGCTAAGCCTTACGGCAGCAGCGAGTGATTGTTACTATTCACATGGTTATATCCACAGTGTTACAATGGGGGTCATTTACTAAGGGCCCGATTCGCGTTTTCCCGACGTGTTACCCGAATATTTCCGATTTGCGCCGATTGTACCTGAATTGCCCCGGGATTTTGGCGCACGCGATCGGATTGTGGCTCATCGGCGCCGGCATGCGCGCGACGGAAATCGTGGGGCGTGGCCGAATGAAAACCCGACGTATTCGGAAAAACCGCCGCATTTAAAAACCGAAAAAGTGTCGCTCGGGAAGCGCTTACCTTCACCTGGTCCGAGGTGGTGCATTCCGGCGCGTTGAGATGATTTTCAGCGCAGCAGCGCCACCTGGTGGACGGCGGAGGAACTACCTTCATAAATCCTGGCCGGACCCGAATCCTGTGCAGAGAATGCGCCGCTGGATCGCGAATCGGCCGGGTAAGTAAATGTGCCCCAATGTTACAAGCACAAGAAATTGATTTATTGATTCATAAACAAAACACTGGTGACCCCTAATGGCTGCTCCCGGTAGTGCGCTGGAATATCCACTAAGAAATCTCTCCTATCCGCACAGGGTGACTAACTATGAATATGGAGACAACGCCATCGATTTGTAGATTTTTATTAAAAGCGTTGTGGTTCATAAATAGGAAAACAATCATTAAATATACATTTTTATTGAGTGATATAAATAAAAGCTAAGTTTTAGACCAATGGGTTTCAGTGAGGTCCCCACAGACTTTTTTTTGTAAAATACTGGTGAAAACCGGATACCACTTAGACTCCGGTCCCAGGTCTCGGCTTACGTCATCATCTGCATTGGTCCAAAGGATCCTCTACCACCGATCCTGACAACGGCTACTGGTCAATAGCGACATTTATATGACTACTGCTGCTGCTGGATTGTGCTTTGAAATGCATTTTGAGCCCATCCGGAATAACTTCTTCCTAGACCAGAGATGTGTTTATACCTGAATGCTTGTGTACGGTAAGTAGCGTCATGTTTTGGTGCATTAAAAAAACAACACTTGTTGCTACTTACTGGATGCAAGTGTTTAGGTCTAGACACATCTGTGTTCAGGGAGGAGATATTCCCGGCTGCACTTGATGCGGATATTCCCGGATGCACTTGATGCGGATATTCCCGGATGCACTTGATGCGGATATTCCCGGATGCACTTGATGCGGATATTCCCGGATGCACTTGATGCGGATATTCCTGGATGCACTTGATGCGGATATTCCCGGATGCACTTGATATGGATATTGCCGGATGCACTTGATGCGGATATTCCCGGATGCACTTGATGCGGATATTCCCGGATGCACTTGATGCGGATATTCCCGGATGCACTTGATGCGGATATTCCCGGATGCACTTGATGCGGATATTCCCGGATGCACTTGATGCGGATATTCCCAGATGCACTTGATGCAGATATTCCCGGATGCACTTGATATGGATATTGCCGGATGCACTTGATGCGGATATTCCCGGATGCACTTGATGCGGATATTCCCAGATGCACTTGATGCGGATATTCCCGGATGCACTTGATGCGGATATTCCTGGATGCACTTGATGCAGATATTCCCGGATGCACTTGATGCGGATATTCCCGGATGCACTTGATGCAGATATTCCCGGATGCACTTGATGCGGATATTCCCAGATGCACTTGATGCAGATATTCCCGGATGCACTTGATGCGGATATTCCCGGATGCACTTGATGCAGATATTCCCGGATGCACTTGATGCGGATATTCCCGGCTGCACTTGATGCGGATATTCCCAGATGCACTTGATGCAGATATTCCCAGATGCATTTGATGCGGATATTCCTGGATGCTCTTGATGCAGATATTCCCGGATGCACTTGATGCGGATTTTCCCGGATGCACTTGATGCAGATATTCCCGAATGCACTTGATGCGGATATTCCTGGATGCACTTGATGCGGATATTCCCGGATGCACTTGATGCGGATATTCCTGGATGCACTTGATGCAGATATTCCCGGATGCACTTGATGCGGATTTTCCCGGATGCACTTGATGCAGATATTCCCGGATGCACTTGATGCGGATATTCCTGGATGCACTTGATGCGGATATTCCCGGATGCACTTGATGCGGATATTCCCAGATGCATTTGATGCGGATATTCCTGGATGCACTTGATGCAGATATTCCCGGATGCACTTGATGCGGATTTTCCCGGATGCACTTGATGCAGATATTCCCGGATGCACTTGATGCGGATATTCCTGGATGCACTTGATGCGGATATTCCCGGATGCACTTGATGCGGATATTCCCGGATTCACTTGATGCGGACATTCCCGGATGCACTTGATGCGGATATTCCCGGATTCACTTGATGCGGACATTCCCGGATGCACTTGATGCAGATATTCCCGGATGCACTTGATACAAATATTCCTGGAAGCACTGGAAATGTGTTTCAAAAGGCCTTGGGTTACATTCCCATCAACCTTGGTCATAGCGTGTCCTAAAATTGTGCATGTAACATTCCCATGAAGCAGTAGGTGGGCCCCCAGCATCTATTACACTGGTGGGCCCTGGGTCCTCCAGTCCTACTCTGACTCTCAGGTACGGAGTGGACCTTTCCTTCCATCAGTTACTATAGTGAGAAATATTATTAGCGGAAGCAGGAACAGGACACATTGTAGAGGCTTCACGATCAGAAGACGAAGAGATTTCCCACCTGGAAGAAGAACAAAGACAGAACTGAGAAATATTGTTATTACAGGTAAATATCTGTTTTACTTAACTTTGTGAGTACATACTCATACACAGTGCCAGCTCTTCACATACAGGGAGTGGAGAAGATGGGACCCCTGGGGGATTATGGGGAAAGGCAGAGCAGGGCTACCATTGGCACCTGCCTCCTCTGAAAATAGTCAATTGCATGTGTGTCTTTAAGACGCAGATATAAGTTCTGATCCCAAAGTACCTCTTATTGCGTGAATTAATATATATGTTCAGAGGCTGCTTTAAATAAATGAATACGTTTTGTGTATAGAAGATAGTATAATTATTTTGGTGAGGGACGCTGTATGTATTTATATTGGGAGACAAGAGATGCCCTTACAGAACAAGGACCTAAATATCGGCAGGGAATGCTTCATAATATACAAAATCGATTCCATATCCAAATCCCATATCTCATATCGTTAAAACATTTTGAAAATGTTTTGAAAAACTTCAATCAAGCACTAATTAGTGCAGAGAGTGGGATTACATTTGGGTGGGGGGTTATATATAATGAATGAAGAGGAGCACTGTAAATATCAAACATTTAGTGGGTAATATATATTTATTCAGGGGGTATTGTATAATAATTTATTGAGGTATTTATTATAATACATTTTGAGAATTCACAGTCTGTTATTTGAAATATCTGGGGGAATAGCATTGTCATTTGTGAGGGGCATATTTTTTGGAGCACAGTGTGGGACATAACTGTTATCCAAGGGACACAATAATCAACTGTTTTATTGATGGTGGCACAGTGTGGAGTGATGCAAGGAGTAAAAGCCATCTGGGCGGCAAAATATGCAGTGATTATTTATGGCTAGAAGAAGTCATCATAAAGTTCTATACCTCAGGAGAATCATCACTTTTGAGGAGATCAGGGTGAACCAGACCAGCACAGAAGGAAGGCAGCAGCTGTGACTGGCTTAGAAAGTAAGTGAAGTCTTTGTTTCCCTGATGTGCAGCCATAGTAAGCAGTACATGTATTGCTGCTATGTATCTATATGTGAGGTATATTCACTGCAGGTATATATTTATGTTTGCAGTATATTCACTGCTTGTATATATTTGTTTGTGGTATATTCACTGCTAGTATATATTTATGTGTATGGTATATTTACTGCTGGTACATATTTATGTGTGTGGTACATGCACTGCTGGTACAAATTTATGTTTGTGGTATATTCATTGCTGATATACTTGAGGTACACTAACTGCAGGTTCATAGTGATGTGTGAGGCTGATTCAATAGCGGCTGACTACTATTTACTTCTAATGATTTTTTTATCAGCGGAGGAGGCATTTCAGGCAGTAGAAATCCATTACTTTGCATTGCTTTATTGTGTATCTTGTGTTACCATGCATAGTACTAATGTTTAGACCTGAAAACCTGGTTTTACAAACAGCACTTGGCACTTAGAATATCCTACAGAACCATTGCTGCTCTTGAAATCATTAGCGTGGAACATGAACAGCACTTGGCACTTGTAATTCTCTACATAATGATTGCTGCTATTCTGAGTTATTACTGTGGATCCTTACACACTTCGTCCCCATGTTGTTTGTCCAGCATAGCTGACTTTTCTGTCTAATCTTTGTTCCCTTTTTTAATTGATTGATTCCAATAAAATTTTGATTTTTTTTTACATATAATCTCTATGGAATTCTGTCTCTTTCTGTGTAGGGTTTGATTTATGTATTGCCAGCAGTAGAAAACGAGTCTTTACCAAGAGGATTATCTTGTTTAGCATTTCGGTCCCTCTCTGATAACGATGTTCAAATAACATGCTAGTAGAAATCCATAGCAGAGGCAGCCATGCAACTAAACTCTCTGCTGCCTAAGATGAGATATAATATGGCGCCCCCTCTGCCCTATCCAGTACTAATATATCAGGTTATTTTTGGTAGGTAGATTCTCCATGTAGTGTCACTAATGCTGACAAGGTATGAAGAAACAATATTATTAGAAGAATGTGCTGCTCTGTAATAGATAACTGCACCCCTGATGCCGCCCCCTTATCCTACTGCAAATGGTGCTGCCTGAGGCAAGAGGCTCTACTCTCCTCATGGCCTCATCATACATAAATAAGCTCTAGTTCAGTGCCTCCTAAAAAAACAATGTTAGCAGAGTATCTCCTTATACGTGATGTACATAAGACCCCTTTACCTCTCGCACCTGTAGATGTACAAATATCTTGCACCTTGATAGAGACGCTCTTCTGTTCTGCTGGGTTCTGGACTGTACACTGGATTTCCACATCCCTGCGGTCTGTCAGTGACATCTCCATGGTGCTGCCAGTAATATTCAGCTCATATATGTCTTCATACTTAGACAATATCCACAAATAGGACAAATGTGATGTATATGATGGGACAGTACAATGCAGGACCACATTACATCGGTCCGTAGTGTTTCCCTTCACTTCAACCTCTACACCTGGATGAGGCACAGGCTCTGCAACAAAGAGTACAGTATATACAGTGTATATCAGACCGGAAGTGACCGTAGTGGTACATAGTAATCAGCAGTGTTCACTTGTATCCTGTACCGTCATATAGTGCACAGTGTATAATTGGTCATATAGTGTGGTACCTACCAGTATCTTATGGTGACCTAATAATACTTCCATACAGTGTAATACAGAGCCCCAACCACCATACACTGCAGAGATAATGTAATGTAACACATAAAGTGTCCGTATATCAGCCTACACAGCCTTATTATAGGTCAAAACCCACCAGTTAGATTATTGGGAGGTCAATGTGAATACATACCGTAGACAGAGATGTTATATAGGCGGTATTTCATTCTTCCATACACATCCACAACCTCAGCTGTGTAGATCCCGCTGTCCTCCATAGTCACATTCATTATAGTTAATGTAAATAAGTCCTCGGATGTTTGTAGACGATCCATGAACTGGGAGGCGTATACCACATAATATTTCCCAGTGCCGCCCAGTATGGAGGTCCATTCTCCATTCTTATCAAACTTCCAGGTAATTGACTCTACTGTTTGCCCCTTGTCTGGAGGAGGATAAGAAATGGTGACAGAGCCATGTAGTAGAGCGAGCTTATGGACCTGGACACTTGCATCACCTCCTGCAGACAGAGATCATAAGAGATTATTACTCATGTAATGTAACGTTGCTGATCTTCTATCTGTAATGTTTTGCTTTTCGTTCATGTAACGCGTCTCCTGTTCCCCCATCCTGCCCCTTCATGTAATATTCCTGCTGTTTCCTCGTGTTATATTCCTGCTGTTCCCTCATGTTATATTCCTGCTGTTCCCTCGTGTTATATTCCTGCTGTTCCCTCATGTTATATTCCTGCTGTTCCCTCATGTTATATTCCTGCTGTTCCCTCATGTTATATTCCTGCTGTTCCCTCAAGTTATATTCCTGCTGATCCCTCCTGTTATATTCCTGCTGATCCCTCATGTTATATTCCTGCTGATCCCTCATGTTATATTCCTGCTGTTTCCTCATGTTATATTCCTGCTGTTCCCTCATGTTATATTCCTGCTGTTCCCTACTGTTATATTCCTGCTGATCCCTCCTGTTATATTACTGATGTTCCCTCATGTTATATTCCTGCTGTTCCCTCATGTTATATTCCTGCTGTTCCCTCATGTTATATTCCTGCTGTTCCCTCATGCTATATTCCTGCTGTTTCCTCATGTTATATTCCTCCTGATCCCTCATGTTATATTCCTGCTGATCCCTCATGTTATCTTCCTGCTGTTTCCTCATGTTATATTCCTGCTGTTCCCTCATGTTATATTCCTGCTGTTCCCTCCTGTTATATTCCTGCTGATCCCTCATGTTATATTCCTGCTGTTCCCTCGTGTTATATTCATGCTGTTCTCTTGTGTTATATTCCTGCTGTTCTCTTGTGTTATATTCCTGCTGTTCCCTAGTGTTATATTCCTGCTGATCCCTCGTGTTATATTCCTGCTGTTCCCTCATGTTATATTCCTGCTGTTCCTTCATGTTATATTCCTGCTGTTCCTTCATGTTATATTCCTGCTATTCCCTAATGTTATGTTCCTGCTTTTACCTCATGTGATGTTCCTGCTGTTCCCTAGTGTTATATTCCTGCTGTGCCCTCATGGGATGTTCCTTCTGATCCCTCATGTTATATTCCTGCTGTTTCCTTGTGTTATATTCCTGCTGTTCCCTCATGGGATGTTCCTGCTGTTCCTCCTTGTATTTTGCCTGAACACGTACCATAGACAGTGACATTAAATGAACGGTATTCAGTGCTTCCATTTGACTTCACAACTTCAATGGTATAAATCCCACTGTCCTCCATAGTCAGATCCCTTATAGTTAATGTAAGAAGGCCATTAGATGTTTGTAGACGATCCATGAATTGTGAGGCATATACCACATGATACCTCTTGTTACCGGCCAGTATGGAGGTCCGTTCTCCAGTCTTATCAAACTTCCAGGTAATTGACTCTACGGTTTCCCCCTTCTGTGGAGGAGGATAAGAAATGGTGACAGAGCCATGTAGTGGAGCGTTCTTATGGACCTGGACACTTGCATCACCTCCTGCAGACACAGAACAGAGGAGATTATTACTAACACATGGATAAAATCTGTAATGTCCACAAGACTTTTTGAATCAGTTTTGATGGCTTCTTCCTTGTGTCATATATTTCATTAATCCCTATAGGAAAGAATTCATAACCCATGAAAAATGTGACCGGCCTAGATACTTGCCAAAGATTCCTTCTAGAGCCTTCTAGAACCCTAGCAATCAATAAGCACTTAATCATGGCCAAGGTTACCAAGGAGCCAACTGCCCAGCTCAGAAGTCATTTCTGCTTTCGTGGACGCACGTGAGTGGACCCCACAGGACAATGACCACAAACAACAGGACGTGGATCCCAATGTCTGCAACTCATGAAATCTAGTCCTATGCAAATCCAAATGATCACATATAAGAAAACAAAGCCCTCTGAAGATTTGGAGATGTCTCAATGACGGGTCAATAAGTGTCCCCATTTATGATCTTACCATCTGAGGTCTCATTGACTGGTGATAAGTCATCTCCTGATTCCTATATGTTCTATTATAATAAGATAAAACAATACCCACCTAACATGAGCAGGATCACAGCTGTACATGGAGCAATGAGGCTTCTTACAAGTGTCATATCGATGAGAAGACCTCGGTGGTCTCTGAGGAAGGAGATTAGACCTGGATGGTGTGAGAAGACGACTGCAGCAACCACACAACCTCACAGCAGCTCGTGCTCAAGAGGGTTTGGTCCTGAGGGGGCGTATGGGAAGGAGAATTAAGACAAATGTACCGTATGAAGTTAGAAGGAAGTTACTGTGTGGTCAATACTTGAAGATCCTTTCCCTTGCCTTGTTGACCTTATCCCAATTATCTCACCTTGGCCGTACAAACCAGATGTGTATCGGGCATTAACAACTGATCTTTTACAGGTTTGGTCAACCCTCTAAGATGGTGGCTTACTGATTCTGGGCTTCACATCCGTCATCTAGAAAACAACAATAAGGGGATGAGTTTTCAAACTCTTTTTGATCTTGAGAAGATAAGATTCGGCCATGTTTGGTTTTGCTGGAAAACAGGGATAAATAAATATGAACCACCGATCTCAGGAAACATAAAATTTAGTAGTGGATTATAACATAGGAAGTTTGGGGCGGTAGTCCGGGGGCCCAAGCCTTCTGGGGGCCCATGGCCACCCAAACTATCCATCAAATTTTATACTCCGAAGGACCTTCACCCAAGAAATCTTTGTGCATCTGTTCATGCTCTCAATACACATGTAAACAAGAGCCATTTCAGGTCCTTTGAAAGTCCTCAAACTGCAGATTGAAAGCAGTAGAAGGGACACATCCTCCATTCCTCAAGACCCTTGATTCTAGTATCATATGTAGTAAGTCATTCCAGACTTGTAGGGGCCATAATATTCATACAGCCCATGGCCCGTATCTTAATCCACCCCTGCTAAAATTGCATGGACTGTACCACCGAGAAGAGGGGGGAAGAAACCAAAGAAGCTGACCAAAGCCTCTAATAATTATTATACAGGTTCCAGCCACACAGTTATAAATATGAAGAATCTCAGTTTTTATCTGTAATATCTCAGCTCATTCAGGAAAATAATGAAGGAAATTATAATGACGGCCGGGATGGAGGGTTCGGTCCCAGGCTGGTCATGTGATAGTATGCGAGATCTACTATACGCAAGGTAAACATGAGATCGATAGCAAAACAGATGCAGAAAGAACTTACAACTAATACTGAGACTACAAAAATAGAAAATAGATAGAAAAATAGAAAGATAGAAAATAGAAAAATAGATTTTATAATGTGATGTTCAAAAAATGGAAAAAAAACTTGACATGTTCTGTATGTATTACCATGTTTTGATCTTGAAGGAGATGTCAAGTTTGATGGAGGAAGCCTCATGATATAAGGTTATTTCAAAAATATTGAATATGCTGCGCTATATGTGAGTTTCCTACAAGATGAGTATCTTCATACACCTGAGTACTATGGACAAGAAAAGGATGACATATGGTTCAAAGAAAACATTGCCTCTTATTAACCTTGTAAGGCAACATCAAGCATGACTTTCAGGAAGCCTATAAACATGATGCGGTATGTCTATTCCAGAAGGAACAGGTTCCCAACTGTAGACAGTGACTGTTTCCATGTTGTTGCATCTCCTCAGTACAGTGCAGGGAACTGGTTTAGCTGAGTGAGAGGCTTCTGAGGCTTCTGAATAGGGTCAGGAAGTAAGAGCTTTCCTTACGGAGACTTTTGCTATTTAAAGGAAATCAACCAATGCAAAAACATTAAAAACACTTCTGCTCCTCTTCATCTTGATCCTGGTGCTGGACGAGATGTCCGGTGCTCCGGGCTGCTAATTATGCACGTCCACTCACCACCCTCTCACATGATGGGAGCATGAGAGGTGATGTCACACAAGAGGCAGAAATTCATGCCCACCTCCCTCTTCCAGCATGTGACAGAAAGGTGCGGGTTTGTGCATTTTTATCAGCGCGGAGCAACGGACAACCTATCCCCACACTCCGTGCTGCTAATTATAAGTTTCTTTTCTAGGTGATCCTGGCGTTTCCAAACAAGCGACAGATAGTGCTGGGATCCAGATGAAGTGTAGTTGAGTATTTGTAGGTATTTTTAATTTTTTTGCAGTGGTTGATGTGCTTTAAGGCCTCCTTGCAGGCATCTGGATAGTTACAGCCATTGATGCTTTACTGGGGAATTCTGGAAAAAAAAACAAATATGTTTTCCAGGATGGAAATTTAAAACATTGCCTCTTAGCTACCTTGTAAGGCAGCCCACTTATCACCAAGCGTGACGTTTTTTTTCAGAAAGCCAAATAAAATAATGCGGTTCAAGCGGGACAATGACCTGCAGCAGACATCGAAATTGGTGGACATAGATGGTTCAGTGACAATGAAGGAGAGTTTCTGGCCACCACAGCCCCAGACCTCATTCTAATCAAGCACTTGTGGCTAGATATGAAAAAACTGTTCATATCCAATAGAATAGACCAGAATCCACCTACATTTTGAACGTGTAGAAGAGACCTGGGACCTCAATTTGGTGGTGAAACTGATCGAGATCATGTCCAGAAGACTTTAGGCATTTTTTCTCCAAAACAATTGGTTCACCTAAACCGTGGATTGATGCAAATAAAATTTTTGAAGCCTTAATAAGATGTATTATAGGTATAACAGAAAAAAAAGAGACTTGCCTATACACTATATACATATGATGAATGACATGGGCACTTTCCATGGTCTCCAAGATGGTGGATGACGGAGGAGGAGAACCCTATAGAGATGCTTTGGTATGGGCTGACGAGAGGTGAGCACACAAGGCACCCCCGAAATATTGAGGAACTGAAACACTTGTGTAAGGAGTAAATGACTATTCCCAATATTTTTGAAGTATCCACAGTTTATGTTCTAAATATTTAATATAGGTTGTCCCTCACATTTCCGGAGATGAGATGAGATGTATGATGAGATACAAAGTCCTCTCAATGCAGGGACACCAAAATATACACCCAAACTAGATGTCCTGTTGTGTTGGTAAGATGCTCTCAATTGGACAACCCAAAAATGTATAATATTTGGCAGCCCCTTGTGTGTTCTAATATAACTTCTGTGACCGCTTCTTCATAGCGGAAGTCAACCACAAGATGAGCCAAAGGAAGTCTAAATGTTGGTTCAACAACAGTTCTGACGCCTCATAGATGAGCTGTGGTTTCCTGTGTCTACCACATGGTCATCATCTCTGCTACCCACCCCCGCCCCCCAAGCTTCCATCTGTATCCTTCAGGTGCAGGTTAATTATGAGTAAACCCTTCTACACACGTAGTATTCAGAAAGTTACTACAAATATATTCTATGGTCATAACTAGATTGCGGACAAAGAGACCCCAATAATAACATTGCCAACTGTCCCAAGAAATGTACCCAAAATTAACTGAAAGGAGTATATCAGAATTTTTTTTAATTAACTCCTTCACACTCTGTGGGGTACATGTACGGCGCAGAGGTGCGGGGGCTATATGAAGCCTTCTTCACATTGTGGTGGGGTGTGATGCAGAGGCATATTCTTGCTTGTTTACGGATGATGGAGAGTTAGTGAAACCCCGTAGCGTCAGGAGGATGGTGGAGTCTATCGTGAGACCTCAGCTTTGTGGTGACTGAGATATCCGGCTTGTTTTTTCCACTAGGGGACACCTGCCGGATGTCTGGCCCAGTGGTCTACTGACCAAGTGTTGTGTGGTAGTATCTTCTCCTCCGCATTATACAGTTATACAATATCTATCACTGACACTGGACTGGATCCTGGTTCTGACCAGAGCTGCCATGTTGGGACGTATCATAGAAACTCTGTCTATTCTCCTGGCAGCAAAACTCCTCATCTCCAAAGGTAAAGGTCCGGTGTAGTATCCTGATGGCAATGACTACGTAACATCTTCTGGGCAGATGGACACAACCTCTATGTCTCCCTATTTCAGCATGAGGTACATGTAGTCTAGGGGGGATTGTGGGGCAGAGATTGTGGCACCAATGTGGGGCGAGATGCCCAGTGCCAGTGTACTAGGTTACTGACCCAAGTTATAGTGCGTGGGTCATAATGCCATTACATTAGCCACACATTATCCAACGTGGGTTGTCGTATGGAAAATACTCTCCAGTAAACTGGGACATTATACGGTAAATAGATCAGAGTTGTTTTTTCTTGCCCCATTATGTGTCTGGTGGTAGATATAACCAGATGATTGATGGGGGTCAATCTATATTACTAAACTGAAGATATCTTTAGTATCGGATTGATATACAGGCAGTCCCCAGATAGGGTCCGGAGGTTTGTTCATAAGTTGAATTTGTATGTAAGTCGAAACTGTATATTTTATAATTGAAGTTCTAGACAATTTTCTTTTTGTTCCAGTGACAATTGGAGTTTCAAAATTTTTTGCTGTAATGGGGCCAAGGATTATCAATAAAGCTTCATTACAGACACCTTACAGCTGATCATTGCAGTCTGGGACTATAGTAACATCCAGAGAGGTCACCAGAGGTCAGAGGGGTCTGTCTGTAACTATGGGTTGTCTGTAAGTCGGGTGTCCTTAAGTAGGGGACCGCCTGTACTGGTAATTAATTTTATGAAGTAAAGGCCCCACACGCAGCTCCGACTTCAGGACCTCAGGGTCCTGCTCGTACCCTATTTTTGGAAGTTCTCTGTAGCTTCATTGTGCACATTACAATGATCTGACACCACTTAGACTTCCAATGTGAAGACCGCTCCTGCAAAAAGTTCTTGTAGAAAATTGTAGACTGTCCTTCAAGGAGCAATGATGGCTTCTGGGAAGGTCGGGGGAAGATGCTTTGGATTGGGGGTGTACGGAGGAAGAAAGGGGATAAACTGGATATGAACATTCAACGAGAGGAATGAAGGGAAATGGGGATCAGCTGAGCAATGGAGTAAAGGATGGATTGGGAAGAGACCAGAGAGGGGAAGCTGGGGTTGTCCTGTTTTTCATGGTGTGTCTGAACATCGGAGTGATCTGGGAATGATGAAGGTATAACCGGCATTCACCTAACACAAAAACCCAATATGGACTCTACCAATATCAAGACCCAAAGCTGAATCTTCTCTTGACCTCTCCGTCATGTATTTCCAGGACAGCGTCGTGTCCCTCTCCCAGTATACGGAGTAATAAACCAGTCGGTTGTTCTGAGGCTTCCTGTGGATCAGACCGGGTCAGTATTGAAGATGTACTGGACTTTTCAGGGCATTATTCTGGCTCTTTTCACCAATAATCAGCAGAAGATAATAAATGAGAAGTTTATGACCAGACTGGAGACGTCAGACAGCGGCACAACCCTGAGGATCCATAACCTGACCATGGAAGATGCCGGGCTCTACGCTGTGTCTGTACACACTGCAGGCCGGTATATATATCAGACATCCTATAACCTGACTGTATACGGTGAGATTATCCTGGGGCAGGACGGGGACAGGTTTGGCCCTCAGGCACGATGTGTTGTTTCCATTTTTATAGCATCAAATACTTAAAGCTGTAACTTATTTCTTTTTACCTCAATGTTACTGGATGAGGCTTTTTTCTTGTTGAGGTTACTTTTTGGCAGTGTCTATCTCAGTCGTCTTTTTTTACTATTCAAATTTTTTTTTACTCTTTCTGGGGGAGATTTATCAAAGTGTCGGTGAATACACCTGTGCAGCGTTAGACCACACAATGGGGGTCATTTACTAAGGGCCCGATTCGCGTTTTCCCAACGTGTTACCCGAATATTTCCGATTTGCGCCGATTTCCCCTGAATTGCCCCGGGATTTTGGCGCACGCGATTGGATTGTGGCGCATTGGCGCTGGCATGCACGCGACGGAAATCGGGGGGGCGTGGCCGAACGAAAACCCGACGGATTCAGAAAAAACGCTGCATTAAAAAAACAAAAATCTGTTGCGGAGCTTGCACTTTCCTTCACTCAGCCCGCCCGGTGAACTCCAGCGCATTCCGATGCTGGGTCGCGAATGGACCGGGCAAGTAAATCTGTCCCAATATCTACTGGAAGATTACTGTGCAGTAGTAGAAAACTGTGGAGCCTACTTTACATCAGCTAATAGTTGGGCAATTAGGAATAATGGGGCAGATTTACTTACCCGGTCCATTTGCGATCCCGCGGCGCGTTGTCCGACGAGGATTCAAGTCCTGCCGGGATTCACTAAGGTCGTGCGCCCGATATCCACCAGGTGTCACTGCTGTGCCGAGGTCCGCTGGAGTTCAGCATCCTCTTCCTGGTGCATGGAAGTGCGTGTCAAGCGACACAAATTTTTTTTAAATACCGCGGTTTTTCCGGATCTGTCGGGTTTTCCGACCGCCACGCCACCCAATTTCCGTCGCACACAATCCGATCGCGTGCGCCAAAAACCTGGGGCAATTCGGCACAAAACGGTAAAATTCACAAAACCCGAAGGAAATGCGCGTTTCGGACCCTTAGTAAATGAGCCCCATTCTGACTTTCAGAAAGCTCGATAAATCTGCCCCGATCTGTTTCTGTTGTATTTTACAAACTTACATCCCACTGAAAAATATAGCACGGTTCCAACGCCAAAATAAATAAATGCCCCAACACGGTTTTCCATTTTTATAAGTTCCACTTTTTTCCATCTTTCAGTGGATGTCACCCATAATGTGTAACATGTTATTCTTCTATGGGCTGGAATGTTCTGATAATAACTTATATACATTTATACCTTACACTTATATTTTGTATTTTTGAAAAAAACTTAATCCTGGCGCTGGACGAGATGTCCGGTGCTCCGGGCTGCTAATTATGCACACCTTCTCACATGATGGGAGCATGGGAGGTGATGTCACACAAGAGGCAGAAATACATGCCCACCTCCCTCTTCCAGCATGTGACAGGGAGGTGCGGGTTCGTGCATTTTTAGCAGCGCGGAGCAACGGACAACCTATCCCCACACTCCGTGCTGCTAATTATAAGTTTCTTTTCTAGGTGATCCTGGCGTTTCCAAACAAGCGACAGATAGTGCTGGGATCCAGATGAAGTGTAGTTGAGTATTTGTAGGTATTTTTAATTTTTTTGCAGTGGTTGATTTGCTTTAAGGCCTCCTTGCAGGCATCTGGATAGTTACAGCCATTGATGCTCTACTGGGGAATTCTGGAAAAAAAAACAAATATGTTTTCCAGGATGGAAATTTAAAACATTGCCTCTTAGCTACCTTGTAAGGCAGCCCACTTATCACCAAGCGTGACAGTTTTTTTCAGAAAGCCAAATAAAATAATGCGGTTCAAGCGGGACAATGACCTGCAGCAGACATCGAAATTGGTGGACATAGATGGTTCAGTGACAATGAAGGAGAGTTTCTGGCCACCACAGCCCCAGACCTCATTCCAATCAAACACTTGTGGTTAGATATTAAAAAACTGTTCATACCCAATAGTATAGACCAGAATCCACCTACATTTTGAACGTTTAGAGGAGACCTTGGTGGTGAAACTGATTGAGAGCATGTCCAGAAGACTTTAGGCATTTTTTCTCCAAAACAATTGGTTCACCTAAACCGTGGATTGATGCAAATAAAATTTTTGAAGCCTTAATAAGATGTATTATAGGTATAACAGAAAAAACCCTAAAAAAGAGACTTGCCTATACACTATATACATATGATGAATGACATGGACACTTTCCATGGTCTCCAAGATGGTGGATGACGGAGGAGGAGAACCCTATAGAGATGCTTTGGTATGGGCTGACGAGAGGTGAGCACACAAGGCACCCCCGAAATATTGAGGAACTGAAACACTTGTGTAAGGAGTAAATGACTAATCCCAATATTTTTGAAGTATCCACAGTTTATGTTCTAAATATTTAATATAGGTTGTCCCTCACATTTCCGGAGATGAGATGAGATGTATGATGAGATACAAAGTCCTCTCAATGCAGGGACACCAAAATATACACCCAAACTAGATGTCCTGTTGTGTTGGTAAGATGCTCTCAATTGGACAACCCAAAAATGTATAATATTTGGCATCCCCTTGTGTGTTCTAATATAACTTCTGTGACCGCTTCTTCATAGCGGAAGTCAACCACAAGATGAGCCAAAGGAAGTCTAAATGTTGGTTCAACAACAGTTCTGACGCCTCATAGATGAACTGTGGTTACCTGAGTCTACCACATGGTCATCATCTCTGCTACCCCCCACCCCCAAGCTTCCATCTGTATCCTTCAGGTGCAGGTTAACCTTCTACACACATAGTATTGAGAAAGTTACTACAAATATATTCTATGGTCATCACTAGATTGTGGACAAAGAGACCCCGATAATCACATTGCCAACTGTCCCAAAAAATGTACCCAAAATTAACTGAAAGGAGTATATCAGAATTTTTTTTAATTAACTCCTTCACGGTGCGGGGGCTATATGAAGCCTTCTTCACATTGTGGTGGGGTGTGATGCAGAGGCATATTCTTGCTTGTTTATGGATGATGGAGAGTTAGTGAAACCCCGTAGCGTCAGGAGGATGGTGGAGTCTATCGTGAGACCTCAGCTTTGTGGTGACTGAGATATCCGGCTTGTGTTTTCCACTAGGGGACACCTGCCGGATGTCTGGCCCAGTGGTCTACTGACCAAGTGTTGTGTGGTAGTATCTTCTCCTCTGCATTATACAGTTATACAATATCTATCACTGACACTGGACTGGATCCTGGTTCTGACCAGAGCTGCCATGTTGGGACGTATCATAGAAACTCTGTCTATTCTCCTGGCAGCAAAACTCCTCATCTCAAAAGGTAAAGGTCCTGTGTAGTATCCTGATGGCAATGACTACGTAACATCTTCTGGGCAGATGGACACAACCTCTATTTCTCCCTATTTCAGCATGAGGTACATGTAGTCTAGGGGGGATTGTGGGGCAGAGATTGTGGGCGCTGATGTCCAGCCGTAGATGCCCAGTGCCAGTGTACTAGGTTACTGACCCAAGTTATAGTGCAATTCTATGCCTGGCAGGACCTGCCGTAGAACAGTTTGGCATCCACATGAACAAAGAGGCGGAGGGGCATCAAGGTTGCGCACATTACAATGATCTGACACCACTAAGACTTCCAATGTGAAGACTGCAAAAAGTTCTTGTAGAAAATTGTAGACTGTCCTTCAAGGAGCAATGATGGCTTCTGGGAAGGTCGGGGGAAGATGCTGTAGGATTGGGGGTGTACGGAGGAAGAAAGGGGATAAACTGGATAATGGACATTCAATGAGAGGAATGAAGGGAAATGGGGATCAGCTGAGCAATGGAGTAAAGGATGGATTGGGAAGAGACCAGAGAGGGGAAGCTGGGGTTGTCCTGTTTTTCATGGTGTGTCTGAACATTGGAGTGATCTGGGAATGATGAAGGTATAACCGGCATTCACCTAACACAAAAACCCAATATGGACTCTACCAATATCAAGACCCAAAGCTGAATCTTCTCTTGACCTCTCCGTCATGTATTTCCAGGACAGCGTCGTGTCCCTCTCCCAGTATACGGAGTAATAAACCAGGGGGTTGTGCTGAGGCTTCCTGTGGATCAGACCGGGTCAGGACTGGAGATGTACTGGACTTTTCAGGGCATCATTCTGGCTCTTTTCACCAATAATCAGCAGAAGATAATAAATGAGAAGTTTATGACCAGACTGGAGCCGTCAGACAGCGGCACAACCCTGAGGATCCATAACCTGACCATGGAAGATGCCGGGATCTACGCTGTGTCTGTACACACTACAGGCAGGAATATATATCAGACATCCTATAACCTGACTGTATACGGTGAGATTATCCTGGGGCAGGACGGGGACAGGTTTGGCCCTCAGGCACGATGTGTTGTTTATAGCATCAAATACTTAAAGCTGTAACTTATTTCTTTTTACCTCAATGTTACTGGATGAGGCTTTTTTCTTCTTGAGGTTTACTTTTTGGCAGTGTCTATCTCAGTCGTCTTTTTTTACTATTCAAAATTTTTTTTACTCTTTCTGGGGGAGATTTATCAAAGTGTCGGTGAATACACCTGTGCAGCGTTAGACCACACAATGGGGGTCATTTACTAAGAGCCCGATTCACGTTTTCCCGACGTGTTACCCGAATATTTCCAATTTGCGCCGATTTCCCCTGAATTGCCCCGGGATTTTGGCGCACACGATCGGATTGTGGCGCATCGGCGCTGGCATGCACGCGATGGAAATCGGGGGGCGTGGCCGAACGAAAACCCGACGGATTCGGAAAAACCGCCGCATTTAAAGCAAAAAATCTGTCGCGGAGCTTGCACTTAACTTCACTCAGCCCGAGCCGGTGAACTCCAGCGCGTTCCGATGCTTTTCAGCGCAGCAGCGCCACTGGAGAACACGCCGCTGGGTCGCGAATGGACCGGGTAAGTAAAACTGCCCCTACTGGAAGATGAATGTACAGTAGTAGAAGACTGTGGAGCCTACTTTACATCAGCTAATAGTTGGGCAACTAGGAATAATTTACTTACCCCGTCCATTTGCGATCCAGCGGCGCGTTGTCCGACGAGGATTCAAGTCCTGCCGGGATTCACTAAGGTCATGCACCCGATATCCACCGAGGTCCGCCGGAGTTCCCCATCTTCTTCCTGGTGCATGTGAGTGCGTGTCAAGCGACAAAATTTTTTTTTTAAATACCGCGGTTTTTCCGGATCCGTCAGGTTTTCCGACCGCCACGCCACCCAATTTCCGTTGCATACAATCCGTTCACGTGCGCCAAAAACCTGGGGCAATTCAGCAGAAAATGGTAAAATTCTGAAAACCTGAAGGAAATGCGCATTTCGGACCCTTAGTAAATGAGCCCCATTCTGACTTTCAGAAAGCTTGATAAATCTGCCCCGATCTGTTTCTGTTGTATTTTACAAACTTACATCCCACTGAAAAATATAGCACGGTTCCAACGCCAAAATAAATAAATGCCCCAACACGTTTTTCCATCTTTCAGTGGATGTCCCCCATAATGTATAACATGTTATTCTTCTATGGGCCTGGAATGTTCTGATAATAACTTATATACATTTATACCTTACACTTATATTTAGTATTTTTGAAAAAAACTGATTTTAAAAAATCTACATTTTTTGCATCATCCTCTTTGTAAAGTCCACTGAGTTACCTGAGGGCTTGTTTTTTTTTTTTGGTAGTTACCACTTTTGATCATTATTGTATATTTAATATTTCATTGTTATTATTAGTATTTCTTAGAGCTTGGAAATAATTGATCGGTTACATTTATACAATACAAATATGTCATGTGCTTTACAAGGATCTTCTTTTCTCACATCACACATTGATGGATTCAAATATTTAATGGGAAATTTCTTATTATCTCGTTTCAGAGCCGGTTCCCTCTCCGGATATACAGAGAGAAGTGACGGGATACAGGACAGACGGATGTAATGTCACCCTCCAGTGCTCTGTCCCATCACATCCATCACATCTGTCTTATACCTGGAAATACAGGGACCAGGACCGGGAGTATCAGCCATATGATAGCGGCAGCACCACCCAGATATCACTAGCACCGGACCACCAGGACATGGAGATCCTGTGTATAGTCCACAACCCGGCCGACCACAAGAACGTCTCCAGGAATATGTCACAGATCTGCCCCAAACCTGACATTACACATAAATGCACAGGGGGTAAGAGATCATGTGCTTTCTTCTTGGTGGGGATCATCCTGTGTAGCAGGAAAGACCAGATATTAGAGTTCAGCTACTTCCTATAGCTCCAAATACTATGCAAAGACCATGAGATAAATGATAAATCCCTAGCTGTAGCCACCACTAGGGGGTGCTCAGGAGATTAGTGCATACTGTGTGATCCTTAGGCTCCTCTATACATTCTCTGATCGGACCTTCCATGTACTGGTGTCATGTATGATGGATGTAACAGGGTTATATGCTTCTCATTACAGGAAAAGGACATCGCTATTACATAATCTTCATAGCTGGCTTAGGAATCCAGGTAACAATCCTTGGGTGGATTCATCTTAAAATACAATAACAAAAGGAAAAAAGGAAAGCAAAAGGTAATTTTATTTTACAAAATCTCCTAAAAAGAGCAATGGGGATTCCTACATAATACATAGGCTCAGGGGAAAGAGTAAATCTGCAGGCAGCAGGTTATAGAGCAGGAGGAGCTGAGCAGATTGTATATAGTGTCCTATCTGCAGGCAGCATGTTATAGAGCAGGAGGAGCTGAGCAGATTGTACATAGTGTCCTATCTGCAGGGAGCATGTTATAGAGCAGGAGGAGCTGAGCAGATTGTACATAGTGTCCTATCTGTAAGCAGCATGTTATAGAGCAGGAGGAGCTGAGCAGATTGTATATAGTGTCCTATCTGCAGGCAGCATGTTATAGAGCAGGAGGAGCTGAGCAGATTGTACATAGTGTCCTATCTGCAGGCAGCATGTTATAGAGCAGGAGGAGCTTAGCGGATTGTACATAATCATGTTATAGAGCAGGAGGAGCTAAGCACATTGTACATAGTGTCCTATCGGCAGACAGCATGTTATAGAGCAGGAGGAGCTGAGCAGATTGTACATAGTGTCCTTTCTGCAGGCAGCATGTTATAGGGCAGGAGGAGCTGAGCAGATTGTACACAGTGTCCTATCTGCCGACAGCATGTTATAGAGCAGGAGAAGCTGAGCAGATTGTACACAGTGTCCTATCTGCAGGCAGCATGTTATAGAGCAAGAGGAGCTAAGCAGATTGTACATAGTGTCCTATCTGCAGGCAGCATGTTAAAGAGCAGGAGGCACTGAGCAGATTGTACATAGTGTCCTATCTGCAGGCAGCATGTTATAGAGCAGGAGGAGAGGAGAAGATTGTACATAGTGTCCGATCTCGAGGCAGCATGTTATAGAGCAGGAGGAGCTGAGCAGATTGTACATAGTGTCCTATCTGCAGGCAGCATGTTATAGAGCAGGAGGAGAGGAGAAGATTGTACATAGTGTCCGATTTGGAGGCAGCATGTTATAGAGCAGGAGGCGCTTAGCGGATTGTACATAGTGTCCTATCGGCAGACAGCATGTTATAGAGCAGGAGGTGCTGAGCAGATTATACATAGTGTCCTATCTGCAGGCAGCATGTTATAGAGCAGAAGGAGCTAAGCAGATTGTACATAGTGTCCTATCTGCAGGCAGCATGTTATAGAGCAGAACGAGCTGAGCAGATTGTACATAGTGTCCTATCTGCAGGCAGCATGTTATAGAGCAAGAGGAGCTAAGCAGATTGTACATAGTGTCCTATCTGCAGGCAGCATGTTAAAGAGCAGGAGGCACTGAGCAGATTGTACATAGTGTCCTATCTGCAGGCAGCATGTTATAGAGCAGGAGGAGAGGAGAAGATTGTACATAGTGTCCGATCTCGAGGCAGCATGTTATAGAGCAGGAGGAGCTGAGCAGATTGTACATAGTGTCCTATCTGCAGGCAGCATGTTATAGAGCAGGAGGAGAGGAGAAGATTGTACATAGTGTCCGATTTGGAGGCAGCATGTTATAGAGCAGGAGGCGCTTAGCGGATTGTACATAGTGTCCTATCGGCAGACAGCATGTTATAGAGCAGGAGGTGCTGAGCAGATTATACATAGTGTCCTATCTGCAGGCAGCATGTTATAGAGCAGAAGGAGCTAAGCAGATTGTACATAGTGTCCTATCTGCAGGCAGCATGTTATAGAGCAGGAGGAGAGGAGAAGATTGTACATAGTGTCCGATTTGGAGGCAGCATGTTATAGAGCAGGAGGAGGTGAGCAGATTATACATAGTGTCCTATCTGCAGGCAGCATGTTATAGAGCAGGAGGCGCTTAGCGGATTGTACATAGTGTCCTATCTGTAAGCAGCATGTTATAGAGCAGGAGGAGCTGAGCAGATTGTACATAGTGTCCTATCTGCCGACAGCATGATATAGAGCAGATAGAGCTGAGCAGATTATACATAGTGTCCTATCTGCAGACAGCATGTTATAGAGCAGAAGGAGCTAAGCAGATTGTACATAGTGTCCTATCTGCAGGCAGCATGTTAAAGAGCAGGAGGAGAGGAGAAGATTGTACATAGTGTCCGATTTGGAGGCAGCATGTTATAGAGCAGGAGGCGCTGAGCAGATTGTACATAGTGTCCTATTTGCAAGCAGCATGTTATAGAGCAGGAGGAGCTTAGCGGATTGTACATAGTGTCCTATCGGCAGACTGCATGTTATAGAGCAGGAGGAGCTAAGCAGATTGTACATAGTGTCCTATCGGCAGACAGCATGTTATAGAGCAGGAGGAGCTGAGCAGATTGTACATAGTGTCCTATCTGCCGACAGCATGATATAGAGCAGATAGAGCTGAGCAGATTATACATAGTGTCCTATCTGCAGGCAGCATGTTATAGAGCAGGAGGAGCTTAGCGGATTGTACATAGTGTCCTATCGGCAGACAGCATGTTATAGAGCAGGAGAAGCTGAGCAGATTGTACATAGTGTCCTATCGGCAGACAGCATGTTATAGAGCAGTGGTTCTCAACCTTTCCAATGCTGTGACCCCACGATACAGTTCCTCATGCTTTGGTGACCCCAAACCATGCAACTCGCACTAAAAACACAGTAAAATTGCAGCTCCGATGGCTTTAGGCGACCCCCGGTTTTGGTCGTTCGACCCCCACTGGGGTCCCGACTCACAGGTTGAGAACCACTGTTATAGAGCAGGAGGAGCTAAGCAGATTGTACATAGTGTCCTATCGGCAGACAGCATGTTATAGAGCAGGAGGAGCTGAGCAGATTGTACATAGTGTCCTATCTGCCGACAGCATGATATAGAGCAGATAGAGCTGAGCAGATTATACATAGTGTCCTATCTGCAGGCAGCATGTTATAGAGCAGGAGGAGCTTAGCGGATTGTACACAGTGTCCTATCGGCAGACAGCATGTTATAGAGCAGGAGGAGCTAAGCAGATTGTACATAGTGTCCTATCGGCAGGCAGCATATTATAGAGCAGGAGGAGCTGAGCAGATTGTACATAGTGTCCTATCTGCAGGCAGCATGTTATAGAGCAGGAGGAGAGGAGAAGATTGTACATAGTGTCCGATCTGGAGGCAGCATGTTATAGAGCAGGAGGCGCTGAGCAGATTGTACATAGTGTCCTATTTGCAGGCAGCATGTTATAGAGCAGGAGGAGCTGAGCACATTGTAAATAGTGTCCTATCTGCAAGCAGCATGTTATAGAGCAGGAGGAGCTGAGCAGATTGTACATAGTGTCCTATCTGCAGGCAGCATATTATAGAGCAGAAGGAGCTGAGTAGATTGTACATAGTGTCCGATCTGCAGGCAGCATGTTATAGAGCAGGAGAAGCTGAGCAGATTGTACACAGTGTCCTATCTGCCGGCAGCATGTTATAGAGCAGCAGGAGCTGAGCAGATTGTACATAGTGTCCTATCTGTAAGCAGCATGTTATAGAGCAGAAGGAGCTGAGTAGATTGTACATAGTGTCCTATCTGCAGGCAGCATGTTATAGAGCAGGAGGAGCTGAGCAGATTGTACATAGTGTCCTATCTGTAAGCAGCATGTTGTAGAGCAGAAGGAGCTGAGTAGATTGTACATAGTGTCCTATCTGCCGGCAGCATGTTATAGAGCAGAAGGAGCTGAGTAGATTGTACATAGTGTCCTATCTGCAGGCAGCATGTTATAGAGCAGGAGGAGCTGAGTAGATTGTACATAGTGTCCTATCTGCAGGCAGCATGTTATAGAGCAGGAGGAGCTGAGCACATTGTACACAGTGTCCTATCTGCCGGCAGCATGTTATAGAGCAGCAGGAGCTGAGCAAATTGTACATAGTGTCCTATCTGTAAGCAGCATGTTGTAGAGCAGAAGGAGCTGAGTAGATTGTACATAGTGTCCTATCTGCCGGCAGCATGTTATAGAGCAGAAGGAGCTGAGTAGATTGTACATAGTGTCCTATCTGCAGGCAGCATGTTATAGAGCAGGAGGAGATGAGCAGATTGTACATAGTGTCCTATCTGCCAGCAGCATGTTATAGAGCAGAAGTAGCTGAGTAGATTGTACATAGTGTCCTATCTGCAGGCAGCATGTTATAGAGCTGGAGGAGCTGAGTAGATTGTACATAGTGTCCTATCTGCCGGCAGCATGTTATAGAGCAGGAGGAGGTGAGCAGATTGTACATAGTGTCCTATCTGCAGGCATCATGTTATAGAGCAGGAGGAGGTGAGCAGATTGTACATAGTGTCCTATCTGCAGGCAGCATGTTGTAGAGCAGGAGGAGGTGAGCAGATTGTAGATAGTGTCCTATCTGCAGGCAGCATGTTATAGAGCAGGAGGAGGTGAGCAGATTGTACATAGTGTCCTATCTGCAGGCAGCATGTTGTAGAGCAGGAGGAGGTGAGCAGATTATACATAGTGTCCTATCTGCAGGCAGCATGTTATAGAGCAGGAGGAGCTGAGTAGATTGTACATAGTGTCCGATCTGCTGGCAGCATGTTATAGAGCAGGAGGAGGTGAGCAGATTGTACATAGTGTCCTATCTGTAAGCAGCATGTTGTAGAGCAGAAGGAGCTGAGTAGATTGTACATAGTGTCCTATCTGCCGGCAGCATGTTATAGAGCAGAAGGAGCTGAGTAGATTGTACATAGTGTCCTATCTGCAGGCAGCATGTTATAGAGCAGGAGGAGCTGAGCAGATTGTACATAGTGTCCTATCTGTAAGCAGCATGTTGTAGAGCAGAAGGAGCTGAGTAGATTGTACATAGTGTCCTATCTGCCGGCAGCATGTTATAGAGCAGAAGGAGCTGAGTAGATTGTACATAGTGTCCTATCTGCAGGCAGCATGTTATAGAGCAGGAGGAGCTGAGTAGATTGTACATAGTGTCCTATCTGCAGGCAGCATGTTATAGAGCAGGAGGAGCTGAGCACATTGTACACAGTGTCCTATCTGCCGGCAGCATGTTATAGAGCAGCAGGAGCTGAGCAGATTGTACATATTGTCCTATCTGTAAGCAGCATGTTGTAGAGCAGAAGGAGCTGAGTAGATTGTACATAGTGTCCTATCTGCCGGCAGCATGTTATAGAGCAGAAGGAGCTGAGTAGATTGTACATAGTGTCCTATCTGCAGGCAGCATGTTATAGAGCAGGAGGAGATGAGCAGATTGTACATAGTGTCCTATCTGCAGGCAGCATGTTATAGAGCAGAAGTAGCTGAGTAGATTGTACATAGTGTCCTATCTGCAGGCAGCATGTTATAGAGCTGGAGGAGCTGAGTAGATTGTACATAGTGTCCTATCTGCCGGCAGCATGTTATAGATCAGGAGGAGGTGAGCAGATTGTACATAGTGTCCTATCTGCAGGCATCATGTTATAGAGCAGGAGGAGGTGAGCAGATTGTACATAGTGTCCTATCTGCAGGCAGCATGTTGTAGAGCAGGAGGAGGTGAGCAGATTGTAGATAGTGTCCTATCTGCAGGCAGCATGTTATAGAGCAGGAGGAGGTGAGCAGATTGTACATAGTGTCCTATCTGCAGGCAGCATGTTGTAGAGCAGGAGGAGGTGAGCAGATTATACATAGTGTCCTATCTGCAGGCAGCATGTTATAGAGCAGGAGGAGCTGAGTAGATTGTACATAGTGTCCGATCTGCTGGCAGCATGTTATAGAGCAGCAGGAGGTGAGCAGATTGTACATAGTGTCCTATCTGTAAGCAGCATGTTATAGAGCAGCAGGAGCTGAGCAGATTGTACATAGTGTCCTATCTGTAAGCAGCATGTTATAGAGCAGGAAGAGCTGAGCACATTGTACATAGTTGTACATAGTGTCTTATCTGCAGGCAGCATGTTATAGAGCAGGAGGAGCTGAGTAGATTGTACGTAGTGTCCTATCTGCAGGCAGCATGTTATATGGAACATGGGGGGTGAAGCATGGGAGGGATATATTGAATGATGTCTGGGGATGGGAGTCATTTTATCTTTTGTAACCACATTTTCCTACGTTATGGACGGCTGAGCACTTATTGGAAGTAGATCTGATAGTCTCCATATTGCGGCTGTAGATATAATGACATAATTACTGGATCTCATCGATGTTTGTCTTGTAGGTGATTTAGTTTCCAGAGAAAACCTTCACAATGAGCGGTGACGCTGCCCCGGCTTCCATGGTGAATGTCCATCTATTACTGAATATCTGTGGCCTCTCTGTGGCGGTGCCATCCGCTTTTCCTTCTTCGCCTGCTCCCAGCGCTTATTCTTATTCCACGTTCCTCCTGCAATCCGTGTCTGAAGAAGATCCATTGTTGGGCCCAAACGTTACACACCTGTATGTTGGATCGCTTACATATCACAAATAAAGGATTTTCTTCTGATTTGCATAAACGGAGTGCCGAATATTTCTACAATCTGAGTACAAAGAGGCCAAGATTCCTGGATCTGCCGCCCCCTGCACTGCTTTGACAATGTGCACCAACTTTTTTTGGTCAGACTGAGCACTGCAACGCCCCTTTTAGTGCAAAGTGGAAAGTGCAAAGTCCGACGTAAAACTGGCGCAGGAGCTTTAGTAAATCTGGGCCAATGCGTTTTCATTGCATTCACAGCAAATACATCACAAAATGCATCACAAAACACATCAGTATTTAAAAACAGTCAAAACCTGTTGCGTTTGTGTGTGTTTTTAAAGCAAAATGCAAATAAATAATGTGAACACAGACTTAGGGTCCAGGATTAGGCAGGATCTCTTTATTAATATCAATCCAGCTCATATAGGGACCGATCATCTCATATTGCGGCCTCTCATCCCCCCCCCCCCCAATATTGTTGCCTCTCATCTCCCCCTCGTATTGTGGCCCCACTCATCTCCCCCTCATATTGTGGCCCCACTCATCTCCCCCTCATATTGTGGCCCCTCTCATCTCCCCCTTGTATTGTGGCCTCTCATCTCCCCCTCATATTGTGGACCCCTCTCATCTCCCCCTCATATTGTGGCCCCTCTCATCTCCCCCTCATATTGTGGTCCCCTCACATCTCCCCCTCATATTGTAGCCTCTCATCTCCCCCTCATATTGTGGTCCCCTCTCATCTCCTCCTCATATTGTGGCCTCTCATCTCCCCCTCATATTGTGGCCTCTCATCTCCCCTCATATTGTGGCCTCTCATCTCCCCCTCATATTGTGGCCCCTCTCATCTCCCCCTCATATTGTGGCCTCTCATCTCCCCCTCATATTGTGGCCTCTCATCTCCCCTCATATTGTGGCCTCTCATCTCCCCCTCATATTGTGGCCCCTCTCATCTCCCCCTCATATTGTGGCCTCTCATCTCCCCTCATATTGTGGCCTCTCATCTCCCCCTCATATTGTGGCCTCTCATCTCCCCCTCATATTGTGCCCCCTCTCATCTACCCCAAATATTTTGTCCCCTCTCATATTCCCCCTCAAATTGTGGTCCCCTATCATCTCCCTCTCATATTGTGCCCCTATCATCTCCTCCCCATATTGTGATCCCTCTTACCATCCCTCATATCATGTCTCCTTCATCTGCCCCTTATATTGTGGCCCCAAATCTCCCCTCATATTATGGCATCACATGTCACCCTCGTAATTTACCACACTATCTCCATAATATAGACCCTCATATTGTGGCCTCTTATATGCCCCTCGCCCTGTGGGTCCCCCTCACATTGTGGCCCCTCCTATTATGTCAGTCTCATCTTGTGGTCCCTCTCTCCTCTCAGCTTAAAGGGATATTCCCATTTCAGCAAATTAATGTTAATGTTTTTATGATTAAAAAACATTTGAGCAATTTAGCACAATTTAAGCAAATAATGTTTTATGTGAAATAGATGCAGAGACTATTCCAATATACTTTCTGTATCAATTCCTCCTCATGGTTTTCTAGATCTCTGCTTGCTGCCATTCTATAGAAAGCTTCTAAGTTTACTAGCAGTGCACAGAAATCTGGCCATGGTCACACAGGTGCAGGGCTCTTTATATCACACAGAGTAATCAGAGCTGTGTGATATAACGAGCTGTGCACCTGTGTGATATAACAAGCCGTGCACCTGTGTGATATAACGAGCAGTGCATCTGTATGACCATGGTCAGATTTATGGCCGCTGCTAGTAAACTTAGAAGCTTTCTATAGAATGACAGCAAGCAGAGATCTAGAAAACCGCAAGGAATTGACACAGAAAGTATATTAGAAAATTGTACACATTTTAGAATGCAAACAATAACATTAATTTGGTGTAATGGGAATATCCCTTTAACTAAAAAATCATAAACCACTGATACTCACCTTTCCACGTTCCCCAGCAGCTCTCCTCTCCTCTTCTTCCTTGCTGTGTGCAGTGATGTCTGCAGACATGATGATGTCGTCACATCTCTACACACAGGGGCAGCAGGTGAACAGTAGTGATGCAGAGAGAGTGGCGCTGGGGGTGGAGCCAAAATGTTTTGGGACCCATCTGTGTTTGTACCAATACACTGGTGACCCAGTCCGAGCCTGTGGTCCGAGCCTTGTGACTGCCAGACTATTCTCACAGAAATAGCCTTTACAGGTGACCAGAGAAGACGATGTCCTCTTCTGCACAACTTATACTCCCCCCTATATCTGTCTGAAGAAACTGCAGGGTCGTGTGTAGCATTTTGTGGCCGTGCTCTCAATGGGGCTCATTTACTAAGGGTCAGCGGAACGCAGTTTTGTCTGATATTCCGACGTTTTCGGGGGATGTCACGGCTGGGACGGGTATTTCGAAGGGGATTGTGTCACACGCAATCGGATTTTGGCACAATCGCCGACTTTCACGGGTCGTGCTGTCGGACTGAGATTCAAAATTCGGACTGAGCGCGGGATTTAACTTTCAATTTGTGTCGCAAGACAATGCACTTAGAAGAAGGTGAACTCCGTCGGACCTGAGCGGGGAAGCGACACATGCAGGATATCGGGCGCACAATCTTAGTGAATCACGGCACAGTTCATTATCATCTGAAATTCCGGATCAGGGAACGCGTCAGTGACCGGTTAAGTAAATGTGCCCCAATGAGTATACGGCTCTGTCTACACTCTCATACATCACTATCTGCTCCGGTAATATCACATCCGGTCCTGGGCTGGAATCTGGCCAAGTACATGTGAATGGAGTGTGTATGTTCTCCCTGTGTTTGGGTGGTTTCCCCTGAGTCCTCTGGTTTCCTCCCACACTGCTCTGTAGTGACAGTCTTGTCTCCGCTGTCCGTGTGAAGCACAGATGTTATGGGCATCTATAGGGCGGGGCCTGTAACACACGTGTACAGTGACGTATGTGATTATTTCAAAGATGGCGCGGTCATTGAATGTCTTGCAGAAATCTCTCACAATGTCTGCCGGGTCCCTCATGGTCTTCTTCACGCTTCTTGCTTACGGTGAGTGATAGGGTCTGTGTAGCCTCCGCACGTGTATTACAGGGGCCCTGTGTACTGCGCGTCGGTTCTGTATATACTACGGTACGGGGTAATATTCCTGCAGGATTCCTCCCGGTACACCCCCCTCCTCACTGCTTTACTTTGGCCGAACTTTCCTTCTAACTTCCTCCCCGTGACGTCACCCGCTGTACGCATAATGTACACATATAGACAGCGCAGGACGCAGCTGCTATCTATTAACTCCTTGTGGTCTGGATTCAGGACGTTAGGATGAAATGGTGATAGAAGCTATTGAGGTGTGAAGACGAGGGGAAGGGGGTGCAGTGATGGGAATTATAAGGCAGGGCCGGTTTTAGACAGGCGGGGCCCTGGGCAAAACTATAAGTGGAGCCCCAAAATAAAACTATTTTATGAGCAGTCACAGTCAGTACGAGGCTCCTTTATCCCTGCACAATAATAACACTTTGCAGGTTCCAATCTGTAATATGGGATTTTTTCTGTTTGGACATAGATTGAATTTTATTTCAATAGATAGACAGATTTATAGATTATAGATGATTGATGGGTGATAGATAGGAGAGAGATTACAAACAGATGAGTAGATGACAGAAGAAAGATAGATAGAAGATTATAGATAAATAGATAGATATATTGTGGCAGATTTATAAAAACGTTTGCACCAATTTTCTGTCTAACTTTACACTAGACAGAACGTCTTTAGATCTCGTACTTGTATTTATGAAGTGTCTGCGCCAGTTTTGTGTCGCGGCTGCTCTGGGTCCAGCAAGACAGAAAAATGTGCAATTAAAGGGGTGAGTCACTGCTTAGTAGGATCGTGCGCCACATTTATCATTGACGCGCGCCACAATTCTGTATGAACAAAGTGAACCAAAAAAACAAATTGTGCCCACTTCCCCAGCAGTGCAGGGGGCGCCAGATTAATGAAGACCCTGTTTCTGGCTGAGGAGGGGTTTGTGAGGTTTGGTCGCCGGCCAGAGATCTACCTCTGCCACCCCTCTTGCAGGACCCTCCCCTCCTGCAGTCTCTGACCTGATGAAGACACCGATACGCTGTTGAAACGCGTTGTCAAAAATATCAATAAAACTCTCATTATCTTACTCTGGTGGTAGCGCGTCAATCCATTCACCCCCGTACCCTATTATCCTTATCTACATACTGTACTCCTTCTAGACTACCATCCAGCTCCGGGGCTAGACGCTGCAACTCCACCATGACCCGAAATGCTACCCCCCCCTCCTTCCCCCCCCCCCTCCTTTTACTCTAATCTCAGATTATAGGAAATGGATAGACAGATGCAAAATGGACACATACCTCCCAACTTTTGGGTGAGAGAAAGAGGGGAAAAAAGTCCCACGCCCTCTTCCCCCACCCACAAGCATAATATAATTTCCACTGTATCCTCCATCCACCCTCATACTGTGGCCTCCTGTCCTCCAGCCTCCTGTCCTCCATCCTCCACCTGTAGCCGCCTGTCCTCCATCCTACTCCTGTCCTCCAACCTCCTGTCCTCCCTCATATTGTGGCCTCCTGTCCTCCAGCCTCCTTCTGTAGCCTCCTGCACTCCATCGGCCCTCATATTGTGGTCCCCTGCCCTCCAGCCTCGTCCTGTAGCCTCTTGTCCTCTATCCTCCTCCTGTAGCCTCTTCTCCTCCATCCACCCTCATATTGCAGCCTCCTGTCCTCCAGCCTCCTCCTGTCCTCCAGCCTCCTCCTGTAGCCTCCTGTCCTCCAGCCTCCTCCTGTCCTCCAGCCTCCTCCTGTAGCCTCCTGTCCTCCTGTAGCCTCCTGTCCTCCAGCCTCCTCCTGTAGCCTCCTGTCCTCCAGCCTCCTCCTGTCCTCCAGCCTCCTCCTGTAGCCTCCTGTCCTCCTGTAGCCTCCTGTCCTCCAGCCTCCTCCTGTCCTCCAGCCTCCTCCTGTAGCCTCCTGTCCTCCAGCCTCCTCCTGTCCTCCAGCCTCCTTCTGTGGCCTCCTGTCCTCCAGCCTCCTTCGGTGGCCCCATGACCTCCAACCTCCTTCTGTGGCCCCCTGTCCTCCAGGCTCCTCATGTAGCCTTCTGTCCTTCAGCCTCCTGTCTATCTCCTATGGACCCCTGTCCTCGAGCGGCCTCGTGTCCTGTCCTTCTGACCTCTTGTCCTTCAGCTTCCTCCTGATGTAACCTCCTGTCCTTCAGCTTCTTCCTGTAGTCTCCTGTTCTCCATCCTCCTGACCTCTGGCCTCCTCCTGTGGCCCGCTGTCCTCCAGCCTCCTCCTGTGGCCTCCTGTCCTCCAGCCTTCTGCTGTATATATGGGCACAGCATAGTACTACTACTCCTATCCTGTATATATGGGCACAGCACAGTACTAGTACTCCTATCCTGTATATATGGGCACAGCACAGTACTACTATTCCTATCCTGTATATATGGGCACAGCACAGTACTACTACTCCTATCCTGTATATATGGACACAGCACAGTACTACTACTCCTATCCTGTATATATGTGCACAGCACAGTACTACTACTCCTATCCTGTATATTTGGGCACAGCACGGTACTACTACTCCTATCCTGTATATATGGGCACAGCACAGTACTAGTACTCCTATCCTGTATATATGGGCACAGCACAATACTACTACTCATATCCTGTATATATGGGCACAGCACAGTACTACTACTCCTATCCTGTATATATGGGCACAGTACAGTACTACTACTCCTATCCTGTATATATGGGCACAGTACAGTACTACTACTCCTATCCTGTATATATGGGCACAGTACAGTACTAGTACTCCTATCCTGTATATATGGGCACAGTACAGTACTACTACTCCTATCCTGTATATATGGGCACAGCACAGTACTACTACTCCTATCCTGTATATATGGGCACAGTACAGTACTACTACTCCTATCCTGTATATATGAACACAGTACAGTACTACTACTCCTATCCTGTATATATGGGCACAGTACAGTACTACTACTCCTATCCTGTATATTTGGGCACAGCACGGTACTACTACTCCTATCCTGTATATATGGGCACAGCACAGTACTAGTACTCCTATCCTGTATATATGGGCACAGTACAGTACTACTACTCCTATCCTGTATATATGGGCACATCACAGTACTACTACTCCTATCCTGTATATATGGGCACAGTACAGTACTACTACTCCTATCCTGTATATATGGGCACAGCACAGTACTACTACTCCTATCCTGTATATATGGGCACAGTACAGTACTACTACTCCTATCCTGTATATATGAACACAGTACAGTACTACTACTCCTATCCTGTATATATGGGCACAGTACAGTACTACTGCTCCTATCCTGTATATATGGGCACAGCACAGTACTACTACTCCTATCCTGTATATATGGGCACAGTACAGTACTACTACTCCTATCCTGTATATATGAACACAGTACAGTACTACTACTCCTATCCTGTATATATGGGCACAGTACAGTACTACTACTCCTATCCTGTATATATGGGCACAGTACAGTACTACTACTCCTATCCTGTATATATGGGCACAGTACAGTACTACTACTCCTATCCTGTATATATGAACACAGTACAGTACTACTACTCCTATCCTGTATATATGGGCACAGTACAGTACTACTACTCCTATCCTGTATATATGGGCACAGTACAGTACTACTACTCCTATCCTGTATATATGGGCACAGTACAGTACTACTACTCCTATCCTGTATATATGGGCACAGCACAGTACTACTACTCCTATCCTGTATATATGGGCACAGTACAGTACTACTACTCCTATCCTGTATATATGAACACAGTACAGTACTACTACTCCTATCCTGTATATATGGGCACAGTACAGTACTACTACTCCTATCCTGTATATTTGGGCACAGCACGGTACTACTACTCCTATCCTGTATATATGGGCACAGCACAGTACTAGTACTCCTATCCTGTATATATGGGCACAGTACAGTACTACTACTCCTATCCTGTATATATGGGCACAGCACAGTACTACTACTCCTATCCTGTATATATGGGCACAGTACAGTACTACTACTCCTATCCTGTATATATGAACACAGTACAGTACTACTACTCCTATCCTGTATATATGGGCACAGTACAGTACTACTGCTCCTATCCTGTATATATGGGCACAGCACAGTACTACTACTCCTATCCTGTATATATGGGCACAGTACAGTACTACTACTCCTATCCTGTATATATGAACACAGTACAGTACTACTACTCCTATCCTGTATATATGGGCACAGTACAGTACTACTACTCCTATCCTTTATATATGGGCACAGTACACTACTACTACTCCTATCCTGTATATATGGGCACAGTACAGTACTACTACTCCTATCCTGTATATATGGGCACAGTACAGTACTACTACTCCTATCCTGTATATATGGGCACAGTACAGTACTACTACTCCTATCCTGTATATATGGGCACAGCACAGTTATACTACTCCTATCCTGTATATATGGGCACAGTACAGTACTACTACTCCTATCCTGTATATATGAGCATAGCACAGTACTACTACTCCTATCCTGTATATATGGGCACAGTACAGTACTACTACTCCTATCCTGTATATATGGGCACAGTACAGTACTACTACTCCTATTCTGTATATATGGGCACAGCACAGTACTACTACTCCTATCCTGTATATATGGGCACAGCACAGTACTACTACTCCTATCCTGTATATATGGGCACAGTACAGTACTACTACTCCTATCCTGTATATATGAACACAGTACAGTACTACTACTCCTATCCTGTATATATGGGCAAAGTACAGTACTACTACTCCTATCCTGTATATATGAACACAGTACAGTACTACTACTCCTATCTTGTATATATGGGCACAGTACAGTACTACTACTCCTATCCTGTATATATGGGCACAGTACAGTACTACTGCTCCTATCCTGTATATATGGGCACAGTACAGTACTACTACTCCTATCCTGTATATATGGGCACAGTACACTACTACTACTCCTATCCTGTATATATGGGCACAGTACAGTACTACTACTCCTATCCTGTATATATGGGCACAGTACAGTACTACTACTCCTATCCTGTATATATGGGCACAGTACAGTACTACTACTCCTATCCTGTATATATGGGCACAGTACAGTACTACTACTCCTATCCTGTATATATGGGCACAGTACAGTACTATTACTCCTATCCTGTATATATGGGCACAGTACAGTACTACTACTCCTATCCTGTATATATGGACACAGCACAGTACTACTACTCCTATCCTGTATATATGGGCACAGTACAGTACTACTACTCCTATCCTGTATATATGAACACAGTACAGTACTACTACTCCGATCCTGTATATATGGGCACAGTACAGTACTACTACTCCTATCCTGTATATATGAACACAGTACAGTACTACTACTCCTATCCTGTATATATGGGCACAGTACACTACTACTACTCCTATCCTGTATATATGGGCACAGTACAGTACTACTACTCCTATCCTGTATATATGGACACAGTACAGTACTACTACTCCTATCCTGTATATATGGGCACAGCACAGTACTACTACTCCTATCCTGTATATATGGGCACAGTACAGTACTACTACTCCTATCCTGTATATATGGGCACAGCACAGTACTACTACTCCTATCCTGTATATATGGGCACAGCACAGTACTACTACTCCTATCCTGTATATATGGGCACAGTACAGTACTACTACTCCTATCCTGTATATATGGGCACAGTACAGTACTACTACTCCTATCCTGTATATATGGGCACAGTACAGTACTACTACTCCTATCCTGTATATATGGGCACAGCACAGTGCTACTACTCCTATCCTGTATATATAGGCACAGCACAGTACTACTACTCCTATCCTGTATATATGGGCACAGTACAGTACTACTACTCCTATCCTGTATATATGAACACAGTACAGTACTACTACTCCTATCCTGTATATATGGGCACAGTACAGTACTACTACTCCTATCCTGTATATATGGGCACAGTACAGTACTACTACTCCTATCCTGTATATATGGGCACAGTACACTACTACTACTCCTATCCTGTATATATGGGCACAGTACAGTACTACTACTCCTATCCTGTATATATGGGCACAGCACAGTACTACTACTCCTATCCTGTATATATAGGCACAGCACAGTACTACTACTCCTATCCTGTATATATGGGCACAGTACAGTACTACTACTCCTATCCTGTATATATGAACACAGTACAGTACTACTACTCCTATCCTGTATATATGGGCACAGTACACTACTACTACTCCTATCCTGTATATATGGGCACAGTACAGTACTACTACTCCTATCCTGTATATATGGGCACAGTACACTACTACTACTCCTATCCTGTATATATGGGCACAGTACAGTACTACTACTCCTATCCTGTATATATGGGCACAGCACAGTACTACTACTCCTATCCTGTATATATGGGCACAGTACAGTACTACTACTCCTATCCTGTATATATGAACACAGTACAGTACTACTACTCCTATCCTGTATATATGGGCACAGTACAGTACTACTACTCCTATCCTGTATATATGGGCACAGTACAGTACTACTACTCCTATCCTGTATATATGGGCACAGTACAGTACTACTACTCCTATCCTGTATATATGGGCACAGTACACTACTACTACTCCTATCCTGTATATATGGGCACAGTACACTACTACTACTCCTATCCTGTATATATGGGCACAGTACAGTACTACTACTCCTATCCTGTATATATGGGCACAGCACAGTACTACTACTCCTATCCAGTATATATGGGCAAAGTACAGTACTACTACTCCTATCCTGTATATATGGGCACAGCACAGTACTACTACTCCTATCCTCTATATATGGGCACAGTACACTACTACTACTCCTATCCTGTATATATGGGCACAGTACAGTACTACTACTCCTATCCTGTATATATGGGCACAGTACACTACTACTACTCCTATCCTGTATATATGGGCACAGTACACTACTACTACTCCTATCCTGTATATATGGGCACAGTACAGTACTACTACTCCTATCCTGTATATATGGGCACAGCACAGTACTACTACTCCTATCCTGTATATATGGGCACAGCACAGTTATACTACTCCTATCCTGTATATATGGGCACAGTACAGTACTACTACTCCTATCCTGTATATATGAACACAGTACAGTACTACTACTCCTATCCTGTATATATGGGCAAAGTACAGTACTACTACTCCTATCCTGTATATATGAACACAGTACAGTACTACTACTCCTATCTTGTATATATGGGCACAGTACAGTACTACTACTCCTATCCTGTATATATGGGCACAGTACAGTACTACTGCTCCTATCCTGTATATATGGGCACAGTACAGTACTACTACTCCTATCCTGTATATATGGGCACAGTACACTACTACTACTCCTATCCTGTATATATGGGCACAGTACAGTACTACTACTCCTATCCTGTATATATGGGCACAGTACAGTACTACTACTCCTATCCTGTATATATGGGCACAGTACAGTACTACTACTCCTATCCTGTATATACGGGCACAGTACAGTACTACTACTCCTATCCTGTATATATGGGCACAGTACAGTACTACTACTCCTATCCTGTATATATGGGCACAGTACAGTACTACTACTCCTATCCTGTATATATGGACACAGCACAGTACTACTACTCCTATCCTGTATATATGGGCACAGTACAGTACTACTACTCCTATCCTGTATATATGAACACAGTACAGTACTACTACTCCGATCCTGTATATATGGGCACAGTACAGTACTACTACTCCTATCCTGTATATATGAACACAGTACAGTACTACTACTCCTATCCTGTATATATGGGCACAGTACACTACTACTACTCCTATCCTGTATATATGGGCACAGTACAGTACTACTACTCCTATCCTGTATATATGGGCACAGTACAGTACTACTACTCCTATCCTGTATATATGGGCACAGTACAGTACTACTACTCCTATCCTGTATATATGGGCACAGCACAGTACTACTACTCCTATCCTGTATATATGGGCACAGTACAGTACTACTACTCCTATCCTGTATATATGAACACAGTACAGTACTACTACTCCTATCCTGTATATATGGGCACAGTACAGTACTACTACTCCTATCCTGTATATTTGGGCACAGCACGGTACTACTACTCCCTATCCTGTATATATGGGCACAGCACAGTACTAGTACTCCTATCCTGTATATATGGGCACAGTACAGTACTACTACTCCTATCCTGTATATATGGGCACAGCACAGTACTACTACTCCTATCCTGTATATATGGGCACAGTACAGTACTACTACTCCTATCCTGTATATATGAACACAGTACAGTACTACTACTCCTATCCTGTATATATGGGCACAGTACAGTACTACTGCTCCTATCCTGTATATATGGGCACAGCACAGTACTACTACTCCTATCCTGTATATATGGGCACAGTACAGTACTACTACTCCTATCCTGTATATATGAACACAGTACAGTACTACTACTCCTATCCTGTATATATGGGCACAGTACAGTACTACTACTCCTATCCTTTATATATGGGCACAGTACACTACTACTACTCCTATCCTGTATATATGGGCACAGTACAGTACTACTACTCCTATCCTGTATATATGGGCACAGTACAGTACTACTACTCCTATCCTGTATATATGGGCACAGTACAGTACTACTACTCCTATCCTGTATATATGGGCACAGCACAGTTATACTACTCCTATCCTGTATATATGGGCACAGTACAGTACTACTACTCCTATCCTGTATATATGAACACAGTACAGTACTACTACTCCTATCCTGTATATATGGGCAAAGTACAGTACTACTACTCCTATCCTGTATATATGAACACAGTACAGTACTACTACTCCTATCTTGTATATATGGGCACAGTACAGTACTACTACTCCTATCCTGTATATATGGGCACAGTACAGTACTACTGCTCCTATCCTGTATATATGGGCACAGTACAGTACTACTACTCCTATCCTGTATATATGGGCACAGTACACTACTACTACTCCTATCCTGTATATATGGGCACAGTACAGTACTACTACTCCTATCCTGTATATATGGGCACAGTACAGTACTACTACTCCTATCCTGTATATATGGGCACAGTACAGTACTACTACTCCTATCCTGTATATATGGGCACAGTACAGTACTACTACTCCTATCCTGTATATATGGGCACAGTACAGTACTACTACTCCTATCCTGTATATATGGGCACAGTACAGTACTACTACTCCTATCCTGTATATATGGACACAGCACAGTACTACTACTCCTATCCTGTATATATGAACACAGTACAGTACTACTACTCCGATCCTGTATATATGGGCACAGTACAGTACTACTACTCCTATCCTGTATATATGAACACAGTACAGTACTACTACTCCTATCCTGTATATATGGGCACAGTACACTACTACTACTCCTATCCTGTATATATGGGCACAGTACAGTACTACTACTCCTATCCTGTATATATGGACACAGTACAGTACTACTACTCCTATCCTGTATATATGGGCACAGCACAGTACTACTACTCCTATCCTGTATATATGGGCACAGTACAGTACTACTACTCCTATCCTGTATATATGGGCACAGCACAGTACTACTACTCCTATCCTGTATATATGGGCACAGCACAGTACTACTACTCCTATCCTGTATATATGGGCACAGTACAGTACTACTACTCCTATCCTGTATATATGGGCACAGTACAGTACTACTACTCCTATCCTGTATATATGGGCACAGTACAGTACTACTACTCCTATCCTGTATATATGGGCACAGCACAGTGCTACTACTCCTATCCTGTATATATAGGCACAGCACAGTACTACTACTCCTATCCTGTATATATGGGCACAGTACAGTACTACTACTCCTATCCTGTATATATGAACACAGTACAGTACTACTACTCCTATCCTGTATATATGGGCACAGTACAGTACTACTACTCCTATCCTGTATATATGGGCACAGTACACTACTACTACTCCTATCCTGTATATATGGGCACAGTACAGTACTACTACTCCTATCCTGTATATATGGGCACAGTACACTACTACTACTCCTATCCTGTATATATGGGCACAGTACAGTACTACTACTCCTATCCTGTATATATGGGCACAGCACAGTACTACTACTCCTATCCTGTATATATGGGCACAGTACAGTACTACTACTCCTATCCTGTATATATGAACACAGTACAGTACTACTACTCCTATCCTGTATATATGGGCACAGTACAGTACTACTACTCCTATCCTGTATATATGGGCACAGTACAGTACTACTACTCCTATCCTGTATATATGGGCACAGTACACTACTACTACTCCTATCCTGTATATATGGGCACAGTACACTACTACTACTCCTATCCTGTATATATGGGCACAGTACAGTACTACTACTCCTATCCTGTATATATGGGCACAGCACAGTACTACTACTCCTATCCTGTATATATGGGCAAAGTACAGTACTACTACTCCTATCCTGTATATATGGGCACAGTACAGTACTACTACTCCTATCCTGTATATATGGGCACAGCACAGTACTACTACTCCTATCCTGTATATATGGGCACAGTACAGTACTACTGCTCCTATCCTGTATATATGGGCACAGTACAGTACTACTACTCCTATCCTGTATATATGGGCACAGTACAGTACTACTACTCCTATCCTGTATATATGGGCACAGCACAGTACTACTACTCCTATCCTCTATATATGGGCACAGTACACTACTACTACTCCTATCCTGTATATATGGGCACAGTACAGTACTACTACTCCTATCCTGTATATATGGGCACAGCACAGTACTACTACTCCTATCCTCTATATATGGGCACAGCACAGTACTACTACTCCTATCCTGTATATATGGGCACAGCACAGTACTACTACTCCTATCCTGTATATATGGGCACAGTACAGTACTACTACTCCTATCCTGTATATATGAACACAGTACAGTACTACTACTCCTATCCTGTATATATGGGCACAGTACAGTACTACTACTCCTATCCTGTATATATGGGCACAGCACAGTACTACTACTCCTATCCTGTATATATGGGCAAAGTACAGTACTACTACTCCTATCCTGTATATATGGGCACAGTACAGTACTACTACTCCTATCCTGTATATATGGGCACAGCACAGTACTACTACTCCTATCCTGTATATATGGGCACAGTACAGTACTACTGCTCCTATCCTGTATATATGGGCACAGTACAGTACTACTACTCCTATCCTGTATATATGGGCACAGTACAGTACTACTACTCCTATCCTCTATATATGGGCACAGCACAGTACTACTACTCCTATCCTCTATATATGGGCACAGTACACTACTACTACTCCTATCCTGTATATATGGGCACAGCACAGTACTACTACTCCTATCCTCTATATATGGGCACAGCACAGTACTACTACTCCTATCCTGTATATATGGGCACAGCACAGTACTACTCCTTCTATCCTGTATATATGGGCACAGCACAGTACTACTACTCCTATCCTGTATATATGGGCACAGCACAGTACTACTACTCCTATCCTGTCATGCTATGGTTGAGGTGACGCATGGGGTGGCCCACTCTTTAGCATGAGCTGATCTTCTACAGATATGTACCAGTCAGTATTCTGCTTCTTCTACATTGGTCCGTGGTTGTGGCAGCCGGATATTATCACATGGTCACCATTTTATAGCTGGTGCCAAGTTATTCGCACCTCTATATCATTGGGTTTAAAATGTATAATTCTGGACTGTGATTTGGGTTATACAGAATTGTTTGCTACTGTTTGGACATAAAT
The DNA here is from genome assembly GCF_040894005.1 of Engystomops pustulosus. NCBI lineage: Eukaryota > Metazoa > Chordata > Amphibia > Anura > Leptodactylidae > Engystomops > Engystomops pustulosus. The sequence continues at coordinate 20,659,590 of NC_092417.1, forward strand.
ATGATTTTTTGGCATTGTTACGGCAACATCACATGACAAGTACAATGATAGAGCAGAGCATGGAGACCCCATGACTTGGAGACTGCATAGACCTACGACTTGATGTTAATGAAAATTTACTACTATTTCTCTTTATTATTTCTTATTTTAGGACAAGCTTCAAGTTATAGAAACATATCTGGACTTTCAAACTCCTCCATCACTTTGGAGGCATCTTTTATATCACCCAATGTAATTGAAGTCATGTGGTATCATAAAACCACAGATGTGAGTGAAGTTCTACTTGCCAAGGTTCAAAATGGCCGCCTCAGTGACAAACTGAGCGACAGATATATGGAGGAAGACGGAGGGAGAACCTTGAAGATCCCAAATGTGTCTAAGAACGATAGCGGAGTCTATAAGGCTGAAGCTGCTCTGCTGGATGGTACAATACTTCCTCCTGTGTTATATAACGTTACAGTGTATGGTATGTATCACTTATAATTATGATTATTGAGAATAGATGTTAAATTGAAGACAAATTTTAAAAAACTATTCAGGTGGTGCGAATACTACTGATGATATAATCCAGGAGGGACCCTGCAGTACCTCAGTGCAGTATATACCTCAGTAGACCTTAGGCTCAGACAGTAGGTCAGTGATGGTGAACCTTTTAGAGACCAAGTGCCCAAACTACAACCAAAGTCTTCTTATTTACCATGACGTGCCAACATGGCATTTCCAGCCGTAACTTATTGCTACCTGTTCTTCAACATCATCCAATCGTATTGGCTCTCCTAAGGCCACCAATACAGTTGAAAGAAGGTGGGCAAATAAATTCAGACCATCATTGTAGCTTCTCTCCAGGAAGAATGGTGGGTCCAGCAGGATGACCTCCAAAGACAATGCAGTTCTTTCAACACCTTCTCACTTTTCCAGCCGTTTCAGCCAATGAAATGTTGCTTTAAAATAGTGATGAGAGCAGCATCCCTTAAGTTGCTTGGGACTGCAGGAAGATTTGGTCCTGTTTGGTGAAATTGGGGACAATGGCCTGAGTGCCCACAGAAAGGGCTCTGAGTGCCACCTCTGGCACCCGTGCCATAGGTTTGCCACCACTGCAGTAGGTGTTCTCCTTATCGAGAGATTGCCAATTAAGGCCACCATGTGGAGACTTAGAGCCATAGGTGCACCACTATTGAATTCTGGGAAGTATGTTTTCCAAGGAGACCTTAGTACTACAACATAGAACCAAAACGAACCTATTCTACCTCTCGGAGGAGCCTCAGGATTGTTATAGTTGACTATCAAAAGGAAACAGGATAAGATGTAGTAGTCATTATAGGTCAAGCAAGAGAAAGATTGTACATAGGCAGTAAACCACGCTACGTGTTTCCACCGGAGGAACCAATTCCTCTACAAATTCTCTACAAGCTCGTGGTCATCCTGAATTTGGCTCCTCGGTCCCCCTTGAGGAGAAACACCCGAATCTAACAATAATAACCTTTGAGGAACACAGGAAGAACACAAGTTAAAATTCTGTTAATCTGTGTGTCCAAACACTAGAACTATTTCTGAACCTGTTGGGTCGCCCTTTAGGTAATATGAAATCAGGGATAGCTATAGATCAGTGATGGCTAACCTATGGCACTGGTGCCAGAGGTGGCACTCAGAGCCCTTTCTGTGGGCACTCAGGCCATCACCAGAGATGACTCCAGGTATCTTCCTGCAGTCCCAGACAGCCCAGGACTTGCTGTGCGCAGAGCTATTTTAAAGTGACAGCTCTACCTGGGACTATTTTCTGCTTTATTGGTGTCCTCAGGTGTTGGTATCAATGAAAACTGTGACAGAGAAGGAAGTATAAATCACAAATTACATTTTTGTGTTGGCGCTTTGCGATAAATAAGCGGGTCTTTGTTGTAGTTTGGGCACTCGGTCTCTAAAAGGTTCTCCATCACTGCTATAGATCGTTACACTTTAAATTAACAAGATTTCTCTCTGGTTTCAGATCCGGTCCCGATCCCAGATGTCAAACATCAAGTGAAGAGAATCGGGGATCAGTATAATGTTACTCTCCAGTGTTCTGTCCCATCAAATAGATCAGACATCTCCTATACCTGGAAATACAGACGTGGGGACAAGGAGTATCAAAATCTGAATGATACGGGGGGCACAATCTGGATGATGGTGCCAGTCAACCAACTGGACATGGAAATCATGTGTACGGCCCATAACCCGGCTGATCAGAAGAACATCTCTACCCGTATCCAAGATGGCGAAGGTAACAATGAAAAAAATCAAAAACACATTATAAAAAAAAGTCTTAAAATGAATTGTCGTAACCAGAAACTAAGTAGTGTTGCACCTGACCCTTTTGTGGCGCAGCTGCGCTAGCCTCCATGCGACTCAAATTAGGGGGTGTTCCGGCGATTTGTCGGACCGTGCGCCAGATTTATCATGCAAAGTGTGTCGCACACCCTATGTTAAAAGTGCACCACAAGAAAGTTGGTGAACTCTGTCGGGCCAGTGCAGGGAAGCGCCACATTCATGATTTCTGGTGCACGTTTTTAATTAATCTGTCACACCGGCAGAGCACTTTTAGTGAAATTTCCGACAATCTTAGGGTACATTCACACACGGTATGCTCGCCGTGCGGGTATACCGCCGTGTGCTGGAGGTGAGGAGGAGGTGACCCCTCCTCCCTCCATAGAAAACAGCGGGACACGGCCGCACACACGCCGAAAGATAGAGCATGTTATAATCTCATGTTTCCTCTCGGTTTTTGTCATTATAGAGGAGGTGCCAAAACGAAACCATGAAATCTCAGCAGGAATTATTGCGTTTTTAGCAGTGATGGTGGTTGTGGCGGTGACAGTGGCGTTGATATGGACTTTGAAAAAAAGAATTTCCAACAGACGTGGACAAGGTAGGTCCATCCCGAGGAGAGATAATATATGTCCGATCATCTAACAGGACAGGACCATTACACATTGGGGCTCATTTACTAAGGGTCCGAACGCCACACTTTCGACAGTTTTCCCGAATATTTCTGTTTTGCGCCGAATTGCCCCGGGTTTTTGGCACACGCGATCAGATTGTGGCGCATTGGCGTTGGCTTGCACGTGACCGGGGGGCGTGGCCATCGGACTATCCAATTGGATTCGAGACAAACGTGGAATTTGTGTCACAAGATCAGCACTTACATGCACCGGGAAGAAGCAGGTGAACTCCGGCGGACCCCGCCGCAGCAGCGACACCTGTAGGAACTCGGGCGTATGATCTTAGTAAATCATGGCAGACCCAAATCCTCGTCCGACAATGCGCTGGGTAAGAAAATGTGTCCCATTGTGTCAAATAATTCAAAGGGAACCTAGGGCTTAACTACTTAATGACCGCCGTATAGTGTTTTTACGGCAGTCATTAAGAGTACTTCTTCTGACGCATTGCCTTTCTACGGTGGCGCGTCAGAAGGAGGTTTCGGGACATCGGGTCCTGCAAGTGTCGGTGTCGGGCTGTGACGTTACAGCCCAGACCATGCACCACACACCTGGGATCGGAAAAACTCACATCCCGGGTCTTTAACCCCTTACACGCTGCGGTCATGTTTTAGTGTGTTCCCCATGGATCGGACCCCCCAGTGTTCTTTTTTTTTTTTCAAATTTTTTTCCTATATTCAAGCAAAATTTAACCCCTTCACGCTCCGTGGCGGATATATCCGCCACGGAGCGCAGTGACTTAGCGCTCAGTGGCGGCGCTTATGGATCAGAGCCGAACCGGCATCGGGAAACACGGGGTGCCGGCTATAACTAATAGCCGGCATCCCAGTGTAACACCCGCGATCGCGACCGCGGCATCTAACAAGCATCTGGGGGGTCTTTCCCCCACGATCGCCCCCCCCCGAACAGTTTTCGGGGGGCGCCGATCGCTGCTATAGCAACTCTGGGGTCCGATCTGGACCCCAGAGTTACTTGCAAGAATTGCCGGTAAGATGGCGTCTGTGACGTCATCTTACTGGCACAGTGCCAGCCTATGCAAGTGTATAGGCTGACACTGATAATACTCTGCAATACTCTGCCTATACATATGCAATCAGATGATTGCTTGTTCATATCCCATGGTATAAAAGTGAAAAAGTAAAAAAAAAGTTATTCAATAAAAAAATAAAGTCATAAATCACTAAAAATGCCGAAAAATCCCCAAAACATATAAAGAGACATATAACTCAAAAAAAAAGTCTAAATCATAACACAAACCCCACATATATAGTATCCCCGCGTCCGTAACAACCCGTAGAATAAAAGTAAATCATTATTGAACCCCCACGATAAACGCCGTAAAAAAAAACTGTTATAAACCCTCCAAAAATTATGATTTTTACCTTTTCAATCCCACAAAAAATGCTATAAAATGCGATCAAAAAACCATGTGTACTCCGACATGATACTGGTGCAAAGTACAACATGTCCCGCAAAAAACAAGCCATCAACCAGCTCCATAGCCAAAAAAGTAACAATGTTATGCCACTTGGAAGACGGCAATACATAAATGATAGATTTTTCCCCACATTAGGGTTTTGTTTGACAAATTTAGTAAAACGTAAGAAAAAATATTCATGTCTGGTATCCCCGTAATCGTATCGACCCATAGAATAAAGATAACAGGATTATTAGGCTATACGGTGAACGCCAAAAAAAAAAGAAGTAAAAAATCCAGTACAGAATTGATGCTTTTCTACTCCTGCCCTCAAAAAAAGTTCCTAAATTTTTAACAATAGGTGATACCAACCCAAAAATGGTAACAATGGAAAAAGCATCTCATCCCGCAAAAAAAATGCCATCACATGGCCCCAATAACGGAAAAGCGAAAATTTTATAGCCTTCAAAAGGGGCCAATGAGGAAACTAAAATCCTGGCAGCTGCAGGGTGCTCCTTCCCTTCTGCGTTTCGCTGTGCGCCCATAAAACAAGTCACAGCCACATATGGGGGGTCTTTGCACTCAGGAGAAATTGCAGAACAAATTGTATGGTGGGTTTTCTCTATTTATATTTTGGAAATGTGTAAATTTTAGTGCTAAATGAACGTATAAGGGAACAGTATGACCATTCTAAATTTCACCTCCATTTTGATTCAATTACTATGAAGATCTCAAGGGGTTAACAATCTTCGTAAAAGCTGTTTCTGATAGCTTGAGGGGTGCAGATTTGAAAATGGGTAGATTATATAGGGGGTTTTGATGCTAAATATGTAAAATTTCATTCAAAACTGTATTTATCCCCAAAATAGTCAATTCTGAAAATCCGGAAAAGCGATATTTGATTTGTAAGCCGCGTGACATCAAAATAAATTATCCAGACATTTCAAAAATGGTGAAAATGTAAAGTAGACAAATGGGAAATGTTATTCAGCAACTTATTTAGGTGGTAAATCTATCTGCCTGAAAACGCAATGATTTAGAATTTCGAAAATTGCTAATTTTTCAAAAAATTTATCATATTTTCTTTTTTTTGTAAATAAACGCAAAACTTATCAGCCAAAATTTACCACTAAAATGAAGTACAACATGTGGGGAAAAAACAATCTCAGAATCGTTTTGATAAGTAACAGTGTTCAAAAGTTATAACCATATAAAGCGAAGCAAGTCAGAATCCAAAAAATCGGGCTGAGCCTTAAGCTACAAAATGGCTGCGTCCTTAAGGGGTTAAACTACAGAATACATAGACATAGTATTTAAAGTTGCCAAAGCATCAGTAAATACGAATATATACAATTCAATACCACTTCAATACATAATTTGGTCTTCATTCACGGTTCGGCACCTGTCGTGATGCAGTATAATATACCATGTAAAAAATGGTAAAATTCGGGTAACCCGTCGGAAAAACGTGATTCGGGCCCTTAGTAAATGACCCCCAATGTGACAATACAAATCTGCTGTGAATAACGCTGCTTTCATTCTATATGCGGCCGTGCGCCCGTACAGCGGTTACCACCACATATGGGGTATCAGTACACTCGGGAGGAATTGGGCATCAAGCGTTGCAGTGCGTTTCATCATTTAATTTATTCTGAAACGGTCAGTTTGGACCTAAATGAATGTATTTTCCAAAAAAAATTCAAACGTTTCTAAATCGCAGGTCCATATTGTTTGAACCCATGTGAAGCACTTAAAGGGTTAATAGCCTCAATAGAAGTTGTTTTACATACGTTGAGGTGTGAAGTTTCTATAGTGGGGAAATTTTATGGGTTTTACTGTTATTTAGGTTTTTCAAAGTCACTTGGAAGCTGAGTTGTCCCTCAAAATGTGAGTTTTGGGGATTTTCATGAAAATAAAAAAATCTCATCTGATGATGAGAAAAAGGAGAGGACACATAAAATATCATCCCAACATAAAGCCACATTCTGTAAATGCTAGGTAGTTTTATTTCCTTTCTGGAATGCAGAACATTTCAAACCTGGAAAATTGAGAATTTTTACAAACTTTTGACAAATTTAAATTTTTTTCAGCACGAAACAAAAAACTTATCACTTAAATTTTACAACTAACATGAAGTACAATGGGGCAGATTTATCAAACTGTCTGAAAGTCAGAATATTTCTAGGTGCCCATGGTAATCTATTAGAGCTCCCCTTTAAAATATTCATGAGCACTAATAAAATGAAAGCTGTGCTGTGATTGGTTGCCATGGGCAACTGGAAATATTCTGACTGTCAGACAACTTGATAAATTTGCCCCACTGTGTCACGAGAAAACTATCTCAAAATCACCGGGATATGTTAAAGCGTTCCGGAGTTATAACCAATTATTGTGACACATGTCAGATTCTAAACATCTAGTCTGGTTATAAACTGGCCTTAACCGGTTAAAGGAACCCACGGTTGCAGAGTTATTAGTCCCGATATCTGACCATTATAATCTGTGTTTGGTCAGAGAGGAGGAGCTGGGGGCATGTGTTATGCTAATCTTCTCTCACATTGTCAGTAATGAGCTGTAATTTCTCTATGTTCATCTAAAGGCTATGTTCACACACATTCTAATATTCTGTTGACATTGCGTTTATAACCACCAGCAAAACTGGTGAAACACTGTGATTATTTACACGCAATGTCAACAGAGTATTAGCAGAATGTGTGTGAACACAGTCTTTAGATGAATAGGGAAAAAAAAAATCACAGCTCAATATTCATAATAGCTTCTCTGACATTGCCTGCCACTAATTGGACAGTATGAGAGAAGATTAGCATAACACACGCCTCAAGCCCCAGCCCCTCCTCTCTGACCAAACACAAATTACAATGGTCAGAAACTGGGAATGATATCTCTGCAACCAGGGGGTCTAGAAGAAAAATTCAAAGTGTATACTACCCCTATGTACAAGAATATAACCACTATAATACTGCCCCTATGTACAAGAATATAACTACTATAATACTGCCCCCTATGTGCAAGAATATAACTACTATAATACTGCACCCTATGTACAGGAACATAACTACTATAATACTGCCCCCTATGTACAAGAATATAACTACTATAATACTGCCTCCTATGTACAAGAATATAACTACTATAATACTGTCCCCTATGTACAAGAATATAACTACTATAATACTGCCCCCTATGTACAAGAATATAACTACTATAATACTGCCCCCTATGTACAGGAATATAACTACTATAATACTGCCCCCTATGTACAAGAATATAACTACTATAATACTGCCCCCTATGTACAAGAATATAACTACTATAATACTGCCCCCTATGTACAAGAATATAACTACTATAATACTGCCCCCTATGTACAGGATTATAACTACTATAATACTGCCCCTATGTACAAGAATATAACTACTATAATACTGCCTCCTATGTACAAGAATATAACTACTATAATACTGCCCCCTATGTACAGGAACATAACTACTATAATACTGCCCCCTATGTACAAGAATATAACTACTATAATACTGCCCCCTATGTACAGGAATATAACTACTATAATACTGCCCCCTGTGTACAAGAATATAACTACTATAATACTGCCCCTATGTACAAGAATATAACTACTATAATACTGCCCCCTATGTACAGGAATATAACTACTATAATACTGCCCCTATGTACAAGAATATAACTAATATAATACTGCCCCCTATGTACAAGAATATAACTATTATAATACTGCCCCCTATGTACAGGAATATAACTCCTATAATACTGCCCCTATGTACAAGAATATAACTATTATAATACTGCCCCCTATGTAAAGGAATATAACTACTATAATACTGCCTCCTATGTGCTAGAATATAACTACTATAATACTTCCCCCTATGTACAAGAATATAACTACTATAATACTGCCCCCTATGTACAAGAATATAACTACTATAATACTGCCCCCTATGTACAAGAATATAACTACTATAATACTGCCCCCTATGTACAAGAATATAGCTACTATAATACTCCCCCCCTATGTACAAGAATATATCTACTATAATACTGCCCCTATGTACAGGAATATAACTACTATAATACTGCCTACTATGTTCAGGAATATAACTAATATAATACTGCCCCCTATGTACAAGAATATAACTACTATAATACCGCCCCCTATGTACAAGAATATAACTACTATAATATTACAGCCCCCTATGTATAAGAATATAACTATTATAATACTGCCCCCTATGTACAAGAATATAACTATTATAATACTGCCCCCTATGTACAAGAATATAACTACTATAATACCGCCCCCTATGTACAAGAATATAACTACCATAATACTGCCCCCTATGTACAGGAATATAACTATTATAATACTGCCCCTATGTACAAGAATATAACTATTATAATACTGCCCATATGTACAAGAATATAACTACTATAATACTGCCCCCTATGTACAGGAATATAACTACTATAATACTGCCCCCTATGTACAAGAATATAACTACTATAATACTGCCCCCTATGTACAGGAATATAACTACTATAATACTGCCCCCTATGTACAAGAATATAACTACTATAATACTGCCCCCTATGTACAAGAATATAACTACTATAATACTGCCCCCTATGTACAAGAATATAACTACTATAATACTGCCCCCTATGTACAAGAATATAACTACTATAATACTGCCCCCTATGTACAAGAATATAACTACTATAATACTGCCCCTATGTACAAGAATATAACTACTATAATACTGCCCCCTATGTACAGGAATATAACTACTATAATACTGCCCCCTATGTACAGGAATATAACTACTATAATACTGCCCCCTATGTACAAGAATATAACTACTATAATACTGCCCCCTATGTACAAGAATATAACTACTATAATACTGCCCCCTATGTACAAGAATATAACTACTATAATACTGCCCCCTATGTACAAGAATATAACTACTATAATACTGCTCCCTATGTACAGGAATATAACTACTATAATACTGCCCCCTATGTACAAGAATATAACTATTATAATACTGCCCCCTATGTAAAGGAATATAACTACTATAATACTGCCTCCTATGTGCTAGAATATAACTACTATAATACTTCCCCCTATGTACAAGAATATAACTACTATAATACTGCCCCCTATGTACAAGAATATAACTACTATAATACTGCCCCCTATGTACAAGAATATAACTACTATAATCCTGCCTCCTAGAGGTGAGGTTGTGCGTGGTTTGAGCTCCTGAGACCTCTGCATGTCTGGAGATAGCCCAGGGCGGGGCCACCCTGGGTGGGGAAGCTCCCCAAGCAAGGCCCAGGCTCCAAGGCCTAATCTGGCAAACAGCAACCAGCCAGCTAAAGAAAGGGATGTAAATCCTAAAGTCTTTATGGAAGGAAGCAGCAGTGGCAGCAGTGCAAGTTCCAGTAATGGAAGGACAGTCGGTGTGGAAGTAGGAACATGTAAGAACCTGGTGAAGCTAGGTATGACTGAAAGTAAAAGTAAGCTGTTGGAAAGTCCAAGAGCAAGAAACATGCAGAGTGTGCAGCAGCCTCCATCCCAGGCCTCAGGTGGACAATCCACCTCCACCCCGGGCAGGCAGAGAAGGACATCGCTGGAGAGACAGACCATCCAGGAGAACCTGCAGCAGCGAGTTATGTTACCAGCGGAGCGCACAAGGTCTGGGGGCCTGCAAGCTGGAAAGGAGACCAAAGGCGGCCAGGAAGGAACATCTAGAGGTACCACTAATGTTGTGTCTGCAAAACATCCGGGGCTCAATCGCCCATTAGCAGTTTGTGACCCCAGTGCAGTTACAGCGACCGCAAAACACCAGAAGTCCCAGGACTCTGTGCCAAAATCTCAGGGGCCAGGAAAGAGCGGTGGTAGTGTGGCTACAGGATCCAGGCCTGCAAGCAAACAGCACCCTAGCAGCAAACTGCAGCCCCATCACCTGAGCTCCAGCTGGCCAGACAGATCCCAGGACTGGTGAGGAAGATGGAGACACTCAAAATCCAGAAACTTCACCTGCAGAAACAGATAGACTGCACTTACAAACTGAGGGCAGCAAACCCAGGGAAGCAGGTCCTGCTAGACAAGAAGCTGGACTCACTGGCCAAACAACTGGCTGACGTTGTGCAGGAGATGGAGGCCACCATTGAGCAGATGGGACCAGTGGGAGAGACATACAGGAACCAACAAAGGTTTGAGAGAGACCAGGCCTCATCATCCAGGTGTGAGACCCCGCAGCCCCATGTGAGACCCATACTGCAACCAGCTACTCTGCCTTTTGAGGAGGGAGTCGTGTATAAGAAAAGACAGCAACAGCCAAGTCCTGCAACAGCTCCCAGTGATGCACCACACATCCCAGCAACCCATGGTGATGCACCACAAGTCCCAGCAACCACTGGTGATGCACCACACGTCCCAGCAACCGCTGGTGATGCACCACACGTCCCAGCAACCGCTGGTGATGCACCACACGTCCCAGCAACCGCTGGTGATGCACCACACGTCCCAGCAACCGCTGGTGAGGCACCACATGTCCCAGCAACCGCTGGTGATGCACCACACGTCCCAGCAACCGCTGGTGAGGCACCACAAGTCCCAGCAACCACTGGTGAGGTACCACAAGTCCCAGCAACCTCTGGAGAGGCACTGCAAGTTCCAGCTGTCCGTGGACTATTACCTGATAACAGCAGTGAAGTGGAGGAGGCACCACAAGTCCCAGGTGGCAGTGCACTTCAGGAGGACTCTGGACTCCCACCAGAAGGTAACTCTGTAGCACCTCAGGATGTATTTACACAGAACTGTGTGGTGAGGGGTGTATGTGAGCAGGACATTCAGGACTGTGATCTGCAGGAGCTTAATGCTCTTAATAGTGTTGCTGATATGTCTGAAATTGCTGATATTTCTGTTACTGAAGTGTCTGAAATTGCTGATGTCTCTGTGGATAATGTCCTAGCTGAGCAGGCATCTCAGGTGCAGTATATGGAAACTGGAGACACAGAGGGCCCTGATGTTGTTGCGGAGGGAGCGGGTCAATCTACGGCTGAAGAGTTCCCCCCCTTAGTTACACCACAGACAGCAGAGCCCCATGGTCCGGGTGGTCAGCAGCCCCCTACTACTGATGGTCCCCGGCCCACACATCCCCTACAGCAGGACAGGGGTCAGTCATCAGGGAATGCATGGAGTCGGGGTTCCCCATTTTTCTCCTCTAGCACCCATTACACCGGCCAGGCTTTCAAGAGGAGGAACGTTGTCAGGTTTAGGCATAGAGGGGCTAAGGAGGATCTGCCTGACAGGAGGCACGTGGTGAGGGATATGTTATGCACCCAGATGGGTTTCCAGCCAGCCGACATCCTGGCCGTAATAAATCTGCCTGACAGACAGGGGTATGACATTAGCTTCAAGCTGATGTCTAATCTGGACCGTTTCTGGGCTCAACAACCCCGTTATAGAGATACTGAGGGGTGGAACAAGTTTAGTTTCATTCCCATCTCCAAACTAGATACAGCGATTGTCACCATAATGTTCTGGAACGAGTCTGTCCCCCCTCAAGATATCATCATATGGCTCAAGAGACATTGCACCCTCATGTCAGACATGACCAAGACCAGGGATGAGGATGGGATCTGGACCGGGGGGTGGAGGGTCCTGGTTAAATTACATCAGAACCAGAACATCACCCATCACCTCCCCAACTCCTTCTTTATTGGCAGAGAGAAGGGTGTGTGTTTCTATGTCGGTCAGCCCAGGCTATGCTTTAGGTGTGGGAGATCAGGTCACGTGGCAAGTAACTGCACCACAGTGAAGTGCACCCTGTGCGGGGACCTCGGCCATGTGAGCGCCAACTGCCAGACCATCAGATGCAACCTTTGTGGTCAAATCGGTCACCCCCACAGAGACTGTCCTGAAGCCTGGCACAACATCTGTAGGGACCTCCCCGATGAAGACCTAATGGAAGGGGCAGATGTACCAGAAGAGGAGCAGGAGGAGGAGGCCCTATTGTCAGGGTCAGTGTGTACTGTGCCAGAGACCCCAGATATTAGTGGTGCTACCCCGGACCATCCAGGGACAGGTAACACAGAGGGAGACATGGAGGTAGTGGAGCAGCCTATAGAGCAGCCAGTGCCTGTCCCTTCCCCCGAACTGACACCGACCACTGGGGGAAATCATAGTGTTAAAAAGAGGAAGAAGGATAAGAGCACCAGAAAACCCGAGAGTGCGTGGACCACCGTCCAAAAACCCTCTAAAATGAAAATGCAGAGTCAGGCTGATGTTACTGTAACCACAAATAGGTACAGCGTACTGTCCGAGTCAGATGGAGAGGAGGAAATAGAGAGAGAACTGAAGCGCATGATGGAGGAGTATGATGATGATCCAGGGGGGGATCCTCCCACAAAAAGGAAACCCCTTCATGCCGAGTCTCAGTCAGTATGGGATATGGAAACCGGTAGTCAGGAAGATAACTCTGACTCTGACTTATGATGATGGGGATGGTCTTTCTTCTTCTTTTTCTAATGGCAGACTTCCATCTTACTGTGATCACCAGTAATGTAAACAGTATTAGGGCTAGAAGGACCAGACATGTTGTGTATGATCATCTAAGATATCTCAATGCCGATGTGTTTTTCTTACAGGAGACCCGTTTAAACACCTTGGGTCTCATGCGAGAGGCGGAGAGAGATTGGCAGTCTGGTCCTTCCTTTTGGTCGCTGGCTGTGGAGCCTTATGCCGGGGTCTCCATCTTGTTTAACACCCATGATGTCACCGTCCACAGACTCACTGAGATATCGATGGGACGGTGCCTGCTGCTAGAGGTCACCATCAGAGGCAGAAGACTCCGGCTCATTAACATCTATGGCCCACAGACAGTGACCGAAAGGACTCAGCTTTTTAACGATGTAAAGCCTTATCTGTTCACATCAATTCCTGTCATCATGGCCGGGGACTTTAATGCCACCACTACCACCAGGGACAGGAACAGTAGGCCTCTTACCAGAGACTGTAAGGTCCTTAACAGTATTATTCAGCAGGCTGGCCTGTCTGATGTTTTTGTACAGGGTGGTAGGAGTCCAAAGTTCACCTACACCTGTGCAGGACGCAGCAGCAGGATAGATCTCGCTCTGGTAAGTCCTACTGAAGCCATCAGTGAGAGAATGGAAAGGAATGTCCCATATTCGGATCACTTTGCCTTATATTTTTGTTTGGGTTCCTCTAAGTATCCTGATGTTGGAAGAGGACTATGGAGACTAAATTCTAGTCTGTTAGATGATATTTCTGTCCAGGAATACATTTCATCTTTTTTGCTGCACCAACTGGACAGAGTGGATTTTTATGACAACATGGCTGACTGGTGGGAGGACGTCAAGGAGGAGATCCGGTCCCTCTTACAGAAACTGTCAATTAAGAAGGGGAGAAGTAAGTACAGCCAGTATCTGAGACTGCGTAAAGAATTGGAGTCACTCTATTCGGCGGGTGGGGATGACCAACAAAGGATTGACCGGCTGAAATCTGAGATAAGACAGTATCAGTACAGTAGGTACACCTCCCTGGTAGTGGAAAGGGACTATGGAACCCGAGGGGCACCGGATCCATTTGAGAATTGCCGGGAGCGTGTAGAGAAGAAACTGATCGCAGGTCTCACTGACTCCCAGGGTGTTTTACAAGAGTCTCGGGAGGGTATCCTGGGAGTGGTGAGATCGTACTATACTGACTTGTTTCAGAAGAAGGCTTTGGATAATGAAAAAGTGACCCAATTCTTGGAGGCAACTCCAGGCCCTGATACTAGAGAATTGGACTTTTCTCCTTTGACAGCAGAAATAACAGTGGAGGAGATAAAAGAGGCCATTGATAAGTTACATCTGAAGAAGGCACCAGGTCCAGATGGTATTACAGCAGAATTTTATAAGAAGTTCAGAGACCTCTTGGCTCCAATCCTTGTGGATGTTTACAGAAATTGTCTAGAAAATCACCTGATGCCTCCATCCATGAGGGTCTCATCGCTAATTCTGCTGTCCAAAGGGAAAGAGCCAAGTGACATCAAGAACTGGAGGCCCATCGCCCTCTTGAATGTTGATAGGAAAATTCTGGCAAAAATCCTCTTTTCTAGATTAGTCTGTTTGTCCCCGGCACTGTTGGCAGGCTCTCAGTACGGCACAGTAAGAGGGCGGAACATCTCTGGAGCAGTCCTCTCGATAAGGGAGATGTTTGAGAGATGTAAAGCTCTGAGGTGTGGGAGATATGTTGTAGGTCTGGACCAGGCTAAAGCCTTTGACAGGGTTGACCACGATTATCTATGGGCAACTTTATCAAAGTACGGTATTCCGGGAGAATTTGTGGATTGGCTGAGAACTTTATATAGAGAGGCGAAGAGCTTTCCTCTGATCAATGGTTGGCAGGGTGACACTTTCAGGGTAGAGGCGGGGGTGAGGCAGGGCTGCCCCCTGAGTCCACTGCTGTATGTGTTTGCTATAGATCCATTCCTGAGATCACTGCAGCGGTGTGATTTTCAGGGGGTGCAGGTCCCCCATTGCTTGCCCCTGGATGTTGTTGCCTACGCGGATGATGTGACTGTGGTGATATCTGAACCTCGTGAGGTGGAGATGTTGTCTGCAGCCATCAGAAGTTACTCAGAGGCCTCCGGGTCTCTGGTCAATCTTGAGAAGAGTCAAGCTTTCTGGACATTGGATACTGCTCCTGGCTTTGATCTGCCACAGTTTGTAAAGGCCTCCACCCATATTAAAATCCTTGGGGTTAAATTCGGGAGGGAAGATAATTCTGCACTAAATTGGGGGGAGAAGTTGGAAGCCGGAAATGTAAAGGTTCAGCGATGGAAGAACTGGAGGCTGACCTATAGAGAAAGGGTTGCTCTGCTGAAGACTTACCTGGTCCCTGTCTTCCTCTACGTCTCTGTTGTCTTTCCTTTGCCAGAATCTTCCTCCGCTAGGCTCTTTAGCCTGTTCTTCCAACTTTTATGGGGGAACAGGTTGAACCCAGTAAAAAGAGGGATCACCTACCTGCAGAGGAGAGAGGGTGGGCTGGATATGTTAAATCCAAGGGTCTTCTTTGACTCAGTGTTTCTGAAAGTTAATTTCGGTAGCCTGGACTCAAATAATGGTCTCCTGTGGGTAAGTAGTGTCAGGGACTGGATATTGCCTTTTGCAGAGTCTTGGGTGCGAGGCGGCAGTCTCAAGAGGGGCCGATGGACTCCTGGCTTCCTCCCCCAGTATCTGGAGTATGGTCTCAGGTGTTTACGGAAATGGGGGATAGATAAGTCTTTTATTGAAAGTAATACCAGGAGAGATCTGTACTCCAGAGTCTGTAGGACCTTCTATTCTCTGCAGCTGGCACTTCCAGACTGTCCAACCACCACCCTAAAGGACAGCCTGAGGTTTCTGAATGGTCGGAGGCTGCCCCATAAGTTTCGTGACATCGCCTGGCTCTCATTACAGGGGAAACTGTTTGTCAGGGGGAATCTTAAGTTCCTCAGTATGGTAGATCGTATGTGTCCCCTCGGGTGTCAGACAGAGGAGACTATGGTCCATTTTATATCAGAGTGCTGGGGTGGACGGAATATCTGGCGTGACATATCCACCAAGCTAAGACTAACATCACTGCAGTCCCTCAGGTACCCAGAGATCCTCTATGGTGTGACACATACTGTAAGTAACACCAACCAGGAGACCATGTATATAGTGATCCAGGTCATCAAGTACTACCACTGGCACATGAGAACCAGAGTGTCCATCCATAGCGAGGACTTCCACCATCATAAGGCCATAAGTCTCATCATGTCCGAGCTCAGGTGGATCCGGTCATTAGAGGTCAGGAAAAAGGGGGAGAATATAAGACTTTGGAGGAACATTCATCTGGAGTGAAATATGTCTGATTATATAATGTGGAAGCATTTGTTTTTTTTCTGTTTTTTTGTTTCCCTTTCAGCTAAAATGGACTCTTAAGTTACATTTAATATACATTTTATTTTTTATGAACATGTATGATTTATACTGAATGATCTATGATTTATTTTGATGGAAAAGTATTTCTGTATTTATGTTTGTTTTTTACTAATAAAAATTGCCCCCTATGTACAGGAATATAACTACTATAATACTGCCCCTTATGTACAGGAATATAACTACTATAATACTGCCCCCTATGTACAAGAATATAACTACTATAATACTGCCTCCTATGTACAAGAATATAACTACTATAATTTTATAGATAAAAGAAAAGACAGCTCAACAATAGCAGGTCTGGAATATGAATGTAAGGGGCGGCTGAGGAAAAATCCTCCATTTTTCATAACTTCCATAAAACTGCTCTCCCACCGCCTCCATAGACAACTACCCCCCACCCACATCGTCTCTCTCTCCTCACTCAGACAGTCCCCTCCATGCATGCCACCCTCTTCTCACACAGCAAACCACCTCAGGTCTTACAAAGCAAAACCCCAAAGTTAAATCCCCCCCTGCCCCCAGGTATAGTCCCCCCTGCCCCCAGGTCTAGTAACCCCTGTCCCCAGGTTTAGCCCCCCCCTCTGCCCCCAGGTCTAGTCCCCCCCCCCTCTGCCCCCAGGTCTAGTCCCCCCTCTGCCCCCAGGTCTAGTCCCCCCTCTGCCCCCAGGTCTAGTTCCCCCTCCCTGCCCCTAGGTCTAGTTCCCCCTCCCTGCCCCTAGGTCTAGTTCCCCCTCCATGCCCCTAGGTCTAGTTCCCCCTCCCTGCCCCCTGGTCTAGTTCCCCCTCCCTGTCCCCAGGTCTAGTTCCCCCTCCCTGCCCCCTGGTCTAGTTCCCCCTCCCTGCCCCCTGGTCTAGTTCCCCCTCCCTGCCCCCAGGTCTAGTTCCCCCTCCCTGCCCCCTGGTCTAGTTCCCCCTCACTGCCCAGAGAGACAGACACAGTCAGGCACAGAGAGGCAGAGACGACAGTCAGGCACAGAGAGGCAGAGACGACAGTCAGGCACAGAGAGGCAGAGACGACAGTCAGGCACAGAGAGGCAGAGACGACAGTCAGGCACAGAGAGGCAGAGACGACAGTCAGGCACAGAGAGGCAGAGACGACAGTCAGGCACAGAGAGGCAGAGACGACAGTCAGGCACAGAGAGGCAGAGACGACAGTCAGGCACAGAGAGGCAGAGACGACAGTCAGGCACAGAGAGGCAGAGACGACAGTCAGGCACAGAGAGGCAGAGACGACAGTCAGGCACAGAGAGGCAGAGACGACAGTCAGGCACAGAGAGGCAGAGACGACAGTCAGGCACAGAGAGGCAGAGACGACAGTCAGGCACAGAGAGGCAGAGACGACAGTCAGGCACAGAGAGGCAGAGACGACAGTCAGGCACAGAGAGGCAGAGACGACAGTCAGGCACAGAGAGGCAGAGACGACAGTCAGGCACAGAGAGGCAGAGACGACAGTCAGGCACAGAGAGGCAGAGACGACAGTCAGGCACAGAGAGGCAGAGACGACAGTCAGGCACAGAGAGGCAGAGACGACAGTCAGGCACAGAGAGGCAGAGACGACAGTCAGGCACAGAGAGGCAGAGACGACAGTCAGGCACAGAGAGGCAGAGACGACAGTCAGGCACAGAGAGGCAGAGACGACAGTCAGGCACAGAGAGGCAGAGACGACAGTCAGGCACAGAGAGGCAGAGACGACAGTCAGGCACAGAGAGGCAGAGACGACAGTCAGGCACAGAGAGGCAGAGACGACAGTCAGGCACAGAGAGGCAGAGACGACAGTCAGGCACAGAGAGGCAGAGACGACAGTCAGGCACAGAGAGGCAGAGACGACAGTCAGGCACAGAGAGGCAGAGACGACAGTCAGGCACAGAGAGGCAGAGACGACAGTCAGGCACAGAGAGGCAGAGACGACAGTCAGGCACAGAGAGGCAGAGACGACAGTCAGGCACAGAGAGGCAGAGACGACAGTCAGGCACAGAGAGGCAGAGACGACAGTCAGGCACAGAGAGGCAGAGACGACAGTCAGGCACAGAGAGGCAGAGACGACAGTCAGGCACAGAGAGGCAGAGACGACAGTCAGGCACAGAGAGGCAGAGACGACAGTCAGGCACAGAGAGGCAGAGACGACAGTCAGGCACAGAGAGGCAGAGACGACAGTCAGGCACAGAGAGGCAGAGACGACAGTCAGGCACAGAGAGGCAGAGACGACAGTCAGGCACAGAGAGGCAGAGACGACAGTCAGGCACAGAGAGGCAGAGACGACAGTCAGGCACAGAGAGGCAGAGACGACAGTCAGGCACAGAGAGCCAGAGACGACAGTCAGGCACAGAGAGCCAGAGACGACAGTCAGGCACAGAGAGCCAGAGACGACAGTCAGGCACAGAGAGCCAGAGACGACAGTCAGGCACAGAGAGCCAGAGACGACAGTCAGGCACAGAGAGCCAGAGACGACAGTCAGGCACAGAGAGGCAGAGACGACAGTCAGGCACAGAGAGGCAGAGACGACAGTCAGGCACAGAGAGCCAGAGACGACAGTCAGGCACAGAGAGCCAGAGACGACAGTCAGGCACAGAGAGCCAGAGACGACAGTCAGGCACAGAGAGCCAGAGACGACAGTCAGGCACAGAGAGCCAGAGACGACAGTCAGGCACAGAGAGCCAGAGACGACAGTCAGGCGTCTAATTGGACAGTATGAGAGAAGATTAGCATAACACACGCCTCAAGCCCCAGCCCCTCCTCTCTGACCAAACACAAATTACAATGGTCAGAAACTGGGAATGATATCTCTGCAACCAGGGGGTCTAGAAGAAAAATTCAAAGTGTATACTACCCCTATGTACAAGAATATAACCACTATAATACTGCCCCTATGTACAAGAATATAACTACTATAATACTGCCCCCTATGTGCAAGAATATAACTACTATAATACTGCACCCTATGTACAGGAACATAACTACTATAATACTGCCCCCTATGTACAAGAATATAACTACTATAATACTGCCTCCTATGTACAAGAATATAACTACTATAATACTGTCCCCTATGTACAAGAATATAACTACTATAATACTGCCCCCTATGTACAAGAATATAACTACTATAATACTGCCCCCTATGTACAGGAATATAACTACTATAATACTGCCCCCTATGTACAAGAATATAACTACTATAATACTGCCCCCTATGTACAAGAATATAACTACTATAATACTGCCCCCTATGTACAAGAATATAACTACTATAATACTGCCCCCTATGTACAGGATTATAACTACTATAATACTGCCCCTATGTACAAGAATATAACTACTATAATACTGCCTCCTATGTACAAGAATATAACTACTATAATACTGCCCCCTATGTACAGGAACATAACTACTATAATACTGCCCCCTATGTACAAGAATATAACTACTATAATACTGCCCCCTATGTACAGGAATATAACTACTATAATACTGCCCCCTGTGTACAAGAATATAACTACTATAATACTGCCCCTATGTACAAGAATATAACTACTATAATACTGCCCCCTATGTACAGGAATATAACTACTATAATACTGCCCCTATGTACAAGAATATAACTACTATAATACTGCCCCCTATGTACAAGAATATAACTACTATAATACCGCCCCCTATGTACAAGAATATAACTACCATAATACTGCCCCCTATGTACAGGAATATAACTACTATAATACTGCCCCTATGTACAAGAATATAACTAATATAATACTGCCCCCTATGTACAAGAATATAACTATTATAATACTGCCCCCTATGTACAGGAATATAACTCCTATAATACTGCCCCTATGTACAAGAAAATAACTATTATAATACTGCCCCCTATGTAAAGGAATATAACTACTATAATACTGCCTCCTATGTGCTAGAATATAACTACTATAATACTTCCCCCTATGTACAAGAATATAACTACTATAATACTGCCCCCTATGTACAAGAATATAACTACTATAATACTGCCCCCTATGTACAAGAATATAACTACTATAATACTGCCCCCTATGTACAAGAATATAGCTACTATAATACTCCCCCCTATGTACAAGAATATATCTACTATAATACTGCCCCTATGTACAGGAATATAACTACTATAATACTGCCTACTATGTTCAGGAATATAACTAATATAATACTGCCCCCTATGTACAAGAATATAACTACTATAATACCGCCCCCTATGTACAAGAATATAACTACTATAATACTACAGCCCCCTATGTATAAGAATATAACTATTATAATACTGCCCCCTATGTACAAGAATATAACTATTATAATACTGCCCCCTATGTACAAGAATATAACTACTATAATACCGCCCCCTATGTACAAGAATATAACTACCATAATACTGCCCCCTATGTACAGGAATATAACTATTATAATACTGCCCCTATGTACAAGAATATAACTATTATAATACTGCCCCTATGTACAAGAATATAACTACTATAATACTGCCCCGTATGTACAGGAATATAACTACTATAATACTGCCCCCTATGTACAAGAATATAACTACTATAATACTGCCCCCTATGTACAGGAATATAACTACTATAATACTGCCCCCTATGTACAAGAATATAACTACTATAATACTGCCCCCTATGTACAAGAATATAACTACTATAATACTGCCCCCTATGTACAAGAATATAACTACTATAATACTGCCCCCTATGTACAAGAATATAACTACTATAATACTGCCCCTATGTACAAGAATATAACTACTATAATACTGCCCCCTATGTACAGGAATATAACTACTATAATACTGCCCCCTATGTACAGGAATATAACTACTATAATACTGCCCCCTATGTACAAGAATATAACTACTATAATACTGCCCCCTATGTACAAGAATATAACTACTATAATACTGCCCCCTATGTACAAGAATATAACTACTATAATACTGCCCCCTATGTACAAGAATATAACTACTATAATACTGCTCCCTATGTACAGGAATATAACTACTATAATACTGCCCCCTATGTACAAGAATATAACTATTATAATACTGCCCCCTATGTACAAGAATATAACTACTATAATACTGCCCCCTATGTACAAGAATATAACTACTATAATACTGCCCCCTATGTACAAGAATATAACTACTATAATACTGTCCCCTATGTACAGGAATATAACTACTATAATACTGCCCCCTATGTACAGGAATATAACTACTATAATACTGCCCCTTATGTACAGGAATATAACTACTATAATACTGCCCCCTATGTACAAGAATATAACTACTATAATACTGCCTCCTATGTACAAGAATATAACTACTATAATTTTATAGATAAAAGAAAAGACAGCTCAACAATAGCAGGTCTGGAATATGAATGTAAGGGGCGGCTGAGGAAAAATCCTCCATTTTTCATAACTTTCATAAAACTGCTCTCCCACCGCCTCCATAGACAACTACCCCCCACCCACATCGTCTCTCTCTCCTCACTCAGACAGTCCCCTCCATGCATGCCACCCTCTTCTCACACAGCAAACCACCTCAGGTCTTACAAAGCAAAACCCCAAAGTTAAATCCCCCCCTGCCCCCAGGTATAGTCCCCCCTGCCCCCAGGTCTAGTAACCCCTGTCCCCAGGTTTAGCCCCCCCCCTCTGCCCCCAGGTCTAGTCCCCCCCCCCCTCTGCCCCCAGGTCTAGTCCCCCCTCTGCCCCCAGGTCTAGTCCCCCCTCTGCCCCCAGGTCTAGTTCCCCCTCCCTGCCCCTAGGTCTAGTTCCCCCTCCCTGCCCCTAGGTCTAGTTCCCCCTCCATGCCCCTAGGTCTAGTTCCCCCTCCCTGCCCCCTGGTCTAGTTCCCCCTCCCTGTCCCCAGGTCTAGTTCCCCCTCCCTGCCCCCTGGTCTAGTTCCCCCTCCCTGCCCCCTGGTCTAGTTCCCCCTCCCTGCCCCCAGGTCTAGTTCCCCCTCCCTGCCCCCTGGTCTAGTTCTCCCTCACTGCCCAGAGAGACAGACACAGTCAGGCACAGAGAGGCAGAGACGACAGTCAGGCACAGAGAGGCAGAGACGACAGTCAGGCACAGAGAGGCAGAGACGACAGTCAGGCACAGAGAGGCAGAGACGACAGTCAGGCACAGAGAGGCAGAGACGACAGTCAGGCACAGAGAGGCAGAGACGACAGTCAGGCACAGAGAGGCAGAGACGACAGTCAGGCACAGAGAGGCAGAGACGACAGTCAGGCACAGAGAGGCAGAGACGACAGTCAGGCACAGAGAGGCAGAGACGACAGTCAGGCACAGAGAGGCAGAGACGACAGTCAGGCACAGAGAGGCAGAGACGACAGTCAGGCACAGAGAGGCAGAGACGACAGTCAGGCACAGAGAGGCAGAGACGACAGTCAGGCACAGAGAGGCAGAGACGACAGTCAGGCACAGAGAGGCAGAGACGACAGTCAGGCACAGAGAGGCAGAGACGACAGTCAGGCACAGAGAGGCAGAGACGACAGTCAGGCACAGAGAGGCAGAGACGACAGTCAGGCACAGAGAGGCAGAGACGACAGTCAGGCACAGAGAGGCAGAGACGACAGTCAGGCACAGAGAGGCAGAGACGACAGTCAGGCACAGAGAGGCAGAGACGACAGTCAGGCACAGAGAGGCAGAGACGACAGTCAGGCACAGAGAGGCAGAGACGACAGTCAGGCACAGAGAGGCAGAGACGACAGTCAGGCACAGAGAGGCAGAGACGACAGTCAGGCACAGAGAGGCAGAGACGACAGTCAGGCACAGAGAGGCAGAGACGACAGTCAGGCACAGAGAGGCAGAGACGACAGTCAGGCACAGAGAGGCAGAGACGACAGTCAGGCACAGAGAGGCAGAGACGACAGTCAGGCACAGAGAGGCAGAGACGACAGTCAGGCACAGAGAGGCAGAGACGACAGTCAGGCACAGAGAGGCAGAGACGACAGTCAGGCACAGAGAGGCAGAGACGACAGTCAGGCACAGAGAGGCAGAGACGACAGTCAGGCACAGAGAGGCAGAGACGACAGTCAGGCACAGAGAGGCAGAGACGACAGTCAGGCACAGAGAGGCAGAGACGACAGTCAGGCACAGAGAGGCAGAGACGACAGTCAGGCACAGAGAGGCAGAGACGACAGTCAGGCACAGAGAGGCAGAGACGACAGTCAGGCACAGAGAGGCAGAGACGACAGTCAGGCACAGAGAGGCAGAGACGACAGTCAGGCACAGAGAGGCAGAGACGACAGTCAGGCACAGAGAGGCAGAGACGACAGTCAGGCACAGAGAGGCAGAGACGACAGTCAGGCACAGAGAGGCAGAGACGACAGTCAGGCACAGAGAGGCAGAGACGACAGTCAGGCACAGAGAGGCAGAGACGACAGTCAGGCACAGAGAGGCAGAGACGACAGTCAGGCACAGAGAGGCAGAGACGACAGTCAGGCACAGAGAGGCAGAGACGACAGTCAGGCACAGAGAGGCAGAGACGACAGTCAGGCACAGAGAGGCAGAGACGACAGTCAGGCACAGAGAGCCAGAGACGACAGTCAGGCACAGAGAGCCAGAGACGACAGTCAGGCACAGAGAGCCAGAGACGACAGTCAGGCACAGAGAGGCAGAGACGACAGTCAGGCACAGAGAGGCAGAGACGACAGTCAGGCACAGAGAGGCAGAGACGACAGTCAGGCACAGAGAGGCAGAGACGACAGTCAGGCACAGAGAGGCAGAGACGACAGTCAGGCACAGAGAGGCAGAGACGACAGTCAGGCACAGAGAGGCAGAGACGACAGTCAGGCACAGAGAGGCAGAGACGACAGTCAGGCACAGAGAGGCAGAGACGACAGTCAGGCACAGAGAGCCAGAGACGACAGTCAGGCACAGAGAGCCAGAGACGACAGTCAGGCACAGAGAGCCAGAGACGACAGTCAGGCACAGAGAGCCAGAGACGACAGTCAGGCACAGAGAGCCAGAGACGACAGTCAGGCACAGAGAGCCAGAGACGACAGTCAGGCACAGAGAGCCAGAGACGACAGTCAGGCACAGAGAGGCAGAGACGACAGTCAGGCACAGAGAGGCAGAGACGACAGTCAGGCACAGAGAGGCAGAGACGACAGTCAGGCACAGAGAGCCAGAGACGACAGTCAGGCACAGAGAGCCAGAGACGACAGTCAGGCACAGAGAGCCAGAGACGACAGTCAGGCACAGAGAGCCAGAGACGACAGTCAGGCACAGAGAGCCAGAGACGACAGTCAGGCACAGAGAGCCAGAGACGACAGTCAGGCACAGAGAGCCAGAGACGACAGTCAGGCACAGAGAGCCAGAGACGACAGTCAGGCACAGAGAGCCAGAGACGACAGTCAGGCACAGAGAGCCAGAGACGACAGTCAGGCACAGAGAGCCAGAGACGACAGTCAGGCACAGAGAGCCAGAGACGACAGTCAGGCACAGAGAGCCAGAGACGACAGTCAGGCACAGAGAGCCAGAGACGACAGTCAGGCACAGAGAGCCAGAGACGACAGTCAGGCACAGAGAGCCAGAGACGACAGTCAGGCACAGAGAGCCCGAGACCGTCCGAAAAAGAGAGAGATTCATATAAAATATTTTTTGTTAACCCATTCTTATTTGTTATTGCTAATAGCTTTAGCTAATGCTCCATAAATGGCAATACTTTACCTTTACACTGTATATGTTATAATCATCTTATGTCATTTCCAGGTAACCAGAGTAATGAAAACGAAAACTTGAGTTCTCCTGTTCAAGATACAGGTAAGCCAACATCACCAACACGGTCAAAGGACAGAGGTGAATGTCAAACAAATGACAAAGTACAACACCATGGATTAGGTTATGACACAATTGGTAATAAGTTTGTTATAGGGACGTGTTCCATCACCAGCCATAGCCTAGAGATACAGATCAGTGGACTGTTGGGTCATGGGAAAGGATCTGTGAGGGATAGGTAAAGACTAGAGATGAGCGAGCACTAAAATGCTCGAGTGCTCGTTATTCGAGACGATCTTTTCCAGATGCTCGAGTGCTTGTCTCGAATAACGAACCCCACTGAAGTCAATGGGAGACTCGAGCATTTTTCGAAGGGACCATGGTTCGGGAATAAAATGTGTTAATTAATTGAAAAAGCTGCTGCCCCTGCCCCATGTCTCCGTGCTGCTGCCGCTGCCCCATGTCTCCGTGCTGCTGCCGCTGCCCCATGTCTCCGTGCTGCTGCCGCTGCCCCATGTCTCCGTGCTGCTGCCGCTGCCCCATGTCTCCGTGCTGCTGCCGCTGCCCCATGTCTCCGTGCTGCTGCCGCTGCCCCATGTCTCCGTGCTGCTGCCGCTGCCCCATGTCTCCGTGCTGCTGCCGCTGCCCCATGTCTCCGTGCTGCTGCCGCTGCCTCATGTCTCCGTGCTGCTGCCGCTGCCCCAGTGTCTCCGTGCTGCTGCCGCTGCCCCAGTGTCTCCGTGCTGCTGCCGCTGCCCCAGTGTCTCCGTGCCGCTGCCCCAGTGTCTCCGTGCCGCGGTCCCAGTGTCTCCGTGCCGCTGCCCCAGTGTCTCCGTGCCGCTGCCCCAGTGTCTCCGTGCTGCTCCCCGGTGTCTCCGTGCTGCTCCCCGGTGTCTCCGTGCTGCTCCCAGGTGTCTCCGTGCTGCTCCCCGGTGTCTCCGTCCTGCTCACCGTGTTCTTCAATGTGTTCTTCACACATATATATTGTTCTTCACATACTATTTTGTTCGCACCGTTCCGCGCGTATCTTCCGACAGGTAAGCAGATGTGCCGAACATCTGTAATCTATTTTTCACTGTGTTTTTCACTGTGTTCTTCTCTTAAATGATCCTGTGTTCACTGTTTTTATTCTATTCTTCATTGTTCTTCACTGTGTTTTTTTTAATTAAATGCTCGCTCTCGAGCAGGGGAAATACTCGTCCGAGCAACGAGCCGTTTCGAGTACCTTAATACTCGAACGAGCATCAAGCTCGGACAAGTATACTCGCTCATCTCTAGTAAAGACTTATTCACTAAGGGGTCGGCCAGTTTGGACCCAAAATACATCTCTACATGTCATACAAAATTGTTGTTCTTTTCTTCTCTTAGGAACTCAAGAATCTACATTCATCGAAATATCTCTTGGAAAAACTAAGTAAGAAAAACGCTCTCATTATCTTTTATAAGTTTGTGATTATTGCAAATACACATTTATTCTAACATCAATCTCATTCTATATCCTTATCTAGATATAAGCCAAAGGAAGACGCAGAAGAGGTAAGTTACTTAGATCAAGTCCACTTCCTGTGTGAGGCCAAATATCTGCCCAACTTTTGCCATTGTTGCTCTTTTTACTAGAACTGGAGTCAGCCATTTTGAACATTATACACCCGTCTTCCAATCATTAATAAGCTTTCTTTACAGGTTTTGTTTTCTGTAGTAATGGCCTAATATGAGGTAGGAATATCCCTACCATGTCCCACATGCACCATACTGTAGAAAGGCCCTACGATAAGAAGAAAGAGGAGGGACAGTTGCGTGCAACCATAGTCTTCTATTCATATATGACATTTTTCTATAATTTTCTACAATGAGGTAGTACAGGTGGTCCCTGACTTTAGAACACCCGTCTTAAATGGCTCCTAGTTACAAACGGGTCTCTAGCGCTCTGGATGGTGGTAATTTACGGAACCCTGAACTATGGAATGGTACGGTCCCGCATGTGTGCTGTGCCGTACCTCTCCCCTACAGGGCCGTGAGCCCATAGAAGTGTATGGGGGACGTATATACGTTGGCCGAATATACGTCCCCCATACGTTCTTGTGAATGCAGCCTAAAGCATAAAGAATTACTGAAGACTTGTGAGAGCCATCCTATTCCTTTCGTTGCTTTTCTAGACTACATTCCTTAAAGGGGTTTTCCCACAAAATAAAATTCTCACATTTCAATCCCCTAGAGAGGTTAACACAACATTTTTACCCCTTATTTTACAATTTTACTCAGTTTTTTTGCTGTTTTAGTTCCTATCACTCTTCTGGCTGCTCAGGGTGTGGGCGGGGCCTCTCTAAGCAGACACATTATGACCCATCTAGTTCTGTGTGGTGGCAATGTGGTTACATTATCAGGATACAGGTGTATATACACTTTCATCTGGCTTCTGACATTGTACGAACACACTGACAAATAGAAAGATGAGACGGATCAGAGATGCATGGGATTATTACACAGAGGCTGATAGACCATAACAGTGTTACACTGTGAGCCCTGCTACATCTCACAGACATGTGCCTCCCCCTTCCCCTGGATCACTTATCTCCTTGTAGCTTGTAGTTTGTGTAGTTTGCAGCCTCTCTCTCTGCATAGACACAGAAATCTCATCTGCATGATCTCATCCAAGATGGCCACCCGACCCTAAGAGTGATTGATGCCACACGTGCCGTTTTCGGACTGTTTTAAAATCGCATCCATTTTTGCCCGTTTTTGCCCATTTACCATGCGTTTGGCTGCTTACAATCTGTTTATCTATTAGGATAATTGGGGAAAAATGGTCAAAAACAGAAGCGGTTTTTAAAAATGCATGAGTTTTTAAACGGACTGAAAATGCATGCTTAAAAACGGTCCAAAAACGGAATGTGTGGAATCACCCTAAGGCTAAATTCACACTGCCGTTGCCAGTCCCTCTCCATAGGAACATTTGGCGCCGTACTACGGAGAAAGATAGGACATGTCCTATCTTTTTCCGGGGTACGGAGAGGTACGGTGCCGCACATGTGCGGCACTGTACCGTTCCCATTGGGTGCCTTGTGCCCATTGCCGTGTATGGGGGACGTATATCAGCTGTATATACGTCGGCTGTATATACGTCCACCATACGGCAGTGTGAATGTAGACTTTGTTGTAAGTTACAGGGTTGTGTCTAGGGGCAACTGAAATTGTGTACAGCAGGACTGATAGAGACAGGTTGGACTTATATCTGTTAAATTCTGTATGTTTGTTAATAACAGTGAATTAGAGAATGTGTTATTTTGTTGTGCTGAGTACATATAAGAAAATTGTCCTCGTGGGAGGAATACCCCTTTAAGTCCCTGATCTTTGTTCGTATGAAATTTTCCATTTCCCTCTACATTTTACAGCTCAATCCCGGAGAAGGATGAAAATAAATCGGAATAACTGAGATGAGAGCATCTCCTGCCTTCCTCTTCTCAGGATAATACTTGAAAAGAATATTGACTATTTTCCATTGACTCTTTGGATTGACTTTTTGCATAGATTTTTTTAAAAATTTTTTATGAAGACCTTCAAAACATCTGTAGGTGTGGCCAAAGACCAGGACCAAGCCTGGTTGGACAATAAAACACCGGACAATCCTGTGAATTATTCTAATGAATTACTTTTAGAACATTAATGTGCCTGTCAAGAACTTCTACTGGAAAGCCATAAATGACCAAATAACTTCTGGCCTCCAAGATCCAACTTTGGTCATAACCGGTAGACACGCGACTGAAGCACCCAAGGTTTTTTTATATATTACAAACTACAATTTTTCAGGTTTCAAAGAACTTTCTGTAAAATAGGATCAGTTTAAGAGATATTAATCTTGTGTGCCTTTGTCGTGGATGAAGAGTGGATGACACCTCAATCGTATTTCAACCTGGAGATGGACTTAAAGTCGATATTTCACCACCATTTCTTACCCAGCTGTTTACATCCAGTGTTTTATGAATTGTGGCTGAGCTGAAATTTTTTTATCACGTCTCCACCGTTCTCGATCAATGTTAATAGGAAAGTAACAAAGATTTCTCCAAGTAAGTTAGACTGTTAAGCATTAACTCTGTTACATCTGTGCCGAAGTCTTCCTCTGTCCTTGCTGTCAGGCTGAGGGGACGATGAATTCTTCTGGTTCACCTCAGGGTGGTGTCACATGAACCCGTTTTTGGCCCGTTTTTAAGAAGTCCGTTAAAAAAACGCATCCGTTTTTTATTAAGATAATTGGGGAAACCGGACCAAACAAACTGCTTAAAAACGGGCCAAAAACGGGTTCAAAAGGCTACGTGTGACACCACCCCCAGATAGCAGCCTGAGGGTGCAGTCACATTCCACGTTTAACGCATGCGTTTAATTAAACAGCCAACACTTGCATTTGCAAAACGCAAATGTCAACACTCGCATTAACGTATGTGTTAACATTGTGTTAACAAACATACAAGTTAGTCACGGTGTTAACACATGTGTTAACTATGTGTTAATGGTTGTGTTTTGTAAAGCTGTTTAATTAGGCAAATCTCTTTTCAGCTGTTTTTAAACGCATTTGTTAAACGCGACGTGTGACCGCACCCTGAACAGTGCTCTAGTGGCTCTATTTTTAGCACTTTATTGCTGTACTTCTGTATTTGTGTTATGTGATTTTTGGTTATTGTTCTGTGACTATCCTTTTATGTATGCACTTTTGTACCTTATATTCTATCTCAATTGTGACCCAGATTGTTTACCATCTTTTTGTGTTTATCTGTTTGTTTGTCTCATTTTCTGACTGCACTTTGGCGTAGGGAGGGACCGTCTTCATGGTTGTCCCAGTTTGCCTTGGACACGCACAGGCTGACAGAGCTGTTGGCAGGAGTTCCAGGGTTCACAGTATTTTCTGTTGTCCCTAAGTACAGTGTTCCCATTAGAGACTCTTGTTATGGAGAACAATTCAATTTTTGTAGGTTTTGCCAAAGACTGAGACCAGTAAATTATACTCAGGTTACCTTTTCAATGAGGTTTATAAAAATTTAAGTGTCATCTGATAAACTATTTATTGGGGAGTCAATTCAAAGGGATCTTTTTTATTGTTATCAAACTCCCTTGTATTGACTTTTAAAGCACTTTCTGTATTATAGGATATATTTTTGACCAACTTGTTACATTTCCAGAGATAGAGGATGAAACCTCAGGGACTCGGTAAAGGGCGATTCTGGACACTAAACCACTCGTGCATAAGGACCTGTGGATGTTTTGGTGTCCCAGATGTCCCTGACAAGGTCCTCTTTAAAGAGAACCTTTCACCATCATTTCCAACCCCAACCTTTTTTATATCCTTTAATAGTCTTTGTTTTACCAACTTTGTTATTATCTATCGATGTTAATATGAAGGGATCAATACTTGAAAAAGTCCAAGTAGCAATCAAGAAAGTGGCTTCCACATGCACAGCTCCGGTGGGACAATAAGATGAACTAACTCAAAGACAACCATGGGGCACATTTACTTACCCGGTCCTGTCGCGATCCAGCGGCACATTCTCCGTCGAGAATTCGGGTCTTCTGGTGATTCACTAAGGTAGCGCGCCCGATGTCCACCAGGTGTCGCTGCTGCGCCGAAGTTCGCCGGAGTTCACCATCCTATTGCTGGTGCATGTAAGTGTGTGTCAAGCGACAAATTTTTGTTTTTTTAAATACTGCTGGTTTTCCGAATCCGTCGGGCTTTACGACAGCCATGCCCCCCAATTTCCGTTGCATGCATGCCGGCGCCGATGTGCCACAATCCGATCGTGTGCGCCAAAAACCCAGGGCAATTCGGCGCAAACCGGTAATTTTCAGGAAACCCTACGAAAAAGAGCGACCCTTAGTAAATGTGCCCCCATGTGTTTATGTTGAGGTCATGTAACTTATGACTCTTCCAAATTTTAAGTTTAAAGTCTCCCAGTAAGTGACCCTTTCTAATATAATATCTCAATATGGCTGTCAGCTGCTGAATGTGATCGGTGCTGCTGTATATGAGCCCCGTCTTCATCTCAGAGCTTGTCCCACCCGGAGCAGGACGACCACCCATGTCATGTGCCAAGCTCATTGTGTTAATATTCTATTTATAAGAAAGCAATAATATTTATTACAATATATTTTGTGATGTAATTTAAATATCACCGGTGTCATATATGCAATGATGTAGGCGAGGGGCCTGTGTTCAGCCTAAACTTAAGTTCCTGTGAAGACACAAAGTATAATAATGAAGCAGTTAATAAGTTACACGGAAAGAAATTTCTAATTTTCATTTGAAAAAAACTACTTTTCTATTGTAACAACTTACTGCAGTGTACAATACGTTTTACTGCTCCGGATTTGTAGGTATTTTTACATTTATTGGAATTTCCTGTGTATGTCCCTGTATTTTATAGTACTTGCTGTATAAGGCTCTGTTCACACTGTTTTTGTGAATCCTGGCTGAATAGCTCTGCAGAAGGACCCAAAGAACCGCATTATACATCAATGGGATTCATGATGTGGTGCAGCCAGGACGGATTATGTTTTCAATATGAAATGTGATGTGGACAGAAACAAATGTGATTTATGGTTGTTGAATAAACATTTTACAACTATTTTGTCATAGTTATCTGTTCTCCCTTCTGTCTTGGTGGGTTCTTTTTGGTTTTCCATTGGAGTTACTCGCTCTCTTAAAGGAAATCTACCATTTGATTTGATGCATTATGAGCCACACATACCTTTAGAATGCTGTAGCTACACTGATGCAGAAACATATCTTGTTTAATCCCTAAACCGAGTGGTTTTGCTGAAAAAACTATTATAAAATGATGATACTGAGGCTCTGTCACTCCTGTGGTTGTCACACAGGGCGCCGGGAGCTTTCCTATTACCCTTATTATGCACTCCTTCAGCGTGCATAGAGCTGCCTCATCCCGCCCCCTTCACAAGAGCCTGTGACATCATCCAGCTTTCCCAGTATCCTGCAGATTATTATGCTGCAATGTCATTCAGGAAGGTGGGAAAGCTGGGTGCTCTTCAGCAGCATAAAGCTCAGCACACTATATCACTGCAGCAGGGCCCTGCTCATCATTACCAACCTGTCAGCAGCAGAGCAACCGCGATGTCCGCCCTGCAGGCTCAGCACTGGCTGCAGGCTGGCTGCCGTACATATACACATTACAATACCTCCCAACTTTTGGACAAGAGAAAGAGGGACAAAAAGTTTAACCCCTTCCCACTCTGCGTCCGATATATTGGATGCGGAGTGCAGTGACTTAGCGCTCAGCGTCTAATATATATTGGACACAGAGCCGATGCCGGTTCAGCTCAAGATCTGAGCCAAACCGGCATCGGAAAACACGGGTGTTACACTGGGGTGCCAGCTATTAGTCACAGCCGGCACCCCAGTGTAACACCCGCAGTCGGAGTGTGCTCGGATCGCGGGTGCTTAACCCGTTAAATGCCGGGGTCAGCGCGACCGTGGCATCTAACATGCCTCTGGGGGGTCTTTCCCCCACGATCGGGACCCCAGAGATGCCTGAAAGCAGTGCCAGTAAGATGCCGTCAATGACGTCATCTTACAGGCAGAGTGTCAGTGTCAGTACATGAGTATTGCAGAGTATTATCATGAACAAGCAATCAGATGATTGCTTGTTCATGTCCCATGCTGGAAACTGTAAAAAAGTGAAAAAAAAATGTTATTCAATAAAAAATAAAGTTAGAAATCAATAAAAATGTCAATAAGCCCCATAACATATAAAGAGACATATAACGCAAAAAAAAGTCTAAATCATAACAAAACCCCACATATATAGTATCACAGCGTCCGTAACAATCCGTAGAATAACAGTAGATAATTATTGATCCCGCCCGATAAACGCTGTAAAAAAAAATGTTATAAACCCTCCAAAAATTATTATTTTTACCTATTCAATCCCACAAAAAATGCTATAAAAAGTGATCAAAAATCATATGTACTCCAGAATGACACTGGTGCAAAGTACAACATGTCCCGCAAAAAACAAGCCATCAACCAGCTCCGTAGCCAAAAAAGTAACAATGTTATGCCACTTGGAAGACGGCAATACAAAAATGATAGATTTTTCCCCATATTAGGGTTTTATTTGACAAATTTTGTTAAAACGTAAGAAAAAATATTCATGTCTGGTATCCCTGTAATCGTATCGACCCATAGAATAAAGATATTATTAGGCTAAACGGTGGACACCAAAAAAAAAAAGTAAAAAATCCAGTACAGATTTGATGCTTTTCTACTCATGACCTCAAAAAATTTCCTAAATTTTCAACAATAGGTGATACCAACCCCAAAATGGTAACAATGGAAAAAGCATCTCATCCCGCAAAAAAAATGCTGTCACATGGCCCCAATAACGGAAAAGCGAAAATTTTACAGCCTTCAAAAGGGGCCAATGAGGAAACTAAAATCCTGGCAGCTGCAGCGCCCTCCTTCCCTTCTGTGTCTCGCTGTGCGCCCATAAAACAAGTCACGGCCACATGTGGGGGGTCTCTGCACTCAGGAGAAGTTGTAGAACAAATTGTATGGTGGATTTTCTCTTTTTATCTTTTAGAAATATGTAAATTTTAGGGCTAAATGAACGTATAACCGACAAAATTTGACCATTCTAAATTTCACCTCCATTTTGATTCAATTACTATGAAGATCTCAAAGGGTTAAAAATCTTCCTAAAAACTGTTTCTGATAGTTTTTGAAAATGGGTTGATTATATAGGGGGGTTTTGATGCTAAATATGTAAAATTTCATTCAAAATGGTATTTATCCGGAAAATAGTCAATTCTGAAAATCCGGAAAAGCGATATTCGATTTGTAAGCCGCGTGACGTCAAAATAAATTATCCAGACATTTCAGAAATTATGAAAATGTAAAGTCGACAAAAGGGAAATGTTATTCAGCAACTTATTAAGGTGGTAAATCTATGGGCCTGAAAACACGATGATTTCGAATTTCGAATTTTTCAAAAAATTCATCATATTTTCTTTTTTTTGTAAATAAACGCAAAACTTATCAGCTAAAATGAAGGACAACATGTGGGGAAGGAACAATCTCAGAATCGCTTTGATAAGTAACAGTGTTCAAAAATGATAACCATATAAAGCGACGCAGGTCAGAATCCAAAAAATGGGGCTGAGCCTTAAGCTACAAAATGGCTGCGTCCTTAAGGGGTTAAATGCGACTAAGACCCCTCTTTTTTTTTTTATCAAAGGACGACATAATGATCTCAGGGAACCTTGCATGCTTTATTTTAGGAGGGTTTATGACGCACACGTGGGTCTCCTGAAATGATATCTCCCTTGCTTTCCATAGCATTGATCTTTTAAAGGGGCCATGAAGTCCCTCAGCATTCCGGGAGAGTAGTGTAATACTCATGGCGCTACTAGTATTACCTGTTTAGTACTGGTGTAGAAGTGAGGGTATGAACTGTCACTGTGGAAACGTGAGTAACCAGAGGGTAGCGCCCCAAAACTACCATAGAACTTGCGTTTGGAATCCATCTTTTCTTCTGGAGTTAGTAAGCCATTCCGGATTTATTTTTGTTGATGTCTTGGGTCTTGTCTTTGCCAGTTCTATCGGTTTCTCTTGATAAGTCCCAGTATCCCGAAACCTTCCTCAAGTGACTTTATTGGTGTGATGTTGTTTTGCTGTTTTACCAAGATTTTTGTGGGGAATCCCCATCTATATTGGGGGGGAGGTTATAGGAGCAAAGTTTCTTCTTACTTGAAGGTTGGCCGCCGAGAGATCCACATAGAATTCGATTGCGTCGTATGGAGTTTGTAGATTTGGTAACTTTATTGTTTGTGCCAAACATGGTAAAAAGTAAATCCGGCGAGCACGCCTCACAGTATAATGTCTGGAAGGTGGCCAGGCTTAGGTACGCCATGCGCTCTGTCAATGCTGAGCTCGTGTTCGGATAAATGCGGGAGTATTGTTTTCGTCAACTGCTGCCCATAAGTACGAAGTTGAGCGTTGGACACTGCTTCTAGTATTCCTCTTATTTTAATATTATTCCGCCTGTCCCGGTCTTCTGTATCTATTAGTTTGGCTTGGATTAATGAGAAGGATTCTTCCAGTGAGTTATGGGAGTCTAACTTATTAAAAGCCTTGGCGTATTCCGGCATTTTGTTCTCCACATGGGTGACTCTGTCCCCCACCCCCTCCATTATAGAACATTGTAGTGGTTTTATTAAAGTGGAGATATCTTTCTGCAATGAGGAATGTAAGACTTCCAGCATAGCGTTAAGCATATTCTCAGATATATATTTGCCTGAAGCTTGCAGAGTAGCAAACGTGTCTGTCTCCTCTTCAGTAGTTATATTAAACTGTGCTGAGTTGCTGACCTCTTGTTCATAAGGATCATAAGGAGCCCACACTGCCCCCACTACCCAGGCTGTTTGGAGCTGAGCGGCAGGATGCCAAGGGAGAGGAGGTGCTGCTGTGAGATCATAGCAGTGGGGGCACACTGAGTGCAGGGGGTGGTAGTGCTTTTGGTGTAGGTAGCTGATGTGGGCACTTACTTTTACCCCCCTGCGTGGTCTGGAGTAGAGGGGAGCCTCCAGATCCTCCGTTCTTCCCTGGATGCCTGCTGAAGGTAAGGGGATCTGACTCTCCTCTCCAGCGTGTGCTCGGGTTATGCAACATGTGTTCGGCACCATCTTGATTTTTAGAGGGGTCTGAGCCGAGATGTTGAGGGGTCGACTTGCTGGGCTGCTCTTTCGCCCCCCACTTTCTGCCAGGCTATGCCCTGATGTTATTTGGAATTTTACTTGTACTTGATATGTTTTAAAGGACACCTGTCATCAGGTCTGTGTCACTAGTCCTGTCACCTCTACCTGTTGGAGCAGCTCACATGGATCCCATCCCAGCCTTTATCTAGTTATTTCATACATTATTCATTGTAAAATCATCTATTCTTTATCTTGTAAATGAGGCTGGTCACATGGTCAGAGGCAGTGATGTCACCTCTGTTACCCCTCTCCTCCCCCTGCTCATGTCTGTGTGCATACCTCCCAACATTTGTGAAAGGGAAAGAGGGAGCTATAACCTCTGTGATTATCTAGGTGTAGAATTTTGGGAACTAAGAACTGACTACTGTTACACTGTGACACAGATTTAATGTCTTGGTATATAGGGAGGGATCTTCTTCTCAGAGATTATTGTAATTATTGTGACTATTATTATTATTATTATTATTATTATTATTATTATGGAGATTATTATTATTATTGAGATGATTATTATTATTTTTACTATTATTAATAATCATCTCCATAATAATAAAAATAATAAAATTAATAATAATAATAGTCTCAATAATTACAATAATAACCCCTGAGAAGATCCCTCTCTATATATCAGTGCATTAGTCTGTGTCACAGTGTAAATGGCAGATAACACTTCTTAGTTACCAGAAATCCTGAGCTTTGTATCACTGGGCTTATAGCTCAGTTAGTTAAGCTCCTGTCTGCAGTGCACAGGGTCCCAGGTTTGAATCTCAGCCTGGCCAAAACTTTATTTAATTTAATTACATAAATAGCTTGTGTCTGGGGAAGCCCTGGAGACCATATATGGACAGATGCTGATCTGACCTGAGGACGTGGTCCCTGCTCTCTCCAGCCGACACTTCTCTGAAAAGGATTCCCTGCCCGATGTCTGCTCTGGGGAACCCTAGG
This sequence comes from Engystomops pustulosus, assembly GCF_040894005.1. Classification (NCBI taxonomy): domain Eukaryota; kingdom Metazoa; phylum Chordata; class Amphibia; order Anura; family Leptodactylidae; genus Engystomops; species Engystomops pustulosus. The sequence goes on from NC_092417.1 coordinate 20,696,484, forward strand.
AGATGCAGTGACCATATATGGACAGATGCTGATCTGAACCTGATGACGTGGTCCCTGCTCTCTGCTAAGCCCGACACTTCTCTGAAAAGGATTCCCTCCCGATGTCTGTAGAAGCCATTCTGTACTGTGAGTTATGGCTTTCAAAGTATTTACTATGGGGACACAGCGCCGGGACACAGCGGGACCTGGGGGGAAAATCCATGACAATCTCATAGCTGCCCGTGATGCGGGGCAGAGGTACGAAAAACGTGAAAGTCCCGTCAAAATCGGGACGGTTGTGTGTAATATATGTGTGTGTAATATATAGTAAAGCATGGCTAGTGTGTGTATGTCATCTGCTGACATGCTGCATCCTCCTAATATACAGGTGAGAGACACAGACATCAGCTACACAGGTACCTGACATGTTCTGCTGTAACATGGCTGCATCCTGGAGCTGCTGTATCTCTCCTATACACACACACATGCACACACAGGCTGCAGGGGGCGTGGCCACCAGCACCAGGAAGCACATCATTATACAGCCTCACATCATTATACAGGCTGTCAGTCAAGCACTGGGGGTGTGGCTGTCCCTCCCACTCATGAATAGAGTGGACAGCTTGAATATGCTAATGCTTCATTGGACATTTCACAGGTCATTTGCATACAGCTTTGGGACCTCATTGCTTAGGTTTACAGGCATGTAGAGGGACAATGAAGGGATAGAGGCAATGCTCTCTAATGGCAGTTTATGAAAATATATTTAGTTTAGGGGGGTTATTTTGCATGACAGGTTCTCTTTAATGCTTTTTAAAGTCGCTTTGTGGCGACAGCTGTACCAGAGATTGGGTTACCCGTCATCATTGCTCCCGGGGCATTACATTACACCCTTGTGATTCAGATGGTTAAAGCTGTCCATCTCCACCAGTCTTTTTTTCTTTTGTTTTGGTTAGAATGCCAGAAATATTCTATATTATTTAATTTTATGTCACATACTATCCATCATACTATATTATCATTGTCTAGGACATGTTTTCTTGTGTATCATGCCCTTGCCATTTCACCTTGCAATGCCTTTCAACTGTTTATCGTGTGGCCATGTAGCTTTCTATGCTGTACCCATACTAGTGTATTTTTTTTTTTTAAGAAATTTTATTGATCATAACATTAAACAAGCACAGTAAAAGAGGTTACAAAATACAAAAGTGCCTTTTATTCATTTAATTATGCTTATATCTAGATACTCTACTCATCTATTATTTATTTTTTACCTTTTTTTTTTTCCCCTGTCTCCCTCCTTCCCTTCCCGCCTCACCTCCCCCAAACTGGGGATGCTGCCAAAAAAAAAAAAAATCCCACAGAAATGACACAATTCATTAATTCTAATTCTCCCCGTTGTTCCATTCCTTCCATATTTTTGCTTCCGGACCATCGATTTTTATGCTGGATTCATATCTTTTAACTTTTTCAACTAGGTTCCGCCAGTTCCCAATATCGGTTTTTTTTGCCCCTTTCCAGTCCTTAATCAGAATCAGTCGGCCCAAAAATAGTAATTTGGCCACCAACCTTTTTCTATTTTTTGACGTTGATATCTCAGTAGTGTAACCTAGGATACCTAGTAAGGGTTCACAGTGCAAAGTCAGGCCCATAGTATTCCTGATTTCATCAAAAATTTCCTGCCAAAAATCTATAGTCCGTGGACAAAACCACACAACATGTGAAATATCAGCAGAATCCTGCCTGCATCGATGGCATTTAGAGTCTGTTTTCAAACCGGCTTTAAATAGCATATGGGGTGAGTAGTAAACTCTATACAAAATATTTAGCTGAATAAACTTGAAATTATCATTTATTGATACCCTTTTTACTTCCTCGTATATTTTATCCCAGTGTTTATTACTTAATCCACTTATACACTTTCCCCATTTCCCTTGACTAACGTGAGTAATCCCGTTATTAATTTCGTCCATAATTCCCTTATATATCCCCGATAATTTTTTTTTCACATAGTTCATAGCGTATAATTTGGAGATTTTGGGATGTGTCGTGCTCGTGAATAAATTTTTATTACTTTCTGCATGTGCAACGTGTTTTAATTGTAAATACCTAAAAAGGTCTAAGTCAGTGAGAGAAAATGTGTGTTTCAATTCACCAAACTCTTTCATTTGTCCTCCCTGGAATAACTGTGCAACATACCTAAGCCCTTTCTTCTGCCAAAAATCCGCCCCTTCGAATTTAAAAAATTCTCCCAGATACCGATTACCCCACACCGGTGTCCATTCTATTGCTCCCCCCACCCCTAATAACGCCTTATATTTCTGCCACACCCGGTGCAGCATTACTACTATTGGGCTAAACTGTGATGATTTTTTCCTTTTTGTATTCAGTGCGCCCGACTCCAGGGCAGAAAAGATATTCTCATGTACTCCCCCAAGTTGATCTAATATTCTTTCAAAAATATACGGTTTCCTATTTTCCTATATTGAGAGGCAATATAATAGTGAAAAAAGGATGGGAGAGATACTCCTCCACGCGTAATACTTTTCCATAAGAACTCTTGCTTAATACGCACTCTTGACCTCCCCCATAAGAGTTTGTTCAGAATAGCTCTCAGTGCTCTGAACCATTTGTCCTCAATCCAGCAGGGACAATTCGTAATAACATACAGGACTTGTGGGAGGATAACCATTTTAGCCAATCCAATCCTATCTCCTTTGCTCAGAGGTAGTTTAATCCATATACCGACTCTCTCTCCTGGTCTCTTGACCAAGGGGGCTATGTTCAATTCGGGAAAATCCGTGACCTTTGTGTTGACTTTAATGTCCAGGTATTCGAAGATACCACTATTGTCTATTAGGGCAAGTTTCTCAGCAATCGTCCCTGGGAAGTCATCAATTTTACATACGGTAGATTTCTTCCAATTTATTTGTAACCCCGAAACTTTCGATAACTGTTCTATTGAATTCATTGCTTTTGGCACAGACTCCAGGGAGTCCCCCAGGCACAACAGGATATCGTCTGCATAAAGCAGGATTTTGTCGCCAGGGCCCCCACATCCACACCCCCTAATACCCTCATCCCTCCTAATGGCAGCCGCCAGAGGCTCAATAAACAGGGCATATATGAGAGGTGAAAGTGGGTAACCCTGACGAGTGCCCCTAGTTAGAGTAAATTCCTGGGACAACCCCCCATTGACTTTAGCCCTGGGTTTTGCATAAAATAACTTTACACACTCAATGAATTTCCTTCCCAGGTTGAATCTTTCCATTGCTTCCCAGAGGAAGGCCCACTCCACCCTGTCAAACGCCTTTGCGGCATCCAGCGACAGGATGGAGCGGGACCCCCCCTGCCCTAGTTGGATGGCACCGAACAATCTGTGTAAGTTGGTCTTGATACAGCGCCCTGGGATAAAACCCGTTTGATCTTCATGTATTATATCTCTCACAACTTTTTTCAAACGGTTCGCAAGCAATTTGGCGAACAATTTCCCATCTGTATTCAGAAGTGTAATTGGACGATAAGACTCTTTTACCGTCGGGTCTTTATTCTTTTTGCAAATCAGGGTGATACATGCCTCCTACATTGACATGGGAAGATTACCCTCCCCTTGGCTTGCCTCCCATACGTGAACCAATAGGGGAAACAGAATGTCGACAAACTTTCGATAGATCTCCATTGGAAAACCATCGAGGCCTGGCGATGAGTTCCCAGTAAATGTACCGAGCGTCTCCTCAAGTTCCTGAACTGACACAGGGGACTCCATCATGTCTCTTTGCTGTTCCGATATTTAGGGTAATGAAATGTTGTCAAAATATTCATGGATCTGGCTATGTGTGCTCTGTAGGTCTGAGGAGTAAAGATCCTGGAAGAAGAGCTCAAATTCTCTCACAATTTCGCCCTCCTCGTTAGTCACCTCCCCTGATGTTTTTTTAATAGCATTAATCGTTTGTGTTTTAGTATTACATTTAATTCTCTCAGCTAATCTTTTCCCAGGTTTATGCCCCTCGCAAAAAACTTTTTGTCCCCGAAAGAAGATTCGCTGTTGTGCTTTATCCAGCAAATATGTCTTATATTCCTGTTGGGCTTTGACCAAATCCCCCCGCGTCTGCTCCGACTTATCATAAATACTTTTCTCCTCCAACTCCGCTACCCTACTTTCTAGGTTCTTTCCCTTTATATAGAATTGCCCACGTCGTTTTTTTACTTCCCTTGAAAGGTAGTTCCTAAGGAACATTTTAATAGTATCCCAGACCACCAAGTCCGGGCAGTGCCCCAGTTAGTCTGAATAAAGTTCTTCAGGTCTTTTCTAATGTGTTCTAAATTCCCTATCAGGTTGAACCAGTGGGGGTTGAACTTCCACTGGGTCAGTCTCTTTCCGCTGTTTCTAACCAAGAGCTCTAGGAAAATCGGGGAATGGTCTGAGATGGTTCTAACGCCGTACTTCATATTTTTAATTAATGAACATCCTTTATCATTTGTTAATGCTATATCAATACGTGATCTGGATTTATAGGTCTGGCTATAGCAAGAAAACACTATTTTATTACCATATAAAGACCTCCAGACGTCTTTTAAGCCTATCTCCTCACAGAAACCTGCCAGCTGTGTATACTGAACCCTATTTCTATTCTGATGGAGAACTGATTCTCTATCCAGCTCATTGGACAACACGCTATTGAAATCACCCACCAGGAACACGGGGTGCTCCATTCCGTCGCCCACAAACTCCACAAACTTGTTCAAGACCTGAAAGTTAAATGGGGGTGGAATGTACACAAAACCCAGTATACATCGGGCGCCAAAAAGGAGCCCTTTAAGAAATATAAATCTACCGTCGTGGTCACATAGTGCGCTTTCGATTTGTAAATTTACCGACCTGTGGACAAGGACTGAAACACCCCGTGAAAACTGTGAAAAAACTGAATGAAATTCCTCTGAACTCCAACCTTTCTTAATTAAATGCGTCTTATCATGCGTTAGGTGGGTCTCGAGAAGGACAACAATTGCCGGTAGACTGTCTGTTAGAATACATCTCTTTCTTTTTTCATTAAGACCCCTTACATTCCAGACAAACAGTTTCACCGACATGGGATTTTAGGGAGAAACACACAAAACAAAAAAAAACAAAAACCCAAACACACCCATGCAGCATCCCCAGTAGCCCCCCTCCCCCGACTGTTCCAGTAGACACCGGAACTCCACCTATTGGAGCAGCCTCTGTGCTCCCTATCCACCAACCACAGTACCATAAAACTTAACTAAGCCTTATAAAGAGAGAAGTGACTGACACCGGGGACTTAAAGGCCCTTTGCGTCCAACCATTCCATTGCTGTGTCCGGTCCGCAAAAAAAATGCGTTTGACCTTGATGTATAATTTTAAGACGGGCCGGAAACAGCAAGGAGTATTCTAAGCCCGCCAGTCTCAGGCTTTTCTTAATTTCGACAAAGCTCATTCTTTTTTTTAACGTTTGAGCTGAATAGTCTGGGTAAATAAACACCCTTGACCCGTTGATACAGGATTCTGAGACTGAGCGTTTCCATCTTAAAATTGCGTCTCTATCACTGGACCCCAGCAATTTACAAAGGATTGGGCGTGGTGGTGCCCCTGGTGGCGTTCCTTTCCTAAGCGTAATTCGATGTGCTCTTTCAATACAGAAAGACGGGGATAGCTTTTCTTTGCCTATTTTCTCCAGAAACCAATCCCTAAAAAACCGGACAGCATCCCCTCCTTCTGCTTTTTCTGGTACTCCAATAATGCGAACGTTGCTGCGCCTGGAGCGGTCCTCTAAATCCTGAACTTTCTCCCTTAATTCCTTATTTTCAACAGCTAACTTTTGATAGAGGGTTTTCGTGTTTACATTATCTTTTTCTAATTTGCTGACCTTCTCGTCAGTAGATTTTAACTTCTCTTTAATCGTATTAAGATCCTCTCTTAATAGGGAGATATCTGCTCTTACTGTCCCCACTTGTTCAACCATATCTGAATTACATTTCTTTATGGATTCCAGAATTTCCTTCAGTATTTCTCTCCCCTCTCCAGTTTCACTATTTTCGCTTGCATCATGTTCTAAGGGGGAGAATCGAGAGCCAGTGCTTTTTACTACTGTTGTGGTTGACTCATTACCCCCTCCTCCCTGACCTGTTCTGGTCTTGCCTGGAGGGGAATTCCAAATCTTGTCTAGCTTATTCTGTCCATCCGTTTTCCCACTATTTTTGTCTTTGGATGGGGATGTACCTAGGGATTTTCTCCCTGTTCCTGCACCTTTTGGCCCCATCTTTGTCTGTCTAAGTCCTAACTAAGTCAACGATCTCTATCATGCAAGTAGTAAAAAACCAAGCATAGATATACAATAAATCAAGGGGGGACCTGTGCGTAAAAGGAAAAAAAAGCATACAATTTTATTCTGGTTGCCTTTGCAGTTATATATAGCAAAAAACCCACAGACTGTCGATATCAAACATTGGCCACAGACTGTCGAGCAGTCTTAAAGACAATAGCTGGTTGTAATTGAAATAGCCCGTAGAAAAAAAAAAAATAGAAGCAGGCAATAACAGCAGTTAGTAAGCACAGACAATAGCAACATACATTAGCCGTAGTTGGTAACACAAGTTAGTAACAGCAAGTCATAGCAGAGATTTATAATCTCAGTGAATGGCACGTGGCCGCAGATAGTGGCAGCAATCGATGGAAGCCGTCTCAAACAGCGATAGCAGCAAACAGAAGTGGATAGTAGCAATTAATGGCAGACAGCAGCAGTCCTGGGCAGCCGTTAATAGCATGCAGAAGCAGACAACAACTTTCAAAGGTAGCAGTCCCGGACGGCAAATATTGGCAGCGGTTACTAACCCCTCCTCGTGGCTGGCCCGTATATGGAAGGGAATTCCACTATTTGCTGCAGTTCTTTCTTTTCTGCTGCCAGGTCTAGCAGGCTCTGCTGCTTTCCTGTAGTATACGGGGTTAATAATAGCTTGCAAGCATAAACAGACGTTCAAGCAATGGGCATGTTCCAGAGTACGTTAATGGCAGCAGTAATTAGCAGCGAATAATTGGGGCGTTTGATAGAAACAATTCATAAGAGATAGCCCTGCTACTGGTTCTGTAGTTAGTAATAGCGTACGCCAGTGGCGCTCAAACAGACATTCCGACAGTAGCCCTACTCCAGAGTATATTAATAGCCGCGGTTAGTAGCAGCAGATGCCAGCAACAGTTGATAGAAGCAGTTCATACAGAATAGACATATTCACAGTAGATAACAAATAGCAATAGACCATAGCAGCAGTTGATAATGATAGCAGCCGTCCCAAGCAGCAATAGATGGTAAATAGAGAATTACAGCAGTTTATATGCAAAGTTAGTAATAGCACAAACCAGCAAAGCTTAGGCAAGCATTCAGAGGAAAAAGCGTGTTATCTCACCACCTCCAGAAACGGGTCACACTGCAGAGGACCTTCCATGTAGAGGGAGAAACTTAAGTTGGATCCAATCCAGGACCATGCCGTGTACCCAGGGTCTTTTTTTGTCCCGGCAGTGCCCTGCCTGTTCCACGCAGCTGTTATTCACGCGTACCAGACACGGCCACCGCGTCCTGGTATGTGGGGGATGGTACTCGCCGCCGGCCCCTTCCCAACGCCGGTCTTCACGACTAGTTGCCACTCATGGGCTAAATGTTAACCTGCAATTTGAAAATGCTTCTATTTAGAACCTGAGCTTGTGTAAGCGATGGACCAAATTTTATCTCCATTATTTGGGGGTAGGAAAGCTGATCAGTTGGTGTTGGTGACGGTGGTGGTGGCAGTGGTGCTGATGTCACATCTTCCCTTCGTGGGGAGACAGGTGGCATTGTTTTTTGGAAAGCGGTGGTACTGGTACTTTTTTGGTGCCTCAGCCACTGCAGCTCATGTTTACTCTGCAGGTGCCTGTATTTATACAGGAGCACAAAGGTGGGGGCTGAGAGCTGAGGAGTCTGCAGCACAGACAATTCAAGTGTTGTTTTTTGAAATTCACCCAAACCAAAGCCCAACTCCTGTGACTTAACAGAGGATCCTGCATTTTGGGCGCATACCACATTAATGAAGACAGGGCTCCGGGCCTTCTATTAGTAAATGTGGGCCAGTATGTTTAATGCAGACCTGTTCAACTAATCGTGAGTGTCGCCAACATTATTGTGACATGCAGCAGAGGGAAAAATTGAACTTCACATAATGCATTACTGCTGACATTAAGTGTGACTATTTGGTTGATAAACCTACCCACCATGAGGGATGTGGGCACAAGTACATACAGATTTGAAATCAACCAAGTATGGCACAGATTTTCCTAGTCTAAGGCTACATTCACACGAACATATGGGGGGCGTATATACGGAATATATACGTCCCCCATACACTTCAATGGCCTCACGGCGCCGTATGGGAGCGGTACGGTGCAGCACACATGTGGCACTGTACCGTTCCAGAATGACAGTGACTCACTAGTTCTTTTAGAAGGAGCGTGCCTGCCCAGTCGTACTCAACCCCATTCTGCATACTTTTCAGGAGCCTCGCTGGATGAGGAGTGACACCCTATCCCAGTGGTGGCGAACCTATGGCACTGGTGCCAGAGGCGGCACTCGGAGCCCTCTCTGTGGGCACTTAGGCCATCACCCCAGCATGAAGTTCACCAGACAGGACTCAAAGAATCTTCCTACAATGAAAGGCGAATTTTCCCTCCTCCTTTCAACTGCGTTGGTGTCTTTAGGAGGCGGAACGATTTAAAGTTGTCAAAGAACAAGGAGAAATAAATTACTGCTTAAATTGCTGTGCTGGCACCTTGCAATAAGCGGCTTTTGGTTGAAGTTTGGGCACTCAGGCTCTAAAAGGTTCGCCATCATTGCCCTATCCCCTTCTTTTGGCTAAACTAGTTGCCAGACACGTCCTAGTTAGAGATGAGCGAACATACTCGTCCGAGCTTGATGCTCGTTCGAGCATTAGCGTACTTGAAACTGCTCGTTGCTCGGACGAATACTTCGCCCGCTCGAGAAAATGGCAGCTCCCGCCGTTTTGATTTTTGGCGGCCAGAAACAGAGCCAATCACAAGCCAGGAGACTCTGCACTCCACCCAGCATGACGTGGTACCCTTACACGTCGATAGCAGTGGTTGGCTGGCCAGATCAGGTGACCCTGGAATAGACTAGCCGCTGCCCGCGCTGCTCGGATCATTCTGTGTCTGGATGCCGCTAGGGAGAGAGCTGCTGCTGCTGCAGGGATAGCGTTAGGGTGTTATATTAGCTTACTGTTAGGCAGGAGTGAGTCTACAAGAACCCAACAGCCCTTCTTAGGGCTACAATAACGTTTTATTTATATATTTTTTTTTCTTTGCTTGTGGCTGGGCTTGCTGGCACTAGTAGTGCAGCTAGTACCATATTGTGACGAATTTGCAGGGAGACTTGCGAACGTTCTATTTTAGCTCTTAGTGACACACATATCCACCTCAAACACCTAAGTGGGACAATTTATTAAGGGTTTGATTGAATTAGGCACAGTCTGACGATTTTTTTTTTTTTTCAAAACTTAAAGTGACTTAAAATCCAGTTGTGTGCTGTCAGTGTAGGTTAGAAACAAGGCATACAAGAACCCAACCGGCTTACTTAGGGCTACAATAGCGTTATATATATATTTTGTTGATTTGCTTGTTGCTGGCCTTGCTGGCACTAGTAGTGCAGCTTGTATCATATTGTGACGAATTTGCAGGGAGACTTGCGAACGTTCTATTTTAGCTCTTAGTGACACACATATCCATCTCAAACACCTAAGTGGGACAATTTATTAGGGGTTTGATTGAATTAGGCACAGTCTGCTTTTTCTTTTTTTTTTTTTACTTTTTTTTTTTTTATAACTCAAAGTCATCATGCACAGCACAAAATCCAGTTGTGTGCTGTCAGTGTAAGCTAGAAACTAGCTATACGAGAACCCAACAGGCCTTCTTAGGGCTACAATAGCGTTATATATATATATTTTTTGTTGATTTGCTTGTGGCTGGCCTTGCTGGCACTAGTAGTGCAGCTAGTACCATATTGTGACAAATTTGCAGGGAGACTTGCGAACGTTCTATTTAGCTCTAAGTGACACACATATCCATCTCAAACACCTAAGTGGGACAATTTATTAGGGGTTTGATTGAACCAAGCCCATTCTGACGATTTTTTTATTTTTTTTTTCAAAACTTAAAGTGACTTAAAATCCAGTTGTGTGCTGTCAGTGTAGGTTAGAAACTAGGCATACAAGAACCCAACAGGCTTTCTTAAGGCTACAATAGCGTTATATATATATTTTGTTGATTTGCTTGTGGCTGGCCTTGCTGGCACTAGTAGTGCAGCTAGTACCATATTGTGACGAATTTGCAGGGAGACTTGCGAACGTTATATTTAGCTCTTAGTGACACACATATCCATCCCAAACACCTAAGTGGGACAATTTATTAGGGGTTTGATTGAATTAGGCACAGTCTGCTTTTTCTTTTTTTTCTTTTTTTCAAAACTAAAAGTCATCAGGCACAGCACAAAATCCTGTTGTGTGCTGTCAGTGTAGGTTAGAAACTAGCCATAGCAATAGGATAGCATCATTTTGTTAAAAAAACAAAAACACAAAAAAAACACACAAAAAATTTGCAGTTTACACTTTAATTTTGAAAATGTTGATCCCGAGGGCTAGGGGTAGAGGACGAGGGCCTGGGCGGGGTGAGACACTACCTGCTGATGAGGGAGCAGGGGAACGCCGCAGAGCTACACTCCCTAGGTTCATGTCTCAAGTTACTGGGACTCGTGGTAGAGCACTGTTGAGGCCAGAACAGTGCGAACAGGTGATGTTGTGGATTGCGGACAATGCTTCTAGCCATTTGTCCACCAGTCAGTCTTCCACGCAGTCCACCCATGTTACCAAAATCAGCACTCCTCCAGCTCCTCCACCTCAGCCTCCTTCGCCCCAGTCTGCCCCCTCCCAGGTCAAATTTGGCATTTGAACCGGCATACTCTGAGGAACTGTTTTCTGGACCCTTCCCAGAGTCACAAACCACTTGTCCGGTTGCTGCTGAGCTCTTTTCCGATGCCCAGGTTTTTCACCGGTCGCAGTCTGTGGGTGATGATGACATTGTTGACGTATATAAACCTAACAATGTGGGTGTGTACAAAGACACAAAAGGTTATACAAAGAGGCCAACACACTCAAATATTGAGCTGAAGACAGATGAGAAAAGAGCAAGTGTGTATAGGCAACAAAATCAAAAACTTTATTACAATCTGCAAAATACAAAAGAGTCCCACATAGATGCTTTAAAACCACTTAAAAAGTGTACAAGTACACATATTTACAAAAAACAGAGTGGGTCCGAGCCAATAACAAGGACCCACTCACAGCCACAGGTGCGTGCACAGCACAGTAGTATAGACAATAACCTCACACAAGATGTGCACAGCAGTTCAGATGTATGTGCCTAAGTGGAGTCCTATGGAGTGTGTTACTGCAAAGCCTCCAAAGTGAACAACAACATAATGACATGAGAATACCAAGGTAAGTATAAATAGAACTAGGTCACATGGATGCAAGAAATAAGAAGTCCAAAAAATCTGACATAGGACGAAACCAAAGGCACATTAAATATACAATTCAAACTAAAGTAAATGGAGGAAATGCTAAATAATGAACCTGTGGCTGAAGGCACCCTGTTGACGTAGTGGAAGAAGTGTGTAAAGAGGTGTCGAACGATGAGGAGACACGGTTGTCAGACAGTGGTGAAGTTGTTCTCAGGGCAGGAAGTCCGAGGGGGGAGCAGACTGAGGGATCGGAGGATGATGAGGTGACAGACCCAAGCTGGGTTGATAGGCCGGTTGAACACAGTGCTTCTGAGACGGAGGCGAGTCCTAGACGAGAACAGGTTGGAAGAGGAAGTGGTGGGGCCAGATGGAGAGGCAGGGCCAGATGTTTCATGTAGTGAAGCTCCCGTGGCGAGGGCTAGATTTTCGGAAGTCTGGAGGTTCTTTAAAGAAACACTAGATGACCGATGGACTGTGGTGTGCAACCTGTGCCACACCAGGATCAGCAGGGGTTCCACCACTACCAGCTTAAGCACCACCAGTATGCGCAGGCATATGAATGCTAAACACCCCACTCAATGGAACCAAGGCCGTTCACCTCCGGCCGGGCACACCACTGCTCCTTCCCCTGTGTCATCTGCTGCCTCTGCTAGTCAGCCCCCTGCCCAGGACCCCGGCCCAAACACCTCCCGTGCAAAAACCACACCTTCGAATCCACGATCCTCCACAGCATCCACCAATGTCTCCATGCGCAGCGTTCAGCTCTCCATACCCCAGACGCTGGAGCGCAAGAGGATGTACAGTGCAACCTACCCACACGCCCAAGCCCTCAGCGTCCACATCTCCAAACTACTTAGCCTGGAGATTCTGCCCTGTAGGCTGGTAGAGACCGAGGCCTTTAGCAACCTCATGGCGACGGCCGCACCTCGGTATTCGGTTCCCAGCCGCCACTACTTTTCCCGATGTGCCTTCCCAGCCCTGCACCAGCACGTGTCAGACAACATCATCTGTGCCCTGAGCAACGCCGTTTCTGACAAGGTCCACCTGACCCCGGACACGTGGACGAGTGCTGCCGGGTAGGGCCACTATATATCGCTGACGGCACATTGGGTTAACTTGGTGGAGGCTGGGACCGAGTCTGACCCTGGGGCTGGTCATATACTGCTGATGCCGAGGATTGCGGGGCCTACCTTGGTCCAGGTCTCTCAGGCCTACTATGCCTCCTCCTCCCCCCACCCCTCCTCCACCTCCTCCTCTGAATTACCATCCGTGGGCATGGCGCCATCAGTCGGAAGCTCTAGGCACAGCAGCAGTGCCGTCGCTAAGCGACAACAGGGGGTGCTCAAACTGCTGAGCCTAGGCGATAAAAGGCACACTGCCAGGGGCGCACCTACCATGAGGCGAGTTGAGAAACTCGCCTCAGGCGGCAGCGCCTCCTGGTGGACGGAGGGGCGGCATCAGGTAGGTCACTCACCGCAGCTCGGCTGTGAACGTCCTGGCCGCCCCTCCTGCAGCCGCCTCCCGAACCGCCTCTCCAGGACCCTCGGCCCGCCTCTCCTGTCCGCGCGGCCTGCCTCTCGCAGCCATCCGGCCCGCCTCTGGCAGCCACCCGGCCCGCCTCTCCTGTCCGCGGCCCGCCTCTCCTGTTCGTGGCCCGCCTCTCGCAGCCGACCAGCCCGGCTCTCCCGTCCGCGGCCCGCCTCTCGCAGCCACCTGGCCCGCCTCTCCCGTCCGCGGCCCGCCTCTCGCAGCCACCTGGCCCGCCTCTCCCGTCCGCGACCTGCCTCTCGCAGCCAGTCGGCCCGCCCTTTGCAGCCACCCGGCCCGCCTCTCCCGTCCGCGACCCGCCACTCCCAGCCACCCGGCCCGCCTCTCCCGTCCGCGGCCCGCCACTCCCAGCCACCCGGCCCGCCTCTCCCGTCCGCGGCCCGCCACTCCTAGCCACCCGGCCCGCCTCTCCCGTCCGCGGCCCGCCACTCCCAGCCACCTGACCCACCTCTCCCGTCCGCGGTCCGCCTCACCTATCTGCGGCCCACCACGTAAGTATGTATCTATTTTATAGTAAGATGTGTGGGTATATATATATATGTTTATATTCATCTGTATATACTGTATGGTGAGTGTGTGTGTATGTATACTGTATGACTGTATAGAAGTGTGTGTATACTGTATGTGTGTAGCGAGTGTGTGTGTTTATGCATGCTATATGAGTGTATATGCTGCATATTTGCTGTATATATGTGTACATGCTGTATGACTGTGTGTGTATATCTACATATACTGCCATATAGTATATTTTACATGGTGGTACACTGAATGTATCTATATTGCATGGCGGAACGCTGTATATAATATATGGTATATGGCGGCATGGTGTATGTATTATATGGTATATGGTGGCACAGTGTATGTATTATATGGTATATGACGACACAGTGTATGTATTATATGGTATATGACGACACAGTGTATGTATTATATGGTATATGGCGGCACAGTGTATGTATTATATGGTATATGGGGGCACGCTGTATGTATTATATGGTATATAGTGGCACGCTGTATGTATTATATGGTATATGGCGGCACAGTGTATGTATTATATGGTATATGACGACACAGTGTATGTATTATATGGTATATGGCGGCACAGTGTATGTATTATATGGTATATGACGACACAGTGTATGTATTATATGGTATATGGCGGCACGCTGTATGTATTATATGGTATATGACGACACAGTGTATGTATTATATGGTATATGGCGGCACAGTGTATGTATTATATGGTATATGACGACACAGTGTATGTATTATATGGTATATGACGACACAGTGTATGTATTATATGGTATATGGCGGCACAGTGTATGTATTATATGGTATATGACGACACAGTGTATGTATTATATGGTATATGGCGGCACGCTGTATGTATTATATGGTATATGACGACACAGTGTATGTATTATATGGTATATGGCGGCACAGTGTATGTATTATATGGTATATGACGACACAGTGTATGTATTATATGGTATATGGCGGCACGCTGTATGTATTATATGGTGGCACAGTGTATGTATTATATGGTATATGGCGGCACACTGTATGTATTATATGGTATATGGGGGCATGCTGTATGTATTATATGGTATATGGCGGCACTCTGTATGTATTATGTGGTATACGGCGGCACGCTGTATGTATTATGTGGTATATGGGGCACACTGTATGTATTATATATTACATGAAGGACGCCGGATGTATTATATGGTATATGGTGGCACGCTGTATTGATTTTATATTATATGGCGGATCGTTTTATGTATTTTGTTCTTTGTGGTAACTTGCTGTGTGTATTATATAGTGAACGGTGGCACACTTTATGTATTTTGCATTGCTTTATTTTCATATTAACCCAATATGATTGGGTCTGGTCCTGACGCTCCTTGATATATTACATATATGGATTGTGGGGGGGGGGGGGGGGGCGTCTTTCTATAGCTCGCCTCAGGCAGCAGAAAGGCTAGGTGCACCCCTGCACACTGCCCAAGAGCTATTACAGGGCATCACGGCGCAGACTGATCTGTGGCTGGCACCGCTGAACCTGAAGCCAGGCATGGTTGTGTGTGACAACGGCTGTAACCTGGTGGCGGCTCTGCAACTCGGCAGACTGACACATGTGCCATGCCTGGCCCATGTGTTAAATCTCATAGTTCAGCGGTTCCTCAAGACATACCCCAATCTGTCTGATTTGCTCACAAAAGTGCGCCGCATCTGTGCGCATTTCAGGAAGTCCAGCACAGATGCTGCCACTCTCAGGGCAGCGCAGCGCCGCCTCCAACTGCCCGCTCACCGACTGTTGTGCGACGTGCCCATGAGGTGGAATTCAACATTAACCATGTTATCCAGAGTTTACCAGCAGCGCAGAGCGATTGTAGACTGCTAGATGTCAACTTTCACCAGAACTGATAGTCAGGTCAGTCATCTTCCTCAAGTCTACAATGAGGAGTGGACGTGGATGTCTGATATCTGTCAGGTGCTGAGTAACTTTGAGGAGTCAACACAGATGGTCAGTGGCAATGCCGCCATTATCAGCCTCACCATCCCGCTGCTTGGCCTGTTGAAAAACTCTCTGGTCAGCATGAAGTCGGAAGCTTTGCGCTCGTCACAAGAGACGGGGGAAGAAGATTCCCTTGTTGATAGCCAAAGCACCCTCAGGTCTGTTTCTCAGTGCATATCGGAGGAGGTGGAGGAGGATGAGGAGGAAGAGGAGGAGAATGTTGGCGAGACAGAAGAAGGGAGCATTGCTCAATCCTTCACTGTTCAGCGTGTATGGGCAGAAGAAGAGGAGTTGGAGAAGGAGGAAATAGACAGTCAGGCCAGTGAGGGGAGTGAATTCTTGCGAGTTGGGACTCTGGCGCATATGGCAGATTTCATGCTAGGCTGCCTATCCCGTGACCCTCGCGTTCAAAGAATTTATTCCAGCACCGATTACTGGATATTCACTCTCCTGGACCCACGGTACAAGCAAAATCTTTACACTCTCATCCCTGTAGAGGAAATGAGTGTGAAAATGAATGAATACCAGCAGGCCCTGGTGCACAAGCTGAAACAGTATTTCCCTTCTGACAGCGCTAGCGGCAGAGGGCGTACTTCTGCGGGACAAGTAACGAGGGAGAGTAGGCGAGTAGGCAGCTTGTCCAGCACTGGCAGGGGTATGCTTTACAAGGCCTTTGCCAGTTTTATGTCACCCCAGCAAGTCACCTGTCCCC
This sequence comes from Engystomops pustulosus, assembly GCF_040894005.1. Lineage (NCBI taxonomy): Eukaryota > Metazoa > Chordata > Amphibia > Anura > Leptodactylidae > Engystomops > Engystomops pustulosus. Next base: position 20,712,814 of record NC_092417.1, read on the forward strand.
AGTCTCGACAGAGTAGGGCTGATCTTTACAGAAAGATGGTGAGGGAGTACGTAGCTGACCATACCATCATCCTAAATGTACACACAGCTACCTACAACTACTAGGTTTCAAAGCTGGACATGTGGCACGAACTGGCGCTGTACGCCTTGGAAGTTCTTGCCTGCCCTGCAGCTAGCGTGTTGTCTGAGCGGGTTTTTAGTGCAGCTCGTGGCATCATCACCGATAAGCGTACACGCCTGTCGACTGACAGCGCTGACAGGCTGACGCTTATCAAGATGAATAAAGCCTGGATTTCTCAGGATTTCCATTCTCCACCAGGTGAAAGAAGCTGAACCTGAATAATGTATGCACTCCTCCTCCTCATTTTCCTCCTTCTCCTCCTCTTTGTACACTAAAGCAGAGGAAACTGGCTATTTTTTGCCAGGGCCAACTGGCTCTAGCTATAGTACTCTATGTATTTAATTTTTCTGGAGGGCCACCTACCCGGTCCTCTGTTTTAAACAATTTTTGTCAGTGCCACATGCAGGCACTCAATCTATTTAATTTTTCTGGAGGACCACCTACCTGCTCCTCTGGTTTGAAAACTTTTTTGGACTGCCACATACACGCACTATCCAAATTTAATTGTCTCCATAGCAGCCTCCACACATCGTCTTTATAGCTGCCTCCACACATTGTCTCCATTGCTACCTCCACACATCATCTCCATAGCTGCCTCCCAAAGTCATCCAAATAGCTGCCTCCATACATCGTCCCCTTAGCAAACGAGCTGTGTCAGGCAGAATTTTGGGTTGTTTTCACGGCTTCCACATCAAACTTGTTAACTTTGTCACCACCCTGCTGTGTTATCCACAAAATATACTGGCAAACTTTTATCATTTACCGATATTATTTCAGCGCTTCTTGCGCATCTGTTTACATTCCCCTCACCTGCAATAACCAAAACTTATAAGAACACTACTTCACTTGATCTTATCCAAAAGGTTCTTAGAAGTGCTGTTTGTAGCCCCTGCCTGCTTTGAAAATGATACTTTTTTCAAAGTAAACGCTTCTGGCCCCCAGGCCCATTTTGGGTGGGGAGGAGCCGAGAGACAGGGGCTTGGACAGGCGAAAGCTCGCCTGGCAGCGGACCTCCAGCTCCATCCCAAGATTAGGCAGCCTCAGAGGCATCCATGCATACTGCCCCTGCTGTTTCCTGTCCATTTCGCCTCCATGATCCTCCACAGCGTCCACCAATGTCTCCATGCGCAACGTTCAACTGTCTATACCCCAGACGCTGGAGCGCGAGAGGAAATACAGCACATCATCCCCTTATCAAACGAGCTGTGTCAGGCAGAATTTTCAGGTGTTTCACCAGATACATAATGGAACTTGGCCCATCTGTCGCCGCCATGCTGGAGACCTGAAGTTGCAATCATAGCAGCGCAATATGGATGCCCCATACTGTCACTCTTAATCATGGAAGTCGTCTCCATGGCTGCCTCCACATGTCGTCCCCTGAGCTGTGTCAGGCTCATTTTTCGGGTGTTTCGCCAGATACGTTATGGAACTTGGTCACTATGTCGCCACAATGCTGTGTTATCGACTAAATATACCGTCAACCTTTTGTTCACATAGGAAATCATTTCAGCGCCTTTGGTTCCTCTCTGCCACCCATTGGTTTGAAGCCTGAGTCCATTTGGGGTATGTCGCCATGACACTCTCTAGCCTGCCGCTGCTGCCGCTGCCTCTTCATGCCGTCTTCTATAGTGTCAGGGTCAATTATTGGATGTTTTAGATGCTATCTAGCCTCATTCGGTCACTCTGTCCTCGCCATGCTGTTGCCCAGAATTTTGGTGAGATTAAGCAGCCTCAGAGGCATCCATGCATGCTGCCCCTGCTGTTTCCTGTCCATTTCCGTGGTGTTTCCATCATTTTCTGAGGTTTCCAGGTGTTTGGCCAAGCTTCCCTGTGCAGAGCCTTGGTCCGCTTGAAAAATGCTTGAGTCTCCCATTGACTTCAATGGGGTTCGTTATTCGAGACGAGCACTCGAGCATCGGGAAAAGTTTGTCTCGAATAACGAGCACCCGAGCATTTTAGTGCTTGCTCATCTCTAATCCATCATTAAATGTTAGGATTACTTCCTCTCAGATTAGTTATCCCAATCTGTGAGAGGAGGAGAGAAGCAGTGGGACTAGAGTGGAGACTAAGACTAGTAGTCACTTCTGTCACCGGCACTTAGAGAAGCTGCTGGTCTATCTGGCTAACAAGTGAGTAGGAGAAAGGTTTGAATATTAAACATAATTTAGTATAGTATTGTGTATCACTGTTTGGGCTATATTCAGTGGGGGCCTACACCAACTGTAATACGGCCCTGTGTACATCACACAAACTACTAGCGGCAATTGATGAAGTATACTGTGGTCATGAGATTTAATTTATGAGACTAAAATTCTTCGAATATACTGAGAAACACAGGTGGAGGCCAGGGAAATACAACATAAGCAGACCCCCCCCCCTCATAAAATCAATGGGGTGGGGAAGAGAGACTCTACATCCTTTCACCAGTTTAGCTATAGGTAATGGCCTACTCACTAAATGTCATGGGTGCCCTCTCGGATCGCAGGTGCACTGATGTGCGTCCCTGTGCCCCCTCATCTGTGCGGCATGCTCACTCACCTGTCTGCGCTCCAGCATTGTCTCCCTCGATCCAGTGTTCATGTGTGCGCCCTATTCGCGATTTAAAGGGCCAGTGCACCGCTGATTGGTCCTGGCCATTCCAGCTTTTTATAGATAGCCGGGCACTTCCTGCACACCCCGCCAGATCTTTGAGCCTCCTGCCTTAGACAAAGCTTATTCCCTATGTCCTGTGCTGTTATAGTGATCTCCCGTTGTGACTTCAATTACGTTCCTGACGTACTGCCTTAGGTGCCTGAGGACTTGCCGTACATGGGACTCTAGGTCCGTGAAGAACCTAAGGGCCAGTCGCCTATATCTCATGCTCGAGAAGTGCCAATTCCATCAGGCGAGTCTCCAATTCCTAGGATATATTATCTCAGACAAGGGACTGCAGATGGATCCTGCCAGGTTGTCTGCAGTACTTCAGTGGCCGCGCCCAGTAGGACTTTTTGCTATCCAGAGATTCCTGGGCTTTGCTAATTACTACTGGCAGTTTATCCCACATCTCTCCTCCCTCTTATCTCCCACTGTGCTGCTGACCAAGAAGAACGCCAATCCTAAACTGTGGCGTCTGTTGGCTAAAGAAGCTGAAGTCCACCTTTGCCTCTGCTTCCGTTCTCACCCAGCCTGATACTGAGAAACCGTTCCTGCTAGAAGTTGACTTCTCATCCGTTGGAGCTGGAGCCGTTTTCACCCAGAAAGGGCCCAAAGCTCGAACCCTCACCTGCGGCTTTTTCTCTAAGACTTTCTCAGCTGCAGAGAGGAATTATTTCATAGGTGATCAAGAGCTTCTACCCAAAGCTAGTCTTGGAAGAATGGCGCTATCTTCTGGAGGGAGCTCGTCATCCGACCACAAGAATCTCCTATATCTCCATACTGCTCAGCGTCTCAACCCTCGACAAGCTCGCTGGTCCCTCTTCTTCTCCTACTTCAGTTTCATAATACATTCCGTCCTGCTGATGCCCTCTCTCGTGCCTCTGACTTAATTTGGGAAGAATCCATGAAGAGGATACTAACTTAGGGAGATTAGTGTCGTGTGGCAGGCACCCTGGGGTGCAGAGATTTGTCGCTCTCCTACTCTCCTGCCAAGGTTCCTTCAGACCAAGGGGAGGGGGAAGCCAAAGAGGGGGGGGGGGGGTACTGTCACGGGTGCTCCTGCGACCCCCCTCTCTTGGGTACAATTATGCAGGGTTATCCTAACAAACATGTCATGGTATTAAATCAGCTGCCTGTGTAGTGCCTGCCCCCACTCACATTTCAGCTACTCCAGCCTTCTTCCGAGGTATAATGAAACACTGGCCGGTCTAGCTTTTAACCCCTTAGTGACGTGACCTGAAAAAGCTACAGTGACCCGGCATTTTTAGTGAATTTTCGTAAGCGCTGATTTAACCCCTTAGCGCTCTGCGCCGTAGCTGTACTGCGCTGAGTCCCGCGAATAGCGCTCAGCGCAGTACAGCTACTGCGCAGAGACGATGCCGGTTCAACGCTGTATAGCAGCCGAACCGGCATCGTTAGCCGCGGGATTTCAACGGTAATCTACCGTTGACATCCCCGGCTAACACCCGCGGTCGGAGTGGGCTCCGATCGCGGGTGTTTAACCCGTTAAATGCCGCGGTCAACGCGACCGCGGCATTTAACATGCCTTCTGGGGGTCTTTACATCACAATCGGCCCCCCCGCACCGTTTTCGGGGGGGCCGATTGCTGTTTTGGCACCTCTGGGGTCCGATCGGGACCCCAGACAAGCCTGGAGCGTTTACCTTTAAGATGGCGTCTGTGACGTCATCTTAAAGGCAAAGTGTCAGCCTATGCATCTGCATAGGCTGGCACTGATAATACCCTGCAATACATTAGTATTGCAGAGTATTATCAAGAACAAGCAATCAGATGATTGCTTGTTCATATCCCATGGTGGATCATGTAAAAAAATGTAAAAAAAAATGTTTTTCAATAAAAAATTACTTTATAAATCACTAAAAATGCCCATAAGCCCCAAAACATATAAAGAGACATATAACACTCAAAAAAGTCTAAATCATAACACAAACCCCACATATATAGTATCACCGCGTCCGTAACAATCCGTAGAATAAAACTAAATAACTATTGAACCCATATGATGAACGCCGTAAAAAAAAAAACGTTAAAAACCCGCCAAAAATTATGATTTTTACCTATTATATCCCACTAAAAATGCAATAAAAAGTGATCAACAAAACATATGTACTCCAGAATGATATTGTTGCAAAGAACAACATGTCCCGCAAAAAACAAGCCATCAACCAGCTCTGTAGCCAAAAACGTAACAATGTTATGCCACTTGGAAGCCGGCGATGCAAAAATGATAGATTTTTCCCCACATTAGGGTTTTATTTGGCAAATTTAGTAAAACATAAGAAAAAATATTCATGTCTGGTATCCCCGTAATCGTATCGACCCATAGAATAAAGATAACAGGATTATTAGGATATACGGTGAACACAAAAAAAAAAAAAGTAAAAAATCCAGTACAGAATTGATGCTTTTCTACTCATGACCTCAAAAAAAAGTTCCAAAATTTTCAACAATAGGTGATACCAACCCCAAAATGGTAACACTGGAAAAAGCATCTCGTCCCGCAAAAAAAATGCTGTCACATGGCCCAAATAACGGAAAAGCGAAAATGTTATAGCCTTCAAAAGGGGGCAACCAGAAAACTAAAATCCTGGCAGCTGCAGGGTGCTCCTTCCCTTCTGCGCCTCGCTGTGCCCCCATAATACAAGTAATGTCCACATGTGGGGGGTCGCTGCACTCAGGAGAAATTGTAGAACAAATTTTATGGTGAGTTTTCTCTTTTTATCTTTTGGAAATGTGTAAATTTTAGGGCTAGATGAACGTATAACCGACAAAATTTGACCATTCTAAATTTCACCGCCATTTTGATTCAATTACTATGAAGATCTCAAGGGGTTAATGTCAAGGATATATTAATTGTGAATGTATAAGATTGGTTTAACTATAGGGTAATTACAAACTTTGTTTAAATATTTGGCATCCATTGAAGCGTCCAGGCAGCTTTTATGACATCCTGGAGCTTTAACAGCCTGATAACCTCTGAACTGAAGACTGGTCTGTTCAGACCCCAAAGGACATTTGGTCTCCCTACCCCCCCTCTTCTGCATCAGGATTTGGAAACAAAAGATTGTTTAAATATTCCTGGACTCTCCCCCCTCATTAAAACTTTGCCCAATTGTGAATGACCCTCTGGACTAATTAATGAATGGGAGGTTCTGAAACCTGAACCAAACTGAGAAGTTATAAAACAATATGAAATCCAAGAATTGGTGTTCACATTTTGGGGGCTGCTTGACAAGCTGAATGTGTCCCTTATTTCTCCCACCTCCAGGGATCAGGATTTACTATAAGTTGTAAGTTTCTGTTATTTTTCTCCCTTTTTATTTTATAACTGTTTTGCCGTGTTGTGTGTCATTTTATTTTGTAATTCTTTTGTTTTTAATATCTTTTTTATGCACTGATCAACTTTTTGTAATTAAAGCTTTTCACTTTAATTTTGGTCCCTGTATGCTCTGCGAACTCATAGCCTTGTGAAGTGTGGTTAACTGTGTGACTGCTGGAGTGCTGAGTGTGCATGTCTAGTGGTGTGACAAAGTGACTGCTTGAGAGCAAGAATTGATGTAGAGTGGGATACTTATTGGTCCCAGTATAAATGCAATAAGTGGTGGCAGCGGGTCTGGTTCTGGTGCTGGAGCTGTATGAGGTGTGATTTAGGCTCAATTTGTGTCCTGAGTGAAAGGTGAGCGCAAGTTTGAGTAGGCTAAATTAACCCGTACAGTTGCACCCCACGTCACGTGACGAGGCGGCGGCGTCCTTTTCCGTGACAAATTGGTGGCAGCGGTGGGATAAATTCATTTTTGTCAGAGCATTAAGTGTTGGGATTAAGTAACTAACCCCTGCACTTAAGGACTAGTGGAATCCTTGCGAGGAGTACCCTAGTTTTACACGGACCAAATCAGTGCTGTTCTAAGACACACGTGCAAACAGTTCCCCTTCCCCGTTTTTCTTTTCTATCTTTTATTTGGCAAAGGTTGCACTCAGTGATGGCAACCATCTACAAGAGACAGAGCAAGGAGGCTCTAGTCCACCTCTGTGAGCAGAGAGGTATCGACCCGGCTGACAAGTCCAAAGAGCTGCTGGTTTGTGCTTTGATGGAGCAAGATGCCGAGCAAGGATCTGGCACGGCTCAAGGGAGCCAAGATATGGACATTAATCCTGGAAGAGTTTCCCCTGAGGCTACCCACAGCAGGAGCCCTCAGGAAGGCATGGATGTGTCTCTACAAATGGCCCTACAGCAGCTAGGTGAATGTGATCCTAGCCTGCGTCTGCAGCTTATCCTTCAGTTTAATCAGGTGGCCGCAGAGCGAGAGAAGGAGAGAGCGGCCGCAGAGCGTGAGAAGGAGAGAGCGGCCGCAGAGCGTGAGGAGAGAGCGGCCGCAGAGCGTGAGGAGAGAGCGGCCGCAGAGCGTGAGGAGAGAGCAGCCGCAGAGAGAGAGGAGAGAGCAGCCGCAGAGCGCCAGGCTGATAGAGAATTCAGGCTGGAAATGGCGCGTATTGAAAGGGGTATCAATTCTGTGCAACCCCAATCCCAGGATGTAGACCCCAAAAGACCTCGTCAAGAACGTTTTCCAGTACTGGACAAGGATGGGGACTTGGACATTTTTCTGCGGTCGTTTGAGAAGACCTGCAGACAATACCATCTGCCCCGTGAGCAGTGGGCACAGTATTTAAGCCCAGGGTTAAGAGGCAAAGCCCTGGAAGTATTTGCTGACCTTCCTCTTGAGCTTGATGAGGACTATGATGCTATAAAAGCAGCTTTGATTAAAAAGTACAACCTAACTCCAGAGGTGTATCGCAAAAAATTCCGGAGCGTAAAGCGAGGATCAACTGACAGCTATGCAGATACAGTAGGCAACTTACGGACTACCTTTCTACAGTGGACCCGAGGACTTTCTGTCAACAGCCGTGAGGACCTGGAGGATCTCATGATAAAAGATCAATTTCTGCACATTTGTCCTGTGGATGTACGACAGTTTGTTTGTGACAGGGAGCCTAAAACTGCGGATGAAGCTGCGCAGATTGCTGACTCCTATACTGCCAACCGGATGCCTGAAGCCAAGAGGGAAACATCCCCCCAAAGGTCCACCAGCTGGAAGGAAAAACAAGCCAGGACAACATCACAGCCTTCTGTCTCCAAAGTGGGTGAGAACCTTACACTGAGGGAGTCTATAAATCCGGGGGATATGCGCAAATGTTTTATTTGTAACAAAGTGGGTCATCTGAGGTCTGCGTGCCCAGAGAGAGGGGCGACTGTCTACTCTACAGTACCAGTAGTCATGCTGCTTTCTGGTGACATGGACAAGCTACAGCACCACATGCAGACTGTGATAGTGGGTGATAGAGTCACCCAGGGATTAAGAGACTCAGGAGCAAGTTATTCATTCGTTCGCCCTGAGGTTATAAACCCTGAGGACATCATTCCAGAAAAGACTTTGCCTGTGAAGGGGATAACCGGATGCCATCCAGGAGTGCCCGTTGCCAAGGTTTTTATGGACTGGGGTTCTGGTAGAGGTATCAGACAAGTGGGAGTGTCACAAGAATTGCCTGTGGATGTATTGTTGGGAAATGATTTGGGGAAAATGACATCTGTGTATGTGCCTGATGTACAACCATCATATGAGAAAATGGGCAGAAGCCCAAGGGGACTGGTCTGGGAAGGAGGACAGGATAGCAAGAGCAAGGCTATGCCTGCTCCAGAACCAGAGGTGTCCCAGTATGAGGAAGCTACGGGGGAGGGGGTGGTGAATGGGCCCCCAGAGATAACCCTGCAGTCAGCAGATATGATGAAGGGTGTGAGAGGCTGCCAAGATGGAGTCTCTAAATCTGCACCTCAAAGCTCTAAGGTCCTGAGTGTGGATCTGGTGGATGCCATTACTCAAGGAGAGGTCCTAGAGCAGACAAGAGGTGTCAAGATGAGTAAGGCTCAGAGCATGAGCCACAAAGATGCCTCTACTCAGACTGGGGAGATGCAGTGTGTCTATGAGCCAAAGACAGATTATACACTAGAACCAGTGCTGATAGAGGAGATTGGGGTCCACAGTGAAGTTGGGTGCCCAGTGATGAGTGTTGCCAGTGCAGTTTTGAGGAGCGGTCAGGAAGTGGAGCAGGGGCATAGGGACTCTCAGGAGAGCGTTCAGTCAGTGGTCCAACCTAAGCCCTGTAGTATCAATGGTAGAGGGAGGAACCCCAATACCTGTACAGAAATAAGACCAATACATAATTTAACTGGATACAGTAGTCTTCCACTTAACTCCACTGGTATTTTGTCCAGCAGGGAGAGGGTTAAACATTTCACACTTGGGAGAGGGGACACAGAACTTAGTGTTTCTGCAGCACAAAGCCATAAAGTCAGCAGGGGGTCCCAGCAGAGCAGTGTACAAGTGACCAGGGGAGATAGTACTTGGCCTTATACACAGGACAAAGGACCAGATGGTTGATGTGCCCAGGTAATCACATCTTATGGCAATGATTTTTATGGTACTGAACTTCTGCAATGTATTATTGGTAATTGGCTTGGGAAAATTTAAAATGGCGTGGGTCATTTCAAATTTGCCCAATCTTGAAAGGGGGAGGTGTCAAGGAGATATTAATTGTGAATGTATAAGATTGGTTTAACTATAGGGTAATTACAAACTTTGTTTAAATATTTGGCATCCATTGAAGCGTCCAGGCAGCTTTTATGACATCCTGGAGCTTTAACAGCCTGATAACCTCTGAACTGAAGACTGGTCTGTTCAGACCCCAAAGGACATTTGGTCTCCCTACCCCCCCTCTTCTGCATCAGGATTTGGAAACAAAAGATTGTTTAAATATTCCTGGACTCTCCCCCCTCATTAAAACTTTGCCCAATTGTGAATGACCCTCTGGACTAATTAATGAATGGGAGGTTCTGAAACCTGAACCAAACTGAGAAGTTATAAAACAATATGAAATCCAAGAATTGGTGTTCACATTTTGGGGGCTGCTTGACAAGCTGAATGTGTCCCTTATTTCTCCCACCTCCAGGGATCAGGATTTACTATAAGTTGTAAGTTTCTGTTATTTTTCTCCCTTTTTATTTTATAACTGTTTGCCGTGTTGTGTGTCATTTTATTTTGTAATTCTTTTGTTTTTAATATCTTTTTTATGCACTGATCAACTTTTTGTAATTAAAGCTTTTCACTTTAATTTTGGTCCCTGTATGCTCTGCGAACTCATAGCCTTGTGAAGTGTGGTTAACTGTGTGACTGCTGGAGTGCTGAGTGTGCATGTCTAGTGGTGTGACAAAGTGACTGCTTGAGAGCAAGAATTGATGTAGAGTGGGATACTTATTGGTCCCAGTATAAATGCAATAAGTGGTGGCAGCGGGTCTGGTTCTGGTGCTGGAGCTGTATGAGGTGTGATTTAGGCTCAATTTGTGTCCTGAATGAAAGGTGAGCGCAAGTTTGAGTAGGCTAAATTAACCCGTACAGTTGCACCCCACGTCACGTGACGAGGCGGCGGCGTCCTTTTCCGTGACAGTTAACAATCTTTGTAAATGCTGTTTCTGATAGTTTGAGGGGTGCAGATTTGAAAATGGGTTGGTTATATAGGCGGTTTTGTTGCTAAATATGTAAAATTTGATTTCAAACAGTATTTATCCCCAAAATAGTCAATTCCGAAAATACGGAAAATCGCTATTCGATTTGTAGGCCGCGTGACGTCAAAATAAATTATCCAAACATTTCAAAAATTATGAAAATGTAAAGTAGACAAATGGGAAATGTTATTCTGCAAGTTATTTAGGTGTTAAATCTATCTGCCTGAAAACGCGGTGGTTTTGAATTTCGAAAATGGCAAATTTTTCAAAAAATTCATCATTTTTTTCTTTTTTTTGTAAATAAACGCAAAACGTATCAGCCAAAATTTACCACTAAAATGAAGTACAACATGTGGGGAAAAAACAATATCAGAATCGCTTTGATAAGTAACAGTGTTCAAAAGTTATAACCATATAAAGAGACGCAGGTCAAATTTCAAAAAAAAGTTGCGAGCCTTAACCTGCAAACAGGCTGCGTCCTTAAGGGGTTAAGGGCCATAACTTTTTTTTTTTTTCGTGCTACCTTAAAACATTTTGGGGCACATTTACTTACCCAGTCCATTCGTGATCCCGCGGCGTGTTGTCCGACGTGGATTCACATCTCCCGGGATTCACTAAGGTCGTCCACCAGGTGTCGCTGCTGCGCCGAGGTCCGCCGGAGTTCACCTTCCTCGTCCCGGTGCATGTAAGTGCATGTCAAGCGACACAAATTCTTTTTTAAATACCAATTTTTTTTTCCGAATCCGTCCGGTTTTCTTACGGCCACACCCCCCGATTTCCATCGCATGCAAGCCGGCACCGATTCGACACAACCCGATCGCGTGCGCCAAAAACCCGGGGCAATTCAGAGACAAATGGCGCAAGTCGGTAATATTCGGGAAACCCGGCGATTCGGCCCCTTAGTAAATGAGCCCCTTTGTGCTGGTTTTTCGGGACACATAGTTAAAAAGGTAATAAAAGTTTAAACATTTTCTTTATTTTTATTTGGGTGGAAAAAAAAGGCTTTTTAAAAAAAAAAAAATTCCCTATTTTGTTTCGGTCATTTTGATATGTAATATGTAATATGTATAGTCTCAGGCAAACGGGGGACCCCTGATGAAGCCAGTTGGGTGGCGATACACGTGGGGTTTGGTCCCCAGCTCCCCCTACCCCTCCTTTTGTGTTGCAACATCCCCCACCGGGGCCTAGCCTTTTCTCGGGGCCTGGAGTCAGCCGGGGCCCGCAGTACCTGAGTGGCTGGCGGTTGCGGCCTAGGCACGCTAGTGTCACGGTGCTAGGTATGGGGAACCGGAGGGCTGTCCTACAGCCTGGCAGGTCTCCAGCAGGGTGGTGTTGGCAAGAAATGATGAGGGAGAGGCTGCTATAGCGGATCTCCCTGGGGCAACCCTTTGGTGTCTAGAGTATAAGTCTCTGTGTGGTGGACAGGGTGCCTGTGATGATGGTAGTTGTAGTAGCAGGGACCAGACGGAGGCAGAGGTTGAACAAAAACAACTTACAGTTCTTTATTGGAACCGACAGGAACCGCAGCAACGTGCCTTTAACAGAGTAGTGGATTGCTGAGATGTACTTGGAGGGAGCCACAGGAGGTAGATCGCCAGCCTGGATGCAGAGGGCAGGCTGGGAGGTAGCTGTGTCCTAATAGGAAGCTTCAGCTTGTCCTGGAGTGCTTCAGGTATCACCCTTGAAGGTAGGATGATACCCCTTTCCTCTCTCTCTGTCTAACTCACTGCTTGGTCTGACTTGCTAGTCTTTCAGACTCACTTCTCTGACTGAACTGACTGTTGGAAATCTCCAACCGTCACTTTTTCTCAGCTCTTGGTCATGTGGTGGTTACTCCTCCAATTACATCCCAGCTTACAACTCAGCTCACAGTATAACACCTGTGATTGGCTGACACATATGACATCACATAAAGCAATTAACTCCTGCCTTGCCAGGCAGGATCTACCACTGCAGAGTTCATCAGTGTTATGTAGTGTTATGTAGTGACATGCTATGAGGCTAATCAGACCCTACACAGGCTGCAAGCTACATGGTGGGACGTATTTGCAAACACAGCTCTGCCTTGCATCGGCGAGGGTGTTGCATACCCCCGGGGCAATTGAAAGAGCCGCCCTCGGGAGTCCCAGGATAGTCTCTGGCTCTTGCGGAATAGCGGGCGCTCAGCCCAAATGGGATAGCAGTAATAATATTTACAATATGTACAATAAGCACAGTACCTGGTAAGGCTTTCAGCCCATCAGGGGTTACTCAGTATCTTCTTCGGTGGTGAGTACTTCGGTGTCAGAAAAGCGTACCTGCCTCCTCCTTCTGTGTGACACCAGTTGGTACTCCTGCAGGTACGCAGGAGCTTTACCTTTTGTCTCCCTTTGAGACCTCCGAAGTTCCGGCTGGGAGAAGATAACAACCTCCTCATCGTCCTCCTCTGAGTCAGGCGCTGGAGTTGGAGTCTCAGCTGTCTCTGATGCTTCAGGGGTTGCAGACACTGGAGCCGGATCATCCTCCACAGGCAGCAGTATTGGAGACTGCGGTGGGGATGATGGTCTCTCTGGGGTACCTCTTACTGGAGTGGAAACAACAAAACAGGGTTGAGGCACAGTCACAAGTTCTAAGAAACTGGGGGTAGGTGAACACAAGGAGGTCTGTAAGTTGGGGGTCGAAGTGAGAGGTGTGGACATAGGGGCAAAAGGACAAAGACATCTCTTCAGCCAGTTCCTATGTACCCGGAGTAGCGGACGGTCTCCTCTTGAAATCTCGTAGACTTCAGGGGAGAGACTGTCCCTAACTAGGTATGGCTCACGCTCCCAACGCCCATCTAGCTTACTGGTGGGATGGTTGTTGCGCAGCCACACTCGATCTCCTGGGGCAAGAGGCTCAGCACAGGCATTACGATCGAAGTCCCTTTTTTGTTTCTCTCGGGCCTCTTCCAACCGCAGATCCACAACTTCTCTGGCATCCGCCAGGCGCCTCTGGTGTTCGTGAACCCAGTCAGTCTGGGGGAGTAAAGACTGGGAATCAGGGGACTCCATGTCCCAGTTCATATCAGCAGGGAGATGGCCGTGTCTCCCGAACATCAGATAATACGGGGTGTATCCTGTAGAGCAATGAGTGGTATTGTTGTACAGGTACACTAATTCGGGCAACAGTTTTGGCCAGTCAGCCCTTTTTGCAGGGGTCAGAGTCCTCAGCATGTTGATTAGAGTCTGATTCATCTTCTCACAAAGCCCGTTGCCTTGGGGATGATAGGCTGTGGTCCTCAGCTTTTTGCAGCCATATAGAGTGCACAGCTCCTGGAAGACTTGGGACTCAAATGCTGTTCCTTGGTCCGTAAGGATCTGGTCCGGACAGCCATAGGGGAGGATGAAGCTCTTCCACAGGGCCGCTGTGGTGGTCCTTGCAGATAGATCTCTGACAGGTACTGCAACCACAAATTTGGTATAGTGGTCGATGATCGTGAGAGCATAACTGTGACCAGATATGCTGGGCTCCAACTTCACATGATCCAATGCCAGGATCTCTAAGGGCCGTTGGCTCACAATGGGATGTAGAGGGGCCCTTTGATTGTGTCGCTCTCCTCGAGCGATGGCGCAGGCTGGGCATTCCCGACACCAGGCTTCGATGTCGGGCTTCATGTTGACCCAGTAGAAGCGCCTTCGGAGGGTGGCTTCAGTCTTCTGAGCGCCAAAGTGTCCTGACTGGTCATGGTACATATCCAGTACTATCTTGGCGTCCCTCCTGGGAATCACAATCTGGTACAGCCGGTCATAAGTGATAGGGTCCAGAGTTCTTCTCTGTAGCAGACCCTGGTGCATGTTCAGAGTCTTTCTCTGGCGCCACAATTGAGACAGTTCTCCATCAGCTCTTCTGCGGCGGATTCTTTCAGGCACTCGCCCACTAGAGAGATAGTCCATTACTTCTCCTATGGCGCGGCTATCAGCCTGAAGACTTATCCAGAGGTCCTTTTCCGCAGGGGGCTCTGACTCTTCTTGAGGAGTAGCTGGCGCTGCCTCTGACGGTAAGGAGTAAACTCTCTGGGCATCTTGACGCACAAACCGGGCATAGAACGCATCCATGGAGGGTCCCTCCCACTGGTCAGGGAGACGGGACAGAGCGTCGGCGTTGTCATTGGTCTTACCAGCCCGGTACTTGATGGTAAAGTTGAAGTTGGCAAGTCTGGAGGCCCACCGTTGTTCCAGTGCTCCAAGACGAGCGGTGTTCAGATGCGCCAAGGGATTATTGTCTGTGAAGACAGTGAACAAGGATGCAGCCAGGTAGTCCTTGAACTTTTCGGTCACAGCCCAGACTAACGCCAGAAACTCCAACTTGAAGGAACTGTAGTTCTGGTCGTTTTGCTCCGGTTCTCGGAGGGAACGGCTGGCGTAGGCTATGACCCTTTCAGTTCCGTTTTGGAGCTGAGATAGTACAGCCCCTAGGCCTTGCTTGCTGGCATCAGTGTATAGGGTGAAAGGCAGACTGTAGTCTGGATATCCCAACACGGGAGGCTCAGTCAACCGTTGCTTGAGCATCTGGAAGGCAGCTTCTCGTTCGGCTGTCCACTCAATGGATACTCGGGAACGTTGGCTCTCTTTTGGCAGGCCCCTTAGAAGTTCTTGCAGGGGAGCCGCCAGCTGGGCAAACTTTGGGATGAAACGCCTGTAAAATCCCAGGAAGCTTTTGATGTCCCGTATGGTTGATGGGGTAGGCCAGTCGTGGACAGCTGCAATCTTCTCTGGATCCGGCTCAATTCCATGAGCGCTCACCACATGTCCCAGGTACTTGACGCTAGGTTGTAGCAGGTGGCACTTGGATGGCTTGACCTTCAACCCATGTTGGGTCAGGATTTGGAAGACTTCAGCCAGATGGTGGAGGTGGTCTTCATAAGTCTTGGAGTAGATGATGATGTCATCCAAGTATAGCAGGACGGTCTCGAAGTTTCGATTACCCAAACATCTCTCCATCAGCCGTTGAAATGTGCCTGGGGCGTTGCATAGTCCGAACGGCATGTTGTTGAACTCGAACAGGCCCATTGGGGTGGTGAAAGCCGTCTTCTCTCTGTCTTCCGGCGCCATGGCCACTTGCCAGTAGCCACTGGTCAGGTCCAGGGTAGAGAAGTAGGCAGCTGACCCTAGGGCTGCGAGGGATTCCTCGATTCGAGGCAGAGGATAGGCATCCTTGTGGGTGATATTGTTGATCTTCTTATAGTCAACACAGAATCGAAGGGTTCCATCCTTCTTTTTCACAAGGACCAGCGGGGCAGCCCATGGGCTGTGACTCTCCCGGATAACGTTGGCTGTCTTCATTTCTTGTACCAGCTTTTTCACCTCTTGGTAGCGGGCTGGAGGTATGGGCCGGTATCGTTCCTTGATAGGAGGATGAGAGCCAGTAGGGATGGTATGTTGGATCAGGGTAGTCTGCCCAAAATCCAGTGGGTGTTTGCTGAAGGCCTGGTGGTGCTTCATAACGACATCCAGGACACCTTGTACTTGGTCTGCAGGAGTAAAATCGTTGTCTCCAATATTGAGCTCAAGCCACCAGGATTGCTCGGCAGGCTCACCTTCAGCACTTTGCTTCAGTTCCAACTGTTGGGAGGCAGACAGAGAGGTTTCCACCAAGTCTTCAGGATGGACGCTGAAGAGAGTGGCTACGGCCTGGTACTTTCTCAGATCCACTGGGGAGTCTCCCACATTTAGTAGTCGAATGGGTACTTGTCCTCGGGATACAGTGACTAGGTTCCGGGCGGCTAGAATGGGCAGGTCTTCATCAGCTGGTAGAGGTTCTACTATTGCCTGGTAGTCTTGACCTTGGACGCCCATGCAGGCTCGACACCATACTAACGTCTCAGTCCCAGGTTGAAGGCGGACAGGTTGGGGATCCTTGATCCGGGCTCTGCAGATTTCACCATTAGGGCCAGCAAACTTCTGTTGCGCCGCTAGAACCTGCATAGTCTCCTGAATTGCCTTCCGGGAACCGTTGGGCACTGTTGGCAGGGAGTCGTGGAGAGCCTTCAGCACTTCAGGGTAGCAGTGGCGGAGGACATTGGTACCCAGTACCAGGGAGAAGTTACCGTTTTCGGGCACTCGTGTCACCACTACGCCCTGTCTGGTTAACTCAGTGTCTCCAATGGTTAGCGTGGGCTCCCAGTAGCCACGGATGGGTACGGGTTTTCCGTTCGTAGCAATAATGTTCAAGTAAGCCTTGGGAGGCTGGACTAAGGATGCTCCTCCTCAGCATTTCTCGAAGGCAGCACTCCGGAGGGTGGTCACTTGAGAGCCGGTATCAATTAAGGCCGGTAGGGTAACTCCGTTGATGGTTACATGAACCATGGGGCGAGTCCCCACGAACCTGGGCATCCAGTTAGCATCTCGGGGACTTACAGGTTCTTCCCTTGGAGGTCGTCCCTTAGCTCCAAGGGTTTGTCGTTTAACTGATGACATCCATCCTCTTCATGCCCATATTTATGGCAGTAGCTGCACCGCTGGCGGGGTTTCTTCTGACTCCAGGTGCTTAACGACTTCTCTTCTCTTGGGCGCTGTTTGGCCGGAGAGTCACGAGGGGTAGCTGACTGTGTAGAGTTCTCTGGAGGTTTCTTCCTCATAGCGGAGACAGTCACTTCCAACTGGGTCAACCGATCGAGTATTTTATGCAGGGTGTCCGCCAGATTAGGGATCTGTCCTGCTAAGCCAGCAACTTCCGTAGCCGCAGGAGTAGGTGATGTCGACTGCGTTGGATGGCAAGCTAGAGCAGAGTCCTCCATTTCCACGGATTCAGGCTCTTTCTGTGGTCCAGTAGGCGGTCAGTCCCCTAATATGTCAATGGCAATTTCCTTAAACTCAAGAAAGGAGGCCTGGGCATGTTGAGAAGAGATGATCTTTAGTTCACACCTTTGATTTCTATCAACAAGTCCATTAATGAATTGATCAGAGGTTTCAGCGTCTTAGGGATCAAGACGGGTTATGGCCTTCCATGTCTCCTGTAGGGAGAGGGCAAAGTCTCGGAGGGACTCTTGGGGCTTCTGTCTTTTCCCGAAGAATTGCTGCTTCAACTCTGAGGCAGTACACTTGTCAAAGGTGTTGCGCAGCCTATCAAGAATTTGGACCACATTCTGACACTGTTCTTGGGGCCAAGACTTGACTTCCCGGAGAGCGGGTCCTTTCAACTGCCCGGTTAGGATGCCCACTTTCTGTTCCTCTGTGAACGGGTACAGGGCGAAGGTGGCTAACAACTTGTCAGGGAGAGTGTGTGATTCTCCCTCGTAGTGGGGTAACCAGGGGGCCCCTGGATAGTATGGCATAGTCAGAGGCATCATGGTGGGGGTCCCAGGGACCCTGACTGTAGCAGGGGTGAAAGGACTCTCTGGAGGGCTTAACATGCTCCGGTACCCTGAGGAGGGACCAGGGGACGGGACCTGCTCCAGTCCCGTATCTTCGTCCTGGGCGGACATGACTAGCTGAGGGAAGTCTGTAGGGTTACACAATGTCCGTTGCTATGGGCGATTGCTAGAATGGGACGTGGGCACTTTAAGACACAGTCACTATTCCCTGGGAGGTGAGCCAATAACCTAGCATCGGAAACAATCTCTACCCCCCTTTAACTTCCCCAGCGGTACTCACTCAGGATCAGCCGCGGTGACAGGACAGCTCCGGTGCATGAAGGACTCCGTTCCCGATGTCCGGCAGGCAGCAGGGGCTCGGTGATGCTCAGCGGTGTTCTCCTCCAGTCGCAGGACACGTGCGCCGGAACTCCGGATGAGGCGCACGCTGCTGGCAGGCTTCAGGCGCGGCCTGCGCCGAAATCCAAAATGGCCGATTAACCCTCTTCGTTGCCGGCCGCACACGCTCCAGCTCCTCCTCCACGGTGCTTCGCGCCACTCGCGCAGGGGGCGGAGCCTAGTGACGACTCTGGAGTTCCCGCCAGTGAGAGCTGGAAATGGAAATACTTGCTGCGCCACAGCCTTGTGAGGTAAATGCTTCAACCACTCTGCACCAACTGTAGTTGAGCTAACAGAGTCCGTTGGCAGGGATTAACCCCCTGATTGCTGGAGCGATGCTTGACAGCGCTTGGCAGCAGTAATAAAGTCAATGTGAAATATAGCACAAAATCACTTGGGCCTATACCCGAATGGTAGCAGGGTTAGGCAGCACAGTAGTTTTTCAATAAAGGATAGTCTCTAGTGCCAGAATAAGGCACAGAAGTAATGATCCTGTTCGTGACGCCACTTGCAACATCCCCCACCGGGGCCTAGCCTTTTCTCGGGGCCTGGAGTAAGCCAGGGCCCGCAGTACCTGAGTGGCTGGCGGTTGCGGCCTAGGCACGCTAGTGTCACGGTGCTTGGTATGGGGAACCGGAGGGCTGTCCTACAGCCTGGCAGGTCTCCAGCAGGGTGGTGTTGGCAAGAAATGATGAGGGAGAGGCTGCTATAGCGGATCTCCCTGGGGCAACCCTTTGGTGTCTAGAGTATAAGTCTCTGTGTGGTGGACAGGGTGCCTGTGATGATGGTAGTTGTAGTAGCAGGGACCAGACGGAGGCAGAGGTTGAACAAAAACAACTTACAGTTCTTTATTGGAACCGACAGGAACCGCAGCAACGTGCCTTTAACAGAGTAGTGGATTGTTGAGATGTACTTGGAGGGAGCCACAGGAGGTAGATCGCCAGCCTGGATGCAGAGGGCAGGCTGGGAGGTAGCTGTGTCCTAATAGGAAGCTTCAGCTTGTCCTGGAGTGCTTCAGGTATCACCCTTGAAGGTAGGATGATACCCCTTTCCTCTCTCTCTGTCTAACTCACTGCTTGGTCTGACTGACTAGTCTTTCTGACTCACTTCTCTGACTGAACTGACTGTTGGAAATCTCCAACCGTCACTTTTTCTCAGCTCTTGGTCATGTGGTGGTTACTCCTCCAATTACATCCCAGCTTACAACTCAGCTCACAGAGACAAAGTATAACACCTGTGATTGGCTGACACATATGACATCACATAAAGCAATTAACTCCTGCCTTGCCAGGCAGGATCTACCACTGCAGAGTTCATCAGTGTTATGTAGTGTTATGTAGTGACATGCTGTGAGGCTAATCAGACCTTACACAGGCTTCAAGCTACATGGTGGGACGTATTTGCAAACACAGCTCTGCCTTGCATCGGCGAGGGTGTTGCAGTGTCATCAGTCGCCATTGCAGGTAGTTATCTATGGGACTTACAGCCCCTGACTGATTCTGGTGGTATTTGTATATTTCATAGATTATTTTGGTTTGCTTATTCGCTGCCTGCTTTATTATTGTCTCATTTCATCGTATTATTTATTTATATGAGGGTTTTTTCCAGCAGGGGGCGCTGGTGTATATTTGGATCTATGCAAGGTCCTCCTGGATGGTTACATTTTACATGGTTTTAATATTTTTGTTGTTTACGTTGTGCTGTATTTTTGTCTTTTTCTCCTTGTTTTTTGTCGGGCAAACGGGGCGACTATGCCAATACTTTTTGTAGTGTAGCTGGGATTTTTTTTTTAAATTATATGGGGAAATGTCATTGAATTTTTCTGAATATTTACTAATATTTTGTGTGTATTTTTACTTGCTATGCTCTCCATGAGCTCATAAAAGACCCCTGGGGGACATTTTCACTTTTTTTTTTTTACATTATTTTTTTTCTCTTTTACAAGTTTTCCCCTGTTACTGGGGCATCTATAAGTTACAGGAGAAATGACCACCTGTCACTGGGGATTGTGATCAGAGCTGTACTGGGTCCCAGCAGCTCCGATTAACCCCTTTATACCCGGCGGTCACATGACAGCCGAGTCTATGGAGGCGGTGGAAGCGCCGGCTCTGCTCACACTTATCTCATTTGTACAGTGTACATACAGAATACCACTAATTATACCTGGTGATAGGGCTGTTATTACAGTACCTCCCTAAATAAATATTGTACATTGCTTATAGCACCTGTGTAGTGAACAATATATACCTATACATGAAAATCATAAAAATTAGAGATGAGCAAGTACTACAATCCTCGGGAGCTCGTTACTCGAGTCGAGCTTTTCCCGATGCTCGAGTGCTCGTTTCGAATAACGAACCCCATTGAAGTCAATGGGAGACTCGAGCATTTTTCAAGGGGACCAAGGGTCTGCACAGGGAAGCTTGGCCAAACACCTGGGAACCTCAGAAAAGGATGGAAACACCACGGAAATGGACAGGAAACAGCAGGGGCAGCATGCATGGATGCCTCTGAGGCTGCTTAATCGCACCATTATGCCAAAATTATGGGCAACAGCATGGCCATGACAGAGTGACCGAATGAGGCTAGATAGCATCTAAAACATCCAATAATTGACCCTGACACTATAGGGGACGGCATGCAGAGGCAGCGGCAGCAGCGGCAGGCTAGAGAGTGTCATGGCGACATACCCTAAATGGACTCAGGCTTCAAACCAATGGGTGGCAGAGAGGAACCAAAGGAGGTGAGCAAGAAGCGCTGAAATGATTTCCTATGTGAACAAAAGGTTGATGGTATATTTAGTCGATAACACAGCATGGTGGCGACATAGTGACCAAGTTCCATAATGTATCTGGTGAAACACCCGAAAAATGAGTGTGACACAGCTCGTTTGCTAAGGGGACGATGTATGGAGGCAGCTATGTGGACGACTTTTGAGGGCAGCTATGGAGATGACGTGTGGAAGTAGCAATGGAGACAACGTGTGGAGGCAGCTATAAAGACTACATGTGGAGGCTGCTATGGAGACAATTAAATTTGGATAGTGCCTGTATGTGGCACTCCCAAAGATTGTTTAAAACAGAGGACCGGGTAGGTGGCCCTCCAGAAAAATTAAATACATAGAGTACTATAGCTAGAGCCAGTTGGCCCTGGCAAAAAATAGCCAGTTTCCTCTGCATTAGTGTACAAAGAGGAGGAGAAGGAGGAGAATGAGGAGGAGTGCATACATTATTCAAGTTGAGCTTCTTTCACCTGGTGGAGAATGAAAATCCGGAGAAATCCAGGATTTATTCATCTTGAGCGTCAGCCTGTCAGCGCTGTCAGTCAACAGGCGTGTACGCTTATCGGTGATGATGCCACCAGCTGCACTGAGAACCCGCTCAGACAACACGCTATCGGCAGGGCAGGCAAGAACCTCAGTAGTTGTAGGGAGCTGTGTGATCATTTATTATGATGGTATGGTCAGTTACGTTCTCCCTCACCATCTTTCTGTAAAGATCAGCCCTACTCTCCCGAGACTGGGGAATGGTGACAGTGTCTTGCTGGGGTGACATAAAACTGGCAAAGGCCTTGTAAAGCGTACTCCTGCCAGTGCTGGAAAAGCTGCCTGCTCGCCTACTCTCCCTCACTACTTGTCCCGCAGAAGGGATGAGAGTGGAAAGATTTCGCTTGTACCGTGGGTCCAGGAGAGTGAATACCCAGTAATCGGTGCTGGAATAAATTCTTTGAACGCGAGGGTCACGGGATAGGCAGCCTAGCATGAAATCTGCCATATGCGCCAGAGTCCCAACGCGCAAGAATTCACTCCCCTCACTGCCCTGACTGTCCATTTCCTCCTCCTCCAACTCAAAATTGAACAGTGAAGGACTGAACAATGCTCCCCTCTTCTGTCTCGCCAACATTCTCCTCCTCTTCCTCCTCATCCTCCTCCACCTCCTCCGATATGCACTGAGAAACAGACCTGACGGTGCTTTGGCTATCAACAAGGGAATCTTCTTCCCCCGTCTCTTGTGACGAGCGCAAAGCTTCCGACTTCATGCTGACCAGAGAGTTTTTCAACAGGCCAAGCAGTGGGATGTTGAGGCTGATGATGGCGGCATCGCCACTCACCATCTGTTTTGACTCCTCATAGTTACTCAGCACCTGACAGATATCAGACATCCACGTCCACTCCTCATTGTAGACTTGAGGAAGCTGACTGACCTGACTACCAGTTCTGGTGGAAGTTGACATCTGGCAGTCTACAATCGCTCTGCGCTGCTGGTAAACTCTGGATAACATGGTTAATGTTGAATTCCACCTCATGGGCACGTCGCACAACAGTCGGTGAGCGGGCAGTTGGAGGTGGCGCTGCGCTGCCCTGAGAGTGGCAGCATCTGTGCTGGACTTCCTGAAATGCACACAGATGCGGCGCACCTTCATGAGCAAATCAGACAGATTGGGGTATGTCTTGAGGAACCACTGAACTATGAGATTTAACACATGGGCCAGGCATGGCACATGTGTCAGTCTGCCGAGTTGCATAGTCGCCACCAGGTTACGGCCGTTGTCACACCCAACCATGCCTGGCTTCAGGTTCAGCAGTGCCAGCCACAGATCTGTCTGCGCCGTGATGCCCTGTAATAGCTATTGGGCGGTGTACCTTTTATCGCCTAGGCTCAACAGTTTGAGCACCACCTGCTTTCGCTTAGCGACGGCACTGCTGCTGTGCCTAGAGCTACCGACTGATGGCGCCATGCCCACGGATGGTAATTCGGAGGAGGAGGTGGAGGAGGGGTGGGAGGAGGAGGAGGCATAGTAGGCCAGATAGACCTGGACTGAGGTAGGCCCCGCAATCCTCGGCGTCGGCAGTATATGAGCAGCCCCATGGTCAGACTCGGTCCCAGCCTCCACCAAGTTAACCCAATGTGCCGTCAGCAATATATAGTGGCCCTGCCCGGCAGCACTCGTCCACGTGTCCGTGGTCAGGTGGACCTTGTCAGAAACGGCGTTGGTCAGGGCACGGGTGATGCTGTCTGACACGTGCTTGTGCAGGGCTTGGACGGCACATCGGGAAAACTAGTGGCGGCTGGGAAGCGAATACCGAGGGGTGGCCACCGCCATGAGGTTGCGAAAGGCCGCACTCTCTACCAGCCTATAGGGCAGCATCTCCAGGCTGAGTAATTTGGAGATGTGGACATTGAGGGATTGGGCGTGTGGGTTGCACTGTATTCCCTCTTGCGCTCCAGCGTCTGGGGTATAGAGAGCTGGAAGCTGCGCATGGAGACATTGGTGGACGCTGTGGAGGATCGTGGAGAAGAAGGTGTGGTTTTCGCCCGGGGGGTGTTTGTGCCTGGGTCCTGGGCAGGGGGCTGACTAGCAGAGGCAGCAAATGACACAGGGGAAGGAGCAGTGGTGGACCCGGCCGGAGGTGAACGGCCTTGGTTCCATTGAGTGGGGTGTTTAGCATTTATATGCCTGCGCATACTGGTGGTGGTGGTTAAGCTGGTAGTGGTGGAACCCCTGCTGATCCTGGTGTG
This sequence comes from Engystomops pustulosus, assembly GCF_040894005.1. Lineage (NCBI taxonomy): Eukaryota > Metazoa > Chordata > Amphibia > Anura > Leptodactylidae > Engystomops > Engystomops pustulosus. Next base: position 20,736,369 of record NC_092417.1, read on the forward strand.
GTACAGGTTGCACACCACAGTCCGTCGGTCATCCGGTGTTTCTTTAAAGAACCTCCAGACTTTAGAAAATCTAGCCCTCGCCACGGGAGCTTCATAACGTGAAACATTTGGCGCTGATGCACCAGCTCTGGCCCTGCCTCTCCGTCTGGCCCCACCACTGCCTCTTCCAACCTGTTCTCGTATAGGACTCGCCTCCGTCTCAGAAGCACTGTGTTCACCCGGCCTATCAACCCAGCTTGGGTCTGTCCCCTCATCATCCTCCGATCCCTCAGTCTGCTCCCCCCTCGGACTTCCTGCCCTGACAACAACTTCACCACTGTCTGACAACCATGTCATCATCATCTGACACCTCTTTACACACTTCTTCCACTACGTCAAGAAGGTCATCATGACCCACAGACTGGGACTGGTGGAAAACCTGGGCATCAGGAAAGAGCTCAGACGGGGGGCAGACTGGGGGGAAGGAGGTTGAGGTGGAGGAGCTGGAGGAGTGCTCACTTGGGTAACATGGGTGGACTGCGTGGAAGACTGACTGGTGGACAAATGGCTAGAAGCATTGTCCGCAATCCACGAAATCAGCTGTTCGCAGTGTTCTGGCCTCAACAGTGCTCTACCACGAGTCCCAGTAAGTTGAGACATGAAGCTAGGGAGTGTAGCTCTGCGGCGTTCCCCTGCTCCCTCATAAGCAGGTGGTGTCTCACCCTGCCCAGGATCACGGCCTCTGACCCCTGCAGTAGTTGGACGCCCACGCCCTCGTCCTCTACCCCTAGCCCTCGGGTTCAACATTTTCAAAATTAAAGTCTATTGTATAGACAAAACAGAAATATAAACTGTAAATTTTTTTGTGTTTTTTGGGGGGTTTTTTTGTGGTTTTTTATTTTTTTTTAGAACAAAACGTGCAGAAGAAATCACACAGCAACAACAGAAGATGATGATTGCTATGGCTAGTTTCTAACCTACACTGAAAGCACACAACAGGATTTTGTGCTGTGCCTGTGACTTTCAGTTTTGAGAAGAAAAAAAAAAATCGGCAGACTGTGCCTAATTCAATCAAACCCCTAATAAATTGTCCCACTTAGGTGTTTGAGGTGGATATTTGTGTCACTAAGAGCTAAATAGAACGTTCCCAAGTCTCCCTGCAAATTCGTCACAATATGGTACTAGCTGCACTACTAGTGCCAGCAAGCCCAGCCACAAGCAAATAAAAAAATAAAAAATATAACGCTATTCTAGCCCTAAGAAGGGCTGTTGGGTTCTTGTAGAATCACTCCTGCCTAACTGTTCTGACACCCTCAATCCGTCCCTGTGACCGAGTTGTCAGACAGCTAAACTCTTTTCCTATCAATTCAAGCTGGACGCAGGGGGTCCTTTTCAACTTTTATTAATAAGATCAGTGTAAAACTACAAGAAAATAACAGCATTCATTACAAGAGACACAGCATATATCAGTACATCACATTCTGTAAGATACATGAATTGCATAATAACTCACAGACTGTTCTATGATGAGGAAAACAACAGATAAACTAACTGCCCAAGAGAGAGACATTAGTATGTGCAGCTTCTATGTAGCAAGATGGCAGCTGAAGAGGCTGGCTAGAGAAAGGCATGATGGGAAAGTAAGGAAGCCTAAGTAGGAAAAGGTTAGTCTGCACAGAAACATGAGGCAGAATAAATAAGGCTGCAATACAAGAATCTATCAGCAGGTGGAGCTGCTGGAAAACCACTTAGATATAGACACTCCCCGTCTGGTTTCCAAGGGATACCACATGAACATTTTAACATTTTAACTAGAGAGAAATAGAACAAGTTCAAAAACAGGTCTAAGAAACAGCTTTCCATTTTGCTTGTCCCAAAATGTCCCATGCCAAGGACCGTGCCGGACAGGCAGGTGGTCGTAGTGGCTGGGGATGTCGCTGTACCTTGGCAGGTCGCAAGGTTTCTGCATGTAGTTTGGGATCTGGTGTTGGGCGTCCTGAAGAAGGCTGAGCATCGGCTCCACATAACCGTTCTCTGAGTGTTTGGACTGCTGCGCCGGAGGGTCTGTAATGATGGCATAAGGGATCTCAGTGGTGCTCAGAGAGGAGGTGCTGGAGCTGCAATCTGACTCTTTGATACAATCTTTGAAGCCATTTTTCAGTGTGCGTGTGTTCTGTTTTCTTCCCACACAACATGCACCTGAGAGAGAGTAATCTGTATTTATCCTGCACATTGCTGGGGAAAAAACACGTTCGGCATGTCATGATCTTGCCTTTGTTGGTAGCACAAGAAAAGCCCCAGTAAGGTCATTATGATCAATAGGACAATGACGCCAATAATGGCACTTGCTGATTGTCTCTCAGAGCCATGCACAGGGCTGATCTTGGTGTAAGGGTTTAGTTTCTCCATCTTTAGGGCAGCTTGATCACAGTGGATGCCCTTGAAACAAGGGTTGCAATAACAGGTTCCAGTAACATGGTCACTGGTTGCATTGTGTGGACACTCAAACATCTGACGGCAGTCATTTCCGAAAGTCTCTGGCAGACATTTCTGTTTGCAATGTTTACCTGTGAATCCTGTTCTTTGTGTGTACTGCTCAGTGATGTGGTCACAGTTGGCTTCATTGTGGCACTGACAGACATTGGCAGAGTCCTTTCCATAAAATGAATATGGGAACCTTTTGGTGATCACATCTCTATGATGGTGGCATGCTTGCCTTCTCTGGTATTCAGGTGTGCTGAGTTGGGGAGCTTCTCTCGGTGAACATCCCCTGTGATGACCCATCCTAAGTCTAGTTTCTGAGCGTAGGGCGAGTTAAAAGGACCATTTCTCTGCTTCCTCACTTTGTGAACTCTGATAATGTCTCTACCCAGCAAAAGGACCAACTTGGCTTGAGGATCCAGTGTGGGGATGATGGTGTGGGGATCTGTTCCCTATTGTTTGGGATTGAATTACACTCTATTAGTGTAGGGAGGGGTAAGGATGTCTGACCATCTATAGATTCAATTTGGTAACCTGTGGCTCTTCTCCCAGTTTCTTTGCTCATTCCTGTACATGTTTTAAGAGAGTAAGACAAATTAAGTCCTTTGATTTTAAAGATGTCAAAGAAGGCTGTACTTGCAAGTGACCTGTTGCTCTGGTCATCCAGGATGGCGTACAGTTACACTGCTCTTTCTCTGTGACCTATGGAGTAAACTATAACAGGACAGATCTTTGAGCAAGATGTGTTACCTAGATCTTCTCCGCAAATCTGAGTACACAGGGGTGACACATCAGGAGGTGCACTGTCTATCCTCTCCCCACCGTGCTCTGAAGTACTGTCTGATGGTGAGGGAATCTGTGGTGCTGGCCCTGGGTGTAGAGCTGTAATGTGTTCTTGGCTGTTGCACTCGGAGCAAGAAATACTGGCATTGCAATCTCTGGCTAAGTGAGATGTAGATGCACACAACACCTGTAGCATATGTCATTCTCCTAGAGGAACATCCTGCGGTCCTTAAGAGATTTGTTCCTGAAACTTCTACACTTCTGCAGTGAGTGAGGCTTTTTATGTAAGGGGCACTCAGTGTTTGGGTCTTTTGTTAGTGTCCCACTGGTTTCTGGTATACCATCAGTCTCATATGATAAATCGTCAGGAGATACATTTGTTTTGTGTACGGTGATAGGTGTGCCTCTGGGGTTACGAATTAAAGCAAGATTACCTGTACCTGGGTTGATGAGGTCTACGGTGGAAAAGTCAAAACTAGGATCATTCCTGATCTTCGCCTGCTGACGTATGAAATCTACAAAAAAGAAGAATGGTGGGAACTGCACGTTGTGTCTTTCTTTGTACTCTGAGCCCCGGTTCATCCATTTCTCCTGTAAACTGTAAGGTAGCTTCTGCACTATGAATTTGATGCCTCTAGCTGTATCTAAGGACGTGAGGCCTAGCAGGTCTCCTTCAGACTTGGCAACTTGTAGTTCTGTCAGGAGGTCGCTCAATGCTCTTAGCTTGTGAAAGCTTTTTTTTGAGATTTTTGGAAAGTCCTGTAACCTTTTAAAGAGGGATTCTTCTATCATCTCTGAGGAGCCGTAGCACTCATTGAGCCTCTCCCATAACATGTCCAAGCCTCTGCTCGGGTAGTTGATGTTAATATCTCTGATGCGTTTTGCGTGCTCTGTCGACTCGTCTCCTAGCCACTTCACTAACAGGTCCATCTCTTCGCTTGCAGAGAGGTCAAGGCCTGCTGTGGCATTTCTGAAAGAAGCTCTCCATGCTCTGTAACTTTCAGGGCAGTCGTTAAATTTTGAGAGACCTTTGGTGAGCAGCTCATGGCGTGCAAAGAACTCGAGGAAAGGTGGTAGCTCTTGGTCTCTGAGAGGGTGATCTGGATGAGCATTGCTGTGGTGAGGATTAGTTGAGCAATTGTTATAGAACGCATTGCTGTCACTGTAGTAATTGTCAGCACCTTCTGTCCTGAAAGCGGTCACTGAGTGGTTGGGATCCATAGGTCTGGATGCAGGTTGCATGGAGGGTAATTGGTAGACAGAATTACCTTCATGCTTAGGGTGGTGTGTGAGGGTTGTTGACTGAATGACAGGATGTTGTCTTAGATGATCAGCAGAGTTTGATCTCACCCTTTGAAGTGGATGTAGGTACTGGTCTAACTGGGCTTGCTGTAGCACGTAATCTGAAGTGCGCTGCGAGATATCCTGGTGACCAAGTTCAGGTTCTGGTTCGAGTTTTATGCTGGCTCCTTCACACGTGCCGCATACTGCTGCTTCTAAATCCTGCGCCTCGGCTTCTGCCGCTGCTGCTTCCATGTCCACAGCAAGTTTTGCAAGGTTGGCTTCTAGGTTTGCTTTTTCTTTCTTTAATTTCAGTTCTTTCTCAGCAAAGGCAGCTCTCGCTTTGGTAGCTTCTGCCTTTGCCCTGGCGGTTGCAGCTGCAAGGCTGCTCTTAGATGTACTTGAAGCTGCTGAGCTGACATGGGACCGTGCAGCAGATTCTCTGTCTGACATTGTGGTGTCGTTTCAGCGGCTTACAGCAAGTTATCTATGGGTGTGAGAGTGAGACAGACATACAGAGAGAACAGAGTCATCCCCCCATAGGAGATGGTGGGGGTAGGGAGTAGGGACAGAGACACAGGTGACACGTTGTTGCTTAGTGCTCCATCCACCTTCTCCCCCAGAGCATTCAAATAAACTTTATTATATATAGTGAAATCCTGGGACTGCCCCTCACAATCTACATAAACATGTGACTGATGACATAAGAGAACGCATGATGCCATATATGTCCTTTACATAAAGCTGATGAGAAAGCTAGAATGTGCAACTAAATATATAAATAGTCTTTAGTGATGGGGGAAGTCTTGCAGAGTCCAGCTACAGCTGTCATTCACAAACTTGTACAATGTCTATTCTTGTCAGAGGTCAACGATCTAAGACAGCCAGCACAAGGCAATAATTGTGTTCACATAAACTTATTACATTATTATTTTATTTGCATTCACATTTCCTCCTTTTGAACACATTTATTGCCTCCTTATGTCGTTGCACCCAAACAGCTACTTCTGGCCGGATCCCCCGGACCAGGACACTCGAACGTCATTCACCAGTTGGGCCACAACCTCATAAGGAAACACTACAACTCTGGAACTGTTGCAGACCCGTCATTTCACTATATCTAAGGGATTGTATCAAATAAAGTATTGAAGTAGGGTGATCTTCTTATGCAGCGCCAAACTCCAGTAGTTCAAGGGTCACATCATCTGACTTCAGAAAGCTTTAATCATCTCCCCTTGGACTCTGCTGGGCTTGGACCACTTTGGACTTGTACTGTTTCAGCATCTTCAGCTGTTGCTTTAAATTACCTTACACAAAAGCAAAACACAAGCTTAAAAGACAGCAAAAACAGCAAAAATACATATCCCTACCAACAATACATTTAAAATCCCTAAAATTGATTAATCCCTCAAGGCCACCACCAGTTGACTAAACAAACTAAGACAGGACGGTCACTAGAAATTCTCATCCTCTACTGAGTTAGAAATTATGGTTGAATTTTTTTCCCTTAACCTTTAAACCTGCTCAACATCATGTTAGACCCACAAAGACCAGTATGATCTATATATAACTGATAGAACCCACCACCTGGCACATGTCATACTATTTTAACAATACTATGCCAGGTCCCAATAATTTAACAAAAAACTACTTCCATAAATAGGAAACACATAATAAAAATTATATTTTACTATGGTCACATGATGTTCAACAAGCTTATAGTCCCAATACTCCTACAGAAATTAAAAAGGCTGACACATAAACAAGGAGACATATAACAAGTGGTTTTCCTGATTTCTCATCAGTTGACAAACATTTCTCATTAGTTAACACAAATTTCCAGTTCCTGATTATTGATGATTTCTCATTAGTTAACAAACATTTGTCATTGCCTCCTGAACTCCAATCTGGATGGGCTAATTCAGTCTTTCCACCTTCCCTTCCCACTGCTCTTCAGACTATGGAGTGTGGAAATCTGACCTCTTTATCCAGAATATTTAAAACATTCAGTTTTGAGTGAAGATTGTACCTTTTCATTAAACATAATATCTTTATCACTCTTCCTGGTACATCTACCTTCTGTACACCTGAGGAGAGATCTGCACATAGACCAGAACATCCTTATACTCACCAACCCTTGACAGTCTCTAGTTACCCTTTGCAGTCGCTGAGATGTGTAAGCTGCTCTCTCCATGTGTCTTTCTGTAACTCACATAGTTTTGTAAGGTTATGGCAGATACATATATCATTGCACAAATTTGGCACATTGCTAGATCCCAGGGTGACCCATCATCATGCAAACATAGTCCTTGTCCTGACACTTGTCCCTCCATTCTCAAACTAAACCATTATGGAAACATAGTTCTAGGCAGACACTATTTTCTTCCTGCTCCAATCACTCCAAGATACACTGAAGGCTTCCCAGTGCTTCCTCTCAGCCATTGGGATCCATCCTTGCAGCTCATCTAACACGACTACAGGACCTTTATCCTCCACAGTCATGAAAGAGACCATATCCTATAGGAAAGGTAGAGCAGAGCAGCAGCCTCAGCTGCCTCATCAGATAACATGTGTGTGCCCACACCTTGATAATACATAATACAGAGGCAGTGCCAGGATCTCAAACACTCATCAACATTCATCATGAGATTTCCTGAGGACCCAGCAAGGTCTTACATCTCAGGCTTGGCCATAACCACAATACTAAAGACACCTCTTACCAGCTTACATGTATCAGCGAAGCCCTCAGCTCCCCCTACTTTGACAGGGCAGGAGTGGTTCTCTATCCCAGCTGTCAGGATGGTAAGAAGATCTCTGATCTAGTAGGTTCCTCAGGATGAAATCTACAAGACAACCTAAAGTATCAGTTAGACAATGAGCAATGTAGTCACCTGTGTACTATGAGAATTCCCTGTGACCAGTCTGTATTCTATCCCACAGTCCCATATGTCTGTCATTCCTTATTCAACCATATCTCCCGTCTTTTTGGGCCCTGAATATGTAATATAGCAGGGTACAAAATACACCACTAATTATATAAAAACAGAATTTAATAAAGGAAGAATTTCATGCCCACTCAATAGGAGACTAAGTATCTCACTAACTTAAACAACTGGACTAAAACATAATTAAGAATAATATTTGTTTGTGACCTTGTAAATCCATATAAGAAGCAATTTGAATAGCTCAGGTAATAAATAAGCAAAAAGTGGTATATACACAAATACAAAGTAAACATTTAGTGAAGATGCATAGAGAAACCATTCTTCCACAATAGTCTCAGACAGACCCTAGGTTGTTATTTCTTTATGATCCACACACAAGGAAACTTTGCACCTGTTGTAGACAACAAATAAGAAAGACAAATCACTATATGTGACATCTGTCTGACATCACAAATGAAACAAATGACACCAAAAAGGGTAGTACAAAATACATTTCACATAAATAGACAATGGGCCCACAAGACACTTGTGACAAATTTTTCACTGGAGCTCCAACTACAACTGCGCAGAATTAACACATAGAACATTCAATTGTACATCACATATAAACAAATTAAACAAAAACATTGCCAAGATCTTAATTGCAAATGTATTCAATCTTATAATTTACCTTATACATTGAATGACTGGGCAGGCCTTTACCCAGGCACCAAAAACCATAAGTAATACAATACCTAACATGTGCAATAATACATTGACTCTACACTTAAGTGACATTTAAACAGACACCAAAAATGTGACATAACCTATTCTTAGCCCCAAATGGCCACAGATGTCACTTTGCTCCTGTCAATCAATTGGCATGGATCCAAAATTCCACAGCACATAACACCAAAAAGCAAAGGCATGCACCTAAAAATAGGAACGTAAAATTTTTACATCCACAAAAATGCACATGCACAATTACACAAAAACAGACGAAATGCACACAGAATGCAATATTTAACTGAGCTCATTTGTTGTCACGTGACCTGGTACCAATGAACCAATTTGAAGGATATCCATTACATTTTACATCAAACATTTTCAACATATTGAAATTACAAATAGAAAGTTCTCTCTTTTAACTCACATTACCTGGAAAAGAACATAAACACGTTAATTCACTAATACTATTTCCAGATAAGGCACAATTCTTAAAGTTGTTAAAAGTTACTGTTAGTTCATTATGTCTAGCTCTCCAAATCACATCACTTAAATCTCTAGCTCCCAAGGGCCGCATCTTTTAACTGCCTTCTCCGTACATTGTCTAGTAACTATCTCTGCTGCCGTAGCTCCCCACTCTCTGTGGTCTTTCCTGCATTAGCTTTAGACCCCGATATTCCCATCCACACCTGACCTTAATACAGGCGCAACTAATTAACTACCGGTCTGCACCTTACCTTACCACACGTGCCACTACAGTAATTAAACAAAAGAAGTTGATCAGACTTCTGATATCGCAGGCCGTAACGCAATCCCTCACCTGAAAAAATCAGTAACTATCACCGGGTGTAGCAAAACCAATCTGCACCCTACCTTCACAGCCAACCTGATTTCCACCGGATCAAGCGTCTAGCATCAACTTGTATACCGCAGCTGGTTAAACTACCACCAGAATCTGCTAGGCTCCATGCAGAATGGCCGTAAACAACATCAATTAGTTACTTAACAAATGTAGGAGCACTCAACCTTAAATTTCTAAACTAGAACGGCCCCTAGATGCTTTCCTAATTACTACTCAAAGCTAGTTCTTAACAACCTGTATCACTTTCACAACCTAGGAACATCACACAGTCAGTTTCTTATTCTAACAACAATTAAACATACACAACTGTACATATACACAACCCATAGAAAACTAGGTCCATATACTTCCTACTTAACAACGAGAAAACAATACCTGGACAGCAGCTAATACAATTTTGTCAATTGTCTTACTCACCAGTCCAATAGTGCGATTCCCTGTTGTCCTGTTAGCCACTGCCCGCCATGAATTATTTCTTTTGGTTCCTTCCATAATCCCGGACGAGCCCCCAAGTAATGTCGTTGCAGCGGCTTACAGCAAGTTATCTATGGGTGTGAGAGTGAGACAGACAGACTGAAAGACATACAGAGAGAGCAGAGTCATCCCCCCATGGGAGATGGTGGGGGTAGGGAGTAGGGACAGAGACACAGGTGACACGTGCTTGCTTAGTGCTCCATCCACCTTCCCCCCCCAGAGCATTCAAATAAACTTTATTATATATAGTGAAATCCTGGGACTGCCCCTCACAATCTACATAGACATGTGACTGATGACATACGAGAACACATGATGCCATATATGTCCTTTACATAAAGCTGATGATAAAGCTAGAATGTGCAACTAAATATAAAAATAGTCTTTAGTGATGGGGGAAGTCTTGCAGAGTCCAGCTACAGCTGTCATTCACAAACTTGTACAATGTCTATTCTTGTCAGAGGTCAACAACCTAAGACAGCCAGCACAAGGCAATAATAGTGTTCACATAAACTTAATACATTATTATTTTATTTGCATTCACAGTGGCTATATACTGCTTGACTGCTTGCTGATAGAAGACAGTATCTGTGCTTCAACCCCGTTATATAGTAGTCATTTTACTGTTCTGACACCCTCAATCCATCTCTGTGACCGAGTTGTCAGACAGCTAAACTCTTTTCCTATCAATTCATTAAGCTGGACGCAGGGGGTCCTTTTCAGCTTTTATTAATAGGATCAGTGTAAAACTACATGAAAATAACAGCATTCAGTTCAAGAGACACAGCATACATACCTCCCAACTTTTGGGCAAGGGAGAGAGGGACACAAAGTCCCTCCCCCTTTTTCTAAACCACGCCCATTGTCCCACCCACAGGCATAATATAATTTCGAACTTGATGGTCCCCACATGGTACAACGCCCCTTAATTTGGCCCCCCTTCCCGTGGACCAATATAATATCCCCTAATGCAACTCTGCAACATGTAAAACATATAAGACCCCTCTTTAATTTTATTCTGCCTTCACATTTGGTTTTCAGCTTTTATTTTTTCCCCAAACTTAAACATAAATCTATCTGTACTCCTACCCCGACCCCTCCTCACATGGTGTGGTCCCTGTCCTCCATCCTCCTCCTGTAGTCTCCTGTCCTCCATCCTCCTCCTGTCCTCCATCCTCCTCCTGTAGTCTCCTGTCCTCCATCCTCCTCCTGTAGTCTCCTGTCCTCCATCCTCCTCCTGTACTCTCCTGTCCTCCATCCTCCTCCTGTACTCTCCTGTCCTCCATCCTCCTCCTGTACTCTCCTGTCCTCCATCCTCCTCCTGTACTCTCCTGTCCTCCATCCTCCTCCTGTAGTCTCCTGTCCTCCATCCTCCTGTAGTCTCCTGTCCTCCAGCCTCCTCCTGTAGTCTCCTGTCCTCCATCCTCCTCCTGTAGTCTCCTGTCCTCCATCCTCCTCCTGTAGTCTCCTGTCCTCCATCCTCCTCCTGTCCTCCAGCCTCCTTCTGTAGCCTCCTGTCCTCCAGCCTCCTCCTGTAGCCTCCTGTCCTCCAGCCTCCTCCTGTAGCCTCCTGTACTCCAGCCTCCTCCTGTAGCCTCCTGTCCTCCAGCCTCCTCCTGTAGCCTCCTGTCCTCCAGCCTCCTCCTGTAGCCTCCTGTCCTCCAGCCTCCTCCTGTAGCCTCCTGTCCTCCAGCCTTCTCCTGTAGCCTCCTGTCCTCCAGCCTCCTTCTGTAGCCTCCTGTCCTCCAGCCTCCTTCTGTAGCCTCCTGTCCTCCAGCCTCCTCCTGTAGCCTCCTGTCCTCCAGCCTTCTCCTGTAGCCTCCTGTCCTCCAGCCTCCTTCTGTAGCCTCCTGTCCTCCATCCTCCTCCTGTAATCTCCTGTCCTCCATCCTCTTCCTGTATCCTCCTGTCCTCCATCCTTCTCCTGTAGCCCCCTGTTCTCTATCCTCCTCCTGTAGCCCCCTGTCCTCCAGCCTTCTCCTGTAGCCTCCTGTCCTCCATCCTCCTCCTGTAATCTCCTGTCCTCCATCCTCTTCCTGTATCCTCCTGTCCTCCATCCTTCTCCTGTAGCCCCCTGTTCTCTATCCTCCTCCTGTAGCCTCCTGTCCTCCAGCCTTCTCCTGTGATCCTCTGTCCTCCATCCTCCTCCTGTCCTCCAGCCTTTTCCTGTGACCCCCTGTCCTCCATCCTCTTCCTGTAGCCTCCTGTCCTCCAGCCTCAATCTGGGTCCTCCTGTTCCCCAGGCTCCTGTGGCCTCCTGTCTTCCAGCCTCATTCTGTGACCTCCTGTCCTCTATCCTCCTTCTGTGGCCTCCTGTCCCCCAGCCTCCTCCAACATCATCCTGTCCTCCAGCATCCTCCTCCTCCTTGTTCCCCCGCCTCCTCCTGTCCCCAGTCTCCTCCAGTCTCCTCCTCCTGTCCCCAAGGATACAAAAATTATAGGTTTTATAATGTTTTTATACTTTTACAAAAATTAAAACCTCCTCTGCATTTTGCCATCTTCTGATGCTAATAACTTTTTCATACTTCAGTGTACGGAGCTGTGTTTGGTGTCATTTTTTGCGAGATCAGATGACATTTTCAATGTTACCATTTTTAGGACAGTACGGCCTTTTAAACAATTTTTTACATGTTTTATATTTTGCAAAATGGCAAAAAAGTGTCATTTTTCACTTTGGGCGCTACTTTCCGTTATTTTTTGGGTTTAAACTCTGGGAATAACCGTTATTATATTTTGATAGATTTCAGACAATTTGATACCTAACATGTTTGTGATTTCAACTTTGAGCACGATTTTCTGTTACGGGGTTAAACGCAGTGAAAAAACATTATTTTATTTTGATAGATCGGGCTGATAGCATATTGTAATGCATGGGTTAAGCCGAAGTACCTTCGGGTCTTCTTGAGACCCGACACTGCCATGGCGACGGATCGCCGCTCCCCGATGACGTCACGGGGAGCGTCGATCCTCGGAAAGATGGCGGCGCCCATGCGCCGCCATCTTTTTGAAACCGCCGGCAGCTTTGCCGGTGGCGATCAGCAGGAAAAACCCGCGATCGGTGCCGGCACCGATCGTGGGTGTTACCGGTAACACTTTGCTGCAACTTGCATCTTTTATATATGCAACTGTGCACTAATAGATGGGGAAGATTTTCTACATACACTAGAGACTGATGTGTCTAGGTTTGTTCTCATCCTGGTACCGGGGAGCCATTTTTGGCCATAAAAGAGTTAATTTGAAAGTCACCTGTACAACTGAAGTAAGGGCGGTTAAGACCTAGATAAAAATCTCTAACAAACACACACTAAAATCTCAATACATTCTTCATGGTCTTACGCCAAATTGTTGTGTGGCGTCACAAATCACCAATGAAGTATGACCTATGCCCCAGGAACATGATCATTCTTTTGAGGTTCTTGTAAAGCATTTTCCTGTAAAGGACAATGCTTCGTCTTATCTTTGGAAGATTCTGTGTCATCAATTCGCCTGTTAAAGAGAAACACGGTAGTTAAATAGGTAATAAGGTTGAAAATAAAAAGACACATTTCAATCACGTTCATCCAATGAAGAAAAGGGATAGAATTGAGAAGGAGAACAATACTATATTCTCTCATAACTCTCAATGTTATTTTGCTGTAAAAAGCATTTAGACCCTTCTTGAAGCTCTCTGCTGTCCCTGCTGTGATCAGCGCCTAAGCTTGGCTATTCCACAGATTGACAGTTCTTACAGTAAAAAAGTTCTTTCGCCTCTGGTGATTAAACCTTGTTTCCTCAGGACGGCGGCCCCTTGTCTTTTGATATGATTTAACCTGGAGCAACTTTCCACCATATTTTTTGTATGGACCATTCATATACATGCGGTCCCCTACTTAAGGACACCTGACTTACAGACGACCCCTAGTTAAAGACAGACCCCTCTGCCCACTGTGACCTCTGGAGAAGTCTCTGAATGCTTTACTATGGTCCCAGACTGCAATGATCAGCTGTAAGGTGTCTGTAATGAAGATGTATTTATTTTTTACATCAAAAAATTTTGAAACTCCAATTGTCACTGGGGCAAAAAAAATTTTTGTCTAGAATATACAGTTTCGACTTACATACAAATTCAACTTAAGAACAAACCTATGGAACCTATCTTGTACGTAACCCGGGGACTGCCTGTATTTATATAAACTAATCATGTCCCCTCATAGCCGTCTCTTTTCTTAAAAAAAAAATCTAATTCCTTTCATCTTTCCTTATAACTGAGACCCTCCATACCCCTTGTCATTTTTGTGGCTCTACGTTGAACCCTCTCCAGCTCCAGGCCCTCCTTTTTATGGACCGGTGCCCAGAACTGGACAGCATATTCCAGGTGAGGCCGAACCAATGCCTTGTATAGTGGTAATATTACATCCCTATCACGAGAGTCCTGACCTCTTTTAATAACTAGTAATTTATGTACAAAACAGACAAAAATTCTTCCATACAAAGATCTAGATTTGGAATCCAAGACCAAATTAGTTTGATATGGGTTGATGAACTGAAATATTTAGAATGAAGGCAGAAATTGGGGACAGGGACAGTTGTAGCCTTGTTACAGTTCGTGACGTTTTTGGTTCCAACATATACAGGTATGTCCTTTACCATCTTAATGCTTTGGGACTTTGGAAACAGCACAGCTGACCACTGGACACAACTACAGACCATTACCAGTTGTGGTAAGAACCATCTTTTATTTCCTCTTTGCAAGGTATTTTTTGGATGGTATGGTGCATGGCACTGTGATTTACAGGTACGTGGTATCCCCATTGTTTGATCCACAACCGTTGGGGGTTGTGGTGATCAGTATAGTCGCCTAGGTCGGCGTCTATAGTACGGATTGTTGTTGTTTTTAGAATTCACAACCTGTGACCTTTGTATATTTTAAGGTATATCTAATAAAAATATAAGTTTTAGTTCACAGCCATGCTGATAAATTTTGAATATTGAGTGAACCAGAGGCAAAAACGTCCTTGATTTTGGGCCATAATAATACATGCTTTGTGTTTTGAAGGCAGAAATTGAACAAAGTTGGGAGCAAAACTCCATTTGGTTGTTGGTTTCAGAATCTGTGATGTTATTTTGGAAGTCAAATGGGTTGTCCAGGTACACACACACACGGCTTTAAAAACAATACAAATCTTATCTGTACCTTCTCTTGCGGCACAGCAAGTTAGTTAATCTCTTCCAGAAGACCACTACTACCACCACCACCAACACCACCACAGAAACTACCATGGCAGCCAGAATTATAAACGTGATGGAGGTTCTTTGATCTATGGAGTCACGGCTCTTCTCCTCATCTGCATAAACCAAAAACAGAGTGGGAGATAAAAATGTTATCTAGAGAACACATAAAAATAAGATCTGTGCCAGCAATAGACAACAACATTTTCATACAGTCTACGTAATGACCCACCAGAAGAACAGTAAGAGGCCCCTACCGATATCTATGATATACAGGTTCCAAGGAAATCCATCTCACCAGACAGTACAGCACCACACATGTGTTGACCGATTGTCTGAGGTCCATAGTGGGACATACACTAAGGTTTACTCATACTCATAGGATCTGTTAGTCTGACAACCCCTAAAAGTTTAGTATCAATTTTTTATAACTTTATTTAATTATATCCCTTGAATATGTACCACATAATGTGAGATTAAATTCTTCTTGTTTCATTATATTGTCCAGACAGGTGACATCAGCAATGTAAAGTCCAAGATCATTCTTAGTCAAGTTACTGATGCCCAAAATGGTTCCATTGTAAAACTGCTGATACCGGTTACCGTCATTGTGAACCAAGCCACCGTTTCGAATCTTGGCAATGCGATATTCTGTTCCCTGAATATTGCGTATCCAAGTCACATCTTTCACATTGCTCGGTTCAAACAAAGTTGTCAAATTGATGGATGAATGTAACTTCCTGCATTGGACCTCATGACGAAGAACTTTTCCTACAACAGAACACAGGGACATTTTAGTATTAGTGCATTAGGTACCCAAGAAACCTTCCTCCTGGGAAGCAGAAGCTAAAAAGGAAATTAAATATCCATCTAATATTTCAACTCGTTAAGGACATGACCTTGGTGGGGCCTTCACTGGTTGCACTTTAATGTTGGGCTTTAATGTTGACCAGATTGTGTAGTGTAAATTTGGCCACGGTTAAGGTTTGAACTATTAATGTTGCAAAACCATCATAATATGTGGGGTCTTCCAATATCTGATTATGATATAGGTAGCTGCCTGGGGTCTATTACTGTCCAAAGCAGCTACCAGATTTGATTACCTTTTTTTTAACCTAAAATGGCCAAAAAGGACCCCCTCAATTTTTACCATGAAGTTGGTTTTTTACATTGGTTCTAGTTCCTATCCATTGTCAAATATTTCATTTTACAGGCTCTAGGTGGCACATGGCTGCCTAAATATTGCCTATGCTCCTTTACAAGCTACACCACTTAACCCAGAAGTATAAAAGTGGGGATATAGAAGTCATAGCTGTCAAGACCAACACCATACTGGACTATTTGTGTTACATGCGGCCTCTAGTATGTGTTTGCATGGCCAGAGTTGGGTGGGAACGAATGCTGGAAAGAAATGTGCATACTTTCCCAGTAAGGTGGTTCATATATGACTTGTTGTACATATGAGGGACAAAGCATTTTGGGAGCTAACCGCTCCCTTCAACAGCTCCAAAAATGGGGATGTACCAAAGAAGCGGCACTGCAAAGCTTAGGAGAACAGTAAGAGCTAATCAGCTCAATAATATAAATGTAGCTTCCCGGGTGCCAGTGTCACTTCGCTATTGAAGAAACAGGAGGGCACCGCTCTTAGAGGTCATCCAATAAAACACCCCCTTGGCCCACCATAACCCAATGCTTGGTAGACCTAAAAGCTCAGGAAGAGAGGGAAAAAAATGCAGAAATGAGGAAAGTTTAGGTAGTAAGACCATCTTAATAAGCCTGACTCTGGCAAGAAGATCAAAAACTTTGAACCGTAGTAGAACCCGGGCCTGGTCTAAGTGGGTAGTAGGGCCACATTCAGGGAGAAAAAGCCCCAGACATGTCTGGTGACTCCAAAGCAAGTAATTTTGTTGGAGATGCACAGACCATGGCTAGCGATAGTGTTAGATTTATCCAAGTTAATGTGGAGACCATAAAGGGACCCAAATATTACAAGCATGATATATTATACGGGACACTCACCCTCTGAGATGAAGAAACTTACTGCCAGCAGAAAAAGCAGAGTTTCTACAATACTTCTCATCATGGCGATGCTGGTCAACATCAGAACCAGTGTCCAGTCCAAAGCCAGTAATTTGAATAATCTCCAGTAACCCCTCCTGGCAGTGTGAATGCTATAATGATAGAAAAGATATAAAACCAGTATTAGACAGTCCCAGCATCAGTTATAGGGAGAGACAAGCGAGAAGATGACCTACAGTACAGTAATCTGTTAGACCTCAGAGAGTATAGGAGAGGAAGGCAAAGCCACATTTCTCATCAGTAGATGGTTGTGGGGACATATTTATCATAAGCGAGTTATTCAGTTATTGATTAGAGATGAGCGAGCATACTCGTCCGAGCTTGATGCTCGTTCGAGCATTAGCGTACTCGCAACTGCTTGGTGCTTGGATGAGTATTTCGCCCGCTCGAGAAAATGGCATCTAGCGGCGTTTAGATTTTTGGCGGCCAGAAACAGAGCCAATCACAAGCCAGGAGACTCTGCACTCCACCCAGCATGACGTGGTACCCTTACACGTCGATAGCAGTGGTTGGCTGGCCAGATCAGGTGACCCTGGGATAGACTAGCCGCTGCCCGCGCTGCTCGGATCATTCTGTGTCTGGATGCCGCTAGGGAGCGAGCTGCTGCTGGTCAGGGAAAGCGTTAGGGTGTTATATTAGCTTACTGTTAGGCAGGAGTGATTCTCCAAGAACCCAAAAGCCCAAAAGTGTGCGGTCAGTGTAGGTTAGAAACTAGCCATAGCAATCAAAAACCAGAAAAAAGCAGTGTGTCACTGACATAATTAGGTTAAAAAAACATGACAATTTTTATTAGTATCAAACACTGAACACAAACATGCATATACAATCAATTAAAACTGTACCAAAGTACATACAATTGTCTACCATGTTATGCACTGTGGTTGGTGCAAAAACAAAACACCTCCTGAGTAGGTGGTATACACCTGAACCACCCCTAAACAATGAAGAGACAGGTATAAAGTGCAAATGCATATGTCAAGCTGCCATAGAAGTAAAGGCTAGGTAGATTGATGCCTACAGTGTAATCATAGTATGGAGTCAATACAGGTAATGGAGGCAAACCCTAGTGCAAATAACAAATAACCTGGCAATGAACCAGTAAAGTAGCAGCATACAAACGGGGTGGTGGAGTAGTCAGGAGGTGGAGGGCTCCCCACGCGTTACGTCTCCAACTGGAGACTTTCTCATGGGTAAAAGAAGCCCCCTGTGTTGCTAGACTCCCCTTATATACCCCCCATATTGCACTCACCCTCAGCTGTAGAAACAAGCGTTCGAATCAGGCGCCATGTCCATCAGAAACCGGAAGTCTCCGGATTAGTCACGTGACTCGCGTCGGCGAACAATATATGCGCATGCGCATTGTAAAAAGGCGAACGGCCTTGGTTCCATTGAGTGGGGTGTTTAGCATTCATATGCCTGCGCATACTGGTGGTAGTTAAGCTAGTAGTGGTGGAACCCCTGCTGATCCTGGTGTGGCACAGGTTGCACAACACAGTCCGTCGGTCATCTGCTGTTTCTTTAAAGAACCTCCAGGCTTCCGAAAATCTAGCCCTCACCACGGGAGCTTCACTATGTGAAACATAGGAGCCCCACTGCTCCTTTCCCTGTGTCATTTGCTGCCTCTGCTAGTCAGCCCCCTGCCCAGGACCCCGGCACAAACACCTCCCGCGCGAAAACCACACCTTCGCCTCCACGATCCTCCACAGCGTCCACCAATGTCTCCATACACAGCGTCCAGCTCTCTATACCCCAGACACTGGAGCGCAAGAGGAAATACAGTTCCACCCACCTACACGTCCAAGCCCTCAACATCAACATCTCCAAATTACTCAGCCTGGAGATGCTGCCCTATAGGCTGGTAGAGGCAGAGGCCTATCACAACCTCATGGCGGTGGCCTCCCCTCGGAATTCGGTCCCCAGCCGCCACTACTTTTCCGGATTTGCTGTCCCAGCCCTGCACCAGCACATGTCAGACAACATCATCCGTGCCCTGACCAATGCCGTTTCTGACAAGGTCCACCTAACCACAGACACGTGGACGAGGGCACATTGGGTTAACTTGGTGGAGGCTGGGACCAAGTCTGACCCTGGGGCCACTCATATACTGAAGACCCCGAGGATTGCAGGGCCTACCTCGGTCCAGGTCTCTCAGGCCTACTATGCCTCCTCCTCCTCCCACCACTCCTCCACCTCCTCCTCCGAATTACCATCCATGGGCATGGCGCCATCAGTCGGTAGCTCTAGGCACAGCAGCAGTGCCGTCGCTAAGCGACAGCAGATGATGCTCAAACTGCTGAGCCTAGGCGATAAAAGGCACACCGCCCAAGAGCTATTACAGGGCATCACGGCGCAGACCGATCTGCGGCTAACACCGCTGAACCTGAAGCCAGGCATGGTTGGGTGTGACAACGGCCGTAACCTGGTGGCGGCTCTGTGACTCGGCAGACTGACACATGTGCCATGCCTGGTCCATGTGTTAAATCTCATAGTTCAGCGGTTCCTCAAGACATACCCCAATCTGTCTGATTTGCTCACGAAGGTGCGCCGCATCTGTGTGCATTTCAGGAAGTCCAGCACAGATGCTGCCACTCTCAGGGCAGCGCAGCGCCGCCTCCAACTGCCCGCTCACCGACTGTTGTGCGACGTGCCCACGAGGTGGAATTTAACATTAACCATGTTATCCAGAGTTTACCAGCAGCGCAGAGCGATTGTAGACTGCCAGATGTCAACTTCCACCAGAACTGGTAGTCAGGTCCATTATTCCTAGATGAAATATTCAAACGACCCCGCCTGCTTTGAAAATTATAATATTTTCAAAGTAAACGCTTCTGGCCTCCAGGCCCATTTTGGGTGGGGAGGAGCCGAGAGGCAGGGGCTTGGACAGCGGACCACCAGCCTGGCAGCGGACCACCAGCTCCATCCCAAGATCTAACTAACATCTTTTGAACTGCAGCAACCTTCACTCCTCTTTTCTCACCTCCTTACGTTCACCTCGGGTGCCATAACCGTCCCCATTGCCTCCACATGTTGTCTTCATAGCAGCCTTCAGACGCCGTCTCCATAGCTGCCTCCACACGTTGTCTCCATAGCAGCTTCCACATGTCGTCTCCATAGCTGCCTCCAAAAGTCGTCTCCATAGCTGCCTCCCCATGTCGTCCCCTTAGCAAACGAGCTGTGTCAGGCTCATTTTTCGGGTGTTTCACCAGATACGTTATGGAACTTGGTCACTATGTCGCCACCATGCTGTGTTATCGACTAAATATACCGTCAACCTTTTGTTCACATAGGAAATCATTTCAGCGCTTCTTGCTCACCTCCTTTGGTTCCTCTCTGCCGCCATAACCAGGCCAAATACTGTTATGTACAGTGCTACACGACCTGAGTGAAGTTGGCCCCCCACCTTGTTCAAATCAAACAAAATTGGTGTCAAACGTTTGTGCTACGTTTGTGCTAGTTTGTGCAGCAGAAATTTTTGTTTGTGCCTCCATCGTTTTCGAGATTTTAATGAAAGTTTACAGAGGTCATCAGAGGTCAACCAGCCCCCCCACATTGCCCAAATCAAACAAAACTGGTGCCGAACAATTCTGCTACATTTGTGCTGGTTTGTGCTGCGCAAATTTTTGTTTGTGCTGCTTTTGTTTTGAATATATGAACAAAAATTTAAAGTTCAAAAGTTCAAGCAGCCCCCCCACATTAACCGAATCAAACAAAACTGGTGTCAAATGTTAATGCTACGTTTGGGCTGGTTTGTGCAGCAAAAATTTTTGTTTGTGCCGCTATAATTTTTAAGGTATGTTCAGGTGTTTGAGGTGTTTAGGATGAACTGGTAAAAAACAAACCTAGTGACACTTCCCTGGTTTGATCACCAGGGGGAGCTGGTAAACACATTGTACTTTGGAAGAAATGAACTCTGATGACCTCTGCAAAAAAGTATGAATATATTAAAAATGATAGCGGCACAAATGAAAATTTTTGCTGCACAAACCAGCACAAACGTAGCACTAACGTTTGACACCCGTTTTGTTTGATTTTGTTAATGTGGGGGGGCTGCTTGAACTTTTGAACTTTAATTTTTTGTTCATATATTCAAAACAAAAGCAGCACAAACAAAAATTTGCGCAGCACAAACCAGCACAAACGTAGCAGAATTGTTCGGCACCAGTTTTGTATGATTTGGGCAATGTGGGGGGGCTGGTTGACCTCTGATGACCTCTGTAAACTTTCATTAAAATCTTAAAAATGATAGTGGCACAAACGAAAATTTCTGCTGCACAAACCAGCACAAACGTAGCACAAACGTTTGACACCAATTTTGTTTGATTTGAACAAGGTGGGGGGCCAACTTCACTCAGGTTGCTACACGTTATCCTCGCCAAAAGGATTATTTGAAGCCTGAGTCCATTTAGGGTATATCCCCATGCCACTCTCTAGCCTGCCACTGCAGCCGCTGCCTCTGCATGCCGTCCCCTATAGTGTCAGGGTCAATTATTGGATGTTTTAGATGCTATCTAGCTTCATTCTGTCACTCTGTCATGGCCATGCTGTTGCCCTTAATTTTGGCATAATGGTACGATTAAGCAGCCTCAGAGGCATCCATGCATGCTGCCCCTGCTGTTTCCTGTCCATTTCCGTGGTGTTTCCATCCTTTTCTGAGGTTCCCAGGTGTTTGGCCAAGCTTCCCTGTGCAGAGCCTTGGTCCCCTTGAAAAATGCTCGAGTCTCCCATTGACTTCAATGGGGCTCGTTATTCGAAACGAGCACCCGAGCATTTTAGTGCTCGCTCATCTCTATTATTGATCTTTTCCAGAATTTTGGGTGGAATAAGCCCTGGGCTGTATGAAGATTGCTCCCCCATCCCTTCCAACAGTATTAAATGATTATGTGAGATGGTAACCAGCCTTCATTATGTGGACATTGTACCCCTTTCTGCATAGTAGTTTATGCTCTCCTTTGGCATGGACTATACTGCTAAATGCAAAAATACTATATTTCATTGATGTGCTGTAAAAACGGCTATAATGAAGGACATAAGACAGGAAGAGAGATTGACAGCCATCTTGTGAGTGCGATCTGAATCCCAAGAGGAGAAGGAGAAAGTGGTATTCCCACAAAGACAAGTTTCTTAAAGGGAACCCGTCATCGGGGACCTCATTTTCAGTAAAGACAGGCTGCAGAAGCCCATCACACCTGCAGTTCAAATAGGTCTTTCTGCTTTCCCCTAAGCATTTGCATTACAATATAATTGTGTGTTATAATTTACCTTGCACCCTGACAAAATCCTCTGTGTAGTCCCAGGGGTTGGGCTTTGGTTTGGATGCATTTAAAAAAACCTGTGAATTTTCTGTGCTGCAGACTCTTCAGCTCCTAGCCCCTATCTTTGTGCTCCTGTACAGCTGCTCCCTCTCCCACTGATGTCAGCTCACCAGGCTGTGAGTTCTCGGAAGGAGCAGGAGGGAGGAGCTGTAGAGGAGGACAAAGGTGGCGCAGCCCACCGGGAATCCTCAGAAAGTCTATGGCCAGTCCACCACTACAGGGCTGGAAATATAGAAGTTTAAAAACAAGTTAAAGGTAATCAACAAAAACTATTGAACTGTCCAGACAGGACTAATCAACCTGAGCTGGATGACTCTGGGGGATGGTGTAGCAATTGATTACTTCTGCCTGTCAGGGACAATACAGTGACTACAGCATTCTCTGAAGCAGTGCAAAAGGTGAAGCGTCAATTCAGCAAAGCCACTCATTTCAGGGAATAAACAAGATATGTTTCTGCATCAGTGTAGCTACATCATTCTAAAAGGTATGTTTGGTTCATAATGCATGAAATCAAATGGTAGATTTCCTTTAAAAAAAAAAAAAAACCTTAGTTCAAACCCCCTTTCCCTAGTAAGCAAATAAAAATAAACAGACATAAACACGTCCGGTATCGCAAAAACGGTTATTCCCGGCAATGACCCCAATAATGGAAAAACACAACCATATGTCTAAATCACCACAATTTTACAACAGATAAAAATTTTAATAAAAAGTGATCAAAAGTTTGTAGACTCCTAAATATGGCAGTGATGAAAACGTCAGCTCGTCCTTACACAAATTTCCCAAAATATGAAAAAGTTATTGGCGTCAGAATAAGGCAAAACAACAATTTTTTTTCCGTATAAAAGGTTTTAAAATTTTAAAATCTAATAAAACATACAGCAAACTATTAATTGTACTGACCCAAACAGTAAAATTGAGGTGTCATTCGGAGCACATAGTGAAAGCCATAAAAATTTAAAATCTCACAAGAAAATGGCGCATTTGCGTTTTATCAGCATTTTCACAAAGTTTGGATTTTATTTTCGTGCTTCCCGGAATCCCCACATATAGGTCTGTATAGATATAAATAAAGTTATGGATTTTTGAAGGAAGGGAGTAAAAAACAGAAATGGAAATAGGGCAACGCCTGGGTATATGCTATCGATTAGTATGTTTAACATGACTAGAATTAGTACAAGGTACATGAACAAAGAACAGTCACGAACATTTTTAAACAACCAGTTCAAACTACGTCCTGAGACTGACTTAGGCTACATTCAAACGAACGTATGGGGGGCGTATATGCGGCCGGTATACGTCCCCCATACATTTCAATGGCCTTGCGGCGCCCTACGGAAGCGGTACGGTGCAACACAAATGTCCTATCTTTTTTCGGAATACGGCACCATGCGCAATATATCCCTATGGAGAGGGGTAGGGGTGAGCGGCGCTCACCTCCTCCTCCTCTCCCCGGCGCCGCAGTGTGCCTGCCGTACGGGCAACGGTCGTGTGAATGTAGCCCAAGGTATATCTATGATTACCCTTGGTAATTTGGGCGATTTATCCATTTTTCCCATGCTGTTTTGTATTTAAAGAGGACCTGTCACCCACATATTTGGCACTAGGAGATGTTACTAAAGTAAGCAGCTCCTAGTGCAAAAACATACGCCGCAGTGTTACAATGATAGCGTTATTGGAAACCTCCGATAACGCTATCTAACACTGCTGCGGAGTACAATAGAAACGGCGTATTCATGAGGGGACGGGATTGTGGGCGGGTTTAGGGGAGGTGAGCGTATGGAGCGAGCGGGGCGGTCCGGGGAAGAGGCAGCGCCTCGGACCACCCCCTCATGAATACACCAGAATGCTTTGAGAGCAGTCCGGCGTTTCTATTGTACTCCGCAGCAGTGTTAGATAGCGTTATCAGAGGTTTCCAATAACGCTATCATTGTAACACTGCTGCGTTTGTTTTAGCACTAGGAGCTGCTTACTTTAGTGCCGAATTTCTGGGTGACCGGTCCTCTTTAAAGTATTTGTTTTCTTGTATAGAAATGTGTTTTTCGTATACACAATTGGTATTCTCCTGGCTAATAATTTCACTCACCCTAGGGCAGTGGTGGCGAACCTATGGCATGGGTGCCAGAGGTGGCACTCAGAGCCCTTTCTGTGGGCACTTAGGCCATTGTCCCAATTTCACCAAACAGGACCAAATCCACCAATCCTGCAGTCCCAAGCAAATTAAGAGATACTGCTCTCAGAGCCATTTTAAAGCGACACTTCATTGGCTGTTTGAACTGCGGGAAAAGTGAGAAGGTCAGTGGACATAACTGCATTGTCTTTGGAGGTCTTCCTGCTGGACCCACCATTCTTCCTGGAGAGAAGCTACAATGATGGTCTGAATTTGCCCTCCTTCTTTCAACTCTATTGGTGGCCTTAGGAGAGCCAATACATTGAATGATGTTGAAGAACAGGTAGCAATAAGTTACTGCTAGAAATGCCACATTGGCACGTCATGGTAAATAAGTGGATTTTGGTTGTAGTTTGGGCACTCGGTTTGCCATCACTGCTCTAGGGCATTGGATTTCTTTTCAATGTCTGGTGATGACAAGCTTGGTGGCTATTAATGTGTGGGTGATAATTGTTCTGTAACCAACTGGAAATTTCTCTATCCCCATCAGCAGTAGTGCTGTGGCTGGTGAAGGTGTTATGTTGTGGTTGAATATATTTGATAGGATCTGAAATATTTCTTTTAATTACCAGTTTAATTACTGGGCATGGCCATAATGGGGCACATTTACTAAGGGTCCGCGGACCACGATTCCATTGGGTTTCCCAAGTTTTTTTCCGTTTTGCGCCAAATTGCCCCCGTTTTTGGCGCACACGATTGGATTGTGGCGCATCGCCATCGGCTTGCATGCGACAGAAATCGGGGGCGTGGCCGTCGGACAACTCAACGGATTCGTACAAACCGCGTAATTTAAAAACAAAATTGTGTCGCAAGATCAGCACTCACATGCACCAGGAAGAAGAAGGTAAACTCCGGCGGATCTCGGCGCAGAAGCGACACCTGCTGGATATCGGGCGCACAACCTTAGTGAATTCGCGGCAGACCCGAATCCTCGTCGGACAATGCACCACGGGATCGCGACAGGACCAGGTAAGTAAATGTGCCCCAATATATGTAATAATGATCCTCTACTTCCTCATCTCCTCCTACATAGCGGTGATGTTGAGGGGTATATCTTGCTTAACCCCCTATCACCGACACTAGTTTTCAGCTCAATGGCCAGACTCGATTTTTCAAATCTGACATGTCTCACGATAATTGGTTATAACTTCGGAACACTTTAACATATCCGGGTGATTTTGAGAATATTTTCTCGTGACACATTGTACTTCATGATAGTTATAAAATTTAAGTGATAAGTTTTGCGTTTCGTTCTGAAAAAAAGTGAAAATTTGGCAAAAGTTTGTAAAAATTCTTCATTTTCCAAGTTTGAAATGTTCTGGTTTCTAGACAAGATGTAAAACTACCCAAAAAGTTTGATAATTAACATTTACAGAATGTGGCTTTATGTTGAGATGACATTTTATGCGTCCTCTCATTTTTCTAGGATGTTATGAGGTGCAGAACTTTAGGTGCGATTTTTCTTATTTTCATGAAAATTGCCATAACTCACATTTTGAGGGACAACTCAGCTTCCAAGTGACTTTGAGAGGCCTAAATAACAGTAAAACCTCATAAATGACCCCACTATAGAAACTTCACCCCTCAACATATGTAAAACAACTTCTATTAAGTCTATTAACCCTTTAAGTGTTTCACATGGGTTAAAAAATATGGACCTGCGATTTAGAAACTATAGAATTTTTTGGGAAAATACATTCATTTAGGCCAAACTGACCGTTTCATAATAAATTAAATGATGAAACGCACTGCAACGCTTGATGCCCAATTCCTCCCGAGTTTACTGATCCCCCATATGTGGTGGTAACCGCTGTACAGGCGCACGGCCGAGTATAGAATGAATGGAGGCGCCATTCACAGCAGATTTGTATTGTCACATTGTACGACCTATAAATTTTTATTTTTTTTGGTAATGCAAACATATGAGGCTTATTATGTACGGGATGAGATACAATGAATAGATAATTTATTATGGGAGTCTAAAGCTTATTCATGAGATTTTATTAACTATTTCAAGGGGGACACAAACAAAATCATCAATTTTTATTTTGGATTGTTAGAATTTTTTTCCCCCGCTCACCGTAACGTAAAAATAATATTTTATCTTTATTCTCTGGTCACTACGGTTACGGTGATACCTCATTTATATAGTTTTTTTTATTTTTGCTCAATTTTCCTGAGCAAAACCAATATTGGAGAAAATCGCATTGTTTTTACTATTGACAACTTTTCAGGGCCATAACTTCTGTATTTTTCTGTTGTCAGATAAGGGCTTATTTTTTGTGAAAACAGTTGTTCTTTTCAGTCGTATCATATTAGGGAACGTAACTTTTTTTGATCACTTTTGATTTAGATTTATTGTACAGATTAATACGGACGCGGTGATACCAAATATGTACGTGTTTTTGTGTTTTATTTACTTTATTTGCATTTTATGTGATACTGGGGAGATTATGGGACTTTTATTTTATTTATTTATTTATTTATATTATAAAAAGATTTAATTTTTTTTTTTTTTAACTTTTTTACATTTTCTACTTTTTGGCTTGAATAAGCGATCATCCGATCGCTTATTCAAGCCTTTACACTGCAATATACTTGTATTGCAGTGTATAGTTTAAGTAACTGAGCACGGGTCCTGCCAGGAAGGCAGAACCTGGCGGGGAGAGAAGCCGACAGCCTCGGGTCACTCGTCGCGACCCGGGGCAGCGGCAGGAGGAATCGGATCCCCCGGTAAGCACACCGGGGGGGTCCGATCCACGGGGGACACACTTGCACGCCGCGGTCAGACCCGGCACTAACACCCGGGATCGGAAAAACTCAGATCCCGGGTGTTAGTGCCGGGTCTGGGCTGTGATATCACAGCCCGACACCGGCACCAGCGAGACCCGGTGTCCCGAAATCTTCTTCTGACGCGCCGCTGTAGAAAGGCGTACGCGTCAGAAGAAGTACCCTTAATGACCGCCGTAAAAAGCCGTTACGGCGGTCATTAAGGGGTTAAGCAGGAAGGAGTGTATTTGCTACTGAATAGCCTTCGTCAATTGCTCCTCTGAGAAGGCTGCATTAAGATCTCATGACACGGCACTGTTGACTCCTCTGCTTCTTCATAGACTGCTCGCCAGACCATTTGTGTCCCCACCTAAAATCATTTTCTTCCCCTGAGAAATTAAACTCGCACACAAATAAAATTTTTGGGATTAAATCTGGCCACAGCAGCCAGTTTTTATTACAAACAAATTAACATATATAACTTTTTCCCTTTTAACATTATGCATCAAAACATATTCCTTATTTAGCGGAAGGAAGGTCCTTGGAGCTACAAAATTGTTAGTCTGCCAACCTACCTGTTATGTTAACTTCTTACCCCCAACCGCCACCTCTGGTTCGAGGGCACCATTTAGCAGGTGGCATTATCTCCTTCTCCACTCCCCGGGACACCACCCAGCAGGAGTCCGTAATGCCATACCTCTTAAGGCGTGGCCCATATTTTGGGAAAACTACCTTCCTTGTTTTCCCCCTTTCCCCCTGTAGTTCGCCAACTCCAAGGACCTTCACTTCCACCCTGCCACAGCGCGCATGACTTGACCTACTCAAACATGCGTGCCCCCCACCACCGCCAACGCTCTCTCCAGGCCTCCCTGTATATCTAGTGCCCATAGGTCAATGCCCACCGCGTTCAGGAGGAACCCGTCCCCCAACCAGTATTCACCCGTTCCATTCTCTAACTCTGGGTGCCTAACCACCAATCCACCATTCCTTGCAACAAACCCCCCCACTGCTCGATTCAGCTTAACTCTTGCCCTGTTCACTCTGTTCACTGACCTAGCATGTCGCCACACCCTCCGACGTACCACGTCAGACCAGATTATCAATATCTATGGGAACTCTACTCTCAGCTTTAACATATCCTGTTGAATGTCCCGTATCAACTCCCTGACTGGTCGTACTCCTAAATCGTTACCTCCAACGTGAAAAACAACTATGTCCGGGCACCGGTCCAAAGACACGAACTTGTGAAACTCTCCTAAAACTTTCCCCCAATTCATCCCCCTGAGACCTAGCCTGCGCACCATTACCTCATTCCTTTTGAAATTCAACTGTTTTCCCTCGGGACACATCGCTGCTCTCTGCGCCCCCCAAAAACGTAAGAATGCCCAAAAATCCACGCCAATTTTGTTCTGTCTCCTGAAAAATAAGATTAAAGCACAATCAGCCTGTCCACGTCTTTTGTGCCCCTCCCTCCCCTTTTCCTTTATTGCCCTCTTGCTCATCCAGTAACTTTGGCTGTACGTATGACCAATATCGATTTGATTCACATCTACCTACCCATCTACCAAATCAACAAGGCCATAGCCCTATCTTCGTCCAAAGAAACTCCCCCCAATTCCACTATCAATGCCTCTCAGCTTTTGATCGCCGTGCCATAAGCTGACCATGTGCCTTCAGCCAGGGACGCCCGGATTAACGCCCCCGCCGTTCGAAGACAATCTCCCATAGCTGTGGTGGACAAGGAATCCCCTCTTCCTCTGCTGTTGGAGCCTGTTGCCGAAACCGATCCCACTGCAGACGAGATAAGGCGTCAGCAATATGGTTACTAACACCCGGAACATGAACTGCCACCACCCACGTATTCAGTGATAAACAAAGCAATACCAGTTGCCTTAACAATCTTACCACTGGAGGTGACGACGCCATCAAGTTATTAACTGCCCAAACCACAGCCTGGTTATCGCAGTGAAAACAAATCTTCTTATTCCTAAAACTATCTCCCCAGATCTGTACCGCCACCAGGATTGGGAACAACTCTAAGCACGCCAAATTTTTCGTTAAACCCCCTGTCACCCAAGAATCTGGCCAACGCTCCGTGCACCATTTCCCCCCGTGAAAAGCTCCAAAACACCCCCCCCCAGCCGCGTCCGTATACAAATCGCAATCATAGTCGTCGACCATCTCCTCTAACATCAGAGACCTTCCATTATATGTTTCCAAAAATTGTTCCTATACCCGCAAATCATCTTTTGAGTCTTTTCCTAGCCTAACAAAGTGATGGGCTGCCCGAACTCCTGCTGTTGCTCCAGCCAAACCTCGACAAAACACCCGCCCCTTTGGAATAATCCTGCAAGCGAAGTTAAGCTTGCCTAACAATGACTGCAATTCTTTTAACGTTATCTTTTTTAGCCTCCCTGCCCGATGAACTTCCTCCTTTAATGCCATTAACTTATCCTCAGGTAGCCTGCACTCCATCCTGTCTGAGTCCAAAGTTATCCCCAAAAACACTAGGCAAGATGAAGGGCCTTCGGTTTTTTCCTTCGCCAGTGGCACCCCAAACTTTTTAGCCACCCACTCAATAGTTGACAGTAAAGCCCGGCATACTGATGACCCTTCTGGCCCAATGCAAAGGAAATCATCAAGGTAATGAATCAGCGATTAAACTCCCGCTTCTTCCTTAATTACCCACTCCAAAAAAGAACTGAAAGCTTCAAAGTATGCGCAAGACAGTGAACAGCCCATTGGCGAACATCTATCCACATAGAAAGCCCCTTCCCAATAGCATCCAAGTAACCTCAAGCTTTCCTTATGTACCGGAAGGAGCCTAAACACTGCTTCTATGTCAGTTTTTGCTAACAATGCCCCCCTCCCGTATGCCCGAACCCACTCGACTGCTTTGTCAAATGACGTGTACACCACTGAACTCAGTTCTTGTGATATCCCGTCATTGACAGACATCCCTTTTGGATATGACAAATGCGGAATCAAACGAAATTTATTTGCTTCCATTTAGGGACCACTCCTAATGGGGAAATTATCAAGTCTGCCATTGGTAAAGTCTCGAACGGTCCTGCCATCCTTCCCAATTCCACCTCTTTTTTAACTTTTCCCTTACCACCTGAGGATAACGGTATGCTGACATTAAATTCTTGGTCGTAAATGGAACCGCATGGCTTGGGGGCGGTATCCAAAACCCCTCCCTGAAACCCCTTCTCAATAAATCTGCCTTTTCTTTGTCCGGATATCTATTTAGATAAGGCTCTTTAGATAAGGATCATGCCCAGCCCCTCCAGCTCCCTTCCCTTTGTTTTTTCTGAAGCATTTTGTCGCCCCATGTGACGTACCTCCGCATGTGGAACATACGTGTGTAAACTTACAACTTCCTCCATATTTACAGAGCCCATCATTAAACTGCCAGCACACTCCCACCTTGCTGCCTCCTCCCCCGCTCTCTTTTTGTTGTGCCCCATGACTGCTGCTCCCTGCTCCATCTCCCCCGGTCCGAAAGGACTGCCCATAACGCACCGGGGCCATAACCCTATGTCCTTCTGATCCCATCTGATATTCGGGCGCGCTGCCTTCCTCTGCCGAAAATCTTCATCGTACGGCAGCCATGTTTGGCCCCCATATGTCCTATATGCCTCACCTATTGAGTTTTGGTAGCAAAATAACCCCGAACAGTTCTCTGGTGCCTTTTCCCCAATCACACTAGCCAAAATGGAAAAAGCCTGGAACCAGTTTTGGAACGTCTGTGGAATCATTTGCCACCTATTCTTCTCCTCCTCTTCCTTTTTTAAGTCGTCCTTTTTCCCTTTTCCAGGTTAAATTTTTTTAAGGGTAATAAGGAGAAGATCTCAACGTATTCGTCTTTCCAGATCTTCTCCTTTACCTCTTTCTTTAAATGATCACCTAATGGGCCCTCAAACACATGTATACCTCGCTTTTTGCCCTATCAGCTAATCTCTCCCTTTCTTCTTTTTCCTTCTCTGTCTGTACCGAAACCGTGACCCCCGTTTCCCTCCGTACAATTGCTCCTGGAGCCGCCCCCACCAATGGCATCCAAGCCACCGCCGGGGAAATGCTTGCTCCCACCCCTTCACATCTTGCCAAAAGTTCCCTCTTACTACCCGCTAATGACCTCAATTCATCTAATGCCCCCTCGTTACCCCCCACACTCACCCCCCCCCCTTCCTGGTGAAAACCCCAATTCAGACTCAACACACAGAGGTAGACTCACCAAGCTGCATGGGTGCTGTGACCCCACCAGCGACCAAGCTGATTTCCATTCGCTGAGTGCTCTGACCGGCTCTGCTTGCCTCTGCGCTGGCCCCCGAAGTTTCTCTGCCAGCTGCCCTGCAACCGCCGCAAGCCAAGCATGCTGAGCCTTCTGAACCGGCCATCGATGTTGCTGCCTCCCTTCTGCTGGAGCAGCTATGGATTCCTCCCGGTCCGAGACTGCCTGCCTTCCTGGCTAGTCCTCACTCTCGCCACCGGAGGGTCCCTAGAGGGGCACCGGACCCGACGGCGTGTCCTCGGGGTATGCTCTGGACTTAAGCAGGCGGGCGGCCGTGTACATCTAGAGCGCCGCCCCGTCTGTTGCTCCGCACCCGCCACTGCTCCCACCTCACCTCCGGAGCTAAGCGCCTCCATAACTTGTGCCCTCAGCCCCGCTCCACCTTCCGCCTCCACTAACGCCCGCAACTGTTATCAACGCTGCCGCTTCCGCCATTCTTCTTCTCACCCTCTTATGCACGTCTACTCGTTTCGGTGGTTAACCAAAATGGCCACCGCTATTCTCCCTTACCATTAATTTGAATTGTCCCCTCCCCCTAGTTACGCTGACATCACAACATGCCGCATCATGCCGGCCTCCCCCAACGCATGGGTCCGTCCTTCTTCTTTCCTATTTGAGCATGTAAGGAAGTTTAGAGAATGTTTGGTTTTTTTTGTTTCCAATAGATTATAGAAAAATGATATTCCTTTCTTTATGCCTAGTGAAGTTTGTAGTTTTTGTATAATCTTAGAGTTTACCACTGGATGGGTGGTGGGAATAGTGTTTAAAAAGCTGCGTATTGTCATGTATTTTTAAAATAATCAGCATTGGGGAGAAATTTTTTTTCCATGAGAATATTGTAGGGAGAGATTTTTCCATTTGGTAAGTATTTGATTAACCGGTTCACGACCGCCATGTATTAATGGCGCGCATCAGGTCCCTATGCATGGAGAGGGCTCACGGGCTAAGTCTTTGCTGCTTATTGCTAGGACTGATCACGGGTGTTATCCCAGCGATCGCCACCGGCAATGCTGCTTGCGGCTTCAAAAAGATGGCGATCCGTCGCCATGACAGCCTCTAAATTGCCTCTGGGGGTCTTTCCCCCACGATCGCCCCCCCCCCCCAGCTGTTTTGGGGGGGGGGGCGACGATCGTTGCTATGGAAACTCTGGGGTCCGATCTTGGGGGGTGGGGGGTCTCTGTACTTGGGAGAAACTGCAGAACATATCTTTTGGAAATGTTTAAATTTTAGGGCTAAATGAACGTATAACCGGCACAATTTGACCATTCTAAATTTCACCGCTATTTTGATTCAATTACTATGAAGATCTCAAGGGGTTAACAATCTTCCTAAAAGCTGTTTGAGCTGTTTGAGGGGTGCAGATTTGAAAATGGATTGGTTATATAAGGGGTGTTGATGCCAAATATGTAAAATGTCATTCAAAACTGTATTTATCCGCAAAAGAGTCAATTCTGAAAATCCGGAAAAGCGATATTTGAATTGTAAACCATGTGACATCAAAATAAATTATCCAGACATTTAAAAAATGATCAAAATGTAAAGTAGACATATGGGAAATGTTATTCTGCAAGTTATTTAGGTGGTAAATCGATCTGCCTGAAAACGCTGTGATTTCGAATTTCGAAAATGGCAAATTTTTTTTAAAAAATAATTTTTTCTTTTTTTTTGTAAATAAACGCAAAACTTATCTGCCAAAATTTACCACTAAAATGAAGTACAACATGTGGGGAAAAAAACTACATCATAATCGCTTTGATAAGTAACAGTGTTCAAAAGTTATAACCATATAAAGAGACGCAAGTCAGAATCCAAAAACTGGGACTGAGCCTTAAGCTACAAAATGGCTGCGTCCCTAACCCCTTCCCGACATTTGACGTACTATTACTGCATGGCGGGAGGTGCGTTCCCGCAATATGCAGTAATAGTACGTCAAACTTCTGGCTCCGGCTCCTGAATGGAGCCGGGGCCAGAAGCTGCGGGTGTCGGCTATATATTATAGCCGACACCCTCCTCTAACACCCGCGATCGGAGATTTCTCCGATCGCGGGTGTTAACCCCTAACATGCCGCGGTCGCGCTGACCGCGGCGTGCTAGGGGCATTTAACTGGATTCGGACCCCCCCCGCGGCGCTTACCGGGGGGTCCCGCTGCTCTGATCGCAGCCCCGGGACTGCCGGTGCCCGGGGCTGCGCGATCTCCTTCCGGGAGCCGGGTCCGTGCCTTCTGGCAGGACCCGGCTGTGACACACTGAGCATGCGCAGAATGCTCAGTGTTTCACATAATACAGTGTAATACATCTGTATTACACTGTATTAGGTGAAGAATAGCTTGAACAAGTGATCAGTGGATCACTTGTTGAAGCTAACCTGTAAAAGTAAAGAAAAAAAAGTTAAAAACACTGAATAAACACAATTTTTAATAAAAATAATTAATTAAATAGAGTTAAAGTCCCCTAAACACAAACATTCCCTATACACATCTAATAAAGTAAAAATACCTGAAAATCACCAAAACCCCCCCACATATTTGGTATCGCCACGTCCGTAACAATCTGTACAATAAGTCAGAAACATTATTGGACCCGTACGGTGAACGCCGTAAAAACAAAACCCGAAAAACTCTCCAAAAATATAAATTTTCATAAAATCCCTTCACAAAAATGTTCTAAAAAGTGATCAAAAAAAAGTTATGTGCCCCAAAATGGTACCAATTGAAAGAACAACTCAACACGTAAAAAATAAGCCCTAAACTAGCTCTGTCAACCTAAAAATATTAAGGTTAAGTTCCCGAAAAGATGGCGATGCAGAAACAAATGAGATTTCCTCTATATTAGTTTTTCTCCAGTAAAATTGAAAAAATAAATGAAAAACTACCGTATTTTTCGGACTATAAGACGCACTGGACCATAAGACGCACTTAGGTTTTAGAGGTGGAAAAATAAGAAAATTTTTTTTCCCCCCAAATAGTATGCTAAAATATTTAATAAAGTAACAGTAAAGTAGCGGCGCCTTACGGGGCGGTGCAGCCATGTTTCTCTTTGGAGAGGGGTAGGGGGCGAGCAGCCCTCACCCCCTCCTCCTCTCCCAGGCATCAACGTGTGCCAGCCGTGCTATGGTACGGAGGGCACACGTTCATGTGAGTGTAGCATAAGGGATACTTTTATTAGGGGCCATTGTGTGACATTTGGTGAAGTTTTAATAGTGTACTGTGTTCGGGGAGAATTAATGGGGAGACTTTATTAGGGGACATTTTATGGGACACTGTTACCTGATGCTGAAGGATGGCTCCCGTGCCGACACTACAAGTGTTCTATCAGATACAGCTCTATACAGAACACTTGGTGGTTGGGGGGAAGTGTTGTTACTTTGACCCAACACTGATTGGCTAGGGCTAGCAGTGTTGGTGGCAGAATTAGTGATGGGAATTATAGAATTATGTTGACACGTAGTCAGGGGGTCTCAAGAGTTACCAGGGCTGTATAGGTATGAGTATATTTGACAAATTCTCACAAGAGCTTACAATCTATGAGGAGGAGAGGGCACAGGAGGTGACAGTGCTTGTACAATGGTCACAAGAGCTTACAATCTATGAGGAGGAGGGGACACAGGATGTGACAGTGCTTGTACAATGGTCACAAGAGCTTACAATCTATGAGGAGGAGGAGGGGACACAGGAGGTGACAGGGCTTGTACAATGGTCACAAGAGCTTACAATCTATGAGGAGGAGGACACAGGAGGTGACAGTGCTTGTACAATGGTCACAAGAGCTTACAATCTATGAGGAGGAGGAGGGGACACAGGAGGTGACTGGGCTTGTACAATGGTCACAAGAGCTTACAATCTATGAGAAGTAGGGGACACAGGAGGTGACAATGCTTGTACAATGGTCACAAGAGCTTACAGTCTATGAGGAGGAGGACACAGGAGGTGACAATGCTTGTACAATGGTCACAAGAGCTTACAGTCTATGAGGAGGAGAGGGCACAGGAGGTGACAATGCTTGTACAATGGTCACAAGAGCTTACAATCTATGAGGAAGAGAAGGGGACACAGGAGGTGACAGTGCTTGTACAATGGTCACAAGAGCTTACAATCTATGAGGAGGAGGGGACACAGGAGGTGACAATGCTTGTACAATGGTCACAAGAGCTTACAATCTATGAGGAGGAGGGGACACAGGAGGTGACAATGCTTGTACAATGGCCACAAGAGCTTACAATCTATGAGGAGGGAGGGGGCACAGGAGGTGACAGTGCTTGTACAATGGTCACAAGAGCTTACAATCTATGAGGAGGAGGGGACACAGGAGGTGACAATGCTTGTACAATGGTCACAAGAGCTTACAATCTATGAGGAGGAGGACGACACAGGAGGCAACATAGACTGTAAGCTCATATGACCTTGTACAAGCACTGTTTGGGAATTGTTCAGTTTCACACACCTGTGAGAACAGCACAGCAGGCACAGGAGCAGAGAAGTACTGGTTACATTTCCTGTCCCATCTTTAGTGTTATTTGATGCTGGGTCTCTGGGAGAAGATAGTGATCTGTCAGGCATCAGTCACAGTGAGAGCTCCGTGCTGAAGGGGCGTGGCTTGTGCTTCCCTTCATAACCTGGAAGTGGTGTCAGTCAGTGTGCATTCAATGTGATTACTGAGCTCCGCTGCTCACAGAAACCAGCAGGTGGCAGCTGTGTGTGGAGCCGAGCTCAGAGCAGTGTGCTGCTAGAGCCGAGCTCAGCACTGCCCCTGCGCTTACTGCCATGTGCCGTCCTCTATTCTCTCCTGCAGTGGAGGGCTGAGACGCCGGCACATTCGGACTATAAGACGCACCACAGTTTTTTCCCCATCTTCTGGGGAAAAAATGTGCGTCTTATAGTCCAAAAAATACGGTATATAAATGAGGTATCACCGTAATCGTAGTGATCTATAGAATGAAAATATTATAGTATTTTTAGTGTATGGTGTACGACCCCCAAAATATACAAAAAAAAAGAAACCCCAAATTGACAATTTTCTTTTCCTCCATACATTAAAGAGTTAATAAAATCTCATCGAAAAGCTACAGACCCACTTAAATGAAGTATTTGTAAAGTGCATCTCATGTCGCAAAAAATAAGCTCTTATATGTCCAAATTGCCAAAAAAATAAAGATTGTATAGCCAATAAAAAGTGACAATGCATAATCTGCTCTGAATGGCGCAGCTCCCCTTCGATGAAGTTAACAAACTTCGTAAAAGTTGTTTTACGTACGTTGAGGGGTGTAGTTTCTATAATGGAGTAATTTATGGGGTTTTACTTTTATTTAGGCCTCTCAAAGTGACTTGAAACCTGAGCAGGTCCCTCAATAGCAGAATTTTGCTTTTTTTATGAAAATGTGAAAAATTGCACCAAACGTTCAAAGCCCCATAACATCTTACAAAAATAAGAGTATGCATAAAAAACCAAGGAGGTATAAAGTAGACATTCGGTGAATGTTAGTTATGACGTTTTTTGGTGTTATGACTCATGTGTGGAAAAAGTAGAAAATTTAGAATTTCGAAAATTGCTAATTTTTCCAAATTTTCACCAAATATCTGATTTTCTCATAAATAAATGCAAAACATACCACCAAAATTTTTTAACTAATATGAAGTACAAAGTGTCACGAGAAAACAATTTCAAAATCACTTGGATATGTAAAAGCGTTCCAAAGTTATAACCATTTATAGTGTCAGGGGGCAGATTTGAAAAAATGGGCCGTGTCAGGAAGGTGAAAAGTGGCTTCGGCGTTAAGGGGTTAAGGGGTTAAATGCGACTAAGACCCCTCTTTTTTTATCAAAGGATGACATAATGATCTCAGGGAACCTTGCATACTTTATTTTAGGAGGGTTTATGACGCACACGTGGGTCTCCTGAAATGATATCTCCCTTGCTTTCCATAGCATTGATCTTTTAAAGGGGCCATGAAGTCCCTCAGCATTCAGGGAGAGTAGTGTAATACTCATGGCGGTAAGAAATGTTTCATGCAATATAACAGTGTTAATAAATCACAGTGTCTAATAAGTGCTATTAGCCCTAAAAGATGTACCGTATATACTCGAGTATAAGCAGACCCGAGTATAAGCCGAGACCCCTAATTTTACCACTAAAACTGGGAAAACCTATTGACGCGAGTATAAGCCCCCAGTAGTATACAGCACTGCCCAGCCTGCCCCCAGTAGTATACAGCACTGCCCAGCCTGCCCCCAGTAGTATACAGCACTGCCCAGCCTGCCCCCAGTAGTATACAGCACTGCCCAGCCTGCCCCCAGTAGTATACAGCACTGCCCAGCCTGCCCCCAGTAGTATACAGCGCTGCCCAGCCCGCCCTCCAGTAGTATACAGCACTGCCCAGCCTGCCCCCAGTAGTATATGGCTTATACACGAGTATGTACGGTAGTTGATAAACCAAGGTTTGTGGTTAAACATAACAACAATAACATTTTGTTTAAAAACACAGTAAACAGAATAGTTCTAGTATTACCTGTTTAGTACTGGTGTAGAAGTGAGGGTATGAACTGCCGCTGTGGAGACGTGAGTAACCAGAGGGTAGCGCCCCAAAACTACCATAGAACTTGCGTTTGGAATCAATGTTTTCTTCTGCAGTTAGTAAGCCCTTCCGGATTTATTTTTGTTGATGTCTTGGGTCTTGTCTTTGCCAGTTCTATCGGTTTCTCTTGATAAGTCCCAGTAACCCGAAACCTTCCTCAAGTGACTTTATTGGTGTGATTTGTTTTGCTGTTTTACCAAGATTTTTGTGGGGAATCCCCATCTACATTGAATTTCATGATCCTTAAGAGAGAGGTTATAGGACCAAAGTTTCTTCTTGCTTGAAGGTTGTCAGCCGAGAGGTCCACATACAATTCGATTGTGTCGTATGGAGTTGGTAGATTTGGTAACTTTCTTGTTTGCGCCAAACAAGGTAAAAAGTAAATCCGGCGACCACGCCTCACGGTATAATGTCTGGAAGGTTGCCAGGCTTAGGTACGCCATGCGCTCTGTCAATCCTGAGCTTGTGTTCGGCTAAATGCGGGAGTATTGTTTTCATCAACTGCTGCCCATAAGTACGAAGTTGAGCGTTGGACACTGCTTCTAGTATTCCTCTTATTTTAATATTATTCCGCCTGTCCCGCTCTTCTGTATCTATTAGTTTGGCTTGGATTAATTAGAAGGATTCTTCCAGCGAGTTATGGGAGTCTAACTTATTAAAAGCCTTGGCGTATTCCGGCATTTTGTTCTCCACATGGGTGACTCTGTCCGCCACCCCCTCCATTATAGAACATTGTAGTGGTTTTATCAAAGTGGAGATATCTTTCTGCAATGAGGAACTTAAGACTGTCAGCATAGCGTTAAGCATATTCTCAGATATATATTTGCCTGAAGCTTGCAGAGTAGCAAACATGTCTGTCTCCTCTTCAGTAGTTATATTAAACTGTGCTGAGTTGCTGACCTCTTGTTCATAAGGATCATCCCCCCTGAGGGGGAGCCCACACTGCCCCCACTACCCAGGCTGTTTGGAGAGGAGCGGCAGGATGCCAAGGGAGAGGAGCTGCTGCTGCTGTGAGATCATAGCAGTGGGGGTACTGAGTGCAGGGGGTGGTAGTGCTTTTGGTGTAGGTAGCTGATGTGGGCACTTACTTTTACCCCCCTTCGTGGTCTGGAGTAGAGGGGAGCCTCCTGATCCTCCGTTCTTCCCTGGCTGCCTGCTGAAGGTAAGGGGATCTAACTCTCCAGTGTGTGCTCGGGTTATGCAGCATGTGTCCGGCACCATCTTGATTTTTAGACGGGTCTGAGCCGAGATGTTGAGGGGTCGGCTTGCTGGGCTGCTCTTTCGCCCCCCACTTTCTGCCAGGCTGTGCCCCGATGTTATTGGGCATTATACTTGTACTTGATATGTTTTAATGCTTTTCAAAGTCGCTTTGTGGCGACAGCTGTACCAGAGAGATTGGGTTACCCGTCGTCATTGCTCCTTGTGATTCAGTTCGTTAAAGCTGTCCATCTCCACCAGTCTAAATGTTAACCTGCGATTTGAAAATGCTTCTATTCAGAACCTGAGCTTGTGCAAGCGATGGACCAAATTTTATCTCCATTATTTGGGGGGAGGAAAGCGGATCAGTTGGTGTTGGTGACGGTGGTGGTGGCAGTGGTGCTGATGTCACATCTTCCCTTTGTGGGAAGACATTGTTATTTGGAAAGCGGTGGTACTGGTACTTTTTTAGGTGCCTCAGCCACTGCAGCTCATGTTTACTCTGCAGGTGCCTGTGATTATACAGGAGCACAAAGGTGGGGGCTGAGAGCTGAGGTGTCTGCAGTCACGTGTTGTTTTTTCTAAATGCACCCAAACCAGAACCCAACTCCTGTGACTTAACAGAGGATTCTGTCAGGGTGCAAGGTAAGTGATAACACACAATTATATTGTAATGCAAATGCTTAGAAAGGGCAGAAAGACAGATTTGCTCTGCAGGTGTGATAAGCTTTTACAATCTGCATTCAGTGAAAATTAGGTGTTTAATGCAGACCTGTTCAATGAATTGTGAGTGTCACCGACATTATTGTGACATGCAGCAGAGGGAAAACTTGAACTTCACATAATGCATTACTGCTGACATTAAGTGTGACTTTTAAGTTGAAATCAACCAAATAAGGCACAGATTTTACTAGTGTAAAGTTACATTCACATATGGGGCATACAGCATATATATGTGAATGGCCTCACGGCGCCGTAAGGGAGCGGTACAGTGCAGCACACGTGCGGCACCGTACCATTCCGTAGCCCCTGGACATGTCCTATCTTTCAACGGAATACAGCAC
Organism: Engystomops pustulosus; assembly: GCF_040894005.1. NCBI lineage: Eukaryota > Metazoa > Chordata > Amphibia > Anura > Leptodactylidae > Engystomops > Engystomops pustulosus. The sequence continues at coordinate 20,776,540 of NC_092417.1, forward strand.
CGGGCCCTATGTTACTCTATGGAGAGGGGCGCGGGTGAGCAGCGCTCCTCCCCTCCTCCTCTCCCCGGTGCCAATGTATGCCTGCCCTACTATGGTACAACGGGCATACATCGTATGAATGTAGCCTAACATCCTTCAATAACATAACTTCCTCTTTATGACTTTAATTTCTGTACATTCAGTGGCGGATTATAGGGAGGGCTCTAAACACGTGCGCCGAGGGCTCCCAACCAGCAATGTCTGACAGTCAGAGCTGTAGGCCACCACCTGCATGTGCCTCTGCCTCCAACTGTGACAGTGATTCACTGACATTTTTAGAATCAGCGTGCCTGCCCAGTCATACTCAATCCCATTCTGCATACTTTTAAGGAGCCTCGCTGGATGAGGAGTGACACCCGATACCCTCCTGACACTTCCTAGTCAATCAATGTTAGGATTGCTTCCTCTCAGGTTAGTTATCCCAATCTGTGAGAGGAGGAGAGAAGCAGTGGGACAAGAGAGGAGACTAAGACTAGTAGTCACTTCTGTCACCGGCACTTAGAGAAGCTGCTCGCCTAGCTAGCTAACAAGTGAGTAGGAGAAAGGTTTGAATATTAAACATAATTTAGTATAGTATTGTGTACCACTGTTTGGGCTATATTCAGTGGGGGCCTACACCAACTGTAATACGGCCCTCTGTACATCACACAAACTCCTAGCGGCAATTGATACAAAGTATACTGTGGTGATGAGATCTAAATTATGAGACTAAAATTCTTCTAATATTCTGATAAACACAGGTGGAGGCCAGGGCAATAAAACAGAAGCAGACCCCCCTCATAAAATCAATGGGGTGGAGAAGAGAGACTCTACATCCTTTCACCAGTTCCTCTATAGGTTATGGCCCACTCACTAAATGTCATGGGTGCCCTCTCGGATCGCAGATGCACTGATGTGCGTCCCTGTGCCCCCTCATCTGTGCGGCATGTTCACTCACCTGTCTGTGCTCCAGCATTGTCTCTCTTGATCCGGTGTTCAAGTCCCCGCCTCCTAGGGCGTGTCTGCGCCCTATTCGCGATTTAAAGGACCAGCGCACCGCTGATTGGTCCTGGCCATTCCAGCTTTTTATAGATAGCCGGCCTTTTCCTGCAAACCCCGCCAGATCTTTGAGCCTCCTGCCTTAGACAAAGCTTGTTCCCTATGTCCTGTGCTGTTATAGTGATTTCCCGTTGTGATTTCCATTACGTTCCTGACGTATTGCCTTAGGTGCCTGAGGACTTGCTGTACATGGGACTCTGGCCCTTAGGTTCTTCATGGACCTAATCGCCCATATCTCATGCTCGAGAAGTGCCAATTCCATCAGACGAGTCTCCCATTCCTAGGATATATTATCTCAGACAAGGGACTACGGATGGATCCTGCCAAGTTGTCTGTGGTGCTTCAGTGGCCGCGCCCAGTAAGAGTTTTTGCTATCCAGAGATTCCCGGGCTTCACTAATTACTACCGCCAGTTTATCCCACATTTCCCTTCCCTCGTCTCTGCCACTGAGCTGCTGACCAAGAAGAACACCAATCCTAAACTGTGGCCTCCGGTGGCTAAAGAAGCTGAAGTCCACCTTTGCCTCTGCTTCCGTTCTCACCCAGCCTGATACTGAGAAACCGTTCCTGCTAGAAGTTGACATCTCATCCATTGGTGCTGGAGCCGTTCTCACCCAGAAAGGGCCCAAAGGTCGAACCCTCACCTGCGGCTGTTTCTCTAAGACTTTCTCAGCTGCAGAGAGGAATTATTCCATAGGTGATTGGGAGCTTCTACCCAAAGCTAGTCTTGGAAGAATGGCGCTATCTTCCGGAGGGAGCTCGTCATCCGACCACAAGAAACTCCTATATCTCTCGTGCCTCTGACTTAATTTGGGAAGAATCCATGAAGAGGATACTAACTTAGGGACATTACTGTTGTGTGGCTGGGCACCCTGGGGTGCAGAGATTTGTCGCTCTCCTACTCTCCTGCCAAGGTTCCTTCAGACCAAGAGGAGTGGGAGGCCAAAGAGGGTGGGGTTGGGGGGGGTACTGTCACGCGTGCTCCTGCGACCCCCCTCTCGGGTACAATTATGCAGGGTTATCCTAACAAACATGTCAGGGTATTAAATCAGCTGCCTGTGCAGTGCCTGCCCCCGACTCACATTTCACCTACTCCAGCCTTCTTCCGAGGTATAATGATACACTGGCCGGTCTAGCTTTTAACACCTTAGTGACGTGACCTGAAAAAGCTCAAGTGACCCGGCATTTTTAGCGAATTTTCATAAGCGTGTCAAGCATGCATGTCGAGCGACACAAATTCTTTTTTAAATACCAATTTTTTTTCCCGAATCCGTCGGGTTTTCTTACGGCCATGCCCCCGATTTCCGTCGCATGCAAGCCGGCACCGATGCGACACAATCCTATCGCGTGCGCCAAAAACCCGGGGCAATTCAGAGACAAATGGCGCAAGGCGGTAATATTCGGGAAACCCAGCGATTCGGCCCTAGTAATTGAGCCCCTTTGTGGTGGTTTCTCGGTAATAAAAGTTTAAACATTTTCTTTATTTTTATTTGGGTGGAAAAAAAGGCTTTTTTTTTTTTTTAAATGTCAAACTAACTCAAATTTAACATTATTAACGAATTCCCTATTTTGTTTTAGTCATTTTGATATGTAATATGTATAGTCTCAGGCAAACGGGGGACCCCTGAGGAAGCCAGTTGGGTGGCGATGCGCACTGGGTTTGGTCCCCAGCTCCCCCTACCCCTCCTTTTGTGTCATCAGTCGCCATTGCAGGTAGCTATCTATGGGAATTACAGCCCCTGACTGATTCTGTTGGTATTTGTATATTTCATATATTATATTGGTTTGCTTATTCGCTGCCTGCTTTATTATTGTCTCATTTCATCATATAATTTATTTATATGAGGGGTTTTTCCAGCAGGGGGCGCTGGTGTATATTTGGATCTATGCAAGGTCCTCCTGGATGGTTACATTTTACATGGTTTTAATAGGTTTGTTTGCGTTGTGCTGCATTTTTGTCTTTTTCTCCTTGTTTTTCGTCGGGCAAACGGGACGACTATGCCAATAATTTTTGTGGTGTAGCTGGGATTTTTTATTTTTCTGAATATTTACTAATATTTTGTGTGTATTTTTACTTTCTATGCTCCCCATGAGGTCATAAAAGACCCCTGGGGGACATTTTCACTTTTTTTTTTTACTTTATTTTTTCTCTTTTACAAGTTTTCCCCTGTTACTGGGGCATCTATAAGTTACAGGAGAAATGACCACCTGTCACTGGGGATTGTGATCAGAGCTGTACTGGGTCCCAGCAGCTCTGATTAACCCCTTCATACCCCATGGTCACGTGACAGCCGAGTCTATGGAGCCGGTGGAAGCGCCGGCTCTGCTCACACTTATCTCATTTGTACAGTGTACATACAGAATACCACTAATTATACCTGGTGATAGGACTGTTATTACAGTACCTCCCTAATCCAATATTGTACATTGCTTATAGCAAATCTCTGCACCTGTGTAGTGAACATGAAACCTATACCTATACATGAAAAATATAAAAATACTCTATGTATGTGTAAGCGTCTCTTATAGATTTATATCTGGGGCTCAAACCCCTAATCATTGTAAGGTGACTTTCAAATTAAATGAGTCTGTGTCCAGCGCTGGAATTGACTAACTTGAATGAAAAGACAAGACCTGTCCTTGCAGGAAGTTAGCAACAAGACTGATAAGTTTATTGAGGTACTGACATTTATAGAAAACCATAAGGCACTTTACATAAGGCGTGTAATTGGGAAAGCAGCCACTATAATTGGGTGTTCTCACCCAGGAAATGTAACACTATTGGATGTAAGCACACAAAGGAGTCTAATACTATTGGCTACCTGCAAATACTGAAACTTCACATAAACCAAATGTCCAGATGTCCACCTGGATACCTTCCACTAGGTGGTGCTAGTGAGCGCTAAGTCTTTGTTCAGAGAGGGAAACACCCAAACTTAGTTATCACTACACAAAGTTATATGAAATGAATGCTGAATCTTTAAAATGTCCGACAATACGTAAGATGGCGTCTGAGTCCAGTGTAATATCTTTAACAATTCCCCCCTTTTGAGCTTTGCATGGCCTGTAACTTTTGTCCTGAGCGACCTCCTCAAACTCCAGGTACATACAGGTAGGCTAAGCCCTTACCTGCTGGACTTGTTAACTCTTCACCAGATCCCCTGGAGGCCAGTCACTCGGGGGTTACAGGCCTGCACACTCAAATTACATAATTGTGTTTCCATAGTTTATGGGTTTATTAACAGGCTGGTTCTTCAACAAGACGGTATCCTCCACACCGGGACTTCTCCTGTCATGGTTCTTACCACCTGGACGGCCATCTGGGACATGGTGGACTTGATGAGGGGGACCACACAACACGCAATAAGTGACGAGAGCAAAAATCACAATCCCCAATATCACCCCCACTTACAGGAAACCCTTCCAATCCCCCAACCACAAAGTGAAGGACAAAGTGTCCACCCCAGAGTTTCTCTCGAGTTCCCTGGACAGTCCTTCAATCTCTTCAAGTGCATGGGTAATGGATCCATAGGGGGCGATGTCATCCGGGATGTACATGCGACAAGCCACTCCCACCATCTTACAGACTCCTCCCTTCTCAGCAAGGATCATGTCCAAAGCCGTGCGGTTCTGGGAAGCATCTCGGATATAATTCCCAAATCTCTGTTGATTACAATACAACCAGTTAACCCAACCAACATCTTTGCTCATAGCTCTCTGGGGAATAATGGACTCTAGACCTGCCCATATCTGATAGTGGGCCTTGTACTCATCTGGGACCCCCCATTGGTGCTCCCACTGTATCCATATAAACGTTGTCATCTAGGCGCTCCTCTCAGACCTCCAGAATCCTTTGGGATTCTCTACCTTTTCTTATGTGTCTGATCAACCTTATCCCTGGGGATCACGAGGAAGGAATACACAAGTGTTATCACAGTATACTCACCTTCCCAGCCTCTAGGCCTGACCTGACTCTCCTATCCCCACAAATCCGGTACACATCAGACACTGCTAATACAGGGTTACCTGTGCTGTCAATGTTAAAGAAGGTCATTGTCTTGTTGCACCAACCGTAGGTAAAGTCTCCTACCCTGGGGATATCCGGGTCACCCCTATAGATACAGTGATAGTCATAATTGGGGTGTCCCTGAGCATACAGTCAGTCAGAAGAGACCAGTCAGTCAGAGTAAGTAAGCATGGAATAGAAAGCGTGGAAGCGTGCTGACTTCCCTCTAGCTTCACAGACGTGGCACTGGTCAGCAGGACTTGGAAAGGACCGTCGTTGCGAGGCTCCAGACTGTCTCTCTGGTGCGTCTCTTTACCACCACGTAGTCTCCAGGCTTCAGGTTATGTATCCTGAGGTCTCTGTCTGGATCTAAAAAAAAGTAATCAGAAACACTTTTGCGGACCTTTTCCAAGGCCTGGCTCAACTGTATGGCATATTCCACTTGGTTTCCTAGTAGGGGTCTAGTCTGGGTGCACAGCCAAAAAATACTTCAAAGGGGAACAATCCCATCTTTCTGTTGGGTGTGGTCCTAACTGAATGGTGGGCAGCAGGAAAGCATTCGCTCCATGGTTTCCCTGTTACTTCCATGGCCTCCCAGATCTCTAACTTAAGAGTGCCGTTTATTCTCTCAAACCCACAACTAATTCGGGAAGTGGTGTGTGCAGGGCCTGTTCTACACCCAGGAGGGACAAGGCTTTAGGTCTTTACCTGTCCAGTGAAGTGGGTTCTGTGACCGGACTCTATGGTCTCCGGAAGTCCAAACCTGCAGAAAAATCTCACTCACCAACTTCTTGGCTGCAGCTCTGGCAGTAGCCTTGGTCATGGGAGAAGCTTCTGGCCACCCTGGAAAGAGATCAATGCACACAGGCACGTACTCCTACGTGCCACTTATTGGTAGCTGGATAAAATCCATCTGCAGTCTCTGGAAGGGATACAGCAGCTTGGGTGTCACCTTCTGTGGGGTCTTTACCACCTTACCCGGGTTGTGGCGGGCACAGACCATACAGGCTTTCACTAGTCTAGTGACAGGGGTAGTAATGCCCGGGCAAACCACTGGTGGTTTATGAGCACTAGCATGGCCATTTTGGATGTGTATGTGTCCGTAGGCTACTTGACTTACTGTCGGGTGCAGGGCTCTGGGCAGGCACACCCTCTCTCCCAGCATCCAGGTCCCATAGGCATCTGGGCTCCAGCTTTCCTCCACACTCCCTTCACTTCTGATGACACTCGGGCCACCAGGGACTGGAACACCTGTGGATCAAACTTTTTGCTCAGAACTCACCGCTGAGACTTCAGGACAGTCTCCGGGCTCCATCTGTGCAGCTGCCTTCACCATCCCGTCAGCCACATACTTGCCCTTGGCTTGTGGAGTTACCAAATTGTGTGTGCTTTTAGTTTTACTATCCCCACCTTTTTTGGAAGTAAGATAGCATCCATGAGCTCTTTACCCAGCTTGCCATGCTTAAAGGGGTTCCCTGCAGAGGTGAGGAAATCTCTAGCCTTCCATATAGGTTCATAGTCGTGTTTAGACCCCAGAACTATACCTTGAGTATAGATGTTCGCCCTTTTACCTTCCACCAGCTGTAGCACTTCCCTGAGTGCCATCACTTCACCTCCTGCGCTGACCTGTGTGGAGGGAGTGGTTCTGCTTGTACTACCTTATGTGCGCCACTGACCACTGTATATCCAGCATAGAACCGTCTGTCCTCTCCTGCAGACCTGGAGCCATCTATGAGAAAAAAACTCAACATCTGGGTTACTCACCCTTCTCTCCCCCCTCTCTGAATCCTGGAAGACTGGCGACAGAATGAACTTGGGTGAGGACACTGTGCGAGGTATGTGGGGTTTGCACTGTAACTGAGTAATCTAGGATCTGGGATCTGGCCTTGCTGCTGCAGCTACTGACACATGAGGGGCGTTCGCCTCACGACTGAGTCTAACCGGGCCTAATAATGGGCCACTGGTAAGGCCACCACGTTCCTGGACTCGACACCTGTGGCCTACATACTCAGTGCAAAATAAAACAAAAGTTTGATCCAGTGGGATGTGCCTAGGGCCAGGGCAGACAGGATTTGCTACCTTAAGGCTATAGAATGCATCAATTGCCTCTTGACTAAGGGCAAATGGGGAAGAGGCAATTCAGTCAGAAAGGGGCAGCATCAGACTGGAGGCAGCAGACCTTATCCTAAGCCTCTAGGAGCTGGCCAGTCCTAGAAACATGTGAAGAGGCTTAGGGCCTCAGGGCAGGGGCATATTCTGGACTGCCAGCTTTCTTTCCTCTATCAGGTGTCTGCCTGTAGGTCCTCCGCATACTGTAAAGGAGAACATCCAGTAAGGGGCTAGTCTGCCAATCTACTCCCTGTAGGGCCGTGTAATATGTAGTACTGGCTGGGGGAGTTTTACCCCCCTTGTAGGAATCTGCACCAGGTATACTGGAATACTACACTGGTAAAGGCAAATAGGTCCTGGCAATCTTCATGTAGGGGCGCAGAGAGGAAAACATTTGCCAACAGGGAAGAGTTCTACAATGAAAGGCACTAACTCTATTTGGGGGGGGGGGGGCTTTCAGAAGAGGGGGACTGTTCTTGCTGACATCCTTGTCCGTTACCACCCCCCTTGTCCCGCCCTGTTGGGGCCGTCTACGTTTCCTAGAGTGTGTCTCTTTGTATTCTTATCACAAGCAAATTCCTTTACGTCTTTTAGATTGTCAGCTCTGTTTCCCCCACTCAACACAGATGCTTTCTGTGTGCTTCAAGGCCACTTCTCACAGACATAGATAAGACAAAGCCCAGCTGCACAGCTGCACAGAGATCTCCCCCTGATTAACTCTTTCAACTCCAGAAAGCAGGTACCAGAGACTGCAACACTTTTTCTAGTAATTTTTCTGCAATTGTCAGAATCAAATAAGTTTTAAAAATAAAATAAACAAAATAAACAAACAGCGTTGCACACTCAAGACTCTTAGCAAATGTTTGAAATTGATGAAAATATTCACCTGCCGGCATTTATTTCAAACATCCGCCAGGACACCTCAAGGATGACTCGGCTGCTATCCTACAACCAGCCTACAGTGTAGAGTTATAGGCAATTAACTTTCAGGGACTTGAAGGGAATATACTGTCTTAAGATGGCCACCACTAAAAGATGGTAGGGCGTGTCATCTTCTCTAACCCCCAGATACGGGGGTGGAGTCTAAGAGGGTGCTGGTTGCATTCCAAAAGATTTTTTTTTTTTTTTTTTTAAATGAGCACTCTCTAGGATTCCTGTCCCTCTGCCCTGGTCCGTCCGTAGTCACTGGTCTAAGTCTCCAGTAATCAACCCCATCCACTTTCCTTTGTCATTAACTCTCTACTTACATCAAAACAACCTTCTGCCTGGGTGTGCCACTTTTGTCTTTGAGCCAGCCACCATTTACATCAAGTGCTGTCTCCTACCTCTGCACACTCAGGGGACCATCTAACATACCCAAAAACTTCAATACCTCATAACTTCCTTTTACCCACTCTTTACCTTTCCTGTGTGACACTATGTCAGTTGCCTTTTTAGGTCTGCAGTGTCCAGCTACAGTCTTACTTTGCTCACTACCCATTTTGTGGAATCTGTGGAATACCTGATTTTGTTCAAGGGCTATAGATATCCTCCGTACATACAGCTCCAGACTACCCCGCTACCTATCAGTAAGTACAAATTAGAGACCTTCACACAATATTTCAGAAATCAAGGAGATTACGCTCAACTGTAAAATTCCCGTCAGTGTCCTTCTTGTCTCTATTGTCCTTCCCGCATCACGGGGCCGCATCAATCCCGAAGGAATGATACGTAAATTTGGCCAGAATTTGTCTCTGCAAACTTCCAGATTCTATCCGTGCTTACATGAACAAAAATCTCAACACCATCACAAACTTTCTGAACTATCTCAACAATCCACAAGAGGGCACTGCAGACCTTTTTGTACAACATACATTGTCACGTCCAGTCTCTGTCGGTCACCGTACAAGTGATCCTTTGCCGAAATCATCGTGCACATACTATTATACATGGACATGTAAGGCAAAGTACATAATATCACACAAGGAGGTGACCTTACCCAGTCCCTTTCAGCCAGTGAAACAGAACTACAGTCAAGGTAGACAAAAATAGACTTGACTTACCCCGACGAGCGCTCATTGTCAGTTCTGGTCACTGGCCGCCTGGACTCTTGCGGAGGTCACCTCGATGGTTAGATGTCCATAAAAGTATGCCCAACCAGGAGACGCCATTTCTTATAGATTTATATCTGGGGCTCAAACCCCTAATCATTGTAAGGTGACTTTCAAATTAAATGAGTCTGTGTCCAGCGCTGGAATTGACTAACTTGAATGAAAAGACAAGACCTGTCCTTGCAGGAAGTTAGCAACAAGACTGCTACTTTATTGTGGGGCTGACACATTTATAGAAAACCATAAGGCACTTTACATAAGGCGTGTAATTAGGAAAGCAGCAACTATAATTGGGTGTTCTCACCCAGGAAATGTAACACTATTGGATGTAAGCACACAAAGGAGTCTAATACTATTGGCTACATGCAAATACTGAAACTTCACATAAACCAAATGTCCAGATGTCCACCTGGATACCTTCCACTAGGTGCTGCTAGCGAACACTAAGTCTTTGTTCAGAGAGGGAAACACCCAAACTTAGTTATCACTACACAAAGTTATGTGAAATGAATGCTGAATCTTTAAAATGTCCGACAATACGTAAGATGGCGTCTGAGTCCAGTGTAATATCTTTAACACGTCTATTGTGTGCAGAAATACCATAACATGTGAATAATAGCCTTTGTACATGGTAGTTAAATGGACATAAACAATGGAAATGTATTATTTTCAACAAATTCACAATAAAACACACAAATAATTGTAAAAATGGACAATCATAAAACTTCTAGAAATATGAAAAAGTGCAAGGTGCTAAAAGATGCCGTAGTGCGAGGTGCGCGAACATGAAAGTGCAATCGCGACAGTCATACAATACATGTCTATATCACAATAGCTACATCAATGTATAAAGTGCCAATGCATAATATATATATATATATATATATATATATACACACACACACATACATACATTACATACGGTCCCCTACTTAAGAACACCCGACTTACAGACGACCCCTAATTACAAACAGACCTCTGGATATTGGTAATTTATTGTACTTTAGTCCTAGGCTGCAATAATCAGCTATAACAGTTATCACAGGCGTCTGTAATGAAGATTTAGTGATAATCCTGGTTCTTATTATAACCCAACATTTTTACAACCAAATTGTCAGAGATCAAAAAAATTCTGGCTCAGGTTACAATTATAAAATATACAGTTCCGACTTACATACAAATTCAACTTAAGAACAAACCTGCAGAACCTATCTTGTACTTAACCCAGGGACTGCATATATATAACAAATACATCTTATTGTGATTATACCCCATAACAGCTATTTATCAAGGAAACCTATTGTAGAGATGTTAGACAGCCCAAATACATTCACTGTCATATACCAATAATGAGAGTTGTACACTGTATATTTGTATCATCATCATTAATTATGACAGAAATGGACCCACAATAAGTGGAGCAGGATGTGAGAATGCATAGGCCCAAAGTTGGAATAAAGATCTTCTCAAAAACATAGACAACTAAAATTAGGAAAACAAAACATTAAAGGGGTATTTCCCATCTGGGCATTTACATTTAATTTAATTTAATTAATTTGCCATATGTAAACATTTCTTCAATTGGATTTTGATTAAAAAAAATGTTCTTTTGTGAAGATAATTTCTCATTAATACAGCCATGTTGTCTCTTAGAAACTAGATGGCTTCCTTGGATACGACCACCTCACACTCATTCAGTACTGCCTGACCTCCTGGATTCAGCAATCATTACCACAGGACGGCTGTGGTACATGTAGTTACTCCCGGACATTTCATATACAAAAACCTTTTATTTCTTTGTGCAATCACTCCAGCAGAGGTGGTCGCATCCAAGGACACAATCTTGTTTCTAAGGGACCATATCACTACATTTATGAAAAATTATCTTCACACAGGAAAATGTTTTAAAATAATATCTAATTGAAGAAATGTTTATATATATATATATATATGGCAGATAAATAAAATTGACTGTGACTGCCGAGACAAGATGAGAACACCCCTTTAATGTTAATAAATAACATTCAGTAGGAATAGACACTAGTAATGGGATAGTTTTATTAGAATCAGGTCGATTGGACCGCTTTAGAGTTAGAAGTTTACCACTATGTCATTGTTTTTGGAAAGTTTGGGAATGGGTTAAAAAGAATTTTGAAATCTTCAAAATAAATAATAGCACAACATTTTCGCATTATGGCAGAATCAGAGGTTGAAGGAGTTTTCTTTTGGGAAAATAAAGGAATACATTTTATCTCACAAATTTTTATAGCTAGGTTAATTCCCTTTGATACAGTAAAGGAATTACTGTATATACTCGAGTATAAGCCGAACCAAGTATAAGCGAGGCCCCTAATTTTACCACAAAAACCTGGGAAAACCCACCCCTTCTGGTTTTCTCTCCTGCCTGCCACTGACTGCACTCCGGCTCAAATAGCTGACTACCTGGCGCATAATGACATGATGGACCCCCAGGTTCCCATGTGGGAGGCTCTTAAAACCTACATACAGGGATGTTTACAATCTGCAATATCGTATGTTAAGAAAGAGGCTCGTAGGGAAGAAGCCGAACTAGCCGCCACTTATGCCCAGTTAGAGGCAGCCTACATTGCAGATCCTTCTACCATAAATAAGGATAAATGGTTATCTACAGGCCAGCAATACTTGCATTGCCTTTATGAAAAAGAAAAGAGGCGTTCCTTCTTTGCGCACCAGAAATATTTTGAGCTGGGCAACCAGTCTAGTAGCTTATTAGCACAATTAATACATCAGAATAAAGCGTCTCCCACGGTGCTGCAGCTAACCTCTGCTGGAGGAACTGCTATTACATCTAATGATGACATATTAACGGACTTTGCGGAGTTCTATAGGGATTTATACTCCTCTCAAACAGACTGCTCTGTGGCCGCTACTAATGATTAGCTCTCGGGGGTGGATTGTCCTACACTTAGTCAATCTCAACGGGAAATGCTAGATGCCCCATTGACACTCGAGGAGCTCCAAGAGGCGCTAAAATTGATGGCAAGGGGTAAGGCTTCAGGGCCCGACGGCCTCCCCTTAGAAATGTGGCTTAAATATCAGCACTCCCTTCTACCCCTTATGTTGCAAATGTTTAACTCCTCATTTAATAGAGGGTACCTCCCGGAATCGCTCTACATGGCAAATACTGTGGTTATTCTTAAGCCTGACAAAAATACAAAGGAATGTGACTCTTACAGGCCCATTTCTTTGTTGAATTACGACTATAAAATACTAACCAAGATATTGGCATGTAGACTGAACAAAGTCATTACATCTCTGGTTCATGAAGACCAATCAGGCTTCATGCTTGGGAGGTCCACCTCTGAAAATCTGAGAAGGTCACAAATCATTATGCAAATAGGTGTAGAGAAGAAAGAGGACTGGGCTTTTAGACACGGCCAAAGCCTTTGACTCTGTGGAGTGGCAGTATCTACAGGCTGTGCTGCGTAGGTTCCATTTTGGACCTAACTTTTGTAAGTGGGTGTCAATTCTCTACAAGAATCCACGAGCCTCTATATCTGTAAATGGTTTACTATCTGATTCATTCCCACTCGCAAGAGGCACTCTTCAAGGGTGTCCCCTTTCGCCCCTTTTATTTGCCTTAGCACTGGCAATCAAAATCCGTAAGGATACAATATTTACGGGGGTGCCCCACGAGACGGGACAGGATCGTCTTGCCCTTTACGCGGATGACCTTCTCCTTCTCATGTCACAACCAGACACTTCCCTGCCCAGAGCAATTGACTTAATAAATGATTTTAGTCTGTATTCAGGACTACGTATAAACTGGGACAAATCTTGTCTTTTGTACTTATCCTCTGACAGGGCCAACAACCCCCCTGAAACAGTGTCTGATCTAGTGGTCATGGATAAATTTAAATACCTAGGAGTGACTTTAACAAGACAACCCAAGATGGCTCTTGATCTCAATGTCTTCCCTTTATTGGGATATTTCAGGGATAAATTCAAAACATGGGCCGCCCTTCCTTTATCAGTGGCAGGCAGGATCAACCTAGTCAAAATGGTGGTTCTGCCAAAATGTCTCTATGTGATCCAACACGTTTTTTTACCCGATCCCCAAACACTTCTTTCGCACCCTGGACTCCATGATAATCACCTTTATCTGGGGATCCTTTAGATCAAAATTGCAGCTCGCTAAATTGCAGAGACCTAAATCCCAGGCGGGTATGGCCCTACCTAACATTTTCCTTTATTATCTAGCTGGACAGTTAACCCCTTAGCGCTCTGCGCCGTAGCTGTACTGCGCTGAGTCCCGCGATTAGCGCTCAGCGCAGTACAGCTACGGCGCAGAGACGATGCCGATTCAGCTCTGTATAGCAGCCGAACCTGCATCGTTAGCCACGGGATTTCAGCGGTAATCGGAGTGGGCTCCGATCGCGGGTGTTTAACCCGTTAAATGCCGCGGTCAACGCGACCGCGGCATTTAACATGCCTTCTGGGGGTCTTTACCCCACGATCGCCCCCCCCCCGCACCGTTTTCGGGGGGGGGGCATCGCTGTTTTGGCTCCTCTGGGGTCCGATCGGGACCCCAGAGAAGCCTAGAGGGTTTACCTTTAAGATGGCGTCTGTGACGTCATCTTAAAGGCAAAGTGTCAGCCTATGCATCTGCATGGGCTGGCACTGATAATACTCTGCAATACATTAGTATTGCAGAGTATTATCAGGAACAAGCAATCAGATGATTGCTTGTTCATGTCCCATGATGGATCAAGTAAAAAAATTTACAAAATAATGTTTTTCAATAAAAAATTACTTTATAAATCACTAAAAATGCCCATAAGCCCCAAAACATATAAAGAGACATATAACGCTCATAAAAGTCTAAATCATAACACAAACCCCACATATATAGTATCATCGCGTCCGTAACAATCCATAGAATAAAACTAAATAACTATTGAACCCATATGATGAACGCCGTAAAAAATACGTCAAAAACCCGCCAAACATTATGATTTTTACCTATTATATCCCACTAAAAATGCAATAAAAAGTGATCAACAAAACATATGTACTCCAGAATGATATTGTTGCAAAGAACAACATGTTCCGCAAAAAACAAGCCATCAACCAGCTCTGTAGCCAAAAACGTAACAATGTTATGCCACTTGGAAGACGGCGATGCAAAAATGATAGATTTTTCCCCACATTAGGGTTTTATTTGGCAAATTTAGTAAAACATAAGAAAACATATTCATGTCTGGTATCCCCGTAATTGTATCGACCCATAGAATAAAGATAACAGGATTATTAGGATATACGGTGAACACGAAAAAAAAAAAAAGTAAAAAATCCAGTACAGAATTGATGCTTTTCTACTCATGACCTCAAAAAAAGTTCCAAAATTTTCAACAATAGGTGATACCAACCCCAAAATGGTAACACTGGAAAAAGCATCTCGTCCCGCAAAAAAAATGCCGTCACATGGCCCAAATAACGGAAAAGCAAAAATTTTATAGCCTTCAAAAGGGGGCAACCAGAAAACTAAAATCCTGGCAGCTGCAGGGTGCTCCTTCCCTTCTGCGCCTCGCTGTGCCCCCATAACACAAGTAACGGCCACGTGTGGGGGGTCTCTGCACTCAGGAGAAATTGTAGAACAAATTTTATGGTGGGTTTTCTCTTTTTATCTTTTGGAAATGTGTAAATTTTAGGGCTAAATGAACGTATAACCGACAAAATTTGACCATTCTAAATTTCACCGCCATTTTGATTCAATTACTATGAAGATCTCAAGGGGTTAACAATCTTTGTAAAAGCTGTTTCTGATAGTTTGAGGGGTTCAGATTTGAAAATGGGTTGGTTATATAGGGGGTTTTGTTGCTAAATATGTAAAATTTGATTTCAAACAGTATTTATCCCCAAAATAGTCAATTCCGAAAATACGGAAAATCGCTATTCGATTTGTAGGCCGCGTGACGTCAAAAAAAATTATCCAAACATTTCAAAAATTATGAAAATGTAAAGTAGACAAATGGGAAATGTTATTCTGCAAGTTATTTAGGTGGTAAATCTATCTGCCTGAAAACGCGGTGATTTAGAATTTCGAAAATGGCAAATTTTTCTAAAAATTCATCATTTTTTTCTTTTTTTTGTAAATAAACGCAAAACTTATCAGCCAAAATTTACCACTAAAATGAAGTACAACATGTGGGGAAATAACAATCTCAGAATCACTTTGATAAGTAACAGTGTTCAAAAGTTATTACCACAGGAAGAGACACTGGTCAAATTTCAAAAAAAAGTTGCGAGCCTTAACCTGCAAACAGGCTGCGTCCTTAAGGGGTTAAAGTTCCTAATCTCCTGGATTTCACATCAACCTCTCCAATACCCAGAAAAACGACTAGCAGAGTATGTTAAGTTTCTTGTCCATCCATCCGCCGGGATATGTACCTGCCTCCTGGAACACCTTGGTCACATGACCCAGGGAGATCCTGAAGACATGGAACGGACCCAGAAAAAAATCAAGGTAAGTACATAAAAGTCCGAATTGTGTACCCATAATGGGGCTCCATACAATATTGATTTATCAGCATTAACAATGATAACATTTTTTATCGTTCCAGGAGGCAGGTACATATCCCGGCGTCTCTCACAAATAATTTAACCGTGACTATGAAATGAGCTGGTCTCATCACGAAAGGATCCTCCTTCGGGAATCTCTATTTTTAGCCAGGAAAGCCATCGCCCTACGCTGGATGGGCGACTCTGAGCCCTCTCTCTCACAATGGAAACAATTAGCTCACCACATTATTCCATATGAACGGGTGCTTTGCAAATGCAGGGGATGTGCTGAGAAATTTGATAAGGTATGGAAGACATGGTGTGACTCTCCACATACTTCTTTCACCCCAGATGAAATGGAGGCAAATTTACACAGACAACCTCTATAAGTGGCTAGTGTTTCGTTTGATGTATGATGTCTACCATCATTATAACCCCCCCCCCCCCTCCTCCTTGCTCCAGAAATACACCCCATGTAACAAAAGATGTCATGTGTTTCCTTAGCTGGTGGATAGATCAGTCTGTTCATTGGTTAGGTTTTGGTGTTAGGATGTATTTCAATGTGTAATATGTTAGTATGTACTCTTAATGAGCACCATGAGAACTCAGCTGAATATGACATACTGTTGACTATGATAACGATTACTTACCGTATATACTCAAGTATAAGCCGACCCGAGTATAAGCCAAGACCCCTAATTTCAACACAAAAAACTGGGAAAACCTATTGACTCGAGTATAAGCCGAGGGTGGGAAATACATTGGTCACAGCCTCCCAGTATATAGCCAGCAAGACCCCTGTAGTATACAGCCTGCCCAACCCCTGTAGCATACAGCCTGCCCAGCCCCTGTAGCATTGTATAATTATTTTTTCAATAAAACAGTTTAAAAAAAAAACATATGAACACAAGTTTTCCTATGACAATGCAGTATAAACATTATCGTGTTCATACATGTAATGCTGTCCATATCAGTCCATATGTTAAACCCACTGCCACTAACTCCTTTTTCAGAGCAGACCCTTTCCCTCTTAAACATGTAATTAAAGATATACCAACTGGCAAAAATTAATACGTTCTAAAAGAAATTGCACCAATGAAGACGTTTTCCAAAAAGGAAAAAAGCAAAGTTTTTAATAAACTAACAAAAAGACAGTGGGGGTCATTCACTAAGGGCCCGAATCACGATTTTCCGGCGTGTTTCCTGAATATTACCGTTTTTCCCTGAATTGCCCCGGGTTTTTGGCGCACGCGATTGGATTGTGGCGCATCAGCACCGGCATGCACACGATGTAAATCCGGGGCGTGGCCATCGGAAAACCTGACGAATTCGGAAAAACCTCGGCGGACTTCAGCGCAGCAGCGACACCTGGTGGACATCGGGCGCACTACCTTAGTGAATTGCCGGAAGACACAACTCAGCGTCGGAGAACGCGCCGCTGGATCGCGAATGGACCGGGTAAGTAAATCTGCCTCAGTATCCCTTTTGGATGCTTGATAGGGCAGATCAAATAGTGTCGAAAAATCCCAAGAAACAATGTAAAAAAGTATCAGCGGCTCAGCCTCCTGGATCTGACATTCACAGGGTTAATGAGCATAACACACTATGCTGATATCCAAAAGTCTATCAGTTCTGCACACACCCAAAGGTAAATAGTGGAGATCTCATGCCTGAGAGTGAGTATTAATTAGGTGCACAAGCCTCTACAGAAGTATCAGCCACCATCGTAATTCTGTGAAGGTCACATCCAGGAGGGTGAGTCCAAGGCCGGCCCCAGCACTGGGTATTCCTGGGCAAGTGCCAGGGCCCAGAGCTGCTGGGGGGCCCACATAAGGCTGTACATAAGGAATCCATGGGGGTGAGGGGGGCTGTATCTAATGAATCCATGGGGAGTGAAAGGGGGCTTTTATAAAATAAGCATGAGGAGGCTGTTTTGGATGATGTTTGGGCCCACTGAGGCTCTGCCGCCCAGGGGCCTACTGAAACCTGGAGCCGACCCTGGGTGAGTCACTAATACTTTTTTATACAGTACCAATAAAGTAAGTATGTAATATCAGGATAATACATTACTATAGTATCTATGCACATGGATTTGGATTATGTATGATACCATTTTTTTTATCACTATTTATCTGATGATGTCATTTCCTGTTTGTATTATATAAATTCACATTTGGCACTTTAAATGATTGTGTGAGAAATGCTCCAGTGTGTAGGAGCTGAAACTTTGCATGAACACTGTTAAATAAATCTGCCAATCTTTTTTTTTTGTATATTTATATGTGTGTATACACACACACACACACACGAAAATATACACTGTGTAACGGCGCATACAATGATAGATCTGTGTGACGCCCAGTGCAATATTCTGCAATAATAGTTTGGTGTCTCCTGTGGATGTAACATTCCCTTTGCTGCATATTTTGGTGAATATACACATGTGGGGTCTGTATGATCTCCTCACATCTTGCTGTTTTAGGAAAGTATATTTTCTTTACATAAGTATCTGGGTTTGTACATATTTTAAATAAATTTTGAATTTTCAAGCAATTTTTGCATTTTATTGCAAAATTGCATGAAGGTGATAGTGTGTATGAATTTAAAAGTTATTCTTGTTTACATGGCGGTTTCTGGAAAAATTTGATTTTGACAGAATAGGAGCTTTTTATTTTGTGTGTGTTATATTTTTAAACACATTTGTGGATAGCAACCAAATATGTCATGGTTTTTGTTGTTTTGCATTTTTGGGAGTGTAAATTCTTGATGTTGTGTATTGTGGTATATATAAATCTGCTCACTTGGTGTTATTATTTTTAAATGCCTATTTGTGAGTAAACCTCCACTTTGATGTGAGTTTTATGTAAAAACCTACATTAAGAAGGCATTTTCAATGCACTTTTTGTTTAATAATTTGTGTTTGTCACAAAGTTACATAAGGGTGGTCAAATGTCAATTGCCAAATGCATCGCCTGGTTGTCTGCTTTCAAAATTCTATAGGTTTTATGGCGCCTTTACTTTTTAATCTGTTTTATTGATATATTTTGCAGGTTGTGACTGTCTTAAAATTTCTAGCTGAAAAGCAGATATTTAGTTATTTCAGTTTTAGTCATATTATGATGATTTATTCATGTGAACAGATCAATATGGGACATTTTTTCTGTTTGGAGCACATTTTTGCCATCAAAGTCAAATTTTAAGTATTTTTTATAACATGTGTCAGTTTGAATCAAAATTGCATGAAGGCGCCTGTGTCTATAAACTCTTTAATGCAATTTTGAAAATAGGGGCAAGTGTCTGCTTTCAGAAAATATTTGGTTTGCTGTGATTTACTTTTATTCTTTTTGCTGTGATTTCGATTTTATTTGTAAATGTCAAAATTGTAAAAATTGCTCTGGTCAATAGTGTGACAAAATATGCACAGGCCCCCTGAGGAAGCGGCAAAGCGAAACGCGCGTCGGGGTATCAGCGCCCACACCAAACAGAACATGGGTAAGCCAGTTTCGCCATTCCATACAAATATAAAAAGGGCACATAACACTTAAAACTTTTAGTCATATATTTATGTCAGGTTTTACTGCCATTTACTGTTGCACTGGCACTTTACAATAATTCCTGTGATAACTCTATGTATGAATATCGGGGCACTGGCACTTTACAATATCTTTTTGATTAATTTACATGTGGACAGTAACCTGGATATATTCCTGTGTTTGTGTGGAGTGCGGACGCTTCAGTGGAACTCCCGAGGATAATTTAATTCTTGCAAATTATATTGTCATACTGTTGTTTTTAAATAAGTGTAATGATTAAATAAAATGAATTAAATTTTAACTAAACGGTATAACGAGATTTCTATGAACCAGATTTCACTCATGTGCTCTTCTAAGGTGTTGTTAAAATATCCAGAAATGCCTGGAAGTGAAATGGTTAATACAGCTTGGTTTAATTCCCGGGTGAAGATGCTTATCTGTCATCTCCTGTCTATAAATCTATCTGTCTAGTTATCTTTCTCATATAATCTGACCATTTATATATCTCACTTTTTCTCTATTTTTCAATAAATCTTCTATTTCTCTTCTACTGTATTTATCTCTCATATCTCCTGTATTTATAATCTACTTTATAGTTCTGCATCTAGAAATCTTTCATATTTTTCATATTTTTTCATAATAATTATAATTAATAATTCCTGTATTTATGATTACGCATCGCTGCACAGAGCTTGCCACGTTGGTCCCTGTCCCCAATGGGGCTCACAATCTAATCAACCTACCAGTATGTTATGGAGTGTAGGAGGAAACTGTAGGACCTGGAGGAAACCCACGCAAACACAGAGAGAACATACAAACTCTTTGCAGATGTTGACCAGCGCTGCAAGGCTGTAGTGCTAACCACTGAGCCACCAAGCTGTCCATCAATCTCCCTATCATCTAACTATCTCCTATACAATTCTCCCATATTACAGCTTTAGTATGGTAAAACAAGGAGCCTCTTACTGACTGTGACTGGTCATTAAATAGATTTATCTTGGGGCCCCACTTTTAGTTTTGCCCAGGGCCCCACTTTGTCTAGAACCGGCCCTGCTTGGGGGCAGGCTGCCTGTATACTACATGGGGGCAGGCAGGCTGTATACTACAAGGGGGCTGGCAGGCTATATACTACATGGGGGCTGGCTGGCTGTATACTACATGGGGGCTAGCTGGCTGAATACTACATGGGTCAGGCTGGCTGTATACTACATAAGCGCAGGCTGGCTGTATACTACATGGGGGCTGCCTGGCTGGCTGTATACTACATGGGTGCTGGCTGTATACTAAATGGGGCTGGCTGGTTGTATACTACATGGGGGCTGGCTGGCTATATACTACATGGGGGCTGGCTGTATACTACATGGGGCAGGCTGGCTGTATACTACATGGGGGCTGGCTGTATTCTACATGGGGGCAGGTCAGCTGTATACAACATGGGGGCTGGCTGGCTGTATACTACATGGGTGCTGGCTGTATACTACATGGGGGCTGGCTGGGCTGGTTGTATACTACATGGGGCAGGCTGGCTGTATACTACATGGGGGCAGGCTGGCTGTATACTACATGGGGGCTGGCTGGCTGTATACTACATGGGGGCTGGCTGTATACTACATGGGGGATGGCTGGCTGTTTACTACATTGGTCAGGCTGTATACTACATAGGGGCAGGCTGGCTGTATACTACTGGGGGCAGGCTGGCTGTATACCACATGGGGGCTGGCAGGCTGGCTGTATACTACATGGGGGCTGGCTGGCTATATACTACATGGGGGCTGGCTGTATACTACAGGGGGCAGGCTGGCTGTATACTACATGGGGGCAGACTGGCAAGCTGTATACTACATGGGGGCTGACCATGAGATCACCGTACCCACACCATTACAGTGTGAATAATAGCTTTAAATTTGTTTGCTGGAAATGTTTGCTGACAATAAGGCAATATTCTGAGTAGAATAGAAGAGCATGCATTGCGGATGCACCTACTGAGCATGCATTGTGGCTATATCTACTGAGGATAAAAATAAAGCAATCACATATGTGTTCTATGTCTGTATTCACAAGTTTTGTCCACTATTTTTTACATATGTGAAATAAAAGCTACGTTTTAATTTCTATGAAATAATACCTCCATTCACAGTGAACCTATATACTACATGAGGGCTGCAGGCTATATACTACTAGGGTCTGGCTGTATACTACTGGGAGCTGGCTGGCTGTATACTACTAGGGGCTGGCTGGCTGTATACTACTGGGAGCTGGCTAGCTGTATACTACTGGGAGCTGGCTTTCTATATACTACTGGGAGCTTACTGGCTATATACTACTGACAGCTGGCTGGCTGTATACTACTAGGGGCTGGCTGGCTGTATACTACTGGGAGCTGGCTGGCTATATACTACTGGGAGCTTACTGGCTATATACTACTGGCAGCTGGCTGGCTGTATACTACTAGGGGCTGGCTGTATACTACTGGGAGCTGGCTGGCTGTATACTACTGGGAGCTGGCTGGCTATATACTACTGGGAGCTTGCTGGCTACATACTACTGGCAGCTGGCTGGCTGTATACTACTGGGGGCAGGCTGGCTGTATACTACATGAGGGCAGGCTGGTTGTAAACTACATGGGGGCTGACTGGTTGTATACAGTGGCTGTATACTACATGGGGGCTGGCTATATACTACATAGGGACAAACTGGCTGTTTACTACAGGGGGCAGGCTGGCTGTATACTACTGGGAGCTGGCTGGCTATATACTACTGGGGCTGGCTGGCTGGCTGTATACTACTGGAGGCTGGCTGTATACTACAGGGGGCAGGCTGGGCTGGCTGTATACTACATTACACATTAATCCATAATATGAATAATTCCAGTTATAAAAAAGTTATGCATATGAAAGACGGTGATGCTAAAATTAACATTTTCGCCAAATGATTTTTTTTTTTTTTTTAGAATTCTGTTTTTTTATTTTGGAATAAACAAATGAGATACAAACAGTGCGTGGTACAGGCACACAATATCATGACATCACAACCAGAGCATCCTGTTCGAGACATGATAATATAGTTAGATAATTGCAGTGGGATAATTGCACACGATCAGATTGTGGCGCATCAGCGCCGGCTTTCACGCGACGGGGGCGTGGCCGTGGACAACCCGACGGATTCGGAAAAACCGCGGAATTTAAAAACGAATTTGTGTTGCAAGATCAGCACTCCAGGAAGAAGTAGGTGAACTCTGGCGGACCTCAGCGCAGCAGCGACACCTGGTGGATATCGGGCGCACGAACCTTAGTAAATCCTCGTCAGAGAACACGGCGCTGGATCGCGACTGGACCGGGTAAGTAAATGTGCCCCCATATCTTACTGAATTGTGAGTGGGTATGGGAAGACCAGCTAGAGACTTCCTCCATTCTGCATATTTGAGAGACTTTCCCTTCCCACACGGATATAGGTGGGGCCACGGTTTGCCTCCAGTAGAGGGGGATAAGGGCCTTTGCTGCTGCAATTAGATATGTAATTAAGCGCGTTGATGACAAGCGAGTACCCACCTGGCTCCAGCCCCAGGCATACCAAGGGTAAAGATAGCCGTGTAGTCAGGGCCGATTCTAGCCTTTTTGCTGCCTGAGGCGAAATTTTAAAATGCTGCCCCCCTCCCCCCCCCATGTATGCGTGCACGTGCGTGCCCCTGCTGATGCTACCTTACACACTAGTAGTCATTAGTCACAGATATTAGTGACCTCTAGTACCTTACAGGTGACCATCTACTCCATCGGGAAGGTACTTCTTTACGCTTTCTTCTGGCCTTGGTTTTCCTCCGAATTCACAAAGAAATGTCTTCAACTCCATGCAGCACAACTCCCCATGGCACCCCTAAAAATACCACAGTCACTTACAGTATAATGCATTGTGATTCTACTATATATTATCCTCACAACATGACTGAACAAACTATTCCCAACTTAAAACATCATTTAGTCACCCAAATTAGAGCATATAGAGCAATTCAATTAGGTGCCCTAATTTAGCCTCCCCGAATAATGAACAGCCGAGTATACATAGTCTCTCCTCTCTACCATTTATATACAGCCTCTCCCCTATCCCCCTGTATACACAGCCTTTCTTCTACCCCCCTATATACACAGCCTACACCCCCCCACACCCCGTATACAGTCTCAGCTCCCCCACCACCTGTATCCAGTCTCAGCTGTATACATGCCCCACACAATTACCCCCAGTAATGTCTCCCATACAACCCCCCAAAATTTCCCCCATACAACCCCAATGTAATGTGTCCCACAGCCTCCCAGTAATTACCCCCACAGCTACCCCCAGTAAGTAATGTGCCCACACACAGCCCCCCAGTAAGTAATGTGCCCACACACAGCCCCCCAGTAAGTAATGTCCTCACACACAGCCCCCCAGTAAGTAATGTGCCCACACACAGCCCCTCAGTAAGTAATGTCCTCACACACAGCCCCTCAGTAAGTAATGTGCCCACACACACAGCCCCCAGTAAGTAATGTGCCCACACACACAGCCCCCCCAGTAAGTAATGTGCCCACACACACAGCCCCCCCAGTAAGTAATGTCCTCACACACAGCCCCCCAGTAAGTAATGTCCTCACACACAGCCCCTCAGTAAGTAATGTGCCCACACACAGCCCCTCAGTAAGTAATGTCCTCACACACAGCCCCCCAGTAAGTAATGTCCTCACACACAGCCCCTCAGTAAGTAATGTGCCCACACACACAGCCCCCAGTAAGTAATGTGCCCACACACACAGCCCCCCCAGTAAGTAATGTGCCCACACACACAGCCCCCCCAGTAAGTAATGTCCTCACACACAGCCCCCCAGTAAGTAATGTCCTCACACACAGCCCCTCAGTAAGTAATGTGCCCACACACAGCCCCTCAGTAAGTAATGTGCCCACACACAGCCCCTCAGTAAGTAATGTCCTCACACACAGCCCCCCAGTAAGTAATGTGCCCACACACAGCCCCCCAGTAAGTAATGTGCCCACACACAGCCCCCCAGTAAGTAATGTGCCCACACACAGCCCCTCAGTAAGTAATGTCCTCACACACAGCCCCTCAGTAAGTAATGTCCTCACACAGCCCCCCAGTAAGTAATGTGCCCACACACACAGCCCCCAGTAAGTAATGTGCCCACACACACAGCCCCCCCAGTAAGTAATGTGCCCACACACACAGCCCCCCCAGTAAGTAATGTGCCCACACACACAGCCCCCAGTAAGTAATGAGCCCACACACAGCCCCCCAGTAAGTAATGTGCCCACACAGCCCCCCAGTAAGTAATGTGCCTCACACACAGCTCCCCAGTAAGTAATGTGCCCACACACACAGCCCCCCCAGTAAGTAATGTGCCTCACACAGCCCCCCAGTAAGTAATGTGCCCACACACACAGCCCCCAGTAAGTAATGTGCCCACACACACAGCCCCCCCCAGTAAGTAATGTCCTCACACACAGCCCCTCAGTAAGTAATGTCCTCACACACAGCCCCTCAGTAAGTAATGTCCTCACACAGCCCCCCAGTAAGTAATGTGCCCACACACACAGCCCCCCCAGTAAGTAATGTGCCCACACACACAGCCCCCCCAGTAAGTAATGTGCCCACACACACAGCCCCCCCAGTAAGTAATGTGCCCACACACAGCCCCCCCAGTAAGTAATGTCCTCACACAGCCCCCCAGTAAGTAATGTGCCCACACACACAGCCCCCAGTAAGTAATGAGCCCACACACACAGCCCCCAGTAAGTAATGAGCCCACACACACAGCCCCCAGTAAGTAATGAGCCCACACACAGCCCCCCCAGTAAGTAATGTCCTCACACAGCCCCCCAGTAAGTAATGAGCCCACACACACAGCCCCCCCAGTAAGTAATGTGCCCACACACACAGCCCCCCCAGTAAGTAATGTGCCCACACACACAGCCCCCAGTAAGTAATGAGCCCACACACACAGCCCCCCCAGTAAGTAATGTGCCCACACACAGCCCCCCCAGTAAGTAATGTCCTCACACAGCCCCCCAGTAAGTAATGTGCCCACACACACAGCCCCCAGTAAGTAATGTGCCCACACACACAGCCCCACCAGTAAGTAATGTGCCCACACACACAGCCCCCCCAGTAAGTAATGTGCCCACACACACAGCCCCCCCAGTAAGTAATGTGCCCACACACACAGCCCCCAGTAAGTAATGTGCCCACACACACAGCCCCCCCAGTAAGTAATGTGCCCACACACACAGCCCCCCCAGTAAGTAATGTGCCCACACACACAGCCCCCCCAGTAAGTAATGTGCCCACACACACAGCCCCCAGTAAGTAATGAGCCCACACACACAGCCCCCCCAGTAAGTAATGTGCCCACACACAGCCCCCCCAGTAAGTAATGTCCTCACACAGCCCCCCAGTAAGTAATGTGCCCACACACACAGCCCCCAGTAAGTAATGTGCCCACACACACAGCCCCCCCAGTAAGTAATGTGCCCACACACACAGCCCCCCCAGTAAGTAATGTGCCCACACACACAGCCCCCCCAGTAAGTAATGTGCCCACACACACAGCCCCCAGTAAGTAATGTGCCCACACACACAGCCCCCCCAGTAAGTAATGTGCCCACACACACAGCCCCCCCAGTAAGTAATGTGCCCACACACACAGCCCCCCCAGTAAGTAATGTGCCCACACACACAGCCCCCCCAGTAAGTAATGTGCCCACACACACAGCCCCCCCAGTAAGTAATGTGCCCACACACACAGCCCCCCCAGTAAGTAATGTGCCCACACACAGCCCCCCCAGTAAGTAATGTGCCCACACACAGCCCCCCAGTAAGTAATGTGCCCACACACAGCCCCCCAGTAAGTAATGTGCCCACACACAGCCCCCCCAGTAAGTAATGTGCCCACACACACAGCCCCCCCAGTAAGTAATGTGCCCACACACACAGCCCCCAGTAAGTAATGTGCCCACACACACAGTCCCCCCAGTAAGTAATGTGCCTCACACACAGTCCCCCATGTTCTTCCCTGGCCCCTGTCATGTCTCCCCCTCACCTCACTCAGGCAGCTCTCTGTGTGTGTACTGCTTTCCCCGGCAGGTCATGTGACCATTGCATCATCAAAGGTCCTTCAGCCTTCAACCTCCGGGAGTCTTCTACTCCCGGAGGGTGAAGCAACTGCTGGGGAAAGCAGTCCCTGTACATGGTCTCATAACGATCTGTGTCCTGAGGACACAGATCGTTATGAGAGAGGGAAGGAAGATCTAGCGATCCCCCTGCTGCACTCACCATTCCGTGCTCCCGCGCAGCTCCCTCATCTCCTCCAGCCAGCAGCCCTCTGTGAAGGGACACAGGTCGGCACGGGCACGTGGTGACGTCATCACGCCGACCTGTGTCCTGCAGAGCGGTGCACACAGTCGCAATGTGCTGCACCGCTCTGCCTATAAATTACATCACCGCCTTGAAGGCGGCGATGTAATTTATTTTACAGGTGGCACGGACCTGCCAGCCATTGGCAAGTCCGTGCTACCAGCGGCAAAATGCCGCTTTTAAATGGGGTCCGCTATCTGCCGCCTGAGGCGGGGACTTCACCTCGCCTCATGGCAGAAGCGGCCCTGCGTGTAGTGGTGGAACATGTGATGTTAATAATGTCTTGCACTCCTTTCCAAAAATTCTGAATTTCCGAACATGTCCACCAGATATGTTCACATCTCCAGCAGCGCCCAGTTCATGTAAACCCCATCTGTGTCTTGTACCATCTTGCTAGTAGCTTAAAATGGTTTTCCTGAAGACGCACACATCCGGAAAAACTGTAGGGGTGTTGCAATACCCAAGTTTTTTTCCTTCTCATTCAGTGACAGGCCCAGCTCCTGCTCCCAGGACGGGATATATAATGGATGATCTGGTGTATTAGCCGCACCTATACTATCATAAATTTAAGATATTGTTGTAGCTTTTTTTGCTCCTACTGCTACCGCGACATCTACAGGAGGTAGTTCCTGGAATGCCCCATACTTTTTGGCAAAGATGCGACAAGCTGATTGTAGTAGTTTTATGGGTGGCCGTGCCCCTGCATTCTGTCCTTGATTTTGTCTTCTGTGATTAAATCTACTTTCTGTAGGAGTTCCCTAGCTGTCATGTCTTCAAATTTAGTCCACCACATTGGGGTGTCTGTTAGAGATGAGCGAACATACTCGTCCGAGCTTGATGCTCGTTCGAGCATTAGCGTACTCGAAACTGCTTGTTGCTCGGACGAATACTTCGCCCGCTCGAGAAAATGGCAGCTCCCGCCGTTTTGCTTTTTGGCGGCCAGAAACAGAGCCAATCACAAGCCAGGAGACCCTGCACTCCACCCAGCATGACATGGTACCCTTACACGTCGATAGCAGTGGTTGGCTGGCCAGATCAGGTGACCCTGGAATAGACTAGCCCCTGCCCGTGCTGCTCGGATCATTCTGTGTCTGGATGCCACTAGGGAGAGAGCTGCTGCTGGTCAGGGAAAGCGTTAGGGTGTTCTATTAGCTTACTGTTAGGCAGGAGTGATTCTCCAAGAACCCAACAGCCCTTCTTAGGGCTACAATAACGTTATACTTTTTTTTTTTTTGTTTGCTTGTGGCTGGGCTTGCTGGCATTAGTAGTGCAGCTAGTACCATATTGTGAGGAATTTGCAGGGGGACTTGCTACCGTTGTGTTTAGCTCTTAGTGACACACATATCCACCAAAGTGGGAAAATTTATTAGGGGTTGGATTTCAATTAGGCACAGTCTGCCATTTCCTTTTTATTTTACGTTTATTTTTTTAATAACTCAGTGTCATCTCATCTGGCATAGCAGTGTGCTTTGATACTTGGCTAGAAAATAGCCATAGGAGAATACAAAGAGCTTACTTACGCCTACAGTAGCGTTATATATATTTGATTTCTGGTTGATCTGCTGGTGGCTGTACTTGCTGCAGTGCATCTACCGTATTTTTTGGACTATAAGACGCACTTTTTTTCCCCAGAAAATGGGGAAAAAACAGTGGTGCGTCTTATAGTCCGGATGTACTGCAGGAGGGAACGGAGGGCACCTGGCTGCGCTCAGCCAGCTAATGCTGGCAGAGCGCAGCCCTTCACAGTAAATGCACAGCGGCTCGAGTGCCGCTGCGCTCCTCTCTTGTATGTGTGCAGCCCGCGGCTCCCATGTAGTGGGGCCGTGTACAGTGCGCCCTGAGAATGGGACAGTCGCTGGCAGTGAGATGGCTGGCTGCACAGCGCTGCCCTGAGTCTCTTACAGTCAGCTGTGAGGTGAGTGTCTCTGGCTGGAGCAATGCTCTGCAGCACTGCTGCAGAGTATTGCTCCACATCGGAGACATTCAGCTCACAGCATAAACAAGAGGGACACAGACATCTCCCAGATCCTCCGGTGTGTGGATATCACATGACCCCGTGATGTCACGGAAAGGGGCGGGGCCTCCCGGAAAAAGCAGGAAGTAAGTGAGCTTCCATGTGTGACTGCAAGTCGAGAACAGAAACCTCCCAGGAGCAGCGTTATTCATGTGTATGGAGGTGAGGTCCTGACAGGAAGGAGGAATATACTGATTGCTTAGTATCAGGGGAGCTCATCTGGAACAAGATATGTATGTTTTGTGCGACTGCATGGCTGCTGTGCCTGAGGTGTATGTTAAATGGGACTGTGTGTCTGGTGGGGGACTGAAGTCTATATAGATGTATTACTGAGGGGTTGGTGGCTGTATATATATGTATTATTGGTGGGAGGTCGACTGTATGCGGATGTGTTACTGGGGGTGCGGCGGCTGTATGCGGATGTGTTACTGGGGGTGCGGCGGCTGTATGTAGCTGTGTTACTGGGGGTGCGGCGGCTGTATGTAGCTGTGTTACTGGGGGTGCGGCGGCTGTATGCGGATGTGTTACTGGGGGTGCGGCGGCTGTATGCGGATGTGTTACTGGGGGTGCGGCGGCTGTATGCGGATGTGTTACTGGGGGTGCGGCGGCTGTATGCGGATGTGTTACTGGGGGTGCGGCGGCTGTATGCGGATGTGTTACTGGGGGTGCGGCGGCTGTATGCGGATGTGTTACTGGGGGTGCGGCGGCTGTATGCGGATGTGTTACTGGGGGTGCGGCGGCTGTATGCGGATGTGTTACTGGGGGTGCGGCGGCTGTATGCGGATGTGTTACTGGGGGGTTGGCGGCGGTATGTGGATGTAGCACTGGTCAGAAAGTCGTTAGTGAGCAGGAGTATGTATGTATGCCACATTCAGTGGGGGCCTCCACAAGATTTTGTGCCCAGGGGCCCCCACCAACCTTAATCTGGCTCTACCAGTGAAAGCTATTAGCAGTAAGCGCAGCCCGTGAAAACTTACGGCAGCATGCAGTGCATGCTGACTGGACTATTCTGCCCCCAACAATGGTTGGCTGAGCTTGCTGCTAGCCAAGCCGTAGCCAATCCGTGTTGGGTCAAAGTAACAACACTCCCCCGACCACCAAGTGTTCTGTATAGAGCTGAATCTCACAGAACACTTGTAGTGTCGGCACGGGAATCATCCTTCAGCACCAGGTAACAGTGTCCCATATACTCTCCCCTAATAAAGTCTCCCCATTTATTTTCCCACACAAAGTACACTATTAAAACTTCACCAAATGTCACACAATGACCCCTAATAAAAGTATCCCCTACACAGTCCCCTTAGGCTACATTCATGGCGGGCACACGTCGTTGTCCAGGAGAGGAGGAGGGGGTGAGCGCTGCTCGCCCCTGCCCCTTTCCAAAGAGAAACATGGCTGCACAGCACCGCTCTGTACAGTGTCGTTACTTTACTGTTACTTTATTAAATATTTTAGTACACTGTTTGGGGAAAAAACATTTTTTCTTATTTTTCCTCCTCTAAAACCTAGGTGCGTCTTATGGTCCAGTGCGTCTTATAGTCCGAAAAATACGGTACTACCATATTGTGAGGAATTTGGAGTGAGACTTGTTTTGCGCTTAGTGACGCACATATCCATCGCAAAGACCGAAGTGGGAAAATTTATTAGGGGTTGGATTTCAATTAGGCACAGTCTGCCATTTCCTTTTTTATTTTACGTTTATTTTGTTTAATAACTCAGTGTCATCTCATCTGGCATAGTAGTGTGCTTTCATACTTGGCTAGAAAATAGCCATAGCAATAGGATAGCATCGTGTGGTTTTAAAAACTAAAAAACACAAAAAAAAAAAAAACCACAAAAAAACACAAAAAAAAGTTAAAAAAAAATTAAAGTTATAACTTTCATTTTCAAAATGTTTAACCCGAGGGCTAGGGGTAGAGGACGAGGGCGGGGACGTGGGCGTCCAACTACTGCAGAGGTCAGAGGCCGTGGTCCTGGGCGGGGTGAGACACCACCTGCTGATGAGGAAGCAGGGGGACGCCGCAGAGCTACACTCCCTAGGTTCATGTCTGAAGTTACTGGGACTCGTGGTAGAGCACTGTTGAGGCCAGAACAGTGCGAACAGGTGATGTCGTGGATTGCCGACAATGCTTCGAGCAATTTGTCCACCAGTCAGTCTTCCACGCAGTCCATCCATGTCACCGAAATCGGCACTCCTCCAGCTCCTGCACCTCAGCCTCCTCCCCCCCAGTCTGCCCCCTCCCAGGAAAATTTGGCATTTGAACCGGCATACTCTGAGGAACTGTTTTCTGGACCCTTCCCACAGTCACAAACCACTTGTCCGGTTGCTGCTGAGTAATTTTCCGATGCCCAGGTTTTCCACCAGTCGCAGTCTGTGGGTGATGATGACCTTCTTGACGTAGTGGAAGAAGTGTGTAAAGAGGTGTCCGACGATGAGGAGACACGGTTGTCAGACAGTGGTGAAGTTGTTGTCAGGGCAGGAAGTCCGAGGGGGGAGCAGACTGAGGGATCGGAGGATGATGAGGTGACAGACCCAAGCTGGGTTGAGAGGCCGGGTGAACACAGTGCTTCTGAGACAGAGGAGAGTCCTCGACCAGAACAGGTTGGAAGAGGCAGTGGTGGGGCCAGACGGAGAGGCAGGGCCAGAGCAGGTGCATCAGCGCCAAATGTGTCACGTAGTGAAGCTCCCGTGGCGAGGGCTCCCGCGGCAAGGGCTAGATTTTCAGAAGTCTGGAGGGCGGCACGGTGGCTGAGTGAGTAGCACTTCTGCCTTACAGCACTGGGGTCCTGGGTTCGAATCCCACCCAGGTCAACATCTGTAAAGAGTTTGTATGTTCTCTCCGTGTTTGCGTGGGTTTCCTCCGGGCACTCCGGTTTCCTCCCACACTCCAAAACATACTGTTAGGTTGTTCAGATTGTGAGCCCCATGGGGACAGGGACCAATTTGTCATGCATTGTGCAGCGCTGCGTAATCTGTGTGCGCTATATAAATAAAGAATTATTATTATTTAAGGAAACACCGGATGACCGACGGACTGTGGTGTGCAACATTTGCCAAACCAGGATCAGCAGGGGTTCCACCACTACTAGCTTAATTACCACCAGTATGCGCAGACATATGAATGCTAAACACCCCACTCAGTGGCACCAAGCCCGTTCACCTCCGGCCGTGCACACCACTGCTCCTTCCCCTGTGTCAGCTGATAGTCAGCCCCCTGCCCAGGACCCTGGCACAAAAACCCCGTCGTCGCCTCCACGATCCTCCACAGCATCCACCAGCGTTCAGCTCTCCATACCCCAGACGCTGGAGCGGAAACAGAAATATAGTGCAACCCACCCGCACGCCCAAGCCCTTAATGTCCACATCTCCAGATTGCTTAGCCTGGAGATGCTGCCCTATAGGCTAGTAGAGACCGAGGCCTTTCGCAACCTCATGGCGGCGGCCGCCCCTCGGTATTCGGTCCCCAGCCACCACTACTTTTCCCGATGTGCCGTCCCAGCCCTGCACCAGCACGTGTCAGACAACATCATCCGTGCCCTGACCAACGCCGTTTCTAACAAGGTCCACCTGACCACGGACACGTGGACGAGTGCTGCCGGGCAGGGCCACTATATATCGCTGACGGCACATTGGGTTAACTTGGTGGAGGCTGGGACCGAGTCTGACCCTGGGGCTGCTCATATACTGCCGACGCCGAGGATTGCGGGGCCTACCTCGGTCCAGGTCTTTCAGGCCTACTATGCCTCCTCCTCCTCCCACCCCTCCTCCACCTCCTCCTCCGAACTACCATCCGTGGGCATGGCGCCATCAGTCGCTAGCTCTAGGAATAGCAGCAGTGCCGTCGCTAAGCGACAGCAGGCGGTGCTCAAACTGCTGAGCCTAGGCGATAAAAGGCACACCGCCCAAGAACTATTACAGGGCATCACGGCGCAGACTGATCTGTGGCTGGCACCGCTGAACCTGAAGCCAGGCATGGTTGTGTGTGACAACGGCCGTAACCTGGTGGCGGCTCTGCAACTCGGCAGACTGACACATGTGCCATGCCTGGCCCATGTGTTAAATATCATAGTTCAGCGTTTCCTCAAGACATACCCCAATCTGTCTGATTTGCTCACGAAGGTGCGCCGCATCTGTGCGCATTTCAGGAAGTCCATCACAGATGCTGCCACTCTCAGGGCAGCGCAGCGCCGCCTCCAACTGCCCGCTCACCGACTGTTGTGCGACGTGCCCACGAGGTGGAATTCAACGTTAACCATGTTATCCAGAGTTTACCAGCAGCGCAGAGCGATTGTAGACTGCCAGATGTCAACTTCCACCAGAACTGGTAGTCAGGTCAGTCAGCTTCCTCAAGTCTACAATGAGGAGTGGACGTGGATGTCTGATATCTGTCAGGTGCTGAGTAACTTTGAGGAGTCAACACAGATGGTCAGTGGCGATGCTGCCATCATCAGCCTCACCATCCCGCTGCTTGGCCTGTTGAAAAACTCTCTGATCAGCATGAAGTCGGAAGCTTTGCGCTCGTCACAAGAGACGGGGGAAGAAGATTCCCTTGTTGCTAGCCAAAGCACCCTCAGGTCTGTTTCTCAGCGCATATCGGAGGAGGTGGAGGAGGATGAGGAGGAAGAGGAGGAGAATGTTGGCGAGACACAAGAGGGGACCATTGTTCAGTCCTTCACTGTTCAGCGTGTATGGGCAGAAGAAGAGGAGTTGGAGGAGGAGGAAATGGACAGTCAGGCCAGTGAGGGGAGTGAATTCTTGCGTGTTGGTACTCTGGCGCATATGGCAGATTTCATGCTAGGCTGCCTATCCCGTGACCCTCGCGTTCAAAGAATTTATTCCAGCACCGATTACTGGGTATTCACTCTCCTGGACCCATGGTACAAGCAAAATCTTTCCACTCTCATCCCTGGAGAGGAAAGGAGTGTGAGAATGCATGAATACCAGCAGGCCCTGGTGCACAAGCTGAAACAGTATTTCCCTTCTGACAGCGCTAGCGGCAGAGTGCGTAGTTCTGCGGGACAAGTAGCGAGGGAGAGTAGGCGAGCAGGCAGCTTGTCCAGCACTGGCAAGGGTACGCTTTACAAGGCTTTTGCCAGCTTTATGTCACCCCAGCAAGACACTGTCACCTGTCCCCAGTCTCGGCAGAGTAGGGCTGATCTTTACAGAAAGATGGTGAGGGAGTACGTAGCTGACCATACCATCGTCCTAAATGATCACACAGCTCCCTACAACTACTGGGTTTCAAAGCTGGACATGTGGCACGAACTGGCGCTGTACGCCTTGGAGGTTCTTGCCTGCCCTGCCGCTAGTGTGTTGTCCGAGCGGGTTTTCAGTGCAGCTGGTGGCATCATCACCGATAAGCGTACACACGCCTGTCGACTGACAGCGCTGACAGGCTGACGCTTATCAAGATGAATAAAGGCTGGATTTCTCATAATTTCCAATCTCCACCAGGTGAAGGAAGCTCAACCTGAATAATTTATGCACTTCTCCTCCTCATTTTCCTCCTTCTCCTCCTCTTTGTACACTAAAGCAGAGGAAACTGGCTATTTTTTGACAGGGCCCACTGGCTCTAGCTATAGTACTTTATGCATTTAATTTTTCTGGAGGGCCACCTACCCGGTCCTCTGTTTTAAACAATTTTTGGGAGTGCCACATACAGGCACTCAATCTATTCAATTTTTCTAGAGGGCCACCTACCTGCTCCTCTGGTTTGAAAACTTTTTTGGACTGCCACATACAGGCACTCAATCTATTTCATTTTTCTGGAGGGTCACCTACCTGCTCCTCTGGTTTGAAAACTTTTTTGGACTGCCACATACAGGCACTCAATCTATTTCATTTTTCTGGAGGGCCACCTACCTGCTCCTCTGGTTTGAAAACTTTTTTGGACTGCCACATACAGGCACTCAATCTATTTCATTTTTCTGGAGGGCCACCTACCTGCTCCTCTGGTTTGAAAACTTTTTTGGACTGCCACATACAGGCACTATCCAAATTAAATTGTCTCCATAGCAGCCTCCACACGTTGTCTCCATTGCTACCTCCAAAAGTCGTCCATATAGCTGCCTCCATACATCGTCCCCTTATCAAACGAGGTGTGTCAGGCAGATATTTGGGTTGTTTTCATGGATTCCACATCAAAGTTGTTAACTTTGTTGCCACCCTGCTGTGTAATCCACAAAATATACTGGCAAACTTTTACCATTTACGGATATTATTTCAGCGCTTCTTACGTTTACATTCCCCTCACCCGCCATATCCCAAACTTATAAGAACGCTACTACACTTAACTTGGTGGAGGCTGGGATCGAGTCTGACCATGGGGCTGGTCATATACTGCCAACGCAGAGGATTGCGGGGCCTACCTCGGTCCAGGTCTCAAAGGCCTACTATACATCCTCCTCCTCCCACCCCTCCTCCACCTCCTCCTCCTCCGAATTACCATCCGTGGGCATGGCGCCATCAGTCGGTAGCTCTAGGCACAGCAGCAGTGCCGTTGCTAAGCGTCAGCAGGCGGTGCTCAAACTGCTTGACTTTGTCGCCACCCTGCTGTGTAATCCACAAAATATACTGGCAAACTTTTATCATTTACCGATATTATTTCAGCGCTTCTTGCGCTTCTGTTTACATTCCCCTCACCCGCCATATCCTAAACTTATAAGAACGCTACTACACTTGATCTTATACAAAAGGTTCTTAGAAGTGCTGTTTGGGGAGTAGCCTAGAGACAGGGGCTTGGATTGGCGAAAGCTCGCCTGGCAGCGGAGCGCTAGCTCCATCCCAAGATCCAACTAACATAGTTTTAACTGCAGCACCTTTAATCTACTACTAGTTCACTGCCTCCATACATGGTCCCCTTATCAAACGAGCTGTGTCAGGCAGAATTTTCAGGTGTTTCACCAGATACATAGTGGAACTCGGGCCATCTGTCGCCGTCATGCTGGAGACCTGAAGTTGCTATCATAGCAGCGCAATATGAATGCCCCATACTGTCGCTCTTAATCATGGAAGTCGTCTCAATGGCTGCCTCCACATGTTGTCCCCTTATCAAAAGAGCTGTGTCAGGCTCATTTTTAGGGTGTTTCACCAGATACGTTATGGAACTTGGTCACTATGTCGCCACCATGCTGTGTTATCGACTAAATATACCGTCAACCTTTTGTTCACATAGGAAATCATTTCAGCGCTTCTTGCTCACCTCCTTTGGTGAAACCTGAGTCCATTTAGGGTATGTCGCCATGACACTCTCTAGCCTGCTGCCGCTGACTCTGCATGCCGTCTTCTATAGTGTCAGGGTCAATTATTGGATGTTTTAGATGCTATCTAGCCTCATTCGGTCACTCTGTCATGGCCATGCTGTTGCCCATAATTTTGGCATAATGGTGCGATTAAGCAGCCTCAGAGGCATCCATGCATGCTGCCCCTGCTGTTTCCTGTCCATTTCCGTGGTGTTTCCATCCTTTTCTGAGGTTCCCAGGTGTTTGGCCAAGCTTCCCTGTGCAGAGCCTTGGTCCCCTTGAAAAATGCTCGAGTCTCCCATTGACTTCAATGGGGCTCGTTATTCGAGACGAGCACTCGAGCATCGGGAAAAGTTCGTCTCGAATAACGAGTACCCGAGCATTTTAGTGCTCGCTCATCTCTAGTGTCTGTACATTTGTCCGTCAATGTCATGGGGAGAAGGCTTGCAGGCATTAATGGTGAGGGGTATAGAGAAAATCTAAATTTTTGGTTGAGGTTGTGCCACACTTTAAACATGGAGAGAACTATTTCACTTGTACAGTCCGAGTGACCTTGCCTAGAGTGTGGTATCCATGCTCTGCCTTGGTGGTGCCTCTTTGGGATTCCCCAGGCTGTAGCTAATGCTTCCACCTTGCCTGTTCGCTGCCTGAGTCTGTACACCCTTGCTGCATGTGCTGCCCAGTAGTACATTTGTACGTCTGGTAGGCCCGGACCGCCTCTCCACTTTTTGCGGTTGAGAAGCGCATATGCTTGTCTGAGTAGCTTCCCTTTCCACAGAAACTGCGAAAACAGTTTCCTCATTTCTGAGAAAAATCTATTGGGAATAATAGTTGGTAGCATCAGTATGGGATATAGGATTTTTGGGAGTATGTATGCTTTAAGGACATCCATGAAATGTGGGGGAGATTGTACGTATCGAGTAGCCGTTTTATCTCAACTACCAGTGTGGAAAAATTCAATTTGTATAGTTTTTTGATGTCGCTGGGTAGCTTAATGCCTAAGTATTTTATATGGTCATCTCTCCATGTAAATGGGGATGCGGGCTTTAATTTGACCGCCAGATGTTGTGGGAGGGTAATATTTAAAATTTCGGACTTCTTTAAATTCGCCTTAAAGTTAGCCAAGTAGTCAAACCACTCAAAAAGCTCTTGAAAGACCGTGAGAGATGATTGGGGGTTCGTCATTAGAAAGACAAAGTCGTCTGCAAAAGCTGTTAGGTGTAATTTTGTCCCCCCTAGTGACAGAGGTTGTATACGAGTATCCTGACGTACATATTGCACCAAGGCTTCCAAGCAGAGAATAAACAAGGTAGGGGATAGGGGAGAGCCCTGACGGGTGCCGTTTGTTATAGTGGGGGAAAACCAAATTTCCCTCTCATAAAGTGCCAATCCACTCTATCAAATGTCCTCTCGGCATCTGTGCCAAGAAGGATTAGAGGGATCTTGTGACTGCGGGCGTAGCTAGTGGTGTGGGTCAGTTTATAGGAGTTGTCCCTACCCTCCCTACCCCTTATAAATCCTGCTTGTTCTGGTGATACTAGACGGGGGAGGAGGGGAGCTATTCGCGACGCCAGTAATTTTGCCCAGATTTTCAAATCTACATTCAGTGGAGATATCGGACGGTATTTCCCCACCATTTCCGGGTCTCTACCCTCTTTATGCAATATAGTAATATGGGCTAGAAGCATAGATTGAGGCACGGGAGCTCCTTGTAGTAAGGCTTTACAGACATTGGCGAAGTGTGTAAGCAGCAACTCACCTAATTTCTTATATGAGGGAATTAGCTTGCTCAGTGTCCAAATGTGGCAAGTTGAGTGCCTGGAGAAAATTTTCGATATCTCTTGTCCTCTCCACCAGTTGTTGGGGAGAATCAATACTGTGGAGGTTATCGAGTCCCGTGTAGGCTCCCATCTCCATTAAATACCCTCTAGCAAGGACTTTTTGTCCCTCCCATAGAACTAGTGGGTCCTTAACTAAATCTTTATTGTCAGCAAAGGATGGTAAGTTCGTCCAGTAGGGATGCGTCTTCTAATAAAGTATCGTTTAGTCTCCAAGTCCAGTCTCTTATAGGTAGGTGAGCTGGTTTAAACTCCGTTATGACAGGGGCAGGGTCCGATATGGACATCACACCTATGTCAGCTGCTACAACCTGTTGTATGCACGAAGATTGGGTGAATATATAGTCCAATCACTGGTATGTTTGTACATGTAGAACGTGAAGTCTGGGTGGCACTACTGAGTATACATCGGATATACTGAATGCTGGTCTTAATATTTCAATATAGTCTCTGCGAGGAGATCCCAGCAAATGACATGTGGGTCATGGATTAAGGGACGTAAATAGGAGCGCTATGGTGCTCTAAATTCCTAGCGTGAAGACATCCAAAATGTAGATAAACAAGTAATGGAATGGCACTCACCGCGTTGTCTCCTTCCAATGCAAATTTATTTGTGCATACTCACAAAAAGACAAGAAGTGTTCATTACAAATCAAGGGGAGGGGAGGACGCAGGGACTCAAAACATGACAAATAGGACTTCTCCATGCCTCGTTTAGGTGTCTTGGATGTCGTATGGTCACTTGCTGCGTACCTTTCACGAAATGCAATCCTTATTTCGTTCAGCTCCTTCATGACAGGCTTAGGGCTGACTGTAAGATACTGAGCAAGTCTCGACCTGTCGCGCTTCTCTCAGAGGATGCATCCCCAGCTGTGTCAGTGTGTACCAGCTCCATTGGCGCCATCTTGGGTTTCGGCGCGGTGTAAGTATAGTCCAAATTCCCCTTGGATTTCTTGCTTAAACCCCCGGTTTTCTCCGCTTGCAGAGGGCTATACTTGTTCCCCTTGCCGCTGCCACTGTATTTTACCATGTTTCGGCTGTTTTGCCCCAGTAGCTGCCTGTTTCCAGCCTCTCATGCACAGAGCTCACGATCTAAGCTGCTATTCAGTGCATCGGCTAGCACCGCCCCCGCCAAATTACTTTTTATTCAGTAAAAATGGGGTAAAAATTTAAAAATCTATACTATTTTTATGGTACGGTAAACGGCCCAAAAAAACCCCGAAAAAATCTTCCTAAATATTAAGGATTTTCATTTCCTCCACCAAGAAAGAGTTAATAAAACCAATTAGCTATAGATGCCTCAAAATTATGTACCAGAAAAGTGCATCTCATGTGGCAAAAAAATAATCTCCTATAAGTCCACATTAAAAAAAGAAAAAAAATTATAGCCTGTACAATGTGACATAGCAAATCTGATCTGGATGGCGCCTCCTTCCCTTCTATGCCCGGCCGTGCGCCCATACAGCAGGTTACCACCACACATGGGGTATCCGTGTACTCGGGAGAGATTGGGTATCAAACTTTGTGGAGCCTTTTTTCATTTAATCCATTGTAAATGTTTCATTTTCCACCCAAAATGAGTGTATTGTGAAAAAATATTTCAATTTGTAGACCGCACCTCCATTTTGTTTTAACCCCTATAAAACACCTAAAGGGTTAACAAACTTCTTAAAAGTGGTATTTCATACGTTGAGGGGTGTAGTTTCCACAATGGGGTAATTTACGAGTCTCGCTATTATTTAGGCCTCTTAGTGTCAATTAGAAGTTGAGCAGGTCCATCTAAATACAGGTTTTGCAGATTTTCCCCAAAATTTTAAAAATGCCACCTAAATTCTGAGCCTCATAACATTCTAGTAAAATATGTGGAATCATAAAAAACCATAAAGCAGACATTTGGGAAATGCAAGTTATGAATTTATTTGGGTGCTATGACTATCTGCATCAAAAGTACTTTAGAACTTTGAAAATAAAGAATTTTTCCAAATTTTGTTTTATTTTTCATAGTTAAACACAAAAGATTTCATCCAAATTTTCAAACTAATTTGAAGTACAATGTGTCACGAGAAAACAGTCTCAAAATCCTGTGGATATCTCATAGCGTTCCAAAGCTATAACCACTTATAGTGACACAGGTCAGATTTGAAAAAGGGGGCTGCGTCCTTAAGGCCAAAAGAAGCCGAGCCCTGAAGGGGTTAAGAATAAAGGAGTTTAAAAAAAAAAATCACACATATTGGTACAGACACGTTTATACAATCACACACATTTCCTTACTCCTATACACACATTTATATTACATACACACACATAGGGGGTCATTTACTAAGTGCCCGATTCGCGTTTTCCCGACGTGTTACCCGAATATTTCCGATTTGCACCGATTGTACCTGAATCGCCCCGGGATTTTGGCGCACGTGAACAGATTGTGGCGCATCGGCGCCGGCATGCACGCGACGGAAATTGGGGGGCGCGGCCGAACGAAAACCCGACGGATTCGGAAAAAACGCAGCATTTTTTTAAAAATTGTGTCGCGAAAATTTCACTCACCTTCATCCAGGATAGGCCGGTGTATTTCGAGGCATTCCAGCGGACTTCAGCGCAGGAACTACCATCATAAATCCCGGCCGGACCCGAATCCAGTGCAGAGAACGCGCCGCTGGATCGCGAATGGGCCGGGTAAGTAAATCTGCCCCATAAAGTTTTAAACTCATACACTCATTTTTATATACTCATATACACTTATACACACACATTTATGTGCTCATATATACATTTATACACTAATGCATACAGTATATATAAACTCATGCAGTATATACACATATACAGTATTTACACATCCAAACATTTCTACACATCAAATTTGCACACCTACTGCATAATACATACATATACATATAATACATACATATAGTATATATACATCATATACTAATACATATAATGTACACTCACCGTTTATACACATACATGTAGTATAAAACACACCATATACACACACATAGAGGGTCATTTATTATATACCAGTGCTTGTGTGCGCCAGTGTATGACAGACCCACCGCGGCTCCGGGTCAGCCGGATACATCAAGCGGCGGGTCCTGGGCAGGGCTTTACGTAGATGTAAACGCAGCAGGCAAATTTTCAAATGTGATGTGATTGGCTGCAGGGATTGCACAGGCGCTGACACAGGAACGCCTCGTACCCGCCCATTTCTTGTTGGCCACGCCCCACTGAAGCGTGAAAGTGGCGCATTGGGGAAAATAAGGTCGCATTTGCGATTTTTTTTTTTCAGGGCTTCTACGCCTCCAATGCTGCGTATACCTACAGCATATATAGGGAAGAATGCAAATAAGTTTTCCAAGGTGTTACATGGAAAACAATTCCTCCTTTTGCTACCTTGAAAGGCAGCCCCCTTACCACCAAGTATGACCTACAAGAAGCCTAATAACATGATGTGGGATTAAGCCAATGCAGTATATCTATTCCATAAGGAACAGACTCCCAACTGTAGACAGCGCTGTACAATGTTTCGACCTGGTTGGGTCTCCTCAGTACAGTGTAGGGAACTGATTTGGTGGCCTTAATTGGCATTGTCAGTAGGAGAACACCTACTGTCTGATCCTACAGCATATATACACATACATACAGTATATACAGCATCTACACATATAATGGGGCAGATTTACTTACCCGGTCCGTTCGCGATCCAGCGCAGCGTTCTATGCGGTGGATTCAGGTCCGGCCGGGATTCACTAAGGCAGTTCCTCCGCCGTCCACCAGGTGGCGCTGCTGCGCTGAAGTTCCCCAGAGGCGCGCTGGAATGCCCTGAAATTCATATACACACACTGCATATACATAGAGCATATACACATACATACACATATATACACATATATACATACACACCATATACACTCCTAGAGCATTTGTATATATGCTTATTTTGGTCCTGATCTTCTTCAAGATCGGCGGGCTATGTTGTCCGGTGGGGAAGGGGTGGGGAGCTGGTGTGATGAAGGGGGAGAGGGGGTGTTGAGGGGGAAGAGAAGGGGAGCTGGGGTGTTGAGGGGGGGAGATGGGGTGCTGGTGGGGGGAGAAGGGGTGTTGGGGGGGGGGACAGGCAGGTACAGGGCAGGGTGCTGTACTTTGGGCTGGGAAGGTGCAGGTGGGTGTGCCAGCCGGCGGGAGAGGGGACATACCAGCTGACGTGAGGGAGGATGTGCCGGCCAGCGGGAAGAAGAACATGCTGGCCAGCGGGTGGGAAGACGTGTCAGTTAGCAGGAGGTGCCAGAGTGGGTGAATGTGCCGGCGGGCGGGAAGACGTGCCGGCCTGCTGGAAGGAGGACGTTCCGGCTGGCAGGAGGGAGGATGTGCCAACGGGCTGGAGGGAGGACGTGCCGGCGGATGGGAAGACGTGCCGCTGGGAGGGAGCATGAAGAGGACGGGAGGGAAGAGTTTGGGGCGGGCAGGCAGGGCCGCGTTCTGCTGTGCTGTTATTAGGGAGTGAAGGGCCCAGGAGAACGGCAATAATAAATTTTGGTTTCGCCGTCCATTCCGGGCCCCTGTGCAGCTTGGGCCCCGTAGCAGCCGCTACGGCCTCTACGGTTGTTGTTACGCCACTGACCTTGTCAAGAGTGCGCAGTCTGGTGGCTGGAGGTGCCAAAACCCCCAGCTTTGGGCAAATGAAGGGGGTACATGAGAAGGTACAAGGGGCCATTATTGATGGCAAATATGTGGCACCAAGGTGCCTGGCCTCAGGGAAGGGAACCGGTTAATGTTTGGTCAGAATATTTTTTTCCTATCTAGGAGTCTGCTATACCAGGTGCAGAGCTGGCGGTGTTACACAACCCAGGATCACAATAGTGACATTGTCTGCTCATGCTGCTGGATGGAGACACAGTAAGTTATGGGTCCTTTGTAGGTTGTAAGTCTGGCCGGTGTTTATGGACTGTGTTAGTCTGTTATATGCTGAAGCAAGAGATTCTCTTCTGTTAAACTGTTTTGGAAAGAAATAAAACATTTACCTGGACTGTTACTGAAGTTGCCATTTGAGTTTATCCCTCTCACCCATAACTTTTATACAGGGTGATATTTTTGGATACAAAGGACTTATTGGGGCAGATTTACTTACCCGGTCCATTCGCGATCCAGCGGCACGTTCTCTGCGGTGGATTCGGGTCTTCCTGCTATTCACTGATGCAGTTCCTCCGACGTCAACCAGGTGTCGCTGCTGCACTGGAGTCCGCCGAGGTCCGTCGAGTTCACGATCCTATTCTTGGTGAAGGTAAGCGCGTGTCCAGTGACCCTTTTTTAAAAAAAATACGGCGGTTTTTCAGAATCCGTCGGGTTTTCGTTCGGCCACGCTCCCCTGATTTCCGCTGCGCGCATGCTGGCGCCGGTGGGCCACAATACCATCGCGTGCGCCAAAATCCCGGGGCAATTCAGGAAAAATCGCCGCAAATCGAAATAATCGGGTAACACGTCGGGAAACCGCGAATCGGGCCCTTAGTAAATGACCCCCATTGATTACCTTTATTATTTGGTGTCACTGTATTGCACATAGAGTTTTTCATGGTTTGGGGCCCCATTTTGGCCAGGGTCCTTCCGGCTTCAGACCCGATGCATACAGCTGCCACACACTGGAGTAAAGAAGAAGACAGCTGTAATTTTAGGGAAGCGGGGAAAATGAGTATTGGAGGTATACATGACCCAGGCAATTGCTGACTCTGGAAAAATTGGGACAAAAGGAAAGGAAAAGAATCTGCCTGCCAAACCCCCTAACTAAAATAACCATACAGACAACTTTGTATAAGTTGGAAGGTGATTGGTCACAGCCTTTATTGAAATGTTTACAATCTGAAAGAGACAAAACTTTATTAATACACAAATAATGGAACAGTTTGTATGAGTTAAAATGATGGGTGAGCAGAGTTCTTGACAGCGGGCTCACCCGTGCCTCTCGCTCCCCACAGGCGCAGCGCCAGCGCCTCATACCTGTCCCCGCTCCCGAGTTCCAGCCTCGCTCCGTGTGAGCGCATCCCCGTGTCTTAGGGCGCACGCGCGGCAGCCTTGGATAATTAATTGGCGCTGGCCATTTCCCATGAGGCTATTTATACCTGCCTCTCCCATCTCCCCCTGCTGGGTCTTTGTCCCTCACAGCCTAAGAGAAAGCTCTATTGCGATTTTCCTGCGTTCCAGTGCCTCCTGCGTTCCTGTGTCTCCTGCGTTCCTGAGTCCCTCCGTGCTCCAGTGTTACCTGAGTCCCTCCGTGCTGCTGTCCTGTGTGCTGTGTTCCCATACTGACCCCGGATTGGACTCTGACATTGCATCTCTGCTGACCTTGACCTTGTGCCTGGACCTTGTGCCTGCCCTGACCTTGTGCCTGGACTTTGACCACGAGATTGTCTGCTGTCTCTGTACCTCGACCTTGGCCGCCGCTGCAGACAAGTCACACCTGAGGAACGACCTGGTGGTACCACGCCGCAGCTTGTCTAACCCGCTTTGCGGCGGGCTCTGGTGAAAACCGGGTACCACTTAGACTCCGATACCAGGTAGTGGCTTGTGTCATCGTCCAGAGGATCCACAACCCGCAAGCCTGACAGGACCCAATAATTGTCACCGATAGGTTCTACAAGAATTTTTTTAATCCGGTCCTTTTCTTCAATTTTGGATACTCCGAAAACAGGCTCGGCGTGCTGTGCCACAATTACCAAAACCCCTGGCACCCAACCTCCTAGCCAGTGGCGAGAGCAGAGGTGACTAACCTTTCAACTTAGTAAAAAACCAATTAGGTCCTAAAAGGGAGGCCACCCCATGAAGGATCCTGGCATAAATCAACTCTTAACTTCCGGACTTGAACATCCACCACCATATTTTATCATCAACTTATTATCAAC
Organism: Engystomops pustulosus; assembly: GCF_040894005.1. Taxonomy (NCBI): domain Eukaryota; kingdom Metazoa; phylum Chordata; class Amphibia; order Anura; family Leptodactylidae; genus Engystomops; species Engystomops pustulosus. The sequence continues at coordinate 20,821,277 of NC_092417.1, forward strand.
TTTAAAAATTGTATTTGCTGTTGCCAAGAACCCCGCCCCGCCCTGGCATCCTATGCTAACCAAGCCACTACCCACCTGACAAAGGAAATAAGTACTTGTATCCCGACTCCCAAAATCACATAAGTGACCCTAATACAAAACAAAACTACGGGATGGTGGGCCAATTTTCTAGAGCCAATAGATGGCTGCCCTTCCTGAGCCCCCCCATTCAAACCCACCTATCAACTCACACTAATATTCCACCCCCCTTTTACTACTCCACCCATCATTATCCTGTCCTGCCATCCCTGCCTCTCATGGCCACACTGCGCCTACCTTGCAGTCGGCTACGTGCTAACAGAAGATTTTATAGGACACACTGTAAGCAAAGTAAAGCACAGGAAAACTCAGTGCAGGAATCTTATGAAGAGAACAATTATATATCAAGTCAGACATAAAGAAGAAGTAATTATTCATCCAAGTCCATTCATATTTCATAGAGATTGGAGTTATGTTCATATCAGGGATCTTGTTGGTATTTATATATATTGTAGGAAGGGAGGCGAGAGGAGGAGGAGGAGCTGCTGGGCTGTGGTTGCACGGGCTGTGTTATGGATGTAGACTCCTCCACCCGTGCTCCACATCTCCCCCGCCTCCTCTCTCCTCCACATCTCAGCTCTCGGGTCCTGTGCCTCGCTGCTGCTGTCATCATTATGAAGCTCGGGATATTTCTCTGTCTTATTGCTCTGATGCAGTTTTTTTCCGGTACGTTCTGTATAGATTATTCCTCTGTAGATAAGTTTTTCGGGGTCACTGAAAAGGAGCCAGTTTTCCAGTTTTCTGTTGGACTTTGCATGCTTTTTTTAGGTGCAAACTGTTTGCACAGGTATTTAACAAGTGTCCGCACCACATATGTGTCTCACTCAACCCTTTTGTGGCATGGCTGCACTCAGGGCCAGCGCTATAGCCCCCTGAAAGAGGAGAATCTCTTCTTTCAAATGAATCAAATTGTGTTTCTAGGTGCCAGGGATCAGGAGATATTCAGGTTTAAAGTGAGAATATCAGATGCCAATTTTATATTAAAAAATTTCCCCTGACAGGACATTTTTCCTGACACTTAGAAACAAAACTTTAGAAAGAGGAGACTCTCTTCTTTCATAAGAAAAATTAACTGAGGTTCTATGTGTCACAGAGCAGGAGATACAGCCCCCGGAAGTGTGCCCCCCCCTCCAGATTAGTCATCAGTCTGCAGGAGCATTTGCTGCACACAGGAGCTGCTGCACCTCACAGATAATAGAAATAATCACTTTATATGTTACTACATTTTGAGAAGCAACCAAATATGTCACGATTTTTGTTTTAGCATTTTTGCGAGTGTAAATTCTTGATGTTGTGTATTGTGGTATACATAAATCTGCTCACTTTATTATTTTTAAATCCATATTTGTGCGTAAACCTCCAATTCGATGTGAGTTTTATGTAAAAACCTACATTAACAAGACATTTTCAATGCACTTTTTGTTTAATAATTTGTGTTTGTCACAAAGTTAAATGAGGGTGGTCAGATGTCAATTGCCAAATGCATGGCCTGGTTGTCTGCTTTCTATTCTATAGGTTTTATGGCGCCTTTACTTTTTATTCTGTTTTATTGATATATTTTGCAGGTTGTGACTGTCTTAAAATTTCTAGCTGAAAAGCAGATATCTAGTTATAACAGTTTTAGTGATATTATGTGGATTTATTCATGTGAACATATCAATAGGGAACATTTGTGAACTCTACACATGTCCCTCTATTACATTTAGGAGATGTGAAGGGAAATGTTTTCTGTTTGGAGCACATTTTAAGTGTTTGGAGTCAAATTTTAAGTATTTTTTGTAAAAAATTTTTAATGCAATTTTAAAAATGGGGCAAGTGTCTGCTTTCAGAAAATTTGTAGTTTGCTGCGGTTTACATTAATTCTTTTTGCTGGAAAAACTGCTCCGACCAATAACGCGACAAAATATACAGAAATGCCGGGCAGTGAAAGGGTTAATACCCCCTGGTTCAATTCCCAGATGAAGATGCTTATTATCTATATCCTGTCTATATATCTACCTCTCTAGTTATCTATCTCCTATAATATGACCATTTATATATCTCGCTTTTTCTCTATTTTTCAATCAATCTTCTATTTCTCTTCTACTGTATTTATCTCTTATATCTCCTGTATTTATAATCTACTTTTTATTCTGCATCTAGAAATCTCTATCAGCTTTCATATTTATCTTCTATCATAATAATTATAATTAATTCCTTTATACAGCGCACACAGATTACGCAGCGCTGCACAGAGCTTGTCACACCAGTCCCCGTCCCCAATGGGGCTCACAATCTTATCAGCCTACCAGTATGTTTTTGGAGTGTGGGAGGAAACAGGAGGACCCGGAGGAAACCCATGCAAACACAGAGAAAAAATACAAACTCTTTACAGATGTTGACCAGCACTGCAAAGCTGTAGTGCTAACCACTGAGCCACCATGCTGCCCATCAATCTCCCTATCATCTATCTATCTCCTATAAAATTCTCTTCTCCCATACTACAGTTTGTTTTACCTCTTACTGACTGTGATTGGTCATAAAATAGTTTTATTTTGGGGGCCCCACTTTTAGTTTTGCCCATGGCCCCACTTTGTCTAGAACCGGCCCTGGCTGCACTAGTCATCTAGATACACGGAAGTCGGAGCAGTGCAGGGGGTGCCAGATTCATGAGGAACGGGCACCAGAAATCCTGAATCTGGAGCCCCCTGCACACTACACAGGCCCATTGTTTCTTCTGGTAACCTTTATCAGACAAGGTAATGTTCAATACATACAAGAGTTTTTCTGAATGGCATCACCGAAAAACATGATCTCAACACAGTGTACATACATAACATATCAGAAGTGTATTGTCACAGGTGGTGCCGCGACCCATATCGCAGGCTCATCCGTGCCCCTCGCTCCCCGCAGCCGCAGCGCCACATACCTTTCACCGCTCCCGAGTCCCGGCCTCTCTCACGGGGATGCGCGCGGCAGGAAATTTAAAGGGCCAGCGCACCATTAATTGGCGGTGGCCATTTTACCATAAGGCTATTTAAACCTGTCTCTCCCATCACACCCTGCCGGATCTTTGTGCCTCAGAGCCTGAGAGAAAGCTCTATTGCAATTTACCTGTGTTCCAGTGTCTCTTATGTTCCCTTGTCTCCTGCGTTCCTGAGTCCCTCTGTGTTCCTATGTCTACCTGAGTCCCTCCGTGTTCCTGCGTACCAGTGTTCCTCCGTGTTGCTGTCCTGTGTGCCGTGTTCCCGTACCCATCTGCTTGGAACTCCTGTTGCTGACCCCGGATTGGACTCTGACATTGCATCTTTTCCGCCTTCCCTGTGTCTGGACCTGACCTCGAGATTGTCTGCCGTTCCTGTACCTCGACCTTGGCCGCCACTGCAGACAAGTCATGCATGTGGAGCGACCTGGAGGTACCACACCGCAACTAGTCCAGCCCGCGGCAGGCTCTGGTAAAAACCGGGTACCACTTAGACTCCGGTCCCAGGTAGTGGCTTGTGTCATCGTCTGCAGTGGTCCAGAGGATCCACAACCCTCGAGCCTGACAGTAAGATCCGGCCATGGATCCCGCCGAGGTTCCGCCTCCCAGTTGGCCTGATCTTGCTACTATCGTGATCCACCAATCTCGGCAGATTGTGAACAGCTGCAACAGCTGCTAGCTACCCAGTATCAGCAACAGGATCCTGAGGCTGCTCCTGCAACTCCTGCTACCCGGCTTGTCTTCCTGCCGCTGAAACTAGGTTACGTCTTTCAATGCCCGCCAAGTATGACGGGGATCCCAAGATGTGCAGGGGCTTTATACCCCAGTGCTCTCTGCACATAGAACTCATGCCATCACAATTTGTCACGGAGCGTTACAAGGTGGCATTTATCCTCAGCCTTCTCTCCGGGAAAGCCCTGGCTTACTCCTCTTTGGGATAAAGACGACCCAGTCATGGCTAATTTCACAGCATTTCTGGCGGAATTCCGGTCCGACTTTGAAGAACCGGCACAGGCGTCTTCTGTTGAGACCGCGTTGTTGAACTTACACCAGGGGAACTCATCCATGGGAGAATATGCTGTCCAGTTCTGTACCCTGGCCTCGGAACTCTCCTGGAATGAAGCGGCCCTTTCCGCAGCTTTCAAAAAGGGTCTTGCTTCTCATATTAAGTACGCTCTTGCCTCTCGTGATCTGCCGTCTACTCTCAGTGGTCTCATCACCTTGGCCACCTGGATTGAAATGCAGTTTAGGGAGTATGCTGAGGAGTCACGCCTCTTGCAACCCCAAGTCCATCCAGACCTCAAGACCCACCAGTCTCATGTACGGCAAGTCCTTGGCTGCCTTTGGGCTAATCGTCTCTACGCCAAGCTCGAGAAGTGTCTGTAACACCAACTTTTCTTGGCTACATCATCTCCGACAAAGGTCTCCAGATGAATCCTGCTAAACTGTCTGCAGTTCTGCAGTGGCCGCGTCCAGAAGGTCTTCGAGCCATTCAGAGGTTCCTGGGCTTTGCGAGCTACTACCGGCAGTTTGTCACACATTTTTTTACTCTAGCCGTTCCTATCGTGACACTCACCAGGAAGGGCGCTAATCCATGCCTTTGGCCCTCAGCGGCTGAAAAAGCCTTTGCCACTGCACCAGTTCTCTCTAGACCCGATACAGAGAAGAATTTTATCCTAGAGGTGGACGCATGTTCTGTCGGTGCAGGGGCTGTGCATACCCAGAAGGGGCCTTGGGGCCGAACGCTCACGTGCGTCTTCTTTTCCAAAACTTTTTCTCCCGCGGAGAAGAACTACTCTATTGGAGATAAAGAACTTTTTCCAGGGCAATCAAAATTGCCCTGGAAGAATGGCTATATCTTTTGGAGATCCAGTCATACTTGGCTCGCTATCCAGTTTACACAGATCATAACAACCTCACATACCTCCAGACAGCTCAACGTCTTAATCCCAGGCAAGCCCTAACCTGCGGAGAAGAATATCAAGGCGGATGCCCTTTTCCGTGTCTCAGATGTCATTGGAGAAGAGCCAGTTCCTCAGCATATCATCTCTCCGGAACAGTTGGTTGCTACTGCTACAGTGGATCTTCGGCAGCTTCCCCTGGCAAGACGTATGTCCGACCTGCTCTGCGGAAGAGGATTTTGTTATGGGGACATTCTTCACGCCTGGCTGGGCACCCTGGGGTGCAATGCTCTGTCGCCCTAATTTCTTGCTACTACTGGTGGCCTGACTTGGTCAAAGATGTTCAGGACTTTGTGGGATCCTGCACCTCCTGTGCCCGTAATAAGCCTTCTAGTCTAAAACCGGCTGGTCTCTTGCTTCCGTTGCCTATACCCAGTCGCCCGTGGTCACACATGGCTATGGACTTTGTCATGGACCTCCTCAAGCAATACCGTCATCTGGGTGGTGACAGACCGGTTTTCAAAGATGTCTCATTTTGCCCCTCTTCCAGGTCTACCGTCTGCTCCACGTCTTGCCAGCCTCTTCCTCCAACATATCTTAAGGCTACATGGTTCTCTGCACATCGTCTCTGATCGTGGAGTTCAGTTTGTTTCCCACTTTTGGCTTTCTCTCTACAGCCAACTGCAGGTAAAGTTGGATTTCTCTTCAGGTTACCATCCTCAGTTAAATGGACAAGTGGAGAGGGTAAACCAGACTCCGGGCTGCTACCTTTGTCATTTTGTCTCTGCCCGTCAGGACGACTGGTCCACTTTATTGCCTTGGGCAGAGTTCTCTTACAACTCTCTAGACTCGGAATCTGCTGGTGCAGCCCCATTCTTTGTTGTCTACGGAAGAATTCCACGCCCACCGCTACCTCTCTTAGTTCCCTCGGATGTTCCTGCGGTGGAAGAATTGGTGCAGGACCTCAGTTCCGTCTGGGAACAGACTCGTCAATCTCTACTTCGGGTGTCTGTCCACACCAAAATCCAGACCGACAAGAGACGCAGGCCTCCTCCCATCTTCCCTCCTGAGGACAAGGTCTGGTAATCCTCCAGGTACATCCGGCTGAAGATACCCGGGTACAAGCTTGGTCCTCCATGTGTGCGCGTCCCCATGTCCTAGGGCGCGCACGTCAACCTCAGAAAATTTAAAGGGCCAGCGCACCATTGATTGGCGCTGGTCATTTTCCCATAAGGCTATTTAAACCTGCCTTTCCCATCACACCCTGCTGGATCTTTGTGCCTCACAGCCTGAGAGAAAGCTCTGTTGCGATTTACCTGCGTTCCAGTGTCTCCTGCGTTCCAGTGTCTCCTGCGTTCCCGCGTCTACCTGAGTCTCTCTTTGTTCCTGCGTACCAGTGTTCCTCCGTGCTGCTGTCCTGTGTGCTGTGTTCCCTTACCCATCTGCTTGGACCTCCTGTTGCTGACCCTGGATTGGACTCTGACGTTGCATCTCTACCGCCTGCCCTGACCCTGTGCCTGGACCTGACCTCAAGATTTTCTGCCGTTCCTGTACCTCGACCTTGGCCGCCACTGCAGACAAGTCACGCCGCAGCTTGTCCAACCCACTTTGCGGCGGGCTCTGGTGAAAACCGGGTACCACTTAGACCCAGGTAGTGGCTTATGTCATTGGCTGCAGTGGTCCAGAGGATTCACAATTCTTGAGCTTGACATGTATATTATATAGACCATATTTAAATCATAGAAAACATTTATCAGGGCTTGTACAAATCTAGCATACAAGCTCTGAAATAGGTGCATTGATGGGGGTCACTGCCAGTGCGATGCCCATACCCTGCAGCCAGGCACAGACAAAGGCACAACTCTATGGAGATATATGGAGATGGAGATCTCTGGTCACGTCAACAGGGTCTGTGATTATGGATCAGATTAAAATCCTTTGCACATAGTCTAATTATGCCTGATATAGGTAGATCCTGTTAATGACTATAGGTGCTACATGTTCATAGCTCCCTCTCGGATTTGGTGGGACAGTCCCGGTGAGAGCTGGGAGTTTGTCCCGGATATTCACTCCAGGTCCCGCACTTGCTGGGGTTGTCCCGACTCTGTGTCCCGCCTAGCAAATACTTTCAAAGCCAGAACTTGTGGTACTGAATGACTTCTACAGACATTATGCAGAGATCAGAGATGTGTCGGGTTAGCGCAGAGCAGGGACCACGTCATCAGAGAGACATCGCCATCTGTCCATATATGGTCTCCACATCTCCCAGGCCTTCCCCAGACACGAGGATCTATTTAATTCAATGAAATACATTTTTGCCCAGCCCGGGATTTGAATCAACAACCTCCACACTCCACCTGCAAAAGAGATAGAGAGCCTGAGATGATTATTATTTAAATTATTATTATTATTATTGAGATTATTATTGAGATTATTAATATTATTATTATTATTATTTATTGAGATGATGATTATTATTATTATTGAGATTATTATTGATATTATTGAGATTATTATCAAGATTATTATTATTGAAATTATTGAGTATAGTATTATTACTAAAATAATAATAATGATCGTCTCCATTATATAAATAATAAGTAAAATAATAATAATAGTCGTCTCAATAATTACAATAATAATCTCTATATACCAGATAGATTTATCTTATATACCAGATAAGATTTACCTCTATATATCAGTGCATGGAGCCTCTGTCACAGTGACTATAGCAGTGGTGGCGAACCTATGGCACATGTGGCAGAGGTGGCACTCAGAGCCCTTTCTGTGGGCAACCAGGCCTTCACCCCAACACAGAATTTGCTAGACATGACTCAAGCTTCATCCTGTGATCCTAGACAGCCCAGGACGTGCTATGATCAGCGCATCAGAGACATCAGAGACGCCTCCTTGGCTGCCAGGACTATACAAGAGAGAAGCGAGAAGGTGTGGACAGAGATGGATTATCATTGGAGCTTCTGCTCTGGGTCCCCTGATTCTTCCTCTTCAGGGGACCCTGGAAGGAAGCTATAATCCAAATTTCTCCATCTTCTTTCTATTGTATTGGTGTCCTAAAAAAAAGCTGATGGGTTTCCTACATCTTGTTCTTCCCAGTTGGTTGCAACATATGAAGAAATAACACTCTGCATACCGATGTCTTGTCTGTGCCGTCCATTTTTGTTTGCGGACCCATTGATACGTGGTCTGAATGCTGCAGTTTTTTGTCACTACCTGCACATCAAAAAATGGACATATGAACAGACCCCTAGGAAGCAGTGGGTCTGTTTGCTATCTGCAAAAAAAGGATTTTCTACATGAGCCCTAAATTATACTACTTAGTATAGTATTTTATATTAACATTACTAGGACAACCTTTACAATACTTGTACTACACTGTCATAAAGCACTAAAGCTTCTCATGGCCAATCACTGGGGACCGTTAATGATCGCATGTCTTTCAATGGAAATGCAAATGCGACCAGACTGAGCCCCGCCCCCAGACGGTTGCATTGCATTTCTAAATGCAATGTTAACGCCCCATGTGACCGCACCCTAAACATTCAGATAATACTTCTTTTCTTTTCTTGAAAGTATCGTATTGAGTATCATAATACTTTTCACACTCAAAATTCTGGAATCGGTGTAACTCTAATACCGCCTCCGAGTTCAGCCTCCGTCTTGGTCACCATAGTCAATCAAAGTGAAGCCGGGAGGAGGAGTAATGATATCTTCACCACGGACTGTGCTACCTAGCCCTCTCTGCCTGCAGCGTGCCCTGGCCCCTCAGTTATGTTATATTACTGGAGCTTTGGCCAGGCACCTCCCCTAGAAGGCGGAGCCCTCTCTGCCCGCAGCGTGCCCTGGCCCCTCAGTTATGTTATATTACTGGAGCTCTGGCCAGGCACCTCCCCTAGAAGGCGGAGCCCTCTCTGCCCGCAGCGTGCCCTGGCCCCTCAGTTATGTTATATTACTGGAGCTCTGGCCAGGCACCTCCCCTAGGAGGAGGAGCCCTCTCTGCCCGCAGCATGCCCTGGCCCCTCAATTATGTTACATTACTGGAGCTCTGGCCAGGCACCTCCCCTAGAAGGCGGAGCCCTCTCTGCCCGCAGCTTTCCCTGGCCCCTCAGTTATGTTATATTACTGGAGCTCTGGCCAGGCACCTTCCCTAGAAGGTGGAGCCCTCTCTGCCCGCAGCGTGCCCTGGCCCCTCAGTTATGTTATATTACTGGAGCTCTGTCAGGCACCTCCCCTAGGAGGAGGAGCCCTCTCTGCCCGCAGCATGCCCTGGCCCCTCAATTATGTTATATTACTGGAGCTCTGGCCAGGCACCTCCCCTAGAAGGCGGAGCCCTCTCTGCCCGCAGCTTTCCCTGGCCCCTCAGTTATGTTATATTACTGGAGCTCTGGCCAGGTACCTCCCCTAGAAGGCGGAGCCCTCTCTGCCCGCAGCGTGCCCTGGCCCCTCAGTTATGTTATATTACTGGAGCTCTGTCAGGCACCTCCCCTAGGAGGCATGAAAGAGGCTCTGAAGCTGGCGCACACAGTGACGTCAACAGATCACGTGTGCCGGCTTCAGGGCTGGTGCGTACGGGAGGCCCAGGCCGAAGAAAGAAGGCAGCTGCAGGCGCTGCTCATGGGGAACCAGAAAAGGTGAGGGTTTTTTTCCAGAGGGGTGGATAAGGGGCAGGATGAGGAGGGGTCAGTGTGTCCGCAGGGGGGGGGTCAGTGTGTCTGCAGGGGGAGGGGGGGGCAGTGTGTCCGCAGGGCCAGTGTCCACAGGGGGAGTGGGGGGTCAGTGAATTCCGCAAGGGGAGTGTGTGTTAGTGTGTCTGCAGGGTCAGTGTCCGCATGGGAAGTGGGGGGTCAGTGTATTCCGCAGGGGAGGGGGGGTCAGTGCATCCGTCGGGGGAGGGAGGAAAGTGTGGCCACTGGAGGGTGGCCCACAAAGGGGCCCACTAAAGCTCTATCGCCCAGGGGCCCACTAAAACCTGGAGCCGGCCCTCCCTGGAAAAGTATTGCGATACTCAATACCGATATGATACTTTTTTATGAAAAGAAAAAAATTCTTTATCTGAATCAATATTTGACTTGTCTGCCTCTGCCATGATCTCTATGGGAGAAAATGTGCACAGTGTCATTATGTGCAGAGCAGCAGCATCCCACATCCCTGGCACTTGTTACTTTTTCCCTATAGGAATTAATGGTTTTTACCAAGCTTCTAAATATTTGTTTTTCCATTAATGAGACCATGTGAGGGCTTATATTTTGCGGATTGAGATGAATGGCTAAACCCTCTTCATCAAAATGATTGACTAATTTTTTGGGGGAGGGAGGGGGAAGCATCAGTTCTGTTATGGTCCATTGACATGTGCTTATCACACATCGAGGACTTATCTGACCACTTCATCTGCTTTTCTCCTGAGCATCCTGAACATTACATCACAATACAACCCATGTAAATCCACTGTAAAGGGCAGAATCTCTACATCCTATTGGTGTATATCCTTATACATGTCACCCTACCAACCTCTGAGTACTATTAGACATAGTATAGAGCACACACATGAAAGACATTGGGGCATATTTACTTACCCGGTCCATTCGCGATCCAGCGGCGCGTTCTTTGCGCTGGATTCGGGTCCGGCCGGGATTTATTAAGGTAGTTCCTCCGCCGTCCACCAGGTGGTGCTGCTGCACTGAAGAGCATCGGAAAGCACTGGAATACACCGAGCCGGGCTGAGTGAAGGTAAGTGCAATTTTCGCAACATATTTTTATCGTTCGGCCACGCCCCCGATTTCCATCGCGTTCATGCCGATGCGCCAAAATCCGATCGCGTGCGCCAAAAAGCCCGGGGCAATTCAGGGGAAATCGGTGCAAATCGGAAATATTCGGGTAACACATCAAGAAAATGCGAATCGGGCCCTTAGTAAATGACCCCCAATATGATCACAATCTTTCCCCAGTGATGCAGCAAGTGGTAAGAGTAACAATGTCCATAGCAGCATCGAGATACACAGGTTCATGTTCCGCAGTCTCTGGGTCCTGCGCTCTTCTTCTTCAACTGTTGTAGTTTCTACACGTGGATGTGTCACTTTGGGACCACCTAATCACATGGTTGCAGGTCCTGTGTTCTACTTTATCAGACTCTGGAACTAAAATAGATACTTGGTTATGCACCTAAGAAAAATGTTTCTGCAGGTTTTGGACACCCACCAATTCTCTATGACACCTCTGGACAACCTTAGGGAAGTATATGTTCATCCATGGGGCAATTCTAAAACCACCCTCAGTAGGTGAAAAGCCTATTTAATCCCTAGAGCTCTCATCAACTATATTATTCATACCCCAATAGGGATTTTTACTTTATCCCTCGTTATAGTCTCTAGAATAAGTGCACTAACGTATTCATCGATCCCTGGCTGTGGTCTTTACAGTTGCTTTAGTTAGAGGATAGGGTTCAGATTACCCAGAATAGAGGTCCACACACACAAGCACATGTTCGTAGCCACTTACCTTTTGTAGCTGTACTTAGCCAATCTGCAACCTCTGGAAGGGGTAAAGCGGCTTCGGAGTGTATATATGAGGGTCTTCACTACTCTCCCTACATTGTACTAGGTATATATAAACATACTTGTGTAAATGGACAGTAGCAAAAGTGAATGTAAGTGATACTTATCCACCACGGAGCATATAGAGTCTTAGACTGGTGTCTCACCCTGTGGGTGCACTGAACCATCATAGGGTAAAGGGCCCTTGGCAGACATTGCTTGTCACCTTTTTGCCATAGTCCACCCTCCATCCATGGGGTCCCAGTTACTCCAGTCTTGCTTCCTCACCTGTGAAGCCGGTATCTATAAAGACAGAAGTATAGATAACCCTACTGGGCCAGCGAGGGTCACGGACTGTACTGATCCAGGCTCCTTTCCCCTAGGCTTTCTAGTAACCAGAATGGTCACTTCATGTATTATAGCTTTAGAGGTTTTACCTTCTAGTATGGACCTTTAAAATAGCTGATAGAGGCCTTGGTGTTACATAAAGTCTCATAATTGTTGATAAACTTACTGGGGCAGATTTACTTACCCGGTCCTGTCGCGATCCTGCAGTGTGTTGTCCGAAGAGGATTCGGGTCTGCCAGGATTCATGAAGATCGTGTGCCCGAGTTCCAGCATCCGTCGCTTCTGCGCCATGGTCCGCCAGAGTTCACCTTCTTCTTCCTGGTGCATGTGAGTGCATGTCTCGTGGCACATTTCTGTTTTTAAATTCCGCGGTTTGTCCGAATCTGTCGGGTTGTCCGACGGCCACGCCCCCCATTTCTGTCACGTGCAAGCCGGCGCCAATGCACCACAATCTGATCGCGTGCGCCAAAAACCCAGGGCAATTCGGCGCACAATGGAAATATTCGGGAAACCTGACGGAATCACCGTCCCGTGGACCCTTAGTAAATGAGCCCCAATATATCAGGTCAGGAATCATAAGGAATCACATTCTTCCCCTCTGCCACTTTACGCCCCTCCATCAGTGCCTTCACCTCCGCCTCCTGTACAGACAGGTAGGTTAGGAGTGGTTCTGGTGCTGTTACCTCATGTTGTGTGACCGCTGCACATCTGATGTAGAATTAACCTCATTCCTGGTTTCTAAAGTCATCTACAAAATACTCAAAATGCAGATTAATGATATATTCAGTTTTGACATTACAAAAAGGTAACTGGTTCATTAATCATTAAATTAATATAAAATTTTAAATACAACCCATCTACCTCATGTCTCCCCCCCGTCTACCTCATGTCTCCCCCCCGTCTACCTCATGTCTCCCCCCTTTGAATCTAGCGAAAGTAATGGATTCAATGTAAGACATCATAAAGAGGGCACATTATCACCAAGGTTTCTAGTCATGAAGAGGTGAAATGGTAACAGGATAGTCCAAAACTACTACAGAAGCTTTATATACACAGGCAGCAGTAGGATACAAAACCAAGAAGGGTCCAGGTTGTCATGTGACACACGATCAGCAGCTTCCGGCCTGTGTCCTCTCCTCTGAGGTGCTTGGCTTAAACTTAAATGAGAACAATAGAAAATGAACAATATACTCCAGAAAAAACAGTTTTGGGACCAATGCCGATGTATCAATGCTGTATAATTATAAACTATACAGTCATGCTGGGGGCACATGCTGGGGGCACATACTGGGAGACAGTGTTACTGAACAGAAGCATCACTAGAGCCAATGACGTAGGAGGCTTCTAGGGATGTTATAGATTCTGCCTAAAAAGCTCCTAATAATAATCTCTGTCATAGCTGCTGAATAGGACTAATACTATTGGATCATAGGGAGCTTTTACTCCTGGTTAAAACAATAAAATTACAGAAGTTGCAGCGAATCAATCCCAAAATCTGCTTAGGGCTGTCAGGGTTATCAGTCCTCAGTAATGAACACACATTCTCTTTGTTCCTTTTGTCTCTTAACATTCCAACATGTGCCCCCCTCCCCTCCTGTGTTCACTGAGACAAGGGGGGAGGCAGCCCCCTCCTTCTCCCTGTGGTGTCTGTAGTACTACATGTCCCAGCATACCAGGATAACAAAGAAGGAATCTAACACACCATTGTAACATCTAAGATCACTCCATCATCCTACACAAATTGCAAAAACTTTTGACCACACCCTTCACACTTTAGGTGTATTATAAAGTTTTACACTACATTTCTGATGTTATTAAACATACACCACAAGGTGTCTCAGGTCCAAGACTGCAAAGAACAATGGGGGTCATTTACTAAGGGCCCGATTCGCGTTTTCCCGACGTGTTACCCGAATATTTCCGATTTGCACCGATTTCCCCTGAATTGCCCCGGGATTTTGGCGCACGCGATTGGATTGTGGCGCATCGGCGCCGGCATGCGCACGACGAAAATCGACGAAAATCGTGGCCGCACGAAAACCCGACGTATTCGAAAAAAATGGCGCATTTAAAAACGGAAAATGTGTCGCTGGACTCGCGCTTACCTTCACTCAGCCGGCCTCGGTGTATTTAAGTGCGTTCTGATGCTCTTCAGCGCAGCAGCGCTGTCGTATCATTATCATGCAACCAGCCTTTGTTCTTTTAAGAACCTTTCCATTTACTAACATACAAACAACCATCTTTTGATATACTTGTCCTTTCCAACATTCTCTGACATCCTTTTACAGCCTCTTTTCCCTCTCTCTTTCACGATCTGTAGTACTGGTTTCCCTCCGAATTGCCTCTCACCTACCTAGCAAATTTTCCCATAATTTTCTATATATCTCTAGTGCCGGCACACACTCGCAGTCACTCTTCCTTAGGGCAGTTTTAACCACTTTTATTTTATTTTAATTTTTTTTTCCTAAACCGTTTGCCCGTCAAGAAATGACCGCAGTCCCCTTCCTTCAAGCAGCTTTGGATCCTACCACACAAAAAAAATGTATAAAGTCTGACTGTCCAAACTCAGTCTCCTTTGTCTCAAGCGAATTACGATCCACCAAATGCTCTTCTAGGCTGACTCTTTAGGTAGGGGCTATTCTAGGATGTTACTTTCTTAAAACCAGTACAGTACAGTATCACAATAGCGCTATCAAACACACGTTAAAACTCACACAATACCCATATACACTACCACACATTACATGGAGTTTTCAAATAACAATAACAAGATTCTTTGGACTGGGAAATATAGGCATGCAACTCACCGGACGTGGAACAACCCAAACAAGGAGAGACAGAGCAAATTGTAAGAAAAAGCTTCTTACCTTTTTGTGCAGCTGCATGGTCTGTCTGTCCTGAAAGGATGATCCCTAAATTCTCCGGTAGGCGTCATGCAAACCCAGGTCGCTGTTCGAGCGCCAAGTTTTGTCAGGGAAATATCCCCATATCTCGATGTGATGTGGTTCCAAATCATTGTATAGTATGAGCTGCTCGGTGAATCACTCAGACCTTCACATGTTTGAGAGGATTCCAATTTATTTAGGTAGCAGACAGTTTTTATAGGTTCTTGAGACAAAAGAACCTACTGAGCATGCTCACATTCCAATAGAGTGTAAAATGATCTGTATACTCGGGGGATGGTACTAGTCATATAAGTCTTTGTTAGATACATGGTAGAAGAACAGATTCAAACTGGGATTCTATTCCCTCACAGGATCATGGGGAAGTTTTACTCCTGGTTAAACCATTACAATTACAGGAGTTTCAGGTAATCAAACCAAAATCTGCTTTGCCTCGTCGGGGTTATCAGTCCTCAGTAATGAACACACATTCCCATTGTTCCTTTCATGCATCTTAACATTCCATCACTTGTCCTCCTCCCCCTCCTGCGTTCACCGAGTCCTAGACAAGGGGGGGGGGCAGCCCCATCCTTCTCCCTGTGGTGTCTGTAGTACTACATGTCCCAGCATACCAGATAACAAAGGAGGAATCTAACACACCATTGTAACATCTAAGTTCACTCCTTCATCCTACACAGATTGCTAAAACTTTTGACCACACCCTTGAAACTTTGGGTGTATTTATAAAGTATTACACTACATTTCTGATGGACTTTCCTCACATCTGGTAACTCTGATGAAATACCATTAACACTATACATGATATAGACAAAACACATATTTATATCTTTGCCATAATCTGCAGGACTGTATAATGGAATAAACTCCTAGAACATCTACAGTATCTGGCAAGGGTCAGCTCAGGGAATCCAATAGGGACTGCACAACCGTCCAGGAGTTCTCCCCACAGAAGTCCAAGATCCGTAACAAATATGTTACTACCCGGGTTTTTGGACTTTGAAGTTCTGAGAGGTGACTCTTAGATAAGAAGGCAAAGTCTCCTACATTTATTCCCTGGGTACTATATCCTAGTTGTCCTTTAAAGTTACAGCAATAGCCAAATACAGCTAAATACAGCTGAGCGGACTGTGGGTGCAAATCCAAAGATCTTTAGGCAATGCATCATTCTCCATACCACTGGTCTACTAAAGTATATCAAGTTGGGATGCCCCCTACAGGAGAACCAGCTGAAGCTGTAAATGGAGTATTAACACTATTCCTTTGTTCCGGAGGTCCAAGCAGACATTACAGAGCCAGCACTTTTTCTGTTCTAGTCATGAGCGGATATATTCCAGTGTGGGGGTTGGGTCTAGGTGCCACACTGCACATGCAAACCCACCCACCAGGGCCATTATAGAGTGGAGGTAGAACTTTTCCCTGAATTTTGTCTTTATCTTTTGTCTGTCCAGTGTTAGGTCCTTGTCCGTCATTCAGCATACTCTTTCCTATAGTTGTTGGTTGCCTGCTGTTGTTCAATGCATTAACAACCTTTCTCTGTCACTTTTCCATTTCCATAATTTCACTGCAACCAGCCTCTTTGTTCCCTCTGGAACTTCCCATTTTTCAACATCCATCTGCCTTCTACAACATTCCATAATATTCGCTCCGAGCAACCTTGTCTTCTCTTATTTTAATATCAACACAAATAGTTTCATTTCTGATACCCGTCCTACCACACCTAGTAAATTCACAATGGTTCTGTATATATATCTCGTATGCCGGCACACATGCAGTCTATCCCCCCTAGGGCAGTGTTCACTATCTACAACTGCCCGTCAAGATAAACTGCTAGCATCACCTTCCCTTTTTAAAGTCTGACTGTGAAAACTCAGTCTCCTTTTACTCAGGCAAATTACGATCTACCAACTACTTTTCAAGGCTGACTCTTTAAGTATGGAAGGAACCAGGGTATCCCTAGCCTCTCAAAGTCTCTCTTGGCGGCTGCCTGATACCTGAGGGCAAATCAGGAGACTTAAGCCCCAGAGCAGAGGTCCCCCATCTGAACTCAGCTCCATCCATACCAGCCCAGCCTGCAGTTTCTACCAGGCTGAGAGTAACCTTCCAGCGGACCAGCTATCTCCCACCAGCTCACCAGTTTGCTGAAATCTGCTGTTACCCGTTTCTGGCCGTTGCCTTCTGTTTAATAAAGAACCATGAGTTGATTTGCACAACGTTGCCTCCGTCTAAATCCTGGATACGGGGTTGCCCCAGGGAGAACCAGTACATCAGCCTCTCCCTCCATATTTCTTGCACTCACCACCTGCTGGAGACCTGCCAGGCTGTAGAAAAGCTCTCCGGTCCCTATACCGAGCACCGTGACCACCGTACCCAAGGCCACCGTGACCACCGTGCCCAAGGCTGCAACCGCCAGCCACTCCGGTATTCTGGGTCCCAGCTGCCTCCAGGCGCCAAGAAAAGGCTAGGCCCCTGTGGGGGTGGTTGCATACAGATCGTAGAATTTTTGTGCTTCCTCTGAGTGCAAGCCATTAGGTGGCAGATATAGGAGTACGACCATAGGGAGATCTGCATATTCTTACTATTTTCCGTAATATCTGCAAAGTAGAGAAACCACCGGAGCAGGTGTTGTTTTTCTTCTGTGTGAATTGAGCATTAGAAGAAGTTGAGCCTAGACCAAGTTGTATATTGTTTTAAAGGTTTTTGCGAGAAGATTGGTACCTCCTCTTGTTTTTGGTTGGAGGCTCCTGCCTAATAGACCAGCTGACTCACCTTTTCTACTTATACTAATTCCTGCGGCATTTAAATGCCTGCAGGGAGGATCAGCATGCCTGAAGCATTTTCAGGGGGCTCCGATCGGCACTATTGCAACCCTGGGGTCTCAGTTAAAACCCAAGGGCTGTCCATGCTAAATGCCTGTAATGTCCTGTTTGTGACAGGACCTTACAGGTAGTGGCCTACATTTATTAAAGCCCCTGCACCAGTTTTTTGTCTGATTTTGCACATTCTTTTCAGTGCAAATTGCTTGTACGTGTATTGTATTTATAGTGTCTGCGACATATTTCACAGCTGCGTTATACCTGACACGACACAAAATTCTGCACTGAATTTTATGGGGATGTGAGGGAAACAATTTTTAGCTAAAAGATGGTTGCCATTTAGTTAATGGGGCTCTATGGGAACCTGTCACTAGCTGTATTTGTGAAAAATGTGGTGACAGGTTCCCTTTAATTACAATGTCAATAGAAAACTATTTTTCTTATGTCTTATTTTAGGAGAAGCTCTAAGTTATAGAAACATATCTGGACTTTCAAACTCCTACATCAATTTGAGAGCACTATTTCCATCATCCCCAGTACCGGTAATTGAAGTCATGTGGTATCATGAAACCACAGATGGGAATGAAATTCTACTTGCCAAGTTTCAAGATGGCCGCGTCATTGACAGACTGAGCGACAGATATATGGTGGAAGACGGAGGAAGAACCTTGAAGATCCAAAATGGGTCTAAGAACGATAATGGAGTCTATAAGGATGAAGCGACTTTGCAAGGAGGTGGATTAGTAGATGACGTCTTATACCTT
Organism: Engystomops pustulosus; assembly: GCF_040894005.1. NCBI lineage: Eukaryota > Metazoa > Chordata > Amphibia > Anura > Leptodactylidae > Engystomops > Engystomops pustulosus. The sequence continues at coordinate 20,839,594 of NC_092417.1, forward strand.
ACAGTTTATGGTATGTATTAGTTATAATTATGATCATTAAGATTAATGGGTAAATTGAAGACACATTTAAAAATTATGGTTAAACTATTCAGGTGGTGCGGATACTACTGATAATAATGCAGAAATACAGGAGGGAGCCTGCAGTAGATCCTCGATATACCTCAATAGACCTTAGTACTACTACAACATAGAACCAAAATGAACCTACCCTACTTCTCAAAGAGTCTATGGATTGGTTAAAGTGGACTAAGTAGATCAAAACAAAGGAAACAGGATAAGATGTATGTGATGAAATAATGGAATAAACATACACAAGGGAGGTTTACATGCCAGGTTTTGTCTTGTCCATCAGGGCATCCCAAATATCCCTCACTTCCCCCTAGCCTTATCGTGAATAACTAATGAACTCTCTGGAGGACCCCACTTTAAAGACCGGAGAGGGTCTCTGGCTCTTTTGGGGGTAACCATCACCTAACACCTCCATAGTCCTTCCCGAGAGTTCCCTTCACTTTTAGACCCCAAAAAAATAATAAGAATAAAATAACTCTCAATGGGAGCATAGGTAATTAGAGATGAGCGAGCACTAAAATGCTCGGGTACTCGTTATTCGAGACGAACTTTTCCCGATGCTCGAGTGCTCGTCTCGAATAACGAGCCCCATTGAAGTCAATGGGAGACTCGAGCATTTTTCAAGGGGACCAAGGCTCTGCACAGGGAAGCTTGGCCAAACACCTGGGAACCTCAGAAAAGGATGGAAACACCACGGAAATGGACAGGAAACAGCAGGGGCAGCATGCATGGATGCCTCTGAGGCTGTTTAATCGCACCATTATGCCAAAACTATGGGCAACAGCATGGCCATGACAGAGTGACAGAATGAAGCTAGATAGCATCTAAAACATCCAATAATTGACCCTGACACTATAGGGGACGGCATGCAGAGGCAGCGGCAGCAGCGGCAGGCTAGAGAGTGGCATGGCGACATACCCTAAGTGGACTCAGGCTTCAAACCAATGGGTGGCAGAGAGGAACCAAAGGAGGTGAGCAAGAAGCGCTCAAATAATATCGGTGCATGATAAAAGTTTGCCAGTATATTTTGTGGATTACACAGCAGGGTGGCGACAAAGTTAACATGGAAGCCATGAAAACAACCCAAAATTCTGCCTGACACAGCTCGTTTGATAAGGGGACCATGTATGGAGGCAGTGAACTAGTAGTAGATTAAAGGTGCTGCAGTTAAAACTATGTTAGTTGGATCTTGGCATGGAGCTGGCGCTCCGCTGCCAGGCGAGCTTTCGCCAATCCAAGCCCCTGTCTCTAGGCTACTCCCCAAACAGCACTTTTGTATAAGATCAAGTGTAGTAGCGTTCTTATAAGTTTAGGATATGCCGGGTGAGGGGAATGTAAACAGATGCGCAAGAAGCGCATGATGCGCATGGAGCTGGCGCTCCGCTGCCAGGCGAGCTTTCGCCAATTCAAGCCCCTGTCTCTAGGCTACTCCCCAAACAGCACTTCTAAGAACCTTTTGTATAAGATCAAGTGTAGTAGCGTTCTTATAAGTTTGGGATATGGCAGGTGAGGGGAATGTAAACAGATGCGCAAGAAGCGCTGAAATAATATTGGTAAATGATAAAAGTTTGCCAGTATATTTTGTGGATAACACAGCTGGGTGGCGACAAAGTTAACAACTTTGATGTGGAATCCATGAAAACAACCCAAATTTCTGCCTGACACACCTCGTTTGATAAAGGGACGATGTATGGAGGCAGCTATATGGACGACTTTTGGAGGTAGCAATGGAGACAACGTTTGGAGGCTGCTATGGAGACAATTTAATTTGGATAGTGCCTGTATGTGGCAGTCCCAAAAAGTTTTCAAACCAGAGGAGCAGGTAGGTGGCCCTCCAGAAAAATGGAATAGATTGAGTGCCTGTATGTGGCAGTCCCAAAAAGTTTTCAAACCAGAGGAGCAGGTAGGTGGCCCTCCAGAAAAATGGAATAGATTGAGTGCCTGTATGTGGCAGTCCAAAAAAGTTTTCAAACCAGAGGAGCAGGTAGGTGGCCCTCCAGAAAAATGGAATAGATTGAGTGCCTGTATGTGGCAGTCCAAAAAAGTTTTCAAACCAGAGGAGCAGGTAGGTGGCCCTCCAGAAAAATGGAATAGATTGAGTGCCTGTATGTGGCAGTCCAAAAAAGTTTTCAAACCAGAGGAGCAGGTAGGTGGCCCTCCAGAAAAATGGAATAGATTGAGTGCCTGTATGTGGCAGTCCAAAAAAGTTTTCAAACCAGAGGAGCAGGTAGGTGGCCCTCCAGAAAAATGGAATAGATTGAGTGCCTGTATGTGGCAGTCCAAAAAAGTTTTCAAACCAGAGGAGCAGGTAGGTGGCCCTCCAGAAAAATGGAATAGATTGAGTGCCTGTATGTGGCAGTCCAAAAAAGTTTTCAAACCAGAGGAGCAGGTAGGTGGCCCTCCAGAAAAATGGAATAGATTGAGTGCCTGTATGCGGCAGTCCAAAAAAGTTTTCAAACCAGAGGAGCAGGTAGGTGGCCCTCCAGAAAAATGGAATAGATTGAGTGCCTGTATGTGGCACTCCCAAAAATTGTTTAAAACAGAGGACCGGGTCGGTGGCCCTCCAGAAAAATTAAATGCATAAAGTACTATAGCTAGAGCCAGTGGGCCCTGTCAAAAATAGCCAGTTTCCTCTGCTTTACTGTACAAAGAGGAGGAGAAGGAGGAAAATGAGGAGGAGGAGGAGTGGATCAATTATTCAGGTTGAGCTTCCTTCACCTGGTGGAGATTGGAAATTCTGAGAAATCCAGCCTTTATTCATTTTAATAAGCGTCAGCCTGTCAGCGCTGTCAGTCGACAGGCGTGTACGCTTATCGGTGATGATGCCACCAGCTGCACTGAAAACCCGCTCGGACAAGACGCTAGCGGCAGGGCAGGCAAGAACCTCCAAGGCGTACAGCGCCAGTTCGTGCCACATGTCCAGCTTTGAAACCCAGTAGTTGTAGGGAGCTGTGTGATCATTTAGGACGATGGTATGGTCATCTATGTACTCCCTCACCATCTTTCTGTAAAGATCAGCCCTACTCTGCCGAGACTGGGGACAGGTGACAGTGTCTTGCTGGGGTGACATAAAGCTGGCAAAAGCCTTGTAAAGCGTACCCTTGCCAGTGCTGGACAAGCTGCCTGCTCGCCTACTCTCCCTCGCTACTTGTCCCGCAGAACTACGCACTCTGCCGCTAGCACTGTCAGAAGGGAAATACTGTTTCAGCTTGTGCACCAGGGCCTGCTGGTATTCATGCATTCTCACACTCCTTTCCTCTCCAGGGATGAGAGTGGAAAGATTTTGCTTGTACCGTGGGTCCAGGAGAGTGAACACCCAGTAATCGGTGCTGGAATAAATTCTTTGAACGCGAGGGTCACGGGATAGGCAGCCTAGCATGAAATCTGCCATATGCGCCAGAGTACCAATGCGTAAGAATTCACTCCCCTCACTGGCCTGACTGTCCATTTCCTCCTCCTCCAACTCCTCTTCTTCTGCCCATACATGCTGAACAGTGAAGGACTCAACAATGGTCCCCTCTTGTGTCTCGCCAACATTCTCCTCCTCTTCCTCCTCATCCTCCTCCACCTCCACCTCCTCCGATATGCGCTGAGAAACAGACCTAAGGGTGCTTTGGCTATCAACAAGGGAATCTTCTTCCCCCGTCTCTTGTGACGAGCGCAAAGCTTCCGACTTCATGCTGATCAGAGAGTTTTTCAACAGGCCAAGCAGCGGGATGGTGAGGCTGATGATGGCGGCATCGCCACTGACCATCTGTGTTGACTCCTCAAAGTTACTCAGCACCTGACAGATATCAGACATCCACGTCCACTCCTCATTGTAGACTTGAGGAAGCTGACTGACCTGACTACCAGTTCTGGTGGAAGTTGACATCTGGCAGTCTACAATCGCTCGGCGCTGCTGGTAAACTCTGGATAACATGGTCAGTGTTGAATTCCACCTCGTGGGCACGTCGCACAACAGTCGGTGAGCGGGCAGTTGGAGGCGGCGCTGCGCTGCCCTGAGAGTGGCAGCATCTGTGCTGGACTTCCTGAAATGCGCACAGATGCGGCGCACCTTCGTGAGCAAATCTGACAGATTGGGGTATGTCTTGAGGAAACGCTGAACTATCAGATTTAACACATGGGCCAGGCATGGCACATGTGTCAGTCTGCCGAGTTGCAGAGCCGCCACCAGGTTACGGCCGTTGTCACACACAACCATGCCTGGCTTCAGGTTCAGCGGTGCCAGCCACAGATCAGTCTGCGCCGTGATGCCCTGTAATAGCTCTTGGGCGGTGTGCCTTTTATCGCCTAGGCTCAGCAGTTTGAGCACCGCCTGCTGTCGCTTAGCGACGGCACTGCTGCTGTGCCTAGAGCTACCGACTGATGGCGCCATGCCCACGGATGGTAGTTCGGAGGAGGAGGTGGAGGAGGGGTGGGAGGAGGAGGAGGCATAGTAGGCCTGAAACACCTGGACCGAGGTAGGCCCCGCAATCCTCGGCGTCGGCAGTATATGACCAGCCGCAGGGTCAGACTCGGTCCCAGCCTCCACCAAGTTAACCCAATGTGCCGTCAGCGATATATAGTGGCCCTGCCCGGCAGCACTCGTCCACGTGTCCGTGGTCAGGTGGACCTTGTCAGAAACGGCGTTGGTCAGGGCACGGATGATGTTGTCTGACACGTGCTGGTGCAGGGCTGGGACGGCACATCGGGAAAAGTAGTGGCGGCTGGGGACCGAATACCGAGGGGCGGCCACCGCCATGAGGTTGCGAAAGGCCTCGGTCTCTACTAGCCTATAGGGCAGCATCTCCAGGCTAAGCAATCTGGAGATGTGGACATTAAGGGCTTGGGCGTGCGGGTGGGTTGCACTATATTTGCGTTTCCGCTCCAGCGTCTGGGGTATGGAGAGCTGAACGCTGGTGGATGCTGTGGAGGATCGTGGAGGCAACGATGGGGTTTTTGTGGCAGGGTCCTGGGCAGGGGGCTGACTATCAGCTGACACAGGGGAAGGAGCAGTGGTGTGCACGGCCGGAGGTGAACGGGCTTGTTGCCACTGAGTGGGGTGTTTAGCATTCATATGCCTGCGCATACTGGTGGTAGTTAAGCTAGTAGTGGTGGAACCCCTGCTGATCCTGGTTTGGCAAATGTTGCACACCACAGTCCGTCGGTCATCCGGTGTTTCCTTAAAGAACCTCCAGACTTCTGAAAATCTAGCCCTCGCCGCAAGAGCCCTCGCCACGGGAGCTTCACTAGTTGACACATTTGGCGCTGATGCACCAGCTCTGGCCCTGCCTCTCCGTCTGGCCCCACCACTGCCTCTTCCAACCTGTTCTGGTCGAGGACTCTCCTCCGTCTCAGAAGCACTGTGTTCACCCGGCCTATCAACCCAGCTTGGGTCTGTCACCTCATCATCCTCCGATCCCTCAGTCTGCTCCCCCCTCGGACTTCCTGCCCTGACAACAACTTCCCCACTGTCTGACAACCGTGTCTCCTCATCGTCGGACACCTCTTTACACACTTCTTCCACTACGTCAAGAAGGTCATCATCACCCACAGACTGTGACTGGTGGAAAACCTGGGCATCGGAAAATTGCTCAGCAGCAACCGGACAAGTGGTTTGTGAGTGTGGGAAGGGTCCAGAAAACAGTTCCTCAGAGTATGCCGGTTCAAATGCCAAATTTTCCTGGGAGGGGGCAGACTGGGGGGGAGGAGGCTGAGGTGCAGGAGCTGGAGGAGTGGCGATTTCGGTGACATGGGTGGACTGCGTGGAAGACTGACTGGTGGACAAATTGCTCGAAGCATTGTCGGCAATCCACGACATCACCTGTTCGCACTGTTCTGGCCTCAACAGTGCTCTACCACGAGTCCCAGTAACTTCAGACATGAACCTAGGGAGTGTAGCTCTGCGGCGTTCCCCTGCTCCCTCATAAGCAGGTGGTGTCTCACCCCGGCCAGGACCACGGCCTCTGACCCCTGCAGTAGTTGGACGCCCACGTCCCCGCCCTCGTCCTCTACCCCTAGCCCTCGGGTTAAACATTTTTAAAATGAGAGTTATAACTTTAATTTTTTTTTTACTTTTTTTTGTGTTTTTTGTTTTTTTTTGTGTTTTTGAGTTTTTAAAACCAAACGATGCTATCCTATTGCTATGGCTATTTTCTAGCCAAGTATGAAAGCACACTACTATGCCAGATGAGATGACGCTGAGTTATTAAAAAAATAAACGTAAAATAAAAAAGGAAATGGCAGACTGTGCCTAATTGAAATCCAACCCCTAATAAATTTTCCCACTTCGGTCTTTGCGATGGATATGTGCGTCACTAAGCGCAAAACACAGTGGTCGCAAGTCTCACTACAAATTGCTCACAATTTGCTAGTAGATGCACTGCAGCAAGGACAGCCACCAGCAGATCAACCAGAAATCAAATATATATAACGCTACTGTAGGCGTAAGTAAGCCGTTTGGATTCTCCTATGGCTATTTTCTAGCCAAGTATGAAAGCGAGTTATTAAACAAAATAAACGTAAAATAAAAAAGGAAATGGCAGACTGTGCCTAATTGAAATCCAACCCCTAATAAATTTTCCCACTTCGGTCTTTGCAATGGATATGTGCGTCACTAAGCGCAAAACACAGTGGTCGCAAGTCTCACTACAAATTGCTCACAATTTGCTAGTAGATGCACTGCAGCAAGTACAGCCACCAGCAGATCAACCAGAAATCAAATATATATAACGCTACTGTAGGCGTAAGTAAGCCGTTTGGATTCTCCTATGGCTATTTTCTAGCCAAGTATGAAAGCACACTACTATGCCAGATGAGATGACGCTGAGTTATTAAACAAAATAAACGTAAAATAAAAAAGGAAATGGCAGACTGTGCCTAATTGAAATCCAACCCCTAATAAATTTTCCCACTTTGGTGTTTGAGGTGGATATGTGTGTCACTAAGAGCTAAACACAACGGTAGCAAGTCCCCCTGCAAATTCCTCACAATATGGTACTAGCTGCAAATAAAAAAAAAAAAGTAGAACGTTATTGTAGCCCTAAGAAGGGCTGTTGGGTTCTTTGAGAATCACTCCTGCCTAACAGTAAGCTAATAGAACACCCTAACGCTTTCCCTGACCAGCAGCAGCTCTCTCCCTAGCGGCATCCAGACACAGAATGATCCGAGCAGCGCGGGCAGCGGCTAGTCTATCCCAGCGTCACCTGATCTGGCCAGCCAACCACTGCTATCGACGTGTAAGGGTACCACGTCATGCTGGGTGGAGTGCAGAGTCTCCTGGCTTGTGATTGGCTCTGTTTCTGGCCGCCAAAAAGCAAAACGGCGGGAGCTGCCATTTTCTCGAGCGGGCGAAGTATTCGTCCGAGCAACGAGCAGTTTCGAGTACGCTAATGCTCGACCGAGCATCAAGCTCGGACGAGCATGTTCGCTCATCTCTATAGGTAATGGGTCATGTCTGGTCTCAATGTCATCCAGAGATTCATCCGGATCCAATGAGACTAGAACCTTGATCCCAAGACTTCCCATTGAGAAGCTAGAACTCATCCAAGGTCCTGCATCTGATCCAATGTAGTAGAGTTCCTCAAGCTCTCCTATGGGTGTGAAGGGGTATGTCTGCACCTAATAAAATCAGGGCACTCTTGTGTCCATTGTCTTTGCCTGGGGAAATTTTTAGCATCACCAAGCACAGGAAGGATCTTCAAGTGTGGACTAACCTACTGTTTGTCTAGTGTGCCCTTAGGCAATTAAACCCTTAATGACCGCCCTATCGGATTTTACGGCGGTCATTAAGGGTACTTCTTCTGACGCGTACGCCTTTCTATGGCGGCGCATCAGAAGAAGTTTTCGGGACACCGGGTCTCGCTGGTGCCGGTGTCGGGCTGCGACATCACAGCCCAGACCCGGCACTAACACCCGGGATCGGAAAACCTCCGACCCCGGGCGTTTAACCCCTTAAACGCCGCGGTCAAGCATGACCGCGGCGTGCAAGTGTGTCCCCGTGAATCGGACCCCCCCCCCCGGTGTGCTTACCGGGGGATCCGATCCTTCCTGCCTCAGCCCCGGGTTCCAACGAGTGACCCGGGGCTGTCGGCTCCTCTCTGTGCCGGGTTCCGCCTCCTGGCAGGACCCGGCTGTGTGTAACTGAGCATGCTCAGCATGCTCAGTTACTTACAGTATACACTGCAATACAAGTGTATTGCAGTGTAAAGGCTTGAATAAGCGATCGGATGATCGCTTATTCAAGCCAAGAAGTAGAAAGTGTAAAAAAAGTTAAAAAAAATAAATTAAATCGATTTATAATATAATTAAATAAATAAAAGTCCCATAATCTCCCCAGTAACACATAAAATGCAAATAAAGTAAATAAAACACAAAAACACGTACATTTTTGGTATCACCGCGTCCGTATTAATCTGTACAATAAATCTAAATCAATATTGAACCCGTATTGAACTACGTAAAAAAAAAACTCGAAAAACTTCCCATAATATACAATTTTCCATCAAACACCATCACAAAACATGTTCTAAAAAGTGATCAAAAAAAGTTACGTTCCCTAATATGATACGACTGAAAAGAACAACTCTTTTCACAAAAAATAAGCACTCAACCAGATCTGACAACAGAAAAATACAGAAGTTATGGCCCTGAAAAGTTGTCAATAGTAAAAACAATGCGATTTTCTCCAATATTGGTTTTGCTCAGGAAAATTGAGCAAAAATAAGAAAAACTATATAAATGAGGTATCACCGCAATCGTAGTGAACTAGAGAATAAAGATAAAATATTATTTTTACGTTACGGTGAGCGGGGGGGGGGGGGCTGGGGGATAATGCTAACAATCCAAAATAAAAATTGATGATTTTGTTTGTGTCCCCCTTGAAATAGTTAATAAAATCTCATGAATAAGCTTTAGACTCCCAAAATAAATTATCTATACATTGTATCTCATCCCGTACATAATAAGCCTCATATGTTCGCATTACCAAAAAAAAAAAAAAATGTATAGGTCGTACAATGTGACAATACAAATCTGCTGTGAATGGCGCCTCCATTCATTCTATACTCAGCCGTGCGCCCATACAGCAGTCACCACCACATATGGGGTATCAGTAAACTCGGGAGGAATTGGGCATCAAACATTGCAGTGCGTTTCATCATTTAATTTATTCTGAAAATGTCAGTTTTGGCCTAAATGAATGTATTTTCCAAAAAAATTCTATAGTTTCTAAATCGCAGGTCCATATTTTTTAACCCATGTGAAACACTTAAAGGGTTAATAGACTTAATAGAAGTTGTTTTACATACGTTGAGGGGTCTATAGTGGGGTAATTTATGGGGTGTTACTATTACTTAGGCCTCTCAAAGTCACTTGAAAGCTGAGTTGTCCCTCAAAATGTGAGTTTTGGCAATTTTCATGAAAATAAGAAAAATCGCACCTAAAGTTCTGCACCTCATAACATCCTAGAAAAATGACCGGAAGCATATAATATCATCCCAACATAAAGCAGATATTCTGTAAATGTTAATTATCAAACTTTTTGGGTAGTTTTACATCTTGTCTGGAAACCAGAACATTTCAAACTTGGAAAATGAAGAATTTTTACAAACTTTTGCCAAATTTTCACTTTTTTTCAGAACGAAACGCAAAACTTATCACATAAATTTTATAACTAACATGAAGTACAATGTGTCACGAGAAAACATTCTCAAAATCAGCGGGATATGTTAAAGCGTTCCGAAGTTATAACCAATTATCGTGAGACATGTCAGATTTGAAAAATCGAGTCTGGTCATTGAGCTGAAAACTAGTGTCGGTGATAAGGGGTTAAATATAACATTTGAGTAGACATATAGGAAAATCGCTCTATGATGTAATAAGTATGTCATATAGTGAAGGTATACACCAAATAAGCCAGAAACAGCCTCTCAGATATGGCACAAAATACCAAAAAGAACAAAGAGAGGAAAGGCTACCAACAACCAAAATATAAAGATAATCTTTATTCAGTATAAGGGAACAATAATAAAAATGTGTAAAATCAGTACATCTCAGAAAAATTTGATATATACGTGTAACAGGAGTATGAAAGCGATATATAGCCAAATGCACGACAATGAACGACACTGAAGGAGTTAAGCTCACAAGCACACAGTATATGAATGAGCGCCAAAAACAGCAACAGTCCATGCAGTGGGGGAGGCACAAAAACAATGTAGCCTGAATAACACTGAAAGAGTAAAACTCACCATAGTATATGAATAAACGCCAAAACAGCGAGGATACAAACAGTGTGGGAGGCTGGATGGACGGTCTACTACCTGGTGTGCAACCCTGATGCGCGTTTCAACCGCAGCTGGTCTTTGTCAAGGGATGACGCCAGGTAATTGAGAACAGATATATGAGCCGAATGGGAACCAATCGCTGACAGGAACGTAATGATTGATGGAGAGCCCACCTGTGTCTCCGGTGGTTGTCCGGATGCAGATATCCATGGAGGAATCGGAGGGAAGCTCGTAACATCACTAGGTTTCTCCGCCCCATGACGACAGGGACACACCCACCAATGCGTCTGAGGTATAGTGGCATAACGAGCAAGCGCACCCGTGGTGCTGGGACTTTGAAGCTGACAGTACATGGTAAGTGGTGTAATAAAGTGCAGCTGTGGTCACAATAAATGAATATAAACATCCAAATACACCATTATGTGATAATAGCATATTAAAACTAGAGCACAGTAAAAGTTAATAAGATCATATATGTAGCTAAAAACCAAATAGCGCAGTTGCATGGTTGTTTGTAGCTTTGTTTGTTTTTTTCCTCTCTTTATTCTTTTTGGTATTTTGAAATATAAAATTTTACCTGTGTTGTACATTTATCTCAATCCATGAATTCCCACATTTGTATTTTGGTTAACTAATAACAATAATTTCTTTATTTATATAGCGCACACAGATTACATAGCGCTGCACAGAGTTTGTCACATCAGTCCCTGTCCCCAATTGGGCTCACAATCTAATCAGCCTACCAGTATGTTTTGAAGGGTGGGAGGAAACCGGAGGACCAGGAGGAAACCCGCACAAACACGGAGAGAACATACAAACTCTTTGCAGATGTTGACCTGAATGGGACTTGAACCCAGGATCCCAGCGCTGCAAGGCTGTAGTGCTACTGAGCTACCGTGCAGCACAATATAATCCTGTTACATACCAGGGTTATCAAATGAGAGTTGGTGGCAGCTTACTGTACAGGCTGTGGGCCACTGTTATAAGTGGAAGTTGTTGCGACAACTTTAACCCACTACTCTACCAGGGTCCAGAAACATGTAGTCATAGTTATAGGCCAAATTTGAGGAAGACAAGGATTTTGAATAGGAAATAAACCGCTCTAGTTGTTCCCAATAGAGGAACCAATAAAATAACCTTTGAGGAGCACAGGAAGAAAACATCTAACTTAATATTCTGTTAATTTGTGTGTCCAAACACTAAGAGCATCTTTGCATAGATAAGCCTGATTGGACCCCCTTTAGATCACATTCCACCAGGGATGCCCATAAATTGTTACACTAGTAATCAATAAGATTTCTCTCTGGTTTCAGATCCGGTCCCGATCCCAGATGTCATACCTCAAGTGAAGAGAATCGGGGATAAGTGTCATGTTACTGTCCAGTGTTCTGTCCCATCAAATAGATCCGACATCTCCTATACCTGGAAATACAGACGTGGGGACAAGGAGTATCAAAAACTGAATGATACGGGGGGCACAATCCGGATGACGGTGCCAGTAGACCACTTGAACATGAAATTCATGTGTACGGCCAATAACCCGGCTGATCAGAAAAATGCCACTACCCATATCAAAGATTGTAAAGGTAACAATGAAAAATTAAAAAAAAAAAAAAACTTTTTGAAATCTTAAAAATAATAGTCATAACCAGAAATTAATTTGCATCAAGAGGTTTCTTTGGCTAAAATTCTTATTCCATCAGACTGCGATTACACGAGATACAAGCCGGTCTGTGTTCTAGATATCAATTTGATCTGAAGACCTAAAACTCAATAAGTTCCCCTTATAGGGCAATCGTATGGACGATGCGGCGAAAAATTTGCGAAACCCAATGGAAATGTGTCCAACGGACCCTTAGTAAATGTGCTCCTATGTGTTAATTTCTCATTCCTTTTTTTACTCCTTACAGATGAGATGCCAAACCAAAGGATTATTATTAAAGCAGTAGTGCCGGTGGTGGTGGTGGTGATTTTGACGTTGGTGGCGATTTGGAAAGTATTGCCAAGTATTCACAACAAATGTAAACAAGGTACGATCAGCCAAGAGGTTATATATCTGAACGTCTTACACGATGAGACCCTCCTTAGAGATGTGCGCATGGACACAGGTGTAGAAGATCATCATTCTATACTTCACCCTATTCCGAACCTTTTTTGGGGAAAAATTTCTAAAAAGTTTGAATTTGAAAATCTGACCATATTCAAGAAACTCAGCTTTGATTAGCAATAGAGATGAGCGAGCACTAAAATGCTCGGGTGCTCGTTATTCGAGACGAACTTTTCCAGATGCTCGAGTGCTCGTCTCGAATAACGAGCCCCATTGAAGTCAATGGGAGACTCGAGCATTTTTCAAGGGGACCATGGTTCGGGAATAAAATGTGTTATTTAATTGAAAAAGAATGTCTTCTGATAAGTTAGCAGATGTATGCAAACATCTGCAATCTATTCTTCACTGTTCCGCGCGTATATTATCTCCCGACAAGTTAACAGATGTGAAGAACAGTGAAGAATAGAATAAAAACAGTGAACACAGGATCATTTAAGTGAAAAACGCAGTGAAGAATAGATTACAGATGTTCGGCACATCTGCTTACTTGTCGGGGTGATACGCTGTCCCGGGATCGCTCCTCTTCTTCCACTGAAGTCTCCCCGATGTCTCCGTGCCCTGATGTCTCCCCGTGCTGCCCGATGTCTCCCCCGTGCTGCCCGATGTCTCCCCGTGCTGCCCGATGTCTCCCCGTGCTGCCCGATGTCTCCCCGTGCTGCCCGATGTCTCCCCGTGCTGCCCGATGTCTCCCCCGTGCTGCCCGATGTCTCCCCCGTGCTGCCCGATGTCTCCCCCGTGCTGCCCGATGTCTCCCCCGTGCTGCCCGATGTCTCCCCCGTGCTGCCCGATGTCTCCCCCGTGCTGCCCGATGTCTCCCCGTGCTGCCCGATGTCTCCCCGTGCTGCCCGATGTCTCCCCGTGCTGCCCGATGTCTCCCCCGTGCTGCCCGATGTCTCCCCCGTGCTGCCCGATGTCTCCCCCGTGCTGCCCGATGTCTCCCCCGTGCTGCCCGATGTCTCCCCCGTGCTGCCCGATGTCTCCCCGCGCTGCCCGATGTCTCCCCCGTGCTGCCCGATGTCTCCCCCGTGCTGCCCGATGTCTCCCCGTGCTGCCCGATGTCTCCCCGTGCTGCTAGATGTCTCCCCCGTGCTGCCCGATGTCTCCCCCGTGCTGCCCGATGTCTCCCCCGTGCTGCCCGATGTCTCCCCGTGCTGCCCGATGTCTCCCCCGTGCTGCCCGATGTCTCCCCCGTGCTGCCCGATGTCTCCCCCGTGCTGCCCGATGTCTCCCCCGTGCTTCCCGATGTCTCCCCCGTGCTGCCCGATGTCTCCCCGTGCTGCCCGATGTCTCCCCCGTGCTGCCCGATGTCTCCCCCGTGCTGCCCGATGTCTCCCCCGTGCTGCCCGATGTCTCCCCGTGCTGCCCGATGTCTCCCCCGTGCTGCCCGATGTCTCCCCCGTGCTGCCCGATGTCTCCCCCGTGCTGCCCGATGTCTCCCCCGTGCTGCCCGATGTCTCCCCCGTGCTGCCCGATGTCTCCCCCGTGCTGCCCGATGTCTCCCCCGTGCTGCCCGATGTCTCCCCCGTGCTGCCCGATGTCTCCCCGTGCTGCCCGATGTCTCCCCGTGCTGCCCGATGTCTCCCCGTGCTGCCCGATGTCTCCCCCGTGCTGCCCGATGTCTCCCCCGTGCTGCCCGATGTCTCCCCCGTGCTGCCCGATGTCTCCCCCGTGCTGCCCGATGTCTCCCCCGTGCTGCCCGATGTCTCCCCCGTGCTGCCCGATGTCTCCCCCGCGCTGCCCGATGTCTCCCCGCGCTGCCCGATGTCTCCCCCGTGCTGCCCGATGTCTCCCCCGTGCTGCCCGATGTCTCCCCGTGCTGCCCGATGTCTCCCCGTGCTGCTAGATGTCTCCCCCGTGCTGCCCGATGTCTCCCCCGTGCTGCCCGATGTCTCCCCCGTGCTTCCCGATGTCTCCCCGCTGCCGTTCCGCGCGTATCTTCCGACAAGTAAGCAGATGTGCCGAACATCTGTAATCTATTCTTCACTGTGTTCTTCACTGTGTTTTTCACTTAAATGATCCTGTGGTCACTGTGTTCACTGTTTTTATTCTATTCTTCATTCTTCTTCACTGTGTTTTTTTAATTAAATGCTCGATCTCGAGCAGGGGAAATACTCGTCCGAGCAACGAGCCGTTTCGAGTACCTTAATACTCGAACGAGCATCAAGCTCGGACGAGTATACTCGCTCATCTCTAATTAGCAAAAACATTAAGGGGAGCTTGTCAGATCCACTAAATCAACCACAGATCCTTATGGACAGGCAGTTTAGTGTCCCAAATGTTACTACTGTAGATCACTGTCCAAGGCTACAATTACAAAAATATAAAAACACCTACATCCAGTGATTGTACATGGTCATTAAGTGAACGAGGTGTTGTACATCCCGGCAAAGTCCTTCTATGTCTGGGATAGACTGGAATTAATACACAACAGTGAAAGGAGGCAGCAGGTCCAATAACCACAATGCACAAAGCGTGACTTGCCTTGTTACATCCTATACATCTTCTATTAAATATATAAAATAATACATACATAATGTACAAAATATTTACAATAACTCACCTCCATTCTCACCTAGCACACTTTATTTTTTTGTTTGCATCCTGTATTATACTCCAGAGCTGTATTCAAAATGCAGGTGGTTGTTATTGGAAGCAGACAGTAAGTGTATATCTTTTGTGCCAATGTGCTCTTCAGATGGTGCTACTTTACCTTTACACTACATATGTTATAGTCATATTATGTTATTTCCAGATATGCCGGGTAATGCTGCTGAAAATAAAAACTTGAGGTCCCTTGAAGGTAGGTCCAGCACATGTGCACGGAAGTCGAATTGTACTACTCGGGCCTTGTTGGATCCATTGTAGCTCATTGAAGTTCCTTCTAAGGCTACATCCACACGAACGTATGAGGGACGTATATATGTCCCCCATAGCCGCACTTGTGGCACCGCACTTGTGTGGCACCGTTCCGTAGCCGGGAGAAAGATAGGACATGTCTTATCTTTCCCTGTAATACAGCGGCGTGCGCCATATATCGCTATGGAGAGGGGCGGAGGTGCTCACCCCCTCCTCCTCTCCCAAGCGCCAACGTGTTCCCTCCGTGCTACAGTATGGCGGGCACACGTCAGTGTGAATGTAGCCTAAATCTGTGATAGACTTGAGTTTATAATTCCCAATAAATGAGCAGGCAGCAAGCTAGTATATATTATAGTCATCTTATGTTACTTCCAAGTAACCAGAGTAATGAAGCAAACCCCTAAACCCTGCCTAATATGCTCACGATCCCTAGTAAGGAACTACTGGTCGGCAATCCCTACTCTGAGTCTGGGCTTCGAGCAGCAGGAAAATGAACAGAGCGAGAGAGAGAGACGGATAAATGTACAGGAACAAGAGAATCCGGGCACAGGCACAAGATCCGGGTTCAGACTAGTACGAGGCTCAGGTACGGGTTTGGGTTTCTAAATCATCTTGGAGTTCAGGGTTGTGGATTAGACAGGACACAGGCTCAGGTACATGTTTTGGATTCCAAGTCAGATTGGGGCTCAGGTTTCACAATCAGGCAGGATTCAGATTAACCCCTTAACGCCGCAGCCCTTTTTTGTTTTTGCGTTTTCATTTTTCACTCCCCACCTTCAAAAATCTATAACTTTTAAATTTTTCTGTGAACAGAGCTGTGTGATGGCTTATTTTCTGCGTAACAAATTAAACTTCAAAATGGTTGTGTTTAATATTCCATGCTGTGTACTAGGAGGGGGGAAAAAAATTCCAAATGCAGTGAAATAGGTAAAAAACGCATTTGTGCGTTGTGGGCTTGGATTTTACGGATTTCACTGTATGCCCCAAATGACATGTCTACTTTATTCTTTGGGTCGTTACTGTTACGGGGATAACAAATTTGTATAGGTTTTAGAGTGTTTTCATACATTTAAAAAAATTAAAACCTCCTGTACAAAAATTTGGGTTTTTTTTTTGCCATCTTCTGGCACTAATAACTTTTTCATAATTTAGTGTATGGAGCTGTGGGAGGTGTAGTTTTTTGCAGATTTTGATGACGTTTACAATGTTATAATTTTTAGGACTGTACAGCCTTTTGCCCACTTTTTATAGAATTCAAATTTTTTTTTAAAATGGCAAAAAAGTGCCATTTTCGACTTTGGGCGCGATTTTCCGTTACAGGGTTCAACGCAGTAAAAAAACGTTATTATATTTGGATAGATTGGGCATTTTCGGACGCGGCGATACCTAATGTGTTTATGATTTTTACTGTTTATTTATATTTATATCAGTTCTAGGGAAAAGGGTGATTTTTAGGTTTTTTTATTATAATTTTTTTTTTAAACTTTTTTTTTATTTTTCCTATTTTTCAGACTCCCTAGGGTACTTTAACCCTAGGTTGTCTGTACGATCCTATCATATACTGCCATAATACAGTATGGCAGTATATGGGAATTTTACTCCTCATACATTACAATGTGCTGATAGCACAATGTAATGAATGGGTTAATCTGAAGTAGGCTCGGGTCTTCGTGAGACCCGAGGCTAGCATGGCGACGGATCGCCGCTCCCTGATGATGTCACAGCTTTGCCGGCGGCGCTCAGCAGAATAATACCCATGATCGGTGCAGGCACCGATCGCGGGTGTTACCGGTAAGCCTTTGCTGCAACATGCAGCAAAGACTTACCGGCTAGGGAGAGGGCTCAGCCCGCGAGTCCTCTCCATGTACCAGGACTCAGCATGTGACGTAATACTACGTCACATGTCGGTTAGGGGTTAAAGGACATCTACCACCAGGATGAAGGATTGTAAACCAATATAGATGCACTCCCGGGCAATTATTTGGGAGGGATATGTAAAGAGGTGTTGGCCAGTTTGGGTAACCAAATTAAACTTACTATCTCTAAATGTATCACAGAATTGTGGTTCTTTTCTTCTCTTCTTAGAAACTTAACAGTCTCCATATTTATCAAAATTTCTTGTGGAAGAATCATGTGCGAAATGTAATCATTTTCTCTTGTAAGTTTAGGATTATTGCAAATATCCATTCATTCTTCTCTCTTCATTCAGGTTCATTCATAAACCAGGATGAGTTGGTAAGTTACTTACATCAAATCCACTTACTGTGTGAAGCCAAATATCTGCTCTACTATTTCCATTGCTACTCTTTTTACTAGCACTGGAGACAGATGGTTAAAGCAATTGTCAGCCATTTTGAACTTTGTAGAGTTGTCTTTCTACCATTAATAAGCTTTCCTTTTTTAATTTTTTTATTATTTATTTTATTTTTACATCCAACATGCGCCATATTGTACGAAACTACCATACAATAAGCACAATGGAGATGCTTATAATCATTGTCAGCCATTTTGAACATTTTGAACAGTAAGGACCAACAATGAGGTAGAAATACCAAATCCAACCTTCATAGGGCACGGGAGTCTTCGTATCTAGCTGTGGCTACCTATCTACTGGGGGGCATGGGCATATTGTATGGCTATCATGGAATTAAATTTTAAAATATGTTCAGGTCATGGCTCTTTCAGCCAAAAAGGTTCCCCGACCCTGTTTTAGATGTTATTAGCCATCCCCCCATACTCTGTCCAATCATCTAGCAAAGTACTGTATATACTTGAGTATAAGCCAACCCAAGTATAAGCCGAGGCCCCTAATTTTAACACAAAAGCCTGGGAAAACCTATTGACTTGAGTATAAGCTGAGGGTGGGAAATGCATTGGTCACAGCCTCCCCAGTATATAGCCTGCCGGACCCTGCCCCATAGTATATAGCCAGCACCTGCCCCCCAGTATATAGCCTGTGAGCCCATATCCCCCAGTATATAGCCAGCCCCCTGCCCCAGTATAAAGGCAGCTCCCTGCCCCAGTTCATAGCCAGCCCCCTGCCCCAGTATATAGCCAGCCCCCTGCCCCAGTATATAGCCAGCAGTGGAGGAAGCCAGAAAGGTGTTGATATATTTGATATATTTTTTTACTTTAGTATAAGCCGAGTTTGGGTTTTCAGCACATTTTTTGTGCTGAAAAACTAGGCTTATACTCGAGTATATATGGTAAGTTTTTTTCTTAGCTTCCAAAAGTGATGTGGAGCTAGATGTGCATTATCCTTGATCATATGAAATATTATGTCTTTTTTTTCTTTATATTTTACAGCTCAACACTATTTACTGAAGATGAAAATATTGGAAAAATTGAATGACTTCTCCTGTCTTCCCCCTTCATGTTTGACCATTCACCATAATTTAGAACGTTCCACATTGACTCTTTTTTATGTAGAATATCTACAATTCTGAAGTTGTCACCAAAGAGAGGGACCTGTAAATTATACTCCCGATACCTTTTTCAATGACTTTTATAATAATCCAGTGCCTTCTAATACAATATTTATTGAAGAGTCCAACTTATACTGGAAAACCATAAGTGGCCCAATATCTTCTCATTGGCATAATCCAACTTTGGTCATAATCAGTAGACAGTTCAAGCAAGGGGGATTTTTGAATTTTATTTTTCAGCTACATTTTGTCAGGTTTCACAGAAGTTTTTTGTAAAATAGGATGTTTTGAGGAGATATTTAACCAGCATAAAATTTTTGCTTGAAGATGGACTTAAACATATTTCACCACTATTTTCAACCCCAAAATCCTGAAAATATTTTTTGCATCTCCACTGTCCCGGATTAAGCAATACTTCAAAAAGGTTTGTCCAAATAGTTAAACTGTTATGGAGAACTTGTGATGAAGAACATATAAACTTGTATAGGATATCCCTGAAAACTGGGACCAGTGAATTATACGAAGGAAACCTTTCAATGACTTTTATAAAAACCAAGTGCCTTTCTGCAAAGTATCCATTGATGAGTCCTGATAATACTTAAAGGGGTTTTACCATGAAGGAAAGTTAGGCCCTATTCATAGGATAGGGCCTAACTTGCTGATCAGTTGGGGTCTCAGTGCAGAGAACCCCGGAGATAGTAAAAACGAGGGGTCCGTCGGACTAATGGAGCAGAAGGCCTCGCATGACTGTTCTCCATTAATCTCTATGGAACTGTCGGAAATTGCCGAGCGCCGATCACCGATCTCCATCAGCTCCATAGAGATTAATGAAGAAGAACGGTCATGCGTGGCCGTCAGATCCATTAGTCTGAGTAGCGATGAGGGGTCCTCAAACCCCTCGTTTTCGCGATCTGCAGGAGTCTCAACACTGAGACCCCCACTGATCAGCAAGTTAGGCAGTATCTCGTGGATAGGGCCTAACTTCCCTTCATGGGAAAACCACTTTAAAAACCATAAATGGTCCAATAACTTCTGGTTGCCATGATCCCTATTTTTGGCATCATCGGTAGACCCCAAGCTCAAGCCAAAGAGAAATTTTTTATTGTTTTCAAGCTACATTTTATCAACTTCCATTTATTTGAGACCATTGACCAATCTGCCTTTGCTATGGATAGAGGATGAAGCCTTAATCATATCTGAACTTTGAGATGGACCTAAAGAGGACCTGGTACCATTATTACTAAGTCCAAGTCTATACTAATAGGCAGCGTTTTACCAATTGTGGATTTCTCAATTCATGTTAATATGTAGGAACCTGAAAAACCTGAAAAAGGATCATCCAAGTAGCCTTTAAGAAAGTGGATGATATCAATAGGACTGATGTACTCTACTGATGCACAGCTCAGGTGGGACAATTGGATGAACTAACCAACCACGTCTTGGCATTGAGGGTCATGAAACTCATGGATCTTCCTAATATAAAGTCGGAAAATAGAGTGAGGGTCCTAAGATCAGCTCTAAATATGGTTGCCAGCTGCTAAACGTCATAGATGCTGCTGGACCTGAGCCGTGTATTCATCTCAAAGCTTTATCCACTGGATGGCCATCCATGCCATGTGCCGGCTCTACCTCGATATTGTTATAATTATATATTTATAAGGAATTTGTATTTATGACCAGTGTCATTTATGGCATGTGGTAAGTTATAGAGGTTAGAGCCTGTTATGGGATTTGCCATTGGACCCTGAGTTTTTCTCCGTCAAGCCACAAAGTTTATTAATAAAAAGTTCAATTACACTAAACTGTGTAGTGTAATACAGTTTATGGAGCATGGGAGTAGTAGTACAAGCTGTGTAGTGTAATACAGTCTATGGAGGATGTTCATAGGCTGCAGGGTGACTTGGACAAACTGAATGTTTGGTCATCCACTTGGCAAATGAGGTTTAATGTGGATAAATGTAATGTTATGCACCTGGGGGCCAATAATCCAAAAGCAAAATATGTATTTGGGGGAGTAAATCTGGGAGAGTCCCTTGTTGAGAAGGACCTGGGGGTACTAGTAGATCATAAATTGAATAACAGCATGCAATGTCAATCAGCTGCCTTTAAAGCCAGTAGGATCTTGTCATGTATCAAAAGTGGAATGGACTCTCATGATAGGGATGTAATATTACCACTATACAAGGCACTGGTTCGGCCTCACCTGGAATATGCTGTCCAGTTCTGGGCACCGGTCCATAAAAAGGAAGCTCTGGAGCTGGAGAGGGTTCAACGTAGAGCCACAAAAATGATAAGGGGTATGGAGGGTCTTAGTTATGATGAAAGATTAAAACAACTAGATTTATTTAGTCTGGAAAAGAGACGACTACGAGGGGACATGATTAATTTATTTAAATATATGAATGGTCCATATAAAAAATATGGTGGAAAGTTGTTCCAGATTAAATCAAATCAAAAGACGAGGGGGCACTGTCTCCGTTTGGAGAAACAAGGTTTAATCACCGGAGGCGGCAGGGCTTCTTTACTATGAGAACGGTCAATCTGTGGAATAGCCTGCCTCAGGCGCTGGTCACAGCAGGGACAGCGGAGAGCTTCAAGAAGGGTCTAGATGCCTTTTTACACCTAAATAACTTGTTGTTATGCTATATAGGATTGTTTCCCCTAAATCCCTTCCTCATCCAATCCCTACCCTTCCTCGGTTGAACTTGATGGAAAAGTGTCTTTTTTTCAACCGTATAAACTATAAGATACATGGGAAATTGTGTCAAAGTTTCGATCCGATAAAAAAAAACTTCACCTCTTAACGGCGAAGCCACTTTTCACCTTCCTGACACGGCCCAATTTTTTCAAATCTGCCCTGTGTCACTGTAAATGGTTATAACTTCGGAACGCTTTAACATATCCAAGTGATTTTGAAAATGTTTTCTCGTGACACTTAGTACTTTTTGTTAGTTGAAAAATTTGGTTGGTATGTGTTGCGTTTCTTTATGAAAAAAAACAGATATTTGGTGAAAATTTGGAAAAAGTCTTGATTTTTAAAATGCAAAATGTTCTTCTTTTCCACACATAGTCATAACAGCAAAAAAACTTGATAACTAACATCAACCCCTTCTCAACGTGCGCCGTACTAGTCCCGGGTCCCGGTGCATGGAGAGGACTCGCGGGCTCCAAATCCCAATCCAAAGCTCCAAATCCCAATTTAGCCGTTGCCAAGTGCCACCATTTGCTTGTTCATCTGTCGCTGTACTAGTTTTTCCATGACTGAGAAAACCAATACAGAAAATTCATCCTACAGATCGGTGACAGTCTACTAGTGTCCACATCAGAGTCCGCCTTGTAGGAGGCCTATAGAATACAGATCACCAGACATCATACTACCTACACGTCTATGTCAGCCTTTGAAACTGGAGCAAAGTTTTCTTTCTGAGGACCTCTGCTCCTTAGACAAGTGCCTCCTTACATATTTACTGTGGTTTATAAAATGTACAATAGTGTAAAAATCTAAACCTCCTTGTGTCTTGGAACATACAGAAGGATCCGGAAGTACAAGTTTTCCTTACGGAGACTTTGCTTATTAAGGTTGCCTTGTAGGCATGTGGAGACTTATAGCCATTGACACTCCACTAGGGGATTCTGGGAAATATGCAAATATGTTTTCCAGGATAGACCAAGGAAAACACTTTTTTTTTGCTACCTTGATCAAGCATGACTTACAAGAAGCCATCACATCACAGGATGTGTGATTAAACTGAACCAGTATATCTATTACAGATGGAACATATTCCGTTGTTTCGTCATGGTTGCGTCTTTTCAGTAAAGTGAAGGGAACTGGTTTGGTTTGGTCAGTGAGTGGCTATAGAATAGGGTTAGGAATTAGGAAACCTCCATACAGAGACTTTGCCAATTACGGCTGACTTGCAGGCATGTGGAGACTTATAGCCATTGATGCTCCACTAGGGGATTATGCGAAATATGCAAATATGTTTTCCATGGTGGGACATACAGAAGAACCTAAAGGGTGGACTCCTCCCATTTCATCTATCTATAACAACTTTTAAACATTCGGACACTTTGGCGGGACATATTTTATAGGGAATTTGATGGAGACGGGCTTGTCACAAGGCCATACAAAATATGCTGTGCAATTTTTGAAAAAATTCTTTCAATACAATCTATGTATAAAAATATAGTCTGTGAGCTCATCAGAATCATCACTAGATACAGTTTTGATACAATCTTCATGGCACAAAGGTAAATTCACAAAGTATCCCTAACCTAGCAAGTCCTCCGAGCTCCCTTGGCTCCTTACTTACAGATAAATGTATGTTCCCACGCTAAAAAAATAAGTGTTCTTAAGAAAACCTTTCTCTTATGTAACCTATATGTGTAGTATATATGGTCCTGCTCACCTTTGTTGGTTACTTGTATAGATATGAAGGCTTCCTATCCTAGATGCTGGCTTGCTCCTCTAGATCCCTCATCAGGTCCGTCTGTCCTATGTAGATTCAGTGGAATAATAGCCACTTCGGTGCTGTAGCTGCTCTACGACGTGCTATGGGTTCTAGCCTTCTAACTCCAATGGATTCAGTATACCACCGGTAGTGACATTAAAAACCAATTTCTTCATTTTGTTAAAAATAATATCAAAAAGTTATCTTTTTCAATGTGTTCTGAGACATTTACACTGCCTCCTCCTCAGGCTGATAACATAAGATTATGACCGAGAGTAAAGATGAACTTCTGCACAGTCTACGGTGGGGACATGTCCACGGGTAGATTAAGACATGGGCCCGGGGCTGTATGAATATTACAGCCCCTACAAGTCTGGAATCACTTCCTACATATGGTACTAGAATCAGCTTCTTGGGGTATGAAGTATTTGTACCTTATGATGCTTTTAATTTTTGGAGGACCTTCAAAAGTCCTGAAATTTCTCTTGTCCATATCTGTAATGAGAGCAGGAACAGATGTACAAGGATTTCATGGGTGAAGGTGCTTCTCAGTATAAAATTTGGTGGGTGATTTGGGTGGCCATGGGCCCTCTAGAAGGCTTGGGCCCTGGGCTACCGCCCAAAACGCTTACCGTATTTTTCGGCCTATAAGGCGCACCGGACAATAAGGTGCACCTCTAATAAATGCCTGCTAAGACATCTAGGTTCATAAATAAGGCGCACTGGAGTATAAGGCGCAGGATCAAATGCAGTACCTAAAAATGACCAGCAGGTGGCAGACCTGTGCACAGTTCTAGCCAGCTACACTTCCCGGGAAACTTGTCTTCAGCGTGTCTCCGATCTCAGAGGTATGGGCTGCGGGCTGCTGGGGGTTAATGCAGGGTGATGCAGCAGGGGTTAAGCTGTCTCCCTCTGCCCCTTCTCCTTCCCTCCTCAGGCAGGGTGTTATTCCTGTGGGGTTCCCTGTGGCTCCTTCTCTTTCCCCTGTTACAGGGCTGGCAGGTATAGGGGATTCCTTACTGATGATGATGATTGCCTGGTGGTCGGCACTATGGCGGCTCCGGTCTCTCCGTCCTAGGGGAGGGCAGGATGGGCACAATGTTAGTTGTGGTGCCAGGGCACTTCAGGAGCCAGGGACCCTGTGTACTGTGTGGGAAGGTGCAGGAAATTTCAGTATTATGTGCTACCACAAAAAACCTTCACACCAAAAAGGGAAACCTTAACAAGAATCAATTGTATACCAACTGACGGCCCTATGGAAAATGGATTTCCGACTTACATACACATTAACGTTATTTAATCTTATTACCCATTAAAATATACAAAATTCATAAAATAACCAGAAATAGTCTATGTTGGACATATGATACAGAGCACAAAAAAGTTACAGAAAGTTATTGTTATAGAAAGTCTCTATCCGCAGTATTATCGTTAATTTTGTGGAAATTTTCACTGTGGACAGTTATGGAGACACACAATATTTTTCTCTTTGGAGAGTAAAAATGCTCAAAATTGTAAAAAAAATAAGAATTATAAAGAAAAAATTTGTAAAAAAAATAAGAATAAGAAATGCATACAAATGTATAAAAATAGGTGCATTTGTATATATTATTTGGGACAGGGCCGGTTCTAGACAAAGTGGGGCCCTGGGCAAAACTAAAAGTGGGGCCCCAAAATATAACTATTTTATGACCAGTCACAGTCAGTAAGAGGCTCCCTTTAGTATGGCAAAACAAACTGTAATTTTGAAGAATTTTATAGGAGATAGATCATATTGAGATTGATGGGCAGCATGGTGGCTCAGTGGTTAGCACTACAGCCTTGCAGCGCTGGTCAACATCTGCAAAGAGTTTGTATGTTCTCTCTGTGTCTGCGTGGGTTTCCTCTGGGTCCTCCAGGTATTCTCCCACACTCCAAAAAATTACTGGTAGGTTGATTAGACTGTGAGGCCCAATGGGGACAGGGACCAATATTTTCTGAAAGCAGACACTTACCCCATTTGCAAAATTGCATCAAAGAGTTTATAGACATAGGCGCCTTCATGCAATTTTGAATCAAACTGAAACATTTTATAAAAAATATTTAAAAATTGACTTTGATGGCAAGAAATTTGTTCCAAACAGAAAATGTTTACCTTCACATCTCCTAAATGTAATAGATGGACATGTGTAGAGCTCACAAATGCCTCATTGATAACATAAATGAAATCCACATAATATCACTAAAACTGTAATAACTAAATATCTGCTTTTCAGCTACAAATTTTAAGACAGTCACAACCTGCAAAATATAGCAATAAAACAGAATAAAAAGTAAAGGCGCCATAAAACCTATAGAATAGAAAGCAGACAACCAGGCGATGCATTTGGCAATTAAAGGGAACCTACCACCACAAATCTACCTATAAAGGTAGATCGGGTGGTAGGTGCATCAATGGGACGTGAGGATAGCCCTTTTAAGGGCTAATCCTCACGTCCCCGCACTTTTTTGTTAACTTTTATTAGACATATATTCAAATTTACTTATGCGGCTACTGGGGCGTGGAGTAGCCGCATCTGAGGTTACATGGCACGGCTTCTCCACGCCCCGGTAGCCTCTTTTCCCCTCCTACTCACCCATCTTCGGTGCGCAGCTCCGCGTAGCTGCGCGCCCTCGTCTGGCGATCCTGCCGTCTGCGCATGCGGAGCTGCGCGCCGAAGATGGGTGAATAGGAGGGGAAAAGATTTGTGGTGGTAGGTTCCCTTTAACATTCAAAATTTCCTCTCAAATATGTAAAATCCAGAATAGTTATATAAAGAAAATATAATTTCCTAAAACAGTAAGGCTACATTCACACTGCTGTTGCCCGCCCGTACCTTACCGTAGCGGGCAACGGCAGTGCACGGGGAGAGGAGGAGGAGGAGGTGAGCGCAGCTCACCCCCGCCCCCTTCCATAGGAAGTTATGGCGCACGGCGCCGTACTACGGGTAAAGATAGGGCATGTCCTATCTTTTTCCAGGGTACGGAGCGGTACGGTGCCGCACGTGTGCGGCACCGTACCGCTCCCGTAGGGCGCCGTGCGCCCATTGCCGTCTATGGGGGACGTATATCGGCCGTATATACGTCGGCCGTATATACGTCCCCCATACGTCAGTGTGAATGTAGCCTAAGGTGTGAGGAAATCATATAGGCCCCACATGTGTATATTCACCAAAATATGCAGCAAAGGGAACTGCAGAAAATTGCACTGAGCGTCACACAGATGTATCATTGTATCCTCCCCTACATAATGGTAACACAAATAAATAACTATATATCCATAAACCAAGCTAATGAGATAATAAAAGTCACTATGTATTATCCAATGTATTATCCGCACAATAACAGATCCCTCCGTGATGCATAAGAATGAGAGTGAGAACATAACATAGGTGTAATAATGGAGGATGGAGTTTTATAATAACTTTATTCCAGGACATGTGAGTGTTTTTGGTGTTACATATAACTTTATGGACATGTTCTGGTCGCGGTGTAGTCACATTAGACGAAGAGGATCAAATGTTCATCGTATCAGTCAATTTTCCCAACAAAAAAAACTATCACAAAATAAAAGGGAATAAGAGAGAAAGTGTGTTCTTAGATAGTTCTGGATAGAGAAGGGTTAAAAACATGAATATTAGTTGATATTATTTCTTCTCAGAATGCAGTAACATATAAAGTGATTATTTCCATTATATGTGAGGTGCAGCAGCTCCTGTGTCCAGCAAATGCTCCCGCAGCCTGATGGCTAAGAATCTGGAGATGGGGGAGACACTTCAGGGGTCTGTATCTCTGGTTCTGTGACTCATAGAACCTCACTTCTTTATTGCTATGAAAGAAGAGAGTCTCTTTATATCAATCTAAATATGTGTTTCTAAGTGTCAGGGAAACGGAGATATTAACTGTTAAACTGCCGTTGGGAGTGATTTTTATATATAAAAATGGCACTTGATATTCTCACTTTAAACCTGAATATCTCTGGATCCCTGGCACCTAGAAACACAATTCAATCTTCATTTGAAAGAAGAGATTCTCCCCTTTCCCCCTTCAGGGGACCCTGGGCAATTGCCCCCTTTGCCTACCCATAGCGCCGGCCCTGATTTGGGAGCACAGTGTGCATTACTTGTTATTAAGGGGACATTGGGGGTCATTTACTAAGGGTATTAGTAATTTACTAATTTACTTTACGGCGGGTTACCCGAATTTTTCCGTTTTGGGTTTATTTTCCCTGAATTGCCCCGGGATTTTGGCGCACGTGATCGGATTGTGGCGCCTCGTCGCCGGCATGCACGCGATGGAAATCGGGGGCGTGGCCGTATGAAAACCTGACCGATTCGGAAAAAATTGAATTTTTAAAAAAAAAAAAAATTTTTTTTAAAAAGTGTCGCTTGACAGGCGCTTACCTGCACCCAGCGTAGGACGGTGAACTTCAGTGCATTCCGATGGACTTCAGCGCAGCAGTGACACCTGGTGGACGTCGGAGTGAATCCCAGCAGAACCCGAATCCTCCGCAGAGAACGCACCGCTGGATCGCGAATGGACCGGGTACGTAAATCTGCCCCATTGTTCTCTAAGTGACTGTGTATTTTCAGGGACACAGTGGGGCTCATTTATTAAGGGTCTGAATCGCGCACTTTCATCGGGTTTCACGAATATATTTCCAATTTGCGCCAAATTTTGGCACATGCGATCAGATTGTGCAGCATCGGTGCCGGCTATCACGCGACAGAAATCTGGGGCAGTGCTGTCGGGAAACCTGACAGATTCGGAAAAACCGCTGAATTTTTTTTAAAAATTGTGTCGCAAGATCAAGCACTCACATGCATCGGGACGAAGAAGGTGAACTCCGGCGGACCTCGGCGCAGCAGCGAAACTTAGTGGACATCGGGCGCCTGACCTTAGTGAATCCCAGCAGACCCAAATCCTCACCTGAGAACGCGCCGTTGGATCGCGACTGGACCGGGTAAGTAAATGTGCTCCAGTGTGAAGCTACAAAGACGTCACGTGTAAGTTGTTTCTTGTGTCTCATCTGCATTTTCACCAAACATAGTAAAGAATACATTACCCATTTTCTCCCCACCAGAGGGCGACAACATTCACAAAACCATTTGAAGAATAAAACAGTAACATCGGACAGCAAAAGAATAGACATATATATTCATTATTCACACTTCCATAGTTATAAATATACAGAACATTAAAGATAAATTTATTTTCAAATGAAGCCCTCACTACACATACACAGCTCCACCGGAAAAAGAAGAAAAAAAATAAGCAGTAATTATCCCTGAGAACGGAAGTCACCAATATTTATGAATGAAAATGTAAATTATAACGAATCAGAGTAATGATGTCACCAATCCACCGCAATACTTTGCCGCAATAGAGGAGGATGGACGCCAGACAGAGACAGTGCACACTTTTACTGTACAAAAAGAGCTTGAAAAATGGGCATTCGAACCGCGTAGCTAAGAGGTTTTATGTATTTATTATTTTTATAGAATGTACTGCTTGTACAGATTTCTAGAAATAAAATAGTGTTGAGATATAGATATATCTCTGAAGTCTTCAGTTCCATGATGGAACTACAAGGGGTCGTGACAGATGGAGAGCTCCAGATTTTTTACCTATATCTATTCCATATGAAATGGACCTGACAAAGGATCCGAGACGAGAAAAAACCCTCCATTAGCAACATTTACAAAGCAGTTCCGTGAGCAGTTCTAATACCAGAGTATTAGTTATTACAAGGCAGAGTTACCCTATGAGCGCTTTCCACTTTCTTTGTCATCTGCATTGTAGTCACTGATTTACCTTGTCAGGTGTGACTCATTCCTCCAGTATAGTAATGTTCCTGGAGGACCAATGAGCCAAGCCTATTTTCCAGATGACGACCGGTGACGCCGTGTGGGGTAGTTGTCAGTCATTAACAGTATTGTCAGCATTTTCTGATTCAAGTGTAGGCTTTTCAGTGTACAATTATACAGCGGGTATAGAAAGTATTCAGACCCCTTTACATTTTTCACTCTTTGGGCCACATTTATCACTTTTGTGCGCCTAAGTGTAGTAGTTGCGCCTTATTTCTGGCGCACTTGTGCACCAGAATTATCACAAGCTACAACCATCTGTGATAAGTTAATTTCCTTTAATCACTTTACTTTAACAGAGTTTAGGCGCAGTTTCGGCACAATGTTAGATTCAGGCACTTACATGTCATCCTGCTACAAGCTCCTCTCTGCTTCTCCCACATCCCAGAATGAGAATGACCCCCACAGCATCACCCAGGTGTGTGACACCCAGCACCCAGTGACCTCCTCAGCAGTGGCTTCTCCTGGAGGGGATCCCCCAGTGCTGGTCTCCTGCTGCACCCCTGTAATTCTGCACAGTATCCCCCTCAGACACACTGGTGATGGGCACTCTATGATGTATATCACTCTAGAGCTGTTACAGGTGAGTATTTCTTCAATTTGGAAAGAAAAATTAGTAGTAGTAGATAGCAAAGAAACTGTTTTTTACGATCAAAGTGGGTGGACCTGCAGCACACACATCTCCCTCAGCGGAAAAAAAACTTTTTAGTGATAGCCAAGTGGTAGATGTAAACTTTTTGCTGTAGTTGTGTAGTTTGTGTAGTTGTTTTTATTGATGGAGCTATCTGTGTACCCAAGTTGGGGGCTTTCATGAATACTATCGGTGGGTAGGAAGGTAAAGAATCACCGAGCGTTTTATCATTTTTTCAAAATATGCCAGTATTTATGAATAATCTTTTTAATTTTGGTATGTTGAGTATTGAATGGTAGTACAATTTTGGATTGGTCGACTGTTGGTCTGTCATCAACTGGTGGGGTATGTTCAATATTTTCCCTCCCTAATATTATATTTCTGTCTGTATTCCTCGCTTTCTCCCAAGATGTTAATAATAGGGGTTTGGGGTATTGGACATCGGGCACACGACTTTAGTGAATCCCAGCAGAACCCGTATCAGCGCCGGTGAACGCGCAGCTGGATTGCGACTGGACCGGGTAAGTAAATCTGCCCCAATGTGGAGCTACACAGACGTCACTTGTGAGTTGTTTCTTGTGTCTCATCTGCATTTTCACCAAACATAGTAAAGAATACATTACCCATTTTCTCCCCACCAGAGGGCGACAACATTCACAAAACCATTTGAAGAATAAAACAGTAACATCGGACAGCAAAAGAATAGACATATATATTCATTATTCACACTTCCATAGTTATAAATATACAGAACATTAAAGATAAATGTATCTTTAATCTTTTTTTTTCAAATGAAGCCCTCACTACACATACACAGCTCCACCGGAAAAAGAAGAAAAAAATTAAGCAGTAATTATCCCTGAGAACGGAAGTCACCAATATTTATGAATGAAAATGTAAATTATAATGAATCAGAGTAATGATGTCACCAATCCACCGCAATACTTTGCCGCAATAGAGGAGGATGGACGCCAGACAGTGACAGTGCACGCTTTTACCGTACAAAAAGAGCTTGAAAAATGGGCATTCGAACCGTGTAGCTAAGAGGTTTTATGTTGTTATTATTTTTATAGAATGTACTGCTTGTACAGATTTCTAGAAATAAAATAGTGTTGAGATATAGATATTTCTCTGAAGTCTTCGTTTCTATAAAGGAACATAGAAGGAGTCGTGACAGATGGAGCGCTCCAGATTTTTTACCTATATCTATTTCCCAGATGACGACCGGTGACGCCGTGTGGGGTAGTTGTCAGTCATTAACAGTATTGTCAGCATTTTCTGCTTCAAGTGTAGGCTTTTTTTACAATTATACTTTGGGTATAGAAAGTATTCAGACCCCTTTACATTTTCCCCTCTTTGGGCCACATTTATCACTTTTGTGCGCCTAAGTGTAGTAGTTGCACCTAAATTCTGGCGCACTGTTTTGCCAGAATTATCACAAGCTACAACCATCTGTGATAAGGTAATTTCCTGCCTCTTATTAATCACTTTACTTTAACACAGTTTCGGCACAATTTTGGCGCAGTTTCGGCTCAATGTTAGATTCAGGCAGTTACATGTGATCCTGCTACAAGCTCCTCTCTGCTTCTCCCACAGCCCAGAATGAAGATAACACTCACAGCAGCACCCAGGTGTGTGACACCCTGCACCCAGTGACCTCCTCAGCAGCACCCAGGTGTGTGACACCCAGCACCCAGTGACCTCCTCAGCAGGGGCTTCTCCTAGAGGGGATCCCCCAGTGCTGGTCTCCTGCTGCACCCCTGTAATTCTGCACAGTATCCCCCTCAGACACTGGTGATGGGCACTCTATGATGTATATCACTCTAGAGCTGTTACAGGTGAGTATTTCTTCAATTTGGAAAGAAAAATTAGTAGTAGTAGATAGCAAAGAAACTGTTTTTTACGATCAAAGTGGGTGGACCTGCAGCACACACATCTCCCTCAGCGAAAAAAAAAACTTTTTAGTGATAGCCAAGTGGTAGATGTAAACTTTTTGCTGTAGTTGTGTAGTTTGTGTAGTTGTTTTTATTGATGGAGCTGTCTGTGTACCCAACTTGGGGGCTTTCATGAATACTATCGGTGGGTAGGAAGGTAAAGAATCACCGAGCGTTTTATCATTTTTTCAAAATATGCCAGTATTTATGAATAATCTTTTTTAATTTTGGTATGTTGAGTATTGAATGGTAGTACAATTTTGGATTGGTCGACTGTTGGTCTGTCATCAACTGGTGGGGTATGTTCAATATTCCCTCCCTAATATTATATTTCTGTCTGTATTCCTCGCTTTCTCCCAAGATGTTAATAATAGGGGTTTGGGGTATTGTTTCTGTAAAAATAATTCGGTGAGGGCAGCTGCTTCTTCTTCAAAGGTCTCTATATTAGTAAAATTCCTCCTAATGCGTCTATATTGCCCGTATGGGACATTTACTAACCACTGTGGTAGATGGCAGCTGTCCAAGACAATGCAGCCATTTTTAGGTGCTGCAGCATAATTTAGTCTTGTCAACTGCAATGAGGAGATCTAAAAATTCGATTTGTTGGGAACTGATTTTGGGAGTGAAACAGAGATTGAGGTTATTGTCATCCAGGGAGTGTATGAATGTTGTGAGATCTTCATGGGTCCCACGCCAAATACAGATGATATCGTCAATACATCGTTGCTAGAGGACCAGATTCGTGCCCAGTAAGGGTTGGATGTGTTGGTCTTCCCAATGAGCCATGAATAAATTGGCATAACTGGTCGCGAATCTGGTCCCTATGGCTGTGCCTAAGCACTGTAAATAAAACTGTGAATTAAAAACATAATAAATGTGATGCTATCTAGCAAAAATTAGACCTGGTCTTCATGTAACTCAACTTATGAAGGTGGTATCTGGTGGCTTCTACTCCCTTTTTATGATTGATGATCGGAGTGTTTTTGCGCCCGTTTTTGTGCTTAAATGAAAAGTCGCAAGTGATTAATATAATTAGGCGCAGCAAAACATCTGGATTGGTAAAAAAATGGCGCAAGAACAGTGCGCCAGTATGAAAAGGGGCAAAAATAACAGAAAAAGCGAGTGATACATCTGGCCCGATGCTCCCATCTTTACAGAAATGTCAATATTTTTGCTAATTTATTAAACAAGAAAAACTGAAATCTGCCCTGGTGATAAGTATTCACCCCCTGGTGATAAGTATTCAGCCCCCAGTGATAAGTATTCACCCCACGGTTAAAAGTATTCAGCCCCCTGGTGATGAGTATTCAGCCCCCCGGTGATGAGTATTCAGCCCCCCGGTGATGAGTATTCAGCCCCCGGTGATAAGTATTCAGCCCCCCGGTGATGAGTATTCAGCCCCCCGGTGATGAGTATTCGGCCCCCGGTGATGAGTATTCAGCCCCCGGTGATGAGTATTCAGCCCCCCGGTGATGAGTATTCAGCCCCCCGGTGATGAGTATTCAGCCCCCCGGTGATGAGTATTCAGCCGCCCGGTGATGAGTATTCACCCCCTGGAAGAATTTTTTTTTTTTTATAATTTTTTTTGGTTATTGATGCCGGCAGGTCTTAGAAGATAGTATGGCTAGATTCTTGGGTGTCACATATTTTGTCAGCATCGGCATCAATTTAGGGTAGTCATCAATTAGCTGTAGCATCTTTTGGCCTTGTATCCTGTAAAATATCATAGTTCATGGTTAAATAGACGAAATATTACATAATCTATCGAAATCTGTTAAAATATTTTCTACTGATGTACGCTATTTACTTCTATAGTCTATGAGATGTCCACTATCAGCTGGTGACAACCAATATAGCCGGCGTTGCAGATTGCCCTATTAACAGCTCATAGGCTTTGTGTGTATTATCTATATGTAGGTATCTCAACTGGCTTCAGGGCAGCCACCTAGGGCACATCGTGCAATGGCTGGAATGGCCCAATCTGTGACACCTCGGCCTTCATCCAGGATATAATCCGCTCCTCAGGACGATGGTATAGAGCTGCTCGGCTGCACAGGATCTGATTGCCAGGTTAAGGTGACTGTGAGAGGAAATTGTTAATATGGTGAATATATGTATGTATGGACAACTTCCGAACTGTTCTGTATGACCACATAACATGTATAATACATATTATATAGAAGTACCTTATTCTGACATCAATGAGGGCCACGGGCTGAAGCCTCTGCTACGTCACGGAGAAAGATGTTACAATCTCCACTCTTCTGCAGAAGGATACGGACGGAGGTGGTAAGTCCACGTAGCATCTTGTCCTGTAGCCCTCAGTTATGTCACCCAGGCACCCACCATGGCAGCTCTGGAGACCGCAGATGGTAGATTCTTCACCTGCATGGAAAACGGAGAAGGACGGGTCAAATTATCAGTCATTATTACAGTTTCTTCTAAAATCTTGTCCATAGAAAATTTTGACGGATGAAAATTTGTTGGCTGCAGTGAGTGCACAGGTGCAAGAACAGGAACGCCATGCTGCGTCTACCTCCCGGCCGGCCGTGCCACCCCCCCCCCCCATTCACACCCCTCCACCATAAGAGAGCATTTACAGCTATTTCAGGGCTTCTTCACCATTACTGTGACTCCCTGGTACATACCCCCCAAAATCTTTAATAAGCTGCTTTCACATAGCCACATGTTCACCTGGCCGTAGAACGAGTGAGCATACAGCCGCTCTCTAGAAAGCACTGCTCACCCATCCCCTCTCCATAGCGCGTCATGGCGCCCAGCCGTAAACAGGAAAGGATAGAGCATGCTATATCTTTATCCCGTGCACAGTATGGTGGCACACGTGCTAGGGGCCATAGCCGGCTGCAAATTATGGCAGTGTGAAAGGGGCCTACAGTGTGATACAAAGGATTACATAGGAGTTTAATAACCTCATTGATGATGGCAGCTCCTGGATCCTGGTGGACGGAGAGGGAGCGGATCTGCTGGAGGCCGGTGATCTTCTTCTCTACATAGGATTAGTGATAATATTCTGTACATTATATCTGTATACTACCCAAGCTATACGTCACTGTCCTCACCAGTCATTCCTCTCCGGGGGCTCCAACGCCTCGCACATGGCTGTCCTGGGGCTTAGGGAGGCGTTTGGTGTCTGTCCTCTGGTTGGGCTGAGCTTCTATAACTAAATATGTAAGTAATGAAGAAAGATGGTAATTCCATAATCTCAGATGATGCCATCAGTAAGATCAGTATAATCATGTCATCATTCACTTCTCGTGGACAATGTCTGGACTTTCTTTGTTCAAGTCAACTGGACATTGTCTCAGGGTGGGATATCCAGATTTCCTCCATCTGTGCAGTTTTTCGGGAGCAGTCATCGGCCCCTCTGTATACAGGACATCTGATATTTATAGCTCCAGGGACCGATCTTATGACTCTAATTATTAATATAATGAAGAACCTCGATGACGGATGTATCCAAAGTTCTGGGTCACCATGTTTTGTCCTGTCTGTACCTCCGGCAGCTTGGTC
The DNA here is from genome assembly GCF_040894005.1 of Engystomops pustulosus. Taxonomy (NCBI): domain Eukaryota; kingdom Metazoa; phylum Chordata; class Amphibia; order Anura; family Leptodactylidae; genus Engystomops; species Engystomops pustulosus. Next base: position 20,874,751 of record NC_092417.1, read on the forward strand.
GTCTCTGCTTTAGACCTGTCTCTATCCACAGAGAAATATAACATCAGCCATTCTATAGGTCCACAATACATTTATATATAGATCTCTGCTGGGGCCGGACATTATCAGGATTGTGAATGGTTTAGTATCACACGGCACTTGCATATTGGTCCTGTTGGGGACAGGAATTTGGGATTTTCTGCGCCTCTGAGTAGCTGCAGGCTTGGCCGTGTCAGCAGGATATGCTCCATCTGTCAGAATATAGAGAGTTATTAGGATATTGTAGACGTCTCCATTACTGGACGTGTAGTGTTATACACGGGGCCACCAATACTGACTACTTACACGTCCTGCCATCCAGTAATTGGGGGTAATCTCTGGCGGATGCACGGACACTGGAAACAGAAGATAAATAATGGAATAATGGCCATAGTGTAGACTGGAGATTTTCCATGTAGATATTCACCATTAGGAATAATTGGTTTTGTATTTTGATAGATCTGGCATTTTGGGACGTGGTGATATCCAGTATGTGTATTTGTTTCTTTTTATTTGTATTCTAAGGAAAAAGAGGAAATTGAATTTTGACCCTCAGGAGCCTGATCCCTTATACCAAATACAAGTGCATTGCTGCGACAGATCGTGTAGAATAATAGGCCTCGTAGTCTCAAAGAGACTCTCAGTTGTCATTGAAATGGATCATCACCGCTGATGACGCTACCAGGGACAAAAATCCATGCCAACATGGCGGCGTCCACGCTGTAACTGGTGCTGACAGTGATCACAGGGGTTGGTGTTTGCTGCATTATGCCCGGTGAGTATGAAGAGGACTAATCCCATAAACCTTCTCCATGTCTTATAGTTAAAATCGGTAGAGATATGTCCATCCTTTTGTTTCCAGTTTTCTTATCTTAAAGGATGAGGGGAATAACTGATAAAATCTGCAGTGTGAATAGCACCTTATAGGCTGAGCCCTCTCATAGTGTAGATGTTTCTACTCATCATGGTGAATGCTCTTCTACATCCCCAGCTCTTCCCTGAAAGGTTTTTAGTTATCACACTGGTCCATGTGATATAAGTTCATGTAATATAACACAATAGGTGGCGGGTTCCTTCTTACCTGATCTGGAGGTTGATTTCTGCTCCTGTTGCCCCTAAGTCGTAGCTTCGGGTTAAGCGACCCGGGCAAATACCTTTGCCATTACGGCAGAATTGGAGGCCATTCTGTAGGTCCACTAATCCCTCTCTCTCCAAATAATCTTCCAGGTTGGACCAGCTGCTGCCCAGCCGGGAGGAAGGTGGTCAGGATGTTGTACCATTTTTGTACAATCCCTGCTCTCCTGCCATGATGCAAGGGAGATACAAAACTAGTTCTGATAAATATAACACTGAGAAAATCAATAAAGACAGAATCCATCGTCCTGTCACCTGAATGTCACCCAGGAAAGGAATCGGAGTTCATTTTATCCTTTTGTGAGCAGAGATTTTTTAGGTGAAAAAAGGGTGTCCATATGCTATAAGGGCTCTAAGGGAACCTGGCCAAGACTAACTTTATGCAAACAGCGGTGATGGGTTCCCTTAGAGTGGAGTGGCTGAGTGGTCATTTATCTTGGATATGTCTACATTTCCTGTTCTTCCATATGGCATTTTAACTGCTATTCCTTTCATGTCCTGTTAACATTGATGTGTATATATATTTTTGTACAATAAAATTGGAATTTTGTATATATTTATCATTTTGGGCCAAACTCTTCCTTTATGTGTGTCTGTTTAGACCACTCCAAGACCTTGAAATGCTTCATACAGAGTTGCTCCTTAGTTGCCTTGCGTATTGTGTTTTGGGTCATTGTCCTAATGGAAGACCCAACCATGACCCATCTTCATTGTGCAACACCCCTGCCAATGCATGGGCAGAGAAGTGTTTGCGAATGAGGTCCTTTATCTGGATCTCCCCAGCAGGTGGGCCTGCGCATCTCGACTTAGGGGACTTGTGGATAGTTGTGGTGTGAGGGGTATATATGATATATGTGGGGCACAGTGTGGTCAGTTGTGGTGTGAGGGGTATATATGATATATGTGGGGCACAGTGTGGTTAGTTGTGGTGTGAGGGGTATATATGATATATGTGGGGTACAGTGTGGTCAGTTGTGGTGTGAGGGGTATATATGATATATATGGGGGCACAGTGTGGTCAGTTGTGGTGTGAGGGGTATATATGATATATGTAGGGGACAGTGTGGTCAGTTGTGGTGTGAGGGGTATATATGATATATGTGGGGCACAGTGTGGTCAGTTGTGGTGTGAGGGGTATATATGATATATGTGGAGGCACAGTGTGGTTAGTTGTGGTGTGAGGGGTATATATGATATATGTGGGGGCACATAGTGGTCAGTTGTGGTGTGAGGGGTATATATGATAATGTGGGGGCACAGTGTGGTCAGTTGTGGTGTGAGGGGTATATATGATATATGTGGGGGCACAGTGTGGTCAGTTGTGGTGTGAGGGGTATATATGATATATGTGGGGCATAGTGTTCTCAGTTGTGGTGTGAGGGGTATATATGATATATGTGGGGCATAGTGTGCTCAGTTGTGGTGTGAGGGGTATATATGATATATGTGGGGCACAGTGTGGTCAGTTGTGGTGTGAGGGGTATATATGATATATGTGGGGGCACAGTGTGGTCAGTTGTGGTGTGAGGGGTATATATGATATATGTGGGGGTACAGTGTGGTCAGTTCTGGTGTGTTGGGTATATATGATATATGTGGGGGGCACAGTGTGGTCAGTTGTGGTGTGAGGGTATATATCATATATGTGGGGGTACAGTGTGGTCAGTTGTGGTGTGTTGGGTATATATCATATATGTGGGGGTACAGTGTCGTCAGTTCTGGTGTGTTGGGTATATATGATATATATGGGGGGCACAGTGTGGTCAGTTGTGGTGTGAGGGGTATATATGATATATGTGGGGGTACAGTGTGGTCAGTTCTGGTGTGTTGGGTATATATGATGTATATGGGGGGCACAGTGTGGTCAGTTGTGGTGTGAGGGTATATATCATATATGTGGGGGTACAGTGTGGTCAGTTGTGGTGTGTTGGGTATATATGATATATGTGGGGGTACAGTGTGGTCAGTTCTGGTGTGTTGGGTATATATGATATATGTGGGGGTACAGTGTGGTCAGTTCTGGTGTGTTGGGTATAAATGATATATGTGGGGGTACAGTGTGGTCAGTTGTGGTGTGAGGGGCATATGTGATATATGTGGGGGAACAGTGCGGTCAGTTCTGGTGTGTTGGGTATATATGATATATGTGGGGGTACAGTGTGGTCAGTTCTGGTGTGTTGGGTATATATTAGTAAGGAACATGATGAGGGACATACTTGTTATCCAGGGAATAATTATATTTATGTGGAGATGTGTTAAAGGAGCTAAAGTCATCTGGGGTGAAATTAACCAGCCATAATTCATGGATTGGAGAAATCATCAAGAAGTTCTGGCTCTAAAGAAGCAGTTTGTCACCTGTAAGAGACAAGTTGTCCCCTCTACTGTGTCTGATCAGTACTGTAGTCACTGACTTACCTTTTAGGGTGCATGGTATAAATATGTATGTAAAATTGTTTAGTATGGTAAACTGCAATGCACCCGCTGGAATGTAGGGGATCCCACAAAATGTGTCTGTATGGGACTGAGACTTGTATGACGGCAGCCCTGGGTCTAGACTTACTTGGAGGTCTAATGGTTTATGTGTTTATATGGTAATGATTCTATATGGAACAATTCTATATTCTGTTTACTGTAGGAAAGTATCTTTTTATGATTTGTGGAAAAAGCTGCAGGTGTGTAACTTGTCAGGTAATGTTTTACAGCGTCTCGCCCCTCCCCTACAACATATATATATATTGTCTGTCTCCTCTCGCCCTGTCATTCACATCTGTAGCTTTTCTTCAAGATGACTTCTCTTGTCTCTCCTTGATCTGATGATATTAGATCTCAGTATCTGATGATAGTTCCTGGAACTATTTGCTTGTCTCTCCCTATATCTGATACTGGACCCCAGGACTGTCTGCTTGTCTCCTATATCTGATACAGGACCCCAGGACTGTCTGCTTGTCTCTCCTATATCTGATACTGGACCCCAGGACTGTCTGCTTGTCTCTCCCTATATCTGATACTGGACCCCAGGACTGTCTGCTTGTCTCCTATATCTGATACTGGCCCCCAGGACTGTCTGCTTGTCTCTCCCTATATCTGATACTGGACCCCAGGACTGTCTGCTTGTTTCTCCCTATATCTGATACTGGACCCCAGGACTGTCTGCTTGTCTCCTATATCTGATACTGGACCCCAGGACTGTCTGCTTGTCTCTCCCTATATCTGATACTGGACCCCAGGACTGTCTGCTTGTCTCTCCTATATCTGATACTGGAGCCCAGGACTGTCTGCTTGTCTCTCCCTATATCTGATACTGGACCCCAGGACTGTCTGCTTGTCTCCTATATCTGATACTGGACCCCAGGACTGTCTGCTTGTCTCCTATATCTGATACAGGACCCCCGGACTGTCTGCTTGTCTCTCCTATATCTGATACTGGACCCCAGGACTGTCTGCTTGTCTCCTATATCTGATACTGGACCCCAGGACTGTCTGCTTGTCTCTCCCTATATCTGATACTGGACCCCAGGACTGTCTGCTTGTCTCCTATATCTGATACTGGACCCCAGGACTGTCTGCTTGTCTCTCCCTATATCTGATACTGGAGCCCAGGACTGTCTGCTTGTCTCTCCTATATCTGATACTGGAGCCCAGGACTGTCTGCTTGTCTCTCCCTATATCTGATACTGGACCCCAGGACTGTCTGCTTGTCTCCTATATCTGATACTGGACCCCAGGACTGTCTGCTTGTCTCCTATATCTGATACTGGACCCCAGGACTGTCTGCTTGTCTCTCCTATATCTGATACTGGACCCCAGGACTGTCTGCTTGTCTCCTATATCTGATACTGGACCCCAGGACTGTCTGCTTGTCTCTCCTATATCTGATACTGGACCCCAGGACTGTCTGCTTGTCTCTCCCTATATCTGATACTGGACCCCAGGACTGTCTGCTTGTCTCTCCTATATCTGATACTGGAGCCCAGGACTGTCTGCTTGTCTCTCCCTATATCTGATACTGGACCCCAAGACTGTCTGCTTGTCTCTCCCTATATCTGATACTGGACCCCAGGACTGTCTGCTTGTCTCTCCTATATCTGATACTGGAGCCCAGGACTGTCTGCTTGTCTCCTATATCTGATACTGGACCCCAGGACTGTCTGCTTGTCTCTCCTATATCTGATACTGGACCCCAGGACTGTCTGCTTGTCTCTCCTATATCTGATACTGGACCCCAGGACTGTCTGCTTGTCTCCTATATCTGATACTGGACCCCAGGACTGTCTGCTTGTCTCCTATATCTGATACTGGACCCCAGGACTGTCTGCTTGTCTCCTATATCTGATACTGGACCCCAGGACTGTCTCCTTGTCTCCTATATCTGATACTGGCCCCCAGGACTGTCTGCTTGTCTCCTATATCTGATACTGGACCCCAGGATTGTCTGCTTGTCTCCAATATCTGATACTGGACCCCAGGACTGTCTGCTTGTCTCTCCTATATCTGATACTGGACCCCAAGACTGTCTGCTTGTCTCTCCCTATATCTGATACTGGACCCCAGGACTGTCTGCTTGTCTCTCCTATATCTGATACTGGACCCCAGGACTGTCTGCTTGTCTCTCCTATATCTGATACTGGACCCCAGGACTGTCTGCTTGTCTCTCCTATATCTGATACTGGACCCCAGGACTGTCTGCTTGTCTCCTATATCTGATACTGGACCCCAGGACTGTCTGCTTGTATCTCCCTATATCTGATACTGGACCCCAGGACTGTCTGCTTGTCTCTCCTATATCTGATACTGGACCCCAGGACTGTCTGCTTGTCTCCTATATCTGATACTGGACCCCAGGACTGTCTGCTTGTCTCCTATATCTGATACTGGACCCCAGGACTGTCTGCTTGTCTCTCCTATATCTGATACTGGACCCCAGGACTGTCTGCTTGTCTCTCCTATATCTGATACTGGACCCCAGGACTGTCTGCTTGTCTCTCCTATATCTGATACTGGACCCCCGGACTGTCTGCTTGTCTCTCCTATATCTGATACTGGACCCCAGGACTGTCTGCTTGTCTCTCCTATATCTGATACTGGACCCCAGGACTGTCTGCTTGTCTCTCCTATATCTGATACTGGACCCCCGGACTGTCTGCTTGTCTCTCCTATATCTGATACTGGACCCCAGGACTGTCTGCTTGTCTCTCCTATATCTGATACTGGACCCCAGGACTGTCTGCTTGTCTCTCCTATATCTGATACTGGACCCCAGGACTGTCTGCTTGTCTCCTATATCTGATACTGGACCCCAGGACTGTCTGCTTGTATCTCCCTATATCTGATACTGGACCCCAGGACTGTCTGCTTGTCTCTCCTATATCTGATACTGGACCCCAGGACTGTCTGCTTGTCTCCTATATCTGATACTGGACCCCAGGACTGTCTGCTTGTCTCCTATATCTGATACTGGACCCCAGGACTGTCTGCTTGTCTCTCCTATATCTGATACTGGACCCCAGGACTGTCTGCTTGTCTCTCCTATATCTGATACTGGACCCCAGGACTGTCTGCTTGTCTCTCCTATATCTGATACTGGACCCCCGGACTGTCTGCTTGTCTCTCCTATATCTGATACTGGACCCCAGGACTGTCTGCTTGTCTCTCCTATATCTGATACTGGACCCCAGGACTGTCTGCTTGTCTCTCCTATATCTGATACTGGACCCCCGGACTGTCTGCTTGTCTCTCCTATATCTGATACTGGACCCCAGGACTGTCTGCTTGTCTCTCCTATATCTGATACTGGACCCCAGGACTGTCTGCTTGTCTCTCCTATATCTGATACTGGAGCCCAGGACTGTCTGCTTGTCTCTCTATATCTGACACTGTACCGTGGGTGACTCTCCCTCTCTTACACTGTATATAGTCTCTCTCCTCACCCTGCCTATTTACCTCATCACTAGCTAATCTCCTGGATTCCTCTCCCTGTATCTGATGCTGGAGCTCGAGACTGTCTGTCTGATTTTCTCTCCTGAAATCTGATGTTGGACCCTGGTTGTCTCTCTGGTGTCCACTCCTCTATTGTACTGGTATTATATCCTGTCTGACATTATTGCGGTCACACTGCCAGGAGGGTTTACTGTAGGTTATTCACATCACTGATTTCGGAACGGACCCTGGTTCTGAACCGTCATGTTGGGACGTATCATAGAAACTCTGTCTATTCTTCTGGCAGCAAATCTCCTCATCTCTGAAGGTGAGTGTCCTGTATAATATCTGTAATATATAATGGCTATTATTAGTTTTTTTACGCCAATTAAAATACTACGAAATAGAATCCAAACCTAGAGTCTACTTCAAAGGATGCACTCTATTGCTCTCTGTTATCTGCCATGGCACATACACTGATTGGATTGAGCACAGGAATTTAGGACAACGAGGCAGATTTACTAATATTGTCTAACTTTCTTAGGTATTTGTGAAATATGTAAATACATTTTCTAGGACGGGACAAGAAAAACATTTCAAGGCAGCCAGCTTAATATCAAGCATGACTTTCAGGAAGCCTAATGGCATTGTACAGTATTAAAGCCAGAAGGAACAGATTCTTAACTGTAGACCACATTGTACAATGTATCTATGTCTTTGCGTCTCCTCAGTAGCTGTCTACAGTTGGGGATCTGTTCTTTCTGGAATAGATATACTGGTTTGGTTTTAATCCCACATCATGTCCTTAGGCTTCCTGAAAGTCATGCTTGATGTTAATGGGGCTGCCTTACAAGGTAAGTAATAGGCATTGTTTTCCATGTCCCATTCTTGAAAACTTATTTGCAAATTTCCAGAATCCCCAAGTGGCTTATTAATGGCTATAAGTCTCTACACTTCTGCAAGGAGGTCTTAATTGGCAAAGTCCCTGTAAGGCGAACTCCTACTTCCTGATCTTGTGGCTAATACTTTATTACTAAAATGTCCTTGTTTTAGGACAAGCTCCACGTCCTGAGGTTGTATCCAAGAATTTATACTCCTCTATCAATGTGACAACATCTTTCGACCCTAGAAACGTAAAAGACATCACATGGATTCGGAAGATTGAGGGAAAAGAACATCGAATTGCCAAGATCCAAAATGGTGAACTGGTTGACCGTCACGGTAACCGGTATCAGCAGTTCTATAATGGGACAGTTTTGGTCATCAGTCACTTGACAGAAGATGATCTTGGACTTTACATTGCTGATGTCACTTGTCTGGATGATATAGTGAAACAAGAAGAATTTAACCTGACATTATGCGGTATGTATCCAAGGAACGTGATCCAAGAAAGGTACAAAAATGTGTCCGTGAACTGTGGCTAAGAAATACAGATTTCACAGAAGGATTACAGTACACACCCTTTAAATAGCTTTTTACAAAGACAAAAAAATAGACATAAGGGCTCATTTACTAAGGGCTTTGCGCCAGTTTTCTGTCAGACTTTGCCATTCTTTTATGTGCAAACTGCTTGCACAGGTATTTAAGTGTCACAAATATGTCGCTTGTGACCCTTTTGTGTCATGGCTGCTCTATTCTTCACGCAACACAAATTTCATCACTGCTATAAACGGGAGAGGGAGGTGCAGGGGCGTGTATAATAAGCAGACCGGAGCACCGGACACCTTGTCCTTGCGCTCCGTGCTGCTAATTATGCGTTTCTTTTCTAGATGATCCGTACATGTCAAGATTAGCGAAGGACAGCGCTGGAATCAACATCAAGGGGGGGGAGGTGGAGGTGAGTATTTATATTTTTTTTCTTTTTTGGTTGGTTTATATCCTTTATATACTTAGGGGCACATTTATCAGGGTTTGTGTGACAGTTTTCTGGTGTACAAGCCCTGAAATAGGCACACTCTTGCCACCACCCCACCAAATGGGTGATGCCAGCAGCTTAGTAAGCCGACGCAGGGTTTCTTCCCCGCTCCTCCGCACTGCTATAGCTACAGCACAATTCTATGCCAGGTTGGACCTGGAGTAGAGCTGCCCCAATGGAGAAGAGCCTTCATCCACTCGGATTTATCAGGAGGCCAGAGCCTCATGATAGATCCCGCAACTACTGGGGAGCAGGGGCAAAATCATACTCTGGTCCACTTACCACCAGTGTGTGATAAATGTAACCCATTGGCCCAGATTTATCAAATTGGCTGTGCCAGTTTTCTGGGGCACTTTGCACATGTACTTATGTAATGGTTGTAGCTGCACTGTGTCCACCGCAACACAAAACTCTGCACCTAAAGGGGATTTCATAACTGTGGCACACGCCCTGTAAACTGAGTGCACCATAAAAAAACAAGGGCACTCAGTTGAGGCGCTATCGGCACATGCAGGGTGTACCCAGATTACTGAAGAGCATGCTCCGGTCTTCAATAATCGGTAGTGCAGTTTGCTTAACTAATGATATGGTCATCAGATATGCGACCTGCTGTACTGTCAGGTGAAATGGTTTTCCTTGGGACCTGAGCCAGATGGACACTGTAGAGGTGCCCATCAATGGTCTCCTAATGGGCCTATCTAGCCCTGGTAGCATAAATACACCGGTCGTATGAAAACTATTCAAAATTGCAATGTGAGAAATTGCAGTTGTCTATTTCGGACACAGATCTTATGATTTTTATATTTTCTCTAGATAACATTGCTTGTAAGAGTCCCAACTGGTATTTGGATAATGTAGAAAAGGATGAGAAGAGCCATGATGCAATGGATCCAAGAACCTCCATCATTGTCACAAGGATATCAGTACTGGTGGCTGCGATGGTAGTCACTGTGATAGTGGTAGCAGTGGTCTACAGGAAGACCTCACCACCACGTGGAGATGGTACGTCTAAGCAGATAGTTCCACCATCATGTCCCTCTTCCCTCTTTTTACTCATTCCCATGTTTCCGGGTTACATTTCAATTAAAGATTTTGATAAAAGCTTCTTACAGACACATGTAGAGACTAAGCACCTCACGTACATGAATGCTAAAACTTTAGGTAGAGGCTCACTTTCAGATTAAATGAAGGCCTGGTAACATCATAAACCCAAGTAAATGAGTATTACCATACATCAATACAGAGGTGCCTACAGACAACGTTATGAGATGTGTAGATAGGACTCCAAATAGGTCAAAACGTAGGCACCAGCTTTAAATGGAGGATAAACCTACTGGAAAAAGAAATTAACTTAAAGGAAATCTTCCACCAGGATAGAGGACTGCACGAGAATGAGCCTGAGGGGCTCCAGGCTCCATTAACACCTATGGAGCCCCTCAAGCTCATTTGCATACAGTTCTTCTTCCTGGTAGTAGATGTCCTTAAAAATATGGATATGTCAAACATTTTGAGTTATGAAATTGTGACAACAAACATCAAAGGGATCTGGCCCCCTGACTTAATGCCATCTTGCCATTCTAAGTACCAGCTCATAAACCAGCTCAAACAATTTTTTGTCTTTGATTCCAAATGTGCGGTGGGGTTCGATGACCCTTTAAACCCAAAATCTAGATTTTTGTATGGTATTTTTGGTAGTTTTGTAAATAAATAATTTCCTCTCTTTTACAGGTCCATTGCTCTCATAGGATCTTCCCAAAGAGATCATCCAATAATGTAAGACTGTAGAGAATGTAATGGAACCTTGAAGTTTTTTTTGGATGAGGAAACCTCAAACAATACTGCGAATGTAACATTGTCCTCAGGTTGATGTAAGAAAGTTGCCTCTTAAAGTCAAGTGTCTTGGCATCACAGATTTCTTCAATTGTCCTGCTCTACTCCACCCAAGACCTTAAGATACAACTGGACTGGAGCATCACCCAACAACCTCAGTGCCAATGTAATTTCTCGTCTGTACATAGACTGACTATTTAATATTGTCTACTCATCTAGTTCTCTACTTTTAAGCTAGAAGTCACCGTCAACTTTACCATAACCTTCTAACCGTTGTTTTTTTAACCTTTTTGCATTTTATTTCTAAATACATATATCACCAGGCTGATACAAGAGTACATTTGTTGTATATAGAGGTATATTCTTATCTGGAATTTCCAATTTAATTCATCTACCGTACAGATACATTTCTTAAATTGGAGGTTATTAAAAAAAAAGTTCTTGTGCGAAGATCATTTTCCATAGATGTAGTCTTGTTGTCCCTTAGAAATGAGAGATTGTTGTCCTTGGATACGACCACCGCTGCTGGAGTAATTGCACAAAGAAACACATTTACTGATATGACATGACCGGGAGTTACTGCAGGTCACACAGCCGTCCTGTGATAATAATCACTGAATCCAGGAGGTCAGGTGCTTTCATAGTGCATCTGTGGCTATTGCCAGAAGAGTGTGGGAGTGGTTGTATCCAAGGAAAGCTATCTTTGCACAGGTACATTTCTTATAGTAACATGAAATTGAAGAAGTGTAAATATATGGCAGATAAATTAAGTGCAAATGTGCAGGTGAGAATACCCCTTTAAGTAGTTGTTTATGGCATGAAAAAAGCCAAAATGTATCATGTAAATTTTATTCTTTCCTTCCTGCATCCACAAAGTCTTTTGCTGGGGGGGGGGGGGGGGATAAATCATTTTTATATTGACCAATTATTATTTACCTACCCCTCAATCGCCCGGTCATATGTTCCAATGTGACCCAAAGAATTCAATCTGCATTAATAAGTCACCATTCACATTGAAGACGCTTGCCAGTGGTAAAAAGCTTGTTTTATTACAAGATGGAAGAGAGGGCAAGGGGGAAAAAAAAACTATATACAAAATAAAAATGCACATACATACATATTTTTACATTAAAAAGAAAAAGAGGGGTTTTGCCCCGATGTGCAGATGCTTGGGGCTTCACTTGTCATTTGGAAATAGTGCATTTACTACAGAACAGACTCTCCACAGTGTAGAGGGACGACCACAGGCTGGAGAGAATGCCTCCCCACAACCGTCCACTAGAGGCCTCCATCCCGACAGGTCCATACGTTTGGAGGAGGCATGCGCGTTTCGGGGGATTGAGCAGACACTCCATATTTTGTTAGACACCAATCCGTGGTACTTGGTAGTGTAGGGTTTTTGTTGTCTCTGCTTTTTCATTAAATAGGTATATAACTATACATATATTTATATATATATTTATATTTAATTTATTAAGCTAACATGCTTCGCGTTCATTTTTTTTTTTCTTCCAAAAATAACAATTCCAGTTTGTATTTTTTTTTTTTTTCTTAATATTTCCCTCCGTGTCAGTTCTTGACTTGTTATCACAGTCCATTTCTGGCTGCTCAGCAAAAAAAAAAAAAACCTCCTCTGTAAAGTGCCCATGTCCTTAGCCGGCAGCCATGTTTTTGTAGCTTCATGCCATGCTGCCGAGCGCTTGAATATACAATTCCAGACAGACAAGAGGTTATACAGTAGTGGTAGAGACCCTAGTGATTTTTGGCTTCTATGCACAAGGTTAAAGGCCCATGGTAAGATTTAAAGCATCATCACGTGGATCTGTAAGGCCTAAAATAAATTAAAAAATTGAATAAAATTACAAAAAAGAACCCAAAACAATACAAACTAGTCTAGAACAAAAAAAAACCTAAGCCAAATCTAAGATATGGTAGCAAAAGGTTGATGATGTTCAGATATTGCTCTCCGATTGCAATTTTTTGGATACCACCAGAGAAAGTGCTATATATTATAGAGATGATGGGAACCCCCAATGGAGACTGAGGTCCTATTAAAGCCACCAGAGAAAGTGTTAGATCTACCCAATTGGAGTGGTCTACTGAAGCCACCAGAGAAAGTGCTACTTACCAAGTGCGTCTTAGCACCATAATACACCAAGGTCACTAGAGAAAGTTCTACTTAATATAGTGTTGGAGGAACATCTACTAAGTCCACAAGAAAAAGTCCTATTGTGATGGAGGGAAACCCATTGGAGCCATCAGATAAAGTACTACTTATCATTGGGATAAAGAGACACCAACTAAAGCCACTAATGAAAGAGCTTCTTACTATAGAATTGGATTTACTCCATTGAGGCCACTAGAGCAAGTTCCATCACAATGGAGAGAGACTAAGACCACTAGAGAAAGTGCTACTTATCAGGACAAAGGAAGGACATCCACGAAGGCCACTAGAGAAAGTGATACTTACTTTCGCGATGGAGGGACACCGAAATGCTGTTCTTCACAAAGAAAAGAGAACTACTATTAACAGTGGACCCGTGGTGTGCGTCTGGATGCTTGTCCTCAACCACCGCTGGTTCTGGCTCCTGAGATGTGTCTTCAGTGGATTTATCCTTCAAAGACCTTAAGAGCTCTTGATGTGCCGACTCTACCTCCTAATACAAAACAGAGAGAACATAAATAATTCTTATAACTGGTGTGAATGTGGCCTAAATCGTAAGAAGCAACTAATCTTAAGGATCTTCTCTTCAATTGCTGGGATTGTTCTCGAATCCCCCAATAAGGTGTTCAAGAAACTAAAGCCCATTGCCACAAGAGAGCTTAATCCGCCAAATTCACTCTGTATGTGTGTTGCATTTACTGTACCAAACCTAAAAATCACTGAACTATAAATTCGATGCATAGAATCTTTCAAGCTCAGAGAGCTAAGGCTTGTACACTCCCCAGGAGCCTCCTCAGTTAATTTACATATTACTAAAATAATGTTTTAAACAAGTAATTTTAGCTTCCAGGATTATTACATTACAGACTACACGGCGGCCTTAATTGGTAGTCTCCGTAAGGAGAACTCTTACTTCTCGAGATTATGGCAGACGGGAGGAATCTACCATCAGTTCTACTTCTGATTATAGATTCGCATGGTAGGTTTCTTTTAAGCATAAAAATGTTTGACCAAAAGCAACTTTGTAATGAATGGAGAGAACAAGACAAAAGGTGAAGACAATTCCAACTTGCCCAATCCTTATATCTCACATAGCCCCCTCCTCCACCAAATCGGGCGGAAAGCCTTACGGAACCCAATATTATCAATGACATTGTCCATTGATGTCATTCATAGTTTCAGGAGGTTAATTTCTTTTTGGCTAACGAAGCAGAAAAAAAGATCAATGGATCTATAACCAGAGTTATCTAGAGATATCACCGTACCTTGGTCTTGAGGTTCAATGCCAATGGACACCCTAAGTGTGCGACTAGCCAAATGCTTGGAACCCATCATTGATTTCATGTTGATAATGGTCTGCCTCCAAGTATTGCCATACAACATCCCCTTATGGGTGTCAATCATACCCAATTTGTCCAAATTTGGTGGTACACTCTTACCTGTAACCTTTGTAATTTGGCTGTTAGCTGTTCAATTGTTCGGAAGATCGTATCAACATCTTGAATAACCAAATTAGGTGGCAAATCAGAGCTGGAGGCATCAGTTTCTACACTTTGAGGTGCAAGGTTGTTAATTTCCCCATTATTGGACAGTTTTGGAACAGTTGGACTTTCTTCCGATTCTCTGCATCGTCTTGATTCTGGAGTTTGTTGTGGCTCTTCTTCAGGTGCAGGCAATGTCGATACAGTAGGCATGACCACATAAAACAAATTTCCTAACACACGAATTGGAAAAAATGAACAACAAATTATGGAAGGGAAAAATTTTAACTCTGCTAAACCTTATGTTCATGCAGTCACCATTTATACTGGTGAGGAGTCATCTGCTCAAAGAGACTCTAATATCTAAGCAAGGGGGCAGTAGACAAGATGGTCGGTCCACTCTGGCCAAAAATGCTGTGAGTATTCAAACCAATGGATTAGCAGATTAGACTGGTCTGAACTATGTTGCATTCAGAGATGTTAATACGGAGGATAACATGGGGGGGTTAGGAGATCCAAAGAGAAGATCTCAAGATGTAAAGGAAGTTAAAAATATATAAATAAATGAGCTAGCTGAATAAGCAAAAGGTTACGAGGCATCACCCTTGATCGTAAACACATTGGTGAAGATTGGTGTATATTCAACTCAAATGACATTTTTTGAGTAACATCTCCGAGGAGACCTCATCTATAACATCACAGTATTGAGAATAACACAATGAAGGTGGGATGACTGATGTTCAGACGCAACACGGGACAATTCTCGCATATCAAGACCTCATGACCACAGAACCTCTTACTAATTCCTTGTGTAGAGGCAGAAGGATGAAAGGAAGTTTCAATCCTTGCCAGACTTTGGTTCTGGTTTTAACATTCAACATGTACCTTAAAATCTCTGGGATGATATAAAAAGGACTAATTGCAATGGTAACAGGACAGTGCCATTACGATAGATTTTCTATTGTTGCAGTTGAGGGTCATAGATAAAATATTTAAGTAATGTAGACGACTCCTCCTAGATCTGTAGTCCATAAAAGAGATAATACACAACCTAGCAGATTAACCCAAGGACAATCTTGAAATATGATGTGTTTCTTTTTGACCCATCAACAAGACAGAGATATTTGTCATGACTCTGGGTTCAAAATGAATGTTATAAAAAAACTTAGGTGACTGGTCACACCCACAAGATCAGCACACGCCTCTCCAATAAAAAAAAAAAAATCTGTCCTAAAAATGGAATGAATGTAAATAGTTTATACAAAATCAAAAAATGCTATTAAAACAAAAAATTGGCAAAACCGAGATATATACTACTGTATGAACTAAAACAGGAACTTCTGTGGATGACCACTTCCTCCAAAAAAAGCCACAATCTCTAATATTAATATACAAAAACTACCCTCATTCAAAATGATTACAAGAGCAATCATCAGGAATACAAAGAAGATACCTAAATATAGTAGATGTAGAAAAACACAGCTGGCTTTTTCCAAAAACTGTGTCACAACTGTTCATAATATGTGTCCTACATAGCAGTATTCTTACGGCCAATAAAGACCTAGAGGTGGCCTGTTTCCTGGTAACTTCCTTGGAAGTTATCCAAGCAACCAGATCCAACATGGTCCACCAGATGCAGCATCTTCTGAAACTTCAGACACCTGTGGTGGACCGGATCTTTGTAGGCCTTTATAGTTGTTTGGACTACCACAAGAAATGAGTATCCTTCAAGTAAGATTTCCACCATGTCAGAAAACGCTAAAATAGGAAAACCCCATTCAGTGCTCCGTCCAACCATTTCAAAATATCAACTACAACATGCAAAACTCCAATAAGAAAACTTGTTCAACCCAATGATTTAAAAGTACCACCTTCAAAATGTTGACCATTACCCAGATGAGGGAAGTTTTACTTGGTTAATAATGTTTAAACATGTGTTTTATTTTTATTTTTTTTAAAGTTTGTAAGAGAAGGGTGATGCCACCAAGAGCGTACAATGATGGTGAGAAGATCTAGCGTTTCATCATCATCATCCTGGTGATTAGGGCGAGCTCCTTGTCTCCTTTCAATTCTTACAACGCAAAAAAGGATTTACCATCTAAAACCGTTCCGCCGCCAGCTTCCTGCAACACTCTTTCTGATTGGCTGCTGTCTGGCAACGGTATGACATCATTACTGCCCACCACCTCAGCTGTGCAGAAGACACCAGAAAAAAAGAGAAAATCAAAAGAAAAAAAAGGAAAGAAAAAAAAAAAAAAGAAATAAAAAGGAAGGGGGAATATGGTAGAAAGACAAAACAAAAAAAAAACTTTAGAAGGTAAAACAGAAAAATCAGCTGAAAGATCGTTAGTGTGCAAATTTGATTGACAATTCTCAGGAGGAATAGTTCATTGTAGACGTTAGTAACCAAGAACCTCTCCCTGCTATGAAATCAATGCCAAAACCAAATGACTAAAGGAATGCTAAAATCCAATATCATCCATTTTCTTCTAATCCTGGAAATTCCTGGAAAATATTTTAAGTTTTCTCTCCTTCTCCTTCCCTGGAACAAGGATACTTCTCATATCTTAGCTTCCTGGACTGTTCCTGTATTGCAGAAAATTTATTTGGTTCTTGACCATTGGTAAGAAGCCTGTGATCACTTATGGCCACTGGGAAGAAGCCTTCGATGCTTCTCGGCCACTGGGAAGAAGCCTTCGATGCTTCTCGGCCACTGGGAAGAAGCCTTCGATGCTTCTCGGCCACTGGGAAGAAGCCTTCGATGCTTCTCGACCACTGGGAAGAAGCCTTCGATGCTTCTCGACCACTGGGAAGAAGCCTTCGATGCTTCTCGACCACTGGGAAGAAGCCTTCGATGCTTTTCGACCACTGGGAAGAAGCCTTCGATGCTTTTTGACCCCTGAGAAGAAGCCTGCGATGCTTTTTGACCACTGGAAGAAGCCTTCAATTCTTCTCGACCACTGGGAAGAAGCCTTCGATGCTTCTCGACCACTGGGAAGAAGCCTTCGATGCTTCTCGACCACTGGGAAGAAGCCTTCGATGCTTCTCGACCACTGGGAAGAAGCCTTCGATGCTTCTCGACCACTGGGAAGAAGCCTTCGATGCTTCTCGACCACTGGGAAGAAGCCTTCGATGCTTCTCGACCACTGGGAAGAAGCCTTCGATGCTTCTCGACCACTGGGAAGAAGCCTTCGATGCTTCTCGACCACTGGGAAGAAGCCTTCGATGCTTCTCGACCACTGGGAAGAAGCCTTCGATGCTTTTTGACCCCTGAGAAGAAGCCTGCGATGCTTTTTGACCACTGGAAGAAGCCTTCAATTCTTCTTGACCACTGGGAAGAAGCCTTCAATGCTTCTTGACAACTGGGAAAAAGCCTTCGATGCTTTTTGACAACTGGGAAAAAGCCTTCGATGCTTTTTGACCCCTGAGAAGAAGCCTTCAATGCTTCTTGACGACTGGAAGAAGCCTTCGATGCCTCTTGACCACTGAGAAGAGGACTGTGATGCTTTTTGATTACTGGAAGTAGCCTATGATGCTTTGTGACCACTGGTAAGAAGTCTGTGATGGTTCAGTAACAGGGCATTAATTAGCAGCAGTGGATGCTTCTAGGGTAATAGACCATGATGTCCAATATTTTAACTCAAGGGTGACTTTTCTATGAGAATCTATTGCCATGAGTGATCTGTTCTACATTTTAATGGGACACAATTTTCCTTTTGATTGAATATGATTAATATTTTAAAAGCTTTAATTTGAATGTTTGCCTTTTTCCCTCCCCTATTACACAATACATGATCAGTTTGACTGATTGTGCATTTGGGTTATCAACAGGGGAAGTTGCTGGAGGATTCTTCTAATTTCAAAAAAATCAACTATAGGAATTCACATTAGATGTTTGGCCTGTCCAACTAAATCCAGTAGTCATTTAAAGAGTAGGGTCAGCTTTCAGTACAACTACATGGACAAAGGAAGAGTCTTCAAGATCATACCTCCAAGTGCTGCAGTAGTGACCACCACACCCGTATTTTGGTGTTGACCTTCTCATTGACCTTCTCATTAAGCTCTATTCTCCTTGTCATATCATGCATCCCCTTTTATCACATAACTGGAGGTTCTGATGAGCTTATCGCCCACTGTCATATTTCTTTATTACTTTGTTCATTTGGCACAGTTTGAAATGAAGGGCAAAGTAGGTTCATCGTAAACCATGACAAGAAGATATTTGACAAAGAACTTTAATCAAAGAAGTTTTAGTTGTTTATTACTCATTAAAATGGTTTCATAGGAAAACCTATATGCATATTTCCCATAATCCCCTAGTGGAGCATCAATGGCTATAAGTTTCCACACGCCTGGAAGGTGGCCTTAATTGGCAAAGTTTCTGTAAGGTGGTCTCTTACTTCCCGACCCTAGTCAAAAAGCCTCTCACTCACCAAACCAGTTTGTAAAACTGTACTTAAGAGATACAAAGACATCCAAACATTTCTGTCTATAGTTGGGAATCTGTTCCTTCTGGAATAGATACACTGGTTTGGCTTTAATGGCATCATGTCATTAGGCTTCGTGAAAGTCATGCTTGATGTTAAGGGGGCTACCTTACAAGGTAGTTAGATAGGCAATGTTTTCCTTATGCCATTTTGAAAAACATATATTTACCTGAATCCCCCAGTGGAGTGTCAATGACTTTAAATCTCTACACGCCTGCAAGGTGGCCTTAATAAGCAAAGTCTCCGTAAGGAGAACTCTTTAATTCTAGACTATAGTTTCACAATTAAAAAAAAAAAGAAATAGAAGATATTTGCTGCCACCTGGTGGTTTCCAATGGCCTTAAATCACCAGACTGTTTACATGCCCAAAATTAATACAAATGAACAATATTCCCACCTAAAATGTGAATACAGGGTTTCAGTGAGACAAGAAGGAGTTTCTCCGTAAGCTGTAGTGCCACCATTAGACAGAGCATGTCAGACATATATAATCTCTACTTATACATGTAATTGTGTATGGAAACAACAATACAGATGGAGTGGACCGTGTTACAAAGATTGCTCACTCAACAGAAGTGCGTTGATGTCGTTGTCAAACTTTATCCCATCTCATATAAAAAGTAAGGATGGAGAATGCCAAGTCTACCAAGATCTGATGGATTCTCCCGGACCCTATGGAGCTACCCAACTATCTCATACTCAAGGATGACATCTGATGAGGGATTACTACCAGTTATAGTGGAAAAATACTGTTGGTCTGTCAACCTACAACCCAAAAGAACCTCTCTGGAGCTAAAGGTAACCAACTTCATCTAAGGAATCCTTTTTTTAGCCATGTGTTCATTTGAAATGAAGGTACAAGCCATTGCTGCTGCAATTTATGGTATTATTAAACTGAAGACTAAAAAGATTTCAATGCTAGCAATGACTGTAAAACATAAAATAGACACTCTTACCTTTTCTCACTACCTTGTACGCTTTATTACTATGGTCCTCGGAAGAAGCATCTGGTGGATCAGTCTGTTCCTCTACTTCAGAGCTTCCTTTCGTGTGACTTTCAACTAGACCCCACACACTCTCCTCTCCAACTCCAGAACCTTGCCGCCTGTGCTGCCGAGTGAGGTCCACCACAGCCCTACCACTTTCTGCAATGCTAGACCTCTGCGATGAAAATTCTGCTCGGTCATCAGTTGATTGCTCTCCATCTAGAGTCTGTAACAGAACATCTGTTGTTGTCTCCCATGGGTGTCCAACCCCACCAGAAACTGAAGGCGTTGGTGTGTGGTCATCTTCTGGTTCAGCCAAAGGAGCAGAATCATATTCTGAATGCTTAGTGGGCAGAAGACTTCGTAGAATAAGTTGCCGAAGATTCTGGACTAAAGGAAAATGAAGTTAAAAAGTTAGCTTCAATTCGTTTGGAAGGCTGATGGTCAGTGGACCTAGAGCCCCTCATAAGAGATCACTAAGCAGAACTTATAGGAGACAATTCTAGAAAAGAAAATAAACTAGTCAGTATCTCACCATCTTCCAGTGCAGATTCTGCCAAGCCCTCACTCACTGATGGCCACTGATAGGCAAGGTAAGTAGGATCAGATGGGTCCTCTGAGCCTCCTCCTGCATCCTCCACTTGAGATGGAAATGGTAACTGTGTGGGGGTCTGTGCTTCATCTTCTTCTAGGCCCTCTGGTTCTTCCAATAGAATATCAGTCTTGTGAGAGTGTCCCAGGAACTCTCCACGATTCTCATCTGCAGGGAAAGGATAGTGGCATTTGATCAGCCAGCTGCAGGACCCACCTGAGATCTTTTAGGGGGGTCCCATTTAGTGTGTAATTTATACATTTTTCATAGTAATATATACAAATTACCGGTAGCGAGTTCTTCACTGTTGGTTCTCATGCTAGCTTCGGACAATAACGTTGGGATACCTGCACTGAACACCGAACTGAAAGATTAAAGGACAGTATTATAAATAAGCCAAGGAAATCTGGGACTACATCAGGCACCAAATCATCCATCAACGATATCAAGATTCTTTAGATTGTTTGACCTTACCTGGCAGAGGTTGTTCTGGAATAAACTAGGTTATGAGTGCTTGGTTTTATTGAAGTAGATGGGTGTCTTGTGGCACTTTTGGCAGCTTCTTCAAGTAGATCTTTCCACCTGTTGAAAATTAAGACAAAATATTGTCATACAAAATCAAAGATTTTAGAAGATGTCACCTAACAGTGTACATAAAGAGTTATATAAAGATTCATATGTAATAATCACCTTTTATGGTGAGACTTACGTATTTTTTTCAGAAGAGGTCAGTGCCACCAACTCATAGATCTGAGGTCCAAGTTCTGATGTGCAAATTATAAAGAAGGCTCTCTTATCTGTCAAAGGGAATTTGATAATAATATAGTATTATATTATAATATGGTATCTAACTCCTAAATTGGTCATACAGTTGAGAGCTACACAACCCAACCTCATCATACACAGTCATGGTCGGCCAAGCATATGTATGTTATTACCTGTGGCTACTGCTCGGACAAGCACAGAGTTGAGCTTGATAACAGGGCTAAATGTTTGCTTGGTATCGGAAGACACCACTGAGGTCTTGCTGTGACACTTGAGCACTAGTTTCTCGTCCTGTTTTTGAAGGAGAACCAGAAGATCTTCCAAGAGGAGAACATGTAGATCTGTAGAGATAGAACAAGGATTGGATAAATTAAAGTTGTGGTTCTTCTGGATACACTAGCTCCAAGGTTTTATGACCAGGTCCTTGGTGATCACCTTCAGTAGGCCAAGTCAACGTCGAAATGATTTCATGGTCAACTTCACTTACCAATTCCCAATATGAGATCATGATCAGGCTAATTACACTCACAAATGACCTACCGATGGTTTTGTCTTTTGTTATCCTCCATGTTAAAGATCCTTCATGGATCATACGCCTTGTTGTCAGGTCCAGGTTCTGTAAAGTAGGAAATATGTTTGCTTATATTATACAAAGCCTCAGCCAATCCATCTACAATGGATCATGCACTTTCTCTTGTCCACCTTAAATTCTGCAGCCAGGGGGTTATTGCTTCTCTCCAGCGAAGTGGTGTCCAAGCGTTTCTGGTATTCTGCCAGCCGATATTCATTCTCTCGCTGCTTGACGGACTCATTCACAAATTTCAAGATGTCTCGACATCTATCCCGACAACGGCACAGCTTCTCATGTTCCGGTGTTCCAGCTGCAAAGCCACACAAAGTATAAGTATGTATGTTTTATATAAAAGGTATCAGCAACTAAGGACTCTCAACTTTCAACATGGGTTTTATATGGGATAAAAGCCAAGTTAATATATCATATCTTTATCTTCTCTTTCTTATCACTTTTATGGGAGATCGTACTTGGTCCTAGCGGGTTGTAGAAAGACTTCCTCCTTCTATAATCGATACAGTTCATCAGTTAATTCCACCCTTTTAGGTCCCCAATACCAACACATGTACCCAAAGCATTATCCATTATCATCATCCCAATGACAACCCAAACTTGGCAAAATTAGGAAGTTGATAAGTTAAAGCACTGATGGCACTCTACCAAAGAAAAAGAAAGCAGAGGATGTAGCACCACCAATGGTGTTGATCAAACCAGGTCTCTACTTTTCACAGATGATGGGACTTTACCCTAAAACTGATTTTTGCAGATGACCTTCTGGTTTGGCCAACACCCTAGTTTTTCCGAGGGCGTGTCTGAAAGGATTGCCACTGATGTATAGGATGACCACCTTCCAATCAGAGTTGCTTGAGTCTCCGTTCATTTCTTGAAAGGGAACCCTTCTGGGTGAATTTAAATTTAGAGAATTTAGTAAAACAGCTAGAGGTCCTTACACACAGGTGGTTTAGTGTCCCAGGCTCGGGATGGCCAGTGATGGGTGCCCAAGATTTAAGAATACTTTTTTTGCCCTAGTTGTTCCTTACCATCTGTGTGTTTGATAATATTCTCCAAAAGTAAAGGGTATTTAGTCAATCTCTGCATCTCAGATACTATGAGATCTTTCAGCTGCAGTCTCCGGCACTGAGGGCTGCTCTCTGCTTCCTGGAATATAGACACCAAGAGGGAGTCAAAAATACTTGGGAGGCCAAAAAGATGATAAGGATGAATGAAGAAATGGAGATCTATAGGAAGTTTGATCTTAGATGTACAGTACCTGCATGAACAGGTTAAACCGGGCTTCTTTGCGCTTTTTGATTTTAATAAGGTCAAGGGCGATAGTCTGGCACGAGCAGAACTTGGCAGTTTCTTGGCACACTTCTTCTCCTGCTGCTCCATCAAACTGAAATAGAGAAGAAATTCATGAGTTTTACCTTCCAAATCAGATATTTGATTAAAATAAGAAGTTCTGCTTAAAAGTTTAGGCTGCTATGGGTAGAATGATCTGTTTCTAATTTTCTGTCCACCAGATTTTCCAGACTATGGTCACAACTCATCATCATAACAAGTCATTGTTAGGTGTCATCAGTGCAGGTGTTATAGTTAGTTTAGCCAACAATACTTACCCGGGACAACATAAGATCACCGACCTCCTTCACAACTGGTCCTTCCTCCCTCACCTTCTTCATCTGTTCTACCAAAAAGTCTGAAAGTAATGGGAGATGGAAGAGCATAAGAAACTACAAGTCTACATTTATTTAAATTTTTTTTGGAGAAGTTCAGTCCTTACTGTGGATTTCAATCAGCTCAGGAAGATTTGGAAAGACAAGCAAAAGTTCTTCAGTGGTCATAAGGTTCTCCTTGCGCATCCTCTGGTAGAATATGTGGTCAAGAACCCGAAGGACCCGAAGATGAGAGGCCTCAGTCATGAACAGTTCTAAGGAGGAGAAAATGGCAATAGTTTAATGAACTGAAGTCACCAACAAGTATGAATATAGTTTGAATGTTCCAGGTACCCACCATGTATCACCTCCTGACGTGCCCTCTCCTTCGCAGTGAGATTCTGAGCCACCTCCCTGCCCACAGTATGTTGCCAGTTCTGGGCATCAAGTTCTGGGTCTGACATATGCCCCAAATCATCTTCCTGTAGGTTGGCCAGCAAGGATTCTCCACTAAATAATATATTTGGAGACTCCATACTTCTATATAAAAATAAAAAATAAAAAAAGAAATGTGAATATATTTGCTGCACTTGGGCCTAGTCAACCCAGTAGAATGATGTAAGTGGAATCAGAGCCATGCAGTTGGTTGACAGAGACACCTGGGTCCCTTAATCTTAATCTCACACAATAGATTACATGGATGAGATGGTTATCTACGTCAAGTTACATTAGCAGACACAAAAAGTTTTTATAACTGTTCACCGTGGCCATAGATGGGCGGGAATGTCATGAGGTTCTGTAAAGATCAGTGAAATAACACAGAGCCTGTATAGGTCTCACAGAATCAAATAAAACACTTTATTCAATTTTTCTCCACCATTAAAAGTTGTAGATGGTGGACTGCATTTTGATTTCTATCATTCCCATCTATATGAAGATCTCCATGTGTAGGGAAATTGTAAGAAATCCCTCCCATTCCGGTTAGAGAATTAGTACCATAGTAGGACTGTCGTTTGGTCAAAACATCTTATTTTAAGATATCGTGTACAGTGATTGGACGAATCAATCAGAAGAAGTAACCCAAAACCATCTCTTACATACCTGCGAGCCATCTTGGGAGTATAGGGTGGTGTTGGATTATCCAGTGACCTATAAAGAAACACAAAGATGGTTGATATACAGTGAGACTTCACCGGTTTTGAGAAGAGCATAATTTTGACAAATTTAATTGGTATTCTCTGACACTAAGGCTACATTCACACTGCCGTATGGGGGATGTATATACGGCCGATATACGTCCCCCATAGACGGCAATGGGCGCACGGCACCCTACGGGAGCGGTACAGTGCAGCACACGTGCAGCACCGTAGCGCTCCGTACCCGGGGAAAAGATAGGACATGTCCTATCTTTTCCCGTAATACGGCGCCGTGCGCTGTATCTTCCTATGGAGAGGGGCGGGGGTGAGCTGCGCTCACCTCCTCCTCCTCTCCCCGTGCACTGCCGTTGCCCGTGTAATCCTTCTTATACCCCCAAACTTTGCCTTGTATGCTTTCATCCTTGTGGGTGGTTGTCCTTCAATACCAGCCCATAAGTGACCATAGAGAATGGTCATATGTTCTAAAATAGCTTCATTTAGCAACCACCTTCCAAAAGTGCTAAATTGTGTAGACTTACAGGAGAAACCCTAAGGCTACATTCACACGATGTATGTCGCTGTACCGTAGTACGGCGGGCATACATCGCCGCTGCAGAGAGGAGCTGGGGATGAGCGTAGCTCACCCCCACCCCTCTCCATAGCTATAAACAGTGCACGGCGCCGTATTACGTAGATAGATAGGACATGTCCTATGTTTCTAAGGGCTACAGAGTGGTACGGTACCGCTCCAGTACAGGGCCGTGAGCCCATAGAACTGTATGGGGGACGTATATATGCCGGCCGTATATACGCCTCCCCACATACATTCGTGTGAATGTAGCCTTGGCAGAGTTTTGGAAAATTTTGTGTCAAAATTGGCGGTGGGACTTTAGAACCCCGATAAGTCCTACAGAGTACATTGCTTTTGACCAGCTTTTTATTGAGTTCAATGAAAGAGGGATTCTTCCATTAGGATCAATTCAAGGTCTTGTTCAAATTTTCCCAACAGTATAGAATGGTCAAGAGTTGAACACACACCCAACCGACCAGCGCCTGCCCAGCAAGCTGAAGCTCACCTTGTAGACAGGCTAGAGGCCGAAGATGATGCTGACTGGTGTAGCCTCGTGGCTTCGGCCGCAGCATCCATGTCCACGTCACTGCGAGAACGAGGAACATTGTCAGCTTTGCGGGATTTCTTCAACTCTTCCCGTCCCTTTAAGCTTTCTGAACGTCCAAGTTTTACTTCTGAACGGGCACTGGAAAGGCAAGAATATGGTGTTGAAAAGTAACTTAATGCATATATAAATTACCTAGAAAACAGATGTAAATTTGACAATTTAAGGTAGATATGCGAGTAGAGGGAGACTCCTCCAGAGATGACCTGCAAAAAAAGAAATTCTATGCAAAAATGTATTCAAACAGTAGATAAAACCATCTTATACAACTATTGATCAAAATAAGTCCCCAAATATAGTTCAATTTATTGCCTTTCAAGATACATGGGCTTTGTGGTATTTTCCACTCATTGTCCTATTTTGACCAATGCATCTATTCCCCACCATCTGGTTTGCCAACAATGTTGCTCCTCAGGGGAGGGACCAGACAGGCCAGGATTCACTCCATAATGTGGCCTACAGCTATTGCAGGGTCTGCTTTTTGGTCATTTACACCGTAAATGCTGGGGCCCTTGGAACCTAATGGCACTTATTTCTAATTTTAAAAAAAAATTCAAAAAGAGAGAATCCAAATGCTAAGTGATGGGTATAAATGAACTTGAAGTACCATCACCAAGCACAAACACTTCCTTATATTAACATTGAGTGATTCGGGCTCACACAATATCCAATAATTCAGGTCATTAATCTTAATCTGTTGTAACCAGACTAATCTAATTATACATTGAGATGAAACCGGCATCCGCTTCCTCCAGGGCATAATTATAAGTTCATTAAAGGATGTACGTGAGCGGAGAGAAACACATCACAAACAGGACGCAGACTATAGGAAGATGACTCAATGGATGTGACCGACACCTCGGCAATGAATTTCAGTCTCAAAATGATGGTAAAATTGGAAGAAATAAATCTTAATGTGACATTCTAAGTGTATTTACCATAAAAATATTATAATTTCTGTATTTAGCATATTAGCAACTCTAAGCGGGGGCGGGCCTTTAGTCTTTTATGACGAGTAGAGGGGCTATAGAGCGACAATCCTTATAAAGAGGTGTATAGTGGGCCCTATAAAGCAAGTTCTACATTCCCTTATGAAAAGAGCATGGAAAATGTAAACTCTAATTACTGGTGGACTTGCCCTTTAAGAAATCTTATCAAAGGAATGCACATACACTTACGTAGGCTCAGCTTCATATAGCAATTTAGGGAAGGTCTTACCTCTTCCACAATTTCCTCTCCAGTCTCTTCTTATCCATCGTTTCAAATAAACCCCTGATATTCCAGCACCCCCACCCCTCACAGACTCCCACGTCTACATTTTAACACCGTATTCCCAAGGTTGTTTTTCCATACGGAGTCAGCGACAGTAGAGGCCTGCTCATCCTCCCTGTGCTTCGTATCAGCTTCCAAGCAAACCCTCTATTGATCCCATCTCCATCCTAATACTAGCAATAAAAATCAATGGTGCAGCAGCCAGGACAGAGCGGACACGCGAGGGCAGGAGGACCGCCCCATCACACAGCAGGCGTCCTGACACCTAAATGACAATGACAATTACCAGCAGGAAAAAAAAATGGATACATCTCTTGCTGGTTTTGCCGTCTCCCAAAGCTGCAGCTAAAAACAGATAGACAGTGGATGGAGCCCGCCATGTCTACACCAAGCCTTATAAAAATAGAGATTGTCTCATGAGCAGAATTAGAGACTCATTGATTTAACCTTTCCGAATAAATGTCACATAGACCAGCAACAGAGCCACTGTCTCCATCTACTGTACAAAAGGTCCACATATGGGGAACGCAAGAGACAACTGCAGGCACGGGGATTCCAAACAAAAAGATCAGCGTGGAGGAAAAAATATTCCCAGTTCTTAATTTATTGTAATAGACTAGAAATAGAAAACAAAAAATATTTTAGCAGTTCTTTAAAAACTTAATTTTTATTGAAATTATGTTTCATATTTTTAATTTAAGGATTTTCATCTTTAATCTATTACAATTTTTCCTCTAGAAGAATCAAGTTCCAGTTGACCCTATGCTATCATCCAATAAGTAAAGCATCCGTTAAGTAAAATAAAATCATGCAAATTATTTATTCGGTTTCTGTATAAGATTTATTAAAACGTGCCTAAAGATTTGTGTAAATTTTTCACACCACGGGAAGGAAATCCCAAAAAATATATATAAAAAAAAAATATATAAAATACATTTGTTAAGGGCCCACGGTAGCAAGAAAAGGCCTTCTTTATTGATCCAAAACATCAACCCCAGAGTAATTTTATTTTTTCAAATACCTAACAATTTTCAGATCAGCAATCATGTCTGGAAAAAAAATCTTCTTTACGTAGTTGCATAACGGTGATGCCCAAAGGTCCTTTAATCTAACTGACCAGTATGGAACATTATGATGTCGAGGTTTACTAGGCCAAAAATTTACTAAAGTCACTATATTTTCCCAAAGAGCTCATCAAGAGACTGGGGATGTGCATGGAGATGTCCGTACAAACATTAGGGTATCGAAAGAACAGGTATGTGGGTCCTGTTGGTCCTTTGTGCTTACAGGAGATTAGCTGCCACCAAAGGTATCTGGCCACACCTCTACCAGTGAGAGGGTCAGGATGAATACGTACCCATCAAACAAGTATGAAGTCAACTTGGAAGTAATAAAGTTCCTCTATTTTAGCAGGATTCCATACATTCTCAGAGTTTATACATCTGGGGGCCACAAGTCAAAAACAGCAACAATGTTCAGTAACAGGAATAAAAAGGGAAAGAAGATCTGAGCCCTCTTTTACTACAATGACAAACCTAAACGCAAAACGATTGGGAAGCTCCTGTTGTTTGTACATTAGGAAGAGGAGACATCTATAAGGTAGCTGCTACAGTCCAAAGCTGAAACCCGAATGCACAAAAAATAAAAACGGCCTTCCTAATTCTCAATCCTCCTAGGATATAAAGTTATTCCCCCTTTTCTTTATGAATTATGGAAGAAAGGGGAAACCAGGACTCAATGTGTAGCATACCATACCATGAAGAAGATATACCCAACCTTACATGGGGCCACCGCTTCTCCTTAAGTTGTTTCCATACCTGTCATTGTCCATCAGGTCATCGGGAAAGCTTCCAGTGGACAACCGTTGCATGCCAAGTTCTTGGAGATCATATTGTTGGTTGTTTTCAAAGTGTTGGATGATATTTCGGACATTCCCAGGCTTGACTGTAGAGAAATGAAAATGCGGGATGTGAAAGATCACTACTCCATAGTCTGTCTGTAGGAGAACATCTTGTGCAGCCATTTTTTAAGTTTGTGAGGTCACCAATTTAGGAAGAAGTTGTAAGAAATGAGAAAGGCAGGAGCCACACAGAGAAGATAGGACACCTAGAGAATCTACGAGACGAGCAGAAAGTGTCTGCAGAAGAAGAAGCTCATGTTAGTGAAATTAGGTCAAACGCTGAAGAGACTACAACCCAATTACTGTTTTATCACATGAGTATATGAGACAGCTGACAGCTGTGCCGAGGCCTGTGCCCTCAATGACTCAATCACAAGATCTCAGACTTCTGCACACAAGTCATTTTCAGGCTTTGTAATCTTTTTACATGATATTTGAAGGGCACATATTTTCACAAAAATTTGAGGCAGACCTGCAAGTGCAAAGCAATACATCATATGAATACTGGAAAATACCGTGTCTTTAGGTGCCTTCAGTTGATCTGAAGACCCAAGTTACCCAAAGCAGTCTTGTTCAAAAACAATATTAGGACACGGAAAGATAAAAAAAAATCTTCCATTGCCTCTCCGAACCTCAAAAACTCTGTTCTCCCTCCAGCCATGAGGTGTCTTCACAACATGTGACCACTGCAGCCAATTACTGGCTGTAGCAGTAACCAATTGACACCAAAGTCACCACCGAGGACGGTGACTGAAAGAGGCCACCAGTGTCATCATATCACCAGATAAAATGGAGATCATTGGGAGACCAAGGAACCCTCGAGGCTGGAGTAAAAAGTTGGCCAAATGAGAGATACAATGAGCAGAGGAAGTATTTTAAACACGTTAAAGTATATGTCCAGTTATTGAATCACAAGATTTTTTTTTAAATTCTACTTGATTACCAATAAATGACATTCACAGGAATGAAACATACTTTTTGGAAAAATAAGACGGAGCTTTGTTGTGCCGATACAGAGCTCCGTGTTCCACACCCGCCCTTCCATGCTGCTCTCCGTTAGCCAGTGATTGACTGATTTATTATGGATCAATAAGGATAAGGGGGACAGCATCGACATGGGAATACACAGGAGAAACGGGGGATCGGTAAAGTTCAAAAAGCAATACTCCCTGGTAAAAGAAATGCAAATTATGCCCGATAATGCACTTTAAATCAATAATCGTGCCATGTATAAAATCTTAAGAGGAGCAAAAACATATTAGTTTAAGAAAAACAGTATCCTTCAAGTGCACAGGAGGCGGACCCAATAAGCCTATGTAATGCCATGGCTTCCTCATGGATTCCTGAATGGCGTGTAACCCCCGCCCCTAATCAACCTGCAGGATAATTTGCATGTCTATAAAGAGAGGATTATCTCATTGCTTTATGGACCCAAAAGTAGGCTTCTGCTCCTATTCAAGTCCCCTACATAATACTATTAGTTTGGGAGACTGTTTACACCCGATGGACTCTTTAATCCAGTTAGATTGTAAACTCTTCAGCGCAAGTTCCTCACCAGCCATACAATACAATCAGGAAAAAAGTGGAGGTAGACAGGAAGGCAAGAAACTGATCAGAAGCTTCATTTCCACTCACTAAAATATTTATGTTATACATACAGACAGGAATTAGTGGGGAAATTGCTTAATTATTAGAGGTAGGGGATGTAGACATTGATAAATGAGGTTTACCTTCACCAGGGGACAGGGGGACATGAAACGCTACAAAAGGAAAAAATGGCGAATTAAATGATTAACAAATGAGCAGCACAGAGGAGGAAAAAGCACACAAGCCTCAAAGAGTGGGGGAGGGGAGCAGCAAAAATTACATCGGATCCTCACCCGAGAACCCACAGGAGATTTATTAGTCACAAATTATTACTAATTAATAACCATAAGTATTATGACAGGAGAAGGGAAGATGGGGGAAGAGTGGTCATAGGGGTCAGCCGAACAATGAATCGAAGGAATGAGGACAACCTCCATATACATTCTGTCCTCCAGTAATTCCATACATTGATCACTGGCTTATAGTTATGCTCAAGCTGATCCTTCTGGTTCCTGACTATAGAGACTTCTAACAAGGGCAAAGCAGAGGAACATTGTTTGGTGTAGGCCCTACTGATGTTTTAGCCAAGCATTGGGCTATTAGGGTTGAAACTGCCCTTTTTTGGGGATATTTAGCTCTATTTTAAAAAGCGTCGTCAACAATTGTAATATATCTACACTCACTATTACTACCTACATCAGATGAGAGGCTAACTGGAGGGTTCTCTGTGTTTAGCCTTTTTTTCCCATTGTGTTACATGAGGTGGGGTCTTCCTGTTCCTTCTTCTCTTTTCCAGCTGCATCAATGATAAGGACCATGGTTCTAGATATGATGGTTTATTTGGTTGTGAGTAAAAACCATTGAAACACTGAAATTCAACATGGCTGATTCCATAACATTGTGACACCAAACACCTTAATTGGTTGGTTGAACTCAAGCAAATCAGGTTTGGCTGAAATTCGGCTAATGGGTATGGGCACCTTAAAGAGATTATCCGGGTTTTAAAAATTTCTTATGGCCGGGTTGGGGCGGGCTATTTAAACATAATAAACATGTACTTACCTGCTCCGGCGCCGCCGATGTCCTGCGCCGCGGTCCCTTCGATCCGCGCCCCTGTTTGTTTACAGGGGCACGGAACCCGCGCACAAGGAGTTTCCAGTCCGCGATGTGGCCGGCTCCTCCCATCCGTCCCTATCTCTCAGCGTTGTAAGCGCTGGGAGATGGTGCGCATGGGAGCTTCTGGCCGACCGGAAGCTCCCTGTGCGCCCTTGTAATGAAACCGGCGCACAGAGAAGAACTGCCGCGGCGCGGGACATCGGCGGCGCCGGACAAGGTAAGTACATGTTTATTATTTTTAAATAGCCCACCCCAGCCTCAGTTATTTTTAAAACCCGGATAACCCCTTTAAGGATAGGCCATCAGTTGTGAAGTCAAGGCATTCCCTTATAAGATACAACATGTGGAATAATATTTCTGATGCTCCAGGAGATGCCTCCGCTCTTCTATACTCACTGCTTTGAGAAGAGCTCTTGGGTTTGCCAATGTATTTAAGAATTGGGTTGCGTTTCTTGTCATCTGCCGATTCTCGGTCTTTATCCTTTTTGGCGTTGCTGTTCTGTAGAAGAAAAAAAAATAGAAGGTGGTCACCAAATGATACAATGACCTGTGTGTATGGTGGCTGATCCACAGATAATTGAACATGTCATCAAGAACCTTCTACACAACAAGAGCTGCAAAGATTAAAGTTGAGAAGATGAAGACCAACCCCTAAATGGTGACCATATGCATTAGTCAAAGGTTCAACCATTGCATTGTTTTCGACAACAAATAATATCGAGATCAGGAAAGACGTTCACCATGTTTAAAGTTTTCATGAGCTGTATTCCCCATAAAATTAGGGTATTAAAGGTCTCCATGCATATAAGATGTAAATTTTTAACCAATTTCAAGAGTTTGCCTAACATCCAATATGTATGGTGCCACCTGCTTCTCCTCTAATAGACCTCTCGGGAGATGAAGATTTGGCGAGTTGGAATGTGTTGGCCAAGTAGACTGTGCAAGTGTATGAGGGTTTCAAGAAGCAACGACTGTGGAATGAATATGTATAGGGGGTCTTGAAGGTAACTGGGCAATGACAGTACAAGACATTTTGGTGGTGGACAACCCAAAGCAGTACAGAGACATGGAATATTCAGTGCCCAGTTTAATATCCATACAGGTTCACGTCATGCGTTTACAAAGGTTACTATTAGAGGTAGTTGCAACATATCACTGGGACCACCACTGGTCTACCAGGGCATGCAGAATTTCGAGCTGTGCCACTGTTGCAGCAAAGCCAAATACTCTATAACCCACCACCGATAAAGCAACATTTAACCCCACCCATAGTCAACCAATAGGTGTCCTTTGACATTTGGGTTACTCTCTCAACTTATTGGCAGTGGAAACATTTTGGGGACTATGGGGCACAGTTACTTACCGGTCCTGTCACGATCCCTGCTGTGCTTTGTCAGACGATAATGGACTTGTGTCTTGCAACACAATTTGAATTTTAAATTCCGCGGTTTGACCGAATCAGTCGTGTCGTCCGATGGCCACGCCCCTCCCCCCCCCGATTTGTGTCACACGAAAGCCGGCTCTGATGCACCAAAATCCGATCGCGTGCGGCAAAAACCCCTGTGCAATTCAGGGCAAATTGGAAATATTCGGGAAACCCTTAGTATATGTTCACCTATATGTGCAGCTGAAGTCGGATGGAGAACATCCAACACATAGTATCATAGTACCACAGTCATTGCTTGACATTCTTGACATTCCAAAGAGAATTTACTTCATTCCACATGGTGTCTTCCAGCAGGGGATTTTCCAGGGTAAAGACAGTCACGAAGGTGACATTCAGTAGATTGGCCCTCTCCTCATCTCCTTCCATCATGACCCCCATGTTACTCCTCAGAGGGCCCACACTTTCACAGAGGGCCCACAATTTGGGATTATTTCTGCTCTCCCTGGCAATATTTCTCTCCGTCTCTATTTTTGCAGCCTTTATCTGCTTTTCACAGGATTTATTTTTCTCTCTATAATCCTGTAACGCTTCATCGCTATCTTCGTGTTTAAGCACCTTAAACGCCTTATCTTTCTCTCTTATTGCTTTCCTTACAAGACTAGTTAGCCACATTGGCTTTTTCTTGTTCCTCTTATGCTTTTTCCCATATGGTATGTGTTTCTCACAATATTTGTGAAAAAGTCACATTTTAGGTGTCCCATCTACAGATCTTTAGGTGTTGAACAAGAAGTATGTTCTGATCATCAATAAGGCCACCAACCAGAGATCTATCAGTCCAAACACAAGCATAGAGAGTCCATTAGTGTATCCAAATCTCCTTGAAACCTATTGATTTTGTAATGCACATATCTGCCACGACTAATGGACTGAAAACGTAAGAACTTTCTTGCCCCTCTGATCAAGACTAACCTCACCCTTTGTTACTTTGGCTATATACGTAATATAGGAGAACACATGTTTAGCCAGCACCTATCCCTCCCGACCACCGGTATATACATACACTCTGCACATGTTTTCATGCTGGGTTATCTTCAATCCAACCTCTCACCATCAGGAGGCCTCCATACACATTAGATGGTTTGCCAGTGTTACAAACATGGCTTCAGAAATATGTGAAGGAGCTTTGAGAGTGGATGACAGCTGGAAAGACTGGGTTATAACCATAAAAATAATATTTTATAAAAATATTTTCCTCTTACCTTTTTAGCTTTGGGGAAGAAGGGCAGCCATTTGTCTTTGTCGGGAATGATCTGAGACTTCTCAGAGACGACAGGACGAAATTCACGGGAACTGATTCCAGCATGGGTCATGTAGGTGCTTAGTGCAAAGGCCATGGGGGAGCTACAAGAAGATATTCTCTCTGTTTTTTAGGTTTTTTTTACAAAAAAGTCAAGTCTATGGCCCTAAACCACACAAACGCTATGAAAATTAAAAATGATAAAAGATAAAGCAACACTTTATTTCTAGTATTTCAGCTTTATTTCCCCCAATAGGGTGAACTGCAATACCAGACACAACCTACAGACAAGAGGGGCGCTGTCTCAGGTTGTTCCAAAAGCAGTGAGGGGACACTGAGCCATTAGATACCCTACTCTACAATAGGCCTCACAATTAATAATTATTGCGTCTGATCTGTTTACTACTCACCTTCTCTCTTCTTCATATTTGGACCTGACAACAGAAATAAATTTGAAAAAAAAATTTAGTTTCCATACATTTAATACTGTGCATGCATCCTCTTCCCCTCTCCTACCCAATAGCTCCATAAAAAAGTCACAAAATGCAGTAAGTAATGACAAACAGCGCACACGGTGGTGACACAGGGTACTGCACAACTTTATATTTCGGAACCTGGAGATGCTCATACTATGGAAGGCAATGACCCGTTCTCAATAGATACAAGTAATACAATAACCACATATAGAGAGACATCACTTACAGAATCTCCCCCAGCTGTGCTATCTGCTTAGCAGCAACCTGACGCTCTCTCTGAGGGTCAAGGTCAAGGTCCAGCAGGTCATTTTCTCCATACAGACTGCCCAGGCCCATAGTCCTCTTTGTCCTGTCAAGAAGATGAGGTTTTTTTTTATCAAACTGTGGAAAGCCTATCCTGTATTATACTCCAGAGCTGCACTCACTATTCTGCTGCTGGTGCAGTCACTGTGTACATACATGACATTACTTATCCTGTACTGATCCTGAGTTACATCCTATATTATACTCCAGAGCTGTACTCATTATTCTGCTGCTGGTGCAGTCACTGTGTACATACATGACATTACTTATCCTGTACTGATCCTGAGTTACATCCTGTATTATACTCCAGAGCTGCACTCACTATTCTGCTGCTGGTGCAGTCACTGTGTACATACATGACATTGCTTATCCTGTACTGATCCTGAGTTACATCCTGTATTATACTCCAGAGCTGCACTCACTATTCTGCTACTGGTGCAGTCACTGTGTACATACATGACATTACTTATCCTGTACTGATCCTGAGTTACATCCTGTATTATACTCCAGAGCTGCACTCACTATTCTGCTGCTGGTGCAGTCACTGTGTACATACATGACATTACTTATCCTGTACTGATCCTGAGTTACATCCTGTATTATACTCCAGAGCTGCACTCACTATTCTGCTACCGGTGCAGTCACTGTGTACATACATGATACTACTTATCCTGTACTGATCCTGAGTTACATCCTGTATTATACTCCAGAGCTGCACTCACTATTCTGCTGCTGGTGCAGTCACTGTGTACATACATGACATTACTTATCCTGTACTGATCCTGAGTTACATCCTGTATTATACTCCAGAGCTGCACTCACTATTCTGCTGCTGGTGTAGTCACTGTGTACATACATGACATTACTTATCCTGT
This sequence comes from Engystomops pustulosus, assembly GCF_040894005.1. NCBI lineage: Eukaryota > Metazoa > Chordata > Amphibia > Anura > Leptodactylidae > Engystomops > Engystomops pustulosus. Next base: position 20,910,789 of record NC_092417.1, read on the forward strand.
ACTGATCCTGAGTTACATCCTGTATTATACTCCAGAGCTGCACTCACTATTCTGCTGCTGGTGCAGTCACTGTGTACATACATGATACTACTTATCCTGTACTGATCCTGAGTTACATCCTGTATTATACTCCAGAGCTGCACTCACTATTCTGCTGCTGGTGCAGTCACTGTGTACATACATGACATTACTTATCCTGTACTGATCCTGAGTTACATCCTGTATTATACTCCAGAGCTGCACTCACTATTCTGCTGCTGGTGCAGTCACTGTGTACATACATGACATTACGTATCCTGTACTGATCCTGAGATACATCCTGTATTATATGCCAGAGCTGCACTCACTATTCTGCTGCTGATGCAGTCACTGTGTACATACATGATATTACTTATCCTGTACTGATCCTGAGTTACATCCTGTATTATACCCCAGAGCTGCACTTACTATTCTGCTGCTGGTGCAGTCACTGTGTACATACATGACATTACTTATCCTGTACTGATCTTGAGTTACATCCTGTATTATATCCCAGAGCTGCACTCACTATTCTGCTGCTGATGCAGTCACTGTGTACATACATGATATTACTTATCCTGTACTGATCCTGAGTTACATCCTGTATTATACTCCAGAGCTGCACTCACTATTCTGCTGCTGGTGCAGTCACTGTGTACATACATGACATTACTTATCCTGTACTGATCCTGAGTTACATCCTGTATTATATCCCAGAGCTGCACTCACTATTCTGCTGCTGGAGTCACTGTGTACATACATGACATTACTTATCCTGTACTGATCCTGAGTTATATCCTGTATTATACCCCAGAGCTGCACTCACTATTCTGCTGCTGGTGCAGTCACTGTGTACATACATGACAATACTTATCCTGTACTGATCCTGAGTTACATCCTGTATTTTACTCCAGAGCTGCACTCACTATTCTGCTGCTGGTGCAGTCACTGTGTACATACATGACATTACTTATCCTGTACTGATCCTTAGTTACATCCTGTAATATACTCCAGAGCTGCAATCACTATTCTGCTGCTGGTGCAGTCACTGTGTACATACATGACATTACTTATCCTGTACTGATCCTGAGTTACATCCTGTATTATACCCCAGAGCTGCACTCCCTATTCTGCTGCTGGTGGTCTAGTCACTCTGTACATACATGACATTACTTATCCTGTACTGATATTGAGTTACATCCTGTATTATGCTCCAGAGCTGCACTCACTATTCTGCTGCTGGTGCAGTCACTGTGTACATACATGACATTACTTATCCTGTACTGATCCTGAGTTACATCCTGTATTATACTGCAGAGCTGCACTCCCTATTCTGCTGCTGGTGCAGTCACTGTGTACATACATGACATTACTTATCCTGTACTGATATTGAGTTACATCCTGTATTATACTCCAGAGCTGCACTCACTATTCTGCTGCTGGTGCAGTCACTGTGTACATACATGACATTACTTATCCTGTATTATACTCCAGAGCTGCAATCACTATTCTGCTGCTGGTGCAGTCACTGTGTACATACATGACATTACTTATCCTGTACTGATCCTGAGTTACATCCTATATTATACCCCAGAGCTGCACTCACTATTCTGCTGCTGGTGCAGTCACTGTGTACATACATGACATTACTTATCCTGTACTGATATTGAGTTACATCCTGTATTATACCCCAGAGCTGCACTCACTATTCTGCTGCGGGTGCAGTCACTGTGTACATACATGACATTACTTATCCTGTACTGATCCTGAGTTACATCCTGTATTATACTGCAGAGCTGCACTCACTATTCTGCTGCTGGTGCAGTCACTGTGTACATACATGACATTACTTATCCTGTACTGATATTGAGTTACATCCTGTATTATACTCCAGAGCTGCACTCCCTATTCTGCTGCTGGTGGTCTAGTCACTCTGTACATACATGACATTACTTATCCTGTACTGATCCTGAGTTACATCCTGTATCATACTCCAGAGCTGCACTCACTATTCTGCACTAGTCTTAAGTATTTCCTATTTTTCAGGTTTTTAGCACTCTGAGAAGTACAGTCTTTACACTGTGATCAGTAGCACTCTACCTGTAGTCTTGTATCTGCTCCTGTATTTCCGGTAACATGGCATCTTGCGCCTCACTCAGCGCACTCCGAACATCCTCAGAACCACGTAAACACGAGTCTAGGCGGTGGGAGAAAAGTTCATTAAAGGGGGGTTTCCTTAGATTAAAATACTGAGTGCCTATCCTTATGATAGGTTAATATATTAGACTGGTGGGGATCCAACACCACCTACCAAGCCAATGAGGTCCATTGGTCACATGGCCTGGTTAACTTAGGATTAGGCTGAAAACACCAAGAACATAACCTAGCAGCCACCACTAGGGGGAGCTCATTGTGTACAGATATACACAATCAATAAGCTTTACACTGATGCATGTACTGACAGCGCCTCCTAGTGGCAAAGGCCTATTTTACAGATTATATTTGATATTTACTACTCACCTATTTCAGCCAAGAGATTCTCAGGAATTTTCACTCTCAAGGGCTAAAAAACACAGGAGAACGGATCATGGATTGAGCTTCCAAAAAGTTCACGCAATGTAAAGACTGTTTGGGTCAAGGGCTTTGAAGAGGATATGGACTGTGATGTATCCAGTTATTAGGATATGGACAGCTGTGCTCTTTGGCCTGTGCATGAAACTGCCCACAGTTCCTCCCCACTGCTCTGAGTAAAAGCTGTAGCAAGTTTATGATTAAAAACTTCAGCACTCACTTAGAACAAAGAGGAGGGGCTGTAGTGCAGTTCAGTGCAGAGAGCTAAGAGCACAGCAGTGTGAGGACAGGCCATCAGTGACCTGAAATATTAATTCACAACCATTCCACCATCACTTACTGCGCTCTTATCCAAGAAGATGTTCCACACGTCCTTCCCCAAAGAGCAGGCGTCGCGAGCACTGAGCTGCTGGCAGACTTCAGCGCACAGATAGAAGAGCTGGGAAATTACAAAGCAACAACATTTACTGACTGCCAATATCAACTGGATCGAACACAGAGGACATGATAATTATGGGGATATTACACTTAATCGTAGAGATTTTCTTCTTCCGGCAAATCACATTATCTGCTCAGATTTTAGGAAATCCGCTTGTCATTGAATGGAAAACATCATATACTTCCAGATATTAAGCAGCAGTCTGGATCACATGAACAGAACTTCTAAGTGATATAAATATTGAATATTTCCATTCACTGACAGATATTTAAAGGGAACCTGTCACCAGGGACCTCATTTGCACTAAAGACAGGTTGCAGAAGCCCATCACACGTACAGTGTAAATCTGCCTGTCTTTTGTAAGCATTTGCATTACAATATAGTTGTGTGTTATAACTTAGCTTGCACCCTGACAGAGTCCTCTGTGTAGTCACAGGGGTTGGGCTCTGGTTTGGCTGCATTTAAAAAAACAACACATGACTTGTCTGTACTGCGGACTCCTCAGCTCTCAGCCCCGACCTTTGTGCTCCTGTACAGTCCCTCCCTCCTGCTCCTGCACAGCCCCTCCCTCCTGCACAGAGCTCATAGCCTGGTGAGATGACATCAGTGGGAGAGGGAGGAGCTGTACAGGAGCACAAAGGTAACACACAATTATATTGTGATGCAAATGCTTAGAAAAGGCAGAAAGATATATTTGCACTGCATGTGTAATAAGCTCTTGCAACCTGTCTTTAGTGAAAATGAGGTCCCTGGTGACAGGTTCCCTTTAAACCCAACAGATAGAACTAACAGATATTAGCTGTAATCTGCTGTGTTCAGTTTCTCTACAGCACCCCCAGTCCTAGTTAAACTCAAGGGGCTGTCCATGTAATGCAGAGACCTCCAGAGCCAAAGATGGTTCTCTGGAGCGATCAGGATCCAGCAAGCAGAGATATTGCAAATTCTGAGGATTTATTATAAACTTAAACCATCCAGATATCTCCATTTGACCAACAGACAAGCCTTACCAGGGGATTGGGATCGGCTTGTGAAAAGATGTATCTCAGGAACACCCCCATGTGGGCCGGCCGAGCTTTCAGTTTGTCCAAATCTTGGAATAGACCATCACACTGCAGAAGAGAAATAATGATTGAAAACTAAAACCTAGCACTGTCTTTACCATAAGGATGGATCTCTGTAGTGCAACACCATCCGTACTATGGGACCAAGGAATTTTACTGTTCCATTGACTTCTACAGGAATTCTGACACCCAAAAGTCCCACTTGTGTGAAGTAGGCCAGGAGCAACTGTTCTGTGTATCATGGTGGGTCTTGGCTGTCGGAGACCCAATATCATACAAGTATCTCCTATCCAGTGGATTCCAGTGGTGTCTATCTGGTATCATCATTAAGATAAGTATCGCATCTTTCAAACTGCATCAGGACTGTGGTTCGGTGAGCTACACAACCGGGGATAGAGGCAATTTAAAACATAGTTAGGAAATGGATCTTCATCTACATTTCCTCTATCTTTAGCTGCTCGTATCTCTTGTTTTTTATTTTTATCTCAAAACCATACCTTTTAAAAGATTCTTATCTTTACAATGACACCAGAAGTATGCTTCTAACTGCTATAGAGCCCAAGATATAGGCCTTTGAAGTGACATTTTCCCTAATGCCTATAAAAGTGACTCATCGCCGGCAAAAAATTTACTGTTTTCAGCTCATTTGCATATTACTTCAGAGGAGTCTTCTAAATAGGTAAACAGTCGAGTGTAAAATCTGTTGACGGGTTCCCTTTAAAGTGAAAACTCCCCCTAGGACCCAACCTCTTACAACCTTATGCAACATAAAATTTAATTACCTCAGAGATGTCATAGCCATGGTCATAATCGTCTTCAGGACATATGATCACAGGCCGGGAACTGTCCACCTTCAAAATTAAGACATAGTCACTCAGAACCTCTATATATACTATATATACTAAAATAGACCAGTAGTGGATTAGAATATAGGCAGTTTGGGCGGTAGCCCGGGGCTTAAGCCTTCTAGGGGGCCCATGGCCACCCAAACCAATCACTAAATTCTATACTGAGAAGGACCTTCACCCATAAATTCTGGACCTGTAGGGGCTATAATATTCATACAGCCTAAGGCCCATGGTAGTCATAATCCGGCCCCAAAATAGACTGTGATATGCGTAGAGAAGATTTCTGTACCTGTTCTTGGATCAGTGCCGTGTCAGAGCCTTGCCGTCGGTGCTGGAAGATTTTTGTAGAGATGACCGGAGAGGTATGAGAGCTGTCCAACCCAAAATCAGACAAGAGGGAATTCCTGTTCATGGAATACTGAAGAAAAATATTTGTGAGATTATTTAAGACCTGAGCCAACAGGATGGCAAAGCCAAAGAATATAGAAAGCATATGAGCCTAATGGTCTAACACAATAAGACAACGAGGTAAGAAAAACCTCTATATCCTCAAGGACATCAATATTGCTATGGAGGTCCAACCTCCTGGACCCATAAGTTGGTTCTGTGTAATTGACTCAGTTCCGGAGACCCGAGCCTCCCCTAACATGCAAAGAAAACATAGACTATAATTGAAGTCCAAGATGGCTTATCAATGCCAAAAATTTGCCTCCTCGTGGGCGGGTCCGAGGAGCTCATCCAGATGTTTGATGGACCTGCCAATGAGGAGCCGAACTTTCATAGAAATCTGATGCCGAACTAACAGCAAAATCAAATTCCATCAAAGAAAATACTTCTTCCTCCAATTATCAGGCTCATTTCCTCTATCACCTCTCTGCTAAGTCTATGGAAAGGGGACTGACCGGGATCTGAATTATAGAGGGGAGACACCGGCACAGCCAGAGACTGCTGGGGGTAGTGGTAAGTTTCTATCTCACCCCAAGTGCTGTATTCATACCAATACATGTCAGTACCGCTCTATAATGTCCCACATAGAAATAAACTATACAGAAAGTAATAGACAAATCTCTTCTATAGTTACAGATGTGTGTCATGCCCCTAGTTGTGAGTTTTCCCCTGGACTGGCTGTACTAACCTCGCTAAGTGATGGGATCCTTTCGGTGCCAGAATCTAGGCCGCTGTCAGCATCCTGTGAATCCATGGATAAACGACCTATAAATCAGCCAGAATCAGAGTTAACAGGTGATTGGAAGTCACATTTAAAGGAATTTTAAAGGAAACAATTTAAAAGGTTAAATAAATTTACAGCTTGTATAAGTTATAGGACATATGATAAAATAAAAAGTTCATGTTCGATTTTTCCTTAAAACGATATAAAAATAGTGACTTCTGTTACGTGCAGTACCACTTTTCACCACAACCAGCATTAAAGACTTTCCTTAAAGTCCAATGCAACAGCGCCCCCACCAACACGTTTCCTTTCAATCCCTGCATTTCTTATACTATTTACTTACATTTTCTTTTATATCACATCATTACATGACTACTTACCTTCTATTACTTTATATCCTATGGAGCTACAGTCACTGTATGAACGCAGAATATCCTAGAAAAATAAAATGTATATAAGCCAAATTAGTAATGGACTTAAAAAGGAGCAGATAATGCAAGGCTGCTATGAATTACATGGAATAATTTTGGCTATTATTGCCACCACTAGGGGGAGCTCACTGCATGAAGATTTACCAGTCAATATAATGTAATTAAAAGAGATCTGTATTTATTAAGCTCCACTTGTGTTTAATATATGTAGTCACATTTTTTTCAATACAGGCGATTGGAAGCACCAATAAGCATAACAAGAGACCGCCTTTAAGAGGGTCATAAATAGTGTTAACATGCAAAAGTTATACTTGGTTTCTCACTGTCTGATGTGGGTTGCACTTACTGCAGGTCCAGCAGTTTCCTGACGTATCTTAAGTTGCAGTTGATGGACTCTTCTTCGGGCTCCTTCTATTTGTTCCTGCAGACTGGGGTTCGGGGTTCGGTTATAAACTTCACAGAGAGCCTGTAAAAAATAGAACTAGTTGAACTAACAAAGTACTGGAAAGTTCTGCTGATGAATCAGTGACTGGCCCAGTCGGTTCTGCAGAGTCACTCAAGGCTAAAGAATACTTCATTGCTTTATGATGGATGGGGACATGACCTATGGGACCAGCATTGATCCAGAAACCTCAAGTCAATTCCTGACCCTGTCACAACAAAACCCATAAGGTCCAAGACAAAGAACTTCTATGTTGGCGTCCCAATGATGCCCACCAGCAAACAGATCACCTGTCATGTGGATAATGGAACATCCCTTGAAAGGTTCTAGCTCGTGTCTCTCACAAATCGCTTTAAAAAAAATACTAGTCAACATGCTCAAGAGACTTGGGATCGACTCATCTTGTCCATCACCGGAAGCCAGTTTCATGGTCGTGTCAAGACAAAACCCATGAGGTCCAAGACAAAGATGGTAGTCTCAATGATGTCCACCAGCAACCACCTGTCCTGAGGATGGTAGAACATTCCTTCAAAAGGTTTTAGATCATATGTCCCAAAAATTCCATTAAAAAATACTAGTCAACGGGTGGGGAGACTTCGGCCCAACTGAACTGGTCCACCACTGGAAGATCCTTTATTGAATCTAGTATTATGAACCCATTAGATCCAAGACAATAACAAAGAATCTCTATATGGGAGTCCCAATGATTCCTACCAGCGACCAGATACTTATCACATGTCTTGAGGATGGTGGGTTATCCCTCCAAGGGTTCTAACTCATGGCTCCCACAAAAAACTCTAACCAAACCACTAATAAACTCATGCAAGAGACTTGAGTCCAACTCAACTGTTCCACCACCAGAAGATCATATGGTAGGTCATCGCTTCAAGGATTCTAGCTCATGGCTCCCACAAAAAAAAAAGAGACTTGGGTTCAACAACTGTTCCACCACCAGAAGATCCTCTGGCGAACCCAGTTTCATGGCCCTCTCACCACAAAACACATTAGGTCCAAGACAAAGAAGGTTGAAGTCCTAAAGATTCCCACCAGAAACCAGATACTGGGACATCCCTTTAAGGATTGTAGCTCATATCTCCAACAAAAAGGATTAAGCCTGGTGATTGGCCCTACCTGGAGCTCGGTCTCTTCTTGCTTCAGCATGTTGCGTAGGATCTGGGTTGCGTGCTTCTGAACCTCAGGATCCTGGACAAATGTAAAACAAAATGTGAAAATTTTTAAAGACAAGTACAAAAATAAAAAATATATGTAGGCCCAGGCTACTAATATGTTGTCATTGGTAATGCCAGGGCATAAATCGTCAGATTCTGTGTATCTGTTGTATCGTAGCCATTATCAATGGTCTAAAATTGTCCTACTCACCATGTATATAAGACACCAAAACATTTAGATATTTAGTATTATTTTTTAATTATTCAAAGAAAAATTACATAAAACATGAAATTCTCTCCATCTTTACTTGATTTGTCAGTCATTACCTGTAGTGGTTTAGGTCCTGTGATACGTTGGGGAGGCGGCAGGGGAGGGGGAGGTGGCACCGGAGAAGACATATTCCTGGGGGAGGCTGAAGAGCTAAGATCATGTGCAGACATGGTTGAGGAAGGTGGAGGAGAACCGAGGAGGGTGAGCGCAACGTATGTTCCAGCTGTTCCAACAAGAAGAAATTAAAGGGATATTCCTATAACTTTAGCAGAGAACACGACGTGTAGTACATGACGAAATAAACCTCACACATGGTCTGAAGGACCTCTGGTTGCAAGGATGTCTACCAAATCTCTCGGTCCCTAGTGGACTAGAAGCTGTGACCACACATCTATAGTTCATTTGATCATTCAGCCAATCATTGGCCTCAGCTGTTCTTTTACACAGAACCGATGAGACCAGTGAATGGCTGAGCGTTGTCATCACAAGAGAAGAAGACAGAGAGAAAGGAGCTGGATCCACAACAGCCAATCAGATACTGGTTTAACAAATTGTCCCACCTCCAAGCAAAAGCTGAGCTGTGGACGTGTCCATGACTATGGTCCATAGATAGGGCAGGTTTCACGACCAAAACTTGGCAGTGTGAACTGAGCCTTAGATTCTGAAACTAATCCAGAACACTTACAAAATGTGGAATTCTGGAAATATTCACAGAGGGTAAGTACTCACATTTGATGAGCTTCACCACCTCGATGTGAGAGCTATTGGCGACCAACGTGCCATTAACCTGCCGAGAAATGACAAATATATGAAATATAATGCTAAGAAGCCCTCAGACTGTATCACACATCAGAGGTTTAGATACACTTCTGCAAAGACTTGTATCAGGGGTGCACCAGCCATGAGGACAGTTGAGCCTCTTACCTCAGGCAGCCACACTTGCAGCAAGATGGGGGAGCAGCATTAGGGACGCAGTCACCTTAAAAGTAGTGTCTCTCCACACCCAATGTGGGATGCTGCAGGGAAAACGCTCTTACTAAACAAATATTGGGGCACATTTACTTACCCTTCCGGAGGAGTTCACAGAAAGTGCGTTGTCCGACGATAATGTACTCTGCCGCGATTCACTAAGATTGCGCGCCCGATATCCTGCATGTGTCGCTTCCCTGCTTGGGTCCCCCCGGTGTTCACCTTGTTCTTCCTGGTGCATGTAAGTGCGTTGTCTTGCGACACAATTTGAATGTTAAATCCCGAGCTCAGTCCGAATCCGTCAGAACGTCCGACGGTCCTCACCTCGATTTCTGTCGCACGGAAGCAGCACAGCCGTGCCACAATCTGATCGCCACAATCTCCTGTTAAATACCTGTCACAGCTGAACAAAACCCGAAAGTTCGATGAAACTGCGGCCGCAGACCCTTAGTAAGTAAGCCCCACTGTGTTCTACAACTACTGGATGGGGTGGACTGTGGTGCAGTTCTAGCGGTCGCCTCAGGTAGCAGACAGTTAAAGGGGTCGTCCACTTTCAGCAAATAATTGATGTGGTTTGTGTAATGAAAAGTTATACAATTTTCCAATATACTTTCTGTATCAATTCCTCATGGTTTTCTAGATCTCTGCTTGCTGTCCTGCTACAGAAGGCGTCTCTGTTTGCTTCCAGTGGACAGAAATCTGTCCATGCTCACACCGGTGCACGGCTCATTATCATCACCGAGAGTAATCAGAGCCGAGTAATATAACGAGCACCTGCCTGTCCATCACATGACCATAGTCAAATTTCCATCCACTGGAGGTAAGCATAGAAGCTTTCTATAGCAGGACAGCAAGCAGAGATCTAGAACATCATGAAGACTTGATACAGAAAGTAGATTGAAAAATTGTATCATTTTTCTTACACAAATAATAGCAATTACTTGCTGAAAGTGGACAACCCCTTTAAGGGTCACCGCTGACTTGGATACATCAGCTCAATGTAGAGGACATGATAGGAGTAGTAGTACGGTTTACAAAGCCACCCAATGGACTGACCTTCACAATGCGATCACCCTCCTGTACTCCAGCCCGCATGGCCGCACCACCTGGAAGGTAACAAAAATACAGAATTTTACATCCTTATTAGCCCTAAATTATGAGGGTTTGATGATGTTTCTGTCATGAGCTGCAGTACCATCTGTAACCTGTAGACAAGGGTGGCGCTATTTTCAAGGGTTTCAATACAACCCCTGGAGGATTACAGCTACTGGACACCCTGATGCCAGGTGACCGCTGCTCTTCCATGTTCACGTCATGGTAAGCGTCATGTGACCCTCATACACAAAAAAGCTCAATAACGCTCATTATGAGGCCATGAAAGACGCACTTGTCTCATATCATCACAATGTTACGGACAGTTCAGATAACCCGACCTCCTCATGGGAAGTAATAGAAGAGGGCAGAAGACCCCCGGGGAAAGGGAAGGGGGGGGACAATCCTAGATTTATAAGTACATATTATGGAAACATAAAAAGAATATTAAATAATATAACATAAAATAATACATAAAACACAGTATTAATAATAACAAAAATCTATAAACCTAAATTGTATGGTATAAAAATGAAACATTATAACACCTAATCACACGTGACCTCTCACCTGGGCGCACGGACTGGACCAGGACAATTCTGTCCCCGCTGACCGTGAACCCAAATCCATTCTGATCCCTCTGAACAACCACACAGCGCTGGACCAAGCCTACAGGGATGGAAAATAGGAGGGTTTTATTTTATATTACTTTTTAAAATTTTAATACACGTAGACTCGGTGATAGAGTATATATTATAGCAGCGATTTATAAACTGAAAAATATACTATAGAAAATATACGGAAATATAGTAATATATAAATGGAAGAAATATACATGGATCCAGCACACAAATAAAATGTGTAAAGCAAATAATAAAATATAAAATACTACCATGTAAAAAATATTTATACAAAATAGAATCAAAATAAAATATATAAAATATACTTAAAGGGGTTTTCCCACAAATACCAGCGCTCGGCGATCTCCTTCAGCTGTGGGAATCTTCTTATATTTGTTATCCATGGCCTCCTTCCTTCTAAAATCAACTTCTAAAATTGTGCTAATGAGCCAGAATGGCTACTGGGGGGTGTTACCAGAGCCTTTCCATGCTGCAGCTTCACAGGCTGTTACACTGTCTCTCTCCCCCCCCCCCCCCCCCCCCCCCCCCAGCTTCCTAATGTAATCTCAATGCAGCGGAAGTTTCAGTACACAGTGAACAAGTGAAATGCTCTGCACAGTGTAACTGCCTGTGAATCTGCACCACAGAGGGGCTCTAGTACACCCGCCAGTAGCCCTTCTAGCTCATTAGCATAATTTTAAAAGGTGAGAAAGAAGGAAGCGAAGAATATAAGATTATCACAGTCACTGTGCCAAGGTTCATCATGATGGATTTGGAGGACAGATTTTCTTTGCATACATACAATCATGTCGCTAATACATCCTAATATAATATATAACAGTCATATAAAATTAAACAACGCTAAAATAAAATTATGATCTAAGGAGTTAAAATATAAAGAGATATAATACAACACAATGTAATACAATACTGACATCTAATAACAAATATATTTGCGTAAAAAAAATAATAATTATAATTCGGAAAAAAAAATCTACACAAAAAACTAAATTGTAAAATGATATAAAAAATATATTTAATATAATATAAAGCAATATAATACGCTATATACATATAAAAGTAGAACAAATAAAATACGATAATTTAAAATCAAAAGATTGAATGAGACTTTGCACTTTATAGGATATTAATTATCTTTATATAGCGCCATCATATTCTGCAGCGCTGTACACATCATGGGGGACAAGTACAAATAAAATAAGACATTACAGAGGAATAACATGAAATAATAACATGAAACAAGAGCTTGCAGTCTGAGGGATGACCACAGGGGGGAGCCGTCATCCTCTTCCTGTACAGGATACGGTATAACTAAGGTCACATGACCGGCTCACTGCCAAGGTTGCAGAAATCTTTGGCGCAGGCTCAGGTTTAGATAACGGCAGGAGCGGTGATAACATAACAGGTTAAACAACCGCAGATTAACTATGGAGGAGCGGCTGTATTACAAGGCAAGTAACTCTCCAATGCACTTAAAGGGGTTGTAAAAAAAATGGCTGCGGTCTTCAAAAACAGCGCCACTCCTGACCATGGTAGTGTGTGGTATTGCAGTGAAGCTCCATTCACCTCTATACTATACAGCTTAGCAGCAATACCAGGACTAACCATGATCAGGTGTGGCGCTGTTTTGCAAGAAAGAAGACATGATTTTTTTTTTTTTTACTTCCGGACAACCACTTTATAGGTTTTAAATTTTGTAGAAATCCCCAGAAGGGTCAGCATTTGAAGCAAAATTTAAGGAAATTATATACTTTCCCCTCCAAAGAGCATCCCTCATGACATGGTTATAGCCTATAGGACACAAGATGCCAGAGCCAATCCCTGGCCTCAGCAGTCAAGATCGAAGCAAGCGATTGGTCCACAGGTCATGTGCTCAATGACATCACCGGAGATAGCCGTTAGGTGCAGAAGTGACGGGGAGAGGCCGTTGGCCACAGGAGCCGGGGCCTCACTCCGGTAAGGGGCAAGTAAACAATTTCCTTAAATTTTCCCTTCAGATGCTGAGGCCGACTGGGATTTTCTGCAGAGAACGAAAACCCCCAAATAAAAAAATGTTTTTCAGGGTGTGCTGCCAAGTAATGTCACCCAAGACTCTAAGTATTTGGGAAAAACGTAATGGTAGGATGTTACGGTCTCGGGTCGATCTGATTGGACATGGTATATAGAGTTTACAGTGACACGCCCCCAAATAAGCCACACCTACTTGTCGATTTTCACATATATTGCCATATACGTTATCCTTAGTCATGTTACAAGGCTTCTTAAAGGGTCGGTCATTGATTTGTTGTGTAGTTTCCATTCTAGGTGGCACATGAAAGTCCGTCCTTCTCTGTCCGGAAGTTACGCATCATAATTTATAAGACACAGTCTCCTTAATGTTGCTTATAACTCCCAGTCATCAGAAAAATATAGCAATAAATAGGGACTCTTATCGATTAATTACTTCAACAAAGCGGAAATGTTCCGCGGTTACCTGTAGACTCGCTGTAGTCCGCAGATTGGCGCTGGTGCCCCGGTGACTTTCGTTCTGATGCCCCGTCGCTGACGGATGACAGGCTGCTCAACCTGCCAGAGATAGGAGAAAATCATTAGTATATTGTCAGGGATCGTTACTGGCCAATATACAGATGCTCATATACGATACATACTGCCCACCAACCAATTGGGTCACACCTATATTAAGCGGGGGTTGTCTTACTGCTAAGACTCCGCCTTCTCATTCAAGATGAACGGCTATTGTTGGTGGGAACCATTTGATATGTGACAAGTTTTCCTGCAGTGACTTATTGGGCAACGCTCACTGGCAGGGGAAGGGGGTGTAGGTTCTGACAGCGGAACTGGCCCAAACCTCTTTTTCTTTCTTATCCAAAAAAGAGGCCACGCAGAACCAAAATAACTATGAACTGGACTGTGATATATTACAGCTTCTTTCTCAGCCTCTTATACATTCTCCATGTCCCAGTCCCCACATTTAGTTATACATTAACAAAAAGTTGTCCTGAATATGGAAGAGGGTGCGACTGTTTAATACAAAACCCAGTAATGACCACAACTAAATTGAGACAAGTTTTACAGTAAAAGGCTAAACCCCAATGTAGCATCATAGGGTTAAAAACTGGCTTTAGATAGTAGATAAAATCCATATTGTCGCCACTTTCCTCAAGGTCTTTGTCCATTATTAGGCTCCATTTCACCGGCGCAGTTGGAATTTTTTCTCTTGTCCCCACCGTTCCCAAGCTATCAATGGTTTTAATTTTAGGACCCAACATGCTAATTTGGAGATCTACAGTCAAAAATTTTCAGTGGATTAGTGAAGCACAGTCTAGGAATACCGTATTTTCCGGGCCATTAGGCGCACCGGAATATAAGGCGCAACAGTCCGATGCGCCTTATATATGTAATAATTCCATATATAAGGCGCATCGGACTATAAGGCGCAGGGTCGGGGGCGTGGCGGAGGTCCGGGGGCGGAGACCCGACGGGACACGACGCCGAGAAGAGACGTGGAACGCGGGGAAGGTGAGCGGGGAAGGTGAGGGGGAGGTGGAGAATGGAATACTTACATAGGTCCCCGCTACTGGAGACGGCAGATCTCCAGCGGGAACTGCAGACCACGCGGCAGAAGTTGTTCGTGCCGCGTGGTCTGCAGTTCATAGTATCATAGTATATAAGGCTGGAAGGAGACGCAAGTCCATCAAGTCCAACCTTCAAGAATTAAATAAATGTTTTATCCCCATAACCCGTGATATTTTTTCTCTCCAGAAAGTCATCCAGGCCTCTCTTGAACATGTACATAGAGTCGGCCATAACAACCTCCTGCGGCAGAGAGTTCCATAGTCTCACTGCTCTTACAGTAAAGAACCTTTGTCTATGGTGATGGTAGAACCCCCTCTCCTCTAGGTGTAGAGGATGTCCCCTTGTCCTGGTCACAGGCCTAGGTATAAAAAGATCTTTGGAGAGATCCTTGTACTGTCCGTTCAGGTATTTGTACATTGTAATGAGGTCTCCCCTCAGTCGTCTTTTTTCTAAACTGAATAATCCCAAATTTTGTAATCTGTCAGTGTATTCTAATCCCCCCATTCCCCTAATAATCCTGGTTGCTCTCCTTTGCACCCGTTCCAGCTCTATTATATCCTTTTTATACACTGGTGCCCAAAACTGTACACAATATTCCATGTGTGGTCTGACCAGGGATTTGTATAAGGGCAGAACTATGTCTTTATCATGAGAATCTATTCCTCTCTTGATACATCCCATTATTTTATTTGCTTTAGCAGCAGCCGCCTGGCTCTGGTCACTAAAATTAAGTTTACCATCCACCAATACGCCCAAGTCCTTTTCAGCTTCAGTTTTACTAAGTAATTGACCGTTTAGAACATAATTATACTTTTTGTTTCCATGGCCCAAGTGCATAACTTTACATTTATCTACATTAAACCTCATCAACCATTTCTCTGCCCATCCCTCAAGCTTCCACAAATCCCTCTGTAATGCTAAACTATCAACCTCAGTATTTATTACTTTACACAGCTTAGTATCATCTGCAAATATTGAAACTTGACTGTGTAAACCCACTACAAGGTCATTAATAAAAATATTAAAAAGAAGTGGCCCCAATACTGACCCCTGTGGCACTCCACTGGTAACATCAACCCAATCTGAGAATGTGCCATTAATGACCACCCTCTGTTTTCTATCACTAAGCCAATTACTTACCCAGATACACAGATTTTCCCCTATTCCCAGCAGTCTCATTTTATATACCAACCTTTTATGTGGCACGGTGTCAAATGCCTTTGAGAAGTCCAGATATACAACATCCACAGCGTCCCCCAGATCCAGTCTTGAACTTACCTCCTCGTAGAAACCAATCAGATTAGTCTGACAGGACCGATCTCTCATAAACCCATGCTGACGCTGGGTTATAAGGTTGTGCACAGTGAGATACTCCAGGATAGCATCTCTAATAAACCCCTCAAATATTTTCCCCACCACAGCAGTTAGACTTACGGGTCTGTAGTTTCCAGGATCGCTATTTGATCCTTTTTTGTATATTGGTACCACATTTGCTATGCGCCATTCCTGTGGAACATAACCAGTCCTCAGTGAATCTTCAAATATTAAAAATAACGGTCTGTCTATCACGGTACATAATTCATGCAGAACCCGGGGGTGTATGCCATCTGGCCCAGGTGATTTATCTATCTTAGTGGTTGCGAGGCGGCGCCGTACCTCTTCCTGGGTTAAACTGTTGACATTATAAAAAGAATTTACATTATTCCTCATTGTGTCTTCCACCAGGGGATTTTCCTGGGTAAAGACAGTTGAGAAGGCGACATTCAGTAGATTGGCCCTTTCCTCATCTCCTTCCACCATGACCCCCATGTTATTTCTAAGGGGACCCACACTCTCTGTTTTTAGTTTCTTATCATTTATATACTTGAAAAATAATTTGGGATTATTTTTGCTCTCCCTGGCAATATTTCTCTCAGTCTCTATTTTTGCGGCCTTTATCTGCTTTTTACAGGATTTATTTTTCTCTCTATAATGCTGTAATGCCTCATCACTACCTTCACGTTTTAGCACCTTAAATGCTTTATCTTTCTCGCTTATTGCTTTCCTTACAAGACTAGTTAGAGACATAGGCTTTTTCTTGTTCCTCTTATGCTTTTTCCCATAAGGTATGTGTTTCTCACAGGACTTTTTCAGAATATATGAGAAAAAGTCCCATTTTTGGGGGGGGCTTTTGTCTTTGAGAGCATTATCCCAGTCTATGCCTTTAAGGTCTTCCCTTAGTTGCTGAAAATTTGCCCTCCTGAAGTTTAGAGTGTTGGTTGCCCCTTCACTAACGCTCTTAGTAAAGCGTAATACAAAATCAATGATATTATGATCACTATTCCCCAGGTTCCCCCCAACCTGTAGTTTTGATATCCTATCAGGTCTGTTGGTAAGGATAAGGTCCAGCAGTGCCCCCCCTCTTGTTGGCTCCAGGACTAGTTGCGACAGGTAATTGTCTTTTGTTGTTGACAAGAACCTGCTACCTTTGAAGGACCTGCAGGTTTCTGCCCCCCAGTCAATATCTGGGTAATTGAAGTCCCCCATGATAAGTACTTCACCATGCTTTGAAGCCGCATCCATTTCACTTATCAGCATTTCCTCTGCTGCCTCCATTATATTTGGAGCCTTATAACAGACCCCTAGTAATATTTTATTATTCTTTTTCCCTCCTCTTATCTCCACCCATAGGGACTCCACATTTGCGTTACTGATGTCATCTCGCAGGACGGGCTTGAGGCAAGAATTCACATATAAACAAACCCCTCCCCCTTTTTTATTTATACGATCCTTTCTAAAAAGACTATAACCATCTATAGTAACAGCCCTGTCATAGCTACTGTCCAGCCATGTCTCGCTGATACCCACTATATCATATTTCCGTTCCAACATCAAGAGTTCCAGTTCCTCCATTTTGTTTGTGAGGCTTCTGGCATTTGTGTACATACACTTTATATGGTTTTCCCTGTCCCTATTCCTTTTGTCCTTATTCCCCAATCTCATTCCAGCCCCCCTTCCTCCCCCATGGACTATGACCCTTCCCAGCTCTCTATGTACACCGTCTATTTGCCCTGCACAAGTGTAATTGCCCTCCCCCCAGGTCTCTAGTTTAAACACTCCTCCAACCCTCTAGCCATTTTTTCCCCTAAAACAGCGGCCCCCTCCCCATTGAGGTGCAGCCCATCCCTACTGTAGAGCCTGTAGCCCACAGAAAAGTCAGCCCAGTTCTCCATGAACCCAAACCCCTCCTTCCTACACCAACTTTTGAGCCACTTATTTACCTCCTTGATCTCCCGCTGCCTTTCTGGTGTGGCACGTGGTACAGGCAGTATTTCGGAGAAAATTACCTTTGAGGTCCTTGCCCTGAGCTTATGGCCTAAATCTCTGAAATCATTTTTAAGGACCTTCCACCTACCTGTTACTTTGTCATTATTGCCAATGTGGACCATGACCGCTGGTTCCTCACCAGCCCCTCCCAGTAATCCGTCAACCCGATCCGCAACATGCCGAACCCGAGCACCCGGCAAACAACACACTGTTCGGTATGCACGGTCTTTGTGACAGATTGCCCTGTGTGTTCCCCTAATAATGGAATCTCCCACTACCAGCACCTGTCTGACTTTGCCTTTGCTCCCATTACCCTTCTTACTGGAGCAGACATTCCCCTGGTTGCTAGCGGCCATGTCTTTCTGCAGCATTGCTACCCCAGAGCTGATATCCCCCTCATCCCCCAGCCTGGCAAACTTATTGGGGTGCACCAGATCAGGACTAGACTCTCTACAACTCTTCCCTCTACCCCGCCTTCTACATGTTACCCAACTAGCTGCCCCCTCATTCTGCCCCCTCATTCTGCACCTCCAGACCTGCTGTCTCCGGTAGCGGGGACCTACGTAAGTAGGGTCCACTGCCCTCATATAGGGCGCACCGGACTATAAGGCGCACTTTGGATTTCCAAGGAAATCCAAGGCTTTTAAGTGCGCCTTATAGTCCGGAAAATACGGTAGATGTTGAGTTAATGGAGGTGGAAAAAGGTCTTGTAAATGTCCTGGTGGATGGATCACCACCAAAACTAACTTTACTTGGTCTCCTGTTCAGCTGGAGCGGGTCTTGCCATGTCTCCCATGCTACCTTTTCAATGCCTTTCCCTTTAATACTGGCGGTCTCGATTTAACATCTTCCTAATAGTTATCCTTTTTTGGCTGGTGATTGGTTGGTGCCCTGGGAAAACCCCAGAACAGAAAGTTTATAAATTCTCTCTCTGTCTTTCTGCCCAGGTCTTTCTGCCCAGGTCTTTCTGCCCAGGTCTTTCTCTAAGCTCCTGTCTGGAAACAGGGCGAAGTAGGTCTGTCTGCTGTTTCCTTCAGAGGGATACCTCTTTGCCAAGTCTACATCAGATAATGCCACAGAGACAGCCGCTTTACTGCCCAAGCAGCAGAGCCAGTCTGGCTCCTGCAAGTCAGCCCCCCAACCACTTGACTAGGGCTGATTTACCCAAATCAATTCCGAGTCCACAGCCAAACAATCCACTGCCTTGTGTGTGCCTACAGGAAGTAAAGTTTACAGTCCATTACCTGCTGCTCCGTTGGCCTGCTGCCACTAACACCATAGGTCTCTCTCCCCTTCACCATCTGCCTGGGGATCTTTTACTACCCACAAACACATACCAGGAGTGCCCCATGGGGATCCCTTCATTATGCTACAGCCTTGCCCTCTTCTCCAATCTCCACAATGGACCTGATGGTTGGGACTAGGCCACCTATGACATAACTGTGGTGCTAGAACCCAGTACAAGGTCTGACCCCGATGGGGTAACTTTGCAACTGAGGGGCGCATGTAACGAGAGGATGTTCTCCAAATAAACAGGGTTCCTCAATAAATAGCTGCTTTATGGTAGATCATAGAGATCCAAAAGACTAAGTTCTATGTTCAGCGTACCATAGGCCACTGCTGCGTTAGTTTATGCTCCCCTTACACATTAATCCCATTCTATAGATTAATTACATATTTTTGGCCAACAATTGACACAAAACGTTTCCTGGATCCTTTCCTAGTGCCGTCTACAACGAAAAGTAATGAGCAATAAACCGTCCAGGTCCACATGACAGCCCACAGGAGCAGAAAATCAAAGCAAAGTTCAGTGATGGAGATGGATTGGCTTCCCAGTCACCATTTGCTTATTTCGGCATGAAAAAGTAAAAGTGGTGAACATCAGAGGGCTGATAAAAAAAACACAGCGAACATCAAAGAGAAGGAAAATCAAGAGGAAAACTACATTATTAATTATCCACCAAACCTCAGGAATCACGGCAGAAGATGTCAGCACAGAACCGACAGATTCAGCTTATAATTTACTATGAGGCTCTCAGGCAGGCGCTGTCTCCTTCCTACAGGAAATTGGGCATGACAGGTCAGAAGTACTAAAGTCTGCCCATGCTGCACCACTCGTGGGGGCTTAGGTGCACCTTGTTAAGTAGTAAAGTGTCCCTTGAAGTCATTCTCCGAAAAAAAAGCAATAAAGACAGTCATCCAAGGCAAGGAACAGGTCAAGAGATGTGTCCTGGGAGAAGGAAGCCCAGCACGCTTGGCACGTTGCCTCCATAAACCTCAGCTCTGAAGATATTTTCTAGTCCCAGCATGGACTGTGGGGAGGCTGGAGCACAGTTGTAGGTGCAATGAAGAAAAATCAAAGGAAAGAGCAGTAGGGGTTAAAGAGGCTGTGGGAAATCTAAGAGGAACTTGGGTGATGCCCAAACTGAAATGGCCTTTGACACCACCCCAGTGACCCCCTGGGAACTAGTGGGATCTGCAAGATACGATACTAGATATGTGTGTGAGTGCAGAAGTAGTGCCGACTGTCATACAACCTCAGTGCAAGTATGTATTACATGTATATACAGGAATCTACACCCTCCTGTACATCTATACAATGAGGTCACATGAACACTCCAGCAGAGACCACAAGAACCCAGCAACAACAGCACACAGATATAACTACTGTAATACTGCCCCCTATGTACAAGAATATAACTACTAGAATACTGCCCCCTTTGTACAAGAATATAACTACTATAATACTGCCCCCTATGTACAGGAATATAACTACTATAATACTGCCCCCTATGTACAGGAATATAACTACTATAATACTGCCCCCTATGTACAAGAATATAACTACTATAATACTGCCCCCTATGTACAAGAATATAACTACTATAATACTGCCCCCTATGTACAGGAATATAACTACTATAATACTGCCCCCTATGTACAGGAATATAACTACTATAATACTGCCCCCTATGTACAAGAATATAACTACAATAATACTGCCCCCTATGTACAACAATATAACTACTATAATACTGCCCCCTATGTACAAGAATAACTACTATAATACTGCCCCCTATGTACAAGAATATAACTACTATAATACTGCCCCCTATGTACAAGAATATAACTACTATAATACTGCCCCCTATGTACAAGAATATAACTACTATAATACTGCCCCCTATGTACAAGAATATAACTACTATAATACTGCCCCCTATGTACAAGAATATAACTACTATAATACTGCCCCCTATGTACAAGAATATAACTACTATAATACTGCCCCCTATGTACAAGAATATAACTACTATAATACTGCCCCCTATGTACAGGAATATAACTACTATAATACTGCCCCCTATGTACAAGAATATAACTACTATAATACTGCCCCCTATGTACAAGAATATAACTACTATAATACTGCCCCCTATGTACAAGAATATAACTACTATAATACTGCCCCCTATGTACAAGAATATAACTACTATAATACTGCCCCCTATGTACAGGAATATAACTACTATAATACTGCCCCCTATGTACAGGAATATAACTACTATAATACTGCCCCCTATGTACAAGAATATAACTACTATAATACTGCCCCCTATGTACAAGAATATAACTACTATAATACTGCCCCCTATGTACAAGAATATAACTACTATACTACTGCCCCCTATGTACAAGAATATAACTACTATACTGCTGCCCCCTATGTACAAGAATATAACTACTATAATACTGCCCCCCTATGTACAAGAATATAACTACTATAATACTGCCCCCTATGTACAGGAATATAACTACTATAATACTGCCCCTATGTACAAGAATATAACTACTATAATACTGCCCCCTATGTACAGGAATATAACTACTATAATACTGCCCCCTATGTACAAGAATATGACTACTATAATACTGCCCCCTATGTACAGGGATATATCTACTATAATACTGCTCCTATGTACAAGAATATAACTACTATAATACTGCCCCCTATGTACAGGAATATAACTACTATAATACTGCCCCCTATGTACTAGAATATGACTACTATAATACTGCCTCCTATGTACAGGGATATATCTACTATAATACTGCTCCTATGTACAAGAATATAACTACTATAATACTGCCCCCTATGTACAGGAATATAACTACTATAATACTGCCCCCTATGTACAAGAATATGACTACTATAATACTGCCCCCTATGTACAGGGATATATCTACTATAATACTGCTCCTATGTACAACAATATAACTACTATAATACTGCCCCCTATGTACAGGAATATAACTACTATAATACTGCCCCCTATGTACTAGAATATGACTACTATAATACTGCCTCCTATGTACAGGGATATATCTACTATAATACTGCTCCTATGTACAAGAATATAACTACTATAATACTGCCCCCTATGTACAGGAATATAACTACTATAATACTGCCCCCTATGTACTAGAATATGACTACTATAATACTGCCTCCTATGTACAGGGATATATCTACTATAATACTGCTCCTATGTACAAGAATATAACTACTATAATACTGCCCCCTATGTACAAGAATATAACTACTATAATACCGCCTCCTATGTACAAGTATATAACTACTATAATACTGCCCCTAGAGTAATGATAATACTATAGGTGTATTAAGTATAATGGAATATATTCCAACAACATCTTAAAACACAATTAGGCTTTACATATACATTGCTATAATGGGAGAATGCTGGGAGTTGTAGTACCATGGCATTTGGAAATCCACATGTATAAAAGAACCTGTATAAGCGTCTGTATTCAACCTGACTTATTGCGTTCTGTTCCTGACTTTCTGTATGTATACACAGAGGTCTATCCCAGTATATACATTACTATACGTGTGTTTACCCCGGACCATCACAGAAGGACGGGTAATAATCCCAAACATGAGCACCCGCCATCCTCCATCCAAACACATTTACTACATCTCTGATGACTGTGTATATACAGCCCCGCACAGGCCGCCATGTATGGGAAAGACGGGAACCTGGAATATAAACCAGCGCTCCCGGTTATTACATGTGTACGTTATCCAGATACACAAGATTCGCGAGGACTTGCTTCATGCGTTCTCCCTCAGGGCGTGAAGGTTTGTGCGCTGCAGATGTGTGTGCTGGAGCCGGCTCCCCTTTACCTGTCAGCAAGATAATGGATGACAGAAAAAGGGGGTGCTGGGGGTGTAAATATCGGAAGGGAAGTCACGTGATCCTGGGATTCTATTAATTAAAAAGCAATTATGGCAGGCGAAAGGTTAATCCGAGGTTAACGGCTACTGAGCGGCGGGATTGGGCGAGGCATGTGTGACTACAGAAGAGATATAGCTATACATGTGTGTATGTATATGTATGTATGTACCTGTGTGTGTCTGTGTGTTTAATATATATATATATACATACATACACACACATACACTCATACATTACACACACACACACACATATATACATACACTCATACATTACATACATACACACACACATACATACATTACATACATTACATACCCACATACATACACACACACACATACATACATACACTCATACATTACACACATACAAACTCCAGTCTTAACCAGAATTACAACTGAGTAGTAGACATAAGGGTGGCACTATTTTTGGAAGAAAGCCAGATTTTTCTAATAACCGGAACCCTTTAATCATTCCCAATTTAACTAACTGTGAAGCTTTACAAAATAACTACAGGAGGTGCAGAGGTTGCAGTTGCACCCTGGTGCCATAAGGGGCGCAATAGTTTATCAATATTATACATAACAAAGATTTTTCAATGAAGAGTTCATAATGTAATGTAATGCCTCTGCTGCCCTGCAGGGGTATAAATAGAAGAGGTGGATAGGCTGCAGTTGCCCCCTGGTGCCATAAGGGGCACTACAGCCCATATGTGATAAAAGAATTAGTGTTACATACAAGACACTTGATATGAAGCGCCCAGTAGTGGATTATAATATAGGCGGTTTGGGCGATGGCTATGGGCACTAATAGCCACCTGAACCACTTGCCAAATTTGATACAGCCTCGATAGGACAATAAAAAGAAGGACCTGCTCTTATGCTCATGTGTGTGTTCCTGCTTTCAACATGTATTCAAGGTCCTTTCTGGCCCCCAAAGGTCATCAAACTAAAAGTGGACAGAAGGGACCCCCCACCCTCTTTCCTTGTGGCCTGGAGGCAGCAGGGGCCCAGTATACCAGAGTGGCTGGCGGTTGCGGCCTAGGGCGATGTCACAGTGTGCGGTATGGGGATCGGAGGGCTGTCCTACAGCCTGGCAGGTCTCCAGCAGGTGGTGTATGCAAGAAATATGGAGGGAGAGGCTGATGTACTGGTTCTCCCTGGAGCAAACCCTGAGTGTCCATAAGATAGGTCCCTGGGTAATGGATGGGGAAGCCCGTGGTGGTAACAGCTGAATCCAGGGATCAGAAGGAGGCAACATTGTGCAAATCAACTCACAGTTCTTTATTGAAAAACAGGTAGTGGTCAACGGTAACGGTCAACAGCAGATTCTGGCACTGGAGTGGTCGTGGAGAGGGTCCTCAGGAATAGTGCACCAGCCTGATAGTATATGCACGCTGGGATAATTGAGATGGAGCTGTGTCCAAACTGTGGAAGCTGCAGCTTCCACAGAGTCTCCTGACTCAGATCCTGGGGTCGAGTTCTGTGGCTGCACTAAAGGTGTGCTGCACACTGTCTCTCTCTTCATTCTGCCCATGTGTGGTCTTGGATTGCTGACAGGCAAAGAAGGACCATGCGCTCCCCCTGCACAGGGGTCTTATATTCTCCCTGGTCAGGTGGTAACACCTCTCCAATCACATTCCAGTTTACAATACAGCCACATAATTGGATAACATCTTACACCATTTTAACTACTGTCTTCCCAGGCAGAGTCTACAGCTGCTATTACATAATCCCTCAGTGCTAGAAACTTACTAGAAGGTTCATGACTCCCTCTGACAGCCCCTAACCTGGAGAGAGCGCTATTCGCAACTACCAGTCTGCCTATGTTTTGTCAGGGGTGTTGCACATGGCTTATTAAAGTTAGAGGGCCGGAAGCAAGGAGTGAAGCCGCTGCTGTGCCGCATGGGGGTAACTATCAAAAGTGGTCTGGACTCTCGTGACAGGGATGTAATATTACCACCTCACCTGGCCACCTCACCTGGAATATGCTGTCCAGTTCTGGGCACCGGTCCATAAAAAGGATGCCCTGGAGCTGGAGAGGGTTCAACATAGAGCCACAAAACTGATAAGGGGTATGGAGGGTCTCAGTTATGAGGAAAGATTAAAACAACTAGATTTATTTAGTCTGGAAAAGAGACGACTACGAGGGGACAGGATTAATTTATATAAATATATGAATGGTCCATACAAAAAATATGGTGGTAAGTTGTTTCAGATTAGATCAAATCAAAAGACGAGGGGGCACTGTCTCCGTCTGGAGGAAACAAGGTTTAATCACTGGAGGCGACAGGGCTTTTTTACTATGAGAACTGTCACTCTGTGGAATAGCCGAGCTCAGGCGCTGGTCACAGCAGGGACAGCAGAGAGCTTCAAGAAGGGTCTAGATGCCTTTTTACACCTAAATAACATTGATGGCTATGTTATATAGAATCTTTTCCCCTAAATCCCTTCCTCATCTAATCCTCTCCCTTCCTTGGTTGAACTTGATGGACAAGTGTCTTTTTTCAACCATATAAACTATGACACTATAGTAAGTGAAGAGTATGAATTTGGCCCTTGGTGGCATAGGGGGCACAACAATCCATCTACAGTATAAATGGCTCCTTATAATTAGGGGCCTGGTAACAGATTATGTGTGAGGGGCCTGAAGCTACAGGTGAAGCCTCTGCTGCCCTGGTGTGATCCGTGACCTATAGTTACATGGTAGCCATACAATCACAGCGCACAGAATAACCCGACAAACACGTAAAATGATATAAACAAGAAAGTAACAGGAAGGACGGCTACCAGCCACACAGCGACAGAGGTAAGTGGAAAATCAGCCCCTGCATTCTTCACATTCTTCTCTGGCAACGCAGGAATTCTAAACGAAAACTAAAGTAACACAGGACGAAGAGCAATAACCTTCATGGCATGTCCGCCACGCGTAACCCCTTCATCACCGGGAGTTGTAGTACAAAATATGCTGACAACTAACCCCCGCTTACAAGAAAACCTTCTACAGAGGGGTCTCTGGCCTGGCAGGGGTGCACCTAAACACTCTGCCGCCTGAGGCGAGTTATAGATGGCGACCACTCTGCCCCATCCAGTATTAATATATCAGATAAGTTTTTTCGGTAGATGGGTTCTGCATGCAGGGTCTCTCACTCATGCTGACATAAGGTGTGAAGAGACACTATTTATAAGTGTCAAGCCCTGCTTTGTAGCTGGTGATGGCACCCCTGATTCCGCCCCCTATCTTGCTGCAGTTGCTGCTGCCTGAGGCAAGAGGCTCCACTTGGCTTATGGATGGTGCACCCCTGTCCAGAATTCATAGGTCACTTTAATAAAAAAAATATTCACAACTATTCATAAAATCCTAGAACTAGTTTTGGGCAGCTCGCTGAAGGACATCCAACAGTTTCGCCATAATCCTCCGACATCCACAAGTGTAAGTTAGTTCCAAGTTCAGGTTGGCTCCATACCGTAATGACTTAAATGAGTTCTATTACCTCCTACCGGACAGAAAGCCCACTTGTTTCTGGAACTAACAGCATCGATTTCTCAGGAACGATGAGGGCTACAGAAAAAATTTCAACTATTCGAGAAGTGGTGGAGCAAAACCTATCAAGAGAAGCTAAAAATTGGAGTGGTGGAGAAGAGGTCCAGTCCACTTTAAGTTACGTAAACTCTGATGGCCATAATTTCTACAAAAACAGTGAAAATATCTGATCTAAGAACTGTAAATCCCTTTTACCCCAACTTTACCCTAAATTAGGCCATGGGACCATAGCAACCAAACTGTCTTAAAGAAAATCTAGCATCAAAATCCATCATGATAAACCAGGGACATTATTCATAGATCCCGGCACCGTGACTGTAGTATCTTCTTTTATTCGTTATCCATCTAAAATCAACTTTTAAAATTTAGCAAACGAGCCTGAAAAATTCCTTGGGTAGTTACCAGAGCCCCTCGGGCTGTAGCTTCACAAGCTATTACAGGGGGAGGAAGTAGTGAATGAGTAGTTGGAAGGGAGAGACAGTGTAACAGCCTGTGAAGCTACAGCATGGAAGGGCTCTGATAACACCCCCAGGAGCCATTCAGACTCATTAACAATTTTAAAAGTTGATTTTAGATGGAAGGAGGCCATCGGCAGCAAATACAAGAAGATACCACACAGTGTCTGGATCCATTGGTAAGTGCCCCTGGTATATCATGATGACACCATTTTCACTTGGGAACCCCTCTCAGGGTAAGCAGGTCAGGGAAGGAGATGGACAGTTTTTTGGGACAGTCCCGATGATTTGGAGATGATGCAGGTTCCAGCAGTGGAGACAATGCTGATCACATGATTATGGGTCATATCGGTCAATGTAGATGGAGGAAAACCCTTTAAAGGTAAGTAATAATCATGAGAACGAGTAAGATGGAGGGGACATTCACAAATCAAAGGTATGACTGAGTGAGGACGATGGGGGTATTACTTCTCAAAGTCACATGCGAAAAACATTGACAGTCACATCTTACCAGGCTGCAATGGGGCTGATATAGGAGGATGAGACAGCGGCAGAAGGTGAGATGGACAAGAGAGAGACAGACAAAGAGTTAGTAACAGACAGATGATCGACCACCTCAACAAGTGCACAAACATGGCGGCTAATGTACAAGAACAAAAAATTGCTGGTCTCTATTCACACACACAGCTCTGATTTCAGAATTCCGCTGGTTGCCCTTGGTAACAGACAACAATTACACTCCACCTTGTAGTCAGACATGTGACCTAATACTTTTTACTATATAACTGGGCTGTAGCAATGCCCTGCTCTGGAACCAGAAAGAACCGGCGGAATTCCGAATGTAGCTTTAGTTATGAATAGAGAAGAAGTCAACATTTCCCCTAAACCTGAGGTGTCCAAATAGTGCCCACTTCAAACTGGGAAGGGGTCCTGACTTCTTTGGCTACCTAAAAAGGACTGGACCTCCAGGAAAGAGCATAAACCGCCTGTAACAATGGAGACTTATTGATCTCCTCATTATGTAGTGCATCGTAGGGCAGTATTATTTGAGCACTTCATGGCAGTATTAGGACGGAGTTGTAGGCCACTTGGCGACTATATGGTAGAATTTGGATACTTTATGGAGGTATTATTTGGGCATTCTGCTGCAGTATTATTTTGGGCAGTAGATTGGTGTTACTGAGTGGGCGCTATATTGCAGTACTATAATAGTACTAGGAGGCTGTCTCATTTCAACAACGAATGGCAGTATTACGTGGGAATTATAAGTTATTGTCATTGTCCAGTACTATAAGGTGGATACTCTGTGGAGTAATATTTCGGCAGAGCATTGTAGTATTATTTAGTAAATTTATAGCGGTTTTATTTATTTCAACACGGAATCTAAACCGAGACTTACAAGCCATTTTTATGCAGACACTATATGGCAGTATTATTTGTGTGCTCTATGGAGGTTTTATTCAAGTATTTTACATCTGACTTATTTGGATGCTAGTTGGCAGAATTCAGCACTGAATGGTAGTATTGTGTGAGAATTATATGGTTTTCTTATGTGGGAACTATATGGTAGTATTAAATGGATGTATTTAGGCACTGCATGGAAGTATTACTATGGGCAATAGATAATACTGCAGGCCATTGTTATGTGTGCACTGTATGGTAGTATTCTATATAGCAGTATTATTTTGGATGCCAGGTGGCAGTATTGTTAGTGTATTGTATGGTAGTTTTATATGGAATATTATGGCAAAACAGAGGTAGAAACAATGTTGGCAGCAACAGAGGTAAGTACTGTACAACAAAGATGTAAGACAGACCCCCCTCAGCATCTTGTGACACCCAAGAGACCTTTACACTACAATTATCAGTGGTATACGGCATGCTGCACCTTGTAGTTCCACAGCACAAGGAATACACGACACACACAAACACATACAGGCACGTGCCTACCTACCTTGGCAAATGGGGGTGTCGTTTAGAAGGCGCTCTGCCATACCAAGAGGTGATAGAGAGAGGTGGAAAATCCCATGAAGGCAGAAGAGAGAGAAAAACAGACAGGCATGACAAGAGACAGTGTGAGAGACAGCGAGACAGAACGTGACTGCAGGCTACGCTACGGAGGTAAGTACAGGCAGCATAGGTACTTCTAGTATCCAATAATAAGTTTAAAATGAGGTAGATTATTAAATGGGAACCCTAAAAGAGAGAGTGCGGGAGAGGAGAGAGAGTGCGAGAGAGGGGAGAGAGTGCGGGAGAGGGGAGAGAGTGCGAGAGAGGGGAGAGAGTGCGAGTGCACAGAGTATGTGCAGAATACATAGAAGACGACAGGAAATGCAGAACAAAAGTTACACAGTAACAAACACTTAAAGGGACAGTAACATATGCAAGCGAAAGTAGAGAAAAAAAAACACAAAGCAGGAAAATAATTTAAAGTGGTGTTTTAGGAGGGGGTTAAATTCACATTTAGATACACAATGTCCTAGGGGTTAATATCTTCAACTAAGTCTTATCGTAATGGAGAACAAGCACACGGTATGTATGCAGAAAGGTATATTTTTCCCCCAAAATAAGAGTATTTTCTTCTTTGAAAAGCAGACTTAGTTCATGTACTTGGTCGTTTTTGTGCCCCCCTCCCACCCACACGAAAAAACCTAGGCCTCAAACCTGAATGATTTTCTATAAACCAAAATATTCGGAGGACAACCACCACCCCCTATAAAGGACATGAACCAAAAATTATGACCAGTTGTCGTAGTCAGATAAGTCCGCCATGTAAAAAGTTAATTCTTCAAACTTTTAGCCGTGAAGAATTGTACAGCTTCGATCTCCATGTGCCTTTATGGAAACTAAAAATTTTTTTAAAAATCCTTCTTTGATAGCCTAGAAATGATCTAAGGGAAAAGTTTATCCTTCTATTAAGTGTATACATGCAGGGTGGCACAGTGGCTTAGTGGTTAGCTTTACAGCCTTGCAGCGCTTTGGATCTGGGTTTACGTCCCAGGGTCAACATCTGCAAAGACTTTGTATGTTCTCTACATGTTTACGTGGGTTTCCTCCGGGTCCTCCGGTTTCCTCCCACACTCCAAAACATACTGGTAGGTGATTAAATTGTGATCCACATTGGGGACAGGGACTGATATGACAAGCTCTGTGCAGCGCTGTGTAATCTGTGTGCGCTATATAAATAAAGGAATTATTATTAATTATTATGGTTTGAGAAGGCTTTCTCATTGGAAGAAAAATTGTAATCATTACCAATAATTGTGACTTGTTGTCGTAGTCAGACAATTCAGCCATGTAGAAAATTTTCGTTATATAGAGTCATCAAGTCTAAAAATGATCTTTGGTTAAAGTTTCATCCTTTATTTTAATGAATATGGTCACCTTTAGGGTATTCTTCAAGGTGTGGGAGACGATATTACTTAGCAACCCCCTGACTTCCTGCCTGGGTGACCACCATTTCAGTACATTTAGAGAAGTGCACACAAAATCCCCTGGTTATGACAGTATACAGTAGCTCAAGGATATGGAGGCTTGTTTAGGCTGCTCCCATTCCGGGAACAGACAGTATAAGATGACTGCCAAGAAATCCTGCAGCCTCCAGATAAATAAAGCGGAAGTGAATCACTACATGGCACATACTACGCTCAACTAGATACTGCAATATCGCCTCAGTACAAGCTCTTCCCGTATGGCTAGTAAAGGAGGTGGGAGGTCCACCTAAATAGGGGGAACCTCCTGTGTCAGTGTCTTAGTCACAAAATAATATACACAAATGAGATTGTCCATATGGTATCAATAATGGTGGACCCAGACGGTAGAAGGCTCGGTATACGGGCCCCTTGTTATCCCATATTTTATCATAAAGTGCCAGTCTTAAGGCTCTCTAACAATCCATTAGTATTTACTAGCCATTAAATTAATTTACATACAATCCAAAACACTGTAGGAAGCCGCCTTGGTGGACAGTGGTCAAGGTTCTAGCCAAGTTCTAAGAATACGATGAAAATTGGTCCTGCTCCTCCCATCATGCACTGGGGTGTTCCTTTAACTACTGGGCTCCAGTGTGGCTTGACAAGTTACATCAATGGGGTGTCCACCCCCGGGTATCAGATACTTCGAAAAGTACCAAACATTGTTCTGTCCTCCTATTGTTCCCCATTTCGCAGGTGATGGTACTTGAATTTTCTTAGCACTTCCTGTTTTGGTGACCATCACTGAAACTACCAAGGTAGTCCCCGGAGCCAAAATCTGCTATATGACAGACATCATGGCCTGGAAATTCATCCCAGCCAGGAGACATACGGAATAACACAGCTTGAGGGCAAACGATCAGGACACAAAGTGAAAAGGTTGAGGAACAGGAAAGATGGGATGTTGTGCTCCGTGTACTATGAGGGAAGCTTGGCAGAGATCTCATGAACAGGCCCGGCCTTCATTTTCTTAATTAATGACAGAATTAACTTAGAATTTGGCAGCTGCCACGTCACAGTAACTCCGAGTTGTACACATTGTGTGGCTCAATACTTGAAGCCTGTCAAATCTGTCAAAAACTAGATATTCTACCTCAGACTCAACTTTTTCTCCCTCAAAGCAGATGTCTCCGAGCCTACTTGTCCCATATTATGATGACCTCAGTCCTTACTACTGTATAGAAGTTTGGATCGGTGCCAAAAATTTCCAAAAAACCTCCCACAGACAAGACCCACGTGTTGTAGGAGATCAGTAACTATTTTTTTTTAATCTTTTATGGAAATCTTTTTGGTCAACATTACTAGGTCAAGGAGCGACAAGCTGAAATTTCCAGGCCCTGGGTTGGTCTCTTTCTCAGGACTGACTTGTTTGGATAAAGGAGACTTTCCTGACCTGAAAACATTGTTTTACCTAAAATTAAAAACGGTGGAATTATTTTTAATTTTAATAGCGGAGGAGAAACATCCTCTTACGGAGAGTCAATACACGGCTGAGACGTTCACCAAGGTCAAGGAGCAAGATCTAAAGAGGATCACTGGGATCAAGATAGAAGCTAAATTTATACTTGGATTTAGGACAGTGCGTATGTGTTATAGAGGGAAATCACGTTGTTGCCTCCAACAAACCAAAATTTAAAGGTTTGGGCAACACAGAGTTGTACGGCCAAGCCATCGGTTCTTGGGTTTGCCAAAATAAGTATTGGTTTCGGTTTTGTAATCTTGAAGGATTTTTTCCTAACTTCTAAGAAGGCCTCCAATTCTAGCTTGATGTTCTTCCACTTACAGACCCCACTGGGCCAGAGATGGTGACACCATGACTGTTGGGCTCAGTTGTCCCATGACACCAGGTGTGGACCAGCCATGGGGAGAGTACAACCCCTTGCTTCCGGCAGTAAAATGGGTGGGCAGCATTAGGAGCACAGTCCCTTACTACAAAGCAGGACCTTACTATTAAAAAATAGTGTCTCTTCACATCTGATGTCAACTTGGGTGTGAGACACTACATGGAGAACCCACTTAAAAAATAACCTAGTCCATTACAACTGGATTGGGCAGAGGTGGGCACCATTCTATAGCTCACCTCAAGCAGAAGATAGTTTAGGCCACCATTCATTTGTGACCGTTGAGGCCCGTGAAGGACTTACCCACCATGAACTCCATGTACATAAGGTCACCACTACCAGCCTGAAAGACATTTGGTGGGCCTAAAAAAAATTGGTGGGCCTATAGAGATTTTTGTATTCTTTAATCTCTAAAATCGGGGTCACATTCGACTGAATTTCGAAGCAGTGTCCCTTTTCAAAGTCTGATCCACTATTTATTTTTTGTGACAAAAAGTCTACATTTCTCCTCAAAAACAGCGCCACCTCGTACACAGGTTTTGCCTGGTATTGCAGCTCCCATAGTTTATTTACATGTACAATGTCGGAGAACGGATAGACACACATACAGTCTGGACTAGTAATACCAAGAGGAGTGATCGGCCTTGTTGTGAAACATTCTTATCCTCTACCCCTGGTGCCCTCCTAAATCCGGTACAAAGCTGTAAGCCATACAGGAGGCCGGTGCTGGGGATTCATGTACCAGGGTCAGTTACGACCCAGGAGCCGGGTCAGCTACACGCACACACCACAATATGCAGCTGCACTGTGCGGAATGGACATTTTGGCTATGAAGCCATCACTCATCATGAACCCTACAGGCAATGAAGAAGCGAAGATTTAATCCGAGGACACAGTCAGATCATTAGCAAATCACTCAGGGGAAAATCGTTCTCGTGTCGCCAGGGAAACACGAGTCTGGTATTACCAGACAGACAGAGGATCCTCTTTATACAGAAGCCGTCCTCAGAGTGGGCGTATTACTGTCTGGACAGACTTCGTTACATGAATTATTGTAAAAACGGGAGAATTTTATTGAAAAAAATGTTAGCAATTCTTTTTTGAAAAGATGCATTTTGTCACTCACAATATTTTAGTACTTTTGCGGGTCATAGATTGGAGGTTTTCCATTAAATAAAAACAAAAAATAACTAGGAAAATTGCTAATATTCCCGATTCAGAATATTTAGCTTCGATGCGGTGCTGTGCGTCTCCATGGTTACAGACTACAAACAACCACTGAGTAGTCAGATTCTAATATTGTAAAAACAGTCATCTGTAAATACATCAGCAGCACAATTCTCTACTCCTGAACTGATATTCTGTTACAATGTATCAGTCCTTATGCCCTCTGGATTTTGACTGCATTGCTTCCGTTCAAGGACGGCAAGCAGAGGATTTAAAAAAAAAAAAGTAAAGAAGATTAAAAAAAATAATAATAATAAATTAAAAAAAAAAAAAGTATAAACATATTATGTAAAAAAAAATTATAAAAATGCAGAACTGGTAAAATAAGCTACATTTAGACAACCCCTTTAAATGCCATATGGCACCAATGCTACAGAAATGGGGGTCCACGTTAAGCAGAGCTCAATGTATGTCAATAAACACCCTGGCACGAAAATCTCACACCCTGACGAGAGGGAGACGGCTTTGGCGAGATGAGGGGAATTTTCTAATAATTTCTGTATTTTCCGATGGAGCCTGCAATGTCTCCCCCTCCCTCTACACAAGTCATTAGTTCAGGCGGCTTTTCTGCAAGGCCCAGCATATAGACAGTGTGGGCAGCAGGCGAAAATACACAAACACCCAGGAGCGAGAGGAGGAGGACTGAGTACACACAGCGGTGCCAGCGTTATTAACCCTGCAAGGGCAAACTGCATGCTACTAGGAGTAGCCTACACAAACCAAACACGTTCCCCTATGCGAATAGGAGACAATTGTCAGGCACTACGTACTAATTTGGGGCCAATTTTCTAGGAGAAGCACAATGGAAAGTAGGAGGACAGCATTATGGAGTTTGGTGGGTCCTTTTGTAGCATCATGGGCAGTGGTGGACCTAATTGTGGGGCAGCATCACAGACAACCCTTGATCCTTTCCTGGGGCAGTGTTATGAACATTGGTTGCCCCTTTTGCAAGCAAGCATCATGGGCCATTTTGTGGGCTGCATCATGGACATTGGTGGGCCATTTTGTGGGCTGCATCATGGAAATTGGTGGGCCATTTTGTGGGCTGCATCATGGACATTGGTGGGCCATTTTGTGGGCTGCATCATGGACATTGGTGGGCCATTTTGTGGGCTGCATCATGGACATTGGTGGGCCATTTTGTGGGCTGCATCATGGACATTGGTGGGCCATTTTGTGGGCTGCATCATGGACATTGGTGGGCCATTTTGTGGGCTGCATCATGGACATTGGTGGGCCATTTTGTGGGCTGCATCATGGACATTGGTGGGCCATTTTGTGGGCTGCATCATGGACATTGGTGGGCCATTTTGTGGGCTCCATCATGGACATTGGTGGGCCATTTTGTGGGCTGCATCATGGACATTGGTGGGCCATTTTGTGGGCTGCATCATGGACATTGGTGGGCCATTTTGTGGGCTGCATCATGGACATTGGTGGGCCATTTTGTGGGCTGCATCATGGACATTGGTGGGCCATTTTGTGGGCTGCATCATGGACATTGGTGGGCCATTTTGTGGGCTGCATCATGGACATTGGTGGGCCATTTTGTGGGCTGCATCATGGACATTGATGGACCATTATGTGGGCTGCATCATGGACATTGGTGGGCCATCATAGGGGCTACATCAAGGACATTGGTGGGCCATCATGGGGGCTGCATCATGGACATTGGTGGGCCAATATGGGGGCAGCATCATGGACATTGGTGGGCCAATATGGGGGCAGCATCATGGACATTGGTGGGCCATCATGGGGGCTGCATCATGGACATTGGTGGGCCATCATGGGGGCTGCATCATGGACATTGGGGGGCCATTATCGGGGCTGCATCATGGACATTGGTGGGCCATTTTGTGGGCAGGATCATGGACATTGCTGGGCCATTTTGTGGGCAGCCTCACTGACATTGGTAGACCATTTTGTGGGCAGCATCATGGACATTAGTGGGGGCTTTGTTAGGGTACTGACACTGGTATTATGGCCAGCTACAGACCACTTTGAGGGACAAATGTGTGGCACTTTCATTAGGTAGCAAAGATGCATTTGGTGGGAAGCAGCCCTTTTTGTGGGCTAGTAGCATGTCTAGCGGTGAGTTATTTTGCTAATGTATAGCTCCGCAGTTGTTACAGTAGTTGGTTAGGGGCAGCACGGTGGCTCAGTGGTTTGCAATACAACCTTGCAGCACTGGGCTCCTGGGTTTAAGTCCCATCAAGGTCAACATCT
The DNA here is from genome assembly GCF_040894005.1 of Engystomops pustulosus. Taxonomy (NCBI): domain Eukaryota; kingdom Metazoa; phylum Chordata; class Amphibia; order Anura; family Leptodactylidae; genus Engystomops; species Engystomops pustulosus. Next base: position 20,946,820 of record NC_092417.1, read on the forward strand.
GCAAAGAGTTTGTATGTTCTCTCCGTGTTTGTGTGGGTTTCCCCCGAGTCCTCCGGTTTCTACCCCCACTCCAAAACATACTGTTATGTTTGGGGACAAGGACTGATTTGGCAAGCAGCGTTGTGGAATATGTTGGCACTATATAAATAAAGGAATTATTATCATTATTAATTTTTGGTGGTACACATACAATAATGTTTAACCACAACACATCCCACCGGCTTCCTATGCCATTCCTGTCAATATTCCGGATTAAGATGCATTTCCTCTTGAAATAATTATTATGGTAAACAAATCATTACTAAGACAACTACGGATAACGCACAGACAAAAATCAAACACAAGGCAGGACTCATCGCTCCAAGAACAAGTTATGCAGAACCCGTCTCATAACCAGCAGGGAAAGTGTTTATCTTGGCTCATGACCCATAACCATAAAGACCTGTAATAATGAATATAATAACACACTTCCTTCTCCAGTCACCTGCAAATCACTTTCACTTCAAAGCTAGAAATGGTCTTCAAGCGTAGACTTAGAGATGTGCTCTGAAGGTCCTCTCAAGCCTTTTCAGACATCTGTCTTCAGGACTCCTTCACAGTGTTCATTCAGGTTCAAGTCCAACTTTTGGATATTAGAGGCTTAGAGTTGACTTAACAAACTGCCCTGAGTTTGGAGGTCTTGAGGAGGTTTCATCAAGGATCTCTCTCTGGACTTGCCTCCAGAATAGTATCTTCAAGACGATCAGCCATATCTAGGATTCCTTTAGGTACACTTGGGCTTTCTGAGAAGAGCCTTGGGACTGGTTACAGTACCACAATAGTTGGTTGAGTACTGTAAAAAATATTCTTCTTCTTGAATGGTTTTCCAATGTCAAGCAGACCTCAAAAGCTGTGTCAACTAATGGGTCTTGAAGTTCTATGAAGGGTTCACTTGTAGGTCATGGTGCTCGGTTCTACGAGGGTCCATTTCTACATTCTAATAATGGAGGCCACAATGTTAATTCGGGAATTTCAGTGCAGCCAAAGATTTCTCCTTCTGCTCCCAAAACAATCCTTTGCCGCAACAAAATCCAGCCTCTAAGGTCCACAGACAATATATTCAGCTTTGTGGCTTTGTTTGGTTGGCATAGTATAGTCAATGGTGAAACCCTCAAAATCAAGTCTTTCCAAATGAATTGACCACATTCAAGGTCTCGAAACATCTCAAGAACAAGCCGTCGAAGCTGGGTGCGTGGATCCGAGATACTACTTTGATTTCAGTTTCAATTTTTAATACATTTTAAGAAATTTATGTTTGTGTAGAGTTTTAGAAAAAAAAGCTTTCTAATTTTTTTTTTTAATTCTAAGACGGTTATAATTTAAGAAAATATGGAAAAATATGGAAAAATAAGAAAATCTGCAGAATGCACCACATGCCATAACACATGCATCTTACCCTTTATGTGACTTTATCAGACGACTGAAGTAGTAGTTTAGCCCTGGGCAAATATACTCACAAACCTGGCTGTGTCAACAAAACTCTGCCGACACGGCAGGGGTTAAACTCATGTATGTTTGCACAGGCATGCTAAGCAGGGTCTCAGGGTCTCACAGGACAATGTCACAAAGCTAGACCTTTGTGTCAGACATGGTACCTAGGTAACAGGCTCAGACCCTCCACCCCTTTTAACTTGTGACTCAAATGTCTAAGAATGAATCTCGAATTCTCATCTCATCATTTTACCATTGGGCACACAAGGAACGGTGAAGGGGGTGGGTCACCCGTCCACCAGATCAAAAGCACAGCTGATTTATGGACCCATTTAAACATATTTACATGTCCAGCTCCCCTCAGTTCACTCCTATGGTCTTGAGATTCATGCCTGTAATTAAGAAGAGGTCAACCCCAATGTGCATGATCAAACATGTAGCATCAGATGGGTATAGAAAAGCTCAGTATGATATGATGGGAATCTGGCTCCAACGCTCTACGTAGATCACCAAAATCTTCAGGAGGTCTCCAACCAATACAACAAAGCAAGTAAAAAGTGGAACACCAAACTATTCCATCAGTTACAAAAGATTTGGGTATTCGAAAGCTAAATTTCCAGGTTATGATAATTTTAGACTCATGGAATATTGTTTCATGAAGAGAAAGAGTAACATCAAGAGATGACATCCACTTTCTCTTTATGTCCATGCCTTTCATTGACCTCACCCAATGGTCCAAAGATTCCATGTTCCAAACATTGATCTACCAAACAAGTTGACTAAATATGCCACTTTTTCCATGGGTTGTATTCAGAACAACCCATCCAAGTCAATGAAACTGGGCTGCAATTCTAGACCAAACCATGGTCAAGTGTTCTGCCGTCTTTAGAAGAAAGCCGCCATGTTCTTCTAATCTTGGACAATGCTTTGGGCAACGAGTTTTATGTGGCATACACTATATATACAGATTTAAACCTGTGAAAGCAGGCAGGCTAGTAAATGATTTCCTACACAGGGCTGATCTATTCTGAAAAGCAGGCAAAATTCCTCAGTAATCCCGCGCTGAAAGCGCATCCCTACTCAAAAAGCAGAATTGATTTGTGCTGACAACTCTTCTAGTTCTATCACTAGGTAACGTGCTCCAATGTCAGTGTTTATGGCTCCTCCAGTGTTACCCCAAACCCCAGTTTAGTATAATAATCCAATCTCCGATAGATATAATCTCCCGACCCACAGAATGTTTATTGAGACTACAGCTTTAAAATTCTTGCTTTTTAGACGTTTTAAAGATGATCTAATATCGGAGGAAAGTGGAAACCCAACATAGAAAAAAAAATCATTTTCATACTTTCCACAACCACAAGCTTACAAGCCATAATTACAGAGAGGGAAAAGGATGTGTAGGCAAGATACTGTTCCATCATCTCAGCATTATATGCCTCTTTCCCCCCAAGTAATAGTCTAGTGGCCAAAAACATCAGATCTCAGGGACTTGATCACTTAAGGTCAAGACGAGCTTCATAGGACCCATACAAAATGCGGTATTACTGATCTGTAAAACGGCACCAACCACTGCTATGGGCGCATATTCTATGGGAATATATAGTAGTACTGCTGCAGTACCTGAGCTTGAATATTCAGAGTAAAAGCCACTTAACGTGGCATGCACTCATACTTATTCCCACCACCATGTAGAAGACAGATTGCTTCAGTGCTATACTCCAGAACATTGCTGGGATTATGGATTAAATTGAGGTTAGGGACAACGTTTGAGGGATTTGCAGTTCCAAATCAAAATTGCCTGGGCCCACAAGACAAATATAATTGTGGGAGGCCACCATGCATCATCTCCCCAGAACACATACCTTAGAAGCCTTCAAACTGGCTGTTCCTCTGCTGTACCTCTAAGGTCCACTTTTGGGTTAAAGCCAGAGTATCCTCTGCTACACTACCCAGTCTGATACTGCATTTACAACACTAAACAAGTGATCTTTACACACCAAAAAGTGGGCAGCACTACCCATTACATGGGAATTCCCCCTTAAGACAGGTCAGTGGTGCCATGCTGTATGTGATGTTTCGAAGATCCAATCAGTAAAGAAAATAAAAAGAACATATATGTCTTTGCTTTCAAAATCGTCAGTGCTTCCCAATTTATGATGTCCCGCCAATGTTCACTAAAGAATGAGGTTCCCTATGGATGTTTTTTAGATTTTGTAGCCATCCAAAATGGCTGCACGGTGTGTACTTCTGATCTCCTAAAAAGAAATACCAAATCTAACCAATGGGAGAGAAGTCAAGATGAACCCCACCTGCCAAAACTATGAAATCTAGTGGTCCTTAGTAAAAATTTTACAAGAAAACAAGGTACAGACTCATTCTATACACCAGCCAAGAAATACCGTAATACATACAGCTAACCCAGAAAGCCATCTATAAGTGATCTGAAGTTAGGCAGTTCTGCTGTAGCAATTATTCAATCATAGGGGTTCTCCAGAAAAATAATTAGAATGGGTACCCACTTGGTCACAGTCACTATCAGCAACACATTGTGACCATGTCTTATGGCCTCCGGTTCCTCTGATCTTTTCTCTTGATCTATTGTATACTTAACTTGTTGTAGATTTCTCCATCATCTTTAAACTTCTTCTAACAGTCGAGCTTGACTGCCTAAATTAGGAGTCGAAAAACTAATACTATGTCTGGTCTCCTGGCAGTTACAACCTAGCTAGGTATAACTTGTATATGCATTGTCCCATTACAACAAGGTTTCTCAAGGTGGCATCAAATTGGAACTGCTTTAAAAACATTAAACACCACATTAAGTCACAGGCACCAAAATGTTGAGTAATAGGGTTGGGATCTGGTAGGGGTTCATACAATTCACAGCTTCTTGAAAGCAAACCCATTCATTGCAGCTTCTAAACACTACAGGGTCAAGAATTGCTTGACTACCAACCAATGTAAGAAAATAAGTGTTCCTGCCGAGACATAAGAAAAGTTGAACCTAGTTCCCTACATCTCAGCATCCAAGACCAATGTATCACTTATGGCAAGTTGAATGGGGTCAACTGCAATTTGGATTAGTTTTAAGGTCCACTTGAGTCAATGTTAAAATAACCAGAAGCAGATACTTCCAGTCGAAATCAGGCATGCCTATCCCAATGCTTAGGGAAGTCTGGATGTCCAATTATTTAAACCACAACAGGAAGTTTCCCTCAGGGTTAATCTGGAACAGAAATTGAGGTCAAGGGTTAAGCAATGATGGGAACTGTAGGTAAAGCAAAGGTTAGCCTGGGTTAGGTCAACGTCTTCCTCAGTCATCTGTAAGGATTTGGTGACATCATAAAGAGACAATTTTTCTTCCCAGATGTTACGGGAAGCTAAAAATAGACTTCATTGTAGAACAAAACTAACTCCAGATGTCCAGAAGTAGCGGAGAAAGGACATACTACAAGAAGGTTAATGTTTTCAATAGGACATCATGGACCTTGTGATGTCTACACCAACAAGATCCTTATGAGAACTCAAAGACCACTATTCAAGGGCATGTCCACTGCAGACCTACAACTCTTATGGGTCTCTCATTTGAAACAGGGTATGGAGGACCACAGTTGCCCAGTGAAAATTTACTTATCGTTTGGAGAGCCATCAACGATAGCTGATCTTCAATTCCAACAGTAGTTTTACCCAGAATCAAGTGAAGTGACTCAACTTTGAAGAAAGATTTGTGGACATTTTCGGCCTAGCTAGACCTTTATCATGAACATCTATGACTACATTTTGGAAAGGGAATAAAGTACCAACTATTGTGCCACCACTCAAAAGTCAAAATCAGAGTAGACAAGTTTGGTCAAGTTAAGCAAAATGAGCACTTGTTTACAACACAAACATCACGGTATTGGCCAAATTCCCACACAGGACTGAGAGCCCCTACAAATACTTCTTGCATGATTTGAAAGAAAACACAGATTTCCAAGGAGGATCAATTAAACAGATGCACCACACTCACAGGAGTCAATAGTAATTTGTTGTCAGAGGCGCACCGGCCGCATCCAGACGTTAATGGATCGTGGCGCATAACACAGACCATTAGGCAGCAGAAAGCATTGTTAGATATCTGCAAACACATAAACTTTCCCTATTTAGTGCTCAGCCAGCGGAGGAGTCCCAAGTGCTATTTCATTAAGTTTCAATACTGAAAGCAGTTTATAAACAGGAGGTTTCGTAAAAAGGTTTCATTAAAATGTGTAATTCATGGTAGAATGAAAAAATGTTATGTGTGAAAGGTTCTCGCAACAGAAAACGGGTTCCACTGGGGCCCCACCTGGGCCGAACTAGCAGGCCAAATCTGCTTATGGCCCAATGTAAATCTGGGCCAACCTGCGGCCTAACTAAAGGACCAGGCTCACCAGTGGACCATGAGGAACCAAACTGGTGGAGAGACGTGACAACTTATCATTGATATCAACAATATCCTATCTAAAGAAATAGTCAGCACATGGCCTTCATATATTGTTATTGCTCTATTTGCAGAGTCATCTCTTCAACCACTTATGAGGCCCAGAACAGGAAACGTAAAGGGGTGTGGTGCTGAACAATCCCTTTTGGCCGACTGTGTAAGTTCCCAAACAACTTGAGGGGCACGATGCAATATTTGTCCTAAGCTTAACATGCAATTTACAGAACTACTGTCTTCTTGGAAATCGTCCCATGGAACCTCTCAGCCATCAGGGCCCCAAGTATGACTGCACCCCCTATAGCTACACCACCACTAGAAACAGAAAAGCAGGATGGAGCGAACAATATGAAACGCTGACCCCAGAACAATGCACAGACATTTAGATCCTTTGATCACATGAATAGAGCGGTCAGGGAGAGAACTGGTGCAAATAGCTGAGTAGGCTCCACTAAGCAGATGTTAAATTTGACTGGTGCCAGTTTCTAATGCCCAAATGAATATGTAAACCCATTATAAATTAGCCCACCCCTAGTGCACTGGTAGGCAGATTTCATATTAATCAAAATCTTTGCATGGCTTCATCACCATGCAAACATGTTTTTGCGCCTAAAAATAGGCCCAACATGACACTAGGCTTGGTCTGGGGGACATTGGACCTGTTAGGTACCCTATAAATATAATTATTATTGGTCACATTAAACATACACTCACCGGCCACTTTATTAGGTACACCATGCTAGTAACGTGTTGGACCCCCTTTTGCTTTCAGAACTGCCTCGATTCTTCGTGGCATAGATTCAACAAGGTGCTGGAAGCTCCTCAGAGATTTTGGTCCATATTGACATGATGGCATCACACAGTTGCCGCAGATTTGTCGGCTGCACATCCATGATGCGAATCTCCCGTTCCACCACATCCCAAAGATGCTCTATTGGATTGAGATCTGGTGACTGTGGAGGCCATTTGAGTATAGTGACCTCATTGTCATGTTCAAGAAACCAGTCTGGGATGATTCCAGCTTTATGACATGGCGCATTATCCTGCTGAAAGTAGCCATCAGATGTTACAGGGTACATTGTGCTCATAAAGGGATGGACATGGTCAGCAACAATACTCAGGTAGGCTGTGGCGTTGTACCAAGGGGCCCAAAGAGTGCCAAGAAAATATTCCCCACACCATGACACCACCACCACCAGCCTGACCCGCTGATACAAGGCAGGATGGATCCATGCTTTGCTTTGACGCCAAATTCTGATCCTACCACCCGAATGTCGCAGCAGAAATCGAGACTCATCAGACCAGGCAACGTTTTTCCAATCTTCTACTGTCCAATTTCGATGAGCTTGTGCAAATTGTAGCCTCAGTTTCCTGTTCTTAGCTGAAAGGAGTGGCACCCGGTGTGGTCTTCTGCTGCTGTAGCCCATCTGCCTCAAAGTTCGACGTACTGTGCGTTCAGAGACGCTCTTCTGCCTACCTTGGTTGTAACGGGTGGCGATTTGAGTCACTGTTGCCTTTCTATCAGCTCGAACCAGTCTGACCATTCTCCTCTGACCTCTGGCATCAACAAGGCATTTCCGCCCACAGAACTGCCGCTCACTGGATGTTTTTTCTTTTTCGGACCATTCTCTGTAAACCCTAGAGATGGTTGTGCGTGAAAATCCCAGTAGATCACCAGTTTCTGAAATACTCAGACCAGCCCTTCTGGCACCAACAACCATGCCACGTTCAAAGGCACTCAAATCACCTTTCTTCCCCATACTGATGCTCGGTTTGAACTGCAGGAGATTGTCTTGACCATGTCTACATGCCTAAATGCACTGAGTTGCCGCCATGTGATTGGCTGATTAGAAATTAAGTGTTAACGAGCAGTTGGACAGGTGTACCTAATAAAGTGGCCGGTGAGTGTATATACAGGCAGTCCCCAGGTTACATACAAGATAGGTTCTGTAGGTTTGTTCTTAAGTTGAGTTTGTAGGCAAGTCGGAACCGTATACTTTATTATTGTAACTCCAGTCAAAATTTTTTTGGTCTCAGTGACAATTGGATTTTAAAAATGTTGGATTGTCATAAGAACCAGGATAAACAATAAAGCTTAATTACAGGCACCATTGATAACTGTTAAAGCTGTTTATTGTAGCCTAGGACTAAAGTACAGTAAATTACCAACATCCAGAGGTCTGTTTGTAACTAGGGGTCGTATGTAAGTCAGGTGTTCTTAAGTAGGGGACTGCCTGTAATTGGTTCTATTGTTTTTTGAGCATTGAAGACTTTATACGAGTCTCAATCGAGAATAGAATTCCTTCAATCTATCATGAATGGATCTTTATAGGCACCAGATCCTGGATCATAATCTTCAACCAAGCTCCGAAGAGTCCCTGGACTCCTGCACATAATGCACGCCTGCTCAGGTGATTTGCATAGACAAGTCTGTAGACAGGTGAGGTCCTGCATGCAGTTGGTAGCTTCAGGCTCTGTGATCTGTAAATAATGTACCTTGGAAGCTATCACCTCACATCCCTCAAGGCTTGAGAGGTAACTATGGAGAAACATGTTCTGTAGGTTTATAGACAGTATGGGCCTCATGAACCAATATGGTCTCAATGTTTGGTCTTTGGGATAAATCCATCATTCTTTGTATAGGATTTAAGAGTATGAGGGCTGTGCTACATGAAGAACGAGACTCCTCTGAGACCTCAGACTCAAAAGGTAGGACCACAGTGGTACTTATTAAGCATGAGATACACTGTGAAATTGTGGACCCCATGTTGCCTGCAGATGGAAAATATATTTGAAAAGTAAACCATGTAACACCCTTGGGGTCCAGTCCTGGTTGGTCTTATTTTTTTTTACTGGGTACAAAAAGGGGATATTGGACCGGCCCAGATTCAGTTAAAGTATATGGATGGGAACTAAAAACGAGGCTCTTCTTGCAAAATCTAACACCATAATGGTCAGTCAAGCTTGGACTAGTAGGATAGTAGTTTAGATCACTGGTAGGCACAGTGATTACAGTAAATTCGTCATGAAAACCGAAGTATCTAGGTTTTTTTTTCTCAGAACAATTTAGAAGCAATGGCCTCTTGCTGATCTAGATAAGAGGTGGATATAGAGGTTATGCTAACCAATTTATTTTTTGGCACACACGTTCTCCAGGAGCTTAACAACAGATTGACAAATGTAGGTCAAGGCTAATTCGAGATGCCAAGTCATAGCAAGTGTCAAGATGGTCACTTCTGAAAACATTAAATTCTGATTCTATCACACAGCATTATCTAAACGATGCCAATACAGTTATGTCTAGAGAAAGTGGAAACTCTAAAACTGGACCAAGGTCCATGATCTCGAAGAGTTGCTCTAGACAAAAGCTTTCCACCTTACATGCCAAGGAAGTAGCGTGCAGTAAATATAAACCAATACATCAGGTGCAGACCGACTGGGTCACTGAACAGATTTGGCACTGGGGCACTCGTAAGACATTTGGTGACAGTGACACCATGCAAAATGTAAGGGCAATAATCAGGCCAAGCTCAGGGGCTGGGACATGTTAGGCGTCAGGTAACACGCACACAGGTAACATCAACACTTATTGCTCAGGCACCTTCCCATGGCAGCAGAAGACTGGGAAGTGACCTGCGCAAGGGGCGTGAGATGTTTGGTGCACCATCCCTGTAGAGAGGTGGTCCTCCAAAAACACCAGTGACCATCAGGTCCTTGAGAGAATATTTTGGGGGGATATCCACCCCAAAATGTTATAATGAACATACGATTACACTCTATAAAGTGCTATATCCCAATTTATCCACCATAACCCATTTTCATCTCAGAAGCTCTAAAAGTCCTTGAAGAAACTTCACCTTGAACAGGTTGCTGGTGGAGACATTTTTTGGTGACCAGGATAAGAAGCATCATAAAAGGCGGACATGGGTTGTTGTCGCCCGCTCCTTGAGGTCCAGAAAAATGTATAGATGAGGAGGAGCTCATACAGAGATCCAGAAGAACACCTGATTTCTTCTTGTTCTTGGGTATGCCAGGCCCAAAAAAAGTCATTTATAAGTGATCGGACCCATCCCTGAGCACAGACATGAAGTTATGTTGAATATTAACCTGAGGTTGATTCAGGTTAAAGGAATTTTGGTTGTGTTCACCTGTCAGTCTTCTGGACGTTCCAGCGATTGTAGCCAGACATTCCTCAGAACAAAGGAGAAGCTCTGTTCCTCCGTCAGTAGAAGGCTTTTTTTCCTGTTTGTGTTGTCTGCGGTTTTCAGATTTCATTATATTCTTGGACACTGAAGATGAAATTCCTCTTAATTACTGCATTTGTCTGAAATCAGAGATGTCAAATTTACACAGGCTTTCAAGCTGAGATATGGGACTACTTAACTCCTCCAACTACGGCCGTGGTCACATGGGCCTGCCCACAATGAATAGACCAAGTGTCCACCAAAAGACGAAATTGTAAATCGTCAGGATTCAAAAACAAATGTAACCATCTTCCGAAAACAGCGCCACCCTCATTCATAGGCTGTGTCTGGTACCGCAAGTGTTCTTAGTCATCCCAAATAATTTTTAGATGATCATATATATTCGATGACAACCACAAGTCTCTTTCACCAAACAGAATCAAAAATGGGGTATGCTTGATGCGATTTCTCATGCATCAACCCCCCAAATTCAGTGGCCTTCAACATGTGGCCCTCCAGATGTTCTGAAGCCACAACTCCCACCATGTCAGAGCATGCTGGGAGTTGCACATTCTTAAAGGCAAGGTTGTAACTCAATATATTAGGGCCAGACACACATGTCCCAACAACTGAGTGCCTATGAACCCCCACCGGCAATTGCAGAACGAGCTTACTGGAAAGTAATTAGGGTTACCATGATTAGCCAATGAAGCGTAAGGACATGCCCTCAGATATTCCAGCTGTCACATGATGATTCAATACAATAGCATAGAAGCACAGTGACGAGTCCTACAGCTGAATCATGATGGAGAGTTATAGTATCAATATAGCTGCAGTACCCGACACAACCTACAAACATGAGAAAAAATAGCAGATTCCTCTAACCTAATACAATCCTTAGAAGATAAAGACATGCAACCAGCAAAGTGAAAAGAAAATAAGGTCGACCAGAGGGCACGCTCTCAACGGAGACCAATCTGCAGAGCGAATATGAAATTAAAGGTCTACCTGGCTCTGGAATGAACCCATCAGCCGACCATAACTGGATTATGTGGAGGCTGTACAGGAAGCCCTAATGACTGAACACACTAATAATCCACCGAGCGCTAAATCAATGAGACCCGCCGTTATGTTACAGATGTAGTTCCAAGGATTATCTGCTGCTCGAAAAGCTGGATGCCAAAAGTTGCCATTACAGCAGAGTCCTATCCAGCTTCTCTGGACTCCTCAATGGCAAAACGTCCAAGGCCGTATCCATATTATAGGGTCTGTATTAGGGTCTGTATTAGGGTCGTAAATCCTGTCCACACAGCATGCAACACATCTTCTAATTGAACTATTCCGGACACTGGAAAAGCTGGGTTGCAAAAATTTTTTTTTTATTATTATTTAAAACAAATTAAAAAAATTATGCACCCTCCATTGAGATATTCCCTTTTTCAAACTGCCGGAGGGAATAAGGTTCAAAAGAGAGGATCCCATATGTGAATGCGCTTTGAATTCACCATCCGCCACCCAAACATTTCCCATAATTCCCTGCAGTAAATCAGACAGTCAATGTTCCCAGTACATACAAGCAAACCATTGAGGACCCAGTGCAATGACTGAATGCAGTGCCCCGGAGTCCCTCCATAATAGAATAGGGAGCATTGTATGGGATAGATACCGGGGGAAGGGGCAATGACATTGGGATCGGAGACTGGGGGTATACGGCCTGGATTGTACTAGGGATATACTTTCCCTACAAAGCGTAGGAAGAGATAAGAGATGAAATGAATCCCAAGCGGGGGCAACCCCGGGGGTCTTCTTTTATTCCGATTTACAGCGCTAAAAGCTTATGAAACTTTTGAAGTCCCGGCAAACACAGACTTTCCCATAATAGACATCGTTAGGGGTTGCTAATCAGTCGTCTCCCCAGCGACCTGACATTTACCCCCTATACTGTGCAAGGGGGTCAATATCTAAGATAGTAAACCCCTTTAAGGCCTTGTTTACTAAGCCTAATGGTAAGACAGTCATTGTTGTTCATAGCAACCAATCAGAGCATAGTTTTCATTTTCACAGAGCAGTTTGAGAAATCAAAGCTGTTCTGTGATTGGTTGATGTGAACAACAGACCAGTCCTGTAAAACCATGACGAAAAAACATCTTTAGACAGTTTTGAGAAATTAGGCCCTTAATAAGTCTTTCACAGCATAAAGTCCTTCAGTAATTTCTCTAAAGGCTTAACCAATACTTGAAAAACATGTCCGCTTTCTTCTACAAACAGCGCCACCCTTGTCTACTGGTTGTAAGAGGTATTACAGATAGTCGCTGTTCATTTAAACAGAGTGGAGCTGCAATACCACACCAAACCACAGACTAAAGTGGCGCCCTTTATAGAAGAAAGCATTGCCAATTAAATCTGTATCTTTCGAGTTGTTGAGGAACTACCCCAGCATTGAAGGCGTACTGTAAATTTGAGTTCTGCGGCACCTAAGGCACTTACACCCAGTATTATGGTACTACAATTTCCAGCTTGCTTTTAAAGGGAACATCATAAGTAGACAGCTGTCTTAGTATTACTGTGGGTATTGTTACCCAGCTTTCCCAAGCTTCTGAAAGGGAAATCGGTCTAGATTAACAGCAATTGAAATATGGGATGCATGACTGCAGATGTGCCATTCAGGATAACCGTTGTGTACATATGCTGACAGTCATAGTGGTCATCACCCAGCTTTCCCAGAGGCTATACGCCAAAATCTGAGCCGGTGTGGGGAGGAAGTAAAAAAAATCAGGGAATGCTGACAGGAAGCAGCAGAGGAGAGATATCCCAGACAGAGCTTTCTCACACAACATCCCAGTCCCCCTATAATACAGTAGAGACCTTTACCCTATTTAAGCTGGGACTTTCCAGTAGCTTCCATCCGGAGGGTCCATCATTCTTCACTACAGTATGACTCATCCTTTACCTAAATAAAGTGCAAGCTCCGTGCCAACAAACCTGCCGGCAATATATCCATAGAACAATGCACTACACTTCATACCGCTACAGGTGGCCAGGGCCGGCGCCAGCAATTGGGGTTATCGGGCAAACGCCGGGGCCAAGAGATGCTGGGAGGGGGGGCCCACATAAGGCTGTACATAAGGAAACCAAGGGGTTGAGAGGGGTTGTATCTAATGAATACTTAGGGTGTGAGGGGGCTGTATATAAAATAACCATAAGGAGAGTGTGTGTTATGATATCCTAGCGAATATTTTAGGGAACAGTTTTAGTCTCAGAATTTTTAATGCTGCCAAGCAAGTTTACTGCAAAGGGGCCCATTGAGGTTCTGTCGCCAGGGGGCCTATTGAAACCTGGAGCCGACCCTGCAGGTGGCATATACTAGTACACATCTATAGGTGTCAGTATATAATGTAATACTAACATTGTATTCATGAAACAGGAGGCACAGTATACACAGTACATAACAGAATAGTTCAGTGGATAATTTTCAAAAAACAATTATACCCTCTGTCAGACACGAAGGAACTTATGCCCGTCCATGCAGAAAAATGACCAGGCCCTGGCCCACAGCAGCCATCCCAGGGGTGTCTGGTTCCAAAATTAAGTTATAGAATGAAATACACCCAGCCTCAGACTAGGAAAAAAGGAAAGGGATGAGTCAGCTGTATGGAAACGCAGCCGGAGCGTTATATTATTATGGCAGGTCATGTGACAAACAGACTCACACTCCCTTTAATCACAGAAATAATACCAATGTGCGGCACATGAAAGCTGAATAAATGTTAAGGAGGCCCCTTAAAATATGTGATGGAGTCACCAGCAACAAGTAGTAATATGGTCCCTGTGATTAGGTCTTAAGCATTTACCAGTGCAGGACTGGACCTATAATACTGCACCATCTATGTATTACTATGCAGGTACCAGTGTAGTACTAGAGCTGTACTACTGCACCATCTATTTATTACTATGCAGGTACAAGCGCAGGACTGGAGCTGTACTACTGCACCATCTATTTATAACTATGCAGGTACTAGTGTAGCACTGGAGCTATAATACTGCCCCATCTATGTATTACTATGCAGGTACCAGTGTAGTACTGGAGCTGTACTACTGCACCATCTATTTATTACTATGCAGGTACAAGCGCAGGACTGGAGCTGTACTACTGCACCATCTATTTATTACTATGCAGGTACCAGCGCAGGACTGGAGCTGTACTACTGTACCATCTATTGCTATGGAGGTACAAGCGCAGGATTGGAGCTGTAATACTGCACCATCTATTTATTACTATGCAGGTACCAGCACAGGACTGGAGCTATAATACTGCACCATCTAATACTATGCAGGTACCAGCGCAGGACGAGCTATAATACTGCACCATCTATTTATTACTATGGAGGTAGAAGCGCAGGATTGGAGCTGTACTACTGCACCATCTATGTATTACTATGCAGATACAAGCGCAAGACTGGAGCTGTACTACTGCACCATCTATTTATTACTATGCAGGTACCAGCGCAGGACTGGAGCTGTACTACTGCACCATCTATGTATTACTATGCAGGTACCAGCGCAGGACTGGAGCTATAATACTGCACCATCTATGTATTACTATGCAGGTACCAGTGCAGGACTGGAGCTGTACTACTGAACCAACTATTTATTACTATGCAGGTACCAGCCCAGGACTGAGGCTATAATACTGCATCTATTTATTACTATGCAGGTACCAGCGCAGGATTGGAGCTATAATACTGCACCATCTATTTATTACTATGCAGGTACCAGCGCAGGATTGGAGCTATAATACTGCACCATCTATTTATTACTATGCAGGTACCAGCGCAGGATTGGAGCTATAATACTGCACCATCTATGTATTACTATGCAGGTATCAGCGCAGGACTGGAGCTATAATACTGCACCATCTATGTATTACTATGCAGGTACCAGCGCAGGACTGGAGCTATAATACTGCACCATCTATGTATTACTATGCAGGTACCAGCGCAGGATTGGAGCTATAATACTGCACCATCTATGTATTACTATGCAGGTACCAGCGCAGGACTGGAGCTGTACTACTGTACCATCTATTTATTACTATGCAGGTACTAGCACAGGACTGGAGCTATAATACTGCACCATCTATGTATTACTATGCAGGTACCAGCGCAGGACTGGAGCTATAATACTGCACCATCTATGTATTACTATGCAGGTACCAGCGCAGGACTGGAGCTATAATACTGCACCATCTATGTATTACTATGCAGGTACCAGCGCAGGACTGGAGCTATAATACTGCACCATCTATGTATTACTATGCAGGTACCAGCGCAGGATTGGAGCTATAATACTGCACCATCTATGTATTACTATGCAGGTACCAGCGCAGGACTGGAGCTGTACTACTGTACCATCTATTTATTACTATGCAGGTACTAGCACAGGACTGGAGCTATAATACTGCACCATCTATGTATTACTATGCAGGTACCAGCGCAGGACTGGAGCTATAATACTGCACCATCTATGTATTACTATGCAGGTACCAGCGCAGGACTGGAGCTATAATACTGCACCATCTATGTATTACTATGCAGGTACCAGCGCAGGATTGGAGCTATAATACTGCACCATCTATGTATTACTATGCAGGTACCAGCGCAGGACTGGAGCTGTACTACTGTACCATCTATTACTATGCAGGTACCAGGGTAGTCCTGGAGCTGTAATACTGCACCATCTATTTATTACTATGCAAGTACCAGCGCAGGACTGGAGCTGTACTACTGCAACATCTATTTATTACTATGCAGGTACTAGCGCAGGACTGGAGCTGTATTACTAAACCACCTATTACTTACTATGCAGGTAGAAGTGCAGGAAAAGAGCTGCTCTTCCATATGATTTATTGCTATTCAGGTTATTGAAGAAGACTTGTACTACACTGATTTATTACTACATGCTTATCTACACAGTAGTATTGCAGTACTACTCCACCAATCATCTGTTCCTTAGCTATTACCTGCTTAGGGATTGAATAATACCTATGCCAGACCCTACACAAGACATTACTGACTCAGCCAAGACGCTGCCTATAAAGAACTAAAGCGCCATTGCTTCACAAGCGCTACTACACCAGTACCTCCTCTGCACCACCTTTACTCCAACACTGCACCACCAGACTTAACCCTATGCAGCCACCTAAACAGCCCAACCAATACATCCCTATCAATGCAGCAATACTGCACCACCAATTTAACCCTGCACAGGCAGCCTTTCTTATCTACTTTTTCATCATTTCCAAAATCAGCCAATTAAAAATTTGGAAATTCAGTCTAGCCCTACACTCACACAGCTGCAATTTGTTACAATGTATCAGTGCAGGTCAAAATATCTTCCCTATACTAAGACACTGTAAAATACAGTAGATGCATCCACAGGGCAACATTACTGTGGCTCTAGAAAACGCTCTAGAATTTTTTCTTTATTGTCTTGCAGCAGAACATAACTGAGGTCGCTCTTCGAGTCCATAAGGATATGTGGAGAATCGATCAGAGGGAGCGACAGGAAAAGGGACTCATTGTGCTGGGGTTTACCCACTGAGAGTTATTTTTAAGACAACCATTCGGTTTTCTTTGAAATCCAGTTCTATCTCCTTCACGGGAAGCTCCGAAATAAACAGGAAAGAGAAGGCTCAAAATGGAAACGTCTTTAATGGAACTCACAGGAAAATCAGCGGCGCTCCAAGCCCACCCTACTGCTAATTATCCCCCCTATACAGTGTCCCAAGTCCAGGCAACAATCACTCTTCTTCTTGATTACTGCACCCTTAACAACATTTTCCTGCAAGCGTTTCCTAATTTCACATAGCGGGATGTTAAGATGGCCGACAACTGCTTCCTGCCACGGTCAGCGTGCCGGGTGTGGCTTCCTGTTGTCAGTACACAAATGTGACAATCGGCTAATTGGACTCTGAAGGAGGTAGTCCAGAACTAGAAAACCATGGCTGCTTTCTTCCAAAACCAGGGAATGCATCTGGTATTTAAGGAAGTCTCCTTAAGGTGGCCTTTATCGGCAATCTCTCCTTAAGGAGAACACCTACTGTCTGACCCCAGTCAATAGCCTCTCACACAGCCAAACCAGTTTCCTACGCTGTACTGAGGAGACCCAACCAGGTCGATACAGTGCTGTCTACAGTTGGGAGTCTGTTCCTTCTGGAATTGATCTACTGGTTTGGCTTAATCCCCCATCATGTTATTAGGCTTCTTGTAGGTCATACTTGGTGTTAAGGGGCTGCCTTTCAAGGTAGCAAAAAGAGGCATTGTTTTCCATTTAACACCTTGAAAAACATATTTGCATACTTCCCAGAATTCCCTAGTGGAGCATCTATGGCTTTAAGTCTCCGTACGCCTATGAGGTGGCCTTAATTGGCAATCTCTCCTTAAGGAGAACTCTTACCTTCTGACTCTTGTATTTAAGCTGAGCTCCAATGAAGTGAACAGCATGATCCCAATGGACACCTGTAATGCCTCAACAAACTGATTCAACTAGTCAAAAAATGAAATATGAAAAATGTTGGAATTGAACTTCAAAAACGTTGATAGTGAAAAAGTGACTCAAAAGTTTTTTGTCCAGCTTTAGGTTGGCCACTCATATTCATCAACTGACCCCTTTGTCAGAAAGGTTCCAAAATGTCCGGAGATAAGACCACAAGAGTGTTAGATTAAGGGTTTGGCTGTAGGATGCTATAAAAATGTACAGTCATCAACATTCAAACATTTTACCAACATTAGCAATGACAGATCCTTCTGATGAAACTATGCCTCAGTTCAGACCAGCACCACCGCGTTTGTTCCCCTTTCGTCTCTTAATTAATTCTTGTCAGACGATGTTGCTGCGAGGAACATACAGGCAAATGGTGTACTGTAGTGTGTTTCAACAGGTTAAGAATTTATTAAAAAACATACTCACAAACATAAGTAAAACTGCGCATCAAAATTAATAGCGGAACGCTAGCTCAACCAAGCTGCCCGACCCAGGGTTTCGCCTCCAAAGCTTCTTCCGGGGCAATCCTGGGTCGGGCAGCTTGGTTGAGCTAGCGTTCCGCTATTAATTTTGATGCACAATTTTACTTATGTTTGTGAGTATGTTTTTTAATAAATTCTTAACCTGTTGAAACACACTACAGTACACCATTTGCCTGTATGTTCCTCGCAGCAACATCGTCTGACAAGAATTAATTAAGAGACGAAAGGGGAAGAACGCGGTGGTGCTGGTCTGAACTGAGGCATAGTTTCAGCAGAAGGATCTGTCATTGCTAATGCTGGATTTCATTGAATGGACATCTAACACTATAGGAGAAGAATTAGAAGAACTCTGGAGCTCCGGCTAGAAGGAAAATTGATTATTTTCTCTCAAAGAACTGCTTTATCATTGAGACTTTGTGGACCGGTCTTGTTCCGTGAGTAGCTCCGTAGGGGCGAATTGTGCAGCGCAACAACAATTATTTAACCAACATGAGGCCCCCCTCAAAAAAAAAAAAAAACTGCCATGAATACCATAGATATAAGGTACCCCATTGTGTATTTTCTGTAGAGCAGTAGGTTACCATTTCCACAATCATGCCTGACCAAACTGATCTCAAGTGAAACTACTTGTGTTGTGAAGATGTAGGCCACCTCTAAGGAATCAATCTGACTTTTCATTGGACCTGTATTAGAAGACAATCCTAAAAATTATCTTCCTGGAGGAAGCCCATCAAGAACCCTCCTCCTGGGACAAGCCCAGGCCCGACATATTGTTGAATTATAGAAATTCACCACCCTACACAACAAGTAATCCTATATAGCAGCAAATGACTAGAATGACCAGATTGACACCCAACAGAGGAAGATGATGTTCATTGGCTGCATTATCAGGAACACTGCGGTGCCCATAAGGCTCCTCTATTGTGTATGCAGTAAACACTGAAGGCTAATGTATGTTTTCTTCTAAATTCCCCACCATTGTGTCAACCCATCATGGACACCCTGTAGCCGGTCTATAAAATAATTCCCATTCGAAGACCACAGTCTGATAAATAGCCTACTTACAGGGTTGGGAAGGATTATAAAAACATGGCTGCTTTATCCAAAAAACAGAACCACCGGTGTCCTTGGTTTGTGTGTTGTATAAGAACCCAGTTCCAACCAGCACAACACAACCCATGCAAAGGGTTTTGTGCCATTTTTGGTTCTGGTCATATTTAAGTTAATATTCAAATTGGCTTATGTTGGATTAATACCTCCTCCCATAATGGTCTAGTTGAAAGAGACCAACCTGGGCCGGACATGGCCAACTATAGCACATCTTGGAAACATATCACTTGGATGGTCAAGGAGGACCAACTATAGAAATAGAAAATCATTTTATTTTTGCATCTTAGGGCAGCAGAGACACTAATTCTGGGACAGGCTCAAGGAGAACGTGTTCACCAATATCCTATATGTATAGATCTTAAATATATATATATGGATCTGAAGATCATCAACCAATCATCAAATAATCAGAAAAGTAATCTCTCATTCCCCTTCATTACACGGTTCCAAAAAAATTATCAATCCCCAATAAATGTGGTGGGACAGTTATGAAGGTCATGTAGACATGTGAATGAATATCTGTTCACTGAACCAGCATTTGGACTGATGACCATGGGTAACCCGTCGAGTTGTCATTTATTACCCTGAAGCCAAATCTGCTACAAAACCTCTTTCTATTATTTGGCTCCATAAAATATTCATAGTACTTTAAAACATGACAAAGCAGGTGGGAGCCAGGTTGTGCCAGAGAACTACACCGTGTCTGTATGACAACACACACTGGCCCGAGGCCACTCTTCTTGGCATTGGCACCTTCTCTCATGACACCACTTACGAAATACAATGTTATTGTTTGGGCTAAACCCTCGTAGCTGCTCCTAGGTGCCCCAGCACTGGTAAAGGCCCGGACTACAACCTGCCTTTACAGAGCAGAACAAAGGCTCCAATTGTCGGAGGCTGCACAATACAAGAGATGAGAGAGGAACGGGAAATCAAATATTAATGCCCCCCACCTTTTGTGTTGGTGTGCTACATGAGTGCCAGGGCTAGACATTGGCACTTTATGTATCTAAACTGGCAGAATTTCAGTTGGTTGTAAGAGAACCCATCAATAGTGAGGTTAGGGTAAAAAATAATGGGGGATTTCTTGAGCCAGGCGCCAAAAGAATATGTGCACAAGCAGGGGAGGGTTTTTTTTTTTGAGGGGTGTTGCGGTGGAGTTGCAGCATCAGGCCCCAGGGCTGGATGGTGGTCCAGATAAAATATGATGGTCAAATAGATAGACGCGCTACTTCCAGATTAGAGTAATGAGGGTTTTTATTGGTATTATGACAACGTGTTTCGACACCGTTACGGTGTCTTCATCAGGTCAAAAACTGCAGGGGGGGGGTTTACTGCCAGATGAGTGGCAGAACTATGCTGCCTGGTGTCCAACCGTGGCGTCCAAATGCCACAGAGGAACGGCTGTTCTTCCCGCGCCTGTGCCAGCACGCAGCCGTTCCTCTGCGGCATTTGGACGCTAGGTTGGACACTAGGCAGCATAGTTCAATATATATCGTATATATTCAACTTTATCATTTTACATGGTATCCATGCATATCTATAGCGAGTCGAGGTGGGCGTGGCCTCCTCAGGTTGAATCCAGCAGCTCCTCCCCATGCTTTCTCAGCATGCAGAAGTAATGCCATGTGACCAAGGTGACATCATCACAGGTCCTTTAGCCTTCTAACATTATCAAACTGAATGCCAAGAACATTTCTCAAGAAATCACAGCAAATCATATCACATGAAATCACAGCAGCCTGCATGGAGAGGAGTAGAAGTGCATGACGACATGCTGTGATTTTTCTTATGTTGTCAGATATGTGCATGGAGTATAGTTTGCTAATGTTAAGAGGCTAAAGGACCTGTGATGATGTTAACCTGTTTACATGACATAAGGCCACGCCCCTCAACTCGCTGTATCCCTAAATACCAGGTAACTCTGATTTTATGTGGATGTGAGGGAAATTTTTTAGCTAAAAGAAGACGGTCAGATAATTACTTGGGCTCTATAGGAACCTGCCACTAGCTGTACTTGTGAAAAATGTGGTGACAGGTTCGACAACTCTGGCCCTGGTGGTGCAGAGAAAAAGAAAGAAGCGCAATTTCTTAATTCTAGTAACCTCAGACAACCCCTTTAACAGGAATTTTAATGGATACTATAGAACAAATAGAGAGGGATTATCTTAAGTCAAGTGCAAAGTACAAACTGCGCTCAAATAAGGAAACCAATAATAAGTCATTCATCCTGACTTCAAGTCTGTACACCAACTAGTGAAAGAAGTACCACATTACAAAAACAAGTGGAGCCACCATGGAGATGGTCAGAGGCCCTGATGGTCAATCAGCATAGATAGAGGGGACCAAATATCCATAGGGCCCCATTATGAGAAGCTTCCTGTCCAAGGAATGAAATAAACATTCCTGAAACAATCTCATTGCCCAAGGTTGACATATTGAGCCAGGTCGGTTGGTCTCATCTTATAATGGAGCACTCTTTGGTTTTGGCCAGTGTTTTCTTCAGATAATTTAAAATAAGTTCTTACTGCTAACCGCATTTCAGGTCACAATGGCACCGAGTTTATTATGTCTGGCACCTGAGTGTAGAGGATGCCCCTGTCTATGGTGATGGTAGAACCTCCTCTCCTCTAGGTGAAGAGGATGCTGCCTATCTATGGTGATGGTAGAACCGCCTCTCCTCTAGGTGTAGAGGATGCCCCTGTCTATGGCGATGGTAGAACCTCCTCTCCTCTAGGTGTAGAGGATGCCCCCTGTCTAAGGTGATGGTACAACAGCCTTTCCTCTAGGTGTACAGGATGTCCCCTGTCTATGGTGATGGTAGAATGGCCTTTCCTCTAGGTGTAGAGGATGTCCCCTGTCTATGGTGATGGTAGAACCGCCTCTCCTCTAGGTGTAGAGGATGCCCCCTGTCTATGGTGATGGTAGAACCGCCTCTCCTCTAGGTGTAGAGGATGCCCCCTGTCTATGGTGATGGTGGAACCTCCTCTCCTCTAGGTGTAGAGGATGCCCCTTGTCTATGGTGATGGTAGAACCTCCTCTCCTCTAGGTGTAGAGGATGCCCCTGTCTATGGTGATGGTAGAACCTCCTCCCCTCTAGGTGTAGAGGATGCCCCCTGTCTATGGTGATGGTAGAACCGCCTCTTCTCTAGGTGCAGAGGATTCCCCCTGTCTATGGTTATGGTAGAACCCCTCTCCTCTAGGTGTAGAGGATGCCCCCTGTCTATGGTGATGGTAGAACCTCCTCTCCTCTAGGTGTAGAGGATGCCCCCTGTCTATGGTGATGGTAGAACCTCCTCTCCTCTAGGTGTAGAGGATGCCCCTGTCTATGGTGATGGTAGAACCTCCTCCCCTCTAGGTGTAGAGGATGCCCCCTGTCTATGGTGATGGTAGAACCGCCTCTTCTCTAGGTGCAGAGGATTCCCCCTGTCTATGGTTATGGTAGAACCCCTCTCCTCTAGGTGTAGAGGATGCCCCCTGTCTATGGTGATGGTAGAACCTCCTCTCCTCTAGGTGTAGAGGATGTCCCCTGTCTATGGTGATGGTAGAACCTCCTCTCCTCTAGGTGTAGAGGATGCCCCCTGTCTATGGTGATGGTAGAACCGCCTCTTCTCTAGGTGCAGAGGATTCCCCCTGTCTATGGTTATGGTAGAACCCCTCTCCTCTAGGTGTAGAGGATGCCCCCTGTCTATGGTGATGGTAGAACCTCCTGTAGGTGTAGAGGATGCCCCCTTGTCCTGGTCACAGGCCTAGGTATAAAAAGATCTTTGGAGAGATCCTTGTACTGTCCGTTCAGGTATTTGTACATTGTAATGAGGTCTCCCCTCAGCCATCTTTTTTCTAAACTGAATAATCCCAAATTTAATAATCTGTCCTTGTATTCTAGTCCCCCATTGCTCTAATAATCTTGGTTTCTCTCAGCTGAACCCATTCCAGTTGTCCTTTTCATACACTGGTGCCCAAAACTGTCCACAATATTCCATTTGTGGTCAGACCGGTGATTGGTATGAGGGCAAAACTATGTCCTTATCACGATAATCTATTCCTATTCTGTAGGAAGCAAAAGCTGCTCCAACACAGATTTGAGAGAAGATTATCCAAATCTATATTTCTATACCCATAAATCATACTTCGTAGTAGAGTCTGGGCAACAATTGTTGGCCATTCCTGCAAAAAATGAAAACATTCATCATCTGACCTGCTATACCATCACTGAGTTCTCAAGCCATTATAGTCATTGCCAATCTATATGGACATTGTCAACCATCTAATGGTAAGGGGTCTCCTGTCTCTGCCCTGATCACACATGTCCATGTAGGGAAGGGGGCATAAGAACTTGGCTTTTGTATCTCAACCCAGTCTTCTTGTTCTTGGGTAGATAAGCTTAGACCAGGCTTACTGCCCTCTTTCGTTATTTGACATGCACTTCTTGGTTGAGCATTCATGTCAGACGAATCAGATGAATTAAATACTTGGTCAGTCTTGGAGCAAACTAATTAATTGTGGTCTCAAGCTAAGAACCCAACATCCAGTGTCGGACTGGCCCACCAGAGTACCAGAGGATCCTCCGGTGGGCCCTCTATCAACCCAATACTGAACCCTAGAGGTCCATCAGAAAACAAAACAATTTGGAGACTGCTAGAGTATATTTCCTGGGTGATAATGAAGAGTGGGCCCCCGGATTGATTTTCTCTGGTGGGCCTAAGGAGACCCAGTCCGACACTGCCAACATCCACTACTAAATAAAACAAAAACATACCAAATTGTGACTTTTAAAAATGGTAAACCCTTACGCTACAAACTCCGTAGAGTACTACAAAATTTAAAGGGAATGTTTACATTTGGTGCCATCCGATCACCCAGGGAGACCAAAGTGATTACCACCTAGTAGGAAACACACAAACGGTGACATCCCCTTTAAAAGAAAAATGTTAGCTATTTTGAAGGTAGGTTTTTGACAGGTCTACAACTAGATATCTAAAACACAAGGTTAGACCAAAAGTTCTATCCGGTTAGACTACTACATCCCAATGTAGAGGCCATATGACATAGCTACAAACAGCTGAGCAGAGCATTCTCTAACCAAACACAAAGCTCCCACAGGGAGGTGAAGGTGAGGCCGCTACTGTGTGGAGTGAGGTCTGGCCTCCAGCGCATAACTAATAAAAATACCTGGCGGACAGGTCCAAGCAGGCCTTACCTGCCAACATGGTCACCTAGCATATCCATGTAGACAATACCCCTCCCGACTCTACCACCGACATCATTGACAACTAGACAGATATTGTTATGCGAAAAAAATGGAGGTCAACCTCAGTTTAAGTGAACCAGGGCCCAGTCATTCAAAAACAAGGTAAATCTTTACATACAGACCTCCCAAACCAGATTAAGTCAGCGGCGGTCCATCAGCAGATTTCCCTCTAAACACATTACCCACCGGCATAACACACGCTTTGCACGGCACAGAAATATCAAATTCAGAAATTTTTTTTTTCCATTATGTGCACACAAGGAATGTAAAAGATCTTATCTACAGATGTTCCAGGATATCCCAGACATGAAGGGGCATTTACATCACGAATATGGATTTTTAGGCCAAACACCAGATTTTATTTTGTTTGAGCAGATTATAATTTAGCACAAATTTAAAAAAATTGTCAAATGTCAAACGTCTCTACAAAAATATTCTAAGATAATAGATTTCTGGGAAATTCTTTTTTGGGTAAATATGAATTGACGCTGATGCTATAAAAAAAAAAAAAAATAATAAAATATGTAAAAACAGAAAAATGTGTTCATTCAGAATTTGTTTCCACCCTGCTCTGTCTTTGAGTAAACTTCGCTTGCATAATCGAGTCCTTCTCAAGACGCCTAAGGAAATGGATTTTCCAAAATTGCAAGGTAGGCGAGACGGCAAAAAATTCTCCATGTGTCATTCGAATTTTTGTAAACCCAACAATTTTTTGGGGGATGGCACCGAAGCATAAACCTAATGTTTACATTGGAAGATCCGCCAGAAATTTGTTGTGAAATTTATTAAAAGGGAAATTTTTTTATATATATATATATTTTTTAAAATTTAGAATGAAAGGTTTTCCACTTGAATGAACTCGCTACACATATCCAGGGTAATATTGTTGTATCGCTAGGAAGAGGGAGGATTGGGGAGGGATTAACCTGTCACTTATAATAAGGAGGAACGTCAAAATGCTGAATCGCACCTTCACATAAAATGTAAAATTTATAGATTTTAATTGACATTCAATTTTTTTTACCTTTTTTTCTAAATAAAAAACACACATATATATATATATATATATATATAAAAATTGTATGTTGTAAATATAAACAGAAATGTTGATGCAAACTAAAAAAAATGAATTTTTTTTTACCTGTCAATTGATGTCGGAGGTGAACTGATGCTCATTTTTGCAACAGATATCCCAAAATCCAGTGTTTTGTCTCCAGATCGGAATAGGATATAAAAAATAAAATATATGCAAAAATGCAGCAAATTGTTTTTACTGCATACAAATGATGCAATGAATTGTTATAGGGACCAACCAACCCATCGTGTGCATTCGTCTCCTTCCAGCACCAGGTCAAAAACTGGCTCTCGTTGTCAAGTAGATGCAAAAAAAAAAAAAAAATTATAAAAAAATAAAAATAATTAAAAAACAACTACACCCCCCTGCCTAAACATAATGCCGGAGACACAGGACAAGATTAAAAAAAAAAAAAAAAAAAATTAAAAATCCAATTTTGTTTTAACAGCTGTTGTGATGTTGACAAGGCAAACTTTTAACCCCCAGTGTTCAGGATGACATGTCGCAGCGGATTTCATCCTCCGCATAAATTAAATATTATTATAATCCTCGGCATGGATCGTCCACATTACAAAAATAAATAATAATAATAATAAAAAATAATTGCAAAAATAAAAAAATGAAATGCTAAGGCATCTGCACAATTCCTATGAGCAGCAGATAAAGCGGTGGTTTTTTTTTTTTTTGCAATGCACCAATTTGCTGGAGGGGTGAGCGAGGACTTTGTGTAGGGAGAAGAAGGTTCTTCCAGGTCTTTGATTTCTCTTCTCACCTCCTTGGGAATAGATTTATCTCCTTGTATTATAGCAGATCCAGTTTGGGTAAATCCAAGAGGCCTGTTAGATCCTGCGGCTTTCCAGGAGCCCCTGCCCAGCATGCACCATCCTTCCCATAGTCCCTGCTCTCCTCTTCCTCTTTCCACATCCAGCAGGAAGGAGCAGCAGCAATACCCAAAAAATAGAAAAGCAAATCTATGGGACTAGAATGCAGAATATGGCAAGGCCCAGATTTCCCAGCTGAGTGCAGGGTGTAGGTGCCTGAGATAGATAGAAGGAATCAGTTATTTTCTGCTTGGCTCTCCCCTCCCTCCTTTCTTTCTTTTCCCTTTTTTTCTTTCTTTCTTTGCCCTCCCCCCTTCTGCAATAAACACAGACTGAGCTGAGCTGCTCCCCTCCCCCTCCCTGGGCTGGGCAATGGCTCCTTCCCTCCCCTATCTCACTCCCTTCCTCCCCATGCTCCTCTCAGTGACTGGGAACACACTGAGATACAATGTATCCATCTGTATGTATCATGGAATCCTGGGAACACACTGAGATACAGTGTATCCATCTGTATGTATCATGGAATCCTGGGAACACGCTGAGATACAGTGTATCCCTCTGTATGTATCATGGAATCCTGGGAACACGCTGAGATACAGTGTATCCCTCTGTATGTATCATGGAATCCTGGGAACACGCTGAGATACAGTGTATCCCTCTGTATGTATCATGGAAACCTGGGAACACGCTGAGATACAGTGTATCCCTCTGTATGTATCATGGAATCCTGGGAACACGCTGAGATACAGTGTATCCCTCTGTATGTATCATGGAACCCTGGGAACACACTGAGATGCAATGTATCCATCTGTATGTATCATGGAATACTGGGAACACGCTGAGATACAGTGTATCCCTCTGTATGTATCATGGAATCCTGGGAACACGCTGAGATACAGTGTATCCCTCTGTATGTATCATGGAATCCTGGGAACACGCTTAGATACAGTGTATCCATCTGTATGTATCATGGAACCCTGGCAACCCGCTGAGATACAGTGTATCCCTCTGTATCTATCATGGAATCCTGGGAACACGCTTAGATACAGTGTATCCCTCTGTATGTATCATGGAAACCTGGGAACATGCTGAGATACAGTGTATCCCTCTGTATGTATCATGGAAACCTGGGAACACGCTGAGATACAGTGTATCCATCTGTATGTATCATGGAACCCTGGCAACCCGCTGAGATACAGTGTATCCCTCTGTATCTATCATGGAATCCTGGCAACACGCTGAGATACAGTGTATCCCTCTGTATGTATCATGGAATCCTGGGAACACGCTGAGATACAGTGCATCCATCTGTATGTATCATGGAATCCTGGGAGATCATGGAACACGCTGAGATACAGTGTATCCCTCTATGTATCTTGGAATCCAGGGAACACGCTGAGATACGGTGTATCCATCTGTATGTATCACGGAATCCTGGGAGATAATAATAATAATAATTCTTTATTTATATAGCGCACACAGATTACGCAGCGCTGCACAAGCATATCAAATTGGTCCCTGTCCCCATGGGGCTCACAATCTAAACAACCTACCAGTATGTTTTGAAGTGTGGGAGGAAACCGGAGTACCCGGAGGAAACCCACGCAAACACGGAGAGAACATACAAACTCTTTGCAGATGTTGACCTGGGTGGGATTCGAACCCAGGACCCCAGTGCTGCAAGGCAGAAGCACTACTCACTCAGCCACCGTGCCGCCCTATATCATGGAACACGCTGAGATACAGTGTATCCCTCTATGTATCTTGGAATCTGGGAACACGCTGAGATACAGTGTATCCATCTGTATGTATCATGGAATCCTGGGAGATCTGGGAATACGCTGAGATACAATGTATCCATCTGTATGTATCATTAAATCTGGGAACATGCTGAGATACAGTATATCCCTCTGTATGTATCATGGAATCCTGGGAACACGCTGAGATACAGTGTATCCATCTGTATGTATCATGGAATCCTGGCAACACGCTGAGATACAATGTAGGCCTCTGTATGTATCATGGAATCCTGGGAACATGCTGAGATACAGTGTATCCCTCTGTATGTATCTTGGAATCCTGGGAATACGCTGAGATACAGTGTATCCCTCTGTATGTATCATGGAATCCTGGGAACACGCTGAGATACAGTGCATCCATCTGTATGTATCATGGAATCCTGGGAGATCATGGAACACGCTGAGATACAGTGTATCCCTCTATGTATCTTGGAATCCTGGGAACACGCTGAGATACGGTGTATCCATCTGTATGTATCACGGAATCCTGGGAGATCATGGAACACGCTGAGATACAGTGTATCCCTCTATGTATCTTGGAATCTGGGAACACGCTGAGATACAGTGTATCCATCTGTATGTATCATGGAATCCTGGGAGATCTGGGAATACGCTGAGATACAATGTATCCATCTGTATGTATCATTAAATCTGGGAACATGCTGAGATACAGTATATCCCTCTGTATGTATCATGGAATCCTGGGAACACGCTGAGATACAGTGTATCCATCTGTATGTATCATGGAATCCTGGCAACACGCTGAGATACAATGTAGGCCTCTGTATGTATCATGGAATCCTGGGAACATGCTGAGATACAGTGTATCCCTCTGTATGTATCTTGGAATCCTGGGAATACGCTGAGATACAGTGCATCCATCTGTATGTATCATGGAATCCTGGGAGATCATGGAACACGCTGAGATACAGTGTATCCCTCTATGTATCTTGGAATCCTGGGAATACGCTGAGATACAGTGTATCCATCTGTATGTATCATGGAATCCTGGGATCACCCACATTTTAATCAATGCTCACATGTAGCTTAGACTTCTGACACATGGAGATGGACA
Organism: Engystomops pustulosus; assembly: GCF_040894005.1. NCBI lineage: Eukaryota > Metazoa > Chordata > Amphibia > Anura > Leptodactylidae > Engystomops > Engystomops pustulosus. The sequence continues at coordinate 20,976,088 of NC_092417.1, forward strand.
CAGATGAAATTATCAGATGGATCATGGATATGTAGATTTACTAATTCCCGTCCCACCAATAGTAAGTGACCTTATAGATAATCGTCATCGCTGCACAAAATCATCAATTTGCCTTGTTTTTAGGTGATGCACAAACATTTATCAATTGCAACTTTTTATACCTGTGTTTCTCGCGTTTCTTGGTCTTTGGTCAGCAGGTGTTATGTATCCAAAAGATGCGAGCGAATTGAAACATTTGTGCAAGTTTTGGGGAAAAAGGGGCATAATCCTTCCGTACCTTTTGTCAGCTTGTTTTTGGCGACTAAGCCTTCATGCACACGTACTTTATTTTCCTCAATGTGAGATCTGATTTTTGTACTGATGGCACACTGACACATTAATCACTATGGAGGCATGTGTTTAGGGTTCAGGCCACGTGGCTCTCCGATTGTATTGTTACAGGAAATAACCATTAAGTTGATCCCACTCGGTCCTGGCGCTAGTTGTCTCCTTCAAAAGAGGCAGAAAAAGCAGCCGGAGCGTGAAATCTACCATTTGATTACATTGCAATGTGAACCAAACATACCTTGAGAATGCAGAAACATATCTTGTTTAATCCCTAAACCGGGTGGTTTTGCTGAAAATAGAATTATAAAATTATGATAATGAGGCTCTGTCACTCCTTTGGGTGCCCAGGCGCTTCTCCTCTTGCCCTAATTATGCACTGCTCCAGAGAACGCTGTATTCACTGTGTTGTGCCTGAAGTAATCAATCGCTGCACCATCCCCCAGCCGCTGTGTATGAGTCATCCAGCACAGATTGATTAGTCCTGTCTGGACAGTTCAGAAAGTTCTGTGAAACACAGAAGTCAGTATGCCCCCCAGCTTTCCCAAGGTCCTGAATTTTATAATTGTTTTTTGAGCAAAACCACTCAGAACATGGAATAAACAAGATATGTTTCTGCATCAGTGTCGTTACAGCATTCTCAAGGTAAGTTGGGTTCAGAATGCATGAAACCAAATGGCAGATTTCCTTAAATGATTCACGCCACTTGCGTCAAGTCACCTCCCTCTCCAATGCTGGATACCTCCCTCCTCCGTAATGGATACCTCCCTTGTCCATGGTCACGCAAGAGGAGTGAAGAATTAACAGTCCAGATATTTCATTGCTTCGCCTCCTTTTTCTAAATGTTTTTTCCCAACAATCCTGGTGTATCAAGCTAATAATAATAATTCTTTATTTATATAGCACACACAAATTACGCAGCGCTGCACAGAACTTGCCAGATCAGTCCCTGTCACCATGGGGCCCACAATCTAATCAACCTACCAGTATGTTTTGGAGTGTGGGAGGAAACTGTAGAACCCAGAGGAAACCCACACAAACACGGAGAGAACATACAAACTCTTTGCAGATATTGACCCTGGGACTTAACCCCAGCACTGCAAGGCTGTAATGCTAACCACTAAGCCATCATGCAAGCTTGAAGAACACCAGTGCCAGGATCTAGGTAACACTGACAATAGGTGAGTATGTTTTGTAAACCTGCAGGAAGAGCAATGTTGCGTGATCAGGGGTGGAGCCTATCAATTGCTTTTTAGAAAGCTTGGAAATGCTGCATGTGTACACGGTCTTAGACTTTCCCATATAATTCTATGGAGGTACAAAAAATTCACATGCCACACAGGTATCTTCCATATTGCCAGCCTTATGGGGTTTTTTTTTTTTTTTGCAAATCTGCAAAATTGGATGACAGACTCATGACACATGGACCGTTTTGCGGAGATACAGCTCAGCAACAGACTACTGATGGCACACGGACAGAGATGAGCGGTGTCCTTCTGGCCAATCATAGCCATGGCTGTTCGGCTGCCAATTCGGCAATATATCCGGGTCGCGGGACCGAACCCGAACTGAAATTTTTGGTCTTCTCATTTCTACACAGCCTAAGGATACTTTGTGACTATAGTGTCAATTGTGCGTTCGCTCACATTCTATGTGTTTTCAGTGTGTATCTGTGGCCGCAATTTCTTTTACATCCACAAAAAATTATGATGGTTGGCTAAAATTACATGCCATAAACATGATTCCCTAGCGTCATCTGAGAAAAAAAACGGACCACACATGAATGACATCCATGTTTGTTTGTTTTTTTATTGCAGACCTACTGATTTCTACGGAAATCCATGATCCGCAGGTGAGAAAAAAATTGATATAGGTCTCTTTCACACTTATCCATAGTTTTTTTTTTTCCATTTATCTCTACTTTAAAAATCACAACAAGTACTATTTCCCACATGGATCCACAAATAAATTCTTAAAAAACGGACACCCCGTTTTTTTTTTCTTTCTCAGATAATACTAGAGAACTAGGTTAATTTCATATAATATTAGTCAACCATCCGCTTTATTATATGAGCGCCAAAAAATTGGACGAGGATAGAACACAAACACTGACTGACAATGGATCCGAGTTTTGAAGGCGTGCAGCAGTCCCACTAGTATGAAAGAACCCAAAATATGATATTTTTTCCTCTCAGTTCGCACACCCATGAAAAAAACGGACATGTGAATAGCCAAATAGAAAGAAAGGGGGTGATTTTGAAGTCTCTGAGAGCAGATATATACCAACCAATCAGACCTCAGCTTTCATTTTCCCACAGCAGTTTACAACATGAAAGCTGATCTCTGATTGGTTTCCATGGGCAACTAGACCAATCTTACCTCAGATACTTCTGATAAATCTCCCTCATAATGGGTCAGTATGCTATCCGCGAAAATTGGCATACAGATGTTAGAAAAACCTAGTCTGACCTAGCCCTAAGGCTACTTGCATACATTTGTTTGTTTTCTCTGCCCGCAAACCACGGATCTCTTGTTTGTCTTCAAGTTTTGACACAAATGTCCACAAAAACGGTCCACGTCTCATCAAAATGTCATGTGATCTGCGGATCAGTGAAAAAGCAGGAATTTATTAATAAAACGGAATATATGTGAATATAATTTTTATTTAGTCACAGTTCTGTGGGAGGAGCCACAGTCTTCATATCTACAGTAACAACTAGTCATACAAAGGACCCAAAAAATTGCCCCAAAGACAAAGATTTTTAGAATGAGGCTAGACATACAGTGGTCACAGGGCAGAAATGGCGCAACGTGTTCAGATCTGATCACATTGGTTGATAAATTGATTAGTAAAGTAATGATTAGTAAAGCTGCAGTGAGTGTCACCAAAACCCCAAACCTGCCAAATATTTGGTTGTGACTGAGACTTGTCTGTGATTTGGTTGTGTCAGTGAGAACGCCAACAAGAATCAGCACGTTAGACAGCGCCACCCACGTATATGGCTCAGTCAGGTATTACCTCTCATCCTCATTCACATAAGGAGATGCAAAACCCACAGCCAAAGGGGCGCTGTTTTTCCAGAAATTTTTTTTTAAGAATCCATTTTGATAATTTTTGACACCCTTTTTAGCCTCCCCCCAAAGACCAGGCCTGTATTGCACCAATTCACACACCATTATGTGAGACTGTTCCTTCTCAGGACATTTGCAACTGAATAGATTGTAAGCTCCTATGGGCAGGGTCACTCCTGCTTTGTGATGTAAGTAGTGGTGATTTATCTGGTGGTCAGTCAACATTCTGCAGAGAGAGAAGATCCGGCCCCAGTGATGGAGAAGAGCCACTGAACAATGAGGGTTTCTATGGAGGGTTTCTGGTGGGATGACATTGGGAGGTCAATGAGGCTTCAAATGTAGTCACTGAGTGTAATCCCTTTTATATGACTATGTGATGGCCGTCTGCATCGACAAATTAGTCTGTGCCAGATACTGCTGCTCTCTTCTGGCACAAGTTACTTACCTACACAGTATCTGTAATGATGTAGAACGTCTGGAGGTCAGATGATCTAGCAAGTTGGAATATTTTGGTAGACTGGTCTATCATGACCAGTCAAACTTGGCTGATCAATTGGAAATATTGGGTGATTGATTGTCCAATATTTATGTTGGACTTTAATCTGGCCCCCAAGTCTACACCCCAATGTATGGCATGGAGGTCATCGAAGCTCTCAGGGTTACACTTGGATGTCTTTGGATGTCAGGTTCGTGAAAAGAAGTAGACTGTATCACAGGTATCTCAGCCTGTTAGAGAGGGCCTATGGGGGACAACTTCTCCTACGTCTCTGTTGGTGGGGAGTACATATATACATCTTCATCCTGTTGAAAGAAGACCTGGCACATCCATGTATCCTATCAGTAGGATAGCATCAACCAGATTTCTTTTGCCTGCTCGCTTATGATGGACCAGGCCACTGCCATCGATGTAAGGTTTTTGTGTATGCCAACAGTAGATGCAGTAAAGAAAACACTTTTAGGAGACTTCAATATCTAAATGAAAAGGTGCCTCAAAATGATGGTCAAAAATCAGTGGCATGAGGAGTCTACTAACAAATAACTGCTTTGCTCCTGGTGGCAAGTACCAAGTGATAAACCTGCTCAAAATTTTTTTGTAGGGTTTTGTTGCCATTTATTTATATAGCGCACACAGTTTCCGCAGTTCTGCACAGATCTTCCCAAATCAGTCCCTGTCCCCAATGGAGCTCACAATCTAATGTTTTGGAGTGTGGGAGGTAAACCGGAGGACCCGGAGGAAACCCACGCAAACATGGAGAGAAGATACAAACTCTTTGCAGATGTTGACCCTGGGACTTGTACCCAGCGCTGTAAGACTGTAATGCTAACCACTGAGCTACCGTGCTACCCCAATTTGGGGCCCAAGCGTTCTAGGGAACCCATGGCCACCAAAACCACCCATGAAATATTTTACTTAGAAAGACCTTCAGCCATGAAATCCTTGCACATCTGTTTATGCTCTCAATACACTTGTACACAAGAGCCATTGGAGGACCTACAAAGGTCCTGAAACTTCAGATTGAAAGCAGATAGAAGGGACGCATCTTCCATTCCCCAAGAGGCGGATTCTAGTACCAGCTGTAGGAAGTGATCCCAGGGGCCATAATATTCATACAGACCAGGATCCATGGCAGTCTTAGTCCTTCCCTGCCAAAAGAAATGTTCCTGCAAGCATGATTACCTCCAACAATTCCAATAATTAATGGAATTTACCCACATGACAAAACTGTATGCAGGAGGCCACTTAGCTCCCCCTAGTGTTAGCTGTATACAGTCAATATTGCATCATTCAACTCAACAGCTGTGTAAAAATATGCTGCGCTGAAGCAAATAATGTAATGCTATTAACATATGGAATATCCAAGAAGCCAAAATGATGGAATGGAGCCCCAAATTTTAGCAGTTTGGGAATGGTACTTTGTGAATTAAGCCAAGTAAGTGATCAATTTCAATGTTTAAGGTGCTTCGGGGGTGAGGATTTGGAGATGAAGGTCTCCTAAACAAGAGAACTTTCCAGTCACGGTCTACTCCATTACTACTGAGGTCTACTCTGCCCATTACTAAGTCTTATTCCTACTATATTCTTCAGGACATTATATAGCTGCAGAGTGTTATACATGGACTCCGCGCTGTAGGAATAAGTCATCATTTTCCTGGCCCGGTCACTCATGGTAGAAGCCGCTTTATCCGCAGGAAGTAAGATTTACTTGGCCGCCATGCGGTAGCTACTAATGAAGTAATGACTTGTGTGTAGCGGATGTGGGGCTCTCTAGCTTTCTCTCAGCTGGACAATTTTGCTGCTTCCACAATTAACCCCCTTTGGCCGGCATCTGCTCTCTAGCTATGTTCCCTCTTCTCTGTCACAGGGGATTCTGGGATCTTAAACACATTGGCAGTCGCCCATATCCACAAGGGACAGAGGAATACACAACCACGAGAGCGTTTTCCTTGGCTCTCCTCGCTGCCACTGTTCTGTTTGTTTCAGGGGAAAGTAACATTTGAGCTGTGACTACCCGCTCCTCTAATGCAGAGCAGAGGGGGCAGGTCTACCGGGGCAAATTCTTATTAGGGCTTGGATTTGTTTCCCCTTACAGCATTTGGATTTGTGGTGGGCAAGAGAAGGACCAGATTATATTCATATTTACTAAATCTTCCCAAATCTCCAGGAGGCTCCAAAAAACATTCCAGAAAAGTTGTCCATTCTCTTTAGCCCGGAGAAGTGTTCTGAAATCCATGGGTCTACATGTCATTAACATCGCCGCGAAAGGTGGGCATCTCGCGCCTCCAATAGTGGTTTGTCACCTTCTATATGGACATGATGGGGCAGATTTATCAAGCTGTCTGAAAGTCAGAATATTTCCAGTTGCCCATGGCAACCAATCACAGCTCAGCTTTCATTTTACCAGTGCTCATGAATATTTTAAAGGGGAGCTGTGATTGGTTGCCAGGGGCAACTAGAAATATTCTGACTTTCAGACAGCTTGATAAATCTGCCCCGATGTGTCATAAAAACCTAGAAGGCGCATGTCAAGAGCCGAGATCCCCGGTTCTTCAGTTTCCTGTTGCTGACCCAAGTGGAGAGAGGGACACCAGGGCATGAAAGTGCCAAAACAGCAGAGCAAGCCACCTTTCAGGCCTATAGATGGAAGAAGGATAAGGGATTCTTAAGTTCTGCTATTGCCATTGCGGGCACAGACTCTGGTAGCTTGTGGCCTCCACATTACATGGTTCTTCTCAATTCGGTTATGGAGCATTATGGGGGTTCAGTATATAAATTCTCAGCCCAGAACCTGACTCCTTTAAGGTGGACCATACATTCAATGTACTTAAAGGACATCTACCACCAGGATGAAAGACCATATGCAAATGAGCCAGAGGGGCTCCAGGCTCCATTAACACCTATGGAACCTGGAGCCCCTCAGGCTAATTTGCATACAATCCTTCATCCTGCTGGAAGATGCCCATCAAAATCAAGCCTGTATACCATCAAAATCAAGCCTGTATAAACCAGGGACACGTACTCATAGATCCATGGCCTCCTTCCTTTTAAAATGAACTTATATAATTAGGCTAATGAGCCAGAAGAGCTAAGGGCTCTGGGGTTGTTACAGAAGGCCTTTGTACTATGGCTTCACAAGCTGTTGTTACACTGTGCAGTAGCCTGTCTCAGCCTCACCCATCCCCTGCTCATGCTATAAGCGTGTTATCAGAGCCCCTCCGTGCTGCAGATTCACAGGCTGTTACATTCTGAAAGAGCACTTCCCCCCTACCCCTATATGCTCACTGCAGCTGAGATTACAGTAAGTGCAGGGGGAGCGTGAGACAAAGAGGAGCTGCTGCACAGTGTAGCAGCTTGTGAATCCAGAGCGCTCCTATAACACGCACTTAGCCTTTCAGCTCATGAAAATAATTTTAAAAGTTGATATTAGAAGGCAGGAGGCCATGGATAAAACATATAAGAAGATACCACAGTCACGGTGCCTGGTTCTATGAGTAATTTCCCTGGTTTATCATGGTGGATTCTGAAAATTTCATTTAACCCTCTGACATCCAAGATGGCGGCACATCACGCTAGATGGAGAGATCATTTTCACAGAAAAAGCGTCCATCATGTTCAAATTTCATCCTTTGCTTGTAGCAACCAATCACAGTGCAACTTGCACTTTACTAGAGCAGTCTGAAATATGAAAGCTGAGCTGTGATTGGCTGCTTTCGGTTAATCACGCTTGCCGTTTTATTTTACCGGCCAGATTTGAGGATGGTATTTATTGATGTGTCCAATTATTCTGTCAAGTAGGCATAGATTCCAGTTTTGGGATAATATCTGGTTTTAAGAAAGCTGGATGACATCCAATATGGCCGCCAATACAGGTCCGAGCAGGCAATGTCAGGTACATCTGGTCATGCCGTGATTTCTAGGGCAGGGCCTGCCAGATTCGCCATTCAGAAGCCTGGGACAGCTGAGTGGCGGCCATATTGGAAAAACAGACATAACTCTTGGGTTATTTGCCGGGTTTTCCTCTTGTTTCTGGGAATATGTGTCCCTATTTTTCTGCGGTTTTGTTCGTTTTTCACATAGTAAACACAGAACAGAATTTCCTAATAAGTCGTGGACATGGAAGGGTTTTATTTTGAGCCTCTCTCCACCCGGTCAGGTCACCTTATATAGATCTCTGGCCAGAACTTCCGAAATCTTTTGATCCCATTGTGTCACGATCCTTCCCAGAAACAGCAGGAAGCTGCTGGGAATTCATATGTGAGGATGGTATAGGGTTAACCCTTGCTGCACACGACCACTCACATCACAGGGTTAACATTTATGCTTAAAGGGGCATTCCATGCTGGAAATACAACACTTGATCAGCGCCACCTAGTGTCTGCTGGTGGAATAGATGTCAGCCTGGAGGGATTAGTTATATTAGTTATCTCCTGAAATACTCTGTGCTGCACTGAAGATGCTTTCATGATGAGTCTTGGATGCACTTGCATTGAGAGTGCGACCTTTGTGCCCTTGTGTTAGGGTTAAAGCCTCCCATAGGGTTAGTAAAGTTACATCATAAAACACTCTGTGCTGCTGTGGGCATCCATCCCATGACTGGCAGATCACGGTTCACCCTCAAGTCACGTCTTCCTAATCCCAGTGAATATCATCCGATGACTGGAAAGCTCTCTGGCTCCAATAGCTGAAACACTCTGTGCTGCTGTGGAAATAAAGGTATTATCACTATATACTCCCCTCCTTAAAGGGGTTGAAAAATATGTCCACTTTCTTCCAAAACAGCGCCACGCTTGACCATAGTCTATGTTGGTATTGCAAGCTCCAGTAGTTGCAATACCGGCATTAACCATGGTCAGGCGTGGCGCTGTTTTGGAAGAAAACTGCTGTGATTTAAAGAAAGCAGCCATGTTTTTCAACCTATGGACAACCCCTTTAAGTCAATACTCTTCTCCCCCGTCCTATCGATTCACATGACACAGCACTCTGGCTTCCACAAGATAACTAGTCTATTGCTGAAATACTTTGTGCTGCTGTGATATTCTGCGCTTTTCACTCTATACATCCCACAACTCGCTCTCTTCATTTACAACCTGCAGAAAGGTTCGGAGCAATGTGAATCTAGCGCCCCCCAACCCCAGGATACAGCAGTGCGATGAGTAATTAAGTCCCATCCATTACAGAGGATTTGATTTCTCAGGGATCAGGAGGTTTATCCCGGTGATTATACAGCAGGGACGTCCCTTCCGCTCTCAGGAGCCAAACATCAAGGACAAGTCAGGACACCATCATTATGTCCTCTACAATGGCCAGTACTAGGGGACATTACAGGGGTGCGCTGTGCCGCCATCTAGTGGTGCCACTGGTGACTACACTGGGAAGTATGGAAAGCCTTGGGTTATCTGAGGCTAGAGTTAAAGAAAGAGTTAATGAAAAAAGTAAGATAACAAATACCATATTTTTTCAGACTAAACCACGCACCTTATAATAATACACACCCCAAATTTAGTCATGCAAAAAAGAAAAACTATATTTGACACCAACTAAAAGTTCCTTGTTGGTCACACACACGCAGAGCACACACAGCTCTGCTCCATGCATTCACCCACACACAGCTCTGCTCCATGCATTCACCCGCACACAACTCTGCTATATGCATTCACCCGCACACAGCTCTGCTACATGCATTCACCCGCACACAGCTCTGCTACATGCATTCACCCGCACACAGCTCTGCTACATGCATTCACCCACACACAGCTCTGCTACATGCATTCACCCACACACAGCTCTGCTACATGCATTCACCCGCACACAGCTCTGCTACATGCATTCACCCGCACACAGCTCTGCTACATGCATTCACCCGCACACAGCTCTGCTACATGCATTCACCCGCACACAGCTCTGCTACATGCATTCACCCACACACAACTCTCTATGTGCATTCATCCATACACAGCTCTGCTACATGCATTCATCCATACACAGCTCTCTACATGCATTCATCCATACACAGCTCTGCTACATGCATTCACCCACACACAACTCTGCTACATGCATTGACTCATACACAGCTTACTACATGGGTTCAATCACATACAACTCTGCTACATTCACTCACAGCTTTGCTACATGCATTCACTCACACACAACTTACTACATGGATACAAACAACTCTGCTACCTTCATTCACACATAACTATGCAACATGCATTTACTCACACACAGCTCTGCTATATTCACTTACACACAGCTCTGCTATATTCACTTACACACAGCTCTGCTATATTCACTTGCACACAGCTCTGCTACATTCACTCGCACACAGCTCTGCTACAACAAATCACTCGCACACAACTCAGCTCTGCTATATTCACACACAGCTCTGCTATATTCACTCACTCGGGTCTGGGTCATACAGTCACACACATGCCCACACTCAGCACTGATACATCCATTTACACACACACCTCTTCTTCATTCCCAATCTCAGCTGCAATAACTTTTTTGGCCTTGAAAAAATATGGTAAGAGAAGAGTAAGACAAATCATAGTAGTAACCCTTTCTTATGAGGTAAGTAGGCTGCAGGATATATTTCCCTTAAAGCAGTTTTCCAAATTTTTGTAAAAATATGGAAAACAGTAGAAAATAGGGACAGTATATTGTATGTGACGGTGGTCTCTTCATGTCACCTTGCTGTTCTGACTATGTCCTTACCATCTATGGCTGTGGGATGACAGCACTGTATTGCTGAGTTATTCTTTGCTGTTATATAAATGTGTGCTGTAAATTCACTGCAGGTACATGTTATATATGTGTATGTCCAGTATATTCCCTGCCAGTATATACATGTATGTGCAGTACATTCTCTGTCAATATATATACGTGTATGTGCAGTACATTTGCTGCCGGTTTAGATGTGTATGTGCAGTACATTAACTGCCGGTATAGACGTGCATGTACACGTTCTCTGCTGGTACATATGTGTAGGTGCAGTATATTCCCTGCTGGTATTTATGTGTGTGCTGTATATTCACTGCTGGTATATATTTAGGAGGTAGGAGATTGTCCGTTGTACACAGTCAGTCTGTGTTTGATTAGACACATTTATGATGGATAAAGGACTTCTACCTCCTAGCACTCTAAAAAAAATACTCCCAGGGGTGGCATTGGAACCAAGATAAAAAAAATTCAGTGCACTGATTTTAGGGAACAAGGACCTGTTCAGGTTTCCCATATTCAAGAAAACACAACACCCAAATCAAAGAACGGATGTCACTTGATAGCCTCAGTCTCAGACAGTCTTGGCCAGTTCGGGTCAGCTGGTAAATATGTAGTAGCTGAGCTCTTGGTGTATCCTAGCCTCCTGCAGTAATGATATTTCATCCAGTAAGGAAGGTATACACCCACCCCCACCCGGCCATACAGTATTACTGCTTATTGATCTGTGGTGCCTCGGCTCATACTGACTACTCTATACTCAGAGGCTGTCACCAATTACACCTCACCAAGAGACAGAACCATGCTCACATTTCTCTTAAAGGAAACCTACCACTTTAACCTACCATCCTCAGCTGGTGCTTGGTATATGCATCTTACACCTACCACTTCAAGTGGTAGGTTTCCTTTAAAATAGGTTTACTTTAAGGGAGGATATATGTTAATTTATCATCAGGATGAAGGATGATAGACCAAGCACACTGACATACTATGCCCTTATTTTTTAAGAAAAAAGGCTTTACATTTATGCAAATGAGTCTGAGGGGCTCTGGGCTCCACTATTTTTTCTAACATTATTATTTGCATAACTTCTAAAGCCTTTTTTGTAAAAACAAGGGGATACAAATGTAGCATTTATACCCGAGTATAAGCCGAGACCTCCTAATTTTAACAAAAAAAAAAAAAAAACGGGAAAACATATTGACTCGAGTATAAGCCGAGGATGGGAAATACATTGGTCACAGCCTCCCCAGTATATAGCCTGTAGTATGTAGCCAGCCCCCTGTAGTATATAGTCAGCCAGCCCTCTGTAGTATATAGCCTGCCAGCCCATTTAGTATATAGCCAGCCAGCTCCCTGTAGTATATAGCCTACCAGCCCCTGTAGTGTATAGCCTGCCAGTCCCTGTAGTATATAGCCTGCCAGTATATAGCCTGCCAGCCCCTGTAGTATATAGCCAGCCAGCCCCCTGTAGTATATAGCCAGCCCCTTGTAGTATATAGCCTGCCAGCCCCCTGTAGTATATAGCCAGCCCCTTGTAGTATACATCCTGCCAGGCTTTGTGCTGAAAAACTCGGCTTATATGTGGTTAATATGTACGGTAAAAGAAGAGTGGATCCTGCTAAAGGGGGCACACACCAGTATGTCTGTGTACTTGGTTTACAATCCTTCATCCTGGTGGTAGATGTCCTTTAATCCTCTCTTAACCAGTCAGCAAAAATAATTAAGAACTCATTATTCTGCTGGTGCAGTCACTGTGTACATACATGACATTACTTATCCTGTACTGATCCTGAGTTACATCCTGTATTATACCCCAGAGCTGCACTCACTATTCTGCTGCTGGTGCAGTCACTGTGTACATACATGACATTACTTATCATGTACTGATCCTGAGTTACATCCTGTATTATACTCCAGAGCTGCACTCACTATTCTGCTGCTGGTGCAGTCACTGTGTACATACATGACATTACTTATCCTGTACTGATCCTGAGTTACATCCTGTATTATACACCAGAGCTGCACTCACTATTCTGCTGCTGGTGCAGTCACTGTGTACATACATGACATTACTTATCCTGTACTGATCCTGAGTTACATCCCGTATTATACTGCAGAGCTGCACTCACTATTCTGCTGCTGGTGCAGTCACTGTGTACATACATGACATTACTTATCCTGTACTGATCCTGAGTTACATCCTGTATTATACTCCAGAGCTGCACTCACTATTCTGCTGCTGGTGCAGTCACTGTGTACATACATGACATTACTTATCCTGTACTGATCCTGAGTTACATCCTGTATCATACTTCAGAGCTGCACTCACTATTCTGCTGCTGGTGCAGTCACTGTGTACATACATGACATTACTTATCCTGTACTGATCCTGAGTTACATCCTGTATTATACTCCAGAGCTGCACTCACTATTCTGCTGCTGGTGCAGTCACTGTGTACATACATGACATTACTTATCCTGTACTGATCCTGAGTTACATCCTGTATTATACCACAGAGCTGCAGTCACTATTCTGCTGCTGGTGCAGTCACTGTGTACATACATGACATTACTTATCCTGTACTGATCCTGAGTTACATCCTGTATTATACTCCAGAGCTGCACTCACTATTCTGCTGCTGGTGCAGTCACTGTGTACATACATGACATTACTTATCCTGTACTGATCCTGAGTTACATCCTGTAGATCTTTTATTTAATATAAAAATGAAAAACATAACAATCATAAACATAAAGTAAAGCCATAACTTCTGGCAAAATAAAATAATAATAACAAAACAATAATACAAACTAAAAGAGTCTCACAAAAATCTCCTGGCCCAGCCACACACACACCACACAATCAGCATTATAAAACAAAACCTTCACCCAATCCCACCACCTATTTTTTTTTTTTTTTATTTATATAACTAAAGAATACACAGCAAAACAAGACAAGCAGGAAATAAAAACATTAAATATAACTAACTAAATCCCACGCCCATCACCATCCCCCCCAGACACTGGTCTAACGTCCAAAGTTTGCGTTATATAGTCCAGACCAGTACCCAGGATCGTATAGTCCAATATCCCGTCCTCCCCCCTCCCAACCTAACACCCTAACACCCTAAGCCCAAAACCAACCAACCTATATACACACACAAGAACTATAACTACATATAACTATAAATAAATACACACTGTACACAAGATACAAACACATTAAACAAATCAACATATAACAAATCCAAACCACATAAAGCCCAGGTTCGGTGCCTGCAAGCCCCTACATCACTATAACCTCAGATACAAAACAAAAATCTACTGTGCAGCATCAGCCCCAACACCAGGAGAGGAGATGACAGACTAAGGGACACTAAAGGAGAACCCCCTCCAAAGGAGAGAGGCCCTCCCCGTGCCCAGCCTCTCATACTCCAGAGAGCGCACCTTCACCAGGTCACCCAGAATGTTCCTAACCACCTCATCCACCGGGAGGATTTTACGCTGCGTCGATACTAAGCACCGTGCGTTCCACGTGTGGTACCTGACCACTAGACTAACTAGGAATAACGTGCAGCGGTCCCGGCCACCCAGGCCTCTGAATGCTCCATAGGCCCACTCCGCATAGGAGAGAGCGGCCAACCCGGGCCAATGGATGGAAGCGCCCACCCGGTTGTACACCTCTGTGTTAAAGGGGCACTGAAGCAGGAAGTGGTCCATGCTCTCCGGCAGGCCACCGCACTCCTCCCGGGGACAACCCCTTTCCTCAGAGCTCCTACACTTCAGATTGTCCCTCACACACAGCTTTCCATGGAAGCAGCGCCAAGTCACGTCCCAAAACTTCAAGGGGATCCTGATGGAATTCAATAAACTCAAACCCACCCCCAGATCCCGACTTGGGCAATCCCTGAGGGCCAGAGGCTTCTGGAAATGGGCAAACAGAACCCTCTTGTCAAGGAGTTTCCTCGACATGGTCCTGATCTCCCACATTCCCAGACCCCACCGGCGAATCACCTTCAGAACCGGGGTAGCGTAAGCCGGAAGATGCCCATGCGGTGTACGAAGATCCTTCACTTGCCCTCCTGTCTCCCATTCCTGGAAGAAAGGCCGAAACCATCCGCTGCAGGAGTATACCCACGGAGGAGCCCTCTCTTTCCAGAGGTTGGCGATATTGATCTTAAGAAAGGTATTCACTAGGAATACCACAGGGTTGACCATACACAACCCTCCTAGTCTCCTCGTGCGGTAAGTAACCTCCCTCTTGATTAGGTTCAGCCTATTCCCCCATAACAGCTGGAAGAACAGACTATAGACCCGAGTCCAGAGGGGTTCTGGCAACATGCACACACTGCCCAGATATATCATCAACGGGAGCAGGTAGGTTTTGATCAGATTAACCCTTTCTCTGAGGGTCAAAGACCAACCCTTCCACTGGTCCACCCTCTGAGCGGCGATCTTAAGCCTGCCGTCCCAGTTTTGCATGGGGTAATCCCCCTGGCCAAATTCGATGCCGAGAACTTTGGCAGAGTCTTGGGGCCCTGGAAGAGTGTCCGGGAGATCAAAGCCTGGACCTCCCTCTCCCAGCCAGAGACTCTCACACTTATCCCGGCTGATCTTGGACCCAGAAGCCTCTGAGTAGCGGTCAACCTCTGACATCACCCATTGCGCCTCCCCTCTCGAGGACACAAAAACGGTGACATCATCGGCGTACGCTACCACCCTTAGAGTGGCTTCCAGTGCCGCCCGATCCATCCCGACTCCCACCAACGGGCCACGATCAACCCTCCTAAGGAATGGGTCGATCGCGAACACGTACAGTAGTGTGCTCAGAGGACAACCCTGGCGAACACCAGACCCGACCTCAAAAGAGCGGCCAATCCAACCGTTCACAAGCGGGAAACTCTCTGCCCCTGCATACAAAACCTTAAGCCAATTGACAAAATCCCCTGGCAGGCCATACCTCAGAAGGACAGACCAGAGGTACTCGTGGTTAACCCGATCAAACGCTTTTGCCTGATCCAAGGACAGCAAGTACCCCTTCCAGTTACCAGCCCTGCCCTGCTCCACTGCCTCCCGGACACAAAGCACAGCACTAAATGTACTGCGGCCTGGAACAGAGCAGTGCTGGGTCCCCGAAAGGAGCTGGGGCGCAAACTGCACCAGCCGATTAAACAGCACCTTTGCCAAAACCTTTCTGTCCGTATTGAGAAGCGCTATGGGACGCCAGTTCTCAATACGAGATCGGTCCTTACCCTTTGACAGGATGATCAGGGCAGACCTCCTCATTGACTTCGGCAGAGCGCCCGAGGAAAGACACTCATTGAATACCTCAGTCAAGAGGGGAACCAAGGCTTCCTTAAAGGTCTTATAAAATTCGGATGTTAAGCCATCCGGACCTGGCGATTTCTTGAGGGCGAGCCCTTCAATCGCCCGGCTGACTTCCTCTTCCCTAATCATCTCTGTCAAAACATCAAGAGAGGGGTCTACTCCTGGCTCAGGGACAGTTTCAGCCAGGAAAGCCGACATCACATCCCAATCTAGATCCTTCCTGCCCAAGAGGTGCGAATAGAAGGATCTGACAACCTCCAGAATCCCTGATCTGGACCATTTCAGGGATCCCGTACTGTCAACCAGTCCCGTGACAACTTTACCATTCACTGACATCTTGCAGTTTCTGTAAGGGTCGGGCGAGCGGTATTTCCCGTAATCCCTCTCAAAAACCAAAGATGCGTGTCTATCGTACTGACACCTCTTCAGCAAGGATTTCACTCTGGAGATGTCCTCACGACTACCTCCAGTCGAGGCGAGATGCTCGAGTTTCCTCCTCAGGCCCTGATACAGGCGGTACCTGTCCAGGCTCCTGAGGCTCGAGAGCTGGCGGAAGAATCTCGCCACCACTCTGACTTACTGCTACAAAGGCCCAGCAATGGTACCTGGCTCTGAAGAAAGTCCTCAAAGGATTGTCTGATCTCCGCTTCTTCCAGGAGAGACGAATTGAGCTTCCAGTAGCCTCTTCCCATCCGGGGGGTCTCTGTAACATTCAGAGAAAACAAAATTAAACAGTGGTCGGAGAACTCCACCTCAACAACGGACACTGCTGAAGAAATGGCTTCCTCCTTTAAATAAAACCTGTCTATTCTAGACCTGCAGCTACCCCTATAATAGGTGAACCCCGCGTGGCCTGGGGTGTGCAGGATGTGGACATCCACCAGGCGAGCCTCACTAGCTATGCTATTAAGAGCGACGCTATCATAAGTCAGCTTGTCTCTGGAACCTCCCCTATCCTGGGACCTCGTGACAGCATTGAAGTCCCCTCCAAAGACCACCTGCCGACTTGTAAAAAGGTAGGGCTTGATCCTCATAAAGAGACACTTCCTGTCCCACTTGGACTGGGGACCATAGATGTTAATTAGGCGAGGTTCTTGTCCCTTCATGAGGACATCCAGGATCAGGCACCTCCCCATTTCTAACTCAATAACTCGTCGGCATTCTACCGGTGCGGTAAAAAGGACCGCCACTCCGCTATACGGCTCGGCCGCAAGAGACCAATAGGAAGGCCCGTGTCTCCATTCCCTCTTAGCTTTAAACACGGCCGCCAAATCTGGCAGCCTGGTCTCCTGCAAAAATAAAATGTCGGCTTCAACACGGCCGAGAAAATCAAAGGCCGCAAATCTAGCCGCATCAGACTTAATGCTGGCGACATTAATGGACGCCAGAGTCAACGGAGTGGGTGCCGCCATCATGAGTGATTGAGTTAGACGGCTTTTTTCTTACTACCTCCCTTCCCTCTACTGTCCTCTGAGGATGATCCCTTTTCCCTTCAGAATTGGGGCAACTTCTTTTTAACGAAATTGAGGTGTCCATGTTATTACTGGCCCCCAAGGACCCACCCGGACCACCCTCTCCTTCGTCCTTGTCTCCTGACTCTGAGTCAGTCTCCCACTCTGAGGACCCAGCATCCCCAGAGGATAGAGACTCAGCGCCCCCTGCAGGCTGCTCCGCCGCCACCTCCAGAACCCCACCCTCAGCCTCTCCTTCCGAGGAGGCGATCTCATCGAGGAACTGGTTGGAAAGCTTAACCAGAGGGGAGGAAGTTTTCCCTTCCTTAGGTACCTTAGATGCGCCACGTTTTTTCTTTTTCTGCTTGCGCTTATTTTCTAGCCAAATCCTGTTATCCTCATCCATACTCTCATATTGGGAGGACGTGGAGGACATGGCACCTTTCTCGCGCTCCATCCTCCTGACCTCCTCATCCAACTCATCATCCCTCAGGGCCTCAGTAGCAAGACCAGCCTCTGAGGAAGGACCAAGGGTCACCCCAGCAGACTGAGGCTTCCCCAGTTCTCTCCCTTTTTGTCTGGCTTCAAGCCGCCTCAACTGAGAAGGCGACTTATTCTTACTTTTCTTCACAGGCCCCTCAGCTCCTCCACCTCTGCTGGTACCTTCCCCAGCAGAAGCAACCTCATGGCTCTCCTCCACTGGGGTCACAACCGCATTGGCAAAGGAGCGAGGACAACGGCTGAAAGGGTGACCGAGCTCACCACACAGGTTACACCTAATGTCCTTACAGGATGCAGCGAGATGACCTAGCCCACCACACAAAGCGCACTTCTGCACTTGGCAGCTGGCGCTAAAGTGTGTGGGGTCACCGCACCTGTGACAGACCTTCGGCTGCCCCTGGTAGAAAATCAGGATTCTGTCTCGCCCAAGAAAGGCTGAAGAGGGAATGTGGGCGACTGTGCCGCCTGAACACTTCAACTTCATCATGAAGGTCCAGGCTCCTGACCAAATACCAAATTCATCGCGGTTTTTCTGCGGTACCTGAACTACTTCGCCATAACGACTTAGCCAAGTCATGATGTCCATGCAAGAAAGTGACTCGTTACGGGTCAAAACGGTCACCTTCTTGACTGTGTTTTGGCGAGACACTGCTTGCACAGCAAAGTCTCGCCATGCGGGCTCGTTCTTTGCCAGCTCATAATTCGACCAGAAGAGCTCTAAGCCCTCTGGCCGAACAAAGCTGACATCGAACTCCGGAGTACCATAAGGATGTATCAGGGCAAAGATGTCACTAGCCCTGAAGTTCATCTTCAGGAGGAGCTCCACCACCCTTGACCTGGGTGGGCATGCGTCACTGCCCCTCCAGCGAAGACGAACCACATTCCTACGGGCAGCTCCGGGCCCGGTTGTGGGTAAAGACCATACAGTCTCTCCCCCCCTTTTCTCTTGGAAGGCTGCCAGGCCATGCCTGTCTGTCCAGAAGGACAGATCAACCTCTCTCCCCTCTACAGTGATTGACTTTTCCCCTCTCCTGAGAGCCTCCAGAAGACGCCTTTGCAAAACGCTATTCCCAGAGCCAGGAGACAAGGAGTTAACCCCACTTGCCCCAGCGGTGACACTCGCATAGCTCCTTATGGGAGCGGCCACCACTAGGGGTGCAGATGGTCCAGCACTCATACCAGGATCACCCCCCTCAGCACCATTCACCACCCCAACATTCACCACACTATGTACAATACTGCCTCGCTTCCTTGCTTCACTCACACCAGCTGGGCCAGGAGGACCTGGGGTTGCCTCGGCGTCACTGGGCACTGGGGGTAGAGCCACCTCCATAGCTGATACAGCCTGAGAAGAGGCAGCTCCAACCCCGATCTTACTTGTGCCCTCTGCCTCATTGGCATTAACCCCTTGTTGTCCAGCAGTTTTTATGATGTTTGAGCATCGCTGCTCGATTGGTGGTAGAGGCCTCTTGTCCTTACAGACTCCAGACAGTCTTTTTGCCCCTTTCATATCTCCAGAGTTTGATGCACCAATACAGAATAGTACTTTTCCTGTGACTTTCTCTGCAGGCTGCACAGGATGTTTGGGAGGCGCCGCACTACAAGCCCCAGCAGCCCCAGCACACTGCCGCTGCTCACCGGAGCAAGCAACAGCGCTAAGGGCCACAGGAGCCACTGCCCCTGGCACTGGGCCACCCCCCCTCCCACTAGGGGGCAGCGCACAGTACCAGGACCTGCTGGATCGCCCTCACTGTCCGGCCTTTCGGCCGATGCCTTCCCTGCACCATCCTTGCTACTACAAACAAGGCTGGTGCTCTGCGCCATGGTGGAACGTGGCTTTACACTCTCCCCGCACCCTGGCACCGAGTCCACTGCAGGATTCGTGCTGGGCTGGGTAACGGGGCCTACACGACAGGCTGACACTGCTGCCCGCCCGGAGGAAACAGGGAGGGGACGAAACACCAGATTCACCTCCTGAGACGCCTTGATCTTCTTGGATTTCTTCTTTCTCTTTAGGTCGTCATCTGGCAAATCATCGCCGAAGGAAAAGTTCTGGAGGTGAACTGGGGACTCAAGATGTCGGATCTGAGCCATCAGCGCCCCTCCCTGGCCGCTGTCATCACTTTCCTCCTCCATGTTGGCAGAGCCGCAGCCTGATGGTAATGGCGCTTGCTCTGCAGGCAGCCTGTCGTGCGAGGCCTGCTGATGTTGGTGCAGGCCACCAGACGGACACGGCAGGTCTTCCTCATCCTCCTCATCATCGCCATCATCCGCCTGGATCTGAAGCCCCTTCTGCTTTCTCAACTGCTCCTGGCGCATCTCCTCAAACCGGGCGTCATTCTCCAATTTTTCACGAAACGGACCACTGTGCTCGCGGATTAGATGTCGCTTCTCCTGCAGAGCGGTGACCTCGGCTTTTAGTCTGTCTATGGTGTTAAGAAGATCAGACTTCTTCTTCTTAGTAGCCACCCCCGCTAGGGCCAAGGTCTCCCTTATCTCCTCCTGGAGCCTCCTCAGCGCCTTGCCAGCTTCCTCGTACTCACGGAGGTGCTCAGCAATCCGGGAGCCATAGATGGAAGCAGACTCCCGGGCCTTAAGATCACCCCATGCTTTTTGCACACCCCCGTGAGCACCCAGCTTTTCAGCTGAACCACCCAGCTTTCCCGCACAGACACCCAGCTTTCCAGGAGGAGCACTTAGGCTGATGTCACTTGCCTTGATCTTCTGTGTTCCGGAGACCTTGCGGCTTCCCTGGGTCTTGGGGGTGGCAGCCGAGGTCACATCGCTGCGTCCTTGGCTCCGGGCAGATCTTCTCACGCCATCAGTTTTGGCCGGTAACTGGCTTCTCCTGCCCCCCGCCGGCCTGGTCCGGGAGGCAGAAGCCTGGGACTTTCCTGCAGGATTCATCCCACAGAACCCACTCCCTGGGGAGGAGAGAGCAGGCCTGGGTGGATTGGGTTTGCTCCAGGTGGTGCAGGAGCTCAGCAGCAACAACCACACCCGTCAGTAGCTCACAGCAGAATGAGAATGCACGCACTATTCTGCTGCTGGTGCAGTCACTGTGCACATACATGACATTACTTATCCTGTACTGATCCTGAGTTACATCCTGTATTATACACCAGAGCTGCACTCACTATTCTGCTGCTGGTGCAGTCCCTGTGTACATAATGACATTACTTATCCTGTACTGATCCTGAGTTACATCCTGTATTATACCCCAGAGCTGCACTCACTATTCTGCTGCTGGTGCAGTCCCTGTGTACATAATGACATTACTTATCCTGTACTGATCCTGAGTTACATCCTGTATTATACCCCAGAGCTGCACTCACTATTCTGCTGCTGGTGCAGTCACTGTGTACATACATGACATTACTTATCCTGTACTGATCCTGAGTTACATCCTGTATTATACCCCAGAGCTGCACTCACTATTCTGCTGCTGGTGCAGTCACTGTGTACATACATGACATTACTTATCCTGTACTGATCCTGAGTTACATCCTGTATTATACCCCAGAGCTGCACTCACTATTTTGCTGCTGGTGCAGTCACTGTGTACATACATGACATTCCTTCGTACATCTTGAAGTATTCCATATAGAATGAGCAGATAATTTCAGGCAGTATGTATTCCCCCTCCTTCTCTCTTTCCTTGATCCGAGCCTCAGACATGACTAAAGTGAGAACATTTGTCCTGTGGTTTGTGAAGGATTTCAGTGCAGATTCTTATGAAGAATAATAGAAAACATGATGCTCCGATAAACACAAAGAATGACAGATAATTAAAGTTCTTCTCTTATGTTACAAGATCCCATAATCCTATCAATGGCTGTTCTGACCTGACCTTAGCGATCAGTGGGTGAATCAAACGGTATCCTACAGCGACACCACTGGGGAAACTAAGCGTTACATGGTGTTTAATGGCATCAGCGGTAAAATATGGATCTACTTACCTCCAAGGTAAGAGGGATCTCTTAAAACTACCTGGTGGCCCAAGAACTCACCTTGCCCTTTAATTGGTGTATATCTAGTCACATATAGTGTTCTGCAGCCTAGAAAAGATGCGTAGTTAATGAGGAAAGCATATTAGATTTCATGGTTCTCCATATTTTAACATCAATTGGAAATTATATAATATTTATAGAATGAGGAACATTTATTATGTGTTATTTATGTACAATCTATATACAGGAGTAACACAATGTATACACTTGTCATGGAGGCGCTAGTCATGTAATGACCACCAGGTGGCGCTGTCGCTGAGCCTTTAGGCCGGTTTCAGCAGCCAGGTCTTACTGCTGAGGTTTGTGCGCTCAGCATCAGGAGGAGGGGGGTACAGCTTACTGTTCAAATCGTGGTCTTCACAGAGACAAATCTTAGGAGGCTCATGGAGGTCTCTGAACTTGTTTCTGTCTTCTAACGCTCTAAACTGGTTCTCAGGATCTGGTTTCACACTGGAGGGAGATGTCAGGACTTGGAGGTTGTCTATGGTGGACATGGTCTTATGCCCCAGATAAGGATTTAGAAGATTTCCTCCGGTGACTCTGCCGTGTAGACCTCTATGACTCTGGAGTCTTTCTTCTAGAGATAAGAGGGCATGGCGTTGATGGATCAGGTGATTGGCACACAACTGCCACTCGGTTGTGCCCGGGAGAACTTGAGTGGGTGAGTAGAGCCCCCGACTTGGGTGAAGCGGTAACTCTGTGCCATGCTGAGAGGATGAGGCTGGTATGTACAGATGCCCGCTACTTCCATAATTGCAGCAGGTCCCAGGGAAGCATGAAGTTGGCATGACGCTGTGCCCTGGGTAAAACAAAGAAAGTAGATTTTGGGTGACCTGTATAGTCCTTTAAAGGGGACCTCTAGCCATGAATAAAACGCTGAATGACCTACGTCATGTGATTGCCGCTATCTCACGGTTCAATTTGGGGTTTGTTTTGTCAAAATCTGCCGACCCATTCAAAAGATATGGCCCTCGGAAGTTTATACAGGAATTATCTTATACTAGCCAAGGGGGCAGTAACTTTTCATACAGAGACACACCCCAGAAAAAAAAGGTTACCGCCCCCCTATGAACAATTTAATTTATAAACTTCACAGGGCCATATCTTTTGAATGGGGAGACGGATTTTTAAAATTCTAACACCGTATTGACCAGGAGCAAATGGACCATAACAAGTATATTATACAGAACTTTATGTCTAGTGACAGGTCCGATTTGATGAGCGCTTCACTAGAATTCTGCAAGATGTGGCAATTCTGTGTCATCTATTGTTCATACTTTGTGCCGTTCCTTTGTTATTCTTAATGGAAATGATGAGTAAATTGACAACTAGGAGTTACCATTCCCCTTTTGTGTAATTGTTCTGATTAGATACAGTGAGACCCCCAATTGGTAACACCCACTTGTCAATTTCGTATGACTTGGAGGAATAACTGAGGAGTGGTAATCTGGGGGCGGCCTACAGACTGGATCCAAGACACTCCCTGATCAGACTTACTGCCCAATCCTAATGTCTTCTTGTTCAAGCTGCCATCAAAGTCTATTGGATTCTGCAGTAGCCTGCGGCAAGCGAGTTGGTCGGCCAATAGCTTGTGTGCGAGGATGGTATTATGTAAAACCTGAAAGCAAGAGAAAATTCTGTAAATACCGCAAAAAAATAGATCCTTACATCAACCCTCCATCCATAAGTATCAATCATGTGAGAAGTGTCCCTTTAAATCTTTACATTGCAGAAATAATATAGTAAAGATGCAGTACCTCCCTCTGAACACCAGGTGGCAGCGCAGCTGTACGGCAAACACTGTTCCCCGACACAGCAGGCGGAGGACACCTCATGTCCCACATCGGGTAGTTGACGACGATCAGTTTACTGAAGTTAAACTTGTAGGTGAATCTCTTCCCTTTGGTCTTATGCAGAATTCTTTTATTGTAGTAATATCTGAAAATAAACATGAAAATCTTACGCAAAGAATAAAATCTGCCATGTCAATGTCAATGTGTGGGCCTTTAAGAATTTAATTGAGAAGTAAAGAATCATTAGAGAAAAAAATGCTGGTTTTAGATGAGTTAGAGGTAAAGCATTTGTCCCGGTGACTGCAGAGATGTATGAACAATCCTGACAACCCATATTAGAATTTCTTATCATAGTAAATAAGGTTGGAAAAAACACAGGTCCATCAACCAGAGAAGTTCACAGCAGTCTTCATAACTGTTTGGAGCCACCTCTAGGGGGAGCTCACTGCTACCGTGGAGTCAGCACTAGTTGTACACATCAGTATACAGTGAGCACCCCCTAGTGGTGACTGCACACCAGCAGGATGTTGTTTTTCCTATTGGGTCAGTTAAGTATTCTGCTATAATGCCCACTTTTGGGCAGGCTTTGCCCCACCACTTTTTGGACAAGACCACTGAGGTCAAGGATTAGTTCAGCAGTCACACACACAACATATCTGATGCTATCATTTCATTCTTTTCACAAACCTTACAACTTAAAGGGGTTTGCCAATTAAAGAAAGTTCTCAACTTTTAATCCCTTAGTGATGTTTACACAATAAAGACCATTTTAACCCCTTTGTTTAAATTTTACTCTGTTGTATTGCTGTTTTAGCGGACGGTGACTTTCTAAGCAGACACTACATGATTCCTCTAGTGCTGTGAGACACTGTGTGCTGACAATGTGCTTAGATTATCAGGGTCCAGGTTTATCTACACTTATTTATTACGCAGTGTGCTGGGAAAGGGAGGTGATGTCACAAAGGGGTGTGCACAAGTAGCAGCCCGGAGCACTGAACATCTTATCCTCAGCTCCGTGCAGAGGGCTATTACAGTGTTTACTTGTGAATGCATTGCAATGATTGAGTACCTGAGCGCTCGGCTGAGCTTGTCATAGTTCATCTGGGGTTTACACTTCCTGCGCCCCCACAGCCTGGCCACTTCATCGGGATCCTTGATGACAAACTCTCCGTACTCTCCCTGCTGCCAGGCGATGACGTGACGGAACTCCTCCTTCTGCAGCAGCTCCAGGATGAAGTGCCATAGCTGGATCTGCCGCGAGCCGGGGCTAGACTCTGCCTTGTAGGCCCAGTCCGGGAAGGCCACACCTGCTGATGATGAGCAGTAATGTAGTGGTTGGTGACCAATTCTATTTTGGGTTCACGCTACATCTAGAGGCTGGAAAACCCATTTCAAACACAATATAGAGGTTCCTGGACCTCCAATGCTTAGTCCAGTTCAGAGAGATTCCTTGCCACTAAATTGTGGTTGGATTGCAAAATTAAGTCTTGAGGGGATAGTTACATTGAAAAGCCCAGGAGAATAGAAGAAGTGGCGTTAAGGGTAGTGGACGCTGCAATAGTAGGAGTATTGGTGGCAATAGCTGCGGTTGCGTTAGTAAGAGTGGTTGTGGTATTGGTGATGGTAGAAGGGTGGTGTTTGGGTTAGTAGAAGTAGCGGTGGTTATGGTGGTGATAGAAGTGGCAGTAGTGTAGGTTGCATTAATAGCAGATATGATGGTAATGGTGGTGGTAGTAGTTATGGCTGCTTTATTAAGAGAAGTGGTAATATTGGTGGTACTAGGGATGGTTGTGTTAGAAGTAGTATTTATGGTGATGGTGGTGGTTATATAAGTAGAAGCGGTGCTTATGAAGGAGGTAGTAGTAGTGGTTGCTTTTTAGAAGTAGTAGTGATGGCTGCATTACTAGGAGAAGTGATGGTAAAGGTGGAAATACTAGTGATGTTGTGTTAGTAGAAGTAATGATGGTAATGATGGTGTTTATGATAGTAGTAGTAGTGGTGGTTGCATTAGTATTAGTGGTAGTAGTGGTTGTAGTAGTAGTATTAGTGATAGTGGTGATTAGTGAATTACTAGGAGAAGTACCAGTGATGGTTGTGTTAATAGAAGTAATGATGGTAATGGTGGTGGTTGTGTTAGTAGCACAAGTGGTGGTAGTGGCAGTGGTTGCATTACAAGTAGTAGTGGTAGCAGTATTAGTGATAGTAGTGATTAATGCATTACTAGAAGAAGTAGCAGTGGTGGTGGTAGTATTAGTGATGAGTGCATTACTAGAAGAAGTAGCAGTGGTGGTAACAGTGATAGTTGTGTTAGTATAAGTAGTGGTGGTGGTAGTATTAGTGATGAGTGCATTACAAGGAGAAGTAGCGGTGGTGGTGGTGGTACCAGTGATGGTTGTGTTAGTAGAAGTAGTGGTGGTACCAGTGATGGTTGTGTTAGTAGAAGTAGTGGTGGTGGTGGTGGTGGTACCAGTGATGGTTGTGTTAGTAGAAGTAGTGGTGGTGGTGGTGGTGGTACCAGTGATGGTTGTGTTAGTAGAAGTAGTGGTGGTGGTGGTGGTACCAGTGATGGTTGTGTTAGTAGAAGTAGTGGTGGTGGTGGTTCCAGTGATGGTTGTGTTAGTACAAGTAGTGGTGGTGGTAGTATTAGTGATGAGTGCATTACTAAGAGAAGTAGCGGTGGTGGTGGTACCAGTGATGGTTGTGTTAGTAGAAGTAGTGGTGGTGGTAGTATTAGTGATGAGTGCATTACAAGGAGAAGTAGCGGTGGTGGTGGTGGTACCAGTGATGGTTGTGTTAGTAGAAGTAGTGGTGGTGGTAGTATTAGTGATGAGTGCATTACTAGAAGTAGCGGTGGTGGTGGTACCAGTGATGGTTGTGTTAGTAGTAGTGGTGGTGGTAGTATTAGTGATGAGTGCATTACTAGGAGAAGTAGCGGTGGTGGTGGTACCAGTGATGGTTGTCTTAGTACAAGTAGTGGTGATGGTAGTATTAGTGATGAGTGCATTGCTAAGAGAAGCAGCGGCGGTGGTGGTGGTACCAGTGATGGTTGTGTTAGTAGAAGTAGTGGTACCAGTGATGGTTATGTTAGTAGAAGTAGTAGTGGTGGTACCAGTGATGGTTGTGTTAGTAGAAGTAGTGGTGGTGGTAGTATTAGTGATGAGTGCATTACTAAGAGAAGTAGCGGCAGTGGTGGTGGTACCAGTGATGGTTGTGTTAGTAGAAGTAATGGTACCAGTGATGGTTGTGTTAGTAGAAGTAGTGGTGGTGGTACCAGTGATGATTGTGTTAGTAGAAGTAGTGGTGGTGGTACCAGTGATGATTGTGTTAGTAGAAGTGGTGGTGGTGGTACCAGTGATGATTGTGTTAGTACAAGTAGTGGTGGTGGTCGTATTAGTGATAAGTGCATTACTAGGAGAAGTAGCGGCGGCGGTGGTGGTACCAGTGATGGTTGTGTTAGTAGAAGTAGTGGTGGTGGTACCAGTGATGGTTGTGTTAGTAGAACTAGTGGTGGTAGTACCAGTGATGGTTGTGTTAGTAGATGTAGTGGTGGTGGTACCAGTGATGGTTGTGTTAGTATAAGTAGTGGTACCAGTGATGGTTATGTTAGTAGAAGTAGTGGTGGTGGTACCAGTGATGGTGGTGGTAGTACCAGTGATGGTTGTGTTAGTAGAAGTAGTGGTGGTGGTACCAGTGATGGTTGTGTTAGTAGAAGTAGTGGTGGTGGTACCAGTGATGGTTGTGTTAGTAGAAGTAGTGGTGGTGGCACCAGTGATGGTTGTGTTAGTAGAAGTAGTGGTGGTGGTACCAGTGATGGTTGTGTTAGTAGAAGTAGTGGTGGTGGTACCAGTGATGGTGGTGGTAGTACCAGTGATGGTTGTGTTAGTAGAAGTAGTGGTGGTGGTACCAGTGATGGTTGTGTTAGTAGAAGTAGTGGTGGTGGTACCAGTGATGGTTGTGTTAGTAGAAGTAGTGGTGGTGGCACCAGTGATGGTTGTGTTAGTAGAAGTAGTGGTGGTGGTACCAGTGATGGTTATGTTAGTAGAAGTAGTGGTGGTGGTACCAGTGATGGTGGTGGTAGTACCAGTGATGGTTGTGTTAGTAGAAGTAGTGGTGGTGGTACCAGTGATGGTTGTGTTAGTAGAAGTAGTGGTGGTGGTACCAGTGATGGTTGTGTTAGTAGAAGTAGTGGTGGTGGCACCAGTGATGGTTGTGTTAGTAGAAGTAGTGGTGGTGGTACCAGTGATGGTTGTGTTAGTAGAAGTAGTGGTGGTGGTACCAGTGATGGTTGTGTTAGTACAAGTAGTGGTGGTGGTAGTATTAGTGATGAGTGCATTACTAGGAGAAGTAGCGGCGGTGGTGGTACCAGTGATGGTTGTGTTAGTAGAAGTAGTGGTGGTGGTACCAGTGATGGTTGTGTTAGTAGAAGTAGTGGTGGTGGTACCAGTGATGGTTGTGTTAGTAGAAGTAGTGGTGGTGGTACCAGTGATGGTTGTGTTAGTAGAAGTAGTGGTGGTGGTAGTATTAGTGATGAGTGCATTACTAGGAGAAGTAGCGGCGGTGGTGGTACCAGTGATGGTTGTGTTAGTAGAAGTAGTGGTGGTGGTACCAGTGATGGTTGTGTTAGTAGAAGTAGTGGTGGTGGTGGTGGTACCAGTGATGGTTGTGTTAGTAGAAGTAGTGGTGGTGGTACCAGTATTGGTTGTGTTAGTAGAATAAGTGGTGGTAGTACCAGTGATGGTTGTGTTAGTAGAAGTAGTGGTGGTGGTACCAGTGATGGTTGTGTTAGTACAAGTAGTGGTGGTGGTAGTATTAGTGATGAGTGCATTACTAGGAGAAGTAGCGGCGGTGGTGGTACCAGTGAGGGTTGTGTTAGTAGAAGTAGTGTTGGTGGTACCAGTGAGGGTTGTGTTAGTAGAAGTAGTGTTGGTGGTACCAGTGAGGGTTGTGTTAGTAGAAGTAGTGTTGGTGGTACCAGTGATGGTTATGTTAGTAGAAGTAGTGTTGGTGGTACCAGTGAGGGTTGTGTTAGTAGAAGTAGTGTTGGTGGTACCAGTGATGGTTATGTTAGTAGAAGTAGTGTTGGTGGTACCAGTGAGGGTTGTGTTAGTAGAAGTAGTGTTGGTGGTACCAGTGATGGTTGTGTTAGTAGAAGTAGTGGTGGTGGTACCAGTGATGGTTGTGTTAGTAGAAGTAGTGGTGGTGGTACCAGTGATGGTTGTGTTTGTAGAAGTAGTGGTACCAGTGATGGTTGTGTTAGTAGAAGTAGTGGTACCAGTGATGGTTGTGTTAGTAGAAGTAGTGGTGGTGGTACCAGTGAGGGTTGTGTTAGTAGAAGTAGTGTTGGTGGTACCAGTGAGGGTTGTGTTAGTAGAAGTAGTGTTGGTGGTACCAGTGATGGTTATGTTAGTAGAAGTAGTGTTGGTGGTACCAGTGAGGGTTGTGTTAGTAGAAGTAGTGTTGGTGGTACCAGTGATGGTTATGTTAGTAGAAGTAGTGTTGGTGGTACCAGTGAGGGTTGTGTTAGTAGAAGTAGTGTTGGTGGTACCAGTGATGGTTGTGTTAGTAGAAGTAGTGGTGGTGGTACCAGTGATGGTTGTGTTAGTAGAAGTAGTGGTGGTGGTACCAGTGATGGTTGTGTTTGTAGAAGTAGTGGTACCAGTGATGGTTGTGTTAGTAGAAGTAGTGGTACCAGTGATGGTTGTGTTAGTAGAAGTAGTGTTGGTGGTACCAGTGATGGTTATGTTAGTAGAAGTAGTGTTGGTGGTACCAGTGAGGGTTGTGTTAGTAGAAGTAGTGTTGGTGGTACCAGTGATGGTTATGTTAGTAGAAGTAGTGTTGGTGGTACCAGTGAGGGTTGTGTTAGTAGAAGTAGTGTTGGTGGTACCAGTGATGGTTGTGTTAGTAGAAGTAGTGTTGGTGGTACCAGTGATGGTTGTGTTAGTAGAATAAGTGGTGGTAGTACCAGTGATGGTTGTGTTAGTAGAAGTAGTGGTGATGGTACCAGTGATGGTTGTGTTTGTAGAAGTAGTGGTACCAGTGATGGTTGTGTTAGTAGAAGTAGTGGTGGTGGTACCAGTGATGGTTGTGTTAGTACAAGTAGTGGTGGTGGTAACATTAGTGATGAGTGCTTTACTAGGAGAAGTAGCGGTGGTGGTACCAGTGATGGTTGTGTTAGTAGAAGTAGTGGTGGTTGGGTTAGTGATGGTGTTGGGTAGGTAAAGTTGTATACATAAAGATAGCAGTTCCCGTACCTGGAATCCAATAGGAGTTGGAGACACATCCACAGTGTATCCTATCCATCTATAGAGGAACAAAAATAAACCATTACCATTCCGAACAAAGTAATTTTCACCATTCACCAAGAATGATACAGCACTATATAATATGATGTGATGTAAGGATACTGAGAGGGGACAAAGAGTTGTAACCACCATCAATTCTCAGAGAACCCTGTATCATAGAATGTTCTACACATTAAGAATGCAGAAGAATCCGGTAGCATCTTATTGTGTGTGTGACATACACTGACATTTAGATACATGGGATTACCAAAATTTTCCCCAAAACATGTCTCATTATGGAAATCTGTGACCAGCATAGGTGGGTGTAAGGGCACGTTACATCATCCCCCCACTGGGATGGGGGAGTATCCAGATTACAGATTTGGTGGCTGAACCTCCCCATTGGTTGATTAACATATTGGGGGTCATTTACTAAGGGCCCAATTCGAGTTTTCCCGACGTGTTACCCGAATATTTCCGATTTGCGCCGATTTTCCCTGCCCCCGGGATTTTGGCGCACGCGATCGGATTGTGGCGCATCGGCACCGGCATGCACGTGACGGAAATCGGGGGGCGTGGCCGAGTGAAAACATGACATATTCGGAAAAACCGGCGCATTTAAAACAATAAAAGTGTCGCTTGGGACGCGCTTACCTTCACTCAGCCGGCCTCGGTGTATTCAAGTGCGTTCAGATGCTTTTCAGTGCAGCAGCGCCACCTGGACGGCAGAGGAACTACCTTGATGAATCCCGGACGGACCCGAATCCACCGCAGAGAACGCACCGCTGGATCGCGAACGGACCGGGTAAGTAAATCTGCCCCATTAAGTCATCTATCAAAACAATGGTGGATAGATCACTAATTATGTAAATCTTGGTAATTAATTTAAGCTTCTGATATTTTTTTTTAACCCTTATTAGTGTTTTTCTAGATTCCCGATTAAGATAATGAAATGGGCATTTTTTTTTTCAATCACATTTATTATTTTTGTTTCAGAATATTTGGAATATACTAGAGTAATATAATTTGGAGGGGGGGGGAGATTAATATTCTTAATTCCAAAAAAAATAATATTTTTTATTCGTAAGATGTTAAGAAAATTGTTTTAGAAAAAGTCCTATTTTTAGAGAATATTTTACGGAATTTGTAGACATTAAAGTAAAAAAAAAACATTATTTTTAATGCTTTGATTACAATAGTAATTAAAAATAAATTCTATAAAAAATGTAAAAAAAATAGTGCTGAAAATAGCTTTTTTTTACCTTTTATGAAACAGGAACATTTTTTTTTTTTTTATCCTCTTTCAAATATGAAAAAAATAAAATGGCCAATATTCTGCGAATGAGAAGTAGGAACTACAAGATTCAAGATAAATGACCACAATTATTCCGCAATCACAGAATTATTATAGAATATAAGAAAACCCCTAATCTCTCAGCAAAAAAAAATATATATAAATGAAAAAATACACTTTTTTTCCACCTTTAGGTAATTCTTATTTGAGAAATAATTATTTTTCATTTATCACTTTGTAATTCTATCAAACTGGAAAATGATATAGAAAATGAAACAAAGCAAAAAAAAATGTCATGCTGTAATTCTGAATATTTGGTTAGAACAGATTATTGTAGACCAAAACCTATAGCAAATAAAAAATTATAGAAAACTCCATAAAAAAATTATGGAAAACCCCCCCAAAAAATTAAAAATGACTCAATACACAATACAAGTCATATTTATGGAGTCATATTCATACTTACTCAGAGGCACAGATGTCTGTGGTTCCATCCACTGTGACTATAGAAGAGGAGATTCACATCCGTAAAATCTGTGGGATATATAGTGATCAGGAGGGGAGGGGGGGGGGGGCTTCCAGTTTTATCTTCTTATCTGGCCCAAAATAAGTAGTAAGTTACACCAGGCTTATCCTGCTGTAGTTGGCTTTGGAGGGATTTTGGATTCACAAGTTTTAAAAGAAAATATATCATCAGTTTAATCGTATTTGCTTAAAGGGAGTGTGTCAGCAGTTGTTACCCTGCAGCACTACAGGCAGCATTGGGTATTGTTCCTTTAGAACAATTGCTGGTGTTACCTGTGGGTGAGTGGATCCATTTGAATGGTTAACACTAGTGCACCAGCCAAGAGGCGAGTTGAACCTCTTGCCTCAGGCAGCACCACCTGCAGCAAGATGGGGGGCGGCATCAAAGGTACCGTCACCTGCTACAAAGCACAACTTGAAACTTGAAAATAGTGTTTCTTCACATCGGGTGAGGGACACTGAAAGGAGAACTCACTTACTAAAAAAATAACCAGAAATAGGGAGAAAAGCAGTGGACAGAGGGACATCACATCCTGTGAGGCAGTGTAGGGGAACTCAGCACTAACTGCAACTATTAACCACTGAGTACTGACGAGTCCAAATGATCAGTTTATCTTCCAGGGGCATCTGTACTTTTTATATGAGGAACATTTGGGTAAGTAAAGCTTTTTGTTTGATAGATTAACCAAAAAATATGAGACAATACAAAATAATAGCAATACAGCGCAATAACAAAATAGTTGCATGGATTGGGTTGTAATGGGAGTGGCAGAACCCAAATTTTTTATATTTGTTTTATTATGAATTTTTTTTAGATTTTTAAATTAAAAAAATGCAAAAAAGGTCACAACTTTTTTATTATGTATTTTTATTTTTATTAAGTTTTATGTTATTTATTAAAGGACATCTACCACCAGGATGAAGGACTGTATACAAATGAGCCTGAGGGGCTCCAGGCTCCATAAACAACTATGGAGCCTGGAGCCCCTCAGGCTCATTTGGATATAGTCTTTCATCCTGGTGGTAGATGCCCTTTAAGTTTTTATTACGTTTTTCTCACAATTTTATGCATTATTCTGTCAGTTACAAACAAGCAGACATTCCATTAGTAGTACCACCCAGTACCACCAGTAAGTGGGCCGTCTCTGTAAGAAACCACTAAGATGCCTTGGCCAATTAATGACCGTGACAACTAAGGGGTGAATCAGAGCTTTTTTGATCCTGGGTCTTAGCACTTGCGACAGGTTGCATCAGGACCCAATGGTCCAGTGTCCCCTTTGGCCCACCATATAAAATAGGTTTGGGGGTGCACCCAACATCAACCATTAGGAAATAAACCTAAATTGGGTTCATTCTGTTGAAACTTTGAGCCAATGGAGAAGCTACAAGCTCTTTTGTGAGCCAATCTGAAGATCTCAATGAAGCCTTCACATCACA
Organism: Engystomops pustulosus; assembly: GCF_040894005.1. Taxonomy (NCBI): domain Eukaryota; kingdom Metazoa; phylum Chordata; class Amphibia; order Anura; family Leptodactylidae; genus Engystomops; species Engystomops pustulosus. The sequence continues at coordinate 21,009,323 of NC_092417.1, forward strand.
GTGCACCTTTGGTGTCCACAAGACATCCCTCATCCGATCTTCAAGTCTATGGATTAGAGGAAGGTAAGTACATATATGTGGCCCTGTAGTAGCGTCATAGCACAGGAACACCATACATAGTATGAACGATCAGTATCATCAGTATCTGCCGCCTCTGGTCACAGTAACGTCCTTAGGTGACCATAACTCAACATGGAGATGTTCTAGAAGGTTCTATGATGATGAATAGGATACTATAAGGGATAGGGCACGGTGTCATCTTTACATGAGGGCGATGTTCCTGGATGGGATTTTCGCCCTGGTCTCACGCCTTTAATCCCTCCTGTGATTTTCTCAATGAGCTATTACACTAAGTAAACCGAAAAGATTATTATTAGGCGGGCGGCAGCATTAAGGGCTTGGAAGGGAAAGGGTCTCACGCTGGAGAGAACCAAAGCAGAACAGACAAGGCACTGTCGGAGATAATTCCCCGCTCCTACTTCACTTCATCCCTGTAAATCCCATGCCGCGCTCCCTAATTCCCTGGTGGGGGGATGTCTAGGATCATCACAGGTGATTGGCCCTTCCCCGGCTAATGTCACTCAAGGCCGAGGTCAATACTATTGTTTGTTCAAAGCCGTGTAATACTATTAGTCCAAGAGGATTATGGGACACAGAGAACCAACAGACTGGGCATAGAGGATTCTGGGATGGTCATTTCCAAAATGTTAACATGGGATCAACAGTTTGGCAGCAAGAACTTGAATAAAATTGTAGGACAAGACTAATGAAGAGAGAAAAAAGACCCAGCCCGAGGGGGTACATGCAATATAGAAGAATAGAAGACAACCCCATATCTATAATTATTTAAGAAATATATAGAAAATACAATACTTCCCATACTTTAATTCTGCCCCCTATGTACAGGAATATAACTACTATAATACTGCCCCCTATATACAAGAATATAACTACTATAATACTGCCCCCTATGTACAAGAATATAACTACTATAATACTGCCCCCTATGTACAGGAATATAACTACTATAATACTGCCCCCTATGTACAGGAATATAACTACTATAATACTGCCCCCTATGTACAAGAATATAACTACTATAATACTGCCCCCTATGTACAGGAATATAACTACTATAATACTGCCCCTATGTACAGGAATATAACTACTATAATACTGCCCCCTATGTACAAGAATATAACTACTATAATACTGCCCCCTATGTACAGGAATATAACTACTATAATACTGCCCCCTATGTACAAGAATATAACTACTATAATACTGCCCCCTATGTACAGGAATATAACTACTATAATACTGCCTCCTATGTACAGAAATATAACTACTATAATACTGCCCCTATGTACAGGAATATAACTACTATAATACTGCCCCCTATGTACAAGAAATTAACTACTATAATACTGCCCCCTATGTACAAGAATATAACTACTATAATACTGCCCCCTATGTACAGGAATATAACTACTATAATACTGCCCCCTATGTACAGGAATATAACTACTATAATACTGCCCCCTATGTACAAGAATATAACTACTATAATACTGCCCCCTATGTACAGGAATATAACTACTATAATACTGCCCCCTATGTACAGGAATATAACTACTATAATACTGCCCCCTATGTACAAGAATATAACTACTATAATACTGCCCCCTATGTACAAGAATATAACTACTATAATACTGCCCCCTATGTACAAGAATATAACTACTATAATACTGCCCCCTATGTACAAGACTATAACTACTATAATACTGCCCCTATGCACAAGAATGTAACTACTATAATACTGCCCCCTATGTACAAGACTATAACTACTATAATACTGCCCCTATGTACAAGAATATAACTACTATAATACTGCCTCCTATGTACAGGAATATAACTACTATAATACTGCCCCTATATACAGGAATATAACTACCATAATACTGCCCCCTATGTACAAGAACTACTATAATACTGCCCCCTATGTACAAGAATATAACTACTATAATACTGCCCCCTATGTACAAGAATATAACTACTATAATACTGCCCCCTATGTACAAGAATATAACTACTATAATACTGCCCCTATGTACAAGAATATAACTACTAAAATACTGCCCCCTATGTACAGGAATATAACTACTATAATACTGCCCCCTATGTACAAGAATATAACTACTATAATACTGCTCCCTATGTACAAGAATATAACTACTATAATACTGCCTACTATGTACAAGAATATAACTACAATAATACTGCCCCTATGTACAAGAATATAACTACTATAATACTGCCCCCTATGTACAAGAATATAACTACTATAATACTGCTCCCTATGTACAAGAATATAACTACTATAATACTGCCCCTATGTACAGGGATATAACTACTATAATACTGCCCCCTATGTACAAGAATATAACTACTATAATACTGCCCCCTATGTACAAGAATATAACTACTATAATACTGCCCCTATGTACAAGAATATAACTACTATAATACTGCCCCCTATGTACAGGAATATAACTACTATAATACTGCCCCCTATGTACAAGAATATAACTACTATAATACTGCCCCCTATGTACAAGAATATAACTACTATAATACTGCCCCCTATGTACAGGAATATAACTACTATAATACTGCCCCCTATGTACAAGAATATAACTACTATAATACTGCCCCCCTATGTACAGGAATATAACTACTATAATACTGCCCCCTATGTACAAGAATATAACTACTATAATACTTCCCCCTATGTACAGGAATATAACTACTATAATACTGCCCCCTATGTACAAGAATATAACTACTATAATACTGCTCCCTATGTACAAGAATATAACTACTATAATACTGCCCCCTATGTATAGGAATATAACTACTATAATACTGCCACCTGTGTACAAGAATATAACTACTATAATACTGCTCCCTATGTACAAGAATATAACTACTATAATACTATCCCCTATGTACAGGAATATAACTACTATAATACTGCTCCCTATGTACAAGAATATAACTACTATAATACTATCCCCTATGTACAGGAATATAACTACTATAATACTGCTCCCTATGTACAAGAATATAACTACTATAATACTGCCCCCCTATGTACAAGAATATAACTACTATAATACTGCCCCCTATGTACAAGAATATAACTACTATAATACTGCCCCTATGTACAAGAATATAACTACTATAATACTGCCCCTATGTACAAGAATATAACTACTATAATACTGCCCCCTATGTACAGGAATATAACTACTATAATACTGCCCCCTATGTACAAGAATATAACTACTATAATACTGCCCCTATGTACAAGAATATAACTACTATACTACTGCCCCCTATGTCCAGGAATATAACTACTATAATACTGCCTCCTATGTACAAGAATATAACTACTATAATACTGCCCCCTATGTACAAGAATATAACTACTATAATACTGCCCCCTATGTACAAGAATATAACTACTATAATACTGCCCTCTATGTACAAGAATATAACTACTATAATACTGCCCCCTATGTACAAGAATATAACTACTATAATACTGCCCCCTATGTACAAGAATATAACTACTATAATACTGCCCCCTATGTACAGGAATATAACTACTATAATACTGCCCCCTATGTACAAGAATATAACTACTATAATACTGCCTCCTATGTACAAGAATATAACTGCTATAATACTGCCCCATATGTACAGGAATATAACTACTATAATACTGCCCCTATGTACAAGAATATAACTACTATAATACTGCCCCCTATGTACAAGAATATAACTACTATAATACTGCCCCTATGTACAAGAATATAACTACTATACTACTGCCCCCTATGTACAGGAATATAACTACTATAATACTGCCTCCTATGTACAAGAATATAACTACTATAATACTGCCCCCTATGTACAAGAATATAACTACTATAATACTGCCCCCTATGTACAAGAATATAACTACTATAATACTGCTCTCTATGTACAAGAATATAACTACTATAATACTGCCCCCTATGTACAAGAATATAACTACTATAATACTGCTCTCTATGTACAAGAATATAACTACTATAATACTGCCCCCTATGTAGTACTTTTGTTGTTGGATATTTATAGGTGGTGGATGTCGCTATCAGGAAGCCGCTTGTGACCTGATAGCAGGAGAAGTTTTCTTGAGACATAAATAACGCAGGATTTCTATATTTGCGGGTTGACGTCAGTGTAAGATGCTGTAATGTCGATATAAATAACTTCATATTGGAGCCAAGGCCTCACATCAACACCTACTGTCCGTCCTCTGGGGGATTACCGGGCGGCTGTGCCTGTTGTGCTCCTGGCACGGCTCTCACTGCTGAATGCCAGCGATTACTACATGGCTCCCGCCGCCGCGCTCCACCACTGACTCCTCTTCATTTCCTCGCTTTGTGTCTCTAGGGGAAATAGGATTGAGAAGCTTTTGTAGTCGGCTAAAACCAGAAATCCTAAATGAGGCAAGAAAACATCAGGAAGGTTTGTCTGATGGAGGCGAAAACAGACGCAGCGCTGGACGGGATTAGACGTAGAATAACAATCGTCTCTGAGAAAAGGGAGCGTCAGCTCTTGTGGTTGTGCATATTGGGCAAAAGTAAATCCCAAATGGACCAAAAATTTGGGAGTGTCCATGTATGTAGTTTCTTGGCTTCTTGTCGACGTTACTGCGCATGCGCAGCTCTCACCATCCACTTCTGTACGAGTTCCCTTCTTTTCGGGTCTTCAGGTTTTTGGGGTAACGAGACCAGGATCTAAGTCTTCTAGGGTGCGAGTGAGGAGGTCAATTCCTCTTCTGACTGTAGGGATAAAGTTCTTCCTATTTATTGCCTATCCGCATATGATGGCGCACGTTGAGGTGGCCCCTTTCCCAATGTTTAAACGGGTCGTTCTGTAATAGACATTTATTCCCTATCCCGGATCATAGGGACCACCAGAGCTCAGGAGAACAGGGAACAGCCCTCCATTTACATCTAGGGATCCCAAAAGATGTATTCGCTATGGGGCAACTTTGTCGCCCTCAATCATTGCGGTTCCCAGCAGTCGGACATTTATGCTCCATCCTGTGGATAGGGGATCCATGTTTATTACAGGACACCCCGTTGTAGAGAAACATCTAAAAAGATAGCTCCCTCCTCAATATAGGTCGGCAGTGGATGGATCACCCCTTCGAAGGATCGATGTGGGTCACGGATGTGGATATGCTTTGAATTTTAGAAAATCTTGGGTTAAACTTTATCATCAATTGGAGAAATGGGTGAAAGAAAGTCTCCAAGACTGTTCCATAGCAAATATGAAATTATCCAACAGGACTTAAAATAATAACAAAAGATAAAAAAATAATGAATAATAAAAATTGCATGTTTTTCCCTGTGAAAATCATATCGCCTTCCTCTCACTGCACATGCAGTCATCTCCAACAGTGGACTGTAGGAATATACAGATGCAGGTTTTACTATCTGTCAGAGTTCTTCCCCCTGCCCTGAAAAGGACAATTATTTCACATGTGTGTTCCTCACAGCCTTCTCTCCCTACGTGCCCTCAAAAGGGCAATTATTAAGTTGTTACACCTAAACTTTGTCCCTCATTGTCCCCCCCAGCTGCAGCCTCTTCCTCCGTTTCCTTTTTGTAATAGCACATGAACTTGTCCCACCAGGCCGATCACAGCCATGCCCATAGTGCTCATCTGCCCATCAACAATTGCCGAACACTGAACCCGAACTTCGGACAGATGTCTTAAGTTTAGCACATAGACGAATAGTGTGCTTCCGGTCTAATTACAATATTTTACTGTTCAAGGTAACAACTGAATCCAAACTCATGAGAAGTTTTTAAGTCCCGCCCCCGCTTAGCTAGAAATTGCTAAGCAGGGGCAGAAGATTTCAATATATCCCGAGTGCATTCAATATAATCAATCTTCAAAGATGTTGGTAAGGCGGAGCTCAGATCTTGACGGTCCCCGTCACATTTCTTGCATCCATTTAGGACGCTTTATACAAAAGCTTATAGGCAGTGGCGTAATTTGAATCTACAGGGCCCCAGTGCAAAGTCTGTGCGAGACCCCTAACTATAATGTATGGTTCATAGTACTAGTCTTCTCATATGGGAAAGTGATACCTTATGGGTATCCCCCAAGCCTCTTGGGCCCGGGTGCAAACGCAACCCCTGCACCCCCTCAAGTTACGCCCCTGCTTATAGGAGTTTTCACCATCCTAGATGTTACTCCATCGATTCTGCCGCAATTTTTTTTCCAACCCAAATTCCTGAGAAATCAGTAAAATTAATTTTGTGGAATCAAATATGCTAAAAGTCTCTCTATTGTCAAATGGGTGGTGTTGGGTTGAAGTAGATAGTGTGGCACCGCCCACCTAATTAACATATCATTCCAGAAACTAACAATTCTCATCACTCAGGAGTGGTGGCCAAATCGGTAGAAAGGAACATTCTAAAGGATGCGAGGAGGTGGTGGCCATGCTATACTTATAATATTACCTACCTTAATGATTGTTCAATCACAATCCTACTGTATGCAATTGTAATATATAATCTACAATTTTTATTGAAGAATTTATGTGTTTACAGTTAATGCAAATAATCCACATATAATAAATTCATCAAATAGGACACACATATAACATGGACAAAAGACTTGCATGTACGAATGTATGAACCTTCAATTAGAATATTCAAATAAACATGGAAAAATGCCATTCTATATGAATAATTTTGTCTATCAAATTAACTGAATAGTTGACATATTAGCTAGTAGATTTTTAGTCATTCCAAAATTTGAGAATGTTTTAGTAGAATACAACAAAAAGTGAAAAAATAAAAAGTAACAAATATGAATATTTAAAAAAAAAATAGGGAATAGTAATGCACAGATTATTAAAATAAAATGAGCATATAAAAAGATATAAAATATATCTAATCATGTGAGGGAAAGTAAATAATAAATAACCCAACCTGGAATATATGTTCTAGAGAAACCATGGATTTGAATGATAAAAGAAATTAAAATAAATAAAAAATAATAATAATAAATATTATAATATATCTATCTATATATCTATACACACACACACACACACACACACACACATACATACATATATATAATTTTTTTTTTTTTTATACAGGCGGTCCCCTAGTTAAGGACACCCGACCCCTAGTTACAGACGGACCTCTCTGCCCCCTGTGACCTCTGGTGATCTCTCTGGATGTTACTATAGTCCCAGGCTGTAATGACCAGCTGTAACGTGTCTGTAATGAAGCTTTATTGATAACTTTATTGAAACTCCAATTGTCACTGGGACAAAAAAAAAAAATTGTCTGGAGCTACAATTATAAAATATACAGTTCCAACTTGCATACAAATTCAGCTTAAGAACAAAGCTATGGAACCTATCTTGTATGTAACCCAGGGACTGATATACAGGCAGTTCCCGGGTTACATACAAGATAGGATCTGTAGGTTTGTTCTTAAGTTGAATTTGTATGTAAGTCGGAACTGTATACTCATTGTAGCCCCAGCCAGAACTTTTTTGGTCTCTGTGACAATTGGATTTTAAAAATGTTGGGTTGTCATAAGAACCAGGATTACCAATAAAGCTTCATTACAGACACCTGTGATAACTGTTATAGCTGATTATTGTAGCCTAGGACTAAAGTACAATAAATTACCAATATCCAGAGGTCCGTTTGTAACTAGGGGTCGTCTGTAAGTCAGGTGTTCTTAAGTAGGGGACCGCCTGTAATATACATATATACACACACACACACACACTCACATACATATATAAACATACACACACATTGTACATATATTATTTTATAATGTTTTTATATATTTCAAATGATAATAAAAAATTATTGACAAACATAAGAAAAAAATGGAATGCTAAAATAGAAAAATAATGAGAAAATATAAGATTATAAAACTAAACATAACAAAATAACAGAAAAAACTAATAATCTTTATTTCTATAGCACCATCACATCATAGGGGACATATACATGTATAATATTACATTACAGTACAGACCGTCATATGGAACAATAGGAGAAAATAATAAGTAATAAATCACATGAGGAAAAAAAATGGAGAAAATATTTGCTCATCCGTGTATAATATAAAAACAATAGAACTAATAGTTGTGTTGTAGATACAAGGTATAGTTACAATGAGGCCACTGGTTATGTTGCTATAGGTACCCGCACTCTATAGGGTCTGTATAGTCTTACCTCCGGAGGTGCGCGCTCCTGTCTCTCCCCTGTTCTGCGCTCATCTGTCTGTCACCAGCGAGTGGCACTTTCCATCACACGCCGCATTAGAGTTACTTACAATGATAACCCAGTGTTCAGTCCCCAGGGAGCGCCGGGGGGGTTCTCAGGCAGATACTTTAACCCTTTAAGTAAGGCTGCAGTGATATGGAGTTAATAAAGGATATAAGACTTGCATTATCAGGTGGCCTCTGCCCTGAATCGGTATTGATCGGAGGCCTCCGAATAAGTCTGTCGCTGTAATTCGCATTATTTGATGGTCACGTCGCCTTCTCTCCGGGGGGACGCCAGGCATTTCCATTCAGTATGACAATAAGTTCATCGATGTCTGAACCTGCATCATACGGGGGGGGTGGGGGGGGGCTGGGATTTGGGGGTAAATTGTTTAGGAGTGATGTGACTCTAGAAATTTATAGGATGTCACCCATGTACTTTATAGTGGTGACACCGATACAGAGAGTCCATTGACGAAGCTGGTATGGAAACCAAAAGAGGTACATACAGTATTTTTTAGTTTTTTTTTTAATACATAGGTTGAAGTTTTTACATAGCACCATAAATAGAAAATATACTAGATTACCCTACAAGTAGAAGTAGCATGGGGCACGGCAAATGATGATGGGAATCGGTAAAGGTCTGAGAATCTCATTATTTTTTGAGAAAATACAATTTTTTCCCTGTACAAATAAGGTTCTTGGTGCACTGGGGGTGGGGTCATGTCTTGTGGTGCTCCTTATTCTATAGGAAATGTCAATAATTGTGTGAAGGGGTTGTACTAGGAAGCAATGGGCACCATAGAAAGAAGAAAACACGTTTTAATGGGGAGGCCATCGCCAGGTATTGTGGGGTGGTGGTGGTGGGGAAAATCAGCAATGGATAGGGGGTCTGAGGAGGTCCATAAAGGGGGCAGTAGATTGACGGGGTCTGCTATTTGGTTAAGTAGTAGATAGCAGGGATCCCCATATGGAGGAATTATGGAGGACACAAAGTAACATGGACATTAGAAAGGTTAGGGGTAGAGATGAGTGAGCACTAAAATGCTCGAGTGCTCGTTATTCGAGACGAACTTTTCCCGATGCTCGAGTGCTCGTCTTGAATAACGAGCCCCATTGAAGTCAATGGGAGACCCGAGCATTTTTCAAAGGGACCATGGTTCGGGAATAAAATGTGTTATTTAACTGAAAAAGAATGTCTTCTGATAAGTTATCAGATGTATGCAAACATCTGCAATCTATTCTTCACTGTTCCGTGCGTATATTATCTCCCGACAAGTTAGCAGATGTGAAGAACAGTGAAGAATAGAATAAAAACAGTGACCACAGGATCATTTAAGTGAAAAACAGTGAAGAATAGATTACAGATGTTCGGCACATCTGCTTACTTGTCGGTAGATACGCTGTCCCGGGATCCGCTCCTCTTCTTCCACTGAAGTCTCCCCGATCTCTCTGCCCTTCCCGATGTCTCTCTGCCGCTGCCCGTTCTGCTCCCCGTGCCTGCCGCTGCCCGTTCTGCTCCCCGTGCCTGCCGCTGCCCGTGCTGCTCCCCGTGCCTGCCGCTGCCGGTGCTGCTCCCCGTGCCTGCCGCTGCCTGTGCTGCCTCCGTGCCTGCCGCTGCCTGTGCTGCTTCCCGGTGTCTCTGTGCTGCTCCCCGGTGTCTTTGTGCTGCTCCCCGGTGTCTCTGTGCTGCTCCCCGGTGTCTCTGTGCTGCTCACCATGTTCTTCAATGTGTTCTTCACATACTATTTTGTTCGCAGATGTGCCGAACATCTGTAATCTATTCTTCACTGTGTTTTTCACTGTGTTTTTCACTTAAATGATCCTGTGGTCACTGTGTTCACTGTTTTTATTCTATTCTTCACTGTTCTTCACTGTGTTTTTTTAATTAAATGCTCGATCTCGAGCAGGGGAAATACTCGTCCGAGCAACGAGCCGCTTCGAGTACCTTAATACTCGAACGAGCATCAAGCTCGGACAAGTATACTCGCTCATCTCTAGTTAGGGGTTGTGTGGAAGCAACCATAGGCACACTCTTTGGTAGGATAGGCCAAGTGCAACTGCCATGAAGATAGTCAATCACCAAAATCCAATGCTGCTGACTACTGGTTCTTAAAGACGTTAAGGCCTTCCTCCGCTATGGCTCATCTAAACTTTTGCCTTCTCCAGACCAGACCAGATTGTACTTATGCTCCTGGTCTCTCGCAGTAAACAAGGCCCCAGCAATAGTTAGTCGATCATATTGCAAGGCATGTTACCTTCTCAGGTGGTTTGAAGGTTTTGCCTCAAAACGTTGGCCAGACCTCGAGATAAAAAAGTGATATCATCGGTCAAGATGAAGCCGCTTCTTCATGTACATTATTCTTCTACAGTCAAGCCACCCAAAAGAAGTGATCTTTGTACCATCTTCCCAAGAGGATTTCAGGAGCAAGAGAAAGAAAGAACTCCTCAACATGAGACAAGGAAGTCCATGGGCTACTCACCTTCCAAATGGAATAGGACATGGACACAAAATGAGGGAGGTAGCAAATGTACTCAAAGCCACTGAAAATGTATTATAGTGCAGCCAGTCACATATTGGAAGATGAAAGACCTGTCCACCAACTTCTCCGGGACCAATGAGGATTGTAAAATGTCTTATCATTCATAAGGTTCAAAGAGGCCTCCACTACAAATGGTGCAAAAATAAGTCACCAAAAATTGATGCCCCTTCGTCTGGGGCTCATTCCGAGCCAAAACGTACGTCGGAGACGTGGTCTCTCCCGGACAGTGGAACTCCTAATGTTGACTAAGATCTGGTAAGAGCTTATACTCTATTTCGGATAGCTATGGGTCTTGTAGCCCACATATAGGAACGGGCACTATAGAGGCTACTACCTTGTTATGTTGGGCCCCACAAAAACATGATCCAACAATAGGCTGTGTGCCTTTATTTGTTTAGTCTCTTCCTGTAGTTACTTGTCACCCCATTTTGTCCGGGTTGGTCTGCCTCTTCTGTTTCTGTGTTTCACAACTCAATATTTTACTGCATTTTATTGATTCATACAGAACGGCGCCATCTCTTGTGGGCACCGTGCATGTTATTATGTTACTGTGTTATTAATAAAGATTTATTCTACATATGCACCTTTCTAGTCTGTCCTCCTTTCCCCTATGTCTTAGGGTTACGTTTGCTTTCGACTATAGTAACATCCAGAGAGCTTCACCAGAGGTCACAGGGGGCAGAGGGGTCCGTCTTTAACTAGGGGTCATCTGTAAGTCGGGTGTCCTTAAGTAGGGAACCACCTCTACTTGGATTAGAATACGAAATAGTTATATGGAATGGCCTTCATATTGACTGACAAAGCACCAAAAAACAAAGAACTTGGAGGCCCATATAAGATCCTTTTCACCATCTGGCTACTATACATGAAGCACCTGGACTAAATAGCAAAACAGAAAATGAAAAACGTGGGCTATAAAAATCTGGAGGCCATGGAATTAATGGCCTCCGACACACTGTCAAAAGTTTCTAGGATTGCGATTCCTTGACTCCTATAAAAACATTTGACATGGATATACTGTGTGGTGGAAGACCTCTCTAAGAATCTAAACAAGTCCAATAATGAAAAAGGTTCTATAGGAGCTTTACAGCCTAGAGGTCATGGGTTCAATGCCCACAGAGCACAATTAAAGGTTCTGGTGAGTTATCCTACCAAGGGCCACACATATAATTAGGACAATAGGTATTAAGGTCCATCCCATTCCGATGAGTTGACCAGGTTGAATAAAGTAGACTTGCATTTTGAAGACCACTGTCTGAAGTATCAAGAGTGTAGCTATAAGAAGACAAGGGTTATCTCATCTCTATCTCATGCTAGGTGGGTAGTCGCTTGTTGAAGCCATTATGGTGTTATAATTGCCATTAAGGAATGGGAGCCGCAAAGAGATGCCTCCAAAAACGACATCCCCAGCATAAGAATGAAGCAGAGGCGAGAGATGATCCTGCAGGAGAGAGGGACGCGGCCGCTCTGGTTACTGAAGGCTTTTCATATCCCATTAGCACCAATGAAAAGTGACAGCTTGGGATCAATAACAATCCAGACAAACAGACTGAGTAATGAACTCATTCCAGGCAGATTTAGGTGTTGGCTCCATGACTGTCCCCCCTCCCCCCAACACCACTCGTGTTTATGAAGAACAAAAGACCAAGCACCGAACTTTGAAAACTTTTTATAGAATATATACAAGATATTGCCGGTGCAGGTCATCGAAACCAAAAGGGGGCAATTTGAAAGTATCATGAAATAAGTCGTGATCGCATAAAAATCTAAAAATCCATGGTTACAGACTACAAACCTTGTGTGTAGTCGGATCTTGCAGTGGATATATGTAAGCACTTTAAGGGTCAGCACATTTTCACCCAGTAAACTGAAATTAGTTTCTCACCACTCATATCTTTATATTTTCCGAGAGTTGCCCAAATCCATAGAAAAAAAGACTTGTTATGCAAATTAGGTTTCTAAAGTGAGGGGGGGGCGGGGTGTTTAATAGTAATCAGGTTCTCTACACTCAATCTAGAGCTTCTACTGTTAGGACGTGCAATGGAGGTCAGGAGTCAAGGAACGCACATTGTTTAGCATCAACCTCATGCAGACAACCCCTGTCCACATGCACACATGGGATGGGTGGACATGGGAGAAGAGTGGCCATGTCATGATAGACTACAACTAACCGGTAATTCTGTTTACATAAGACCTCCATGACAGCCCCCCTGAAGGTTGCTCCCTGACCTTCTGTAGCGACAGGAAATTGATCAAATTGGCCCAACCTCCCGCGAACCACTGGATACCCAACCTCCTGCAACCGCCCTCGGTGTTCACCAATTCCCTGCACCCGGAAGGATTGCAAACGTTTTTATTGGAAGTTTCATTCACATACAAGTAGATGGGTGCCAGTTTTTATTCTTCCATTTTGAACTTTCTGTATTTGACCTAATTGCTTAGTTACTTTAGATTTATGATTGAACAAAAAATACCAAATGGGTTTCTTTACCAAGAGATGAACAATGACCCATGTCCGGTTTCACTGGGGGAAGGACTGGAAGCACCACATTCCCTCACTGTAAAGATTGTATGTTCTCCCACACATGCTGGTTTAGGGAACTTGGTGGATGTCTGGATATGACAAATCCCTGAGGATGAGGGGATTTGAACTGTATTCTGTGGCCATGTTGGTAACGGACATAACCCATTTGTTGATGTAGGTGTTGGTCTACTGGGGAAAAAGATTTCATAATGTTCCTTCCACCGTGGAGTTACTGCTTCTTTTCCTGTCTGAGAGACAAACCTTTTCCGCCCTTTGCGTAGCTCCATCTTCCCAGTTTTCCTTTGTTTTTTTGGAGTCTCTTTGGAGCCTTTGAAGCCATGAAAGAGACTCTCAGAGCTGGTTTTGCCTCTCTTTATCAGCATGTTTATCTAGCATCTCATTCAGGTCGGCTCCAAACACAAAAAGTTATCATAGAATGGAAAGTTTTACTTTAAGCCAGATCGTTTGTCTGGTGGCTTACGAGCATTAATGAATTGCTCTACTCAGAAGCATCGGCTAAGATCCCTGTGCCTGATCTTAGAAAATCACCTGAAAGAAGGAACAAACTACTATCCCTCCACTTCCGTGTTGTTAGTTTTTATATTAAACATAGCCGACTCCAAATGTTCTCTTCGAGAAGACAAGCTGTCTTCTGATCCATGAGGTCCTTGAACTGAGTGGTCTTCAAATGGAGCGTCCTTCTTTGTGTTTTATCCCACATTTAAATAAAAGTTTTTTTAAACTCCTTTAAAATGTCAAACGTTTGTCTGGAGCCTTCCTCCAACCTAAAAGACGTCTTGCTCGGAGGTGGGCACTAATACACGAGTGCAGGTGATTCCAGGTGCCATTAGCGACCCAGAAGGACCAAAGAACCTCTCCAGATACATGGAGGAAGCTAGAAATGAACAGGGGTGGATTCCAGGAGACAGGTACCAGCCAAACGTGTAAGTTTACCATCCTCCCCCTCCAGAAGACCAATCTTGACCCCCGTAGGGACAAGAAAGCACAGAGGGGCCAATGTTAACTCTCAATTTCCTGTCATTCCAGAATGTCAAGGAGCAACCTCCAGGGGGCTGAAATGGAAACCAGAAAGTATGAACCAGATCCCCTAGCTAAAATATATGGTTTAGTATTGGTCCATATTTATGGTAAAGATACATCATATGGACCCCACCTAAAAATCTTTGGCCAATATGAACACTTTGTAATTCTTTTTCCTCCACTACAGCTTTGGAGTGAATGTGTGGCAACCCCACCCGACAACATTGGCCATCTCCTAATTGTAGTCGGATCCATATCCCAAAAATGTGGTTTCTGAAAAGACCACACAACATACTGTAGCTCGTAAGATCACAAGAGGAGAATATGAATTGACATCACATCCAGTTCAGCAGATTCTCCCAAAATATTGCAGAGGAAGTTGAAAGACCATCCTAGGAACACAAGATTACTTGGCCAATGACCATTCCCAGACCTGATGTAATATTATTCCAATCACTTTCCTTACAATAGAGGATCCTGTCCATGACGAGGATGTGGAAACCATATTTCCTCCAGCTGCAGAGTAGGCCTCCTCGTACGGTGCCAATTCTTGGATACATATAGATCATTAGACAGAGCCATGGTAACAAAGCTCGTCGTAAGCTTGTTCAAGACGTCTTGCTTTGGTCCACCAAAACACGGTTCCATTATACTAAACACAGGATTAGTCCATTACGTAGAACGCCCAGAATAGAAACACGGAATCACAATATAAATATTAGTCATGTATTTGGGGGCGGAGAGGTAAATCTCTATACACATAAATGTAAGACTTCTGATGCCAACCTCGTGGTATCCACTAAAAGGTCAATTGCTGGTGACTCAACGGAGGACTCCAAGAGGATTTGGGGAATTAACCAATTTGTTAGTGAACCAGTCACTCAACAAACAAAAAGGTTCTAGATTGTAACCGGGAGGTGGAACCAATCTGTTGTCTTATCCATTTAAATAGCAATGGAATGACTCAATACTTGGCCGGAATTCCTCGGATCAGATCCAAAAATAGCTACAAATGTTGTAATGGATTGAGAAGGTTACATGTTCCATGTTCACAGACCTTGAAAATGATGGACCAAACGAGGGGAAGGAAGATGGATCGGTGTAGCAATATTTTCTTCAGCAATGTATTAAAGGGAATCGGTAATTAGACGTCCTTTTTCTGTCTCCCCGATGTGTGCACATTGCCAAACAGTTTTTATATTATTCTCTATGGGGACATGGGCAAGCCAGAAAAGGGCTTCCTGATAACAGATTCCTTCTAAGCAGATCAGATTTTTTTGGGTTTTTTTGGTTCTAGTTTGAGTAGTCAGACTATTCTAAAAATTTTGACCATTGATATGTTGGTTTTACTGTTGAGCGAATCCGGGTTTGAAAGGTTCAGCCAAACCTCGGGGGAAAAAAAAAAAATTTGGATCAAATACCTGAATTTGATCCAAACTCAAGCCTCATTGAAATCAGTAGAGCCTTTTTTTTTTGTTATTTTCCCTGTGCTATAAGATGCTATAGGCATCTAGAGACAGTTGTTCCCAATGTACTTTAGGACCATATATACCGAATGTAATATAGATGATGAAATAATGAAATAACTGCCACTGCACTATTGGAGCGTACGAGTATACACATGCAGCTCTTCACAGCGCCCTGAAAAGGGCAATATTTTCCCATTTGTAGCTGCGTAACCTGAAAAGGGAAAATCAATTGTTACACCTAAAATCTGTCTCAGTCAGTCCTTCCAGCCGTCTCCTCTCAGTAATGGCGTTGGGACATGTTATCCTCCATCAGAGCATCACTTGTTCTGGTCTATGTTTTAAAAAATGTAAGTGAAAAATATTTTTTAAAAATAAAAAAGTTTTGTTTAAATCCCCAAAACACCTCCATATACATGCCTAATAAGTTACATAAAAAAAAATAAATAAAACCACACCCCTAATACCCTCACATATTTGGTATCACCACTTCCATACAAATCTGAACCATAATTGGACCTAAAAACTTGAAAAATGTTGATTTATCAAATCTCTTTAAAAAAAAATTAATCTAAAAAGTGCTAAAAAAAAAAAGTTGTGGCCCATAATGATACACCGGAATAAAAACAACTCCTCAACCAGCTCTACTACTAAAGCGAATGGGATTTTTCAAAATTTTTTTTTTTTTTTTTCAGTAAAATTGGGCAAATAAAAGTAAAACTGTATATGCTGTGACAGCCTGTCATATTGCCCATGTTGTTATTGGTCTTGTATTGTACATTCAGTCTGCAATGATATGTTCATTCTCATGTTATGCATGCTGCCACCTAGTGGTCAAAGTTTTTATTGTTTGATCATTTGCCTGCTGCATCTTTAAGCTAGCTATCCCATCATGCACTTTTGCCCAGTTTCTCCTCCTCTTTCTGTGACATCACTTCCTCCTTCTTCATGCTGTCCTCCATTTGTGACTGTAGCAGGCATGTTCATCTTCACTGTGCAGTAGCAATGTGTTTTGACCGCATGGCATGTCATTTCTAAGGTAAAGGCATTAAACTGAACCTAAAGCACATCCATTGCATCCTCCCTTCATGCAAATGGCAACGCTGTGTAATGAATGTCAGTGAGTTCTACTATCTACCATCCAGTTTATACGGAGACTGCACTCACAACCTACCAGGGTCTTCTCCAGCGTATATCTGTGGCAGAATACTGTATAAATGAGGTATTGCCATAATCGTAATGACCCATAGAATACATATAGCAATTTTATTTTCATGGTTCGGCGAATGGCGGCCAAAAATATGCCAAAAATCCAAAATAAAATTCTTTTCCCTCTACCCAGAAAGAGTTAAATAACTTATCAAGATATAGATGCCCCAAATTGAAGTATCTGTGAGGTGTCCACATATAATGTCCACAACCAAGAATTGTTCATTTTAGAGCCCGTTGAATGTGACAAAGCAAAATGTCTCTGTATGGGTCAATTATCTAAAACATACATTCATTTAGTAGAAAAAAAAAAAAAACTTCAAAAGTCACACCATTTTGTTTTAACCCATGACAAACAATCGTATATACACACGAGTTTTTCAGCACAAACTGCTGGAGGAAAAAAAAACAAAAAAACACACAACACACCTCTAAATGAACTTCAACGGCCCCCAGCAGGTCCTCTTTCCATCGATGCTCCGGCTCAGTGTCTCAGCACTGTGCTGTTTCTCGTGTCATGACGTCAGCTGCTTGCGTACCGCCATCGGAACACATCGATGTCAGCAAATGGCTGACGTCATGGTGCGTGCGACACCACTGCGCGGGGAGCCAAAGCATCGATGGAAAGAAAAGGACCTGCCGGGGGGAGTTTCTCCTTACAGGCTGTATACTGGAGACAGGGGGCTGCTGGCTATATATACTAGGGGCACAAGCTGGCAGGCTATAGGATTTAGGGACCTCAGCTAATGCTTGGGTCAGGTTATACTTGAGTATATACGTTAAAGGGTCAACACATTTTATGGAAGTGTTTTTACGCAAGTTGAGGAGTTTATTTCATATAATTGGTTTATTCATGGGGCTTTATTATTAATTTAGGCCACGCAGTCACTTGAAACCCAAGCAGGTCTCTCAAAAACGCAAGTCTTGGCGATTCTCATGAAAAAGAACACACCTAAGGTTCTAAGACTCATAACATCCTACAAAAATGAGAGGGCCCACAAAAATGTGAATTTGAGATATACAAGGTATAAAACACAAAGGTTGGACCTGTGTGATATTTAAAATATAAAATTATATATAAAAAACAAAAAAAAAACAAAAACAGGCAGCAGTTGAAAAAGCCAATTTCTTAAATCAGCACAATCCTAAACTTAGTCATTAATATATCTGAAAGGATACCAAGGCAAGCGGCCAGGACCCCCCCCCCCTACTCTCCCCCCTCGTATTATTGAATTGGTCACGACGTTGGAGCAGCGAAAGTAACAGAGAAAAGTGAAAAGCAATAGGGAAGGAGCGCGACGTCTAAATGAGATTTGAGATCAAGCAATTACATGATCAATACGGATGAAATAGAGTAATCCTGCAGATCAATAGCCCGGCACGTGCACAGCCTCTGATGGGGTCCCTGACCAAAATGAAGATGAAAGATGGGAGCTCTCAGAAGCCATTACCAGGCCTCGGGATCAGATCGTTACATTCCCATTGAGCAGCATTCCGGTTTTTCCACTCCAACTTGTGAGACGTCCGTGAGGGGTCTTTGTATTTCGCACCCACGCGTTTCCACAATGTAGTTTTGGTGGCAGGAACCAGCGAAAAGACTAAACTCATCGAACAATTGAGGGGGGGGACCAGGGTTTAGCCATGAACTAGCAGTAGATACCAAGACACATCATGGAGCATTTCCGGATCTGCTTGTTTTTCCTGATGTGTTGGACAAGGCGAGATGACAACCACCCAAAAGGGGAATTGTAAAAGGGGTTGTACCAAGTTAAAAAGTTCTCTTCCATCCACAGGATGAGGGTCAGACTGCCGGAACGTCCCCGATCATCAGAACAGACGTCTTGTTCTCATCGATAGAACGGTAGGACACCCGCTCCCAATGTTCAATAGTGTCCGAAATAACAGTAGGCATCTCTAGGACTCTCATTCACCGTTTAGACCCCTTTTTTCACACTCCTAGAACCCGACCAACCTGCAGAAGGTCTTTCAGACCATTTTGGGCAACTAGCCAAAAAGCCAAGGGTTTACCCTCAGCTCCCCATAGAGCTGCTCACACCTTCGCGAGCCCGTCCTACTAGAAACATGTGATCCTCTCAGCCAATGGCAGCAGTGACCTGGCAACATCACTAGAGATTCGTTGCTGGGGGTCACATGTCCATGTTGGGCAGTTACAATAAAATTGAGACTAGCGTGAGGTCTGGAACGGCAGAGGATTGGAAGAATCAATGGTTTTTTTTAATTGATAACCGAACGGTTAAATTAATTCAATCAATTCGGCTGAAGAAAAACCCAAAACACACACAGAGAATTCAAACATTTAATGAAAAGGGAACTTTATTTAATTTTTCCAAAAAAAATCTTAAAATTTGAGGCAAAATACTTTTACTTTCAAATTTTATACAAAATACAGAGCTATCACATACCCCTGGGGAAAAAAATATGTATATTATACATATATTTCTATATAACATTACATCATATATATAATATATATGCCAAAAAAAAAAAAAGTTGTGTTTTTGAAGACTTTATAGAAATCGGAACGTCTAAAGGCACTGCACAGATCAGCTAGTATACATTTATATACAGAAGCTCCGCCCCCACCCCCGACCCAACCACACACTTCAGTCTAAAAAGGGAGGGGGGGGGCGGCAGACATTAATCAACACCCCAGCATCAATGCTTTATATGTAGCAGGAGGAGTGGGGGCATTATTTAATATAATCCCTATAAAATACCTAAAAAAAGGAAAAAAATTTAAAAAAACACAAATCCAACACCTTCATCAAATGCAATGCTGGAATAAAATATCCGGATAATCAACCAAGTGATAGCGGAGCTCGTGTAGTAATGGGTGGAGCTTCGTCACAAAAAGCCCACTTCAAAGACCATGAGGTCAGCCATTTTGTTTTAAAGGTTTTAATTATTTTTTATTTTTTTTTTTTTAAAAGGGGTTTACCAAGTGTGTTCCTTCGGGGAGGGAGTTTTTGATATTTCTGGATAACCCCTTCAGGGCCCATGGAGAGATTGTCCGCTACATGTTCTAGGTGGGCATTGAGAGGTCAGCAACAAATAGAAAAACACTACGGTATGGGGTCTTATCGACTGTCTAGGGATTTGTGGGCCTAAAAAGTGCCAAACATTGAGGCATCAGGTCCCTAATCCAGGACTTCGGGTTTGCGCTCATCCGATAAAACGGCTTGATGGGCCACCGAGCGTTCAGATCCCAGAACCAAACTTTTGTTCAAGATTCGGGCCAAAAACTCAACAAACCCGAGCCAGTCCGTTCATCCCTAGTCGAAACATGTCCCCGATGACCCCGATACATGCACATAAAAACTAAACTAGCACCAAGTGACCCATTCTAGTCCAGGTTTTTCGCCCCTTAGACTAATGGACATTCCTTCCCGACCTCCAACCCCAGTTAATGCTTTGCACACGAGCCCCCAGACCACTTGGTTGATTGTCCATTTAGTGTTCTCAGATACAACACGCCATACGCATTACATCGCTCTCTCGCTAAAATTTTTGGCACTTCGAAAAAAATAAAAATTCTGGAAAAATACCTCTCTCTCAAAACGCCGACTTTTAAAATAGCGTTTTTTTTTTCCTTTAAAGGACAACGTCCACTTACGTTTCCAAAAACGGTTGCAATAGCAACTTCTTAACACTAGAGGGGGCTCTTTGTTCAATACTTGTTTTTTTTTTTATTTGAGCTCCGAGCCTTTTTATGAAATTTAACAGAAAAATATATATATATAATAAAATGCAACCTGGGCGCTTACTGGCTGCTCCAGTCGTCAGAGGCCCTGAGAAATCCCTGAAAACGTGAGAACATTTCCAAAATTAGGGATCATGTGCAAATCCCAGTATGGAAATAAAAGGCTACTCTTCGGAATCCCTACCTGAAGAGACAACTCAATGTCAAGTTATCCGAGCACATGAGCGCACACTCACACTGTATAATAACACAAGAGCAAGCCTACATCCGTCATACAAAGCAGCATCTACAGGAACCTGGCACTTGGGGGTTGGGACAAACTTTGGGCATAATTCGACTTTATTTTTTTAACCAAGAGGCGGCCACTTACCTGCACATTCCTTTGTACAAAAAGTTTACAAAAATGGTTTGAGGGGTCGCAACTTGTGCCTGAGCATAATATATTTTTTTTTAAAATGTAAAAATTCTTTAAAAACTAAAAAAGTGTAAACCAAAAAAAAAAAAAAAAGGTTAATGCAGCAGTACTTCCTATAGATTTTAGGGAGGGCAGATCTATAAGGCAACTGACGTGACAACAATGTAAGAAAATCTATTTGTAAAAAAAAAAAAAAGTGTTAAAACTCTAAGTAGCAACAAGCCTACTGTAAATAGTCAACTTATTTCAATTTTAACGGTGCAATACTTCATTTCTCCTGCGGGGGTGCTGTAGGGAAAGTCAACACTTCCTGCGTTGGTTCCTCTATTACAGTAGAACCAATTTTTTTTTTTTTTAAAAAGAGCATGATCCAAAAGTAATGGATCACCTTTAACGTACAGGAGGCTAAGGTGGGGGAGAGAGGGGAGGGGGGGGGGGTGTTTAAATATCTTCACCAGTCTACCACTTATGTTACTTATGCACCTTTCTATAGGTATTGGGTATGGAGAAGGCACGGTTTACGTGAATATTTGGCTTTTGGGCTTCTGTGGGATCATGTAACGTTGCATACGTGGGGCAAGTTTTTGGAAAATGAAAACAAAAAAATGACTTGACAACCGGAGAAACAAAACAAAATTAACCTTGATAGTTATGTGTCACGCCTTATCACGCTGAGAAGCTCCCGGAGAGGAGGATAATCCTCCGCAAGGCAATCTCCGTACACGGAAGAGTCAGCAGGGCAAGGAGTACGAGGGACGGGTTAGACTGCATTCCTGGATGTGACATTGGGAACCAGCGTTCACTTTGGAGAATTGAACAAAAAACAGGTAATAGGATGGTAGCGCCCGGGGGGGGGGGGTGCGTCCCATTTTCTCTTAGTTTTCTTTCCATTGCTGGAATGTTCAGCTATTTGGAGATCGGATTCGTAGAGATGTTGGTCGAGGATGAATCACAGGTCACACCCGGATTTGTAACACAACATGTAATGTATCCCGTGCTAAAGCCACCGGACAAGTAAAGGCAATTCCCATAATGCAAGTATCAAGAACAACCTAGATGCCAAAGACTGTGCCAACTAAACTGGGCACAAACCAAAACAAACCCTTTCCAAGGTGGTAGAAGTGCTGTGCAGGACAAGTGCTTCATCAACGTAACCCACACAACGGGGGAGCCCATTAAGGTCACCCACACACATGCAGAGGCTCCAGTGTTTGAGCTACTGACGGACTCGTGAGTTTATAGTTTGTCAAAGACGAGACGAGATTGATCGGATAATCGCCACACGTCAAACTCGCTGCCCTCGTGTGCGAATTCAAAACAAGTCTGGCCACAAAGCTCGTCCCTCGAAGCGTCTTTCAGCCATTACATTCCTGCTCCGAGACATTCAGCTCTGACACTGACACTAGGAGCTGTCACACCGGGCCTGGCTGTATGATGTGCGGACTTAGGACAGAGATGACACAAGGCCAATGAATGGAAGTTTCCCGGACTGACCACAGTCATATCACGGAACCATCAAAATCATCCACCATGTCAGTGCTGCATCATTCTCTCCATCTAGTTTAGACAGAAGAGCGACTGTAGTACTTTCCTAACGCAACGTTGATCTCCACACTACTTGATACTCTTTGTACTTTATGAAGAGGACTCTTTAAAGGACGCGGTATGACCGACACCAATTACCAGGAATGCACATACGTCACAAGGAGGAAATCTAGGCAGACGGCTGCTTAGCGGGACAAAGGGGAGAAGAGCAACGGCCCCGACATGTGCGGTTTTTGTGTTTTTATTTCCCTACGCTTCCTGACTTCTCTCAAGTCTGCTTCCTGTAGGTCATGAAACCGCAACTTCCACATCCTGGTGTTCCGACATCAGGATATATTTTTCTCCGTTCCTGAGCATTGGGCCATGCGTGTATGTATGTATGGAATCTGTATATCAAGGTCATCGACCTTCTACACCTTGATTCGAGACAGTACTGCTGCTTTAAGCTTCGCCCTACAAAAATAGTGACTTTTTCGATATATAAAAATAGGACTTTTCACCCATGACATCATAAGGGGGGGGGGGGGATATATTATGAAGACGACTAAACTCACTCCCACTCACGTCGTCCTCTAGCCCCTACAACATATGTTGTAGTGTCATGTTTTCCATCAAAACCACCTACCCCCTTATATTTGAAGTTTTCGTTTTTTTTTCCTTTATATACAAAAACATTTTTGTTACAAGTGCAGAACCCCGAACACGTCAAAAGCGACTCATATGCCAAAACCTTGGGGCAATGTGCTAGTACGCAACTTCTCTCTCTGCTCAGATTCTCGATCGGGCGTCTAGCGGAGCTTTTCTTGACATTATTAAGATGGCAAAAAAAAAACTTAATAATAAAACTAAACAAAACCAGGGTGTAAAAATTAAGCACCCCCTTTATATACAAGAGGTAATATTTCCCTGAAACCTTACAAGCAAAATAAAAAAGTATACACATATATATATATAATTTTTTTTTTTTAGTAAAATCACCTGCAATGTAAAAAGGAAGTCTGGGAATTAATGAAACAAAACCTTTAACCTCACCACTTCGTGCAGCAATGCCACATAAATAGGTTAATACATTAACAAAAAAAAAAAAAAAGTCGCCATGGCTCCGGTACTAGGAGTCGGCAGCTGCGGCTACAGTTGCGCTGGTTTCTACCGATACCTCGGAGGAACGGCAGCCATTGATGATGCAGCTTTTTCTGCACTCCCGATCCTCAGCTGCTTCTGCCTGTCGATCCCCGTTCCAGAGGCGTTTATAGCGAAACTTTGGTGGTAGAGTCTCCTCCTTCTTTTCGACCACAACGGGCTCACTGGGAGAGTCTTTCACTGCTCTCTCGCTGGTCTCTGGCTGATCCTCTGTACCCTCTCTAGGGTAGGTAGATCTAGCCGGAGGTGCGCTGAACTGCGGCCAGGAAGGAGCTGCTGGTTTGACAAAAGTATGGACCGCCTTCTCAGCGTCCAGTTTTGGAGAAGGGGTTTCACGGTCAAATTCACTGTCGGAATCATCTTCTTTCTCCAAGTGGTGGTTGCGATCCAGCTCCTCGTCAGAAAGGAGCTCCTCTTCGTCAGACACTGGTTCCACTTTGAGGGGCAGGAGAGGAAGCTGTGGGGCGGCAGGCCGCTTATCCTCAGAACTTTGCGGACGCTCTTTATTCTTACGTCCCATCGGAGGAGGCTGCAGCTTAATTGGGAAGGAAGGCTGCTCTTCGGGTGGGAAGGGACGATGCGGTGGCGGCATCATAAAACTGGGAAATCTTGGTATGGTCCGTGGACTTAAGTGGTAGTTAAAAACGGAGCAGGCTTGGGCCTGAAGGTAGTGTTTCATCTCTTCTGGGTTGAAGTTAAAGCAGCTGCCGCTTTGGAAAGCCGGGCTCAGTCCTGGTGATGGACTGTAAGAAAAGACTGTAGGAGTCAGCGACAAGGCCGGTGAGTGGGGCATGCTCATAAGCCCTCCACGCCCAGTGAGAGGAGACACCGCAAAAGGACTGTGGGCATCCGGGTACATGCCATGCATTGAAAAAACTGGAAGCAAGAGATCAGATTTATGCTTTTGGAGGCCATGGGGACCGCCGCCGACAGTATTCCGAGAAGACAAGTGCTCCGCACTGCGACGCCACTCCATGGAGTGGAGATCTTCTGTTTCTGAAGGGATCGGTTTCCGCTCGTTGATGTCGTTTAGGGATTCTCTGCTGGACTGCGCGGAGGAGCTTCCAGTATAATGATTCATGTGTCCGTCTTCATTGGGAGAATCAAGAGGAGAGAAGTGGAAGTGAGACGAGGCCGTGGGGACCGGCGGTGCACTCTGTGGAACGCCACCTGCCGAGGAAGAGAGATGGAGATGTAAACCTCAAAACTTCAAAATTACAAAGACAACATAATAATCATCATCAAGTAAATTGTCATCCAAGGAAGATCAATAGATCCTATACCGTAGGACATGATAAACTAGGCCGGCACCACGGACAATTATTCCCTATGCACAGCATGGAGTAGACCAATACCAATATTCGGACTGTCATAAGGAAACATTCCATGACTCCGGACGGAATTGGGTGCATATGAGAATAGACAACTTTAACCTGTTATCTCGAAGAAAACCTGTGACTCCCTATTCTGCAGAACACGTCCCTTTAAGCTGAAATACCAAGGTATAAAATTACACTTTAAGAAGCTTTTTGCATACACAGATCACTTTTCTGACACATTCAAAACAGCCTGAGTTTTTCTTACTCGCCTTGGGCCACAGCGTCCCTGCAGTTTCGCTGCTGCTGATATTTCGGGAGGAGGAGGTGGTGGTGGGGGGTGTAAGGTGCCATGTCTTATTTAATGTATTGCATCTTTATAAAATTGATAAAAAGTTTACTTTTTGCTCCCCCCCCCTCCCCCCCAGAGGATCTGTCGCAACGAGCAGAATTGAAACCGGAATTTTAGCTCCTTAGTAAAATGTTGCGTTTCCTGCTCGTTCTGCCCCTGGCAGGAAAAGAAAAACCAACAAGAAATAGATGACACGAGATCGGGATAACACCCGCCGCCTGATCATCACACCACATACAAGGTCACCACCGAAAACCCTGGCGCTGTTGTCTGCACCCCGGGGGGCGCTCTGCCGGCAATATTCACAATACTTAGAATATGATTACAGGGAATTTCCATCCATCTTCACAGAATTACAAAAAGGAGAAGTCACTGGCTACCGGAACGTGGTATAAGGAAGGTGGTATTTAATCCGCGCAGCGAGGGGGGCGATTGCACAAGGCTGCAAAGATTTTGAATAAAATTCCTGAGGTGGCGACGGTTCAAAGCCCCGGATATAGCAGCGCCCCCCCCCCCCTCCACTGTGGTGTGGTGGGACTGTGGTGACCGAGGTCGGGATTATTGGAAATTATAACCATCTTTTCCCTTGTCATCAAGATTCAGCAAAATCACCTATATAACCACTAGGACAAGGGGCGATCGCTAATTATTTTTTGTCTATAACAATTCGAAGTTCTGCTGCAAGATTCCAAATATTACAACACAACCAGGCATGAAAGTCAAAGACGACCACTTTTTTTGGCTTTAAATACCCTCGATTAAACTTTGATAGCTTGAGGTCCGAGTACTCGGACCCTTTGCAACCATGAGAACATAGGTCCCCGAGTGAGTGGCAATGTTGCAGACAAGTAGAGTGCTTCATCAGTCCCATATAAGTGAAAGGGGTGGAGGTGTGCACTGCTTAATGGGTGGTCTGAACCCCCTTACAAAACAAGCAAAGCCCCCCTGGAGGAGGAGTGTGGGGAGGGGTGGGGGGCACGTGGCCAGTCTGCAGCACAACCCTGTTAAATGAAGGCAACAGTGCAATAGAAAGCACTGCACTAAGGGACCATTCGACTGCCACACAAATTTTACTACCATCACATCCATCATGATAAAGCAGGGACAGTGGTCTCTGGGAAAGGGGGTGGGGGGCTATCAAAGTCCCTCCGTGCTGTAGTTTTACAGGCTGTTACAGTGGGAGGTAGAAATGTACTTGCACAATGTGTGAGATATAAGGCAGAAGGAAGGAAGGGGGTGGCTCATTAGCATAATTATAAAAGCTGATTTTAGGAAGGAGGCCATGGACAGCAATATAAGAAGCTTACGGATAGATCCAGGCACTGGGACTGTGGTAATGTCCCTGGTTTATCAGGATGGATTTCCTTTAAACAGTGAATAATGCAGCGAATCAAGTATTATACCCCCCATCAATCTCCCCCATCACTCTATACCCCGCTTACCATTGGGCCGGATATTGATGAAGGGGTAGTTGGGCATGACCAGCTTGTTGAAGTTAAACTTGTAGGTAAACCTCTTGCCCTTGGTCTTATGCAGGATCCTTTTGTTGTAGTAATATCTGTAATTGAAAACAGAAAGCAGGTCAGTAACATCTTCACGTAGGAGTCCAGTCTATGACGACATGTGGAGATACTGCAGCTACTGAGAAGGTCCGGCTCCGGATCCTCCACATTCACAGAGAATCAGACTGATTCCTTCAGCTGCCGACGAACCCTGACAACCTCACATTACCAATGTGTGGGACAAGTCCACCCGCACGGCTGGGTGTCTGGGAGGTGTTATTAAGAAAGGGGGGGGGGGGGGGGGGAATCAGATTTTAGATTTTGAAAAAAAAAATTTGTAAGAGGAAGCTGAGAATTTGTGCTGAGGATGTGAAGACAATGTAGGCAAATATAAGACAATATAAGAATAATTTGCTTTGGACTACAGAAAAGGACAAAAAAAAAAAAAGCAGCCGTGACTAAGGATAAGGTTGTGATATTCTGAAAGGCATCAATGTAGTATGTATGAATGTATGATGACACGGCTCACCACGATGGCCCCATCAGCAGTTTTTACGGGGTCAAAAGCTGCTGACAGACTTCCTTAATAGACCATAGGGTCAGCAGATTTATAGGGTCACAGCAAAAGTCTTGGGTTGTCCGCAATGAAATTGATGGCTACGGGACGGGCACTGGAAACTTTACCCTGACCTGTCTTCTGGATTCATATTCGCAGTGTTAGACAGTGATGTATACCCAACTTAGCCAGTAGAGTGACTTAAAGGGGTTGTCCAGAGGTTCAAAAAGATGGCTTCTTTCTTCCAAATAAAGCTCAGCTGAGTTGCAATACCACACACTACCCATGGTAAGGTGTGGCGCTGTTTGTGGCAGAAAGCAGGCATGTTTTACAACCCCTTTAAGCCTCCCAGTCTTCTATGCAGTGTTTTCAGCGCCTGTGGGGTCACAGCTACCGATAGATCCCTTTGACATGACAAATACAGATCAGTTAAGTATAAGATTGTGATAAGGAGATGATAAAAACTTGGCTGGAAGGTCTTCTCCTATATCACTGGAGGCTCAACAAAGGGTTAAAAACTGTGCAATGTGTTTTGCCCCAACCAAAATGAAAGCGCTCTTCCTGTTCGTTGGGCCAAATTTATTTGGTGTGAATCTGTGGCAATCCATGGGAACCTGAACACGTGTACAGGAAAAACAAACCCCACACAATGGCTGCGGATTAACCGGAGGCTTCAGGTTTATGACCCTTGAAGGAGCAGGAAGTTACAAAGAGAAATGAAAGCTGCTCAAGAGGAGCGGGCGACACCTGAGGGAGTCAGGGGTGAGGTCTGATCCAATGCCATGGACAGACGCCAGCGGGAGCTGCATACACCGCCACCGCTGCGGGCGGCATCCATGAGGTGGGAGGCGATGCATCAGGAGTTATAATAAGAACGTGGATCTCGATGCTCAGCGCTAGTCGTGACTGCAAAGCATCAAAACAACCGCGTCTTGTGCCCAGTGCTGGGGGAGGCATGAAGGTAATAACAGAGAATGCAACACACGTGCATCCATGGGGATTGTAACCCAGCTTTCCCAGGCCCTGGAGCGGCAGATGGCGAACCTTAACAGTGCAGAGGGGCAGGAGACTGCAGAAGGACAAGCCCTTTAAAAATCTATATACATGAACTGCCCCATTAAATAAAGCTACTACTTGTTCACAGCCGGAAACTGCAAATCAATCTCCACCTAAGGTTCCTCTACCAATATCTGGGGTCCTTCGGCCCTATAGCTGGGGGGAGGGGGGGCAACAATTGCTTAGAAAGGAAAAAACGAAAAACATGGACTGGACATAATGTAGCAAGATTGAGAACTCCCTGAAGGGTTATTCAGAGTCAGCCACATATTCTCCATTTACTGCACCACTCATCTCCTTGTGCTATTGGGGTGACTGGGGTGAACAGCCGGGACTGTAGGACAAACTTCTCTGGTGATTAAGGATGACAATAATCCTGGGCTAGTCACACCCAGCCTCATTATGTGCCCAGTGACTAATAGAAAGCCGTGTGATTTCCTAACCAGGTCGGACGTTCTAGTAATTGCAGTGGAAATGTCACGCACTTCTGGAGGGGGAGAAGTCGCCGTCCTATTAAAGAAAATCCACTGATCTACAGCTGGACATATACATTACATTCATATATTGGCTGGAGATCTTTCTACACCGGCCTTACAAAAGACTGGCAATCAGTGAAAATTCCCATGACGTATCAGATGTCTGAAGACTAAAAGCTGGTTGTACAAGTAGATATTAAAGGGTTGACCCACATTTGCAATTTTTTAGTAATGAGACCCCCACAAATCACGAATACTAGGGATCCGATGGGGTCAGACCCCTCAACCCTCCATCAGACTAACGGAGCAGACGGCTGCACATGACCGTTCTGCTCCATTAATCTCGATGGAGCTGATGGAGATCTGTGAGCACGGTGCTCGGCAATTTCCATCAGCTCCATAGAGATTAATGGAGCAGAACGGTCATGTGCAGCCGTCTGCTCCATTAGTCTGACGGAGCGTCGAGGAGTCCGACGGAGGCATGTGGGACCCCATCGGACCCCTCGTTTGTGGGGGTCTCAGTGAGCCCTATTCAGTGGATAGGGCCTAACTTTTGCTCGTGGTGAAACCCCTTTATATATCTCCCCCATTGTGTCTTTGATTCAGGCATGACTGGAGGTGATGGGTTGGTTTAACCATCACATGCAATGTACATGACAACCCCACTTCTAGTGTGACTGGACCTAAACACTGGAGATCGGCCATTGTTACCCATTGTGGGGGTTTACTTGTGAATGTATTGCAATGATTGAGTACCTGAGTGCTCGGCTGAGCTTGTCGTAGTTCATCTGGGGTTTACACTTCCTGCGCCCCCACAGCCTGGCCACTTCATCGGGATCCTTGATGACAAACTCTCCGTACTCTCCCTGCTGCCAGGCGATGACGTGACGGAACTCCTCCTTCTGCAGCAGCTCCAGGATGAAGTGCCATAGCTGGATCTGCCGCGAGCCGGGGCTAGACTCTGCCTTGTAGGCCCAGTCCGGGAAGTGATAACCTGCAGATTGTTAAAGAAATCAAATAAATGAAGAAAAAAAAAAAAAAAAAACCACACGACAAGTGATCGCAAAAAAAAAAAAGATCAGACAAAAACCATGGAGAAACTAAAAAAACGACAATTAAGCAGAAGACGTACACAAAAATAGAGAAGAGCAGAGAGATTAGATTGGCCAGCAATAGCAAGCACAAACAGCAACATACACAGAGGAGTAAGTGACAAGAGCGCGGCGTCCATAGAGCGTAGGAACGGCACAGGAGAGTCCGATATACACAGAGCACAGGCACAGCAGGAACAGCCCTGACAAGTGCCATATACACACAGGTAATACACAGAGCACAGGCACAGCAGGAACAGCCCTGACAAGTGCCATATACACACAGGTAATACACAGAGCACAGGCACAGCAGGAACAGCCCTGACAAGTGCCATATACACACAGGTAATACACAGAGCACAGGCACAGCAGGAACAGCCCTGACAAGTGCCATATACACACAGGTAATACACAGAGCACAGGCACAGTCATGATGAGCACCATATACACACATGGCAAATTACCAAGGTTATACACAGAGCGCAGGACCAGCTGAAATAGTCATAACATGTGCCATATGCACACAGGTAATACACAGAGCACAGGCACAGCAGGGACAGTCATAACATGTGCCATATACACACAGGTAATACACAGAGCACAGGCACAGTCATGATGAGCACCATATACACACATGGCAAATTACCAAGGTTATACACAGAGCGCAGGCGACAGCAGGAACAGTCATAACATGTGCCATATACACACAGGTAATACACAGAGCACAGGCACAGCAGGAACAGTCATAACATGTGCCATATACACACAGGTAATACACAGAGCACAGGCACAGCAGGAACAGTCATAACATGTGCCATATACACACAGGTAATACACAGAGCACAGGCACAGCAGGAACAGTCATAACATGTGCCATATACACACAGGTAATACACAGAGCACAGGCACAGCAGGGACAGTCATAACATGTGCCATATACACACACACACTACCCAGGTTATACACAGTGACGCCACAGGTGAAGACATCTCTATACAAGTGTAATAACTGGTAACTAATCCATCAGTAAGACTTCAGACTTCCACTGAATTGCTTAGCAGTAAAAGACCCTGGTTGAGGGGGTTGTAGATTCACCTTCCCAATCTGATAGGATGGCAAAAAACCAAGATCAAACGACCATGCCACCCGCTCACCCAACACGGATGCCAGAGATTGTGAGAAGTTTTTTTGGGAAGTCATGTGACCGAAGCTCAGGTCACATGACGTTCTACATCGGTAGAACAGATCACTGGTAACAGTGACCCAATGGCCGGTTACCCTTATCTGTCATCTATACCGATTTGGAAAGCTCTGTGCAGCGCTGCGTAATCTGTGTGCGCTATATAAAGGAAATTATTAATATATCTATATATTAGATTAGCAGGGAACAAATTTGCCCCTGTAAAAAAATTTTAAAAAAATTTAAAGTATTTGTTTGTGTTATGCCCCTAATACCCCAAAAAGTAGAAGAAATAAATTTAGCAGGGCCAGCCCGGGCCGGCATCTGCACCCCCCTTGTGGAGGAGGCGACACTTTACATCTGATAAGAATCAGGAAATTCTGCTGTACAGTTTTAAGGATTTAACCCCTTTTAAAAAAGTTTGCAAAACAGGAAAGCCAAACAAAAACGTGAAAATTACGAGAAGATTCGGACATAGAAGAAAAGCAGGTTCAATAAAAGCAGAGGACATGTGCGGAGAAAGCATTAGAGACAGGAAGAGCCACAGAGAGGAAGGAAGCGAGACTTGTACTGCTAGAACTACAAGTCTCATCATGCCCTGGGAGTTATAGTAAGTACGGTGTGTGTCAGATAGTGGGTTACAGTGTAACGACATATACGATTATTAGTGCAGACTCCCTCATATTACAGATAACGTGATGATGGTCGGAGTCTTACCTCCCCCTCCTTTCGGCTTCTCCACAATACTGCAACCGGTTTTCATCTCTCTTCTTCCTGCTGACTGATAAAAACAAGAGACGAGATTACAACAAGACTCCAGACAGGCCAAGAGGAATTATCCAGGACTACTGACCCTTTTTATATAGAAAACTCTGAAATAACCAATCCTAGACAATGGAGGCTGTAGGGTGCTATTCACATGAGGGTCGTGAAGGTAAATACTGACACTGTCTTTACGGCTTTATAAAGCGGATGGGGTCCGCTGCTTAGCCAGCGAGTGTGGGTTGAGCTGCAGTAACTCAGCTTGGACCCCCAATCCCTATATAGATTAAAACTTCTGACAAAGAAAAAAAAGTTTTGTAAAACTTCAGTCTGGCTCCATATACAAGTCACAGCTTAGTGATCTATAGCGCAGACAGGATAGAGACAGATAGAGACACGGGCGCTGATGCAAACGATGAAACACTTCCACCCGGTATGTGGGCACTACATGGCGGCGCATAGAGCAGCAGCGGCCGCCTACTGACAGGTGAGCGCAGCGCTACGATGATCCGTGTGTGACCCCTTTGTCTCACAAAACAAAAAGGAAACTCACGGCTTACGCATTTCCTTCCTTGTGGTCGAGGCTGCCAAAAGCATTGTGTCGTCCACCCTCACAACCCCACATGTGGTAACAAATACAAATCCAGCCGTAAGCTCATCTGCTAATACAGCAGCCCCCCCCCCCCAACCTCATGCACTATGTAACCTATGGGGGGCGCTGCGGGGAGACTGATCACAAGGACTTCTCACATGTTACAGATGGTCACTGCACATCCCAGATAGGAGATGCTTAGCTCAGATTACAGCCAAGAGATCCTAACCAGGAGGGACATGAGAACCCCCTTAAAGGGGTCATCCACTTATCAAATAATTGATACTGTATTGTTATACAATGTTCCAACATAATTTCTGTATCAACTCCTTAGTTTTCTAGGATCTCCACTTGCAATAATTTCCCAGGAAACATCATTGTTTACTTCCTGTGGATAAATATCAGTCCTTGGTCATGTGATGTCACACAGGAGCACGGCTCATTTGATCCCTGGTCATGTGATGTCACACAGGAGCACGGCTCGTTTTATCCCTGGTCATGTGATGTCACACAGGAGCACGGCTCGTTACATCCCTGGTCATGTGATGTCACACAGGAGCACGGCTCGTTACATCCCTGGTCATGTGATGTCACACAGGAGCACGGCTCGTTACATCCCTGGTCATGTGATGTCACACAGGAGCACGGCTCGTTACATCCCTGGTCATGTGATGTCACACAGGAGCACGGCTCGTTACATCCCTGGTCATGTGATGTCACACAGGAGCACGGCTCGTTACATCCCTGGTCATGTGATGTCACACAGGAGCACGGCTCGTTACATCCCTGGTCATGTGATGTCACACAGGAGCACGGCTCGTTACATCCCTGGTCATGTGATGTCACACAGGAGCACGGCTCGTTACATCCCTGGTCATGTGATGTCACACAGGAGCACGGCTCGTTACATCCCTGGTCATGTGATGTCACACAGGAGCGCGGCTCGTTACATCCCTGGTCATGTGATGTCACACAGGAGCGCGGCTCGTTACATCCCTGGTCATGTGATGTCACACAGGAGCGCGGCTCGTTACATCCCTGGTCATGTGATGTCACACAGGAGCACGGCTCGTTACATCCCTGGTCATGTGATGTCACACAGGTGCACAGCTCGTTACATCCCTGGTCATGTGATGTCACACAGGTGCACAGCTCGTTACATCCCTGGTCATGCGATGTCACACAGGTGCACAGCTCGTTACATCCCTGGTCATGCGATGTCACACAGGAGCACGGCTCGTTACATCCCTGGTCATGCGATGTCACACAGGAGCACGGCTCGTTACATCCCTGGTCATGCGATGTCACACAGGAGCACGGCTCGTTACATCCCTGGTCATGCGATGTCACACAGGAGCACGGCTCGTTACATCCCTGGTCATGCGATGTCACACAGGAGCACGGCTCGTTACATCCCTGGTCATGCGATGTCACACAGGAGCACGGCTCGTTATATCCCTGGTCATGTGATGTCACACAGGAGCACGGCTCGTTACATCCCTGGTCATGCGATGTCACACAGGAGCACGGCTCGTTACATCCCTGGTCATGCGATGTCACACAGGAGCACGGCTCGTTATATCCCTGGTCATGTGATGTCACACAGGAGCACGGCTCGTTACATCCCTGGTCATGTGATGTCACACAGGAGCACGGCTCGTTACATCCCTGGTCATGTGATGTCACACAGGAGCACGGCTCGTTACATCCCTGGTCATGTGATGTCACACAGGAGCACGGCTCGTTATATTCCTGGTCATGTGATGTCACACAGTTTTCTCCAATATGACAATCGCGTGAACCTGAGCCATGAGATACGAGTCGTGCACCGGTGTTACATCAAAAGTGTACACAGTGGAAAATTGTAGAACTTTTCATTACACAAAACAATAACAATTACTTGCCGAAAGTGTAGAAACCCTTTAAGGCACTCAGGTCCCCTACCCTGGCCTATGAAGAGGCATTACATTCCATGGTGGAGGCTTCATGAAAGTATGAGTGCCCAAGACATGTGAAAAGTTTTGATAGATAGTGGAGACCTTCCCTAATTATAGGTGACAAGAGGCAGAGTCATGACTGAGCAGAAGTGGGAATCTACTGAGTCTTTATTTCTGCCCTACCATAATCCCAGGAGTAGGGTAAAGGGGCACGGAGCTTGGCATCTCCCTAGCCCCCCCCCTAAACCTCAGCCAATGAAAACTTTTTAAAAGTTGTTAATGAACCGAGTCAAGAGAATAAAGAACACGAGGGGCTTATACACCCGCTGCACACAGGAAGGTGTCAAATACCAGGGCAATCGGCAGAGGAGGGAGAGCAAACACTGGGGCTAATGAGGGAGGTGCAGACACCAAAAACACACAAATTCAACCCGTGGTGGGAAGAACAAACAGCGGGCGCCCGCCTGACCTCCTAAGGAAGGACATAAAAAGCTGCAGCATATTATAGCAATGAATGCAAGTACTTGGGCATCTGTGGGGTCTCTCCCAGTAGGGTGCAGCCCCCTCACCAGCAGTACGTTGCATAGTTAGGTCAGTGGTTCTATCTCTTCCCCTGGAGCCAATGCTGACATTTAGAGAAAACAAAAATGCAGAAGGAAATGGTGAACAGGTGTAAGGATCAGGTTCCATGTGATAAAGGTTGAGGCGTGTCCCTGTAATCTATATACAGTCAGCGTGGAGGAAATGGGTGGACGCTGTCAGCCGCCGGCACGAATCCTTCACTGTCATCCACCGCCATCAGACATGCATCCTCAGCCGCTTAACAGACTGCACAGCACAGCCACAAAGCAGCCAGGATTAAGGAATAACCCCCTGTCCTTGCCATGAAGAAAATAGAGACTTAAAGGGTTTTTCCCACAAAGCAAGTTAAGCCCTATACACAAAATAGGGCCTAACTTGCTGGTCCTGGGGGGTCTCAGTGATTGGACCCCAACAGATCACTAGAACGTCAGTTCCATAGAGAAACAGGGCAGCCGCCACATGCACAACCCGCTGCTCCAGTCATCTCTATGATGCTACAAGGGGTGCTATGGGGTACATCGGACCCCCGTTCTAGTTATCCATGGGGGTCCCATCACTAAGACCCCCACCAATCAGCAAGTGGATGGTGCCCGACTAGCCTTGTGGGAACACAAATCTACCACCAACAAAATCCATCATGATAAACTGGGGACACTTACTCACAGATCCAGGCACCGTGACTGTGGTATCAACTTATATTTATTATCTGCGGTCCTCTTCCTCAAGCTTCACAAGCTGATACACGGTGCAGGAGAAGCAACCCCACCGCCCACTATGTAGGAACTTCCTTTGCTGCATCGAAATTACATCACGCAGAGCAAGGAGGGTGAAACAGTAACAGCCTGTGAAACTACAGCACAGAGGGACTCAGGTGACACCCACCCAGAGAGCTTTCTGGCTCAGGAGCGTTATTTAAAAAGTTGATTTTAGAAGGAAGGCGGCCATGTATAACAAATATAAGACTACCATAGTCGCAGTGCCTGATCTATCAGCAAGTGTCCGATTTATCATGATGGGTACACACTCTGGACTCATTTTGTCCAGACATCCTTCTGCATTGTTAGAGAGACCCCCCTCACCTCCCCCTACTGCAGTACCTGGATCGAGTGTCAGTCTTTACTGTAGTTCTAGCTTTCTATGTAACATAAAACATACATATGAATCCTCTTTTCTCCCTGGCACCGGAGCAGTATGGTAATAGCTGGAGGTCTAGACGTGTTCCACACAGGAGGGAGGAGGAGAACAAAGACCTACTTACAAGTCCCCCAGTCATGTACAAATCAGCGCCTGATGCAGATTTAGCATTAGAATTGAGGAAACAGCACATGATGTGGAGGCCGCGGGGCACAGGTCACGCTCTTCTAACAAAATAACACTAGGTGAGGAAGAGAAGAGCTGCAACAAGCTTCAATATGTGGTGGGACTACAACTACCAGCAGTTACTTTACCATAAGCCTGTAGCATCAGGGTGACCACTAGAGAACTGCTGCCCGTATACAGAGAGTCTATATGAAAGTCCATTAATCCACAATCTCATAGTCTGGCACAAAACTCCATTGTCCTCCAACACCCGCTGCAGTAATCACAAGGAAGGAGGGGAAACGGCAATGAAGAGAAATCCTTCCCATTGTATAATAATCCAGAATATTTCACAATCCAGGACAGATTAAGGAAGCTTCCTCATCCGGTAACATGAATAACTTATCTATGGTGAGGTATTTACACTCATGGGTGCAAAAGTCCAGAGCATGGGAAAGCTGGGTGGAAGAAAAGCTCCATAACGTGATCCCAGAATAATGAATTATACAAGATTATAGCTCCAACCAAACATTTACAAGTGCCTAAACTGAAGATAAAACTGCTATTCTGAAGCATGGGAAAGCTGGGTGACTATCCAAGGAAACATCAATGAAATAGACAGTAGGACTAGTTGACAGATCACTCCATCTTATGTATCCTTATCACAGCTCCAACACAAAGCCTGATGGGAAGGTCTTACTGAACACGAGAAGCAACTGCCTTTCAGGAGTCCAGGAAGGCTGGGTGACCATCCAAGGAAACAATGGAAGAAACATAACATTAGCTGACAGACGTCTCCATCACATGCTTCCTCTGAAACCCAACCAATCCGATTGTGAAGTCTAACTAAATTGGAGAAGCAACTGCCTTTCAGGAGCCTGGGAAAGATGGAAATAAGCCCCAGCACTGGATGACATTACTGGGTCTTCATAGGAACTAAACATGTAGTGTTACTTTCCTTTTTTTTCCTTCTTCCCAATACAAAAATCTCTGCTTGTTGTCAGTGAATGAAGATAAAAACCCTATACACGCGTCATGTGCACACACACATGGGGGGGGGGGGGGGGGGGTTATTCTGTATATTCTGGGCAAAGTCCCCATATAGAAAGTGGTTTGCATAAAACTGCAAATTAGTACAAGAATCTAGCAGAAAAATATATTGTATGATTATAAATATCCTGAGCACTGCTGAGGGTTTGTGACAATTGTATCAACACTGTGCGCTAGAAAGCTCTCTCCAGTCATGTGTCATTGCAGGGAAAACACAACAGACCTGAGTGGGCACTCAGCTGTGAGACCCATGTCACGCCACCATCCAAATGTAAACATGGCAGTTCCGTTCACTGATACGCAGCAGAGATATTGAAAATGAAAGAAATAATAGCAAAACTAAACAGATTGTAAATTATTCAAGACAACAGTAGTCCAAGTATGCAACAGAATTCTACAAGCAGGTGACCAACAATTGTAGGATCAATCATATGGGGATACAAAAAATGTACACAGCTTGGTCCATAACACATACACACCCTCAGGTGCGCTTTCCATAGTTGTAGGTGGCTGCTTATACATGTGATTGCCATCATTCCAACAGTAAATATTCAACACATACATATTGTGCTTCAGAGAGCTGAACCATCAGGCAACTTTAACAACAATATTCACAGGTCACAAAACAGCGCACTCATGTACACAAACATCCCCAACAGTCAACTTTATCATCAAATCCTACAGTTACAGAACAGTGAGATGACCACAGCCAATTCTCTTTTTCCAGCAAAACACAAGAGTAGCACCACCAGGTAACTTTAACAATTATTAATGAGGACGGCCAGTTACGCAAATTCAATGTAGCCAGAAGGAAGCATTGAACACATACACGGCATTGCTTCAAATTGTTAAAGTTGCCTGGTGGTGCTACGATTATCAATGTTAATACTTGCCACAATCGTAGGATGGTGCATAGACACGTGACTAGTATATTTAACAAAACATAGAACATACACATCATCACACATTGTAGCACCACCAGGCAACTTTCACAATGATCAATGCCATCAATAGTCGCAGGATGGCGCTCAGTCATGTGACTGCAGTGCATTCCACTGTAAACATAGAACACATACACAGCATAGCTTCACACACTGTAGCACCACCAGGCAACTTTCACAATGATCAATTCTATAGATCCCCATAGTCGCAGGACGGCGCTCGGTCATGTGTCTGCAGTGTATTCAGCAGTAAACACATCCACAGCTCAGCCTCAGAGAGCAGCACCACAAGGCAACTTTAAACTCAGCTCCCAAAGTTGCAGGAGGGCGCTCAGTCACGTAATGTCTTGATCCGGGGGTCTATGAGGGCGCAGGACACATACTGGAGCCCCCCATTATACTGCAGAGCCCCTCCACAGCCTGCTCTACTGGGACTTGTAGTACTACAGCCGCGGCGAGACCATTCCAAAGCCAAAGGCCACAGCAGATCCTGGGAGGGCGCTGCCGCACACGCCCGAGTCATACACGAGCCGAGCCCGGTGCGCAGCGCGGCGGGCGGGGTCCAGGGGCTGCGGTGCGGGCGCTGAGGATGCGGCGGGGTGCACTCACCAGTGGCAGGCGCTCAGTCACAGCTCCGCCGCTTCCAGTCTCCTCATACAGCGAGCAGGAAGTGCCAGCCGCCTTATTAATCCCACTTCCGGTCTACGTTTCCTCCCCCCCTCCCAAGCACGGGCGGCGACGTGCGAGCGTGCGAGCGTGGTCCCACGACGTCAGCACCGAGCCACGCCCACGCCGCTTTCAGCTCCTCGTAACCGCGCCCCCCTTCCAGTTTACGTCACTTTCAAAACACGCCCACAAACAACGTTTAAATTCCTTCCCTAGTTGTTTCAGTTCTATAACCGACGCGTCACATGGGAATCCCCTCCTCTATGTAGTAGTGGGCCCGCCCACTGCTGGCCAGGGGGAGACTATTACGTCAGCCGCGCCCCCACACATTGTGTAGGCCTGTACCACTGACAACAAGGGGGGAGGGGGCGAGTACCACATAACAGCAACTACGGGGGGAACTACAAGTACCAGCATGTCCTAAATGGTGAGTGGGAAAGCTGGGTGACAACTAACATGAGGGCCATAGTAATGATGAGTGTGGTTGTCACTCAGCTTTCCTAGACTCCAACACTCCCCTGTGATTTGACATTCAGGGCTCCATGAAAGCTGAGTGACTATCAACATGGCAGCTGATACTAATGCTGACATTGGTTGTCACCCATCTTTCCCAGACTCCTCTGCTACAAACCTTGTGTGTTTGATTCATCTCTACCTCCTGTATCACAGTATGATTTACCTTTCAGGATTCTTGGAAAGATGAGTTACAGCCCATACAGCAGAGATAATTTTGGTTGTCAGCTTTCCCACACTGTAAACACATGCCATTTATACAGCCCCTCTTATGTATTACCTTATTACAAAGTAGATTTGTCATTCAGGACTCTAGGAAAGTTGGGTTACAATCATGAAAAGTGTAATAATGACCATTTACCTGTTAAACAGCTTTCCCAGTCTCCTTTGCATCTCTCCTCCTTGTTATGCAATGACTAATTATGCATCAGGTGTGACGATCAGGGTTCTAAGAAAGTTGGGAGACAACCACCAAGTTGTACTAATTCTGATATCCGTTGTCACCCAGCTTTCTCAGACTCCTCTGCTACAAACCTTGTGAGATTTATAGTAATTCATCTCTCGCTCCTGTATCACAGTATGATTTACCATTCAGGACTCTAGGAAAGTTGAGTTGCAGTCCATTCGGCAGAGATTATGAAGGTAATATTGGTTGTCATCCAGCTTTCCCACACTGCAATCACATGCCCATTTATACAGTGATACACCACCCTCCAGTTTCACAGAAGGTAAGAATTGTTGTTCAGGACTCTAGAAAAGTTGGGTTACAAATTGCAATCCTTATGGAAGGTGTAATGATGACCATTTACCTGTTAAACAGCTTTCCCAGACTCCTCTGCATCTCTCCTCTAGTTATACAATGACTCGTTATGAGGCAGATGTGACGATCAGGCTTCTAAGAAAGTTGGGTGACAACCAACATACAAGTTGTACTAATTCTGGTATCGTTTGTCACCCAGCTTTCCCAGACTCCTGCGCAGCAGATTTGCTCAGTTATACACTGATACAGTCCCTCTTATGTATTACCTTATTAGAAAGTAGAATTGTCATTCAGGACTCTAGGAAAGATGGATAACAACATGTACCAATGCTAATATTATTTATCACCCAGCTTTCCCAAACTTTCAAGGTGGATTCATCTCTCTCTCCTATATTGGGATATGACTGGTAAGGGTTATTGTACAGGACAGGTGTAATGATGGTCATATTGGTTGTCACCCAGCTTTCCCAGACTCCTCTGCTGAAGGATTGCAATTTGGATTCATTTCTTTCTCTTGATGATTTATCACCCAGGACTTTAGGAAAGTTGGGTTATAACCTTTACATGAAAGTTAAAGCTGGTCACATTTGTGGTCACCCAGCTTTCCCAGTCTTCTTTGCAGCACTTGTGAATACTGTCATATATCCCGTCTGCTGTAGTACAGTATGAATAATAAGATTTGTCATTCAGGACTCTGGGTGAAGCTGGGTGACAACCCGAATGGCAAAGGTTATGCTGATCATATTGGTCATCACCACCCAGCTTTCCCAGATTTCTCTGTATTAAATTTTGCCTAATGTGGCCCATGTGTCATTCATGGCTTTAGGAAAGCTGGGTGACTATTAAAATGGTGGCTGTACTAATGCTTATCATTGTTGTCACCCAGCTTTCCTAGACTCCTCTAGTTTTCCACAATTTCCTCCCCTCTCCTTTCTAACAGTATCATTGTAATTCAGGATGCTAAGAAAGTTGGGTTATATGGGTGTGTACTAATCCTGATAGAGGTTGTCACCCAGCTTTCCCAGAGTCATTGCCTAGTTACGTCAGGATTCACTCCCATCCTGTATCACAGTATTATGAAACAGGTTTGCCATTCAGGACTCAAGGAAAGCAGGGTTTGAAATAACATGGGGGATGTACTAATGCTGATTGTGGTTGTCATCCAGCTTTCCTAGACTCCTCTAGTTATACACTGATTCAACCTTTCTCCTGTATTACAGTATTATTGGGCAGATGCATCCTCCTCTTATCACAGCATCACAATTTGTCATTCAGGACTCTGGGAAAGCTGGGTGACAGGCCTGCATTGTGTTCATGTCATAGGACTAATAGGGGAAATCTTGTGTGCGGCTCGTCACGCTGCCACCTACCTACCAGTGACAGCCTCATATGTCAGCACTGATGTCACTGCCAGCTCCGCCAGTCCCCTGGCAGGCACATTATACTGCAGGGACTGGCAGGGGGGACTGCAGGGACTGGCAGGGGGCACAGCACACAGCGGGGACTGGCAGGGGGCACAGCACACAGCGGGGACTGGCAGGGGGCACAGCACACAGCGGGGACTGGCAGGGGGCACAGCACACAGCGGGGACTGGCAGGGGGCACAGCACACAGCGGGGACTGGCAGGGGGCACAGCACACAGCGGGGACTGGCAGGGGGCACAGCACACAGCGGGGACTGGCAGGGGGCACAGCACACAGCGGGGACTGGCAGGGGGCACAACACACAGCGGGGACTGGCAGGGGGCACAGCACACAGCGGGGACTGGCAGGGGGCACAGCACACAGCGGGGACTGGCAGGGGGCACAGCACACAGCGGGGACTGGCAGGGGACACAACACACAGCGGGGACTGGCAGGGGGCACAGCACACAGCGGGGACTGGCAGGGGGCACAGCACACAGCGGGGACTGGCAGGGGGCACAGCACACAGCAGGGACTGGCAGGGGGCACAACACACAGCAGGGACTGGCAGGGGGCACAGCACACAGCAGGGACTGGCAGGGGGCACAGCACACAGCAGGGACTGGCAGGGGGCACAGCACACAGCAGGGGGCACTGCAGGGACTGGCAGGGGGCACAGCACACAGCAGGGACTGGCAGGGGGGCACAGCACACAGCAGGGACTGGCAGGGGACACAGCACACAGCAGGGAATGGAAGGGGACACAGCACACAGCAGGGACTGGCAGGCACATTATACTGCAGGGACTGGCAGGGGGCACAGCAGGGACTGGCAGGCACATTATACTGCAGGGACTGGCAGGGGGCACAGCAGGGACTGGCAGGTGGCACAACAGAGAACTGGCAGGGAACACAGCACACAGCAGAGACTGACAGGGGGCACAGCAGGGACAGGCAGGGAACACAGCACACAACAGGGACTGGCAGGGGCACAGCAGGGACTGGCAGGGGACATAGCACACAGCAGGAACTGGCAGGGAACACAGCACACAGCAGGGGTTGACAGGGGGCACAGCAGGGACTGGCAGGGGACACAACAGGGACTGGCAGGGGGCACAACAGAGAACTGGCAGGAAACACAGCACACAGCAGGGACTGGCAGGGGGGGGCACAGCACACAGCAGGGACTGGCAGGGGGCACAATAGGGAATTGGTAGGGGGCACAGCACACAGCTGGACTGGCAGGGGACACAGCACACAGCAGGGACTGGCAGGGGGCACAACAGGGACTGGCAGGGGACACAGCAAACAGCAGGGACTGGCACAGCACACAGCAGGGACTGGCAGGGAGCACAGCAAACAGCAGGGACTGGCAGGGGGCACAACAGGGACTGGCATGGGACACAGCACATAGCAGGGACTGGCACAGCACACAGCAGGGACTGGCAGGGGGCACAACAGGGACTGGCAGGTGGGGGGCACAGCACACAGCAGGGACTGGCAGGGGGCACAACAG
Source organism: Engystomops pustulosus (assembly GCF_040894005.1). NCBI lineage: Eukaryota > Metazoa > Chordata > Amphibia > Anura > Leptodactylidae > Engystomops > Engystomops pustulosus. The sequence goes on from NC_092417.1 coordinate 21,052,852, forward strand.
GGACTGGCAGGGGGCACAACAGAGAATTGGTAGGGGGCACAGCACACAGCAGGAACTGGCAGGGAACACAGCACACAGCAGGGACTGACAGGGGGCACAGCAGGGACTGGCAGGGGGCACAGCACACAGCAGGAATTGGCAGTGGGCACAGCACACAGCAGGAACTGGCAGGGAACACAGCACACAGCAGGGACTGGCAGGGGGCACAGCACACAGCAGGAACTGGCAGGGAACACAGCACACAGCAGGGACTGGCAGGGGGCACAGCACACAGCAGGAACTGGCAGGGAACACAGCACACAGCAGGGACTGACAGGGGGCACAGCAGGGACTGACAGGGGGCACAGCAGGGACTGGCAGGGGGCACAGCACACAGCAGGGACTGGCAGGGAACACAGCACACAGCAGGGACTGACAGGGGGCACAACAGGGACTGGCAGGGGCACAGCAGGGACTGGCAGGGGACACAGCACACAGCAGGAACTAGCAGGGAACACAGCACACAGCAGGGACTGGCAGGGGGCACAACAGGGACTGGCAGGTGGGGGGCACAGCACACAACAGGGACTGGCAGGGGGCACAACAGAGAATTGGTAGGGGGCACAGCACACAGCAGGAACTGGCAGGGAACACAGCACACAGCAGGGACTGACAGGGGGCACAGCAGGGACTGGCAGGGGGCACAGCACACAACAGGAATTGGCAGGGGGCACAGCACACAGCAGGAACTGGCAGGGAACACAGCACACAGCAGGGACTGGCAGGGGGCACAGCACACAGCAGGAACTGGCAGGGAACACAGCACACAGCAGGGACTGACAGGGGGCACAGCAGGGACTGGCAGGGGGCACAGCACACAACAGGAATTGGCAGGGGGCACAGCACACAGCAGGAACTGGCAGGGAACACAGCACACAGCAGGGACTGGCAGGGGGCACAGCACACAGCAGGAACTGGCAGGGAACACAGCACACAGCAGGGACTGACAGGGGGCACAGCAGGGACTGGCAGGGGGCACAGCACACAGCAGGGACTGGCAGGGAACACAGCACACAGCAGGGACTGACAGGGGGCACAACAGGGACTGGCAGGGGCACAGCAGGGACTGGCAGGGGACACAGCACACAGCAGGGATTGACAGGGGGCACAACAGGGAATTGGTAGGGGGCACAGCACACAGCAGGAACTGGCAGGGAACACAGAACACAGCACACAGCAGGGACTGGCAGGGGGCACAGCACACAGCAGGGACTGGCAGGGGGCACAACAGGGACTGGCACCATTGTCTTGCACTAGTATTCCAGCATAGCATTAGATGGGCACTGCTACTACAATTACCCCCCTCCACCCATACATGTAGATTGTAAGCTCCTGTGACCAGGCTTCTCCCTCATTGCTTGCAGCTTATTATAAGACGCAGTGGTATATGTTGGTGCTATAGAACGCTCCAGGTTATTCTAGTGCTGTACTATCTGTACTGTATCATCCTTATAGTATACTGCCACCGTGTGGTCACTGTAGCTATTACAGGATTGTGTACTGCAGCAATGATACTGCGATATCCACACACTTGTAAGTAACCCAATCCTCTGCAGTACCACAGTCAGCCATCTAGACAAGAGTGGCAGCACACAGAGTACAGCTAGTAATAGTCTCCCCCTTCTGGTGAGTGCGATGCCCCCCTTATCTATGAATCAGTGTGGGTTCAGGGGATGGGGCCCCCACAGATCTTACACTGATGATTCCATTTACATGTTTCATATCATAATGGTCAATAAATGTCAGCCGCCCAGAGGCAGAGGTCCCCCATCAGAGGGCCGAAATAGTGAGAGGATCACAAAACTAATGTGTTTATTACATATAAAATATCTATACAACCAGTGGTGGGCGGGATTACAAGACCATGTGATGAGGTCATTTCCTTCCGAGTGATGAGGTCACTTCTTCCAAGTGATGAGGTCACTTCCTTTAAAAGAGGAGGTCACTTCCTTCGAAGCAGTAGGTCACTTCCTCTAGGTGATGATGTCACTGTGCACCCCTGGAATCCCACTGGGGTCCCATCACAGAACCTGTTCGTCTACAGAAGACCTGGGGGACTTGTGGATGGGGTCGCGCGAGACCATCATCTCCTGGAGCTGGGCAAAGCTGGAGCATTCTGCTGGAAACCTGTTCTTCTAGAAATGTATAAGAGATGATGGGGGTTATCTACATATAGACATAGTGGCCCTATATGTGGAGGAGCCACATACCACCCCCCCCCCTACTGCCACCACTACAGCAGGTCAGTGCTATGTAATCCTGCTGCTCTTATCGTAAATGTATGCAATCGTCTCTCTAGCTCCACCTATAGGTATCTTTCTGATATAGATACCTATAGAATCATTTCTCCCCCCAGGAATGAGTTATCAAACAAACCATCTATATACCTGCACCCGTGATTGGTGCCATTACAAACTATGACTCACTCCACAACAAAAACAAGCTCTCATAGAAATAATGAAAACTGATGGTTCTTGGCATGCAGCAGGGGAAGGGGGGAGCTGATTTGCATATACATTCCCAGAGTCCCAGGCAGATCTCCTCAATGAGAAGCAGTGCCTTCTGGGAGTTCCTCTGGAGGTGGTGGACACTCACCCCCAGTGACAGCCGCAGCAGTCCTGTGTGAGTCCTGGCACCAGATGCAGGTTTAGTCTCCTGTACTTGAGTCTCCATTGCTGCCAGGAAGCCCCTCAGACCCTCCTCCGTGACCCTGTTACCTGAAAATGACAAAAAAGAACGGAGTGATTTCTACCAAATACAGCGCCACCACTACCCCTAGGTTGTGTCTGGTACTGCAGCTCAGTTTTATTGAAACAGAAGAGAAAGGAGCTGTGATACTTGACTCCTGGGCCGCTGTTGCAGTTTTTTTACTTTAACCCCTTAAATGTCATGGTTATTATTAACCATGGCATCTAAGGGGTTCCTAAACCTAGGAGTGCTGGCACCATTGGATTTTATCCTGTTTTGTATTAGCACATGGTTTATTAACTCCCACGCAGCAGAAATAGAGATGTATAGCCGGGGTTATACTTTATTACAGGACAGGCTACTCACGAGACAGGTTCAGGCTGATCAGGACTTTGTTTCCAGGGAGAAAAACTTTTCCATCCCGATGTTCAGCCGCCTCCAGCAAAGGGTTTGTGACTTCACTTGGCTCCACCTGCTGCAGAAAGGAAAGCAGTATTATAGTAGTTATATTCTTGTACATAGGGGCAGTATTATAGTAGTTATATTCTTGTACATAGGGGGCAGTATTATAGTAGTTATATTCCTGTACATAGGGGGCAGTATTATAGTAGTTATATTCCTGTACATAGGGGGCAGTATTATAGTAGTTATATTCTTGTACATAGGGGGCAGTATTATAGTAGTTATATTCTTGTACATAGGGGGCAGTATTATAGTAGTTATATTCTTGTACATAGGGGACAGTATTATAGTAGTTATGTTCTTGTACATAGGGGGCAGTATTATAGTAGTTATATTCTTGTACATAGGGGGCAGTATTATAGTAGTTATATTCCTGTACATAGGGGGCAGTATTATAGTAGTTATATTCTTGTACATAGGGGACAGTATTATAGTAGTTATGTTCTTGTACATAGGGGGCAGTATTATAGTAGTTATATTCTTGTACATAGGGAGAAGTATTATAGTAATTATATTCCTGTACATAGGGGGCAGTATTATAGTAGTTATATTCTTGTACATAGGGGGCAGTATTATAATAGTTATATTCTTGTACATAGGGGGCAGTATTATAGTAGCTATATTCTTGTACATAGGGGGCAGTATTATAGTAGTTATATTCCTGTACATAGGGGGCAGTATTATAGTAGTTATATTCCTGTACATAGGGGGCAGTATTATAGTAGTTATATTCTTGTACATAGGAGCAGTATTATAGTAGTTATATTCTTGTACATAGGAGGCAGTATTATAGTAGTTATATTCCTGTACATAGGGGGCAGTATTATAGTAGTTATATTCTTGTACATAGGGGGCAGTATTATAGTAGTTATATTCTTGTACATAGGGGGCAGTATTATAGTAGTTATATTCCTGTACATAGGGGGCAGTATTATAGTAGTTATATTCTTGTACATAGGGGCAGTATTATAGTAGTTATATTCCTGTACATAGGGGGCAGTATTATAGTAGTTATATTCTTGTACATAGGGGGAGTATTATAGTAGTTATATTCCTATACATAGGGGCAGTATTATAGTAGTTATATTCCTGTACATAGGGGGCAGTATTATAGCAGTTACAGTATATACTTGTAAATAGGGGGCAGTATTATAGCAGTTACAGTATATACTTGTAAATAGGGGGCAGTATTATAGCAGTTACAGAATATACTTGTAAATAGGGGGCAGTATTATAGTGTTATTAATTACTATATCTGACTGGATCTTCAGTCTCTTACCTCTTGCTCAGGTACTGTTGCTCTCTTGGTTGCAGACTTAACAACTTTTCCACGTGTGTTTTTTTGGTCAGAGTTGGCGGTTTCTATAATGTATGACAGTCATCATTACTACACTGTCAATCTATACTGTATATACATATATAGTCCATAGATAACACACAGAGAGCACTCACGTTTTTTGTTGGTTTTCGGGTCCTCTTTCTTAGACTGTCCCGGTTGTGCTGCCCCACCAGTAGATCCACTTGCCGCGTTGCTGACATTAGTTTTGTCTTCCTTCTTTTGGGGATCCTAAAACACATTTAAATTAGACAATGTATGAAATACACCTTTAAGAAAATACTGATGTAGCAGAGCTCAGGTTGTGTGTAGTGTTGGTTATATGGGATGTCTGTCAGGTTCTTATATATGGGGATAATCTGGCCGCTCCCTGGCATCTCTGCCTCACCTTGTCCTTCTTCTTTGAGACGCTTGATTTCGCCTTCTGCGCCTGTGACTTCTCCACCTTCTCTATGGCTGAGGTGCTGTGGTGGCTGAGCGGGCGCTCGCTCTTGGCATCAGTGTGGCGTGATGTGACCGGCTGTAAGGACAATGCACCCATGAATGATGCCGCACCCGTTACCCAGCAGACAAATGTCTCCCGGTCCTGCTCCTCACCGATCTCGGATGCTCCTGCGCCTCCTTCTCCAGTAACAGTCGTCTTCTCTCCACTATCTCTTTATGTGTCAATGCGAAATGTCCCAGCACCTGGTCCAGAGCACAACATTGTGTTATATGGGACATGATGGCACCGGGGGGACTGGTTAACCAGATCCCTTACCAACCTCTGCCAATGCCAGTGCCCCTTGGTCCCCGATCTGGTTACTGGACAGGTTAAGGGAGAGCAGCGACCGATTAAATCTTAACGCCTAGAATAAAATAATAATTTATAGCGGATGTAATGACATGTGCACTCTCCACACTGGGGCGGGGACAGCTTTAGCCCCACCCCTAATCCTCCCCTTAATACTCTAGTAACACCTATTGAGTGATCATGGGATTCAGCCTCCTGACCTGAGCAATGTACCCTGCCCCCAGGTCTGTGATGTGATTGTAGCTGAGGACCAGGGCGGCCAGGGTCTTGTTGGTCATCTTCAGGCTCTGCAGGGCTTGGCTGAGGAGTCTGGCCCCTTCGTCTGTCATCTGGTTATTTCGGAGAGATATATGGACCAACCTGTATGGACGTTTACAAAAAAGGCCGTTAGGCCTCACTGAAACTCATTCGTCTTTAAAACTTCACCTTTATTTGAGTTTTTTTTAAAATAAGGTTGTGACTATCAGCCACTAAAGTGAAATATTTTAACTAGGACATATGTCTGGCTTATGTTAAAATTGTGCAGACCGTCGTGGAAACTTAGTTGTGTGGTGTTTGCTAAGACTAGGGAGACTAACTTTAGAAAATCATAGGATCTTGATAACGATGGCCACTAGGTGTCAGTATTGTGCTATTAGTCTTGCATTGATCATCAGTTTTATTTGTCAGATAATATTGCTACAATGTTGCAGCCCTCAATTCCAATGATTGATACTGATGGTGTTATATAATGATAGTGTTGCTACAATGTTGCAGCCCTCAGTTTGATACAGTATCGATGGTCTAAAAATGTCAATTAATGTACATGCATGACCTTGGTGTGGCCGCTTTTAAGTGCCCAATACACTATTAAGGAGTGAGCCAATATTTGGGTCGTTTGCAGTTGATATTCACTGCCAATTCAATTGCTACACTCCAACACAATATAGGGTGAGATCCTATGAAACTAATACTCGTTCCTATGGTAGCGTTTTACCTATATTCTTTTCTACCCTAGTATTCATTCAAGCCATTTAAACCACACACACACTTTGTCTGCTATTTAAAAATTGTTCACACTAACGCCCCCCCCCCCCCCGACATGTTTCGCCACATTAGTGGCGTCCTCAGGGGTGCCGGGGCTAGAGTGTGAATTCACCTGTATGGACGGACACGAGATGGAATGGCAGAAAATGCTCAATAAGATGTCCAAGTTCTATTAAGAGTGTAACTTCACTGACACTTCCATCTACTCTTCCTATGACCCCTTACCCTCAAAACCCTCTCATAATTATCCAGTAAGATGGAATTATATGTATAGTTTATAAGCAATAAAAATATTCATATTTTGCTTTTATGTGCCCTCGTGTCACAGCTGTAATGGGTGTGGGCTATAGAGAAAAATAGTCTCCTTCTCCATCTGGCAACTGTAATGGGTGGGCTTTGTACAGAATCTCTTCTACTTCCTCTGGCAGCAACAATGCTTAGGCTCTGGATAAAATCAGTCCCCTCCTTCTGGCAGCTGCTATGGACAGCTCCCTCCTATATATAGTTTATAAGCAGTAAAAATATTCATATTTTGCTTTTACGTGCCCTCATGTCACAGCTGTAATGGGTGGGCTATAGTGAAAATTGGTCTCCTTCTCCTTTTGGCAGCTGTAATAAATAGGCTTTGTACAGAATCTGTATTCTACTCTGGCTGGTAGCTACAATGCTTGGGCTCTGGGCAGAATTGGTCTCCTCCTCCCTCTGGTAGCTACAATAGCCGGGCTTTGGACAGCATATGTCTCCAGCCCCTCTGATATCTTCTGTAGGTTGCCTTTATCTAAACAATCCCCCTCCCACTGGCAGCTGGAATGGGCAGACTCTGTACAGATATCTGCGTGGCAGCTAAAGTTGGGGTTCTATGGAAATAATCTGTCTCCTTTCCCTCTGATGGCTTGAGAACAAATCAGTCTCTTCTCCTACTCTAGGAGCTGCTGTGGGAAGGCTTTGTATAAAATCAGTCTCCTTCCCCTCTGGCAGCTGCAGTGTGATGGATCTGGACAGAATCAGTCTCCTTCACACCAGGCAGCTTTGAATATGGTCCCTTAGTACTGCCCCTGCAGAACAAGTCTATATTACAATATACTGACAAGCAGGACAGGAAGCCATTTCTATTGGCCGCCCTGCAGTTAATAGAACATTACCATGAAGAAACCTGGCAGTGAGGAGAGTAACTGAGCATGTGTGTCCACCTGCATGCAGCCCATTAGATGGACGTGGACAATGCTATACCCTTAAAACACCGGGTGGCGCCATACTGATCACTGTACTTACCCTAAATCATCCGAGATTAACTTGTGATATGATTGGTCGGGCAACGGGTTTCCTTCTAGCGCCATAACCCTGGTGAAGACAGAATAGAAAGTATGGATATGATTATATAGGAGAGAGAGAGAATATAGGAGCTCTATCTCTATCCTATACAGTTATATATCTACATATCCAGAGGAGAGATTAAAGGGGTCCTCTGCTTTAGACAATTGGATCACAAAGGGATTCTGTTATTGGGGCCTGGGTTGAGCACCCATGTATAAAGAAGCACCCAAACCCCACCCGCAGCTCCTTACTTGACGCTTGGACAATGCTGTAGGATGTTCACCAGTGAGGAGAAGGTGCTGTCTGTGAGGCCGACGTTCCACAAACTAGCGGGAAACATAAAGGGGTGAGTATTATGGCGGCACCCTGCGTTACAGAACAGGTATACAATATGGTGTCCTCACTTGATCTTGTGCAGGTTGGGCAGAGCCGGCAGACACTTGGCCAAGATTCCCATCATCTTCTCGTCGATCTTCCAACCTGCGACACAGGAGAAGAGATGTGAGATCTAGAGAAGGGGAGAAACAAGGGTTAAACAGCGATCGCGTCCTTCACCTCGGATGGAGATTTCTCGGAGGGATCGTCCATCCTCGCTCTCCAGCTCCACCCTGATACTGGGCTTGAAGTAAGAGTAGCGGTCTCTGGGTGGGGCCCCAGCGCTGTGACTATCCTTATCGGATGCATAGTCCGTGTCATCTGCTGGAAAGATGGAGACACATGTAAAGGAGAACTCTGCATGAAGATGATGATGTCCTTCTTAAAGGGAACCTGTCACTAGCTTTTACCGATTTGAACTACTAATCACCCGGTTAGGGTGTGAAACATCCTTTTATGTGAAATCTCACCCATTTACCTATAAAAATCTCCCCCAGGCAAATATGACTCTTCTCAGCTAATTTTTATATTAGTTGAGTGAAGTTTAGTGGTTTCAGCGATAGTGTCATTTCTATTCTAACATCCTTTTGTTATATTAAAGATAAGTATCTAATATTTCAGATCACATCAAGGTTATGGGTCTGTGAGATAAAGATAAAGATACATTCTCTGACTATTTTTTTTCAACTGCCTGTATGCCTAGTTTTGTAGCTCACAGAACCATATGATCTGAAAGATGAGATTCTGATCTTTAATAAGACACCGACATCATGTTTCTAACTGCTATAGAACAGAAGATAGGAGCTTCTAAAGTGACACTACCCCTGCAACCACTAAACTTGACTCATCTTATGTAAAAATAGGATGAGAAGAGTCATATTTGCCTGACTTTGTGGGGGTTTTTTTATAGGTAATGGATGAGATTTCACATAAAAGAGGGAATACTAGAAAGGACTTTTGATATGTTACCTGATGGGGCTGGTAGTTTAGTGGGGTAAAAGTTGGTGACAGGTTCCCTTTAAAGGGCTATTCTTGAAATACCTCCTACAAATGAATGCGATAGGTTCACTACTTACCAAACATGGTTTTCTCAGAGGCCGGGGTACTTGGAGGCCGAGGTCGGGGGACTACCTTAGGAATCTCTGTGTAGCCCAGGCGGCTGCAGAGCTCGGTGAAGTCCTGCTCCAGGTTACCGGTGCACTGGTAGTCCTCTAGGGGTGGAGGATAATATAGTATTATGAGGTTATACCTAGAATGAGAACCCACTTATATAAGGAAGTCCTCTTCCTACGCTAAGCCAGCATCACCATTTCATATTGGTCAATAGCGACTGACATGAAGCCCCAGATTGCTCTAATACAAGGGGTTCTGCAGCAGCTGGAAATCCAAAGTACCCCCCTCCAAGTTTAGACTGGCTCTCCAGAATTAGAACAACATTGCTACTTTTGTTATCAAAACATTACAATTACATTACAAATGACCATGAAGGGCTCCAGTCTCCATTAACACCAATGTAGCCCAGAGCCCCTCAGGCTCGTTTGCATCATTTTAAAAGCCTTTTTTTGTAAAAAAAAACAGGGCATAGGAAGCTAAAAGAAGAGCAGATCTTGCCAGAGGGGGAGCACATCAGTATGTCAGTGTGCTTGGTTTACAATCCTTAATCCTGATGTCCTTTAAGCTCTATTAAACGGCTAGGCTGCAATACCATACATAACCTGTGGATATGGGCGGCGCTGTTTTTGAAAGAAAGTTCTCCAGGTGCTATATAAATAAAGATTTATTATATTATTATTAATAATAGAGAGTCTCTAATTTTAGACAATGCCTTTAATAAGCCTGGTTGGGATGGTAGTGTCCCTTTTAGAAGGAGACTTCTAATATTATTTGGGATAAGTTGAGTATAGTTGGAGTTTCCCTTTAAGAATCTTTTACCAGCGGTTAGTGTTGTCTTGTCTTGACCACCTAAGGCTAAAGGAAGAAGAACAAAAGGATTAGTAATCCTCAGCACAGCAGTCAGTAGTATACATCATAAGCTTAGATACACCTGCACATGATACATCTAGATACAACTGGTTGGGCAGATAGTAACACACATGATGCATTGGCTGAGATCCATAGTTCATAAATTAGTATTCAATATGATAGGACAATTGGATTAGATACACAACTCATCAGACATTATCACACATGATTGGATTAGATACACAGCTCAGCAGACTATATCACACAAAATGGGATTAGATACGTGGCTCAGCAGACTGTATCACACAGGATGTGATTAGATACACAGCGCAGCAGACAGTATCACACATGATAGGATTAAATACACAGCTCAGCAGGCGGTATCACACAGGATGGGATTAGATACACAACTCAGGAGACTATCACCCATAATAGGGTTAGATACTGCAGCTCAGCAGACTGTATCACACATCATAGGATTAGATACTGCAGCTCAGCAGACTGTGTGGCAGATTTACTTACCCGGCCCATTCGCGATCCAGCGGCGCGTTCTCTGCGCTGGATTCGGGTCTGGCCGGGATTTATGATGGTAGTTCCTCCGCCGCTGCGCTGAAGTCCGCTGGAATGCCTCGAAATACACCGGCTTATCCTGGCTGAAGGTGAGTGAAATTTTTGCGACACAATTTTTTTTTAAAATGTGGCGGTTTTTCCGAATCTGTCGGGTTTACGTTCGGCCACGCCCCCCAATTTCCGTCGCGTGCATGCCGGCGCCAATGCGCCAAAATCCGATCGCGTGCGCCAAAACCCCGGGGCAATTCAGGGAAAATCGGCGCAAATCGGAAATATTCGGGTAACACGTCGGGAAAACGCGAATCGGGCCCTTAGTAGATGACCCCCTGTATCACACATCATAGGATTAGATGCTGCAGCTCAGCAGACCAGGGGCGGACTGGGAATTTAAAGTGGCCCTGGAAAAAGATTAAAAGCGGCCCCATGATATAGGCAGGGCCAATTTACTTTAGGCGTGGCCATCACAAGTAGGCGGAGTCAACTAACCATAAGTGACAATAAGGGTGATGCCACACGCACTGGGGTGGATCGCATATGTGTTTGTACGTAAATGCATGCATCACAATGAGCATCCGGTGTCCCGCATTTACACAATATGCGCTGATTGCCAATCACATACGTTTGCATAGAAACGCATATGCGATCGGCCGTGGCC